>NC_135348.1:25486568-27886568 GCF_023851605.1 Tamandua tetradactyla | reverse complement strand
GACAAGCACTGAGCCTAACATAATTTTCTCTTTTGATAAGGTTACTAGACTAGTGGATCAAGGAAATAATATAAATCAGGTGGCTTAAGTAGCATTTGAGAGTCTTTCACATTATCGTTACAGACTTACGGAAAGATAGATAATAAAACAGTGGATGGATTCTTGACTATTTAATGCTTTCTTTCTTTTTTTTAAAATTCATTCATTTAACAAAGGTTTATGATGTCAACTATAGAGTACGTCAGGCACTTTCTTAGGTGGCAGGGATGAATGCATGATACCTGCCTTCCGTGAGCAGACCATCTGTGGTAGGGATGAGACAAATACCATATAAAATACATACAATGCAATGGGTGCTTCACAGAGGAATCACCAAGAATATTGCGTAATGGTTTATTAGCATAAACCCAAAATGAAGCTTCTATTGGTTTGAGTGCCATACTGTCCTTGACTCTGGACTTTATAACAGTTTAACCAATCAATTGGATGATAATATACAAAATATTATAGTATTTTTGGGGAGAATTAGTTTATGCCAATGTATTAAATAACATGCAAAATCATTTTCAACTAGATTAAAAGCGCTAAATGCAAAATTATTCAAAATTATATATGTCTGGTAGAAAATGGAATGAAATGTTTGTAAAATGATAATATTCTCAGCTATAAAGCAACAGAAACAATCAAAACAGAAGACTGACAAATGACAGGTCTGAATAAGTAAAATTTTTAAATATCCATACAATGCAAATCAACATCACTAACACTGAAAGGAAAAATTTCAGGCTGTGAAAAGATTTGCATCAAACATAATAAAGTACTATCTATAATATGTAAAAAAAAAAATGCTGGTTCTAATTTATAAGAAAAGCTATGATGCTAGAAACAATAATTCACAGAAAAAGGAAATATATAATATTTGCAAGAGATACATTCACAGAAAGGATAGTTCATTGTTTGCAGAACAGGGGGGCGCCGCAGAGAGTCTCTGGATGTCACCATCTGACTTATGGTCTGTCTGCATGATGGGGAGTCTCTGCCCATAGAAGAGCTGGTCAGCTCCCCCTGGAAGGCTTCACAGATGTCCATTCCCTCCCTTATGATTATTTGTGCTCCTGTAATCTCCTTTGTGCATCTCTCATTGTGCTTATTACCTGGTGTACAATTGTATGTTTATGTGGCTATCTCGACTACATTGGAAGCCTCTTGAGTGAATCATAGCATCGAGATGTATATTCCCAGCATCTAGCACGGTATCTGATAGGGACCCAATATTTGTCAGTTATGAAACAAGTGGCAGGCACATTTTCAATCCAGAGACAGTGGGCCACGGGAAACCAAGGGATGATTTAAGCACTGCTACACAGTGAGTAAAAATAAGAGCCAGCCTCCACACCCCACGATGTGAGTCAAAGATCAGACCTTGGAGGTCTAGAATCATGAAGACACTGTTCCTCTCCAGATAGCTCCTCATCAATGAGAGGAGTAAAGATGGTGTACAGAAACTTGGCATGACCTTCTCTCTTCCCTCCAACTGTCCCCCCCCAAACACGGACAGCCTTAGTGGTCCTATTTGCCTTGAAACCACCCGAACCAATCCCACGATGGCCTTGATTCCTTCTTATGTCAGTCATCATGAGAAGATCAGGACACCCAGGGCATCCTTCATCCCGGGATTCTTTTCCACATTGGTAGTGATACAGCTACTGTGTCCTCCCCGCAAGACTCCATTAAGAGGCTCTCTTGCTTTATGGCTTCTGGTTGGAGTCAATCAACGGGAGGTTGCAGGAGCACACCAGGGGGCAGGAGGAGTATGAATTTGAGGTATTTATCCCCCTGACTTATGACTCCATACTCCCCAATCCTGCTAGGTTTCCATGGGTTGCCTGAATCCCTCTTTCCAAAGCCACAGCTCCCATCAGGCAGCCCTCTCCATCAAGCTACTCTCCCTTGAGTGGTTCCTGGGACCACTCTTTCCTTTTGCCTCTTTCAGTGGCAGCAGTCTCCTTTTGTTGTGAGCCCCTGGGTATGACATCATCCTTTGTGGGTTTCCCTAAACCCTACACACGTTTGTAAACTGTCCCTTTATTAAACTATCCTCACTTACCCAGTTAGAGTATGCCAGTTGGGATTCTAGCTGATACACTACTGAATCGTTATTTGTTAAATGAAAGGATGAATGAATGACTGAATAAATCCCTGTAAGAAAACTGAGATCCATGGAAGCACTCTCATCACAGTGAAGCTATTGGATTTGTGGATGGTGGGATTTTTTTTTTTTTACTTTAGCACCCTGACTCTTGAAGCACAAAAGGAAGGAGTGACTCCTTATCAAACAACACAGAGGGCATATATGTGCGTGGTCATGAAGGAGTAGAGGGTCAAGGACATGGGCCCTGAAGCATCTAGCCAACTCCAGAGCAGTCATCAATGGAAGCCATAGTAAAAAATGCCATGTGGTAGCATCATTTTTAGGGGTCCCCTGAGAAAGACGCAGTGTAGCATGTTAAGGCTGTGGTGTCACAGTTCTACAGATGAAGGCTGGGCCAGACATACACTGCCTGTCCTCTCACTCCTTCTTTCAGATCCTCTGCTCCACCCCAGTGCTTCCGCATAGTCTCAAGGAACTGAAATCAAGGAAAGGAAGATGAGAGCAACCTTGACCATATTGTATCTGCCAAATCAGCAGTAACTTAACTGTGGCAAAAGTAATATACTCACGGATTTTCGTAACATTATAAATCAGTGTGACTCTTTCAGAAACCTCTGCAGCAATGTGTATTGCATTTTAAATAAAACTTATTTCGCTGTGCCTTTGTAATCCTATTCTTAAATGTTCTTCCTAAAGAAAATTTGTGGTGGTTAATTTCCAATACAACATTACCTTAGTTTCCTAGGCTGCTTAAGGCAGATACCATGAAATGGGTTGGCTTATACAATGAGGATTTATTGGCTTACAGTTTGAGACTGAGAAAATGTCCAAATCAAGGCATTCTCAAGGTGATGCTTTCTTCCTGAAGACGGGATGCTGGCCATCCTTGGCTCCTCTGCCTATGGTAAGGCATAAGGCGGTGACTGCTGGTCTCTCCCTTCTCTTCCTGATTTCAGTTTCTTGCTTTCTCTCTTTCTTGGTATTCACATGTTTATAAAGGACTCCAGTAAGAGGATCCAGTGAAACCCATCCTGAATGAAGTGGGTCACACCCTAACTGAAATAACCTCATCAAAAGACCCACACCCGTAGGAATGGATTAGCTTTAAGAATGCTTTTCTGGGGTACATACAGTTTCAAACCACCACAAGCATTACGCCCAATGTTGAAAAATAAATAATACATAATATTTAGTAAAAAAGAATAAAATAAAAACTACACATACAGTGAGCAGTGATATAAAAATAGATACGCATAAGGGCAAATTTTGGAGGGAATATGCAGAAATGGAATTGTACCAGGAGAATGGCATTTTAAATTATTTTATGATAAAATTCTTCAATGTTACTATAACAATTTCACAATAAAATGTGGAAGGGGGAAAATGGTTTTTTAAAATTTAAGTGACACAAAGCCAGCAGGGACCATATCACTCTCCTTCCTAAAAGCTTCCAATCTCCATGGTTTCCCTCTGTAATAAAAATACCATCCACATCTCTTCCCACCACCTTCAATGCTGTACACATCCAGACTCTGCCAAGTCTTGGAACTTGGATATCATTTTTTGATTCTCTTTCTCTTCTCCACCATGCTCCAGCTGCCCAGAGACTTTATGCCCCTTGAAGACACCAGGCTTCTTCCTGTCTTAGAGCCGTTGCTCCTGCTGTTCTCTTGGTTTAGAATGTGTTTTGCCAGACATTCATCCATGTGGCTGCCTTTTCTCATTATTTAAATATCAAGCCAAATGTCACATGTTTAGAGAGGCTGTGGCGGCATTGTCTGTTGTCTGCCAATAACTGGACATCCTTGAGTTCCCCTTTAGAAGAAGCTCACGAGAGGCAGGTATTCTTTCTCTTTCTGTGGCAACTAGGACACTGGCATGCACATGAGAATATCCAATCATCTCCTTGACCCAGGGATTTGAATCTCAAGAGAGTGAAGAGGGGGGCATGGCTGGATACAGCTGGGTACATTGGAGTGTCACAGGGCCTCCAAGGGAATGCTAGCAGGTGTCCAAGGTTGGCAGAGTCCATCACAATGACAACTGTCCAGTGGTGGCAGCAACTGGTTGGTGTGGAGCTGATAAAAGACTACAGGGTGGTTTCACCTTGGCTGTACTTTGCCTCCCTTGGTTCTTACCAAAGCTGCAGCCTGGGTGTCAATGCCATTAGCTAGCTGAAACCCTTCAAAAAATGTCTTTTGGCTTATGTTATGAAGAGTTGTTTTCTATTGTTTGCAACCAAGAACCCATACAAAGGACTTCCTTGAAAAAACTAAAATAAGTAACCACACCCCTATCCTGATTAAACTTTGTTAAAAGTAACTCAGTTTTTGTTTCCTCATAGCGCATACTTCTATCTGAAATCATTCATTTGTCTATCTATTGCCATCTGGTTATTGTATATTCCCCTAACCCCCAACTGTCAGTTCCAGGAGGACAATATCTGTGTTATCCCCAGCACCTAGCTCAGTGCCAGGCACATAGCTGGCGCTCATATTTTTTTAATAAATGAGTGAAGGATAGACAGTAGAATGGGTGACAGAAGCAAGATTCCAAAGGGCCAAGGCACCAAAATTAATATGAAAACATGCAACAGAATAAATATGAGATCTGACTTTATACTGAAGAAGAATTAATCACACGAGTACAAGATTGAGCAGACCTTACTTATCAGTAATTTGAATGTTAAAAACAAAATAACTGTATAGGCTGTGGTAGACTGCAAGGTCAGTAAAGCTTCGTTCTAAAGAAGGTCAAAGCAGTCTTAGTTTACACTAATAGAAATGGAGGGATTTTTGTTTCTGCCAATATAGATGAATAAGAACCAGATTTATCTTCTTACCTTAAATAACAAAAAAAAATCTGGGCAAAATATGGAATGCAAGGCATCTAAGAAACTGGTGATGTCTAGCTGGGAGAAGTTTTAAAAGAAATAACTCTCTTCAACAATCAGAAGGAAAATAAATTAAATATATTTGAATCACTTTAGAATTCAGATAGGGTCTATGTGCTGCAGACTGGGAGATGGATTTTAACCCAGACGTCAGCTGCAAAGGGGTATTAGGTGTTACTCTTTATTCTCCTTTTCCATACATCCATGACACCCTGCACATATGTTGCTTTAACACTTATAACTCCTTGTTGTGACTATGAGTTTAAAAAAAATGGCTCAATTGTATACCTCTTGGTTTTGGATAACAAGACAAAACGGTGTGACAAGACCAATTTTTCCTAAATCTATCTACAGTCTCAATACAAGCCCACTCAAAATGTAAATAAGTTTTCCCTCTTCCATCCTTTTATTGTTTTAAACTTGAAAAAAATTTTCCTGAAATCCATTTGGAAGAAAAAGATGTGAAATTTGCAAAGAAGTTTCTAAAAATAAAGAAACAAAGGGAAGAGGAATCCTAATCTATTGACACGTTATCTATAGTAATTACGACACTTTGAATCTGGTGTCCAAATAGACAGATCAATGGAAAATAACAGTGTATAGAGGAATCAATTAAAAATAATAAAGTATATCAGTAAGTTTGAGGTGAAGAAATGTTTAGAATACCCACTTATGAACAGTATGTATACTTTTTTTAAAAATACACAAACTATATATATATATATCGTGTGTGTGTGTGTAATATGGTGGGATGTATACAAAAGAAACTGTTAGTGAATGATTTTCTTTTCAGTTAGACCAGGGATAGGGTTAGAAAATGATAACGGGTAAGATGAGCACTTTTATTTTTCATTTTTTTCCCCTCTGTATTTTTGAAATATTTGTATGTATGTTGCATGTTTAATTTTGTATAAATTAGAGAGAAAAAGAAGAAAGGGGAGAAGAGGAGAGAGAAAGAGGAACAGAAACAACAGAGAATGGAAGAAATCAAGGATGGACTTTGAAGTCAGAATGACAAGTTACTTGACTTTTCTAAGTTTTCATTTCTTTTCTATAAAATGGGGATCATAATGTTTCATTCACTGAGTAGTTTTAAGTATCTAATGAAATAATTTACATAAAGAGCTTAGCCTAAAGTAAGTGAGCCTTATGTGACAGCTGTAATAATGGTTGTAATTATTACTTGTTATTACTATTGTTATTTATAGTCTAAGAACTTCTCCTATATATTTGTGATTGAAAAGTTTTAGGAACACCTTAGATTCATTCACAATGACCTGGGGAGGTAACCTTCAGGAAGCATGATGGTTTTGATACTACAACCAAGGGAAATTTCATCTAATCAATTGCATTGTGTTCAGTCTGAAGAAAGAATGTGTTCACAAAAATGTGATCTATGTGGAACCCAGAAAGAAGCTATGGAGGAAAGTGAGCGAGGGGCTCATATGTCAGGAGATGGATGCTCATAAAAACAACTCTGGTATTACATTTTAACTCCCAGGGTAGACTTTCAATAGAGCAAGAACACTCTTACCAACCAACGCTGTGGCCTTTGTATGTATCATTTTGGGGTAGACATTGGCCCCTCTTGCGTTGGTTAGTGTTAGTCAGAACTTGACAGTGAACCTCTTCCGTGCAAACTAGATAGATCTCAAAGGCTGAGGTCCAGACCTGTGAACAAGCGTTAGCCCTGTCGGCCTGATCTGAGGGTCAAGCAGTTTTCTGCTTTGTCGAATTAAAACTTCAACATGAATGAATGGTGGATGAATGAATAAATGAGGAACAGAAAGAGTCGCCCCGCAAAATTGTGAACTCAGCATCACCATGTTATTTGAACTCACAGAATTCCTTCCCCTTATTTCTACCAACTTCTCCAACCCATCCTATAGAGATGATCTACAACATCCCACAGGATCTGATCTTTATTGACCTTTCTGTCTTATTCTTGCCACTTTCCCATCTCCACTACACCCCAGCCTCCCTAGCCTTCCTCATTTCTGAATGCAATCCTCTGGTTCATCGTATGCTTCTCCTTACTTTACATCTCAACTTAGTCACTTTCTTAAAGCCTGGGGTCAAATCTTACCAATGTGTCTTTCAATCACCCTACATAAAGTTGTTCCCTTCCCCATCCCCAACCAATACATTATTCTCCATCACAACATCCTATATATTTTATGGGATATTTTATTTCAGGTATTCTGAGAAGCGGATGCCTAGATGGAATTAAACATGCAAGATATACATTAGGCAAATTGCCTGTGAAGGATAAAGGGAGAGGATGCAAAAGTAGATGAGGAGAACTTCCAGACTGCAGTGCAAGTGTGACATCTGTGAAGGGGAGAGGGGAGGAAGAAGAGCTGGGTAGGAAAAATCTAGAACAGCAGCATAGTTCAGAGAAGGTCTTGGC
The DNA here is from genome assembly GCF_023851605.1 of Tamandua tetradactyla. Lineage (NCBI taxonomy): Eukaryota > Metazoa > Chordata > Mammalia > Pilosa > Myrmecophagidae > Tamandua > Tamandua tetradactyla. The sequence continues at coordinate 27,879,113 of NC_135348.1, read as the reverse complement.
CAGGCCTATTGGGAAGGCTTGGAGCCCAATTCACCTATCAGAGGAATCCCACATTTCCCGGAATGGGCTTTCCTGAGCACCCCATTGTGCCCAGCCACTGGTTAAGAGCAGCCTACAAGAAGCATGGCCTTGGTGCAGACCCAATGGTGGATCCAGGAGGGCAACAGATGGCCCATCTGTCTTGTAATGCTCCCTGTATCAGACATTTGAGAAATATATTTTCATGTGTGTCACAGTCCAATCTTACCTCTCTATAAGTGGACCTCAGGGTCCTCTTCCAAGCTCATGTGGTTGTTAATACAATTCAATTTCTTGTGATTGTAGGACTTCAGTCCCTGCTTTCTTACTGGCTCCTGGAGGGCCCCTGCAGTTCCCTGCCATGTAGTCCTCTACCAGACCCTCACATAACTTGGCAGCTGACTCCTTCAAGGTCACCTGGAGAACCTCTCCATCCTTAGGGCTCATACCATTTTTTTAAAACTTTTTAATTGTATAATATAACATATATACATCTCAAAGAAAGAAAAAAGCAATAGTTTTCAAGGTACTCTTCAACAAGTAGTTACAGGGCAGATCCCAGAGTTTGTCCTGGGCTAGCATACGATCCTGTCAGCTTTTTCCTTCTAACTGTTCCAGAATATAGGAGGCTAGAAGGAATAAATATTTTTTCGGCATCACAATTGACTTCTTTCCCTTCTTTTTTGAGAAAAATAACATATATACAAAAAAGCAAGAAATTTCACAGCACAGCATCACAATTAGTTGCAGAACAGATTTCAGAGTTTGGTATGGGTTGCAATTCTACAATTTAAGGTTTTTATTCTAGCTGCTCTAAGATACTGGAGACTAAAAAGGATATCAATTTAATGATTTGGCAATCATATTCATTTGTTAAATCCTATCTTCTCTGTGTAACTCCATCCTCACCTTTGATCTTTCCATCCTTCTCTTTAGGGGTGTTTGGGCTATGGCCATTCTAAATTTTCCTGTTGGAAGGGTCTGTCACTAATATGGGGTAGGGAGCTGGAACTACCTGATGTTCTGGAGAGGATGGTGCCCTCTAGGTTTCAGAACTTATTTGGACCAGGGACCCATTTGGAGGTTGTAGGTTTCTGGAAAGTTACTCTAGTGCCTGGAACTCTTCGCACTTCTATTAAGGGTTTTCACCTGATTAAGTCAGGACCAACCAGGATAATGTCCCTTTTGATTAACTCAAAGTTAACCAACAAATCCCTTCACCTTTGCCATATTCTATTGGCTAGAAGCAAGTCATAAGTTCTGCCTGCATTCTAGGAAGGGGTTTCTGCTAGGGTGTGACCCATGGGTGCCACTGTAGAGTGTTTCTGCCACCCTAGGAAAGAGTGAGTTGCCACAGGAACGTGGTGGTGAAACCAGAGGAGCAGCAGCAGAGCTTAGAGTCGGTTGTGCTCCCTGAAGCAGGAGGCCTGAGTCGTGCATTTTCATGGCCACCACTCGGCATTATCTCAATCTGAAATTCATGAATTTAATAATGTATTTATGTTTATCATCTGTCTTTTCTATTAGAATGTAAGCTCCCTAGGGGTCTATAAGGGACTAAACCTATCTGTCACTATTATATTCTCACCGACTAGTACAGTGCTTTTGCACGTAATAGATACTCAAAATGTTTGTTAAATGAATGACTGAATGGCTGAAATAGCAGCATTATCAACTAGGGCCTGACCAGATTTATCTCATCTAAGTGTGATATCCTAACCCAAGCTAAGCCAATGAGTCTCTTCTCTAATATTTCTTTATTAGAGAACTTTTAGGATACAGAAAAAAAATGCAGAAAATGCAGGGATCCTCCCATTTGCTCCACCCCCATCCCACACAGTTTTCCCCATTATGAATACTTTATAACTTCGCATTGGTGTTATAACTTTGTTAAATTGATGCAACAATATTATCATAATTGCACCATTAACAACAGTCTATAGTTTATATTAGAGTTCACTGTTTGTGTTTTACAGTCCTGTGTTTTTTTTTCTTTACTAGAGAAGTTGTGAGTTTACAGAACATCATGCATAAAACACAGGATTCCCATATGCCACCCTATTATTAACCTCTCGTGTTGGTGTGGAACATTTTTTACAATAGATGAAAGCATATTTTTATAACTGAACCATTAACTATAGTCCATGGTTTAACTTAGGGTTCACAGCTTCGTCAGTGCAGTTCCATGGATTTGTTTTTAAAATTTTTTATTCTGTTACCATACATGCAACCTAACAGTTCCCCCTTTTATCCACATTCAGATAAATATATTTCAGTGCTGTTGATTATGTTCACAGTGTTGTGCTACCATCGCTACCATCCATTACCAAAACATTTCCATCACCCCAAATAGAAATACGGTATTAATTAAACACTAACTCTCTAGTCCATACCTGAAACCTGGCCTTGGAAACCTGTATTCTAGTTTCTGAGTCCATGAATTTGATTATTCTAATTATTTCATGTCAGTGAGAGTATACGATATTGTTTTTGTGTGTGTGTCTGTCCTATTTCACTCAACATGATGTCTTCAAGGTTCATTCCCATTATTGCATCAGGAGTCTCTTTTCATGGCTGAACAATAGTCCACTGCATGTCTATACCAAATCTCGTTTATCCATTCATTTGCTGATGGACATTTGGGTTGCTTTCACCTTTTGGCAATTGTGAATAATACTATTAACATAATCAGTGTGCAAATATTTGTTCTAATTTCATTTTCAGTTACTTTGTGTATAAACCTCAAAGTGGGATTCCCAGGTCATAGGGTTAGTCTATTCTTAACTTTCCGAGGACTCACCAAACTGTTTTCCACAACAACAGCACCATTTTACATTCCCACCAACAATGAACGAGTGTTCCTATTTATGTATATCTTCTCCAATATTTATTTTCTGTTTTTTTTTTTTTAAATAATAGGCATTCCATTGAGTGTGAAATAGTACCTCATCGGGGTTTTGAGTTACATTTCCTTAATGGCTAATGATGGTGAGCATCTTTACATAGGCTTTTTTGGCTATTTGTTTATCTTCTTTGGACAAACGTCTATTCAAGACTTTTGTCTGTTTTTAAATTGAGTTATTTGTCATTTTGTTGTTGAGTTGTAGGGTTTTTTTTAATATATTCCTAATTCAAACCCTTATTGAATATGTGGTTTCCTAATATTTTCTCCCATTCTGTAGGCTTTTCTTTTTACTTTCATGATGATGTCCTTTGATGCACAAAAGTTTTAATCTGGGTGAGGTCCCATTCATCTATTTTTTTCTTTTGTTCCTTGTCCTATAGGTGTAAACTTTAAGAAACCATTGCCTAACACAAGGTTCTGAAGATGCATTTCTATGTTTCTTTTAGGTGTTTTATAGTTTTGATTTTTATATTCAAATCTTTGATCTATTTTTTAGTTAGTTTTTGTATATGATGTGAAGTTGCAGCCCACCTTCATTCTTTTGCACATGGATACCCAGCTTTTCCAGCATCATTTGTTGAAGCTACAGTTCTTTCTCCATTGAGTAGACTTGGCATCATTGTGAAAAATCAATTGGGAGTTCCGGTAAGAAAGCAGAATAGATTGAACTCACCCCTACTTCAAGGAACAGCTAGAGCAGTGATGGGAGGGCAGTTGGGATGGCGATGACAGTGTGTAAGTCCTGGGAGGGTCTTCTGCACCACATAGGGAGGCCCTGGTTGCAAAAGCTGAAGAATTGAGATGCAGACAATCAGAGACCATCCAGCTACTGTAAACAGCCTAACATACCTCTTTCCAAATGGAAGCTCAGAGCCCTCAGGAGTGCACAGACAATAAGACAGGGACAAGGAACCGTCCTGCAAATACAAAGCTTTAAACTACTGAAGGAAATCAACTTCCAAAGTAACCCTATCAAGATATTTACATGCCTCGAAGACAACAGATCAATAAGCATATCAGATGCAGACAGAGGTAGCTCAGCCTAGTGACCAAATTAAAACACCAGAGGAGACACAGACCTTGGAATGACTAATCAAAGATGTTCATATAAATCTACTAAATAAAATCAATGGGATGGCTAATGACATAAAGGAGATCAAGAAGACACTAGAAGAGCATAAAGAGGAATTTGAAAGGATAAATAGAAAACAGCAGATACCACAGAGATTAAATAAAAAATATACTAGAGACACAAAACAGCAGATTTGAAGAGACAGAAGAAAGAATAAGTGAACGAGGGGACAGGACAACTGATTTCAAACACATAAAAGAGCAAATGGAAAAAAAGATGGAACAATTTGAATTGGATCTCAGGGAAATAATGGACAAAACAAAGCCCATAAATAAGAATCAATGATGATTCTTATAATTGGTGTTCCAGAAGGAGAAGAGAAGAGCAAAGGGCTAGGAAGATTAATTGAAGATGTATTGGGGGAAAACATCCCAACCCTTATAAAAGACATAAATATGCAAATCAAAGAAGCCCAATAAACTCCAAATAGAATAAATCCAAATAGGCCTTCCCCAAGACACATACTAATCAGCTTGTCAAATGTTGAAAAGAAGCAGAAAATCCTGAAAGCAGCAAGAGAAAAACAACCTACTACATACAAAGGAAACCACATAAGACTGAGTTCAGACTACTCAACTGGCACTATGGAGGTGAGAAGGCATCAGTACGATATTTTTAAGATTCTAAAAAAGAAAGACTTCCAACCAAGAATTCTGTACCAAGCAAAATTGTCCTTCAAAACTGAGGGAGAGATTAAAATTTTCACAGACAAACATATGCTGAGAGAACTTTTCAACAAGTGACCAACCCTACAAGAAATATTAAAGGGAGTTCTGCTGGTTGAAAACAAAAAAGATATGGGAGAGCAATCTGGAGGAGGGCACAGAATTGAAGAGTACCAAGTTTAACTTAAAGGATAAAAGGAGAAAGAGGAAAAATAATTTAGAGAGCTGACAAAATCCAAAGGATAAGATGGTGGATTCAAGAAATGCCTTTACAGTTAATAATTTTGAATGTTACTGAACTAAACTTACCAATTAAAAGATACAGATTGGGGTGGGTCACAGTGGCTCAGCAGGCAGAGTTCTTGCCTGCCATGCCAGAGACCTGGATTCAATTCCCGGCGCCTGTCCACAAAGAAAAAAAAAAAAAGATACAGATTGGCAGAAAGGATTAAGAAATATAATCCAGTTAAATGCTGTTTACAAGAGATTCATCTTAGACCCAAGGATACAAATAGAGTAAAAGTGAAAGGATGGAAAAGATGTCCCATGCAAGTTGTAACCAAAAGAAAGCAGGAGTAGCTATACTAATATCAGACAAAATAGACTTTAAATGTAAAGACATCATAAGAGACAAAGAAAGACACTATATAATTAATAAAAGGGACAAAGCACCAAGAAGAAATAAGATTCATAAATGTTTATACTCCCAATCTAGGCTAAGCTACAAATGTTGGAGAGGATGTGGGGAAATTGGGGATCTTATGCATTGCTGGTGGGAATGTATAATGGTACAGCCACCATGGAAGACAGTTTGGAGTTTCCATAGGAAACTAAATATTGAGTTGTCCTATGACTTGGCAATACTACTACTTGGGATATACCCTGAAGAGCTGAAAGCAGTGACACAGACAGACATTTGCACATTGACATTCATAACAGCATTAATCACAATCGCCAAAAGATGGAAATGATCCAAGTGCTCATCAACAGACAAATGGATTAACAAAATATGGTATATACATACAATGGAATATTATGCATCAGTAAGACGAAATGACATTCTGAAGCACATGACAAGATGGATGAGCCTTGAGGGTGTAATGATGAGTGAAATACGCCAGACACAAAAGAATAGATACTGTAGGATTCCTCTTTTATGACCATGGTAAAGGTAAAATCAGAGGCTTATAACACAGAACATAGGGGACCAAGAGATACATGGAGGCTAGAGATAGGTGAATGGTTAGCTAATCAGGTTAAATTTAAATATAAGGGAATAGATAGAAGTGAAGGTGGTTCACTAGTGGGTCTATATGTAATATTACCATATCAAAGTTGAACATGATTGAAAGGAGATGTATAGACCCATTTGCCCCACCGATTAACACTACAAATATAAATAAGTTCTTGTATGAACTACTGCAAAGGTATAAGTCTTGTTCAAAGAGTGTATAAATTTGTGATATAGGGGAAACTGCTATTATATACTATGGGGTGTGTTTAACAGGAAAACATCAACAGTACAACAGGGGTAAATAATGGGGGGGGGGAGCAAGAGTTAAGAGGAAATTTGGATTTTCTGTTTGGTGAGGGTGTTTATTGGTTATCTTCTTCTTGGGAACAATGAAATTATCTAAAACTGAGAGTGTTGGTGGACTGTTGACGATGGACATTACACATGATGCCCAGTGAATGGAGATGGCTGAAGAATGCACTGACTGAGAAATAGATTGGCAAATGATGGTGTATATGTATGATCGAATATTGTGCTGCTACAAAAAGGAACAAAGTTGTGAGGCATGTGACCATGTGAATGAACCTGTGGGACATATGGTGAGGCAAAATAAGTCAGAAATGAAAGAGCAACTATTGTACGGTCTCATTTAAAAAATACTTATAAGAAAACAGGGGCCTAGATTGTAAACTCTTATAGTAATCACATTTAGTCCAGAGTGGTAACTATTATTTCTGGATTTTGAGAGGCAGTTTTATATATGTATAACCTGGTGTTTAGAGATAAGAATGAAGCTGATCAGGTCAGGATCAAGGTAATTCAGAATACTGGAGTAAGGAATTTTAGAACTTCATCTACTTCTTGAGATCAAAGGAAGAAAAGTTTATTTTGTCCAGAACCTAAATTTTCTGTAGCAGATAATCTAACTAAACCTATCTGGATAGATCACTTAAACAATACAAATACAGGGAGCCCAGAATAAGAATAAGGGCTTTTAATCCTATGTAGTTTAATGTAGTGCCTGGATACATCCCAGAGTATATTAAAAAAAGATAATAAAAAAGTATTTGCAAGGTCCCTTGAGGGATGGGAGAAAATATATAGAACTATTAAACTTTACCATTGGGGAAACTGTGATACTGTGTCAAACATTTGGGACATCAAAATCAATAGGCCAAGCCCCCAAGCCCTTGATCTTGAGGCTTGCTCTTTGAAGCTTCTGTATGTAGTGGAGAAGCTTAGCCTACCTATAGGTATGCCTGAGAGTCACCTCTGGAGGACCTCTTTTGTTGCTCAGATGTGGCCTCTCTCTCTCTAAGCCCGACTCTGAAAGTGAAATCATTGTCTTCCCCCTATTTGGGACATGACATCCGTGGGTGAAAGTCTCCCCAGCAGCATGGGAGAGGACACCCAGGGATGAGCCTGGCCCTGGCACCATGGGATCAACAATGCCATCCTGACAAAAGGCACAAAAAAAAGTGTAACAAATAAGGTATCAATTGGCTGAGAGAGTTCAAACAGAGTTGAGAGGCTACTCTGGAGGTCACTCTTACACAAGCTTCTGTTAGACATTGTGCTTATCATAACTTGCCAAAACCCAACCAAAACCATTCCTGCCAATCTTGAACACCTAGGGCATATATACTCTCATTGTGTAGGCTGTCTTTTTACTTTCTCGATGAAGATCTTTGATGCACAAAAGTGTTTAATTTTGAGGAGTTCCCATTTCTTTCTTTCTTCAATGCTCCTGCTTTGGGTGTATGGTCCAGGAAACCGCCTCCTATTGTAAGATTGATAAGATATTTCCCTACATTTTCTTCTAAAAGTTTTATGGTTTTAGATCTCATGTTTAGGTCTTTGATCTATTTTGTATATTTTGTATAAATGATTAATTTTTGTATAGGGTGTGAGATATGGACCCTCTTTCATTCCTTTGCATGGGGATATCCAGTTCTCTAGGCACCATTTATTGAAGAGACTGTTCTGTCCCAGGTGAGTTGGTTTGACTGCATTATCAAAGATCAATTGTCCATAGATGAGGGGTCTATATCTTAACACTGTTCGATTCCATTGGTCATTTTATCTGTCTTTATGCCAGTACCATGCTCTTTTGACCATAGCTTCATAAAATGCCTTAAAGTCAGGAAGCATGAGACCTCTGACTTCATTTTTCTTTCTCAGGATATTTTTAGCTATTCGGGGCACCCTGACCTTCCAGATAAATTTGATTATTAGTTTTTATATTTCTGAAAAGTTTTAGGATTTTAATTGGTATTGCATTGAATCTGTAAATCAATTTAGGTAGAATTAACACCTTAACTATATTTATTCTTCCAATCCATGAACACGGTATGCCCTTCCATTTATTTAGGTCTTCTGTGATTTCTTTTGACAACTTCTTGTAGTTTTCTTTGTATAGGTCTTTTGTATCTTTAGTTACATTTATTCCTAAATATTTTATTCTTTTGGTTGCAATTGTAAATGGATTTTTTTCATGATTTCCCCCCCAGATTGTTCGTTTCTAGTATAGAAACACTACAGATATTTGAGTGTTGATCTTGTAACTGCCACTTTGCTGTACTCATTTATCAGCTCTAGTAGTTTTACTGTGGGTTTTTTGGGGTTTTCAACATGTAGCAGCATATCATCTACAAACAAGGAGAGTTTTACTTCTTCATTTCCAATGTGGGTGCCTTTTATTTCTTTTTCTTATCTAATTGCTCTGGCTAGATATTCCAACACAATGTTGAATAACAACGGTGATAGTGGACATCCTTGTCTTGTTCCTGATTTAGGGGGAAAGTTTTCAGTTTTTTCCCTGATGATGATGATGTTAGCTGTGGGTTTTTCATATATTCTCTTTATCATGTTGAAGAAGTTCCCTCTATTCCTATCCTTTGAAGTGTTTTCAACAAGAGAGGATGTTGAATTTTGTCAAATGCCTTTTTTGCATCAATCGAGATGATCATGTGGTTTTTCTGCTTCGATTTGTTGATATGGTGCATTACATTAATTTATTTTCTTATGTTGAACCATCCTTGCATACCTGGGATGAATTCTACTTGGTCATGGTGTACACTTTTTTTAATGTGCTGCTGGATTCGATTTGCAAGAATTTTGTTGAAGATTTTTAAATCTATATTCATTAGAGAGATTGGTCTGTAGTTTTCTTTTCTGGTAATATCTTTGTCTGGTTTTGGTATGAGGGTGATGTTGGCTTCATAGAATGAGTTAGGTAGCTTTCCTTCCTCTTCAATTTTTTTTTGAAGAGTTTGAGCAGGATTGGTACTAATTCTTTCTTGAATGTTTGGTAGAATTCATATGTGAAGCCATCTTGTCCTGGACTTTTCTTTTTGGGGAGCTTCTTATTGACTGATCCAATTTCTTTACTTGTGATTGGTTTGTTGAGGTCATCTATTTCTTCTGGAGTCAATGTTGGTTGTTCATGCCTTTCTAGGAAGTTGTCCATTTCATCTACATTGTTGAGTTTATTAGCACAATGCTGTTCATAGTATCTTCTCATTCTTTTATTTCCATGGGGTCAGTGGTTATGTCTCCTCTTCCATTTCTGATTTTATTTATTTGCATCCTCACTCTTCTTCTTTTTCTCAACCTCTCTTAGGGTTCATCAATCTTATGGATTTTCTCATAGAACCAACTGCTGGTTTTGTTGATTTTCTCGATTGTTTTCAGGTCTCAATTTCATTTACTTCTGCTTTAATCTTCATTATTTCTTTCCTTTTGTTTGCTTTGGGGTTTTGCTGTGCTTTCTCTAGTTCTTCCAAGTGGACAGTTAATTCTTTGATTTTTGTTCTTTCTTCTTTTTTGATATAGGCATTTAGGGCAATAAATTTCCCTCTTAGCACTGCCTTTGCTGCATCCCATAAATTTTGATATGTCATGTTTTCATTTTCATTTGTCTCAAAATATTTACTGATTTCTCTTGTAATGTCTTCCTTGACCCACTGGTTGTTTAAGAGTGTGTTGTTGAGCCTCCATATATTTGTGAATTTTCTGGCACTCTGCCTATTGTTGATTTCTTTCTCTTTGACATCTGACATTCTGATTAGTAAGTGTCTTGGAGTACGTCTATTTGGATCTATTCTGTTTGAGGTACACTGCACTTCTTGGATCTGTAATTTTAAGTCTTTCATAAGAGTTGGGAAATTTTCAGTGATTATTTTCTCCATTAGTTTTTCTCCTCCTTTCCCCTTCTCTTCTCCTTCTGGAACACCCGCAACACATATATTCATGTGCTTCATGTTGTCATTCAGTTCCCTGAGATACCTGTTAATATTTTTCCATTCTTTTCCCTATATTTTCTTTTGCTTGTTGGATTTCAGATGTCCCATCCTCCAGCTCACTAATCCTATCTTCTGCCTCTTGAAATTTGACATTATAGGTTTCCATTGTTTTTCATCTCTTCTACTGTGCCTTTCATTTCCATAAGTTCTGTGATTTTTTTTCAGACTTTCAGTTTCTTCTTTTTGTTCATTCCTTGCCTTCTTTATATCCTCCCTCAATTCATTGATTTGATTTTTTATGAGGTTTTCCATGTCTGTTCAAACATTCTGAATCAATTGTTTCAACTCCTGTATCTCATTTGAATTGTTGGTTTGTTCCTTTGACTGGGCCATATCTTCAATTTTTCTAGTATGATTCGTTATTTTTTGCTGGCATCTAGGCATTTAATTACCTGAATTAATGTATTCTGGAGAGTGTTTTCACTTTTTTTTTTTTTTACCTGGGATTTTCTTGCTGAATGACTTTGTTGTCTATCTGTTCTTTGACATTCAGTTCTGCTTATTCTAGTCCTCTACTTAGATTTTGCTTAAAAAGATCAGATTTTTTCAGCTCTTGTTTTTTATTGTTTGTTTGTTTCTTGCCCTGCCTCTGTTTCCCCCCCCCCCCTTAGGAGGGTCTGCTTAGGTATTATAGACCCCAGCCAGAGTTTTCCAAGACCAAATTGGCCTCCTTTCAGGAGGAAAGAGTCACCTGCATCAGTTTTCCGTGAGGGTGAGACCCAGCAGATTGAAAGGCTCTCCTATCCTGCTCAGTATGTGGTGATTTTCTGCCCACGGGTCCCATCAGCATAAGGTGATGTGCTGTCTTTAACTTCAGCAGACTCTCCCTGCTAGGGGCGTGGTTAAGATAGAGAAGAGGTTGTAGGCTGGCTTTAATCACTTCACTTTTCCAGACCCTGGGGTCTGAATTCCTTGAGGGAGGTATGCCTGAGCTGAGCCCCACCCCTTTCCTGGGAAAGGCACAGGCTCCAGACAAACACTCAGAGAAGCTCAATTCTGCCTATGCCTGGGGCAGTTGGAGCCTGAGAAGACTTGCAGCTGTATCTAAAAGTAGTCAAGCTGTAAAAACACAACCACACAAAAAGAAAAAGAAAAATCCCTTTCAGAGCAAGACCCCCATTCCTTGGTTTGCCAATCAAGAATGTAAGTTGGTACATTGCTCTGTGTACCTCCAGGTCCAATGCGTCCCCTCCTTTCCTTCAGGGCCCAGACCTTTTCAGATCCAAAAAAACCTCTGTTTTTAAATTTTTTGTGTGTGTTAGCCCTGCCCACTCTGCACCCAGGCAAAAACCAGCAACCTCCACTTTGACTCAAGGTTCAGCTGAGCTGGCTGCCTATTTTTAGTATTCAGAATTTGTGAATTAATTTCACAATTGGAATTTGGTTGTGCTCAGACCCTGCTGCTGGTAAACTCTCTTTCCTTTCCCCTCTGGAAAGCAGCCTGTGGGGGAGGGGCACCGGCTGCCACGACTTGGGGCACTCAAGGTTCTGGGGGGGCTCACAGCTGACCCAGATGGTCCTGACTGTGTCCAGTCACTGACGGTGGCCCCAGCAGTTGTTCTGTCCTGTTCCTGGCTATTTATTAGCTGCTCTGGAGAACAAACTAAATCCCACACCTTGCTAAGCCGCCATCTTGGTTCTCTTCCATATAAATTTGATGATTAGCTTGTGCATTTCTGCAAAGAAGATTGATGGAATTTTAATTGGAATTTCATTGAATCTGTAAATTTCAGTCATAACATTTAGTCTTCAAATCTATGAGTTAAGAATGTCTTTCCATTTGTTTAGGTTTTTTCTAATTTCTTTTAGCAATATTTTGTAGATTTTCATGTATAAGTCCTTTACTTCCTCAGTTGAATGTATTCTTAGATATTTGATTCTCTAGTTGCTAGGGAAAATAAAGAATTTTTTCTTGATTTTCTCTTCACATAACTCATTACAGGTATTTAGAAACACTACTGATTGTTTTTTTGCATATTGATCTTACATCCTAACATTTTGCTGAATTTATTAACTCTTGTAGCTTTTTAATGGATTTTTAAGGATTTTCTGTATAGAGGATCATGTCATTTCCAAACAAGGAAAGTTATGCTTCCTTTCCAGTTGGAATGCTTTTTCCTTTTTTTTTTTCCTATTGCTCTGGCTAGAACTTCTTGTTCAATGTTGAATAACAGTGGTGACAGTGAGCATTCTTGTCTTGTTTCTGATCTTAGAGGGAAAGCTTTCAGTCTTTCACCAATCAGTATGCTATTAGCTAAGAGTTTTTCATATATGCCTTTTATCATGTTGAAGAATTTTCCTTCTATTTCTATTTTCCTAAGAGCTTTTTTTTTTTTTTTAATCATGAAAGGATGCTGGACTTTGCCAAAGGTTTTTTCTGCATCAATTGAGATGACCATACAGTTTTTCCTTTCATTCTTTTAATGTGGTTTGTTACATTAATTGATTTTCTTATGTTTACCCACCCTTGTGTATCTGGTATAAATACCATTGGATCATGGTGTATGATTCTTTTAATGTACTGTTGGATTCTATTTGCTAGTATTTTGTTGAGTATTTTTGCATATATATTAATAAGAGATATTGCTCTGTAATTGCTTTTCTTGAAATATTTGTCTGGCATTAGTGTTAGGGTTATGTTGGCTTCATGGAATGAATTAGGGAATGTTTCCTTTTCTTTGATTTTTTCCAAATAGTTTAAGCAGGATTGATGTGAATTCTTCAGGGAATGTTTGGTAAAATTCACCTTTGAAGCTATCTGGTCATGGGTTTTTCTTTTCTGCAAGTTTTTTTATTACTGATTCATTTTTTTTTTTTACTAGTTATTGGCTTGTTGAGCTCTATTTCCTCTTAAGTCAATGGAAGTAATTTGTCTATCTCTAGGAACTTGTCCATTTCAACTGGGTTATCTAATTTGTTGGTGCACAGCTATCCATAGTGTTCTCTTATAATCCTTTTTATTTCTGTGGGATCAGTATTAATGTCTCCCCTCTCATTTCTGATTTTAGCTATTTGCATCCTCTCTTTTTCTTTGTCAGCCTAGCTGAAGATTTCTTGGATTTTACCAATCTGTTTAAAGAACCAATGTTTTTGTTTTTATTCTCTATTTCATTTATGTCTTTTCTAATCTTTCTTCATTTGTTACCTGGACTTGTGAATTCCCATAGTCATGTGAGGCAATTTTTATAACTTTCATAACATTTACAGATATCTCCTGTCAGTTTTATCTCCATAGAGAACCCTGACTAATACACCATGCCATTATCTCTACTGTAGACCTTAATTTCTCCATTTGGCATCAGTCAATTTTCTAGTGTTTCAACCTGCAAAACTCCCTTTAGCATTTCTTGCAGGTCCAGTCTAGTGGTAATGAAACCCCTCAGTTTTTGCTTATCTGGGAATATCTTAATTTCATCCTCACTTTTGAAAGACAGTTTTGCTGGATACAGAATTCTTGGTTGACAATTTTTTACTCTTAGCACTTAAATATATCTTCCAACTGCCTTCTTGCCTTCTTGGTTTCCAGTGAGAAATCTGCATTTAATCTTATTGAGGCTTCCTTCTATGTGACACATTGCTTCTCTCTTGTGGCTTTCAGAATTCTCTTTAAATTTGGCATTTGACAGTTTGATTATAACGTGGTATGGAATGAGTCTATTTGAGTTTATCCTGTTCGGAGTTAGTTGCATATCTTGGATATGTATTTTCATATCTCCTGCTAACTTTGTGAAGTTTTTTAGTCATTTTTTCTTTGAACATTCTTTCTACTCCCTTTCTCTCTTACTTCTCCTTCTGGGACCCCCAAAATGTGCATATTGGTGCCACTAATAGTGAGTCCTACAGGTTCCTCAGGCTCAGTTCACTTTGATTTATTCTCTCCTATTGTTGCTCCTCACACTGGATAATTTCAATTGTTTTATCTTTAAATTCACTGATTCATTTATCAACTCCAATCTGCTGTTTTGTCTGCTATTGTGGTCTTCAACTCCAGTATTTGTGTTTGGTTCCTTTTTAAAATTTCCATCTCTTTATTGGGAGTCTCGTATTGTTCATTCATTGTTTCTCTGATATCCTTTAGTTCTTTCTCTATAGTTTCCTTTGTCTCCTGGAACATATTGAGATCATTTAAAAATAGTTTTTGTCCAGTATGTCCAAAGTTCTGGTTTTCTTCATTGACTGTTTCTGGATTTTTATCTTGTTCCTTTGGATGGGCCATCGCTTTCTGCTTCTTTGTTTGTTTTATAATTTTTTGTTACACATTGCACTTTTTAATATTTTAAAGCATTAATTCTGGGATTTAGCCCCTGGACTGTCTGTTCCTTAATAATGATATGACAGAGATTTCCTTGGGTGCCAGGAGCTAAGAAAAGCAAATGAACCAATGCAAAACATAACTTTTAATCTTTACAAAGTAACTGGGACTCTCCTTCAGAATTTAACCTCCCATCAAGAAGGTGAAAAGGGAAATTCAGGGTCTTCTCAGTCTTTTATAAGCCTGAGGCTTGTCCTGGGCTTATGTTTGCTAGTGGCAATCTCCCCATTTATAGGAAGTTGAATGTCTCCTCAACTCCCTAGAAATAGATTTTCTCCCCCTCCTGAGTGCTCTATTGTATGACTTAAAGCAGGTAAACCTTTATCCCAAGCCACTTTGACTTAATTCATTCTTACACTGTATTAGTGTTTCTTCTTGCTGGGCAAGTTCAGGGAGGGCAAGCCAAAGGTGAATTTCCTTGTTCAGTTTTTTGGGCTGCCATCTGATAGATTTTCAGCAACATATGGGCATCCCTGTATATGCATAGGAGATAGTCTTCTCCCTCCAGAACAGGGCCAGGGTCCCACAATGAGAGTGCAAGCTGGTTTCTCCCTGCACCAGGGAGAGCATGGGGGATGGACCAGCAAGGATGCCATGAGTGTCTCATATTTTACTATTTTGGTTAAAGATGCATTTTCTTCATTCATTCAGCACTTGCCCAGTTATCACAATCCTTTAACTGTGGAATTTTGAGGAAGATGGTTCTATCAGTTTTCACTAGTTGTCCAAAGATTCTTTGGGGGAGTGGTACCTTGGAGCATCTTACACTGCCATCTTAGTTGACTGAAAGCCCTAATAATTTTGACTTGAGACTGATGACTGGGAATCAGACTAGCTATGCTTTGGGTGGTTAAAGCTACTACCAGTAACATTTTCCAGAATGTCTTCTGCCACATAGACCAAAGAGCAGAGGAGGCAGTTGCAGCATTGGGGAAATACCACCGATATGCCAAAAGAAACAGAGAGGAGAAATAGACACTCTGCAGGACTCTAGGCCTGGAAACATGAGTTTCCTCGGACTTCTTCCTTAACTATTAAGAGTTTTCACAGTATCTTTCCCACACATTTACCTTTTTTGATTAAAGGAATTTGGGTTGAGTTTGTAGGTCCTAAGTAATACACTCTGCAGATGTTAAACAGAGGGTAGCTAATAGCCACCCGGCGTTAGACCAGACAAAACTGAAGGATTTGGGAGGAGCAGGCCTTCCGTAGGTTGAATTATGCACCCCAGGAAAGCACATGTTCTTAATCTCATTCCATTCCTGTGGGTGTGAACCCACTGTAAATAGAACTGTTTGAAGATGTTAATTTTAGTTAAGGTGTGGCCAACTGAATCAGGGAGGGCTTTAATCCAAATTACTGGGATTGGGTATAAACAGGATAAAATTCAGATACAGAGAGAGAGAGAATGACAGGGGGAGAAGCTCGAGAAAAAGAAGTCACCGCCATGTGCATTGTCTTGTGACAGAAAAACCAAGGGCCTAAGGATCACCTGCAGCCAGCCCCAGTATGTCACAGTCTTCAGGGAGAAAGCATTGCCTTGCTGATGGTCTGATTTTGGACTTCTCCAAGCCTCAAACCATGAGTCAAAAAATTCCCATTCTTTAAGCTAACCCATTTCATGGTATTTGTTTTAACAGCTGGGAAGCTGAGATAGGAACTTAAGGAATGACTAAATTCTGCTTTGCAGTGGTCAGGCCAGGCACAAGGGACAGAGGTCAGGGATTCTGCCCAGAAGAGGAACAGGCCAGTGCCCATCAGGGGAGGAAACTGTGCATAGGGTGTGAAACATCTGCCTTTGGAGGAGCTGGGGGTGTTGTTACTGCTCTGAGTTGCCTGGCTCAATC
Source organism: Tamandua tetradactyla (assembly GCF_023851605.1). Classification (NCBI taxonomy): domain Eukaryota; kingdom Metazoa; phylum Chordata; class Mammalia; order Pilosa; family Myrmecophagidae; genus Tamandua; species Tamandua tetradactyla. The sequence goes on along the minus strand of NC_135348.1, from coordinate 27,862,696 downwards.
TGACCTGCCCTGTCAAGTAGAAAGGTTACCTGATCATGGGAAAAGGAGTCCAGTTGTGTTTTTTACCAACAAAAGTTCCTTGGGAGACCATGTAAATCAGAGGATAAAATAAACATTCTCAGGTCACTCTCTGATGAATTCATTTATATATTAGTTTATTGAATATCACTAAAGAAAAATAAAGGGAGCTCCAACAAAAGGAAGAGGGTCTGAACATTGATGAAGTAACAAATTGAAGAGTTGTAACAGATAATAAGAGACAAGGGGAGTAAACTGCAGGAGAACCAGGAGAATGAAATAGAATAGAATGATGAATGGGAAAATGAAATCATTTGGCATAATTATAGGAGAAGCAAGTGAATGTCCAGTGAGAAACGAAGACTAGGAGAAGTGAATGAAAGGAGCCAGAGGAACTTTTTATTTCATCCAAGTGGGGCAGGGGATAGAAAAAACATATGTATTTTATTTTATTCATTTATATATTTATTCTGCAAATGTTCATGAGCATCTTCCATGTGCCAGGCTTTCTTTAGGTACTGATGACACAGTGGCAAATAGAAGAAGAGTCCTTGCCTTCATCACATTGACTACTTTGTGGACCAGTTAGCTGCAGCATAGCTCATCGCCCCTCTCTGCCATGATTAGCAAAGAACTGGCTTCAGTCCCACTCAAGTGGGCACACGAGTCTTTCACTGAACTTCTATGCCACTTTTAGAGGACCAGTGAATGTGGGGTGGGTGCTGGGGTGGGGCAGGCATGCAGAATATTAAAGGCTTATTCTTGGGAAAATATTTACTTGGGAAAATAAAAGAAAAAATATTTACTGTAGATTTAACCAAAAATGCATCAGGTACCCATTTGGATTTTCCTTTATCAGCCCTTGTTGAAAGCTGAGGGCATGACTTAACTCATAGAGGAAATTTTCCAGAGAGTAGAGAACACAATGATTTGACTTTAGGATGACAAAGCTTACTGGAGAAAGAAGGGAAACCTAAACACAATGCTAGCATGTGATAATGTATATAGAATGAAAATCTCCTAAAATTTTGAACAGCAGAAAAAAATACCACTCTAATTCTAGGTTTTTCACTCAGCATTATTGACATTTTTGTTTGGATGATCCTTTGTCGTGGGGCTTCCGGTGTGTTGTAGGATGTTTAGCAGCATCTCTGGCCTCCATCCACTGGATGCAGGAGCACCCACCTCGCACAGCTGTGACCATCAACAATGTCTCCAGATACTGTAAAAACTTCCCTGGGGACAAAATTGCCCCTAGTTGAGGAACACTGCTCTAATTGTACCACTTAAATATAATTTCTTTCATGTTTGAGTAGTTTATTGCAATCTTTTCATATGCCATTTAGATATGTGTGAATATATATACAGATAATATTGTGTATATATATGTATTGAATGTATATACATAAACTATGAATATAGTATATATACATTTATTGTATATATGTATTGAATATATATACATAAACTATGAGTATAGTATATACACATTTATTGTATATATATGTATTGAATGTATATACATAAACTATGAATATAGTATATATACATGTATTGTATATATATGTATTGAATGTATGTATACTATGCATGAATATATATACACATATAGATGCACACACATACATAAATATATAATTCATATTGTGTTGTAGCCTGATTTTTCATTCAACCTAATAGAGAATGCTGTGGATGACTAGAACAGATTCCTGGCATTTAAAAAGGATACCCAAGACCTTTGTAAACCCTGCAGAGGCAAATCCTACTTTAGCATATAACACCGCTCAGAATTTGTGCTTGAGAATGAGGGAGAGAACAATGGATCAGCAACAAGATCAGATCCTCAGCAGGTGGCGAGGTTTATTCAGCAGCTAAAGTATCTGGGTGTCTACTCTCCAGCCTCGCAGCTCACTTTTATCAAATTTGTCTCAGCTAAATTACAAATCAGTATAGGTCAGGGGCCCTCAGGGTCTCTCTGGAGTATTTCAAGCAGTGAATCCAGATTCTTCAAATGTGCATTGTACAGCGTGGTTCTCTGGTACCTGTGCTATGGACACTTAACTGTCCTGGGAAGTATTTTAGAGGTCCATGAGCTATTTCAATAGTAAAACCTAACAGGGCATTCAGTTATGCAAGATTAGGCCATAAGACCAATATGCTATAAATTTGGTTTGTCTCATACATGAAAATTATTTCAAAACATAGACTTTGGGGTAGAATGTTAATAATAAAAATACAGAAGAAACAGTTGACAGGCAAGTTGGCCACCACTACTTTGACTTGATGATTCACATCACCTCCAGGGTCCTAAGAGCCTGTCCAGTTATGACACAGCTTAGGATGGCAGGATCAGCCTCAGGAGTCCCGAGAGGACTGCATCAGGTCCAGGTGCAGCTCTTGGGGAAACTCAGTGGTCCACATAGACCCAGGAACCTCAGAGCTCATCTGAACATAACCTCAGGCAGCACAATAACTGACAATACTCTCAGATGTAGACTGGGCATGCCAGAATGGGCAAGAGTGCTGGGCCAGCAGTAAGCTCTCTGCTCCTGACAGCCTGTACTTCCTGAGCAGCCATTTAACTTCTGCCAAGCCCCACGTTCATCATGAAGACAAGGCTCCCGTGAAAGCTACCGGATTATAAGAATTAAATGAAAATAAAGAATGTGAAAACATTTTGAAAACTTTAAAATATAAAGTATTTGTGACAAATAATCACCTTACTAAAAATTCCTCTGCTCTGTAAAGTTACAGAATGTAAGTTCTGACCTTAGCTATTCACGTGGCCAGTGTGACAATTTGTGATGCTGCCTTTCTCTAAAGTCTTAAAAAGTCAGAAGCAATGGTGAGTTTAAGTCCTGGGGATGAAAACTGAATACGTTTGCCTTTGTACTCACACCCAGAAGTCAAAAATGGAATGAGGAAATAGTAGGAAAAACTGTTCACAAAATTTTTAAATCATTCAAGCCTTTCATCCTTTTCCATTATTATTTCCCATTATCTGATGCTTGGCAATGCAGCAGGGGGGAGGGGGCACTGGATTTTGTACTCCTCTGCCACCTAAGAGGGCCCCTAGAAAAGTCATCTAATCTCTTTAAACCTCAATTCCTTTACCCACCAAACTGGAATTTAGGGCCATACCAACTTTATATGGTAGTAAGGATTAAATGCAAGGATGTGCTTTGCATGACATAAAGTATAATCTTTTGCAAATATGAGATATAACACAGCAAATTTATAGTTCATGATGATATCCATTGTTCTTGCCAATAATTCTGGTATAGAGGTGGGTGAAGAAGGTCAGAGATACTAATGAATTAGATGAAATTTGGGGATTGCCTCTGGAGTTTGCAAATTCGTTCCATTTTGCCTTTCCCACCATGAATAACTGAGAGTTAGCTATAGATTGAATTTCTTTTCTACAGCCCTGAAAAGGAAATGTCTACATATCAACAAGGATGAATCACAACAAATTTTGTACCAAAAAAAGAAAGTCTCAAAGGAATATATAGAATATAATTCCATTTATATAAAATTCAGGGAAACACACACAACCACATTAGACTGCTTAGCGATATGTGCTTAAGTGGCAAAATTTTTAAAAAATGAGGGAAAGGGAATATATTGGGGAAGGCCTAAAGGGTGTCTTAAAAATAATGCTGGGCGGGCCGCGGTGGCTCAGCGGGCAAAGTGCTTGCCTGCTATGCCGGAGGACCTCGGTTCGATTCCCGGCCCCAGCCCATGTAACAAAAAACGGAAAAACAAAATACAATAAAACAAGAAAATGTTTAAAGATGTTTCCCTTTCTTCCTTCCGTCCTTCCTTCTATCCTTCCTTCCTTCTCTCTGTCTTTCCTTTAAAAAAAAAAAATAATGCTGATGCATTTCTTAAGCTGGGTGGTAGGTACAAGTATGATCATTTTATTATTCTTATTTAAACTGTAGTTTAAATACCAATAGTTTAAAAATAGCTTAAATAAGAATATAGTTATTTAAACTACATGGATACAAACTTCTCAGTATATATTATATATTTCATAATAATATTTTGTTAAGGGTCTCCATGCTTCTACAATCATACTATAATATTTCCTTATTGCTATAACTCTTATTTCTTGGATTTTTGTTCATTTGGGGTCTTGACTGAAGGATAGGTAATGGACGGTTTACTTCTATGTTCTCCATGTAATGTTCAGCATCAGGAATTCATTCCTTGAATGGTTCTGGGCCTCAAAATCCCTCGCCCTGTCCAGGCCTCAGCCACTGCAGACTTGTCTCAGTTTCTAGACTTGGTCTTGCCTTTTCCTGCCTGCCTGCGGGATTTTGCCACCACCGTTCCCTGTGTCTGAAGGCATTCCCTCCTTCATTCCCTCCTCCTTTAGGTCTCAGCTTAAACATCATTTCTTTTAGGAAGTTTTCCTGATTCCTTCCGACTAGATTAGGTTCTCCTGTGATAAACTTCCAGAGTATCCTGTATGTCTTCTTTCTAATATTCACTGCACTTGTAAATACTCAAATTCTGTCTTCCTAACAGACTGGAAGCTCTGGGAAGGCAATGGCCATATCTGTTTGGTTTCCTGTGGAATCACTAATGCTTAGCCCAGGCATCCAGTAGACATGTGACAAGATGCGTTGAATGAATGAGCAAATGAATAAACGGCAAAGCTAGTGAATTCCCACTGACAGATACAAATACGAGGTTATAAAATAAATGTTATCAGCTGTATTTTTGGTATTGCTTCATCCACTTTTTTCTCAGAGCCTGCTGACCAATTAGCACCAGCCCTATACAAGGGAAAGAATTGTCACAGAGATTTACCATTATTATATTTAATCTGGCTTAGCAATCGCTTCTTACTGATTGTAATAAATTGGGATTGGCGTAGTGATGTCACTTTAAATGCCTCCAAGAGGTCTTTCTCTCACCGCTCTGTAAGAAAAAATAGCAGGTTCCTCTCAAAAAGGGCACTGGATAATGCATTATCTGGGTTATCACTGTTCAATCAAAAAGTGCATGAAGGAGCCACATAACTCATCCAGACAGCAATCACCATGGAGTTATGCAGGTCTCTCATGTAGGTGATGAAACAGCCAAATTCCCTGACAGTGGTGGATTAGTCCTCAGGGAGCTAATAGCGGTGCCAAAAGCAGCGCCAAGGCCACAGACCTGAGAACAGGGGACTCTTCAAACTGCACGAGTACAAAATCTGGTATGTTTGATTGCTTTCTTTTAATCTTGATCACTGAGGTTTTCGAATGAAACTACAGGGATGCTAAGCCTCCCCTAAGGGATAGGGGGATTCATTTCCACTCGGCAATGGTGAAAGCATGGAGGCTCTGTGCAAGCCAAGCCTGGGTGTGGGTCCCTATGTCTCACCGCCACCCCCAGGACTCAGCTGGCACCTCCAATCCTAACAAAGGGTGCAGGACATATGGGATTTTTCTTTTACATTTACAGTCAAATAATTTGGCGAATGCATGTTCCCTTTTGGCTTGCAGTTAAAATATTGACCTAATAATATAGTAAATCTCTGATTTTGAAAAACTTCGTTGTGTGAGAGACCGGCTAGCAAATGAATTTGAAATCCAGTGATTAGAAAGTATTCTGAATGGCCTTGGGAACTCTAGGGAAAACATTAAATTATATGAATATTCTTGTTTAGTTAAACTTTTTAATGTTTTTAAAAGCCCTTCGTAATAGTATGGATTAGTAAATTCTTGGGCCTGATTTCAATTTGAGTCAAATTCCAACTAATAACGGCCCACCTATAAACCTTGTCTTTAACAGCCCATAACATTAAACTGAAAACAGAATTCTTAAAGGACATTCTCATTCTGTCTATCCATGAATTAAGCATTACAGACTTTGGACAGATGTCTTTAATAGACATTGTCATTAAAAGGAATAGTACCTGAAATAAATTTAGACTGTTAGTCTAGCACAATTATTAAAGGAATACTTCTGCATGTTCAGATAATCACATTTATACTTAATTGGGAGGAAGAAAATCTGTGGCCGTTATAATCTTCTGGTGATAGCCATCTACTCATTTACCCATCTAGCTCATTATCCCAGATTAGGATTTGTTAGTGCATTCACCATAGCATAAGCCCCAATTTTCAGGAAATTAAAAGTTGGTCAGAAAAAAAGTACTCCATTAACAAGCCTCAGCCTAAGAGCAAATTCCATATAAAAATCTTGGGGAAAAAAATTCAGCTCTTTTTCTAAGTGCCAAAAAAAGAAGTCTTGTGGATTTAGGCACTTCCAAGTTTTATAACTTGAAAATAAGTTAGAGTTTAAGCTGAAGAAAGAAAATTCTAAGTCTGTAATGAGTATTAATGCCTCTGGTATGTTTTGAGACAAAAATCTGGTAGTAACAACATAACTATTTGTTGGGAAAGTCCTGTACTGTGCATGAATATTAAAAAACAAACAAACAAAAAAACAGTAGTGTTTATGTCAGCATTGAAGTCTGGATTCTGCCTTTAGGCCTGCTATGTGAAAAATATTATACACTAGATTAATTAGGTAACACCTGGGATTTACATGGCATAGTTTATTCTAGGATATTAAACAAAGTAAAGGGAAAAGACCCAGTTTCCTCATCAGTGGTGCTTCCTTTAGGTGGTAAACGCTAATGGAAGGAAGTCAGAGGTAAATGGCCCTGGGGGTGTCCCCGATATTGTCATTCCCTATTAATAGAGGAGGGAAATGAAGGAGGGACTTAAGCAAGACCACACAGTGAAGCAAAGCTAAAGCTGATGTGTTTTACTGGGTGAGGCTCTATTTGCAGTATGTTAGGATGGGGCCTCATCCTCGTTGTTTAGATGCTCTGTGTTTGGGCAGGTCCGGGAGAATAGGACGGATCAGCATTCACAACCGAGGCAACCCTGCATGGGAGAGAAGGCAAGAGTCTGGCTTCTGAATCGCACACACCTCAATATGATTCCTATACCACAACCTGCTGGTTGAGGACTGAGGAGAGTCACCTGACACTGTTTCTTCTATAAAATGGAGCTAAATGAAGGTTATACCTCCTGGGTAGTTTCAGGGGCTATGCGAGGAAGAGAGTTGGGTAAGTGGTAACATTTCAATAGAGATTAGCCATAATAACGATACTAATAACAATAACAGTGGTGGTTGCTATTATTCTCAAGTTCCAAATCTTGGTTCCCAAGAATTTGTAAATTACATTTCCAATGTACTATCAGAAAAGGATAGATCATATATCTATATCTGTATCTATATATGAAACAGCAGGCTATTTAAATATGAAAAATATTTATTTATTTTTTATTTATTTATTTATTTATTTATTATTAAATAATTACCAAGGTAATTATTTAAATAATTACCTTAGTAATTATTCAGATTTTTTTTTTTAACACGGGCAGGCACCAGGAATCAAGCCTGTGTCTCTGGTACGGCAGGCAAGAATTCTGCCACTGAGCCACCATCGCACTGCCCTTGTTCAGTTCTTTTTTGATGAATGAATGAATCAATACCAACCATGATCCTTTACTATTCTACATTTTATGAAATCTGACCATGGTATTAAAGTAGCAATGAAAAGAGGACTGACATGGGATTCAGACAAACAGCTCCACCATTTGCAACTAAAGGAAACTGCTTAAGCCTCTCTGAATCTCAGTTTTGTTTTGTTTATTAATCTGCAAAGTTGGGATAATAGATCATAGCTATCTCACACAGTTCTTGGGGAGACTAGATGGGAATACAGATGTGAAAGCATTTCAAACTTTATAAAACACAGTTTAAATAAATCAAGGTATTTTTATAACTTGTATCATGCTCAAAAGTCACTTATGATGGCTGATTTCTATATCCACATTGTTTTCTCTAAAAGTATATTCTTATTTGCAACAATGGTTATTTATTACTCAATTTATTAATAGACATGAAATTAGTTTTGATGACAGCTTTTTGCTAACAATAATCCAAAAGTGGATTCATGGTTTAATAATGCTGTTCAGTTTTTTCTGTTTTTGAAAAGTTCAGCCTTTACAATACATTGGGGCAAAGAGATCGGCTGAATTGCTTAATAACTGTTCTACTAAAGTTCATTGAGTTGTACTTGATGTTCTGACATTTATTGCTAACACAGAATATATATTTTCCACCTGGCCTTATATAGACACACGTGCGCACACATGCACAACCGCTTTGATCAAAGTGATCGTGCTAATATGGTTAGAACAACTAGAGAAATGAAATTTGTCTGAAACTTCAGGACTTCAAGAGCCAATCTCAAGTGACGGAGTCGCTGACAAATGTTGATCAAGAGAAGAAACCGTACCTTTGTAAAAGCACAAACATTTTGTGTAAACATACTCCCTCTGGCGAGATTATTTATGCTTAGTCATCGGGAAAGTTTCAGCTAAACTTGGATCAACATGACTCTGTAATTCCGAAGACATTGACTCCCTACAGCCTAGACAGAAAACGGAAAGCCTGACCTACTTGCAGCACAGATACCTGAATGGATAGTGCAAGTTCATGAAGCACTTTCCTTGGGGAGGCCCTTGCCTGACCTCACAGGACTCCTAGCACAGCCCTTCTGGTCTCAGGCCTGCTCTGCACCTGGAAGGTGGGAGAGATCTTTATTCAGATGCCCATGCATTATTCAATGCCATCAAAACTCCCATTTCTTTAGTAATTCAAGGAGGCAACCAATGTGTCACTAAAGTATGATCACCTCCCATCTATGAAGTTACTGTCCCTCAGCTCCACACCCACCCTGGTATACCCTGCTGGTATACACCCACCCTGCTTTAGGATGCTGTAGCTGGGACCCTGCACATCACGCTTCTTCTTTGCCAGCAGCTCCAGGCTAGGCTCTGGAAATAGAGGGCATAAGTGGGGGAGTTTGTAAGACTGGTGGTGGGGGGGAAGGGATCAGCTCCTTCTCTTTGCTCCTTATGACTTGATGGCTGCTCTTCATTCCAGTGAGCAGTACCCCAGCCACAGTTCTTTATTCCAGCAGAAGTGGTTCTTTTCCACAGCAGCAGGTGAATCCAACACTTGCAGAACCAACCTTGTCGTGCCCCGTTAGTCATCAGCACCAGCTGAGCAGCTCTCTCTCCCCAGAGGGCTGATTCTGGCTCCTTAGTGGCCCTCCTCCAAGCTTCTAGGCTTTTAAAATGCCAGCCTCGTCCCTTCTTGCCCCATATCTAGGAGTTATTGCTGCTTCCTGCAGATATGGCCTCCATGCTATCTTAACAATCTTTTTTAATGCTTTTAGTTAACTCGTTAGCAAATTTGGGCCTTGTTTTGAATTCTTTATACTAAATTCTCTCTGTTAAAATACCTGGTATGGTTTTGTGGTAGTTAGATTCAGATATCAACTTGGCCAGGTGAAGATACCTTGTTCTATTGTTGTGAACAGGAGCCAATGGCACGTGAAGCTCATCTGACTGATTACATCTGCAGTCGGCTAGGAGACGTGCCTGCTGCAATGAGTGATGTTTGATTTAATTGGCTGGTGCCTAAATGAGAGAGCGCAACATAGCACAGCCCAAGCAGTTCTGCATTCCTCATCTCAGCTCTCGCAGCTCAGCCCAGGCCTTTGGAGATGCAGAAAGGAATCACCCCGGGGAAAGTTGTTGGAACCCAGAGGCCTGGAGAGAAGGCTAGCAGGGATTACCCCGAGCCTTCCCACGTAAGAAAGAACCTCAATTGAAAGTTAGCTGCCTTTCCTCTGAAGAACTATAGGTTAATTAAATAAATCCCCTTTTACTTGAAAGCCAATCTGTCTCTGGTATGTTGCATTCTGGCAGCTAGCAAACTAGAACAGGTTTCTTCTCCCTGAGTGGACCCTGACTGATATACTATCACTTGACAATCTGAATATTTTAATGTTCCACAGTATTTCCTATTCTACGAGTAGCATGTAGTCTACATCAAATGCATTTGTCTGTCCAGAAACTTTTTTTTTTTTGCAAATCTCTTCACACCCTCTATCTGTTTGTTTTGTTTGGGTAGAGCTGACACTAAGCCTTGCACCAAGGGTAGGCTTATGACCCAGGTCTGGTCAATGAAATTACTGCCTGTCCCCAGGCACACTGATTGGTTTAGTGGGTGTACATATAGTCCAGATGTACTTGAACTCAGTGAGTGTCACTTTCTTAAATTTCCAAGTTACAAGAGCCATTAAATTCCCTTAAAATAAAAGTTGTTGGCTTGTCCCTGACAGGCTGACATATAGCTCTTAAATAAAAAGAATGAATCTTTGACAGTGGTACTTGAGCAGAAATTTGATGGGCACATGTGTGGGTGGCAGGCAGTGCCCTCTGGCCTTCCAAGCATATCCCAAAATGGAGCTTTGTGTGGCAGGTAGGGATGCTTCTCACTTGGTCCTTCTCCAGCCTGGACCCTGGCTGGGACTCCAGTTGCCCATTTCCCACAGGACTGATCCCATCTGGCCACTTGCTGATGAATAGACAAAAGACCTTGGGACTGTGGGTTGCTGCTATGACATACACAATATGTGAGGCCAGTGTAACTTTTTAAAAGCAATTTCAATGGACAATTTAGCTTAATTACCTTACACAGCTATGAGGACAGAACTAAAATACCTCCTCATTATCGTCTAACTATGGTCATATGGTACTGACATCTAAGTTAGGCTAGGAACAAGACGAGAGTTGCCATGTATTGAATACCATTATAGAGGGAGACTAAGCTAAGCACATCAATTTCACAAGCAATCCAGGAAATATCTACCATTAACCACTTTTTAAAGACCATAAAAATGAGTCAGAAAGGTCAAACAACTTGTTCAAGGTCACAAACTAATAGATTAAAATCCAGTTCCCTCTGACATTGAAGCCCGTTCGCCTTCTCCACATCTGGAATGATCAGGGAAGCCAACAGAGAGTTCAGAGTGGAGTGACAAGACCAGGAAAGTCCTGTCTTCCACCTTTCTCCTTATGTTTCCACACCCAAAGTCCCAAAACAGAAATGTGGCTGTAAAACTGTTCTAAATCATCACTGCAGACAAAAATCTATCCTGTGTTTTGGGGGAGGCAAATCCAAAAGCAACAGTACTTGGAGTCTTGGGAAAGTCTTAGTCTTTTCTAGTCTAGCCACAAATAAATAGAGGTTTATATTTGTAGAGTGATATACTTTCACTCATTAATGTATTTTATACTTCACTGATCTTAGATAGGCAAATTATACAAACACTTTATATATAAGCAAACCACGTCAGACGTCAGGATTCAAAATATGTATTTAATTAAAAAAATACATCTCTTAAAACCAAAGCCCTAAATACATACTAAATAATATCCTAATCTGAAGGTAAATGAGATATGCCACCTAACAGATATTAAGTGACCCACATATACAGTAATGTCTGCATTAATGAGGCAAATATATTCCAACACCACACGTTAGTGTCAGAACTTCATTATCTAATGAAGCAAACTACAGAAGTCATAAGAACCCATCCAAGGAGGACAGAGAAGAAAGGGGTATGGGTATGAAATTATTAAATAGTAACCAAGGTTTCATCAAGTAGATTGCCAGAAAACAGGCACCTGAGAGTTTTAAGAAAGAGAGAGGGGGTTCAGAGGAATTGGGGATCTCAGGGCTAACCTGTGAACCAGCAGGGAAGTGGGGAAAAGGTTGGAAGAGGAAGTCTATGGGGTGGCCTGGACTGCAACAGAACTAAGTGGATTTGATCCTCAGACCCCAGCAGTCACCAGGACAGGACTTGAGTAGCTGGACTGGGCATGGCCCAGGCATGTGTTTGCAACGATGCAGACCATCTGGAGAGAAGAAAGGGCATCTCTGATCCTGCAAGATGCCCCAAACCCAACAAGAACAGCATCAGGCTTCGAGTGACACTCAGGTGATGCCACTGACTCCATATCACCCCACGTATTTGAAAGGGCTCGAATAAGGGAGAATGTCTTTCATTATTCCACTAGAATGAAAAGACCAAATACGTTTACCTGGCTGAGATTCCATATTGACTCAAACTCATATAGAATAAAGTGTAGCCCACCAATCTCACAATCCGAACATGAAAATGACCCTGATCAGATCCTTTTTTTCTTGACAAAGGCAAGGAGGCGAGGAAGTAGTAGTTTGACTTCGGGTAGCTGAAGGGACAGAGAAGGAGGCCAAGGGATTAAGAGTTTCAGAAATGAGAGGCTGGGGAACCCCTAAAATTTGCTGATTTCTTATTTATACCATAAACTATGCAGGACAAACAAGCTCTATTCACCGAGGTATTTTTGTCCCGTGCAGCTGTGTGGCTTAGCAGGAGCTTTGCTGTCGAGCCATATGACTCATGCCAACACTGCTGCATATGATTTATGAAGACTTAAAGAAAAAGAAAACAGCCAGCTTCATTAGGAAAGAGCTTCGTTTTCACAGGATTTGTAAATCAAGGATCATGGCCCCATTTGGTCCTTTCTTTCTCGCTTTCTGAGTCACTGATGGACTGAAGGATATCCTGCTTCTCTCCTCCTTACTTATCTGATTCCACTTAACCAATCCCCTTAAATCAGGGTGCTTTTAGATTAAGAGTGCCCATCAGGTATAGCCAGAGATTCTGTGGCTTTCAGCTGCCACAGGTTTAGCGACTCTGTACCTGCCAAAACACCCGATCAGGGGTGTTGCTTGGGTCTGGAACTGCCTGTCTCAAGGCTGTAGCCCAAGACATGGAGGAGGGGGGGAAAGGCTGAAAAGGCACCCGGTTTTATTGGTACCCAATCAGTGATTCTGTTAGACTGTCTCCTGCTTACTGAGCATGGGCGTCTTCCCAGATGTTTTTCTGAGCAACTTGAAATATTCAACAGCCCTCCTTCTTCTCCCCACCTCACACTGCCACCAGCCATGATCAGAAAGGAAAGGGCTAGGAACCCTTACTCTCAAGGGTTTCTAACTCCCACCCTTGAAGCTTCCCCAGCTAGACCTGACTAGCCCCGTGCCTTCCCTATTCCCCATCTGTTTCAGCTTCCCTTTCAAATGAGGCTGAGGCTCACGTGTATTCCTTAAAAGAAACGGGAAACTCAGGCCCGTTGATAGCCCAGGTTTGTGGCTATAGCCCATAATGGCTGCTTTGTGATCGAGAAAGTAGCTTTGACTAAGAAAGCAACTCTGGCAATATCCTGTTCATCTGCTTCCAAGAATGCTGTGTTACTCACCAATATCCTCACCACGATGGAGCAGAATAAAAGTTCATAAGAATTCGTGAATGATAACATAGCCATAAAGCCTGCACTTTGAACACTTTCATCTTAAATTAAATTGTGAGAGGTTCAGGATGAAGTTTGTATTCGTGTTGTTTAACTTGTTAATAAAATATAGAGTTGTTTATCTTAGTCCTATGAAAGACAAGAACAAAGCAGAGTTGGAAGATTTGCAAAAGGAACTTGAAATGAAAAATTTTAAAATATTAAAAATATGTAAGATAAGCCAACAAGTTTCCATTTTAAGCTGGAAAATATAAGTTTTTGGTGTAATTTTTGCTCAACAAAAAATGTTAAATGTTCCATCCTTTGTTTCCTTTGGTTGTAGTTTGAGCACAGTGCTTCCAGTATAGCTTTCGGTTTATTTGTTTAATTTTGGTGGTGGTCCAGCCCCTGCCCAACCAACACACACAAAGGATGTGAACAATTGGTTACAGGTAGTTGTTTTAATCTCTTCCCCAGGAAGTTTTGAAGGTGCTTCCAGCTGCATCAAAGTGCTCCATTGCCCTGCGCATCTCTGGACAACTTCAAAGCCTCATTGTAGGAATTTGTAATGCAGTATACCATGTAGATCTAAAAGAGCTCTTATTCTCTATTTATTGTGCAAATTTTTTTATGGCGATACCCCAGTATCTTTCTTGACACATCACTTAGCCTCATAGTGGCTCCTTCTAGCTATTATTAAGAACCGTCTAGGAAAATTTAAAGGAATAGGCTAAGGTCAGACAGCCTGAATGAGGCCCTTTTAGTGTCTATTATACTATGCCCATTTAACTAAACTATTCTAGAAGGTTCATCCAGCAGAGTAGCTGGGGAGTAAGGTAGCTCTCCCTTAGGAGCTGGGAGGAAGCTAATTAGTTTTTATATAAGTTGTGATTAAAGAAAGAAAACAATTTCACCTTTATACAAATTATAGGTAGAGGACTCTAAAAGGAACAAGAGCCCAGAGATTCAAGAGGAAGTGGATGTTCGAGGACAGGGATGTCTAATCGAACTTTCTGTGATGATAGAAATGGTCCAAAATTCTGTGTTGTCCCCTAGCCACATGTGGCTACTGCACATTTGAAATGTGGCCAGTCTGACCGAAGCACTGAACTTGTAATTTCATTTAGCATTGAGTAATTTACGTGGCCAGTGGTTATTGTATTGGACAGCACTGCTCTAGAAACTGACTCTGCATGTGTGCGTGTGTTTAGAAAATCTGGGACCTAAGTTGCAGGAAAGAGAAGGAAAAAGAAGAAAAAATATTGCCAACTTGGACCCTACTGCAAAAATCTCTCCACCCAGGAGATCCCAACAGTCCATCCTAAAGAGAAGTGTCATCATTTATTTTCATTATCATTACGGAGCATGGCTGCCATGCCCACGTACTGGCTGGGCACTTCCCTGCATTCAAGCCCATTGATTGATAGCATTTCAAGTAATCTTATTCTAGGCAATGGACAAGGGGGAAAGGTAATGAAATTGCCTCCTCATTTACCAGCTCAAGCCAATAATGTGTCTTTGTGTGTGGCTGTCAGTTTTATACATCAAGGATGCCCAATACCAGGTAGGACAACTGCCCTTTTAAAGCAGCATAAATCAGGACTTGTACAAGTGGAGAGGGGTCACCAAGAGGCCGCAGGAATCTCAGGCCTGCCCACTTGTCTGATCTGGGGCTTTGAAATTATTCCCTGAGCTGGCGACAACATGGGATTCTGCATACTTTGTAAGGAACTCCAAGCTGCTGGATGCTGTAGCAACCTCTTGATGGAAGGGAGGAAAGAGCCACAAAAGAAGACTAAGTAGATGTGGCTCTCGGATACACGAATAGAAGATTCCCGCCGGTGTGAGAGGCACGGGTCCGCTCCCCCCCACCCCCCGCACCCCGTTATCTCCCCTTCCTCTTTTTCCTTCCCCCTTCCCCCATGTTCATTACCTTGCTATGTTCTAATTAGGAAACACGAAGAAATTTTGGAGGGTATTAAGAAGCAGACATTAAGTTTTTCTCCATCCAGGAAAAAAACCAACTTGCTAATTAAGCCACATTTCACTTCGGTAAAGTTGTCTTTTTTCTTTCCCTCCTGATGGACGCATCTGGGCACAGCATTTAGCAAGGTACTGAAATGTTTAACTGCCGCTGCCGCTGTTGCTACGGTACTTTCTAGTCAAGAGAGATTTGCCTTTTTCATCACGAATTCTTTTGTTTTTCCCTGTGGCCAGCTGCCTCGAAGATGCAGTCAATTTAAATTAAACAGGCTGAGGAGCGCTATTCAAAATGTCAGCCAGGCACATTTCTCTAAATCAGCGTTCAGCAGGTACGGCTTTTTTTCAAAAAAGAAAAAGCCAGGGAGGGCTGTGCACAGAGGGACAGAGACTTTGTTTTTAAGTCTGGGAACAAGCACAGGGATCCCTGAAGTGTGGGCATGGGTTTTTCCACACTCAGCCCTGGGAGCAGCCCTCGCCCTTTCTTTCTGCCGTCTCCCCCCGCGGCCTGCCCCTCCCCTTCCCCCGCCGCCACTGGTTTCTATCTCTATTGTTCCCCGAAGCCCGGCAGCCAATGTGCAGCCAGGCCCAGCACACGCTCCCGCAGCCAGCAACTTCCTCTGAAGCTGCAACGCATAATTATAACCAGCTGCTCCGGGCTGCTGGCTGGCCAGCTCTGCAAACAAGCATCCTGATACCCCGAGTTCCAGGGAGTCAACAGCCTGCTCTTGGCAGCAGCAGATCCTCCGAAGGAAATGCCCACACCCTTGTAAGAAGAGGGAACGGCCCTTCTCCTGCGCGCGGCTCGGGAGAGGCCAGCGCCTGCCCGGTCTGGTCTCTCTTCTGTTGATCACGAAGGGGCTCTTCTCATGTCAGAAAGAGTTTGTTTTATTTATTGGTGGCAAGGTGCCTTCTCTGTCCCCGGCACAGCTGCCCTCGCCTGACCTGCCCGTTGTCCTGTGCCGCTGCCACCAGGAGCTGGAGAATGCCGTCCCCAGGCTGAACTCGGCGGGCCGTGTGGGGGTGGGCAGGACCCAGGGGCCCCCGGCTCCCGGCCAGCATCTCAGCTGAGGCCCTTGGAGAATGCGCCCAGAAAGACCCCGGTAGGAAATGTGAACTGCCCTCTGCTAGCAAGAGGCTAAAAGACAATTAATGTCTCTTTAAGAAATAGCACTTAAAATCCAAACAAGCCTAATTAACCTCGCCCAGGAGAGCAGCCTGTGGGCAAGAGAGCCCAGGATTCTCCCATGCACTCCCCCCCCCCCCCCCCCAGAGCCGTGGGTTCAGTTAGGGGCCTCAGTGATCTTTCAGGCTTGGCTACAAGTATGACTCTGATCCAAAATTAGGCTTTGCATGTGTAACACAAGGCCCCCTGCCCCACCCACCGCCTCTTTCTGCCGCTGTCATTTCTTCAGAGCCTGGCTCTGGGCCAGATCTGGCCCTTCTGGCTCCTGGGAGGTGGGGGGAGGGCAGGCAGCTGTGTTCTGTTTCCAGGCAGGGCCCTGGGGTGGGTGAAGGTGCACGGTGCTATTCGGGAAGATGGGAGGCTGATAAGCTTGAGGGGGGCTCACGGCTCTCAACTCACGGCCCCATCAACCCGACTCTGAGGGCGTCGTGCAGGAGAAAAGACAGGTGTGCCACCCAGGGCTGCCCGCACTGCTTCCGTCCACCTGTGCCTTCCAGAACCTGCTCCTAAAAGCCCTGCAGCAGCGAGGGAGCCTGGCAGGGGCTGTGTCAGGGCCAACAGCAGGCTCGGAGGTGGGGAGCAGCTGGGAGTCTGCTGTTGAAAAGGAGCTGCTCATTTTACAGGGCGATTTCCCAGGGATGCTGGGCCTGGCTGTGGCAGCTCAAGTAGGGAGGGCAGGAGCATCTTCAAGAGGGTTTTGTGCTTTCTGTCTGAGCTTTGGCAACCCTGTGATGGCCAGCAGCAGCCAGCCCACCGGCTGTTGGGCTGGGTGTTCCTTTTGCAGTCCTCTTTTCACCGTTTTAAAATCTCAGCAGAACTTCTTTTTGCCGGGTGGCACTGGGCAGGTGGTTGGGGGTACCTGATTAACAGGAATTGTAATAGCAACCTGGGTTTGCAAAGGGGGATAGAGAGAACTTAAATCTTTGTTTAAATGTGTGTAAACAATGGAATTAGTGCCTCATCCACTGCAACTTTTCTGTGTTCCTTCACCAGGCTCTGATAATCTTTGCAATTTAATTCCCTGCAAGGAAAAAAAAAAGTTTTAAGTGCTCTTTTGGTGTTCAACCCCTACTTTCCCTTCTGATTCTTAAGCCTGGATACACTTTAGAAGGACACACAAAACAGGAGCATATCTATAATGGCAGCACGACACAGCTATTTTAGCCTGAATATTACTTGTGGAGCTTGACTGGTTCCTTCACTTAGAGCCATTTGGAGGTACCAGTGACTCGCTAATGTGATTTTTGGCAGGTTTTTCTTCGGGCTTGCAATGAGGAACAAGCTTAACAAGGAAACAGTCATGTCTGAGCTCTCATGTTACCGCACACCTTACCTGAGAACATTAAGCATGAGAGGGTCGCTTTAAAGGGCTCCATTTCCTTGAGAAGGAATGTGCACAAGGCACCCATAGCCCCATTGGATCAACACAGGGAGAAAAAAGATCTGTAAGAACAGAAAAAAGAGGGAAAAAATCAGTTTTAGGGATTATAAAAATGAAGTTGAGGGGGATAAGCATTGGATCTTGAGACAAGAGACTTAGATGATTATTTTCCTAACTCTGCCCCTAATTATCTGCGTGAACTGGGCGATTCACTGACTTCTCCTTATTTATGTTTTCTCATCTATAAAATAGTGGTGATAATACCATCTCTGTAATTCTAACATGTGTTTGTGATGAGAGAGAGAAAGCACACTGTAGCATAGAAACTCATTGCACAGCAGAGAAGTAAATTAGTAATAATAACATACATGTGAGCACGTCCTACGTGCTTTATGTGTTTATTGTTTAAATGAATCATTAGGTCCAGCCATCGATGTGGGTTTAATGGAATACCTTCAACCAATGAATAAAGATATGCAAGTACTTTTTTCAAGTGTAAAATAATCTTATTTTAAAAAAATACTATGTTCTGTAAATTTTTAACTATCAGATGAGGTTTTATTTTACTACATAAAGGGAAGTGTGAAGTCTTCGAGGCCCTTCAAGCATCTCCCAATGCTTTATAAAGATGTGCAGGACACTCCCAGAGCAAGGTATCATGTGTCACTCTTTCCACCAACAGATGGAGAAACTGAAGCAGGAAGAGGCGAAGCAAGGTCACCTGAGGGAGCAGGTGATGGGCTGGCTTTTGGTCTCTTGTTCCGAACCCTGCTGTACATTGCTCTCTTATAAACAGTCATCAGTAACTATCTCCAGGTCAGACACTGCAAACTAGGATCCAGAATGTGCAAAGCATTTGTGTGCAAATGGAATCTCCGCTATTCTGGGGCATAACACAGGATCCTAAACAGAAATGGAGAAGAAAGAAACAACTGTTATCACTGGAGTTGGAAGCAGGAGAAGAGAGAACTCCATCAAAGCCTAGTCTCATAATGAAATTCCAGAAGTAAGTTTTGAGTGTAAAATTTATTTTCATCAGTTAATGCACCACTAAGACAAAAATCCTATAAACATACAGCAGGACTACCCTACTCATTTACTTTGTTTAAAACAAACACCTATTTTTTTTAATTTAGCCAATATATTTAAAAAAAAATTTTTTTTATTGATACATCTTTGCATACATGCAGTCCCTACATGGTGTACAATCAGTGGCTCACAATATCATCACATAATTGTGTATTCATCACCATGATCATTTTTTAGAACATTTGCAACACTCTAGAAAAAGAAATAAAAAGACAAAAGAAAAAACCTCATATATACTATACCCCTTATGCCTCCATCTCATGGACCATTAGTATTTCTCTACCCAATTTATTTTACCCCTCATCCCCCCTATTGTTTATTTATTTATCCATATTTTTGTTTGCTCATCTGTCTACACCCTGGATAAAAGGAGCATCAGACATAAGGTTTTCACAATCATACAGTCTCATTGTAAAAGCTGTATTGTTATACATTCATCTTTGAATCAAGGCTACTGGAACACAGATTTACAGTTTCAGGTACTACCCTCTAGCCACTCCTGTACACCATAAACTGAAAAGAGATATCTATATAATGCATAAGAATAACCTCCAGGATAACCTCTTGACTCTGAAATCTCTCAGTCACTGAAACTTTATTTTGTCTGATTTCTCTCTTCCCCCTTTCGGTCAAGAAGATTTTCTCAATCCCATGATGTTGGGTCCTGGCTCATCCTGGGAGTTCTAAACACCTATTTTTGACACACTATACTTATACCTAGAGATTTTCCTTACTTAGTATAGAGCTGTGCAGAGAAACAGACTGATAAAATATAATTAAAATCTTATATTAATGTTCAGATATTGCAGTACTGCATATCATTTTGTATGAGTCAACCAAATGCTTAGGTTGACTGAACATTAGTATTTACAAATTAAGATCATGACCCATTTTCACTTTACATATTGTCTACTCAAATAAGTGCCTTGTCCCTTCTAGGTTGTAAGCCTGGCTCTGCCATGCACGAGCCAGTGACATTAGGCAAAAGCTCAGAGCTTCAGTTCCCTCCTTTATAAATGGGGGCAATCAGGTCTAACTCGGATTTTTTGAAAAGATTAATTTTAGACTTCATGTTTGCAAAAGTATGCCCAGCAACAGGGGGTGCTCAGTAAATTCCTCTGTTCCTTGCCCACCTTTGACTATATTATTTATCAAGTGCTCTGAATGCTAAAAGTACTTTCAAATACATCCCACACTATTCTGTAACGTAGCTAAAAAGGGTGTACTTATCCCTCCATATATATGATGACCGTCTCAGAGAGGATAAGTTATCAGCTCAGTCACACAGCAAATTGGAACCGAACGGGAGACTTGGCACCCTGGTTGCTAGTCCTGTGACATTTTCATAAACTGTTCTCTGCTGCTGCCATTCTCTTCCACCACCGTGAAAGCGCCTGGCAGGCAGTCCACCCCCCAAACCAATGCCAGCTCCCAGGAGGAAGCTCCTTGGTGCCTCTTTCTACCCTCTTATAGCCTCAACCTCAATCCTGTACTGTTCTGTAGTAACTTCCCTCTACCTCCAGCTGGGATCTGGATGTTCAGGGACTAACCTACATGGAAAAGGAGTCAAAACAAAGTGTGTGTGTGGGGGGGATATTCTCCTAAACTAGAGAGGTTGAATTATATACCACTGTACATGCAGTGCTGTTAAATATCTGTAGCATGATGAAATCATTCCAAATGTCACCAATCCCTGGGGGACATATTAATAATTAAGCATTTTTCATTCATTTAGGAATGCAGATTCCATTTAACAAGTGAATATACACTAAATATGTCCTTTCTATTGCAGCTTGCAGCAGAATATGTTAGAGAGCTCAGCTGGATTTCCCCAGGACAGATGACAAAGTTAATGCAGGTATTAGTCTTTCCTAAAGGCCGTCTAGGATCCCAAAGTAGCATTCTGGATTGGTTTATAGGGTTTGTGTTTATTAAGAGTGTTTATTAGAGTGATGAATAATGGAAGAGAGGCTACATGAAAAGGGAAGGGACCGAGCCAGGAGCCCAAAGATTTTTTTTTTTTTTAATTTTTTTAAAGATTTTGAAGGGCTGGGATAGGCGAAGAAGGTCATACGTTCCGCTTGATAGGAATTCTGTTTGCATTTTTATTTATCTTATTTTGAGAATTTCATATGGCTGATGTTGCAAGCACACACATACACACAGATGCAAGTACTTTCCTTTAAAAAGCAGCTCTCTTTATGTCGTGGGTTTTTATGTGCTTGTGTGTTTGTGTTTTTAGGTATTGGATTCTCTTTTCTTTGTTTCTCTCTACATCCCCTCTCTATTTTGGGGCCAAGTTTTGAAGGAAAGAAGGAGAGGCCAGCAAGCAAGTTACCAATCTTCTTTTTCTATTCCAGACACTTATTGCTTTTTCCCTAGGCCACCAAAAATGGTTCACTCTGAGGATAAGCAGGGGAAGGAGAGAGACGGAAAGAGAGGGATCGGGGTGAGATCTGAGTCTTAGGTCTTTACTAAGGAGTTACGGGATCTCAGGCATGTTATTTATGCTCTCTGGGTCTCTTTCCCTACCAGAAGGCTTCACATTCTTCAAGATCCCCTCTTGCCTGAGTGCTCCAGAAACCTGGGCTCGAAGCAGGGGAAGGTTGTGCCATGTCTTCTTAATGGTGCCTGAGGAATCGTGCAACGTTGAAGCAGAAAATAACTGTGGGTGAATTCTTCCACTTCCTTGTTTTCCAAATTGAAACTCAAAGCAAATATGCCATTTCTTTTCCTCTCTCATAGAAAGCACCTGCCGCCCTAGTGAAAGGACTGCAGATTTCACTGTACGGGCCCCGCAAAGGAGAAAGATGCTGCCCTTAGAAACCACAGGGAAGCTCGTGCTCGTGCCGGGAGCCCCGGCTGGTGCTGGAGGAGAGTGAGGCCCGGACACCGCAGAGAATCCGTATGGAGAAGGGACTTGGCTGCCTCTACAGCCTCTTAACTTTCATCCTTGGGTCACAGGGGTTCAAGGTCCAGCTAGTAGTGAAAAATGAAGGGGACTTCCGGATCTGCAAAAGATGTGTGTATGACTCACAGCCCAGGTGTTCTCTAAAACCAACACTTACTGTTGCTAGGTCCAGGGCCCAGGCAGGTGGACGGCTGAGGAGAGATTGCGACCTTACTCTGAGAACAGAAGTGACATGGAGAGAGAGGAATGTGAGAAGAAATGGGGGAGAGAGCAGGGAGGGCGCGAAAGCTATTTATCATGTGGCAGCCTTGGGAGAAGCAGAGGAGGAGGGGCTGAGTTTCAAAACAATTTGTGGACTTAGAGACTATAAAAACGGTGAAGGACAGATGATTTAAAGCCAAATAGATTAATAAACTCAATTATCCTGCATGGTTTTCTTCAGCCACTGATTTTCCTATTCGGAACACCAGTGTCGCTTTTATCCGGCTGTGAACCAGTTTGTACCAAGTGACAACAGTGTGTATTATATTTCACCAATTACAAGGGCAGGTGGTGCCTTCGCCTCAACACACACACACACACACACACACACACACACACACACCACCGGCATCACCACCACCACCATCATCGACAACCAAAACCTGATGGCTTGATGAATTGCTTCTTTTAAATTGCCTTTTAAAAATCCAGAAAACTCTTTGGGTACTGTCAAGGCTAATCAATCAAAATCACCCTTCTAAGCAAGTGAGAGCCCATCACCTGTGGCTCATCATTGCCGCAGACAGGGACTGAAGGGTCCTATCAGACAGGGCATGGCCTCCTTCTTCAGCAGCTAACGGAACACACGGGCACGTCTGTGGGTCTGTATTTGGGGACTGATGCCTGGTTTAGCTGCTGTAATTTCTTACACAAGTTCTTCAGGATCCTGGCAGAGAAAAGGGTCTCCAAGTTTTAGGGTTCTAAGCAGGGTTCACAAATTTCCTGACCTTGCAACCACTCTATTGTGTGATGATTAAATGAGAGCCCAGAGAAGTTAGAGATTAAGTGTGGCTCACCCAGCTGTTTACCCACAGAAGCAGGGACAGAACTGGAGCCTCCAGGCCCCTCGTCCAGGGCACTTCCTACCCAGGGCGGATTCTAGGAGATCTACTGTACACAGAATTTCCTTTAGGCTTTGTACTCAGCTGGAGACAATAAATCACACTCTGGGTTTATGTATCCAAGGTCTTTCCCAGAACTCTCCGCTCTCACCCGCGCTGTCGCAGGGCACCACATGGAAGGACGTGGGCGCGAGCACTCTGCTTCCACAGAACATCCATTCCTTTTCATCAAAGTCCTTTTCCTTTGCCCCGAGGTTTATTTCCCTTTGGCCTCCCTTAATTTCTTTTTTATCTGTGCCTATCCACTTTCATTAGTTTGCAGACAAACACTTATGTACACCACCTTTAAATCTGGGGGATCCTAAACACAGCTAAGCGCGGCCCGTGGTACCTAAAAAATAATCTAAATTGTTGTAATAATTCTTATCTTCTCTCCTTAGTGATCACAGGATGGTGGGATCATGTAGGTCATCTCAGCATCTAACCTCTCCTTCTGATGATGAGGACAAATGACTGGCCCAAGAACAGGAGGCAGAGCTGAGGCTGACATGGAAGTCTGCATTTCAGACTTATACTAACCTCCCCAAATTTGGTTTCACATTCTCTCTTCACTTTTGCCCAACTCCTGGTAGAGACACTAAGGGGCAACAACATGGACATGACATGTGCATAGAAAGGGTATGAAAAGGTTAGGGTGAGGCCCGAAAAACCCAGCCTGTGCTGTTCAGTACACTGCCCACAAGTGACTATTAAAATTAGATAAAATTAAATGTTCCGTTCTTCAGTTGTACTGGCCACATTTCAAGTATTCAAGAGTCACAGGTAGCTGGTGACTACCATACTGAGCAGGGCAGACCATTACATTACTCGTACCTGGAGCCCCAACAACGTACCAGGCAGGCTCCTACTGTTGGCGTTTTATACCTATTGCTTTATTAATCCTCAGAAAACACATGAAGTATTATTATTTGCATTTGATAGAGGAAGAATTGAAGTAAAAAATTCTTAACACTTTGCTCTCAGAGCTCAGAGGTATATGGCAGAAATACAAACACCAATCTGTTAATGGCAAACTATAATATGAGCTCTGTTTTCCTGTGAGGAGCTATAAAGACTGATGATAGCATTTATTTTGTGCTTATTATGACCACGCCCTGTTCTAACAGTTAACAGGAATAGAATCATTGGATCCTCTCATAAGGTAGGCATAATTATTATTCCCATTTTATAAGTGAAGCAATAAGCTTAGCGAAACGGGCTAGTAAATGACAGAGTTAGGATCTGAACCCAGGACATCTGACTCTAGAACCTGGGTGCCCAACTACCGCACCATACTGATAAATAATTGGCTATTGCCTCTGTGTTAAAGAAAATGTAAGAACTCACCTGTGGCTTATGATTCCAAGCCTTGTTCACAGGGCCTGTTGCTCTTTCCAGGTAGGCCCGCTCATGGTACCGGCCGCTGAATACATCCGGTCAGAAGGATATGTGCCATTTTTCTTTGCTGTTGGACAGCAGGTCTGTTGGCTGCTCTCTCTGCCAACCTGCAAGATGTCATCACAAGAAGTTGGACATCAGTAAGTCTTTAAAGGGGTCTTTTGGCCCACCCAGAGTTGTCCTACCTTAGCTCACCACAGGGCGAATTCAAGAGCATCCTATTGACATTCCTTCCCAATATCTGGCCAGTCTAGTGGACACCCTTTGACCTACTGGGCTGGCTGCATTCCAGGGCATGTTGGTGAACCTGTATTATCCTTTAATGCACAGCAGGTCTAGTAGGTGAGCCTCATGAACTGGCTCAAAGAGTTGGCTGTGATATTTGTGCCACTGGTTTTAGAGTCTTAGTTTGGTCTAGAACCAGGTATATACTCCACCTGCCAGTCTCATCAAAATATCAAGAGTTTTTGCTTTATTTTTTCTATTGCTTTGACATATTTAGAGCATTACTATTATCTGAGGTGAAAACTTCAATGGAGGTTTTTACTTGTATTTCAGTGATGAAAATCTTTGGCTACCAGTAGAATTTTTGTTGCATGGTTTAGCACTTGATCTTGGTCAACTTTGGGATTTTTCACATTCTTAGTAGTTATAACAATAAGATGTAAGATGGCCCCAAATCCACTGATGACAATGTCAAGTACTGTGGCTCAAGAGTCACCACATGACAGTATATGTGTGAGAGAACAGTCAGTGAGTATGGAAGTTGAGAGTACTTCCCTAAGAACTGAAAATTGGTTTCTTGATGGACTCTGCGACATATAAATAAGCTAGCCTCAAACTATTAGTGGTGGGGGCAGTGGGGAACATCAGCAAATAACTGGCAGTAGCTTCTTGGGATCCCATTGAGCTTCCTTAGTCAGGTCAGTAACTGGCTGTGTGCAAGCCAGCTCCCATTATCGGAGACTTTTGTAAAATTGTGGGTATGTTGTACTTTCTCTACATGAGGTACCACAAGTACCACAGGAAAGTCACTCCCACCTCACCAGTGCAACCCAGACACACGGCTGTCTTGTAAGGCTACAACTAAACTAATTGTGCAATAGTTGGCTTGCCAGGATACTGACCTGAATTTTGCTACAATAGAAAAATGGAAAGTTTGTGAGTGCTGTCTTATCATTCTCATTTTTTTTTTCCCTTGAAAAGTATGATGAACTTGAAATCTGTTGTCCTTGGCACTCCACATAATAAAGAATGGCAGATACAACTATGTAAGTAGCTTCTACAGTTTTTTACTTGAAAACGTCCTTAGGTACAGAACTGTGGCTACTATTCATGATTTAAGATCCAGCTTCCTTAGGTTGGAACAAATTCATATTTTTAAACTAAACTGGCAAGAGTTCTTCCAGAGATAGTTCATTCTCTCTCACTAAAGATACTCAAGCAAAACCTGGTTGTCTATTTAGAGGGGCTGGGGTGAAGGGGATGTAAGGATGGATGGGTGGCCAGACTAGATTACCCAATCAAACCCTTAGGCAGGTTGTGACTCTAGTGTGTTTTGTAGTCTGCAAAGGTCTTTATCCATAATGTACTGCTCTAACCAGACCACACTTTTTCCTTCTCAGGGTGTTGTCCCATGCAGTGTCCACATTTTCCCTGGAATATCAACATTCTCCACCTATATACAGGGCCGTTGTTGACATTCTTATTGTTCAGATGTTGATTTAGATGTTTTCTGTTTAACAATGCTGTTCTTAATTCCCCTTTCTATGTAGACACACTCTGTTGTTCCCTATCTCTGAATCCAATTAATTAATTTATTATTTATTTATTTTTCAACACATATGCTGTTCATAAATATATCTACACGAATCTGTAGATTGGTTGCCTGTAGACCATAAGCAGAGATCCGTGCCTGTTTTATTCATCCATTTATATCTATGCTTGGCACACAACAGGCCTTTAAATAATTGTTGAATGCCTGACCAACTAACTGAATGAATATTAAAATAAAATTAAAGTCATTTATAGACTCTAATCTGCATAATTTTTGAGCTGGAAGACATATTTAGAGGCAATCTAACCTATTATTTACCAGTGAAATATAAATACCCTCAGTTTCTTCTTTTCCCTACCCTACCAAGTTTGACGGTAGAGCTATTTAAATTTCTAAGCACTATATTAGCTATATTGACGAGAGCATTCTTTGGAACTTGTGCCCTTAGCCATCGGAAATCCCAGAAAAGGAAAAAAAAAAAGATTTGTTTTGTTAAACAACATATAGGGCTTGGGTATATCACTGATAGTTTCCCACTTCCTTTCAGGCTCAGTCGGCATAATGCCATCGTCCATCAGACGCCACATCTACCGGTATGTCTGTCCCGAGTGCCTGGATCCTTGAGATCTGGGCCCGTGGGTGGGCGACCCTGCGGGGATCGCCAGGCCGTGGTGGACATGGGTAACTCACGGGGGGCTGGTGGGGCAGCAGGAAGGTACCCATGACCAGATGCATCGGGAACAAAGAGGGAGGAAGGCAGGGCCCTGAAAATAGAAATTACATCAAAAAATAGATGAGGAGTTGATAATGCCTAGGGGCCTTTGTTCAGGAACACTCTGGCACTCTCAAGGGAAAAATAACAGCGCCGTATTCCTCTGTGAAGCGTAAGTTGGTTTTTCTTCAAGAGTTCTTCTCAGAGAAGGCCTTGTGGGTTGTGGCTACCTCTGTTTTCCATTTTTATCTCGATTTGTTCTTTAACGCGAGTGTTATTCTTTTCCCAAGGATTGCTGTATCATCACATTAACAATAAGATAAACAAACTTGACAAAAATTCCCTGAAAACAATAAATGTGGTAATTGCATATTCTTGTCCTAGGTAGTCCTTTTTTGTTCTCAATTAAAAAGCAGTTCCAGCAGTTGTGTATGCTGTATCATTTGTTCACCTTAAATAAATAGTTTTGGATCTAAAAATATAGCAGAAATAAAACTTTCTGAAAAAAATAAAAAGCTGAAACTCAGTATCACATCAAAAATAAGAAATGGATTTTAGGGGATCAGGATAGTTTCCAGGAGGTTGTGTTTTCCTGACAATCCAACTCTGTCATAGCCCTGGGTTTAGCAAGGTCTAAGGGTCTATATAAAAAGCCCACCTCAGTCCTCTAATCGAACAGTGTAAATACCCACTCAGGTATTTTCAATTTTTTTACACTTAACAACAACATGAATTAACTACACTCATTGGCAGATATTTCATGAAACTACAGGACGTCAGGTAGCATTTGGCCAGCCTCAGGTTATTATCCAGGAATTCATTTTACTCTTCCAGCATTTTAATTCACTCTGCTTGAATTAAACACATACTTTTAAACTGTGACTAACAGAGAAAATGTGTGAGACCCCTATTAGAGACCCTTGGTGCACACTTAGGGGCATGAACCGAGCTACACATCCCTACTTTCAGATAATTGGTCCTGTGGATGGCCAAAGAAACTGTGGGAAAAAAGCAAAGCGACCAGACCGCTTGAGCTTTCACACTCCATCCCGGCTCCACACCCTTCAGGCTGCTGTACCCTGTCTCCTCCTACCGACCCACAGACTTCTCAGCAGGAGCCTTCTCACATGAAGAGTGCAAGATCTGACGCAGCCTCCTTTTCTGTGCCCACACTTCCCCCACGACATGCTGAAACCAGCATATCAGAACAGACACACTCATAATAAGACCAAAAAGCAGTGACAGTCCCAGCAATTTTATACCTGGGCCAAGCGCCAAAACCGAGGAGGAGGTGCCAAGAGGGAAGGGAATGACCTACACCCAACCCTTTTCAACAACTAAGGTCACAGGTACTGGCAACTCAGTGCTGCTGGGAGCCTCCAGCTTGAGGTTTGCTCCCAGCTCCTGGGGCCTTCAGGTGAGGTCAAGACAAGAAGGGGCTTTTAGATTCCAGGCATGCATGTGCAACCAGGAGAGCTGGCCAAGCGAGGAGGGCAGGCCCCTCGCTCTCAGCCTCACTTTGGCCAATGGCAGCCCCATGATCCTCTCTCAAGTGTTGCAATATTAGTTGTATATACAGCATTTATACATCTGTAGGAGGCTTAAAACAATAACAAACGTTTATTATCTCGCTCAGTTTTTCTGTGGGTCAGCAATTCAGAGGTGGCTCAGCTGTGTGGCTTTGGCTGAAGGTCTCTCTTGTAAGACCAAGGTGTCAGCCAGGGCTCTAGTCATCTGAAGGCTTGTCTGGGGTGAGAGAATCTTCTTCTGAGACAGCTCACCCTCTTGGCTGGCAAGTTTGTGTGGGCTGATGATGGAAGGCCCGAGTTCCTGGCTTCCTACTTGAGTGTTCCTACAACATGGCGGCTAGTGTTCCCCAGAATGAATGATCCAAGAGAGAACGAAGTAGAAGCCACAAGGTCTTTTGTAGTCCTAGTCTTGGACATCACACAGCGTCATTCTGCAAAATTCCATTGGCTAAATCACACAGGTCAGCCCTGCTTAATATGGGTGGGGACTACACAAAGTAGTGAATAGCAGGAGGCAAGGATCATTAGGGGCCATCAGGAGGCAACCACAGCTGCCTGTTGGCCCCACTGCTGCCCATGGGTACTGCCTGTCCAATGCCTGAGCTTCTCCCAAGCACTATCAAACCTCAGTGCTCATGGAAATGCCTGAGTGTCCTTTTAGAGAAGAGTCAACAGCTTGTGACCTCTCACCTGCCTCAGGCAGGCGGTTGCTCCATGCCACACCCCAGCCACCGCACACTTGCTTAGGTAGCAGTGTGCAAGTGGGGAGTGCTGACAAGGAGCCACCAATCAGCCAAGCACATGTCATGGTTTAGAATGCAACTTGAAAGCGAGGCCCACCCCAGCCCCCTCCAGAGACACTTCCAGCTGGAGTATTGCTCTAAAATGGACTTTCAGTGGCCCAAAAGAGTTAATAAGCCCAAGTGTCTGGGTTATACCTGTAAGGCCCTGGGGAGAATGTGTCCTCACTGGATTTCTGCTCTTTTCCTGGAGGGGAAATAAACTCTGCTGACTCAGACTGGAGTAGTGAAGCTAATTGTTAGCAGTTGCTGGATTCACCTTTGGTGGACGCCTGTGGAAATGCCAGTGAACTTCCATTATCCTCTGCAAGATAATCTAAACTAATTTCAACTGTAAAATTTAAATTTTTTCATTTCCTGAAGAGACAGCACATGCTAGCCGTTTTACATACATTCTCCTGGGACTACTGTGAGGTAGGTACCATAACCACCATTTTATGGATTAGCAAACTGAAGCTCGGTGAGGGGAAGGAAATGATTTGCTCAACTTTCCAGCAAGCAAATGGAGGGGCCCAGATTCCAACCTGGGGCCTTTGACTCCCAGCCTACAGATACAGCTGAGAACTGGGTTCAAATGAGGAAGGAGCACCAAGCACTTGAGGCTATATATCCAGGGGGAGGAGAGGACCTAACCCAGCGATAGCCACAGTGGTAGAAGGTACTGGGTGCTGAGGACAGCAGAGGGACAGGTGGGATCTCGGATCTCGTGGCAGGAGGGACCCTTCTGAGGTGGTTCCCTTGGTTCTCCTCTTCCAACCCTTTCCCCTCAGTCTAAGCCAAGGGCCGGGCGCTGTGCATCTCCCTCCCCCTCCAGAGAGAGCCCGGATTATTAGGAAGAGAACCCCTCTATGGCAGCCCTTATGCTAAGTTAAGCGTCACTTAAAAAAAAGAACTCTCACATCATTCCTACAAGGTATTTCATAGCCGAGGAGGCGGAGACTTGAGGGGTTAAGGAACATCCCCAAGGTCACAAAGCACCCAGTTTCTGTGGGCTTTAAACCAGGTCTCTGACCTAGGGCTCTCGGGGGTCCGCTCCGCCGCGCTGTACCAGGCGCAGGTTGCGGGGGTCGGGGCGCACGGCGGGGCCGGGGCTGGAAGCCTGCACGGTCCCGGCCCATCCGTCGGCGTCCCGGCCGCCCGGAACGCCCGCTCCCGACCTGGCAGCGGGAAGGGTTCGCGGCGGCTCTTAGCAGAAGCCTTCCTGATGGCGCAGCCTGGGCCAGCCACCCCCAGGGACCCCTCCAGCTCTCGGGTGCAGCCCGACCCCACTGCTTGCGCACTGCCGGGGCCGCGGGCGACCCCCCGCCCGGCTGGGAGGTGGGGTGAGGGCTTGGGCTCCAATGGCCGGGATGGCCGAGGGGGAGCGGGAGGTGCTCAGGCTCTCGGCGCGCGGGCGGCTCCGGCTTCCTCCCCGCGGAGCGTCTGCGGCCCGGACGGGAGCCGTGGCCGGCGGGGCGGCCGACTGGGAGGGAGGGTGGGGGGCAGGGGCGCCCCGCGCCTAGGCCGCCGAGGCCCTCGGGGCTTTGTGTGTTCGCCATCGGATTCCCCACCTCCCTTCCCCGCCTCCCACTCCCGCTCTCCGTTCCCCTAACCCGAGTCCCAGTAGAGTATCCAGCAATTAGCGCGCGAGGAGGGGGTGGAAGACGGCGGCGGGCGGGGACGGGGGGAGGGGGGCGGTGCGGGGGAGGGGGCGGCAAGGCCCCCCCGCCCCCATCAGCCCCGGCTCGGGCCTGCGCTGCCTTCGTGCGCCACCTACCGGCTGCTCGTGGTCCCTGCGGCGCCCGCCAGCGCTGTTCCTAGGCAGACCTTGTCCCCGCGGACAATAGACAATGGGGTGTTTTTTTTTTGAACAAC
Organism: Tamandua tetradactyla; assembly: GCF_023851605.1. Lineage (NCBI taxonomy): Eukaryota > Metazoa > Chordata > Mammalia > Pilosa > Myrmecophagidae > Tamandua > Tamandua tetradactyla. The sequence goes on along the minus strand of NC_135348.1, from coordinate 27,831,714 downwards.
GATTTATTTTGGGGGGGTGGGGATGAGGAAGAAGGAGGGAGGGAGGAAGCAGCAGTGTGTTTGTCATCGCTTTAGAAAAAAATCTCTGTTCTATCATTGTTTCTGCGTATCCATTATATTGAGGACAAAAGAATCCCGTTCTGGAACACAAAGCCAAGGGAAATGTTTTCTGTGGCTGACATTTAATTGCGTGCACGAGGTGCTACTTTATCATAGGAAGAGATTATAGAACGCAATGGGGCTCAGCTTCGGTTCAAAAGCCTGACTTTTCTGCTTTAAGGATGTCGGCTTTCTTACACGTGCCCCATTTTCTTTTGCTTCATATTATCTCCGTTCATGTTATACGCTCCTGACAATTCTACGATTCTATATAGTTTGCCAGCCCATCACAAGAAATCCTTGCCAGTTTTTTTTCGCGCTACGGCCGGGGTCTGTTCTTTTATAGTTAACAGAGATAATCACATTTCACTTCCCAGCCTCCCTACATGTTTCTTGCTAAAAGGATCCTAATTTTTCGGAGCTGTTAGGGACCTTAGAAAACACCGGCCAACCCCCTAATTTTGCAGATGAAAGAAGTCAAATGCCTTGACAAAGTCACACAAATAATTAGAGAGGGAGGCAGGACCAGCACTCTTGAATCATGACCGCTGGTCCCTATGACCTGCTATTTAATATCCCACCTCCAAGACTCTCCGATTCGCTAATCCTCGTGGCCTCCTTTCTGGGAGGGGAAGACCATTCACAGTGAGCTGTCTTGCACAAAGACAGGCGATCACGGGGCACTGAGGACAGAAGTATATGTGTGGGCTTGGTGATAATCATCTTCACTCCCCTTCTCACTCCCCTTTTCACTCCATTCCCTCTGAAAAGCTAATGTGGGTGTTATCTTCATTTACTTGTTTTGTTATTTTGCTATGGTAAGTTAACAGGTAAAACATATTGCACACATACCAAAATGCTTTTCCTGAAACGCAGGGTTCGATCTGCTCTGACCCTGTGCTCTCCTGGCTATCGGGAGCATAAGAAAGAATGTCTTCCATCTTTGGAAACTGTGTTTAGTGGTCTCTTGGCAAAGGTGATTTGCTCTGGGAACTTGAATGACACAGATTTCCTTCTAAGGCTCATGAGAAATCATCCGGCAGATGCAGATAGCTGATCATGCTGTAAACTACAGACATTTTTCTTATGCCACCTTCCAAAGCATACTAAAACAGACGGCGTTCCTCTTTAAACTCTTACTGTGTCACACTAACAGAGACAGAAGAATTTTCAAGTCTCAGATGAGAAGCTCAGTAAACATCTTTGCACATCCAAAATAAGTCAACCCATCATGGAAGTCTGCTTAATTTAAAGGTTGTTCAGTCTGTCTAAAACAAATAGACCAATCTCGCAGTCTGCAGACAACTAGACAGCAAGCACAGGAAATTTCAAAACAAAAGGCCAGAACTCTCCCTAACTCTCTTTAAACTGTCTTCTAAAAGCGTAGGGAAGAAGAAAACACACTTGAGCTGCAAGCCATTCCTAAACCTTTTTCAGAGTTTTGGCACTTTAAGAGCATCAGTTTATACAGGGGCCATGTGATATGTTCATGGGGAGCTTAGCTCTCTCAATCCCCTAGTTTTCATATGCTTGCTCCTTTTTTCTCTACCCAGTAGTGATTCATCCTTTCTCTACAAAAAGACCCACTGTTCAATGATATTATAATATGACAGCTACACACTTGCAAACACCTTGCCTCAAGGATTTTGAGAAAATCAAATGTGATCAAATGAGATAATGTAGGAGAAAAGACTTTTAAAAACCTTCAGAGGTGAGAGATTATTCCCATATATTTGAGGTTTTGAAGGCATTAAAATAATTGGTGCGGTCTCATAATTGTTCTGTAAAGTTGTGATTGCACCCGTATTTTCAGATAAGGAACTTAAGGATGCACATTAGGGTAAAGCTTAATGTAAGTTTTAGAATACCCAAATCTCATTCTAAAAAATATCCCTCATCATGCTCGAATCAGGTAAATGCTAGAATTCTAGTGACTCACTGCTTCCCCAATGTCCTTATCTGGTAGCTTGCAGATTAAAATGATCATTTTCAGATTTAGATTTTCCCAAACAGTGATGCGAGCAGCTATTTATACTTTTGCTTCAGTCACCATTCTCTGTAGTAGAAAGTGTATTTAGAGTTGTAAAAACTGCTTTTCCATTTGCAGCCTAAAATTAAATATGAGCTTCAGCAACCAAAGTCCTCCCGTGGTCAGATACAAGAGTCAGGATAGAGATATCCCATTCAGTCCCATATTTCTGGCATATGGCTTTCATTTCCATACAATTAAGGACATCACATCATTGACAGTATTTCACGAGACAATTTACGTAGCACCTGGTTTTGAAGCACCTCTCTTTAGGACATCCCAAGAGATTTACAGACGTCATAGAATGAATTTTCTTAATATCTTTATTATGAGATAGGGCTCCATTGAAATGATACTCAGTTTGCAGAGAGTAAAACCTAACCCAATCAGCTGGATTTATATAACAGGCCCCCTGGGTGCATAATCCTGTATTAAGCACCACAAGGAGAAGAAATGACATACAACACTAAAAGATGAGCAAATAATGGAACGCTGATATCCCCAATAGTTGTTCTATTTTATTAAAACCAAGCCTGTTGTTAAGATTCTCCAGAGACCAAAACCCAAGTTTACCTCCTGCTCAGGACACTGGCTACTGGGTCAGGGAGCTTTGGACCGATGACCTCATTTAATCTCAGGTCTTCACACGACCTGAATCCTGGATCTGACTCTATGACTGGCACCCAGTACCTGAACCTTCAGTTGGGGAGGTTGATGAGGTCCTTTCCAGAATCATCAGTTCATACTGGCCAGCTGCAAGAATGGTTTCAAATTGGCTTCCTTTAAACCTCATTCTGGAAATTATTTCCTTTCTCTTTTCTAAAACCTCCCATGGTTCCTTGGGGTCAGCTTGGTGACACTAATATCTCGGAAACTTATGTTTATAGGATTTTGTGGGAAGGGTAGAACTTCAACTGATACTTCTTGTACTCCCTTGACTGTCCTACTTGTCCTCTCATGTATCAACGTTTGTGGTGGACCAGAGACTAAGTGGCCCCGGAATCTGACATCTAATCCTAGGAAACATGGGCCAGGGTTAGGGCCACCCAATCTAAGAGTGTGGGACTAGCAGGCAGTAAATAAAGAGGGTGCTAGCAGTTGTTGCATGTTAGACAATTTGGTGTCCTCTCCATACCTCGTGCCACCTGCCCAATATTCATTCCAGATGGGGCTTGGTCAGTGGGGCCTTGGAGAAAGATCTGTGCATGTTGCTGCATGTGCTTTCTCAACCCCTCTCTAGCTAGACTGTCTTTACTGTGGACTTCTGCCCTTGCAAATTCTTGCAACGTAGGAAATACCCAGTGGAAATGCAAAATAATCATGTCGTTTTTCACACATTTATGGTATTTTGGCAATGTTTCTAATAGCGCTGAGGGACAAGAGTTTATCCTTCTATCTTAAATCTCATAAATCTTTTCCTTTTCTTTTATCACTAGTGTAAATTTTGCTCAGTCCAATAACAAGGTTAAAATTATAGTGCTTTTCATCATTACAGAGATGCTATTACCTTGGACGGGGATGGTGACTGTATCTGAAGCTTAGCAAAATTTATTTTTTCCCTCCACCTGCATCAGGGTGCCCTCTGGAAAGTAAGTAAAAGATTTTCACTTAGCTGTACTGAGACATATGTATGTGATTGTAAACACTTAATGGAGAGGCCTTTAGTCTAAGGGAGAACCAGTTAATCTGTGCCTCCACTGAGTTTCTTTTTCATGCTTAAAAATGGGGGAAGAGTCATCTGAGTTATCTTACGGTGGTTAGGAACCTGGGCTGTGTAAATATAGGCAAAGTTTTGAACCCTCTCTGAGCCTCAGTCTCTCATTTATGAGATGGTGATAATGATAGTACTCATAAGTTCATTGTGATGATTCGAAACTACAGAACAAGCAAAGGGCTTAGCAGGGTGCCTGGCACGTGATCTGCTCTCAGGCAGTGGCAGCCAGCATCACGGTCATTGCTGTTTCTATCCTCCTGTTTCTACACGGTGCCTGGAGCTGCCTGAAGAATCCCTCAGCCGTTACTGCATCTGCACGTCTGGCTAAGGCGCCATGACTCCCTATATGGGACTCATATTGGGCAGGGAGCAGGCCCAGGCAGGATTGGTGACAAGCTGGTGGGAACTCAGATCCAAGGTAAGAGCGGGCCCCTCAGATGGTTCCTCTGTCCTCTATTGCCGACCACTGCCTCTCCTCAGGGCTCTGTGGCCGTGCTCCTCCACAGTGGGAACTTTTACTGAGACAGTCTTTTCTGTCCTACACATTCTTTCCTTCTGTCCATGCAGCTCGAGAAGGTCCAGACCTATGTGGGGATATTACTGCCATTTTCTGGTTGTGATGAGATGTTTATCTGACAAGTTGCTTCCCTACAGCTTTTAGCTGTGTCTTAGTTGAGTTTCTTCCACAGTCCACCCTCATCAACCACTTTCTGCTGTGTTCCTTGGTTCTCCTTGAGGCCGGTGTCTGTTTTCAATTCTCTATGAGAACTCCTAACTCCCAGCAAACATCTGGTTCTTGATTGGGAGTTATGTTAAAAGATTTTTCTGCCCCTCTTGGATAAGACCCAATCCATAGAATCATACTATCCTTAACTGAAGCATTTGCCCTTCTCTCTGGGATGGAAGGTCAATACCATGCCAACGTCTCTCTCTCTCTCATTTAACTTCATTACTTCAAGTTCTTTCTTTTCAAACTCTACCAGGCATCTATTCATCATGGAAGCAGAATAACCCTGCAGATGGTGTCTAAATGGAGTACAGCAGATCTCTCTCTCTCTCTCTAGAGTTTCAGGGTCTGCTTTCTCAGCTCTTCTTTCTGAGTTATTGAGTAAGCCTCAAGAACAGCTTCCATTTATCTCTCTTGGGATCCAAATCCCAGTGTTCAGATTTTTAAATGGTGGCATATCATATTGCTGATCATTTCTTCCTAATGATTATTTGATCATCCATCCATTCATCTATGTATCTATGTATCTGTATATTTGTCTATCAATCATCATCACTACGATGTATCTGCCATCTATCATATCTACCCATGATTTCTATCTATATGTCTATTATCTCTCATATCTATTTATCTATCTAATCCATAGTTGTAAAAACATGATTTCGCTGGTTATTAGCTATGTCTGATTCACAATACTTTGGAGAGTAGACATGCCACATTATGACTTACCACTGATACAAAGGCTTGACCTTTATGTTTCCTTCAGTAGGGGAATCGGACATCCTTTTGGTAATAGCTCACATTAGAATGCCAAAATATGCTGACATACAGGTTTATGATCAAAGCTGATACAATCAATGGAAAATACATTGGCTTAAACACAGAAAAAAGTGCCTTTGTCTAGAAAAGGATGAAAATTTAAAAGGATGTCCATTATCTGATTCTTCTCTCTCCCTTGTATCCCATCTCCCATTGGTCACTGAGTTCTGTCAGTCCTTTCTTCACCTCACTCTATTGCTTGCATGTCTTTCTTTCTTTTCACTCCTACTATGCTCTAAACCTAGTTAAAGTCTTTTACCTCCTGTCTGGTCCATTACAATAGCCTTCTAATTAGTCTACCTACTTCATATGTTTTCTCTTTAAAAACCATCCAGCAACTTCCCACTGATTAATCTTGTCAAAATACTTCTTCCCCCAAACTTATTAACCCCTAATTCCTCCAGGAAAATGTCCAAAGTTTTCTTGGTCTGAAATCAAAACCCGCCACAAGACAGGATTCCAGCTAACTCTTCTATTGCCCCACTTTTCTTGATTAAACCTCCATTTCTGTCAAAACAGGGTTACCCCTCTTCATCTAAAATTTTCTCATTTCATTCAACCTTCTGTGTACATTCTTCTTATTCCATTCTGCCTTTCCAAATGCTGCTCTGTTCTTTGAGATTTGGCTCAAAACCCCCTTCCAGCTTGAAAGAATTGCTCTCCTCAGAACTCCTAGATATGTTATTACTTATATGAATTCATTTCATGCATTCAGCCAATGCTGTCTTCTGACCTTTTGTCTGGTGTTGCTCCTTAATTTTCATATACTTCCCTCTTGTCACATGTCCTGGCTTCTCAAAGATCCTTAATTAATATTCCAAGTTTTTTCCAAAGCCTCTTGCATGGGCCTCACACTGAGTAGACATTGTGGAGCACTGGGTTTGATTAACAAAAGGAAACAACCACGGAAAAAGAAGACCAACTTAGACAAACCAATTTCATCATCAGAAAAATGACAGAATAGAATTTTGCTCCTGTGCATGCTGAATTTGAAAGGATTAAGGAGAAGATATCTTTCAGTCTATGCATATTTGAAAAGAATCTTTGAGGTCATCTTGTCCAATTTCCTGGCTTTAAGCCATGCAAGGCAAAAGGGAGCCAGCATATGTTTAGAGACCTCAGGGATGGAATTCCCTGGATCTTTTGAAGAATTACGTTTCAATGTTGTAACAAAATCTCCTCATGACAGTTCTCTCACTTGTCACTCTAGACTAATATCCTCTTTGGCTACTGAGTTTGTGCCTTTAGGGCAATGAAAAGAAAATGCCATCATCCCATCACTCTAACAGCTTTCCACAATAGATGAGCATTAGTCAGTAAGTAAACCATGCCTTATTGAACATTTGGAATAACTAGCACTCACTAAAGCATTTGGAGAGGACAATTGTTCCTTTTCCCACCCCCTACACTTTGCCATAATAGTGCTACAGTCCTTCCCGCTTCATTTGGGCGTCTTTGATTTCATTGCCACAGCACTGAAGGCTGAGTGCCCTCTCCATTCTTGAAATAAATATTTAGTGATTGCTCCAATGTATGAGGCACTTGCTAAGAAGTACGATGAATTTAAAGTTGAACCAACCCTGTTCTTAAGGAGCTTACAGTCTAGTGTACAGATATATCATGTACATAAACACCATGACACAAAGTAGAATATAAGCAAATATACTGTGGGTTTACTTCCAGCCAGGATTGGGATCAAGGAGGCTGGGAGTGTGGGAAGGATGGCGAATGAGGGAGGTGTGTCTATGGGAAGTGAGCTCAATTTTGGACACAACATGTTTAATTGAAGGTATGCTGGTTTGAAATGATGTGTGTCCTCTAGAAAAGCCATGTTTTAATCTAAAGCCCATTTTGTAAAGGCAGAATAATCCCTATTCAATACCATATGTTTGAAACCGTAATCAGATCATCTCCCTGGGAGGTGTGATTTAATCAAGAGTGGTTGTTAAACTGGATTGGGTGATGACATGTCTCCACCCATTTGGGTGGGTCTTAATAAGTTTCTGGAGTCCTATAAAAGAGGAAACATTTTGGAGAATGAAGAGATTCAGAGGGAGCAGAGAATGCTGCAGCACCATGAAGCAAAGAGTCCACTAGCCAGTGCTTTGGAGATGAAGAAGGAAAACACCTCCCTGGGAACTTCTTGAAACAGGAAGCCAGGAGAGAAAGCTAGCAGATGACGCTGTGCTCACCATGTGCCCTTCCAGCTGAGGAGAAGCCCTGACCGGGTTCACCATGTGCCTTCTCACTTGAGAGAGAAACCCTGAACTTCATTGGCTTTCTTGAACCAAGATATATGTCCCTGGATGCCTTTGATTGGACATTTCTATAGACTTGTTTTAATTGGGATATTTTCTCAGCCTTAGAACTGTAAGCTAGCAACTGATTAAATTCCCCTTTTAAGAAGCTATTCCATCCCTGGTATATTGCATCCCAGCAGCTAACAAACTAAAACAGAAGGTATTGTGGAACAGTCTGGGGAAGATAGCTAGCAGTTGCTCCTGGATTTATGAAAGTAGTAGATGGAAGAAAGGAAAGAAGGTAAAGAGAACAGGGTTCCTTTTTCATATGGGAAGCCATATTGGTTCTGCATGATGACAGAGGAAAACCTCATGGATTCTGATTGTGAGTCTATTGGGATTGACTATCTAGATGTTTGGGTTTTCTCTTATCTCGACGTTGACGACCTCCTGTTTTTGGTCTGTCGGGTTAAAATTATAATCTCTGAATCTCTGCCCCATAGTCCAATATGTGCTTTGTTGTCTCTCTTCTCTTGTCTTTTTACGTTTTTCCTCTCTTGGTTTCTGATGTAAAGAAACCAAGGCTTGGTGATAGTGATAGTGGCTACTTGAATAGGAACAAGAGCAAAGGGGGTGGAAAAGAAATAGCTGTAAGGGAATCACATCAAGGTGTTGATTTGAAAATTCCCTTAGAGTAGCTTTCATAGGTACATACAAATTAACATCAGGTACATAATCCTGTTTGAATGCTTTTATGTCTCTTCAAAATACCACATACAGCTGGATGTCATCCTTGGATGAGGTCCTAGTGGAGATCATTGCCAGAGTAATTAGTAGATTTTCAAGGACCTTGTAACTTATGTTTACTTACTTGACATCAAATTCCCCAGAGGGGAACGAGACCTTGGCTTGCACAACTAAATTTAGAACCATCAATGTTGCAGGGCCTACAACCAGCTTGAGGAGAAGCCAACCAGAATTTGTTACTACAGAGCTGAAAGAGGGATTAAGCAATGAGCAAGGGAGCGCCGCATTCCAGATCTGCTCTCAGAAACCCTCGCTGGTGCTTCCTTGTCCCCGTCTTCCCGTCCGTGCACCCCTGCAACTCCCGACCTCCATCTGGAAATGGACGCGCTAGGCTGTTTGCCGCAGCTGGCTGGTCTCCAGAGAATATGGAGATGCTACAAAGTGGACCTGACATCCAGAAAAGAGTTTAGAGTTGGAAGAAAACTGGGCATGAATCTCCAAACCTATCACAACTGCCCATTCACGTTTACTCTCTGGGAGCGCACCCAGTGGAAGCCCATCTTCCGAGGCAGGAAACAAGGGCAAGGCAGGTCAAAGCCCAACGCCCTCCAGCACAGCGCCTGCTCAGCATCCATGTATACATGTTATTTAAGGAGAAGGAGGAGTATAACAGAGAAGATAGGATTTAGCAAATGAGCGTGACTGCTGAATCATTATGTTGATAGTTCTGTTGGTCTCCAGTGTCTTGAAGCAGCTAGAATTAAAAAACCAAAAAATTGTGGAACTGTAACCCATACCAAACTTTAAAATCTGTCATATAATAACTTGTTAAAATGTACTTGGAAAATGTATTTTTTTGTATATATGTTATATTTCACAATTAAAAAAAAGTTAAAGAAATAAAAGAAACCTTCGCTGAGTCATATGCTGAGCAACCGTGGGTGAGAGGTGAGCGAACCCCATTTGGAGAAGCGGCTCTGTATTTGAGATGACTCCAGGAGTAAAAGCAGGTTATCATCGCTGCACCCAGTGGTCTGTCAGAGCAAATGGAAGAGCTCCAAGAAGTGAGGAGAGGTGAAGAGAAGATTAGCAAGGTTCAAATGGGGTAATTGGGAAAGTAGGGGGAAGGCAGTAAATGATGCATCTTTTACTTGAATTAGTTATCATATTGTATGAAAAACAAGGTCACACTGGGTCAAGGGGTAAGCTAAATGCTGGGCTCTGATTTCCAGCCAGCTGAAATCTTTTAGCTAGATTTTTGCACCTAGAAAGAGAAACCAGACAAAATAAGCAAGCACAGTGATTATTTAGGGGACTTTTCCGTGTTATCAGAGCCTAGAGTTGTCAGGAGGGAACTGGTTGAAGAAAAAAAAAAGGTCTCACAGACAGAGAAGCAAATGAAGAGAGTTAGTGGTAATGGCTAAGCAAGATTCCCGTCTGCTTAAATTTGACTCTCAGCTCCACAGTGTCCTTGCTCTGTGACCTTGGGCAAATTACTTAACCTCTTTGTGACTCAGTCTCCTCCTATGTGATGTGAAAATAAAGTCCCCCTCAATTTTTTGTTGTTGGCTTCTACCCACTAAATTGTCACAGATTCCTAGTGGGTGGAGGCCAACAAAACAGTTATCTTTCACCCCATATAACTTCTGAGTGTTCTACTGAATACTCCAGTCGATGAGAAACCTCATTAATATTACCTGAAAATAGAACCTTAATTCAGTTAAAAAAATTATGAGATATTTTTGCATTATTTTACTATGCATTGAATTTTCTACTACCGTATAAATTAAGAAGATTGTATTGTTTTGTTCAGTGATATTAAGAGACATTCACCATTTCAGAAAACCACATCACTGATGGCAAATACAACCGTGTGCATTGGCTGCGTTTATCAGAGGTGACGCTCTTACTACTGGATTGTGTCTTCTAGTGCAGCTGGGCCTGAACATTTACATACTGAAATGCATACTATTTTATTTTAAATGCTTTTTTTTTTTTTTTTTTGCATACACTGGCACTGGGAATTGAGCTGGGTCTCTGGCATGGCAGGCGAGAACTCTGCTTGTTGAGCCACCATGACCTGCCCTTAAGCGACTTTTTATCCCACCTTTTTGCTTATTTTTGTTGCATTGATTTCTTTCTGAAATATACGCAGGTGAGATATATTTATTAATTTTATTCAGGTTATTAAAGGTGTTGAGATTGAATCACGTGTCCTCCAGAAAAGTCATGTTCATGTCCCAACCCCCGATCCTGTAGGTGTGAACCGGTGTATAAATAGGACCTTTCAAGATGCTATTAGTTAAGCTGTACCCAAAAGGAATGAATGGCTGAAGTCCTTACAGGCAAAGGAAACTGGACACAGAGAGAAAGCACCGGGAGTAGCCAGAAGCTGCAAGTTAGCAAACTTGGAAGAGAAAGGAGAAGATGTAGCCATACGCATTACCATGCAATGGAAAAACCAAAGAACCCCAAAGCCTGCCGGCCAGCCTGAAGATACTGACTTGGGAAGAAACACGCCTTCTAGCATCTGAAACCGTGAGTCAAAAAATTCCCATTGTTAAGCCATCCCATTGCACCTTACTTGTTTTAGCAGCTGGGAGACTAAATCAAAGGGGCATTACAAAAGACTTGTTATAAAAAGTGTTAGCTTTGATATGTGCGAAAACCATGGGTTTTTAGAGTCAAGCTCAGCACAAGCATTAATTGTTGTAGTCTCCAGAAACTGACCTTTGAAAGAAGGAAGCCACAATCTGACAGAGAGAGTGGTTCACTTGATCTGAATTTGCCTCGGTCATCTTTTAGTTAAGTATGTAAATACTTATTTGGTAGTCAGAGAATTCTTGTGAATTGTCTGTGTCTGCCTTCAAGAGTCCTGAAATCTAGTTCATGATTAGGATGCAGTGCTCTGTCCATTCTATCCTGCAGGTCAGTCAAAATTATAAACAAGCCTTATTCTTGTTTTTCTGCGCATGAATTCTCCTTTTTCTCCCTTTGCTCTCTCTCTGGGCTTTCTCCCTGTGAAGAGGTCAAAGCAGCCAGACAGGAAGCCCCTCTTAGCATGGGGCCCCTGCTTAGTCTAAGGCTATCTCCCACCTGAACCACAGGCCCGGTAGAATTCATGTAGGCCAGAGCTCCGTGCTGTCACTGTAAGTCCTGATGCTGGGGGAGAGCAGGGATTTGTTTACTCTCTGACAGGGGCAAAGGGAAAAGAGGAAAGTTACAGAAAAGCTGTAGTTGAGATGGTGTAATTCCTGGAAGGTGTCATGCCACCAGACTGGATGGAAAAGGATGGCAAGTGGAGTCAGCTTTCTGGGTATAGGTCCTGAGTTTTGCTTCTCTCTATTAATATACTAGGATATATTAGTGATAAAGGGGTTATAGTCCAGTCTGGCAAAGTCAAGACAAAATAAAGAGCCGTTAACTCTTTCAAAATTTAATCTGGGGTTGGAAATGTCTGTGGAAATGTACTGTTTCTCAAAAATTGTTTTCCTGTTCCTAGGTATTATAAGAAAATAAAATGGAAGAAAAGAAGGAAGGAAGGAAAGTAGATAGGTTAGTGGGTAAGAAGAAAATGGAAAAAATCTTTGAGAAAAACCAGTAATTAAGGATTGAGGTGCTCTATGAAGTCTCTGCCTGGGGCTGGTTGCATTTTCAAAGTTGGCCATAAGAGTATCTCCCAACCCATACATTCTTCTGCAATGTGATCTTGCCACACTCCATCAAGAGGTGGAGTCTAACGCCCTTCCTCATGAATGTGGACCGATTTTGAGAGCAAAACATCATAAGGGGCAGTTTTTTCCTTCTGCTGGGGAAGAGAAAAGATTAGAATGTCTATTGTGAAAGAGGATTTTTTGATACTAAACCCAGACCCCACCCACTGGAGTCGGGTCCAACTTACAAAAGGAGATCTGTGATCAAGTCGAATTGGCAAAAGATACTGGGAAGTCAATGAGAACAAAGTAAGCTATACGACAGCAGGGATGCATACAAGGAGAAAACACCCTGGGTGGGAGGCTGAAGGAGCAACTAGATGAAGACCAGAGATTTGACCAGCCTGGGGCCTTTGTGAGAAGGGTTGGACAAGGTTGCGTTAGTGTTTTCAAAGTAGATGTCAGTGGCTGAGACCTCTGAGCAGCTGACAATGACCTTGGAGGATGGATGAGGACTGAGTCCTAGAGAAACCAGAGACCTAGGAAGAATAACTTGGTGGGGCTACTGACTGCTCAAGTACTGGACCAGTTTTCTTTGGATCAACTCTTCCCTTACCCTGTTTTGAATCAAAGCGGCCCAACCTTCATGGGTTGCTTCCCCTGTTGCCTGTGTCAGGGCCAATGGGAGGCACTAGCAGGGAGGTGGAGGGTGAAGGGAAAATGATATCCAGGTACTTCTTCCCCTTCTCTCTGCAGCTGCCTATCCTCTCTGGCTCTGGTTGTGACCAGGCGGCCCACAGTGATTCCTGTTTGGTAGGGGTTGAATTGTACCTCCCAAAAGACATGTTCAAGTCCTAACCTCCAGTCCGGTGAATTTGATTTTATTTGGAAATAAGGTCTCTGACGATGTTATTGGTTAAAATGAGGCCAAACTGGATTACGGTGTGTCCTCAATCCAACATGACTAGTGTCCTTATAAGAAGAGGAAATTTGGACACATAGAGAAAGAAAAGGGAGGACCCCATTTGGAAACAAGATTGGAGTTATATAGTCACAAGTCAAGGAGTGCCTGGGGCCACCAGAAGCCAAGAGAGAGAGACCTCAGAAAGAGCATGGCCTTGTCAACACCTTGATTTCAGACTTGTAGTTTCCCTAACTGTGAGACAGTAGATTTCTGTTGTGTTAAGCCATCGGGTTTGTGGTACTTTGTTATGAAATTAAGACACAGACCCCATGAGGTATTATGTGAGCTCCAGGAAGTCCTTTCCCATTCCCTCTGCCCTCTGGCAGCATCAGCTTCCTGTCTCTGCGATCTCTGGATTCCCCACTGTGCCTGCTGGCTTCTCAGCTCTTCTGTCCCTTAGGTAATCAACCCTGCATCACAGCCCTTGTGTTTCAAATATCCTAGTGGTTTCAGTTTCCTGGTTAGACCTTGACTGATACACTGGTTAGTTCTGATTCAGGAAAGCTTGGTGTGTGCCTTGCCTGTTCCCATCCTTTCTGAGCCACACAAGCAGTTTCTTTTTTATTTTTTTATTTTTATTTTTATTTTTTTAATTTTTTTATTAATCAAAAAAAAGAAAAGAAATTAACACAACATTTAGAAATCATTCCATTCTACAAATGCACTCAGTAATTCTTAGTATCATCACATAGATGTATGATCATCATTTCTTAGTACATTTGCATCGATTTAGGAAAAGAACTAGCAAAACAGCAGAAAAAGATATAGAATGTTAATATAGAGAAGAGAATTAAAATAATAATGCTAATAATATATATATATATATATATATATAAAGGAAAAAAAAAAACAAAAACAAAAGATACAAACACACAAACAAACAAACAAAAAACCATATTTCAGGTGCAGCTTCATTCAGTGTTCCAACCTAGTTACATTACACTTAGGTATTATTGTGCTGTCCATTTTTGAGTTTTTGTATCTAGTCCTGTTGCACAGTCTGTATCCCTTCAGCTCCAATTACCCATTATCTTACCCTGTTTCTAACTCCTGCTGGTCTCTGTTACCAATGATATAGTCCAAGCTGATTCTCGAATGTCGGTTCACATCAGTGGGACCATACAGTATTTGTCCTTTAGTTTTGGGCTAGACTCACTCAGCATAATGTTCTCTAGGTCCATCCATGTTATTACATGCTTCATAAGTTTAGTCTCTCTTAAAGCTGCATAGTATTCCATCGTAGGTATACGCCACCGTTTGTTTAGCCACTCGTCTGTTGATGAACATTTTGGCTGTTTCCATCTCTTTGCAATTGTAGATAATGCTGCTATAAACACTGGTGTGCAAATGTCCGTCTGTGTCTTTGCCCTTAAGTCCCTTGAGTAGATACCTAGCAGTGGTATTGCTGGGTCGTAATCCATTCTGCCATTCTATGTCTTTTGATTGGGAAATTCAGTCCATTAACTTTTAGTATTATTACTGTTTGGATAATATTTTCCTCTACCATTTTGGCTTTTGTATTATATATATCATATCTGATTTTCCTTCTTTCTACACTTTACTCCATACCTCTCTCTTCTGTCTTTTCATATCTGACTCTAGTGCTCCCTTTAGTATTTCTTGCAGAGCTGGTCTCTTGGTCACAAATTCTCTCAGTGACTTTTTGTCTATAAATGTTTTAATTTCTCCTTCATTTTTGAAGGACAATTTTGCTGGATATAGGAGTCTTGGTTGGCAGTTTTTCTCTTTTAGTAATTTAAATATATCATCCCACTGTCTTCTAGCTTCCATGGTTTCTGCTGAGAAATCTACACATAGTCTTATTGGGTTTCCCTTGTATGTGACAGATTGTTTTTCTCTTGCTGCTTTCAAGATCCTCTCTTTCTCTTTGACCTCTGACATTCTAACTAGTAAGTGTCTTGGAGAACGCCTATTTGGGTCTATTCTCTTTGGGGTGCGCTGCACTTCTTGGATCTGTAAATTTAGGTCTTTCATAAGAGTTGGGAAATTTTCAGTGATAATTTCTTCCATTAGTTTTTCTCCTCCTTTTCCCTTCTCTTCTCCTTCTGGGACACCCACAACACGTATATTTGTGCGCTTCATATTGTCATTCAGTTCCCTGATCCCCTGCTCAAGTTTTTCCATTCTTTTCCCTATAGTTTCTGTTTCTTTTTGGGATTCAGATGTTCCATCCTCCAGTTCACTAATTGTAGCTTCTGTCTCTTTAGATCTACCATTGTAGGTATCCATTGTTTTTTCCATTTTTTCTTCTTTGTCCTTCACTCCCATAAGTTCTGTGATTTGTTTTTTCAGATTTTCTATTTCTTCTTTTTGTTCAGCCCATGTCTTCTTCATGTCCTCCCTCAATTTATTGATTTGGTTTTTGAAGACTTTTTTCATTTCTGTTCGTATATTCAGCATTAGTTGTCTCAGCTCCTGTATCTCATTTGAACTATTGGTTTGTTCCTTTGACTGGGCCATATCTTCAATTTTCCGAGCGTCATCCATTATTTTCTGCTGGTGTCTGGGCATTTGATCAGATTTCCCTGGGTGTGGGACCCAGCTGGTTGAAAGCTTTTTCTGTGAAATCTCTGGGCTCTGTTTTTCTTTTCCTGCCCAGTAGGTGGCACTCGTGGCGCTTGTCTGTCTGCACGGCAGTCGCCCGGGAAACCGCGCGTGGAGGCGGGGGTCGCTGGCCGCCACGGCTTGGGAGAGTGCCGGTCCTAATTGCCCAGCTGGCCCGAAACGCCAAGTGTGATGGGAGGGCCCCGCTATCCAATGTTCCCAGTCAGACCAGGGAGCCACGTGCGTGGAGGGGACCCCAGTCGCCAGCCGCCCCTGCCGGGAAAACGCGCGCCCCTCGGGTATCTCACCGCAGCAGATTCTCCCTGCCCGTTCAGCTGTTCCAGAATGGGGTACGCTGTCTTTTTGGTCTCTGTAGTGACTCCGGGAGCTGTTTCGTATTGTTTCTGTTTCTTTAGTTGCTTTTCTGGAGGAGGAACTAAGACTCGTGCGTCTTACTAAGCCGCCATCTTCTCCGGAAGTCAACAAGCAGTTTCTTAAAGGGAGGGATTTTAATGAAGGAATTGGGTGGGAAGCAAGCTAAAGAATTCACCAATAGCGGGGCACCGAGGTCACCAGAGACAGGCGCCAAGTTTATGTCAACTTGGTTGACAAAAATCAAGATGTCTGGTGGGGAGTCAGGAATCACTGAATTGCTGTGGCATCCTTGGGCTCCATATAACATTTGTGCCTTGGGTTTGATTTCAAATACAACAGAGAATAACGTGGTAAGCGCCTCTAATTTAATATTCCTATAATATTTCTGACACATCAAATTCCCACTAGGACAAATGCGTACAAATGAACATCTATAATTTTTATCCTTTACCTCTGCCAAGCCACTTGAGCATCTACTAAGAAATTATGATAAAAGTAATGAAAACAAAAGAAAGCATAACATTATAATGTCATTTAAAACATAAAAGAGCTCCAGGAGATCCTTTGTTGTACTGGAAGAACACAAGCTGCATTTTTAAATGACTTTTTTTTTCTCTTTTGGATAATCACAGAGAATGATGCAACCAGAATAATCCTAGGCTGATGCTGAGCTCATCATTTAGCTCCCGTTGAACTGTTGAGATGATCAGAGAGGCCAGGATCTTAGAAGGAGTAAAACTCTGTAGACATAGAGAGCAGGTATCATTCAGACTGCTGATGTCTCTGCTCAGAGGAAACAGGGCTTTGGGCAGGATCCTATTCCCATGCTGGGCACAGGAGCATGCCTATGTCACAGGCACTACCGATTACAGCAGGCTTGTCCTTGGGGATGTGATTTCTCTTGCTGTGTAAAGAACCTGTGGTAGGGGAAGGGCATTCCATTGTGGGTTTTACTGCATTAGGCAGCTCAGACAGGAATATGGATACTTATTCCAACTCAGAGTTATGAGATGAAGACAGTAGTGGGGAAGCTGCCTGCCTTGCAATGATATATTTGGGGAGAGGACTCGACACCAAAAGTTCATAAAAGAGAATAATAGAGTACAATTATAGAATTCTAAGGTCATCTGTTCTACTCCTTTCCCTAGGAACAGGGCTGCAAGCAAACAGTCTGAAGTAGTGTAAATGGCCAACCAGTTCTGTGACTCTCCTCCCTCAACATGCAGAATTCCATATCTCCACATCTTGAGTCTGGTGGGCTTGTGCGTGCTTTGACCAACAGAGTACAGCACAAGTGACCAAATGGGACTCCTGGGCTGGGTCATAAAAGACCATTCACTGTGTTGGCTGAAAATCTATCTTTCTTAGATCCCTTAGCTGTCATGTAAGGAATCTGACTGTCCCAAGGTTACCACACTGGAGAGGCTACCTGGAGGAGCTCCTATTACAGGTCCCAGCTGAGCCTAGCCCTGCAGCCATCCCATAAAGTGGGATGAAGGACTCTGTCTTAGACCCTCCAGGCCAGCCCGTAGCCAGCTAATTACCATCGTGTGGCTTCCCATCAGTGCCTCCCAAAACTCTAGATCACCCAGCCAGTCTCTGCCCAAATTCTTGACCCAGAAAATTATTATTTTAAGCCACTGTTTTGGGGTGCTAGTTTGTTATGCAACAATAGCTATCTTGAACCTATTCTTAAATGGAAAACGTCCTAATCTATTCCCAAACGTATCCTAGTAAGTAGATTTCCCCACTTAGTAATGCTTCCATGTTGAATAGCAACTAGCCTCTTCTATTGAGTCCTGTTGCAAACTGAAGTGATGTCGGGTATATGAGATAAAAGGTTCAGTTTTTGACCTGAAGGATCTGATAAAATAATCATTATGGGATGAATTTATTCAATAATTGCTGTATGGTAGGTTAATGATTTTCAAAGTATGGTCCCCAAAACAACAACATTAGTATCACCTTGGGACTTTTTGGAAATAGGTTCTCAGACCCACCCCAGACTTACAAAAGCTCTGGGGGTGGGCCCAGCAATATACATTTTAATAAGCCCTCCAGGGGCTTGTGGTGCCCACTAAAGTCTGAGAACTACTGTACTAAGCACCTTATTTGCTTTATTGCATTAAATCCTTGCTGTTATTGACATTTTGGGCCAGATTTTTTTTTTCTCTTAGAGGCTGTTCTATGCACTGTAGGATGTTTAGCAGCATCCCTGGCCTCTAACCACTAAATGAGGGTAGCATCCTTTTCCCAGCTGCAGTAACAAAGAAATGTCACCAAATATTATCAAACATCCCATAGAGGTAAAAATTATTTCAGTTGGGCGGGATACAAGTGTAGTTCAGTGGTAGAACTCTCACCTGCCATACGGGCCACCCGGGTTCAATTCCTGGAGACCCCAGTTTGATTTCTAGCCCGTGCACTTCCCCTCCCTGCCCCTTCCCCCCCAAACTCAACAAATGGTGCTGCAATAACAGGATAGTCACATGGAAAAAGAATGAAATGTGACTCCCACCATGCAAAAAAAAATCTCCCCAGTTGAGAAACACTACCATAACCCGGTGAGGTAAGTACAATTACCCTGTTTCACAAATGGCAAAGTTGAAGTCCAGATAGGTGACCTGCCATAAGTCATATCTCCACCAAGGAAGACACCCCCAAAACCATGCTCTTACTGATGTACTATACTGCTAATTATCTGTCCAGGGAAATTAAGCATACATGTTGGCAAATATAACTATATAAAAAGATCATTGACAATATAGACTAAAGAATAATGTGGAACAATTTCTTCATAAAACAATCACACTAAGCATTGAAAGGAGGTGGAGCACATGTATAATGGTTAAAAAAAAAGGCTTCATGGAAAAGATAGGATTTTTGCTGGGTGGGTCTTGACTGTTGGATAAGATGATGTCAAACAAAACTGAGGAGAAAGGACATTTTTTAAAGCTGGAAAATGTGATCAGAAGGCTCAAGGGCAGTAATGTGGAAGGTCTGATTATAAGCTGCCTTGGTCACTCAAAAGTAGATTAGAGGTCCTTCATAGCTTAATGTGATGCCTGGAAACACTCCAGAGTATATTAAGCAGAGAATCAAAAAGTATTGGCAAAGTTCCTTGAGGGATGGGAGAAAAACATGAAACTATTAAACTTTACCAGTGGGGAAACCCCTGATACTGTGTCAGATATTAGGGACACCTAAATCAATAGGCCAAACCCTTGATCTTAGGGCTTGCTCTTGTGAAGCTTATGTATATAGCAGAGAAGCTTAGACTACCTAAGGGCATGCCTAAGAGTTACTTTTGGAGGACCTCCTTTGTTGCTCAGATGTGGCCTCTCTCTCTCTAAGCCCAACTCTGTAAGTGAAATCATTGCCTTCACTGTTACATGGGACATGACATCCAGGGGTGAAAGTCTCCCTGGCAGCATGGGAGATGACTCCCAGGGATGAGCCTGGCTCTAACACGGTAGGATCAACAATGCCATCCTGACCAAAAGAGTGGGGAAAGAAGTGTAATAAATAAGATATCAGTGGCTGAAAGAGTTCAAATAGAGTTGAGAGGCTACTCTGGAGGTGACTCTTATGCAAACTTCAGTTAGACATTGTTACTTACCATAACTTGCCAACCCCCAACCAAAACCATTCCAGCCAATCCTAAAGAACACTGAGGGCAATATATAAGATTCTACAAAGATTCCATGCACTAGGGTAACTTTCCAGAAACCTGCAATCTCCAGATGGGTCTCTGGACCAGATGAGTCCTGAAATGCAGAGGGGCCAGAACATCCAGTTCCATCCCCCTATCCCATATTATCAACATCCCTTTCCAACATGAGAAAGTAGAATGGGCATATCCCAAATACCCTTAAAGTGTGGGAGAAAGGTTAAAGGTGATGGTGGAGTTATACAGAGAACATAAGGTTTAACAAACGAGTATGATTGCTGAATCATTACATTGCTATTTCTTTTAGTGTCCAGTATCTTTAGAGCAGCTTGGAAGCAAAAACCTAAAATGGTGGAACCATTGCCCATACCAAACTCTGAAATCTGTTCTACAACTAATTGTTGCGATGTGCTTTGAAATTTATTGCTTTTTAGTATATACGCTATTTTTCATAAAAAAAGAAAAAAAATATTTTCCTCCAGTGTTTTGGAGCAGCTAGAAGGAAAAATCTGAAAATCTGAATAGTGGAATGGCAACCCAAAGCAAACTCAATACCTGTTCTGTATGTACTTCTTAAAGTGTACCTTGCTTTCCTACTTGTTAAAGTGGACTTTGCATTTTTTCTCTTCTTTGTATATATGTTACATTTAACAATAAAAAACATTTAAAAAACTAAAAGAAAAATAAAGAGGACATTAGAGGGAAGAGAAGAAAATGGGATGCAGCTGGATTCCCTCGCTCTGATAAGCTAGCTCTGTCAGAAGCCGTGTATGGATGTACATAACTTTGGGCACGATGGGCCCAATATCAAAGGAAAATCTCCATCTCAAAGTAGTGCCAAAGTCTAATGCCTGTGCTGGCTGAAAGTTCGAATAAGAATCAAACTAGAAGTTTCTAGTTTGACACCTTACGAGATAATGTTAGGGGGGCAATTTGTGACCAACAGGGAGCAAGCAAAGAAAGGTCTTTCCGCTCTAACTGAGTGGCAAAGGTTCAGGCAACTGAAGTTGACAGCCATTCATTCATGTAGATGTTTCTAAGTGTCCCCACAGTGCCAAGTCCTGTGCTAGGTGATGGGGGTTATAAATCACCAGTCATGTTAACTAGAATCTCTGCCTTTGAGGGATTAACAGGTAGTGAACTTACAGTCTTGGTAGCACCAGCCAGCGGAGAGGTTGTCGTGCAGTGCAGCCTTGGAGGGTGTAATGAATGGGCACCTGTACAGGGGGGGAAATTCTAGGGGGCTCCAGCCAAGCACAAGGTTAGCCTTCTAGGGCTTAGCCTGCAGGTCTCCCGCCTTCTCATTATTCTCATACTTAAGCCGGGTCTGAACTACCATGGGGTTTAACAATGCACATTTCTGGGCCCTTCTCTGGAGATGCCGATTCTCTAGGTGACAAAGCCCTTGCTCTGTACATTAAGCCCCGATCTCTGTATTAACACCATTGTTCTCAGTTAACCATTTAGCAGCAGGAATAGGTAAGGATTTAACTACAAGATAAGCTCAAGAAGCCTTCCCTATAAAGGCTCTTCTCTCTTACTATTTCTAGCCCTCAGCCATGTTCAGAGAATACAAGCACCAGGCACTTTTGAGCTATAGGAATTCTCTGACAGGGCTCAGGGTGCTCATTTTTATCTGCAGCCCCAGTTCAATGCTAACTCCCGACCAACCCAGGAATGCCTGGCCATCTCCACACTTCCTTCCTGGGAAGAGAAGCGTACCTGCTTGAAGGCCCAGAATGAAAGGCACAGATTTTAGAAAAGATGGAGAAAAGTCTGGACATTTAACCAAGATAAGTACCTAGCCAAATGTCTGGACTGGAGGACTGTGTTACCAAGTTTTTATAAGATTTTCAGTGGGAAGTGATGTTTTACTCAGTAACTATTCATCATTAGGCTTTCTACACTCTTTTTCCCTGAACTTAAATTCTTTATTCTGGGTTTGAATTGAATTCATGTCTCTATTTACACATCTTCTTTAGAAAGATATTTTTTTTCCTATATATATTTTTTCTCATTTTCTCTCTCTCATCATCTCTGTATTGGCCTAGTTTTCCTTTCACTTGAGGGCCAGCAACGTGTGAACTTCAACAGGTAAGCAGGAAGGAAGCTGGTCTCTTTAAAAGAAACAAGCAGATCACAAAATGTCTGTCAAATGAACATGTCTGCCTAAAGCTTCCCACTCTGATGGGGCTTAGCCTTGAGCTCTGATTTGCTGTGGTCTAAAAAAAAATAAACTCCCCTAATTTCACTGTCAAGATTTTGAGAAGCATTCTCATGGTTTTAAAGAGATTATTGCATAATTTGTTCATGTTTAAAGAATTATATTGTTAAATAAATTTAGCTCTCCATATTCTAAATGACAAAAACAAGTGAAGTTACATCATTTGAATTATGAAGTGATAATGTCTTCCAATTCTGCCCCAATCAAAAGTGTAACAGTTTAAAGCTTATAATAATCATGTTCAAACATATTCAGATTATAATTACTTTTCTTCTGATAATGATAGCCCGTCTGATTGGATGATTACCTATTTGACTTTGATAAGTCTCAGAGGTCAAAAAAGGGATAATTGCAGACATCTGTTTTCTATGGAAAATATAATCTCAGAAAATAGTGTTTAAAGTGACATCTGCAAATATGTGTTTTAGAAAGAAACTCGTTGCACATTTAAAATCATAGAGAAAAGAAGCAATTCCTAAGCTACTCTGTATCATACTGACTTTGTAAATAGATGAACAAGTTTGACTTACTAGTATTCATGTATGCATAAGTAATTATAAGCAGGCATGATTATATTTTATACAGGTAGAATTAGAAATGGAAATAGACTGTGAGAAAGAATTTGAAAGAGTCTGTGCTATGGAATGATACAGAGGCCTTTTCTCTTTATTTTTGTTTGTTCTAATTCAATCCGGACACTAATAGGTGCAACCGTTTTCCTGGTTGTTGCTTTTTATTTTGCAATTGGGGCTGGAAGAGCTTGTCTCATTGGTTTCTCCTTATAGGTGACTTGCTCCCCTTACGAGTGGCTTTTAATGGAGGAAAAAGGTTTCAGATCCTTTCATTCCTGGCTGCCATGATTCTCCACATGGGAGAGATGCCAGTTTCCCTCTCTGCAGGTGCGTCAACTTCCCAAACCTCCCAGAGAGATTCCAAGAGCCTGTCCCCACCCCCGGGCAGCAGCTGTATTCTGCAGTACAAAGGAAGAGCTATCTTTAATATTCTCTTCCAGGCATGGTAAAACGACCTTGGTTTTAAATCATTAACTCAGAATCTTTTCTAATTCTGGCGAGGCCTGGGTTATCACTTTTGCCAGATTAGGTTTCCTAAAATATGATTTTCACCATTACGCTTCCCTGCTCAAAAGGCTCGTTGGCTTCCCAATGCCTTCAAAAGGCATTCCAGACTTCTCAGCAATTCGTGATACTTTATAATTTGGCTCAAACCTATTTTCCCCATATACATCTCCTTCCTTGTTGAATCCAGCAACAAGCGGCACTCATCTTTCTTGCCTCTAGTCCAGCTCTCTGGTGATGCCGTTGCCCTACCTGGAACTTTCTCTCCCCCGTCTCTGCCGATGAGTCTTTCATTTTGGTTATTCGGTTGGTTGGTGGGTCTTTGCACAGGTGCACAGAGCTGGGCGAATTGTAATTTTTGGTTTATAACTCACGTGTTTCATAGGTCCATGAGGGCTTTTTATATTTGTTCCCTTTTTCAAAGTCTGTCTTAAATCCCATCTTTCCCCCTATATATGTAGGGATGCTGCTGCTAAGACGCCTCTCTCTCACCTCTGAACTATCCAATTTATAATCTAGAGCCAAGACTACTTGCATGAAATGTATCCCATGCTGCCTGGGACCCGGCTGGATCTGCACGCATCCGCAGGCAGACTTAGTTGTGTCGTTGTATGTTGTGCCTGTGGTACTTGGCTGTAACTCCATAATAGACTTCCCCAAGCGCGGCTGTTTTTTATCTGCGCCCATTTTCAGCAAAAGATGGTCAATTCTTGAGGCCAGCCTCAGTGCCTCATTCATCCTTACAGCCCAAGTGCTAGCCACACTGCCCAGCACACAAGTAATGCTTTCTAAGCAGTTATTGAGTATTTTAGGGATTATAAACTCCTAGGGAACAATGAGAGGCTTCACAGAATTTCTGGCAAAGGAGGGACACCATGACATACTCCTTCTGAATCTCTTTCAGTGTCTAACACAGGACTGAGCCAATATAAATACTTAATAAATGTTTCTTGATGGATGGATGCTTAAACTCCTTCAGAAAATTAATGAACCATATATATGAGGTAGGGTGACCAACTTGTCTTAAGTGTTTCCAGGACTGTTCTGGTTTTTAGGCAGAAAGTTCCATGTCTGGGAATTGCCCTTGGTTCCCTGGCAAACCTGATGTTTTGTTTGGTCATAATAGTTTAGAAGTCTCATGCACATATCAGTAATTTAAATGCTAATTTCTGTTATTCTCCCCCTTCATTAAGGTCTTTTAAGGACCATATTGCAAGCTTATTTGTATATTTTTAAGTGACTTTAAATAAAAGTTTCTTGAAGATTAGCCTAAAATTCAGGCTCTTCAGAATAAAATTTTTTAAAAATGTACTCAGCTATTTCCCTAATCTAAATTAGTAAGATTTTGAAAAGCAACTAAGAGAGTGGGCTTTTTTTTTTTTTTTTTTTTTTCTGTTGGGAACTTAAAGGGGCAGAGCCAGGCAGAGCTTCAAACCCAGGACTTCGGCCAAGCAGGAATGGGATGAGCTTATCATTTTCAGGTAGATGTAGAGGCCACACCCCAGCAGTTTGCAGACCCGCCCACTGTGGGGTGGAAAGGGCCTGTTGTGAGTCACCAAGTCCCTTTTGTTTAAGACCGGCCTCCTTGGAAATTTTTTATTAAATCTGAGAATTTTTATATTCTCCACACTGTCCCATTTTAATTCCATACCACATCCGTTGTTATTGAGGGAATATTTACCTACTATTGAAGGAGGTCAGGTGGGAAGTATAGTCGATAATTTCATCAAGGAATAACTTATCTTTGTGCTCTTGGTGGAAGAGGGAGGGAAATCACTTCCCTCAAGTAGCTTATGAGCTTTAGGAGACTATTTACAAAGAGATACTTTTAGGCAGACAAAAAGATTATTATTTTCCCATTTACAGTAAGAAAGCAGCATAAAAAACATACAAGTCCCGAAAGGAAATAGAACAGTAAAGATGTGATGGCCATTGATTTCTGTATTTAACAAATGTCACATATACAGAAGATGCATGTTGGTTTCTAGGGAAAGGCCGAAATGGGAGTTAGCCTGGTTTTAACTTAAATGATTAGAGACTTGTTGGGTCTTTCCCTCAGGAGAGAGAGATGGTAAAGCAAATTCAAAAATAAACAAAGGTGACAAAACTTCCAGCAAAAGCAAATCTTTGCCATCGTGGCTTTTGAAACTGTGGTACACTTGGAATCCACACCATTTACATAACTGTGCATTGTTTCTCTTGAGATTTCTGTATGAGCTAGGGCTAGTTGGCTAAGGGTGCAATTCTCTTTTATGCTAGAAAATTGACCTCCAGCTGGCAACTATCTCCACTCCCTGCTAGCTCTGCTCCTTAAGATCACCATTTCTTGCCAGATCAACTGCAGGAATCTCCCTGCACTCACTCTGCGCCTCTACCCCCTATTCGTTCTTCACAATGCAAACAGAGCCAATGTTCAGTTAGCATGTATGATTGTGAGATATATAATCATGTAATCTCCCCTCTCTTAAGAGAATTTACATGAGTATATAATTATACATTAATTTTTGTGGTTAAGTAACCTCTATCGCCAATTGTAAGGGCTGTGAAAGCAGATGCTGTTTTTGCTTGGTATTTTGTCCCCAGTGCTCAGCAAAGTGGTTGGCCCTTGGTACCTACTGGTCAATGAATGGAATTTCTTGGAAGGATTTGTTTCAAGGAATAACCTTGTCTAGTGGACATGCTAAGTAGAATAAGTACTAGATTTGGAAATATAAGAGAAAAATTCTAGCCCTGATTACTCTTCTGACTTGATAGAAGATATAATTCATTTGCCTTGGTTTACACATCTAAAACTCAAGAATAAAAATAACTGCTGCCAAACATGTGCCATTGTCCCGTGACTCAGAGTCTCTGGACATTGCATTATTTTAAACATAAGATGATCTTTTGGCTGTTGTAACAAAGAGACCTAAAAATGCAGTGCTTAAACAAGATAGAAGATGATTTCCCTCTCACAGAGAAGTTCAAGTAAGTATTCTGGGGCTGGCGCATTGGCACCATGGCCCAAGCACTCCAGGCTTCCCATATCTTCTGCTCTGCTGTCCTCACCATATAGCCTCCATTTGGAGATCTGTACGGTTTTCTAGGGCTGCCATAACAAACTACCACAAACTGGGTGGCTTATAACAACAGAAATTTATACTCTCACAGTTCTCGAGACAAAAAGTCTGAAATCAAGGTGTTGGCAGGTCCATGCTTCCTCTGAAGCCCCTACAGGGGGATTCTTCTTTGCCTCTCCCAGCTTCTGGTAGCTCTGGGCTTCCCTTGGCTTGTGACGGCAGAACTCCAATCTGCGCCTCCATCTTCGCAGGGCCATCTTCCCTCTGTGTCTGGCCGTGTCTCTTCTCCCCTCTTATAAACTGTATTGGGTTAGGACCTACCCTAGTTCTGTATGACCTCATCTTGACTTGAATACATCTGCAGAGACACTGTTTCCAAATAAGGTCACATTCACAGGTACCCAGGCTTAGGATTTCAACATATCTTTTTGGGGTGGACACAGTTTGGTTCAGAACAGCATCCAAATTAGATGCTCCAGTTTTCACCATCACAGCCACAGTCTAGCTGTTGGGAAAGGAGGGCTTATTATTTCCCTTTAAGTACATGAACTGGAAGTTGTGCATACCACTTCTAGTTTTACTCCATTGGCAGGAACTGAATCACATGGCCACAACTAGTTGCAAAGTACATTGTAGAGTGTTTCTTTACTTCCCATTATGTTTTTTTCATTAGACTCTAAATTTCTTGAGGCCAAGAATATTATCTTGCTCGTTTTTGTACACCCTGTTATACCTAGCCTACAGCCTGCTACATAGAGTTTCTCAGTAATTGCTTAATTAATGAATGGAATAAATCAAATTTGTTGTGGGTCCAAAATAACTGAATGTTCATGTGGCACATTTGTCAAATACTAATGTTTTTATAAGCTCCTAGAAAGCACTTTTTAAGTCTTTCTGACTTGTGCTATATATTATCTTATTTAATTAGAGAAACTGGATCAGGGGTGCTTAAACTGGGATCCACATATAGGCTTCAGGGAATGCGTTTTTTCTGGGGAAAGAGTCTGTGAACTTTTCAAAGCCATTTGTGGCTTGAGAATGGTTAAGAACTCCTGCCATGGATGTGGGGACTTGAGGGATTCCAATAAAGCTAGTGATTCAGAACCAATTGAGAAATAAGGCAAAAGACTAAGGCAGATGAAGACAAATTTTCATCCTTATTACTGCAAAAGCAGATATTCAAGAATGTGGCTTACGTCTTTTGGCAAATAGTCTTCCTAATACTGATCGCTAGATTTAGGCAAGCCTACTTAACATCCCTGTACCTGAGCAGAACATTCCATCCTTCCCTGCAAGGAGAGAGTCTTCCCGGCAGGAAGTGAGTAGAATACGTTTCCTGCGGGCAATTTGTGCCTGAGAAAAAGAGAGGAGGACAAGTCTAGGCATAACATACCCAGTGTCTTCTTCCAAATGTCCCTGTCACATTAAGTGACAAAATGAAAGTAAATGAAGAGGGAAGCGAGGCCAGGAGTTTTATGCTAATGAGATGGGAAGGCACATCGGTTGTGGAGAACAGGGTTTTCCCCTAACAATAAAGACTGAAAAATTACTTTTGAAGTCCTTGGCTTTTTGCTGGTAAAAATGAATAGGATAGAGTTGATAAGCTCCAAAGCCTTTCACAACCCCTAAATTTACTTTTTCTGTGAAACAAGTCCAATGTTAATATTCATGACTTAAATGTTTGGTTGTTTAGATTCAGAGGAAAGCTTCTTTAGGCAGGGCTGCATTTTCTGCTCCCCGTTCCCCACCAGCTTTGTCACCGCCCATCCCAGAGAACTTGTCCCTATCTTGCATCACCCTTATACAGGTTCCCACCCAGAGACTGACCTTCTGCTGGCCAGTGCTGGGGAGGAGAGAGCCTTCCCTGAAGCTCCAAGTTAGGACCATTAAGAGAGGAAGAATCTAGGGAATTTTGCTTGAACACCCTCCCTGCTCCCCTAACCAGCTTAGTTCAAGAAAGTAAAAGAAATGGGAGTGGGGGAGTTGGAAATGAAGCAAATGAGGCCAACTGAGCAGTGGAGAGTCTGGGAAACTGGGAGTGGGAGTTGGGGTGGTGATAGTGGGACTCATTGCTTCCATTTCTGACCTCCATTATCCCAGTTTATAGGTGGACAATGCCTTCCCCAACTTTGGGGGCTCTCTAGGGTGCATCCCTTGCAAATGGTAAGGACAATGTGTGTCCTATATGCATATCAATAGCATTAACAGCTGTGCTTTGACTCTCCTTATGATGTTGCAGGAAAGCAGCCGGTCCATTCCTATGCTCTTCAGAGGGATTTTCCTTGATTCTATAAAGGCTTGGGTAATACTGAAACTGTAATAGCACCAAGCTGCTTTTGCATTTATCCCAGTCATAAGTTTGAACAGTACAATATTAGTTGTTTAAATTTGCATGGAGTCCATGGTTTAGAAGAGTTCTGAAGAAGTCATTTAAATTCCTCCTCCTGTGGGTCTCTAGGTAGGGCTGCAACTTGGCTAACAAAGACGAATGATTTTCTATCTGATTTTGAAAGGTCTACAGGGGAAGATTCTGCAACCAACCACAGTAATCACAAATTACTAACATGAGTGGGCCCCACTTTAAGGAAACCTGACTGTGAAAGTCTCTGTGGCAGGATGATTTGTTGAGATGTTAATCTGTGCTTTGTTCTTGGTAATTTGCCTCCCATCTCCCCACAGTCCATGAAGGTAGTCAGTTCTTATTTCCCTTCTCTGAAGGTGATGGAATTTACTTGCGCTGTGTTCTTATTGCCTTATTAAACACAAGCACAAAGAAATGGGGTACTTGCCCATGTGATAATTCCGAAGTCTAACCCCTCAAGTAACAGCTGAGGCGGTGGGATTCTGTAAGGGGAGCAGGGGTTGAAGTTTGGTCCCTGATCTTCAGTAGTTAGCTGTGTGTTCTTAGGAAATGATGTTTATGTCTCTGATGTCTGTTGATCACCTGTAAAAAGAAAGGTTGGTTTAATAATCTTTATACATCTCCCTGCTCTTGAGTCTGTGGGATTATCAGTCTCTTAAGCTCTGACACCCCAGGACAGCTGTGGAGCACTTGCCTTAAAGACTTTTGGAGTAGGGTGGCCAGATTTAACAAAAGAAAAAGTACCTGCAAAAACTGGGACACAATTATATGAAAAAAAAATTGTTTATCAGAAATTCAAATTTAATTGGTTGTTCTATATATTGTACAGACAACCTTACCTTTGGGGTTCCTGAATTTTGGGTAACGGAAGACTAAGGGTAGAAGTCAGCTTCTTACCAGGCCTCTCTAGATCAGACCTAGCGTTCAGGAAGCAGGTTTGTACATTTTCTTTTGGCATGGGCAGGCACTGGGAATCAAACCCAGGTCTCTGGCATGGTAGGCGAGAACTCTGCCACTGAGCCACCATGGCCCACCCTAGCATGCCCCTTTTTTGTTATTAGCTTTAGAGAATGGGCATCTTGGAAGGAAAACTATCCTAGCACAGTTTTCTTCATAATCTTCAAAATAAATATTTAAGAAAAAAAAAATGGCATCTACCCATTTTACTAAAGATCATGTTTCTAAACTTTATAGAAAATAGGAACCAGACCAATGAATCCCAAAGCAAGGAGAGGCCAGCTGCTCAACTGATCAAAATGATAGATGCTTTCCCATTCCACCTCTCCTAGCGTGGATGAGACTGGTAGTACCAGTGGGCATTATATTCCTCTCCTGCCCTCAACGTTTTTGTGACACAGGAATCAAATAGAGTCAAGGTCCCATTGCCTTTTCCAAGACACAATAAGTGTTTCAAAAAATGTCCCTCTGAACTTTCCATTCTTTAATTTTGCAATTGTGCTTAATGTCACTTTATGATTTAAGGAAATCATTTGTGAAGCCAGCCAAACCTGGATGACAAACGTTGGGCTCCCAGTGATTTCTTGTCATAAAGCACGTCGGGATCTAAAACTGAATTTGAAAAGAAAAACAATTTCCATTTTGTCCAGTTTGCACTTATATGCAGTTCACGTGAATGGAACATGGCCTTCAGGGAAAGGAAGCTCCCACTGATTTATCCCTCTTGTAATCAAAGTGAGGTGTCACCAGTACCAGGGCAGGAACTCACAGTCTCATGATTGAAAGCCGTTACTACTGCAGCAGATACAGCCTCATCTTTAACAAGGAGGTTACTCTATTAGGTTTGGAACCAAATTGGAAGGTCGTTGTCCAGTTTAATAATTAAGTGGACTTGAAAATCTGAAACTGACCCCCCAATTCCTTGTTATATTGGTGTTTGAACTGAGATGAGATGAACATAAGTATTATCTGCAGGAAATAATCACCCTTTAAAGATATGTGTGTGTGTGTGTGTGTGTGTGTGTGTGTGTGTGTGTGTGTGTGTGGTGTGAGAAAGACAGAGAGAGAGAGAGAAAAAAAAAATCTGAGATACAGAGTGAAAGCAATTCATTTATCCGTGCTCAATTTTTCTCTATGTCAACTTGATCTCTCTCTTTTTGTACTTTGCAATCTAGAAATAGATTTGATTTGATTCACAGGAAGTGCCGCAGAAACATCTCTCACTCCTAATTTGCTTTGCCAAGTGATCTTGCTTTACATTTCATTCATAGGAAGGGCAAGTGGGAATCATTTCAGGGCCAGGAAAGAATGCCAGTGAGATCAGGCTGGGACATTTGCAGGCATGGTCTGGATTCAGAACCCTGCCTCTAAAACGCATTACAAAACAACTGAATAGGCACGAAATTTTCTGAGAGTCAGGTCTGTCCTGCAGCATAGATTAAACGGTCCAACTTTTGCCTTAGGATGCATGCCTAGCCCAGGAAATGTTCTGATGGCAAGCAGGAGTGGAGAGACCAGTGCAGGCCTGTGCTCTGGAACCTGGGGGCTCAGGGGTTGGGTGGACGAGTGGAAAGAACTTAGAGCAAATGTGATGCTGCTTAATCAAGGTTAAGCCTCAGCTTGTTACCAGGGAGAGGAAGAGCCAGGCAATCTGACTACATAATTGCTATTTCTCTCTAAGAAAAAAAAAAAAAAAAGACTGGAAAGAAGGGAAGAAGGAAGTGACAAGCTTAGACTCTCTCTGTAGGTTATTTCTGAATAATGGAAATATTTTAAATTCTTGTTATAATTAATCAAATCTATGTTCTTTCGGAGTAGAAAACTAAATGAATGCATCATTAATGGCTTGCTGTAAAAGTACAATCATGCAAATTTAACACAGTCTCCTTTTCATTCCAGTTGAAAACTCTAGTGATAATAGTTCATATCTTGAGCTTTTGCCATGGGCCGGACCTTGTGTTGAGGCCTTTGAATATGCCAAAGAAACTGAGGCTTAGAGAACTGAAGTGACTTGCTTTAGCTCCCAAGGTCTGAAGGGTGCAAACAGGATTTGAGTCTCAGCAGTCTTCCTCCAAAGTTGTGTTCATAGCCGTTGTGTTATAATCTTCCCCTGCCTTCCTGCAACAAACACATCCTTGCAATCAAGAATAGGTTTTTCTTAAGGAGCCAAAGGACAGAAGAGCCAATTTAGATGATAGGAGGAAAATTGTGACAGAACAAACCTCTGTCACAAACAGGTCTTTGAAAACCCCAGACGACTGGGCTGAAATAAATGGAGTGCATGTACTTATTTGATGTGGGGCAAGGTTTCCTGCGGTGGTGGATGAGCATGGCCCAGGGGCCAGTCCCTCCAAGACACAAACCGATGACAGGACTGGCGGGATGGAGCGCGCAGTCACTGCATTCCTGGTTGGGGTAGGAAAAAGCTGGAGCAGTTTATGGATGTCTCTAGATTTTAATTTTCACCTTTTGGCGTATGGAGATCTCAGGAGAAATAATATGAAACTAGGGGTTTTCAAAATTTCAGGAGAAATTTAAACAAGAAGGAAATATTCCTTTTGTAATAAAGGGTAGGTAGGGAAGGCATTCCCTCCTCCACTCAATAGACCAAGGCAGGGATAAGCAGTCAGTACAGCGTATGTGGTCCCACATTTAAGTGATGCGACAGGAAGAATCCGACACACTTGGGTTCTGGGCCACACGTCTCTGTGCAGGCAGGTCCTTTAGCCACCCCAGATTCAGTTTCTTTATCTGTAACATGGGGATACTGAGCCTTACCTTGCTCATTGATTGTGAGGTTCAGAGAGATCACGTAAAATGGTATCTGACACAGAGTACTTGCTTGGTAAAAAAGCCATTTATAATTGCTTGATAAATTATCGGGCTGCAGTTTTTATTGGGAGGATGGGAGGAGGCTACACTGAGAAAGAAAAAACAAATTAAGGCTGAAAAAGAAAGGAGGGGAAGTTGGGACGGTGGCATCTGGCCTGTGAGCCTTGGTGTTGCCCCTCCCTAACTCTGTCCTTCCCACAAGCCATATGCAGCTTCCAGCAGATGCGATCTGGTGTCTGCAAAGACAAAACAGAGCCAAAAGGCAATGGAACATGGAATTATAGACTGCATTTCCATCTAATGAGCCAGCCTGCTCGTTGTAATGCAGTGCGGTTTGGAGGACAGATTGGGTGGCGTGTGCAATTGTGCGCACGCGTGCCCCCCCCCCCCCCCATGCACACGGGTGGTTTGAGCACACGGGCAGATCGGCCAATATCACGGTTGGTTAGTTCCGGGCCCAACACGGGGCGGCGGGACGCGGGCGGGAGGGGCTATGCTCGAGCCCGGCTGCCGAAGGCGACTATGGGAGTCGCGAAGCCTCCAAGCTGCTCAGGAAATGGACTCCTGTCCGCCACCACTACTCTCAATATCTCACTCCATTAAGCGTACTATGCAGAGGAAGAGTGAGAGAGGAGAGACACTATCTGTTCCCCCCAAGAGCTTACTGTGTAGCTGTAAGACCACACAGACAACATATGGACACAAATCCCCCTACTCCACAGCACACAGACACACATGCCACACAGGTACATACGTGTGCCACATTGCACCTTGCCACACACATAGACATGTACATCACATCAATACACACACATATACCACATATGACATATACATGCATTCCGTGTAAACAGTACACATTTGCACACACCTGCCATATTCACCCACTACATATACACATAATCACTCCACACAGAACACATGTATGCACTCACAGCAGACACACAGACGCACTCCCACATGCTACACATAGACGTAAACCACATGCATGTACACAAATTCTCCCATACACATCACAAGCATTCCTACCACAAATATATATGTACACTCATGACATCATATACAACATACATGTGCATGCAGACCACACACACAACACACCAATACTACATCTCCATACCACACTTATGCATATGCACACACCACATATACACACCATACACACACCCACATGCATGCACATAACTCACATTACACTCATGAACACATCACATGCATGTGCACATTTCACATGCACACATATACACACCATGCCCACATGCATAACATACAACCATGTATCCATCATGCATACATATAGATGCTACACACATATACACAAACTCCTTATACCTCCACAGATATCGCATACCTATACTACACTCACTAGAGGCATGCATAACCTTAAACATTTCATAAAGACACACATAAACAAGCACACAGTGAATGTGTCTTGCTTTGTCCCCTTGCAATAGTGTGCCCTTTTGGGGGTGAGGACTCTAACCCTGCAGAGCCCAGAGTGGTGGGGACAGAAAGTACCAACTGAACCAGTGGGTTATTGCGAATGATGGAAAGTGGGGTCATTCCTGTTTCCATCCCTTGGATCCAGAACCCACATATTTTTCCTACTGGGGACATAATACCATATAGAGACCTTGGTCTCAGTGCACAAATTGTATACTGAAGGATGACACCCCATTTTGGAAGACTAGTGCCTCTGAGCTAGCACATCGGTTGAACTTTTAGAAGACAGCTCTAGAGTTCTGAGGCTGATGGCTCTTGGATGGTGTGCTATGTGATACAATGAATGAGTTCCATGGGTCTAGTCCTATACTTCCTTCACCATGAACTGGGTCTCCTGTTGGATGTTCTGTTTGGGGGGATTCTAAGACTGTAGATCAAGCATACCACAAATCTTTAGATAAAGGTTCTGGCTGAGGCTCTGTAGGCAGGAAAGCAAATTATTTTGAGATAAGAGTATCTCTCTGTGAAGATGGATCGCAGGTCCTTCCAGGATGGGAGGGGCTCAATATAGCTGACTTGTTACCAATTGGCCATTTGTTTTCCTTGATGGATAGTGTCCTATCAGGGGCTCTTTGTTGCTGATAGTCTGGATATCCACAGGGAACAGTAGTGAGATCAGCCTTGTTAAGGGGAAGCCAATATTGGTGAGCCAATGTGTATTCTCCATCTCTGTCCCTGTGGTCACTTTACCCATGACTGTTATACCACTTCTGAGATGCCTGATGACAAAGCCTGCCTAATGTCAACCAGCTGAGTCATCTTGTCTACTTGTTTGTTTAATCCATCTTCCATCTCCATGGAGCTTACTTTTCAGTGAGTATTAAAAGTATAATACAACTATCTTGACACTTCATGCCCAACTGCATATGCCCATCACATGCCTCTACCCAGAACTTCTCATAAATATCCCAGCTCTTTTACTCCCAAACTTCTGACCAGCTGCCAGGCCACTTGTCCCTGCCCTGGAAGCTCCATATATTTTCACCTCAGGTCACAGAATGGATCACCAAGTGCACTAGTTACTGCTTTGCCAATTGCGAAGATTTTTCTTCTCCAGGGTCTTTCAGCGTCACCCCTCAATATTTGTGTTACAGCCTCCATTCCTTTTTGGCTTGCACCCCATACCAAGCCATATAGGGAGACAATTCCCTGTGAGTCCCTGCAGGTTTTCCAGTGGGAGCACTGTCTTAGTTTATGAGGCTGTAATAAAAGTCCTATGTTGTAACAAAGTACAACCAACTAAGCAGCTTAAAATACCAAAAAAATATCATCTCGTAGTTCTAGGGGATAGAAGTTCGGTATTGTGGTGTTGGCAGGGCCATTCTTCCTCTGAAGTCTGTGGGGAGAAATGCTTTCTCTTCTAGCATCTGGTGGTGGCTTGCCAGCATTCCAGGCTGTTCTCTAGTCCCGACATCAGATGACTCTCTTCCCGCATCTGTATGTCTATGCCAAATTCTCCCCTTCTTAAAAGGTCACCTGTCACATTGGATTAGGACCCACCACCTAATCCAGTTTGGCCTCATGTTCAAAGACCCTATTTCCAAGTAAGGTCACATTTATAAGACTGGGAGTTAACACTTGAACATGTCTTTTTGGGGGATATAATTCAACCCACCACAGGTACTGTATGCTTTTGCTCAGACTGTCTTCTCCAGAATGTATCATGAATGGCCTTGGAAGATAGAGTCTTCTTTCAGAGCAAAAGATCGCATATGCTTGACAGCCCATTAGAAAAGATCCAGGCTCCCTAAACTTAGGATTTCTCTCCTGTAATGCAAACCACTGCATGTGCAGGTGTCACCTGGTACTTTTTGCATGCTCCTAAAGGAACTGGAGCTCCGAGAACTAGTGCAAGAAAATGTTGCTTCTCTGATTACTGCCGTTGTTCTGAGTAATAAGGCCCTTTGTTTCTGACCTTAAATCATCTAGAGCATCCATAGAACTGTGGTAGAATAACTGTTAGCTTGCAAGTAGGGCAAAATCTCAGGCTCATCACAGTTCTTAACAAGTCCATTTGTAATGACAAACCAAGCTAGGGATTTTTCCTCTTCCTTTAGTTGGTCATAAGGACACCTTTGGTCATACATGAGAGCTATGGACAGATACCAGTGCAGCTGTGGTGGCTGACAAGGGGGTCTGGGATTCCTGCTCATGCAGCTTCCTCATATGTTTGGTCCTGTTTGGGCTCAACCCGTCTTATCATAGATGACTACTAAGCCTGTTTGAGTTCATGATTTGACAGTTCCACCAGAATCCAGATCACAACAGAGAGTGTAGATGCATGGTCACTTGATGTCCCATGGTCAAGCATTTCATCATAATCAAGGTCCAGAAACAGTTCAGATGCCTTCTCAAAAGGTGTTTAATTTTGCTTTAGATGCTATGGCCTTGTTCCAGGATTCCAGGGACCTGCACAATGTTTTCACAACTGGAGGTTGCCATACACTCCACACTGTATCTTTTTCCACTATTAACACTTCCAACACCTTAGGGACTGCTGGATCATATTGCTACTACCATGGCCAAAGATGAGGTAGGAGGTTCAATCTCAGAGACTTCCACTTGGCCTTCCCCACTGTGCCAGCTCTTACCCCACAGGCCAAGGACACAATATGAGGGTTAGAGCAACTACCAACTCTATCAGTTCTAACTATACACTCAGGGACTTGAGAATGACTACTGGCTGGAAACACAGACCCAAAGAATACATTGTAAGTCAGGCTTTATTCAGGACTCCTTTTATTACCTGGCTCCAACTCTAACAGAGAGGCTGTGATGACACTTTGGGTCTCCAGGTATAAACGCCAACTCATACTTTGTGTCAGTTAGTTCTTGAAATATCTAAGTGTTCTCCTTTCCCCAGTGCATCTACTTTTCTTTTGGGGAAGGATTGGGGTGAATTATTAAGGTATATACATGCCACAGTATTTCAGGGTCATTCCACTTGGGCACCTCTTTAATCAATGGAATCCAGATCTGAAAATTTTCTCAGGTCCAGTAACTGAGTAAATGACCGTGACTTTTTATTGGAATGACTGCCCTCTGCCTCCTGTTCCTCCATTCTCACCTTCTTCTGACTGTAGATATTAAGCAGCATGCTCATTGGCTCACTGTTTTGCCCCCAGTCTTATGTTCCATCTCCTTGATCAAACATACTCAAAATCTAATTCCAGGGGTACTCCCCTGGCTCCTGCTGGTTCATTCTAGCTAATTCTTACATTTCTTTTGAGATAGAATCTCTCCCTTTCCTTGTCAAGCTCAATATATCTCCAACTGTATTATGCTGGAATTTAATCCACGTATAAACCTTGAAGTTAGGAAAGGAGATGGAGCAGCTCTTAAGGACTACACCTGTTGTTTTACCAGGGATAGGACCTTGCAGTACTTTTTGGCATGGTAAAAATGCCAGCTATTACTCTGCAGCACCACCTCTGAAAACTCTGAGGGTTCAGAGGGGTCTGAAGTATAAGTATCCGTGCTATTATACAACCAGATGTTCTCATCCCAGTTTTTAGGATACCATGTTTTTTTTTAAGGATACCATGTTTTCCCAACCAAGGACCTGATCTTAACAACAGACCTGCCTTGGTTGGGTATTTTAACATCTCTGGCACTCCATGGCCCTAGGTAATCAGATTCTGAGCTGGCTCTCAGCTGTGTCTGTTCTTCCACTGCAGGAAATAGTGTCTCTTTGTAAGCTACCCAAGAGGTCCTCTGGCTTCCACAATTAGCTTTTATCTGTATTTTTGCTGCACTCAGTTTCTCATTATTGTGCTGTAGGACATCAGCATAATTTAGTACAAACCGGCACATTCCACGGTCCTTCCAGGCATGTTCTTCCCCATATTTTTCAAATGTCTGAGTCATCTCACAGATAAAGGCATAATTCCCTATCCCTGCCAGATGTATTCCCAAGTAACCACACGTGAAATCTTCAACAATTGGGCTTCTGCCTTAGGCCAGTGTTTTAGTTTCCCAGATGCTAAAATAAATACCATACAATGAGTTGGCTTAACAACAGGAATATATTGACTCATGGTTTCAGAGGCTAGAAGACTTACTTACTTCTGGGTTCAGTATCTTCTGGCTGACTGGAAATCTTTGAGGTTTTTTGGCTTTTCCATCACATGGTAATGCACATGGTGGCATCTTCTCCATTCTCTTCTGAGTTCTGTTGACATCCAGTTCTGTCTGTCCCTGTGGCTTCATAATGTGTCCAAATTCTTTCACTTCTACGAACTTCAGTCATATTGGATTCAGGCCCGCCTTCATTCAGTTTGGGCACACCCAGCTAATAACATCTTCAAAGGTGCTACTACAAATGAGTTCATACCCAAAAGACCAGGGATTGGGACATGTAGGTACCTTTTGTAAGGGGATGTGATTTCAGACTCCAACAGCCAGAGAATATCTGTATCACATATACCACTTAGAATGGGGTCCTCTCTATCATCCATGTGGTGGGTAATCCATATCCCAAACCCCATCTTAGTTTCTGTTTACTTGGACAATTCCTGACATCTCCTGTGTCTTCTAAGGAGAAGATATCAAGACAAGATGAGATGTGCATGATGTTTATTTGCATAAACACCTGTAAAGAATAAAGAGGGAGGGCTCAAGAGTGAGCAGGGAGAAGCTTTAGACTATAATACATGTCTGACACCTATGAAAGAAGAGAAGGAAGGAGGGATAGAGTAGGAAGCACTGTGGAAAATAATGCAATTCTGGAAAAATCTTGGTCAGACCAATGTCAGGCAGGAATGGACTGTCTCTGGTACCCTACCTTCTCTGCATTGGCTGGGAACAGCCCCAAAGAAGCACGGGATGGCTTGGATGTCATGGTAAACCCAAAGGTGCAGCAGCTAGAGGCTGTCAGTCAGTGATGCTGTCACAACAGTTTCTTTTGGAAGGAGATTTGAGTGAAGCACCTCTGTGGTCACCGCAATAGGGAAACGTCATCTATAGAGACGGCTAACTAGGGGACAGTAAATCAGAGCCAATTTCTGAGCTGTTTGGAAAGGAAGGAGAAGTTAGCCAAGCAGTAGAAAGGTTAGAGTTGGGGGCCATAGCAACCAACTCCTAATTTAGCCTTTCTTATTCTGTCACAACTTTCTATGTCTAAGTTGGGAAGAAATTAAAGACATCTTAGGGTCCAAAGTCCTTAAAGAGTCACCTGTAATTGGAACCTAAATCCCACACTGGCAGGCTAGGTCAATACTATGGCTTCTAAAGCACCAAGGAATGCTGAGGTAGTGTGTCAGGCACATATTCCAGATGTTTCAGGCCAGGTCACCTCACTTCTCTCCATCTTCTGAGTGGCTGTTTCCATCTATGGACAAGGATATTGGAAAGAGAATTGAGTGTGTCAATATCAGAGAAAGGTGTTGATGAGGGGGCAGGAAGCTGCAGCACAATTCCCAACTTACCCTCCCATGGGGCACCATGATGCCAACATAATAAGTGGTTCTTGATTTAAGACATTATTGCTTCAGTCTGCCTAGGCATAAAAAATGCATAACCCATTGCCAGGAAGGGTCTTGGATCCTAAAGAGTTGGTTGAGTAAATGTTAATTGACTGACTGCATGGATGAATTCTCCCATTCAAGAACTTGGAGACTGAGTCCAATACTGACAGCAGGAATTAGTAGTGGACTGTGTTCTTAT
Organism: Tamandua tetradactyla; assembly: GCF_023851605.1. NCBI lineage: Eukaryota > Metazoa > Chordata > Mammalia > Pilosa > Myrmecophagidae > Tamandua > Tamandua tetradactyla. The sequence continues at coordinate 27,792,435 of NC_135348.1, read as the reverse complement.
TTTTGGCTAGTTGAGAATACTGAAGATCACTCTCATCTCCAGGCCCACATCTTACCACTGGGTTTGAAGTTCTAGGTTCATGGAATTTCAAGGTTAGAAGGGATCACTCAAGCTATCCCACCTGAAACGTCGACAACAGGTTGTATAGATGTGCAGATGGGTGATGCTATCAATATCAACTCTGGTATCACCTTTGCTTCCTTTTCTGCCAATCTGGACACAGAAGTAGTTACTGGCTCTGCTCTGGCTCTTAAAATTATTTGTTGTCCAAGATTTTCGTGGCCTAAGTATCTGAGTCCGCCTTGAGGACTTACACACTGTGCACAAATATAGTTATAAAAATTTTTGAAATCAAATCCCATGCTGCCTTTCCCCAGCCATTCCTCACACACTCACTATGCACTCGGCTGATGAATAGCTTAGGAAATATAAGCAACATGCCAGCAAAAGCAAGGCACAGTTAGGAGGCATATCTGCTGTCAAGAAACCATGCAATTAATTTCAAAGTAAAAAGTAATTGGATTATCTGTGCCATGGCTTTCTTCATTAGTGCAGATAATTGGGAGATTTTAGCAGTATATTTCCTTCCTTCTCGAAGATGGTGTTTACAATATACTGATGGCCATCCCTCCCCCTTAGTATTTGAGTGAGACTTTGCAGGAGCTTATGTCTGATATCTTTAGTCAGCAGGTAAGAGTGAGGTACTAGAAAAAGGTGTCCTTGACCCTGGACCATGAAAAAAATCACTAATTCTCACTGCACACCACATGTGAACATGATGTCTACCCCACACTGACCCACTGGCATTGAAACCACACAGATGCATGCTCTTCAGAAGGAGTCAGTGGCCAGAGTCAGGCTGGCCAAGAGGGGTCTGTCAGTGGAGTAAGCAAAATGAGTCCAGGCAGGAAGGTCTTGGGGGAAAGGGCCAAGAGTCAGCAAGAACTGCAGGGAGAAAAAGTGAGACTAAGAATGAGAAGAGTTACTGCTCTGTCTTCCATCTTGCCCTACCGGCTGTCTGGGCTGGGCTCAGAACAAGATTTCTCGAAGTGTGATCCAGGGCCACTGGAATCAAAAGCACCTGAGGATCGTATTAAAATGCATATTCCTGGGTTCCTCCCATAGATCTATTGAATCAGAACCTTTGGGTGCGAGGCCCAAGAATATGCATTTCACCAAGTTTCCTGGGTAAATCATGTGAATGAAAATTTCCGTCTCACTGCTCATGGCGCATTGTTGCAATTCCAGGAGGGCAGTTCCACATGCCTAGGTGTGAATCAGTATCTGATTGAAGCAAACACATCGCAGGGGGCTCTTCACAACCCCTACTGGCATCAAGATTCACAAGGATCAAATCCAAAATGGGTTTAATGAGCATATTCTTTTTTGAGAAATGCTGTTAGGAAATCCCAAGCCAGCAATGGGCAATCTCTTAAGGCAAAAGACTGAAGATAAGCAACAATTTATTTTCTCAGAAATGGTAAGTGTGGAACGGCTGTCTTTTTTAGCTGGATGTGCTGAATTAGAACCATGCAAAACAAATACAGTTCCCCTGGGTCTCTGTGCATGATTTATTTCCAGATTTAATGAACAGCCACGTGCCTGGGTTAGTGGAAAATAACCTGCAGATTGGCTCATCTCTGAAGCGCAGTGGAAAAGCCTCCCTCATGGATGCCACCGAAAGACACTGACCCATTTCTACATCCTAATCTCCGTGCAAAGCAGGTGACAGGGTACGGCGGGTAAGGTACACAGACGCCTGTTTTGCCTCTGAGAACACAGTTTCTCAACATTCTCTGAAATGTCTATTGATCTGAGCATGTAGCTGATGTCAACATTGATTGTCTGAAAGGAGGCTGCTCAATATCACGAGGTCATGATGAGAAGGGGGAAAAAAAAACTAATAATTCACTATCCTCGTACACAAAGGACCCGGGCATTGTTTTCCTTCTTAATAGTATCTTTCTGTGGCTGCCGAGTGACTCGCTCCCTGTCACTGCCCTTGCTGGGGGATTTAGGTCTTGCATTCGCTTTTATTTACCTGTTTCTCCCCTGGCTTAACTTTTCAGATTCATGTCATAGCGAAAACCTGCTTTCTATGCTCCAACCCTGCTGCAGCCTCATTGCACAAAGGGCTGATTTAACTTCTCCGGAGAAAGCCCTTCTTTCTCAAGCCCTGGGACTTTTCTGAATCGTATTTGCTGCCTCTTCAGAACATCATCTCTATACCGAAACAATGTCTTTCGGTGCTTAATTGATTTAATAGGGACCCTCCTCACAGGTGTACCGTGGGGCTTAATGAGCTCAGGGCGGTGTGCAGGGCTCCTTGGGATTGGCAGCGGGCGCGCAGCGTGTGTGGGGGGGAGGGGAGCAGCCCGGCGACATCGACGCCGCAGGCCGTGGTTGGCAGGTGCCGCTGCAGCCCACACGCGCCTGGAGAAGGGTCACGGCCCTGCCTTCCCAGGAAGGGCGGCACCGGGCACAGTCAGTTCAGCCCTACGGCTGCTCCTGCTCAAAATTAGGAGGTGCTCAGAGGTATCCTGCACCCCTCCTGGTCCGTTATTTTACCCCTTGATTTTGTCATATTCTCTCCCTCTTTCTCTCCCTCTCTCCCACCTCTGTCCCACTTTCTCCCTCTCTCCTTCTTCAACTTTTTCTCCCTTTCTCCCGCCTTCTCTTATCCAGGAACGCTTCTCTCGAATAAAATCTGCTGTCAAGAAAAGATGGGAGACGCTGATCCACATTAAGGAATTAGGGACTAATAAGGTGAACGCCCCTCAATAGTGCGTGCATTTTTACAAGGAAAATTTGAAACCAAAGGGAGTCAGGTTATAATGGTGGGAATCCAGGCACCCCCACAGAGGTAGGGAGAGGGTGGGGAGGGGGAGGCTTTTCATTGTTCCTGAGACCACAGTACTAATCAGCATCCTTCTTGTTTTTCCTTTAAGAAACTCCTGGTTTTTTTGGATCACATGTAACAGCTGTCAATTTCATTCCACATATTCAGATGTGTCAGAAATGTAATTCATTGTTTTTTCTTTTACTTTTTCAGCCTCCATTCCTCTGGGATTGCAGAAACTGAATTTCAATTAAGGTGGCTTCTCCCCTCCCCCCTTTCTCTGGGGTTGTATCTAAAGTTTGGAGGCTAACGCAGTGCCAGGTCTTGGGAGGGGACATCTGGTCCTCAGGATCATCTGACATCCATGCCGGCACCCCCCGCGGTGGCCACCTTGCCATCTGGTCTCTCAGTGATTGGTTCACCAGGTGGCTGCTGGCTCACCGCTTGTTCCTGAGTGCAAGCGCCTTCACATCCAGCATTCTCAGCTGCTTGCAGGGGCCCTGGTGAGCACATGGGTGCTGCCTGCTTCTGCCATACAATTCTTGGCCTCAGGAAGCACCCAGTGGCTGTCTAAAAACCTTCCTCACTTCTCTGCCACTCGTCAACCAGCGCAGTGCCCATACACCATGGCGGACATGAAAACAACATTGTTTTGTGGGGTCACTTGGCTTCCCAGGGCTCAACCTGGGACCTATTGTGTGGATTCCTTCCTTCTGCAAGTGGATATTCAACCCAAGGCGGGCAGGAGGGGTCTGTCTTTCTTTCCTGCTCCTTCACCTGTCTGAGGCTCTGGGAGGGAGCAGAAGGGGGGACGTGAAACCTTTCTCAGGAACCCAGAAGTCTCTAAGCTCTTGGCAACTGCCCACCCACCTTCCTCCCTGTAGTCAATTATTTATTCAACTTTTCTCTAATTTCTGCAGTGTCATCCTTTTCCTGAGGCCCAAAATGCAAAATCACTGAATAGAGGGATGATCCAAAGAATGCAAAGAGAAGAAAAATGAAACTAAAAAGATGCATGAGGACTGATTATTATTTTAAAATATTATCTAGCAAACAGCAACACTCTGCTGGTCATTGTGAGGGGATATAAAGTACTGTAAAGCACAGGCCTGCCTGTAGGAAATTTACACACATGACTGAAATGCTAAATACCAATGCAGTACTCATTGAACGTGTAAGAAAAAAAGCCCATTCACAATTACTCCCATACTTTTCCATTACATTTTTTTTCTTTCAAATTCCCACTTTAGTTGCCAGTGAGAATTTCTTAAAGTTGAAGCTGCATAGAATACTGGCCAGAGCCTACACCAACAAAGATTACTTTAGCTCAAATTTCTGATTAAACTAGAAATATCAAAGCTTTATCATGGACTTTTTGAGCAGTATTGGAGACAGGTGAATTCTAAGACAACTAAAGGATTTGAATACCGCCTCTTAGAATTTTACTGTCAGTTGCTTTTTTAAGATTTATAAGTTTGGAGTCTTTATATCTAACATAAAAATTTAGAGCATCAGTCACAATTTTGGGATTAGTATGGAAGGAGATAGTCAGTGTAAGTAAGGCTAACTGCTATAACCCCAAAGTCTCAGTGTCTTAATACAATGAAGGTTATTTCTCACTTCCTTTGCAGTCTGAGTTTCCCGCAGTCATCTGGGGACCTAGTCTCTATCTTTAATGCATGGTTCCCAAGTTCACCTTGGGTGTCAACATTGATCCCAGAAATGAGGAAAAGAGAGCATGCAGGGTCATGTAGGAGATCTTGTGGGCCTGGCTTAAGAGGAATTACATATCCCTTCCATTCATACTTCACTGGCTAGAACAGATTTACATGGTTCCATCTAACTGAAGGAGTCTGGGAAATGTCATCATCTGTGTTCAGGAGGAAAAGGCAACAGGTTTGTTGAGTAAATAGCAGCAGCTGGGCCAGATTCATGAGCAAAACTTTCTAAGTGCACGAGCTCCAAGTGACCAAGGCTTTGTTAGCAAAGAACCACAATAGTTTCATGCTACATAGGGAGTAAGAGAGTCAAGGAGGCATGACACTCCTCCTGACCGCCCTAACTTCCTCCCCTTTCCTTCCTCACCACTCCAACTTCCACAGCTTTGTCCTCCCCCCATGGAGAGCATGGATTGGCAAGTGCACATTCAGGCAGCAGGCTCTAGGTTTTGCTAGAAGGCAGAGGCAATAGTTAGAACCTGGCTTCTCCTCTAGAGATTCCCCGGCGTACAGCCCTGGGGTCAGAAAGCACAGCACATGAATAATCAGCACTAATGAATGTCAGCTTCATCACTGGACATTGGCAGAAGGTTCAGAAAGGCACTGCAGAGAAAGCAAGGTGGCTCTGCGGGAAATGTGGCGTGGGGAAGGCACCAAAACCTACTGAGCATGGGATGGAGGGCTGTGTGTGCCAGGAGGATTCTGATGGAAGGTATTTTGGTCTCTCTTCCACTGTTCAAGTCGGGCGCAGGCCCTGTAAAGCACTCACTTTGTTGATTGAAAGGGAACTGTTCGGAGGCAGAAAATGTCAACAGCACTAGTGGGAATTCAGCGTTTGCTCTTTAGCATCTGAGTGGTTTTAAGGAAATGGATCAACTTGGTGGTTTCAGATGAAATATTCTTCACTTCCCGTCCTGAGATACACCGTGTTTATATACAAGTCAGCGTTCTCCTGGAATGAACCCCTACCCCAGGACTGAGGACTGGTCCCTCCTTAACGGCAACATACATTTCAATGGATCAAGCCTGGGGAGCTGGATGGTTAGGGAGCCTTCTTCTTATATTACACATGCATCAAAAATCTGAGACCTGAGGAAAAGGCATTTGCTACAATAAGCCAAGCTATAGAAAAGCTGCTGGGGTATTGAAATCATGGCCCAAGGAGAAAGACAGCTGTCACCAAGGAGTGGGAATTGGATGTGGAAAATGATGGAGAACTAACAAAGAATCTTCAGGTGGGGACAGAGTTGAAGTTTTCAGAGAGAAGGATGGATGCATCATTGAGACATGTACAGTAGGAGGGACAATTCTGTATTCTTGCATTTCTATTTCTAGTGAACTCTAAAACAGTAAGGTGTTCGCTTTCCCTGCTTACATCCCTTCAGCTAAAAAAATAATCCATCTTCAATTCATCTCTGCCGAGTCAGGGGACTGGAGTATATGAAATTTGAAAGTCTTTTCCCTCTGACACTTCTATACCCATATGCTTCGCAAATATTAAATCCAACCAGCGCTTCACTGCTGTGTATAATCTCATAAACCTTTTATTCTTCACAGAGGGTCAAGCCCTTAATTGTAGATTTTGCCCCATGGACAGCAACCATCCTAGAAGCTGGCAGCCACGCTGAGGTGTCACTCAGGACTTTGTCACAATGCCGTTTCCTGCAGGAATGAGGTCAGAATCTTGGAAACCTTTCTTCTGATAGGATCCCTGTCCAATCTTGCCTTGTTAGACAATCAAATGAGAGTCTGAGCCTCAGTAGTGAAGTTGCAAACAGTTATGGTTGAATTTCGATACATGCAAAGTATATATTTTCCCCTAAACCATCAACCTGCCATTAAATTCCATAATCTTCTTTTTCTGGATTTATGTTTCTGAAAAAGAAGCCAATTGCCCAAAGCACGTGGAACAGGCTTCTAATTTTTCAAGATTACAAAAATGAGACTAGGTCATTTGTCTCTGAAACTAACAGAAGAAGACCAGGGCGGTGTCTGTCATTTCATTTAATTTCATTCTTTTATACTCTCAACAGTAAATTGTTGTTAATGACCAACTATGTCCCCAAAATAAACAGTACAGAAGAGAGGAGTGGTGGTGGTAAAAGTTACTGAGGTGCTAAAAGTTATCTGAGTTCGTGCCTTCAAAGAATCGGAGGAATTGAAGAAGCAACTAGGAATTTTGGGTTTGGTCTTTGGCATGGGCTCCGAATTCACCAATATGGGATGGTGGAGGTTTAGTTGATTACCCAAAATTTTCATCCCCCCATTCTTATGTAGAATTCTTAGGTAAAATGTACTAAAAATAAGCCAGATACTATTTCTAGTGCAGAAGTCATCCTGAACAGTATCTCCAAAATGGATATTGTCCTCAAAATAATCAGGTGATTTGTTAAGATTAGAAGGGGAAATAATCAGCCAAGTAATGCTTACATCATTCACAAGAAACCAAAGTGATTATCCAGAGAAGTTATCAAGGTAGCTATTCCTATCCACGTATAGTGTTGGAAGCCAGTAATGAAAGTAGATTTTAGAAACAGTTACCCAGTTGAATATTTAAATGTGTCCTTATTTGACTGCGCAATCACACAGCCAAATATATTCAAGGGTGGTTTCCTTTATAAGAAAAAAAAGTAAATGAAATGTTCAAAGACGACATTAGCTCAATTTTGTGTTTGAAAACGTAATTGCACCCAAGTGAGAAAATACAAAATTAGAGTTCTTACAGCAACAACAATTGGGCTGACCGTACCTAGTACCTAGGAGAGATTTTGCCACCCGTGTGGTAACTAAATGTGACATGGATATGGAAATATAGACTGGGAACTGCTGGCAAACCTATTACCTCCCTTTTCCCAGAGCTTGAGGAAAAGCTTTCTTTAGAGGCTGTGAAAGAGTTTTCGTCTTGGGAATTATACCATGAGTGCATCTTAAATTGCACCACCAAACTGAGAAAGAAATGACCATTTATTGAGTATCTACTATATGCCAGCTCTATTACTTGCTAAGCACTTGTTCATATTTTATCCAAAAGTAATTTTGTCTTTCTTTGTCTCCTATCCGTTGTCTACCAAGACAACCCCATCAATTCAGAAAGACAAGACAAAACCTGTGTGAGCGTGTGGAAGTGCCAAGTAACCTTGTTTGGTTCTTGGAACCCATGAGTGACTAGAGAAGCTGCTGGCCATGTTGACCCTCAGTACTTCTCAGAGTCTACAGCTGGGACCATGATCTCTTCCTTTCCTTTGCAGCCTTCTGGAGCCTTGAGAATATCTTGCATCATTTCTGCAGACCCAAAACAGTCTAGAAGAGCCCAGGTTCTTTCTCCTTTCTATAGGAACGTCTCCTGAGTTACTTAGTTCAGCAGAGCTACCACAATGATACTAGAAACTCTTACTGTCTCCTTGAAATTGCTAAAATAATCCAGGAAAAGAGAAGTGGAGCTCAGTCTAGTGAAACAGAGTTAAGGTACTGTTTACCTGGAGTTCCTCTGCTGTGCTAATCCCTCCCATTCCTCTCTGTTGCACACTTTATAGGTACAGGTGATAACAAAAGCAAACTGCCTGTGCCACCTCCACTTCCTGCTTGTAGATTAGGTCGTTCAATCATTCCTTCAACAAACACGAATTGAAAGCCTACTATGGGTCAGGCACTGTGCTAGGCTCTTTGAAAAATTCAAAGATAAAGATAAGATATGGTCCCTACACTAAAGGGGCTCATTATGCGGTTTGAGAGGTGACCTGCATACAGACATCCATAACATCAGCTAAAATGAGATCTCCTAACTGTTCTATTTGCTAGCTGCGGGAATGCAATATACCAGAAATGGAATGGCTTTTAAAAGGGGGCATTAAATAAGTTGCAAGTTTAGAGTTCTAAGGCTGAGACAATGTTCCAATCTAAGGCATCCAGGGAGAGATACCTTGGTTCAAGAAGGCCAGATGAAGTTCAGGGTTTCCTTTTCAAGTGAAAAGGCACATGGCAAACACAGTCAGGGTTTCTCTCTCATCTGGGAAGGCACGTGGCAAACACAGCGTCATCTGCTACTTTCTCTCCTGGCTTCCTGTTTCATGAAGCTCCCTGGGAGACATTTTCCTTCTTCATCTCCAAAGGTTGCTGGCTGGTAGACTGCTTCTCATGGCTACGTCATTCTGTGCTCTCTCCTAATCTCCTGGCTTTCTCTCTTCTTGTTCTCTTTTATCGGATTCCAGTAAACTAATAGCGACCCATGAGAATGGGTGGAAACATGTTTCCACCTAATCCAGTTTATCACCCACTCTTGATTGAGTCACATCTCCAGGAAGATGATCTCATTACAGATTCAAACATACAGTACTAAATAGGGATTAGAAGGAACAGCTGCCTTCACAAAATGGGATTAGGATTAAAACGTGGCTTTTCTAGGGGACATACATCCTTTCAAACTGGCACACCTACCATCTCCTTCGTAGGAGAAAACCAAGGACCGGAGGGATGCAGACTTCAGGGGAGGCTTCAGGGGAGGAGGGACATTTGATTCGGTTCTTGAAAAGGAAGGGTCTGGCGCCCTAGCATGGATAACCTTAAGATGCTGGGGCTATTGATAGGATGACAGCAGATCAAGAGGATAAACTGGAGCTTTCTGGAGGCAGCGGTGAGGTAGCAGGTAGGAGGTGGGGAAGAGATACGGAAATAATGCCAACTTGTTCTGGATGTGTTCAGTTAGAAATTCCACTTGGACATCCTGACGGAGACTTCCAGCAGGCAAAAAGAGCAGAGTCTTGAGAAAGTTTAAACTTGGGCTCCTATATCTACACAAAAAGGCCTGCTGAGATATTGGATGTTGCCTAGGAACTGGAGCTAAGTACTACAATAAAGCAATCAACACTTTAAGCAACAGATATTAATGTCTTCATTGCTGACAGGCAGGCCGTACACTAACACACTGGGACATTTTCAGCTTTTTCTCTGCAGAATGGCTGGGGAAAGCACAGAAACATGGAACGACTCTTGCTAGATTAGAGCCAAAAGCTTGCCGTTTGGTGAGTGAATAATGTTGGGGGCATTTTGGTGCAGTGTGCCCCATGAGTAAAAAGGGGCATTTTGGTGCAGTGTGCCCCAGGAGTAAAAACCAGTTTGTGCCCTTTAAATTAAAAGAAAAAAAGTTGCATGTTTTCCCTCATTCAGAATAGTTCTGAGGTTGACGTCAAAAGTATCCCTTTTTGCCTCCTGATGTCTGGTGGACCCTGTCTTCTCAGAATGATGTAGACATGCATTCGTCCTCTGTGATTCGAGCCTCTGTGATTCGTCCACTGCTGTACTATTATAAGCATTATTGATTACACAATCCATTAGGGCACCAGTCACCATAAATAATTTATCTCTCTAGGCATGAGCTTGTCTCTGCCACAGATGCCATCAGCAAGACTTCCCTTTTAGGAGGTTTGTGTTGGAGGAAAAACACTGCATTGCAGATGTAGTTTAAACACACAAGGCCCAGGGAGAAATGAAAATAATGACTGAGCAACCCCCAAGCCTTGAGACTGCATTCTATAGGGGATGTTTTGTCAAGGAGGGAAAAGGTCTGAGGTTTTTCAGAAACCACAGAAAGCATGCTGCCCTGACATACAGGTATTAGCCTAATCTTCCTCACTGAGAGAGTTTGTTTAGGCAGCACATCAATATTTGTTGAGCATACCAGACCCGGGGGTAGATGTTAAAATTGCCAGGTGCTGGAGGGGCTAAGGGACACATAGGGACATGCAGCGAAAGAAATAGTAGCCATGGCCTCATATCTCTGTGGATGTTTCAGTTCTATTGGTAAAATGGGAAAGTGGGTATAATTAAAGCTGCAAGATTTCTGGCACAAAAAAAGGAAAAAAAGAGAGGGGGAAAAATCAACAACAGTGCAAGAGCTCTGCTTGGGTCTGTAACTTTATGAAAGGTCGAATAAGAGTAACAGCAGTAACAGAACCCTCAGGTTTCAGGCTTTGGGCAGGGCTGGAAGGGAAGATGAGCCATTTGGGCAGAGAGGTGGGTAGAGGAGAGGCTGTTGTAAGAGAGGTGGATGGGGACACAGTGGTCCACAGCTGGGAGCTCACAAGTCACGTGTGTCAGTGAGCAGGGTTCAGATGCAGCGGAGATTTCATGCCACGCCAGAGAGTAAGGCATCGGGGGTGGAAGTGGGCTGCCTGGTCATGAACTTCCTGCACAACTTTAGAGCCAGAAACACCTTTTGAAGGGCAGCAAAGGGCCTGGCTGGGATAAATTCTTGTACTTTTCTCCCCTTTCAGTTCTTTTTTGAGCTTTCCAGGGCTTTTCTGCTATTGTAGGGCTCCCAGAGAAAGCATGATCACTAAGTTTACTTATAATGCTTATATACTTACCCTAGGAATAAGTCAGGGTCTAGACAAGAAAACGGAGCCCAAATCAAGTGGTTCATTGAAGGAAATTCAGAGGGGAGCTAGCTACCCACAGACTGCGAGAGCCTGACATGAGATGGTGAGGCAGAGATTGGCAACTACTAGACTGGAGCATCCAAGAGAGAGAAACCTGGACCACTTAGAGGATACCGAAGCCACGAGGCACTGCCCGGTGGTAGCTGGGACCACAGAAGAAAGATGGACACTGCCAGAGATGTTGCAAGAAGCAGGCGGAAAGGGGGTGGAAATACCCCAACTTCTCCCCTTCCCCTTGCCCTCAGACCTCCTGCTAGTACTTTCCTTTGAACCCATCCTAGCTGGAAGCCTGTTGGTAAGGAATCTGGGAAACGGAGCCTGTAGGAGTCAGCAGGGAAAGGGTGGGGTGGGGAGTGACTGGGATGCCCTCGTAGAGCATTTGCAGATGACTCTCCCAGAAAAGCAGTGCTCATTTATAATGGAGGATTTATGATGGTGGAATTAGGCATCAATTAAGGCAGTGTTTAGAGACAACATTTTACTGACTCTGCAACTAACACTACTCAGTCCACGCCCTACTGAAATTGGAACTGAAGTATGGATGGGGAGTTCCCTAGGTCTCCCTTTAGGATCCTGAACTTCCATCCCATGATTGCCCCAAGGTTAGCTCTGGTGAAGAATCAGCCACCGATTATCTTGATTCAGGAATGAAGGGGCCATGGACTCAGTGATGGCTTAGCAGGAACTGATCTGTGGGTTCTGCTTTTCCTACTTAATCCCAGAGAAAGTGCTTCATGGTCCAGGAGTGTAAACAGTCTCTTTCCTCACAGAGGTCCTTTGCTGTTGTTTCTGGGCACCTCTTGTTCCTCAGAGATCTAACACACCTCAGAGAAGCATTGTTTACCTGAGTCCTTTAGACCTGATCCAAGTAGCAGCTTAAACTGTGTCACAAGTTCTACTAGGGAGATTCACACCAAAGCACTTCAAGATCTACTGGATGCACCTGGAAACTGGGTTTTGTACAGAAATCCTGTGCCCCGTGAGATGCTACTTAGCAATCTTTAGGAGTCATATTCATTTACCTTAAGTATTTCAAAATTATTTTAAATGGCAGTCATGACAAGGAATGATAGTAAGAGGCCAGAAAGTTTCTATTTTGTTCTATCCCAACAAGTTGCATCAATTTGATTGATGTATAGCACATTGATTTAATATAACTCATTTAATATGAGTTGGTCAACCATAGGGCAATTGGCCTTACAGAGACATGATCCCTGCCCTGTGCCAGTTTAGTCAGGGCCAAGAAGAGCGTGTCAGATATTTGCTGGTGGCAAGAGCTGAAAAGATAGGGATTGAGTCCCACTCCAGGTCCAAGCCTGCCTGGGCAGAGTGCTGCTTTTAGAGAGTGGGATATGATGACTGCCGATGGAGGTGGGATAGCGTTCATCTGTTTGGTGCCATCACTGCAATTTGCTGGTCCTTAAACAGGGCTTGACAAAATGGCTTGTTGTTAAGCCAGGCTGCTAATTGTGCTGGTCATTAAAAACTGGCAGTACTGAAGTTGGCCCGTGTTCCCTACCTCAAAACCTTCCAAATCAGCCTTTGCCTTTAACAATGAACAAAACACCTGCTCTGTTTCCCCCACTCATTTTCTAGGACCTTCAAATGCCACTTAGCTGATGCTTTCACAGAGCCTGGGAGGAGTTCTGTTGTTTTGTTTTTTCATCCAGAAAGATTACATGTGCACTGCAGTAAGCTGGCCTGAGTACAGCTGGGTCCCAGCCAGAGGGTGACCTCCAAGAACGCCCCAAGGAGCCGAGGGCATGACAGTGCTGGTGGGCTTATCTCCCGCTCCTGCTAAGTTTCTTGACGACATCACATTCTGTTTAGATTTTCTGGCTCTGGGAGCCTGAGAGTCAATTCCTGGAGGTTGAGGGTCACGCGGCAGGCTGCAGCTTTCAGGCTTGTCTGTGCACGCACGCTCCTGCACGCACATGCACTCAGAGTTGATGCGTCATCCTCCCATATTTATCCACTCGCTCTTTCAGTGGCTCTGAGAAATGTCTGGGGAAAAACAAAGCTGCCTCCTGCTATGCAAGCTGTCTGAGCTCCAGAGACAGGCTCCACCGTCTCATTCTGCGTGCTGCACGTGTCGGGGTCATGGTACCCAGAGGGCCTGGGTTACTGAAGAGATGCCCCCTGACCCCTCCAGCTGGCCCAAAGCTTATGATTCAGAGAATGCAGCTCCTGAGCTCTGGCCAAGTCCCACTGTCTTTGTTCATGCACATCTAGGTGTGACTGGGAGGGATACCAGGTGAGGAGAGTAAACATCTGGGTGGGGGAGGGTAGCTGGCCACGGCCCTGGGCAGAGCAAAATGGCACCAATCGCTGTGGTGAGGACGGAATACCTGGCCAGGCATCACTGAATGTTAGAGCTGGAAGGGATCTTGGCTAGAATCTTTCCAAGGCTGTTGTTTCACAGCTGAGGAAACCAAAGCCTAGAAGGAGGAGTCATCCAGTTTCAGTGCTGATCATGAACTCCTGCCCTTCTGACCCTCAGCTCAGTGGCTCTCCATGACCCTCTGCCCTCCAGTGAAGGTTTTCGATGGATTCCCCAGGAAAGACTGGCTGACTGAAGCAGGGAAGACGGTTCTCTCTTCTGACTGCTGAAGTCATTACTTCTCTTTTTAAAGCTTCCAACTGAATGGATTAATTTCCTGTTCTGGTAAGTGTGTATACAGAACCAACCTTCCCACCAGTGAGATGCACAGATTTTAGATTTGGGGACAAGGGAGTCTGACTGTGCCCGCAATTAGGTCATACTCATATCTTCATTCAATGCAATTCAATGAATATTCACCTTCCAATTCTGTCAACACTCCTGTGGAGAGAGCATGTTCGCTCATAACTGCTTAAATAAGTGAATCGATAGCATTCAACGAACATTTCCCATCATCCACCACGTGCAAGTCTAAAGCCAAAAGAAGTGTTTGGGACATCCCAGATCAGTTCCTAGGATGATTCAATGGAGACCTCAAGACCCATGATCCAACTTACAGTGAATTTTTTAGCTCGTGTCTGACAGACTATGAAACGGATTCTTCTCCCCAGCAGAGGCTGGGCGTCTGTTGGCGGGCAGAACCCTGGAGTGGTAAAAAGGTGGCCTCTGGGTCAGACTGTTCAAGTTCACATCATCTCTCCACCCAACCATATGTTTGCAGGTTGGTTACTTACATTCCTTTCCTGAGGTTCCTCACCTGCAAAATAGGGATAGTGCCTCTTAAAATTATTATGAGGATGAAATAGGAGAACTGTGTAAAGATCTTTGAACAATGCCTGATAGGTGCTAATCCCTCAATAAATGTTAGTGATCATAATTAGTTGTAAAAAAGTATTTTTCTAGCACACATTCTTAGAATGTGTAAGTAGGAAAGAGTGGTTTGCTTTGAAACATTTTTTGTTTTGCAAACAACTTAAGAGGAAGACTTAAGTGAGAAACAGCTATATAGATTTCTAGCAAATATGAATTGGAATTTACTTGTTAAAAAAATAGAAATGCTATTGCTTTCACCACCTGCCCCGTCTCCAGGAACATTTCTTAGAGGCTTTTACCCACAGACACATGTCAGACCTAAGATCTGGTGACAACTAGCCTCCTGAAAGTTTCGATGTGGGTCCCTAAGTGTGCGGCATTTCTAATTTTGAAACAAACTATGAGGTTCAAAAAACCCATGTTTTCCAACAGTGGATGATTGATAAGACTTTCTCGTTCACTGATCAAGCTTGGTAAAAAGGAAAAACAGGAACTAAAAATACTCTTTGTGTTTTAACTTAGGGCAAAGAGACTCAAATTTACACATATGATTGCACAATTTTGTATTTTATTGGTAGTTTGGAGCAAAATTGTCCTTAAATCTAAGGATTTTTGTTTTCTCATCTCATAAATTTGTAATTGCAATAACACAGCCAAGTGACTCTGCTGATTTTTTTTTTTTAATAACAAGGTACTGGTACCAAGTACCAAAACAAGAAATTCATTTGAAGTTCAGATCAACCTTCACATGAATTTTCTGTAAAATTGAGATATTTCAAATGTTAACTAAATAAAGGTGATATGATAAATGATGTGGTCATTTAGGTTCTATTCTTGTCTTCATTTGGAATGCCCAGGTGAGGCTCCTCAGAGAAACTATCACCAGGTTAGTCCCCCACCTTTTCATGCCAGGGGATCCTCATGTCATGCAATGTATTTGCCGTAAATTGCTGCATTTCTACTAAACAAGTACACTAACAGCTACTTACCTGAAGTTTCCCCTGCAAGCAAAAAGTTAACAGACTGGAAATATAGATCTTAAACTTAGCAATAACAAAGTAATAGGAACAGAAAATTCATTTCTTTTATTGCAAATCTTACATCTGCAACTAAGAGGTAGGGGCCTCGGACCTAAGAGCCTAACTTGGTGTCCTGAGGGTGGGAGCCACGAAATTCAAGACTCTTGCTACCTTACAAAGTAAAGCCAAGGGTAAAGGCAGTAAGGCTGTCTTTTCATGAAAGAACTGGGTCGGTCACATTCTTTATGTCCTTTTGGGATTCCTGTGCTTCCAAAGAATGAGAACTCATCACATAATGGGAGCCCTATTTGCTGGAAGATAGCAAAATAACTCATGTAGGAATCTCAGGGAGACAGGGAAGCAGATGGAGAAGCTGACAGAGAAGCTGCCCAGGTGTTTGGTGGAGACACAAGGCTGGCCTCTGAGGCAAGGACATGTTCAGTGCCAGAGCGGTCATGGGGACGAGAGAGCCTGGACAGCCATGGACACCCACTGGTTCTCTATAAGGCACAGCTGAGGGATTAGACGAATAGATGTAAAAACACACAAAAAAGAGGGAGTCTCAAAATGTTATAGGGACATTGAATTGCCACCTAGTCCTCAGATTCTTGATAGAAAGTGTGACCTAGTGTTAGCATCTTTGGAGTTCAGGGGACTCAGATCCATTTGACAGTAGGAGTTTTATTGCAAGAATGAACAGGAAAGTAAAAAAAAATGGAAGGAACCATCCCAGCAGCCACACAGCTACGCCTCACCCCTGGAAGTCATGCCCCATGTACAGGGGTGGGAGGGGTTGGCTTAGAGAGATGTGCTGGCAGCCTCTGACAACAGTCTCTCTAACCCCTGGGGCAGGGCTTGGGCACCAAGTTCCTGATTATTGAGCCTCTTCTATGCCCCCCAGATAGTCAGTTCTTCAGACCATACTCAGGGTACAGCGTCCTTAAATACAAGCTATTCCCTGGGATACCCCAGCTCACCTGGGCCAGGACCACCCTCTTCCCAAATCTCCCCACCTTTCATTCAGCCCTGGCCATGGGTCACTCCAAGGGCAGAGGGTGAGCCTGATCCAGGTGAACTCCCAGGGGTGCAAATCCCCCCAGCAGCATGGTCAGTGCCAGAGCAGTCATGGGGACAGAGAGCCTGGGACATGACTCCCTCTTAAAGTATCTGGTTCTTTGTCCCCAACAAATTGTTGAAAAGCAATTGTTATTCCCTCCCTTCAGGGAGCGAAATAACAAAAATGCAAATCCCTATTTTTCCACTGACTGTCAGTAGACATTTCCTTTCATAGAGGTCCATTCTGGGAAGCGACCTCTGAGAAATGATAAAAAGTAGTAGGCTATAGCTTAAATATTTTAAAAGGAAGGAGTATGGCTAGCAATATCTAATATTTATAATGTACTTCCATAGGAACTCACTGAGTACACATTTCCTAATCTAATCCTCCCAATAGCCTTTGAGATGGTGTTAATCTTACTACTATTTTATATTTTAATAATTGGCTGAAAGTCATATGACTAGGAAGTGGTAGTGTTGGGATTCAAGCTCATTTTTAACTTTAAATCTTGAATTCTTAACCAGGGCTTTGTAATGGTCACAAACTCTCAAACACACATTTCATCCTATCTCTTAATGAACTTTTCTGTGCCCAGTAAAAGTTTCCATTCCTAGGTCCAAGAAACAACCCACATCTAACCTCTTTAGGTAGATACTGGGTCCTTCTACCACAAGCCTGCAGTGATGCCATGCTGTCTGGTGAAATCAAAGTGTTTTCTATGTGCAAGTGATAAATCATAAGGGTGAACCTTCTCTTAGCATGCTCTCTGAACACTTTAACCCAGATTTGTAGAAGCTTCTACAAGAAGGCTCTTGTTTCACTTTTTCCCAACTTCAGGCCTTTTATTTTTCCCTTGGGGAGAGAAGTGCTATAATATGACTTATTAGATAAAAGGAAGAGACCCAATATGTGCAGAAGCTTTAAGATATCAGGTTTCTGTGGCCTTAGGTAGTGGTGAAACATTTCCACAAATAAAAAAAAACAAGTCCTACAACCGGGTCTCTGACTCGATTTCTCCATAATGGTCTTGGACAGAAGCTCTGGAAAACAATACATAATGTCATCTCCCAAATGCTTATTCCCAGCCACTTGATACTTCATTTGCAGAAACACTGGCAAAAAACACACAGCTCTGCTAGGATAATGTCAAGGACCTCTCATCAGTAAGCCAACCCAGGGGCCTCAGTCAACAGAACTGAATGGAAGAAGTGCAGTAATTCTCTCAATTGTTCACTTTGGGGACATTTTCATTCAGATGCTTATGTGTGTTTCACATGATGGTTCTTACAGCCTCGGTGGGGAGCCGGGTCAGAAGGAGGACAGTTTCCCAAGCCAATAATCTCTTCCCAAGAAAGAAATCCAGGGATTTTTCCTCCTCGTCACAGAATCACAAGCACACTTATCCTTTACTTGTCTGTAATGCAGACAAACAAAAACAGAATTCATTGCCAGCAGACTTACCCTACAAGAAATGGCAAAGGAAGTTGGTCAGGCAGGGGATTATGCTGTATACCAGCAAATTGGCATTTCTTGTGCCAAGGAATGAAGACAGTTAGATATGGAATAAATGAAGGGAATATAAATGGAATAAATGAAAGGTATATACATTTTTTTAAATGTAATTGCTTCAAAAGATAATTGACTCTTTAAAGCAATAGTATGAACAGTGTATTGTGTGTTTATAATATAAGTAAATGTGAAATGGGGGAAGGATTACTGAAAGTTGTCTGGGTAAGAAGCTCCAGGAATCAATCTCCCCACCAAAACAACTATCAAACTGGAAGGAACTGTGCAAATCAACTATTTTGAAATTCTCGTGTCCAGTAGACATTTTGTAGCATCTAGGGAGGTGTGAGATGAAGAGGCTGGTAAATTGGAATAACTACCAGTGAGTTTCACCCACCCCACAGGGGCTACACTCTCCCTTCCCCCTGCTTCATGGCAGGCAGCAGTGGGGACTGGAGCTGGGGCTCGTAATGTAACTTAGTTACATTATTAGGGAGGGACATAAAGACATACTCATCCAAACTCCAGGGGGTGTGGTCTGTAATCAGATTCTTCAGATTGCAGAGAATGACCATTATTCCAATTGCACCTTGAGCAAAGTCAGCAAAGGAATTTTAGTGGTAGTAACGTTCCTCAAATCCAGAGAAAGCAGTTAAAAGGCTACACTAACTAGGTAAGTGCTGAATCAAGAAAATGCAGCCTCAAATGCATTAGAAGAAACCCCTGATACTCTTTCTGGTCCTTCTTCCATCCCCTCTGTGATGTGGGGTGGAGGCAACTTGTACTCCAATGGTGGGTTCCCAGTAATGAACAGTCTAAAGAAGAAATCCAGAAAATAATCCATTTACAATAGTGTAGTAGTTAGATTAAGTTATCAACTTGGCCAGGTGAAAGCACCTAGTTCTGTTGCTGTGGACATGAGCCAGTGGTATGTGAACCTCATCTGTTGTTCAGTACATCTGCAGTCAGCTAGGAGGCATGCCTGCTGCAATGAATGATGTTTGATTTAATTGGTTGGTGCTTAAATGAGAGAGCTCAACATAGCACAGCCCAAGCAGCTCAGCATAGCTCATCTCAGCACTCGCAGCTCAGCCCAGGTCTTTGGAGGTGCAGAAAAGAATCACCCTGGGGAAAGTTGTTGGAACCCAGAGGCTTGAAGAGAAGGCCAGCAGAGATCACCCTGTGCCTTCCCACAAAAGAAAGAACTTCAGTTGAAAGTTAGCTGTCTTTCCTCTGAAGAACTAATGAAATAAATCCCCTTTTATTAAAAGCCAGTCCATCTCTGATATGTTGCATTCTGGCAGCTAGCAAACTAGAACAAATAGCAACTAAAATAATCAAATATCTAACAATAAATCTAACCAAGGATGTAAGGAACATTTGCACAGAAAACTGTAAGACATTGCTAAAGGAAACTTAAAGAAAACCTAAATAAATGGAAGTACATTCTGTGTTCATGGATTGGAAGACTAAATACTGTTAAGATATCAATTCTGCTCAAGGTGATTTACAGATTTAATGCAATACCAATAAAAATTCCAACTTTCTTCTTCCCAGAAATGGAAAAGTCAATTAGCAAATTTATATAGAAGGGTAATGGGCCCTTAATAGTCAATTCCATCTTGCAAAAAAAAGATTGATATTGGAAGACTCACATTTCCTTATTTTAAAACTTATTGCAAAGTCACAGTAATCAAATCAGTATAGTACTGAGATAAGGACAGACATGTAGACCAGTGGAATCAAATTGAGATTTCAGAAATAAACTTTCACATCTACAGTCAACTAATCTTTACAAGGGTGCCAAATGCACACAACTGGGAAAGAAATGGTGCTGGGAAAATTGGATGTCCATATTTAAAATAGTGAAGTGTCCATGTTTAAAATAATGAACAGCTCATTAGATATTTAGATATTACCTCTTACCATATCTAAAAATCAACTCAAAAATGGATCAAAGACTTAACTATAAGAGACAGAATTTTAAAAGTCCTAGAACAAAACGTAGGGAAACATTGTCAGGACCTTGTGTTAAGCAATGGTTTCTTAGACTGAAATCACAAGCAACAATCATAAAAATAAAAAAAAATCATACTTAATCAAAACTAAAAAGCTTTGAGATTAAAGAACTTTATCATGAAAGTAAAAAAAACAACCTACTCCCTTCCAAATGGGAGAAATATTTGGAAACCACATATCTGATAAGTATTTAATATCCAGAATATATAAAGAAATCCTACAACACAAAAACAAAAAACCCAATTTAAAACTGAGCAAAAGATTTGAATAGACATTTCTTCAAAGAATATATACAAGATGTGCATAGTGAGGTATGGAATTTAGTTTATCTTCCAGAACAGCTAGTAAATAGCCAGGAATGGTACAGAACAACTCCTGGGGCTACATCAGTGACCAGACACACAGCATACACTATCCTGAAAAGGGTGGAACAGCTGAGATCCCACACAGAACTGTAAGTCCCCCAAGCCAGGAGAGGCCAGTGCCCCTCTCACAGGGGCACAGCAGGCTGGTTCCCTGAGGGGAAAGGAAGCAAACTTTACTAGTAGCAAGGAATTAGCTCAACCAAGTTTCACTGCAGAATTCATTAACAAAATTCTGACTACTGAAAGCAAGCTCTGAGCACAGATAAACTTGGAATAAGCACAAAAGGAACTAGGAGTTTTCACCCCAGCAGAAAGGGGGCAGAGTGGGTGGAGGAAAAAAGAGATTTTTTAAGTTGGACAGCATAAAATACTGGAAAAGGGTTAGACCCCAAGAAAAAAGGGACACATAGAGCCTGGAGATTCATGGAGGCATGTACCAACTAAAGTTTTTGATTGGCAAACCCGAGAAGCAGGGTCCAACTCTGAAAAGGCTTTTTTATTTTTTATTTTTAAATTTCTTAACAGCTCATTAGATAGAATTGGAAACACTCTTAGGTTCCAGCAGTGCCCCAGGCAAGGGTGGAACTAAGACATGTCTGAGAGACAAAGTAACTAGTCAGGTAAAAGAGGTTAATTCCCTAATGGGCATATCTTCCCCAAGAAGAGGGGGGTGGGGTACTGTTCAAGTGGAAGCCCTCCTTCAAGGAATTCAGGTACCAGGGGCTGGAAAACAGAAGCAATAAAAATCCACCTACTACTTCCACTCTGTCTCAACCACACCCCTGGCAGGGAGAGTCTGATGAAATTAAAGGCACCATATCACTTCAAGCTGGTGGGAAGCTGTGGGCAGACAAGCAGCTCATGCTGGGCAAGATAGGAAAAGCACAGAGTTTAGAGACTTCATAGGAAAGTCTGACAACCTGTTGAGTCACACCCTCAGGGAAAACCGATGCTGACTACTCTTTCCTCCTGAGATGTAGGCCTGTCTGGTCTGGAAAAATCTGACTGGGTTCTGTAGTATCTGAAGAGACTCCCCTAAAAATAAAAAAGGTTCCATATTAGAAGAGCAAGAAACAGAAAAACAAGAACTGAAAAATTTTGATCAAACAGAACCTATGCTACAGGTCTAGAATAAGGTGAACTGAATGTCAAGGAACAGATAGAAAACAAAGCCATCCAGCAAGAAAACCCTAGATCAAAGAGTGAAAACAACCTTCAGAATAAACTAATTAAGGAAATCAAATGCCTAGATACCAGCAAAAAATCATGAGTTATACTAGGAAAATTGAAGATATGGCCCAGTCAAAGAAACAAACCAACACTTCAAATGAGATACAGGAGTTGAAACAACTAATTCAGGTCAAAAGGCAAATCAATGAGTTGAGGGAAGATATAAAGAAGACAATGGACAAACATAAAAAAGAACTGGAAAGTTTGAAAAACCAACTGCAGAAGTTATAGGAATGAGAGGCACAATAGAAAAGATGAAAAAAAAACAATGAAAATCATCTACAACAATAGATTGGAAGAGGCAGAAGAAAGGAGGAGCAGACATCTGAAATCCTACACATAAAAGAATAGATAAGGGGCGGGCCGCGGTGGCTCAGCGGGCAAAGTGCTTGCCTGCTATGCCGGAGGACCTCGGTTCGATTCCCGGCCCCAGCCCATGTAACAAAAACGGAGAAACAGAATACAATAAAACAAGAAAATGTTTAAAGATGTTTCCCTTTCTTCCTTCCTTCCTTCCTTCTATCCTTCCTTCCTTCTCTCTGTCTTTCCTTTAAAAAAAAAAAAAAAAAAAAAAAAAAAGGATAGATAAGGAAAAGAATGGTAAAATATGATCAGGATCTCAGGGAATTAACAACAGCATGAAGTGCATGAATATATGTGCTGTGGGTGTCCCAGAAGGAGAAGAGAAGGGAAAAAGGAGGAGAAAGATTAATGGAAGAAATAATCACTGAAAATTTCCAATCTCTTTTGAAAGACATAAAATTACAGATCCAAGAAGTGCAGCATACCCCAAACAGAATAGATCCAAATAGATATTCTCCAAGGCACTTATTAATCAGATTGTCATATGCCAAAGACAAGGAGAGAATTTTGAAAGCAGCAAGAGGAAAGCAATCCACCATATACAAGGGAAGCTCAATAAGACTGTGGATTTCTCAGCAGAAACCATGGAGGTGAGAAGGCAGTGGTATGATATATTTAAGATTCTGAAAGAGAAAAACTGTCAACCAAGAATTCTATACTTAGCAAAACTGTCCTTCAAAAAAATGAGAGGGAGACCCATGTAGACATACCAAAGTTTCATCATGAAGTTTGCTCCATGCTGTTCTGGTAGTGGGCTCACAGCCATGAACATGGCACAACTGCAACTTCAAGAAGATTATGGTAGTTCCATCCACAAGGATTTATTTACCTAACATTATCAAAGATTCAATGAAAGACTCCAAAAATCATTCATAAATATTACCAAATTCACCATATTAGACATTTTTACATGAGGAAAGTCAAATTCACGCAACAGGATTACCATGATGAACTCTCACAGATTTTATCAGATTTCCCCAAATTGGATGATATTCATCCATTTTATGCTGATTTGATGAATATTCTCTATGACAAGGATCATTACAAATTAGCTCTAGGACAAATAAATATTGCCAAAAATTTAGTGAACAATGTTACTAAAGATTATGTATGGCTTATGAAATATGGAGATTCTCTCTACCACTGCAAACAGCTGATATGGACTGCCCTTGGGCAAGTGTGTATTATTATCAAGACACAGAAACAGAGTTTGGAATATTTGGAACAAGTGCATTAACATTTATTCCATTTGCTAACCATTGGTCCAAATGCAAAGACTCTGCTTTAATGTGGGTACCCAAATGTCAGAAAATTCAACTTCATCAATAAGGTGATAAGAGCAGATGTAGATGTGCAGCTGTATGCCTTTACAACTAAACCTTTGCTTGCTGGGCACATGGATTACAAGTATCTGCATTAGCAGGCTGTAGCTACTCCAGGGATTTTGGGTCATCCTTTGGAGGATAGGAATGCCATTGAAATGCAAGTCATCACAGCACTGGCCCACCTTCATGTTGCAATTTTGTATGTAATGGATTTGTCCGAACAAAGTGGATATGGATTGAATGAGCAGCTAGAACTCTTCCTAAATATTAGACCTCTCTTTATCAATAAGCCTCTTACATTTTTAGCAAATAAATGTGATGTGAAGAGAGTAGCTGAACTTTCTGAAGATGATCAGAAAATATTTAGAGATTTGCAGACTGAAGGATTTCCTGTGATAGAAACCAGCACCCTGACAGATGAAGGCACTATTAAAGTTAAAACAGAGGCTTGTGATAGGCTTTTGGCTCATTGAGTTGAAATCAAAATGAAAGGAAATAAAGTGAATGAAGTGCTGAACAGATCGTATTTAGCCCTACCAAACGAAAGAGATGATAAAGAAAGACCACCTTTCATCCAAAAGGAGTAGTAGCCCATAAGAAGAAAACGGAAACTGAGGAGCCTAAAAAAGAGACAAGAAAGAGATATTGAGCTGGAAATGGGAGATGATTACATTTTAGATCTTCAGAAGTACTGGAATGTAATAGATTCATTTGAAAAATATGATAAGATACCAGAGACCTGGGAAGGCCATATAATACAGTTGATTATATTGATCCTGATATCATGAAGAAATTGGAAGAGTTAGAAAAAGAAGAAGAGCTAAGAACAGCCACTGGAGAGTATGACAGTGAATCTGAAAGTAAAGATAAGGAAATTGTGGATCCAACAGTTGTCAAGGCAAATTAGAGAAAAAAGAAACTAAAAACTCTGCAGTTCAAAGAAAAGAATACCCAGGGAACCAGAATGCCTTGAACTGCTAAAAAGGTTCAGCAAAAGTTTTGGAGGATGAGATGCATAGTTTTGGTGTTGACATGGACGATGAAGACGATGCTCACTATGCAGTCTGGTACACATTTTGGAGTGTTACCGGGAAAAGAAAATGGGAAGAACCTGTTCCACCTTCTTGTATAATTCAGAGTCGTAGTTGTTCTCAAACCCCACATGATGTTTCTGGCCTTAGGGATGTCAAGATGGTGAAGAAAGCTAAGACTATGAAGAAGAATGTTCAACACAAGATGAACCACTTGGGGAAGAAAGGGGAGGCTGGTAGATACGTGATTGACACGAAGCCCGAACACTTACTCTCTGGGAAGAAGAAAGCTGGCAAAAAGGATAGAAGATGGCGTCCTTTTGAATTGAAATTGGCTGAACTGATTTTTTTGTTGTTCTTTGTTTTTTGGTATTGTTTGCTTTGGTTTGGTATGGTTTCATAAAGTTGGAATACTGATCCATAAACTGAAAATGCAATGACAATAAGTAATGCACTTGTTGCTTTGCTGGAAATCATGGTTAACTTAACTATATACTCTTTGTAGACAAATCATACCTATGAAGTAGTTCTTGCAAGAACTTGTTTATATTTCTACTGTGAATCGGTGGGATATTAGATCTATACATCCTCTTTCAATCACGTTCACCCCTGATATGGTAATATTACTTATAGGCCCACTAGTGAACTGCCTTCACATCTATCTATTCCATTGCAATAAAGTTCAACTTCATTAGCTAATTGTTCACCCATCTCAAGCTTCCATTTATCTCTAGGTCCCCTATATTTTGTATTATAAGCCTCTGATTTTACCTTTACCATGGTGTTAAAAATAGAGTCATACAGTATCTATCCTTTTGTGTCTGGTTTATTTCACTCAGCATTATGTCCTCAAGGCTCATCCATCTTGTCATGTGTTTCAGGATGTCATTTCATTTTACTGCTGCATAATACTCCATTGTATGTATATAACACATTTTGTTAATCCACTTGTCTGTTGATGGGCATTTAGATTGTTTCCATCTTTTACTGATTGAGAATAATGCTGCTATAAACATTGGTGTGCAAATGTCTGTTTGTGTCACTGCTTTCAGCTCTTCAGGGTATACACCAAGTAGTGCTGTTGATGGGTCATAGGGCAACCCGATATTTAGTTTCCTAATGAACTACCAAACTGACTTCCACAGCAGCTGCACTATTTTACATTCTCACCAGCAGTGCATAAGTGTCCCAATTTCTCCACACCATCTTCAACATTTGTAGTTTCCTGTTTGTTTAATAGTAGCCATTTTTATAGGTGTGAGGTGGTATCTCATTGTAGTCTTGATCTGCATTTCCCTTATAGCTAATGAAAATGAACCCCTCTTTACGTGCTTTTGAATCATCTGTATTTGCTCATCAGAAAAATACCTGTTCATATCTTTAGCCCATTTTATAATTGGATTGTTTGTTCTTTTTGTTGTTGAGTTGTATGATTTCTTTAAGTACACAGGATATTAAACCTTTTTCTGATGTTTGATTTCCAAATATTTTCTCCCATTGAATTGGCTGCCTCTTCACCTTTTTGACAGTCTTTTGAGGTGCAGAAGCATTTGATTTTGGGGAGTTCCCGTATATCTATTTTTCTTTTGTTGCTTGTGCTTTGGGTATAAAGTTTAGAAAGCTACCTCCTATTACTAGGTCTTGAAGGTATTTTTCTATATTTTATTCTAGAAGCTTTATGGTGCTAGTTCTTATATTTAGGTGTTTGGTCCACTTTGAGTTAATTTTTATATAGGGTGTAAGGTAAGGATCCTCTTTCATTCTTTTGGCTATTGTTATCCAGTTCTCCATGCCCATTTATTGAAAAGAGTATTTTGTCCCAGCTCAGTGGATTTGGGGGGCCTTGTAAAAAATCAGTTGGCTATAGATTTGGTGGTCTATTTTTGCACTCTTGAGTCAATTCCATTGGTCAGTGCTTCCTTCTTTGTGCCAATACCATGCTGTTTTGACCACTGGGGCTTTATAATAAGTTCTGAAGTCAGGAAGTATTAATCCTCCCACTTTGTTCTTCTTCTTTAGGATTCTTTTAGCTATTCTGGGTCTCTTTTCCTTCCAGATGAAATTGATAACTAGCTTGTCCAAGTCTTCAAAGTAGGTTGTTGGAATTTTGATTGACAGTACATTGAATTTGTAGATCAATTTGGGTAGAATTGACATCTTAACTATATTTACCCTTCCTATCCATGAGCAAGGAATGTCTTTCCACCTATTTAGATCTTCTTTGATTTCTTTTAGCAATATTATGTAGTTTTCTGTGTACAAGTCCTTTACACCCCTGGTTAAATTGATTCCTAAGTACTTGATTCTTTTAATTGCTATTTTGAATGGAATTTTTTCTTAACTGGCTCCTCAGTTAGGTCATTGCTTGTGTATAGAAATGATACTGATTTTTGCACATTAATTTTATATCCTGCCACCTTGCTAAATTTGTTTATTAGCTCAAGTAATTTTGTTATGGGGATTTCTTAGGATTTTCTAAGTACAGTATCATGTCATCTTCAAATAATGAAAGTTTTATGTATTCCTTTACAATTTGGATGTGTTTTATGTTTTTTTTTTCCTGCCTGGTTTCTCTAGCTAGAACTTCTAATACAATATTGAATAATATTGTGGTGGCAGAGGGCATCATTGTCTCATTCCTGATCTTAGGGAGAAAGCTTTATGTCCCTCTCCATTGAGTAGGATGCTGGCTATCAGTTTTTCATATATGCCCTTTATCATATTGAGGAAGTTACCTTTGATTCCTATCTTTTGAAATAGTTTTATCAGAAAAGGATGTCTAATTTCGTCAGATGCTTTTTCAGCATCAACAGAGATGATCATGTGATTTTTCCCTTTTGATTTGTTAATGTGCTGCATTACATAAATTGATTTTCTGGTGTTGAACCATCCTGGCATTCCTGACATAAACCCCATTTGGTTGCAGTGTATAATTCTTTTAATGTGTTGCTGGATTCAGTTTGCTAGTATTTTGTTGAGAATTTTTGCATCTATGTTATTAGGGAAATTTTGGTCTGTAGTTTTCCTTTCTTATAGCATCTTTACCCAGTTTTGGTATTGTGTTAGTTAGATTCAGTTGTCAACTTGGCCAGGTGAGCATACCTAGTCTTGCTGCTGCAGACATAAGCCAATGGTGCGTGAACCTCATCTGTTGCCAATTACATCTGCAGTCAGCTAGGAGGTGTGTCTGCTGCAATGAGTGACGTTTGACTTAATTGGCTGGTGCTTAAATGGGAGATTGCAATATAGTACTGCTAAGCAGCTCAGCATTCCTTATCTCAGCACTAGCAGCTCAGCCCAGGCCTTTGGAGATGCAGTAAGAAGTCACCCCGGGGAAAGTTGCTGGAACCCAGGGGCCTGGAGAGAAGACCAGCAGAGACCATCTTGTGCCTTCCACGTAAGAAAGAACCTCAGTGGAAAGTTAGCTGCCTTTCCTCTGAAGAACCAACAAAATAAATCCCCTTTTATTAAAAGCCAATCCATCTCTGGTGTGTTGCATTCCGGCAGCTAGCAAACTAGAAGAGGTATTAAAATGATAATAGCTTCATAAATTGAGTTAGATAGTGTGACTTTTTCTTTAAATTTTTTTGGAAAGTTTTGAGCAGGAAGGAAGAGGATAAAGACTGAGACAGTATACTTAGGAATGCCTAGAGTGAACAGTGATGGTGATTAAATGTATAAATATAAAGATGTTTTTCCATGAGGGAGAACAAATGAATCTCAATATTGCAAGGTGTTGAAAATAGATGGTATACTCTAGGCATTTCTGCCCCTATGAAGCTTATTCCTACAAAATGTAACCTAAGCCTACTTATAATTATGTCTAAGAATCACCCCATGGAACCGCTTTTGCTGCTCAGTTGTGGCCTCTCTCTCTCTAAGCCAACTTGGAATGTGAACTCATTACTCTCCCTGCTACATGGGACATGACTCCAAGGGGTGTAAATCTCCCCGGCCACATGGGACCGGACTCCTGGAGATGAACCAGGACCCAGCATTATGGGATTGAGAAAGCCTTCTTGACCGAAAGGAGAAAGAGAGAAATGAGGCAAAATAAAGTCTCAGTGGCTGGGAGATTTCAAACGGAGTTGTGAGGTTAGCCTGGAGGTTATTCTTATGCATTATATAGATATCCCTTTTTAGTTTATTGTGTATTGGAGTGGCTAGAGGGAAGTACCTGAAACTGTTGAACTATATTCCAGTAGCCTTGATTCTTGAAGATGATTATATGAAGAGATAACTTTTACAGTGTGATTGTTGATTGTGAAAACTTTGTGTCTGATGCTGTTTTTATCCAGGGTATGGGCAGATGAGTTAAAAAAATAAGGATATAAATAAATAAATAATAGAAGGAAATAAAGAGTAAAAATTGGGTAGATTGAAATACTGGTTGTCAATGAGAGGGAAAGATAAGATATGGGATGTATGAGTTCCCTCTTTTTACATTTCTTTTTCTGGAGTGATGCAGATTTTCTAAAAATGATTGTGGTAAAGAATACACTAATAAGTGATGATATTGTGAGCCATTGATTGTATAAAATGGTTGGAGTTATGTGTGTGGAGATTTCCCAATAAAAATAATATATACAAGTGGCCCAAGAGCAATGAAAAGATGTTCAACATCATTAGCTATTAGGGAAATGCATATCAAAACCACAATGAGATACTATTTCACATACTAGAATGGCTACTATTAAAAAATGGAAATTTCCAAGTGTTTGAAAAGATGTGAACAATTAGAAACACTTGTTCATTGTTGGTAGACATGTAAAACGGTACAGCTACTGCAGAAGACAGTTTGGTGGTTCCTTAGGAAGCTAACTATAGAATTACCACATGACCTTGCAATCCCACTTCTAGGTATATGCCCAAAAGAATAAAAACAGGGACTTGAACAGACATTTGCACACCAATGTTCATAACAATATTATTTATAATTGCCAAAAGATGGTTGCATCTCTCAGCTACTGAATGGATATACAAAATGTGGTATATACATAAAATGGAATATTATTCACCCTAAAAAGGGATGGAGTTCTGATACATGTAATAACATGCATGAACCTTGACAATATCATGTTGCATAAAATAAGTCAGACACAAAAGACAATTATTGTATGATTTCATTGATATGAAATAATCAGGACAACAGAATTCATTGCATCAGAAACAAGAATGTAGGTTACCAGGGACTGGGGAAAGGATAGGGAATGAGAGTTAATGTTTAAATTGTACAGAGTTTCTATTTGGGGGTGATTGAAAATTTTGGTGATGGATGATGGTGATGGTAGCACAACATATAAATGTAATTAATAGCACAGAATTAACCACTTGAATGTGGTTAAAGGGGGAAATTCTAGGTTGCTTCTGTTACTAGAATAAAGAAAATAGCAACATAGGACTGTATAGCACATACTGTGAACTCTAAGTTAAATTGTGGACTTTAATCAATAGTACAATTATAAAATGTGTTATCATCAGTTGTAAAAACTGTACCACACAAATGCAAGATTTTAATAATAGGATGGTATATTGGAACTCTGGTTTTATGAGTAATTCTCTAATTTTAAAAAAGTGAAATGGATGTCAACAATGGCATCAGAGAAAAGGGAGAAATTGAGAACATAATGTTTTTATAAAGTTCTTGACCTATATGTTTGGCAACATAATATTATTTAGAAATAGACTCAGATATTTAAGAATAGCATATTGTAAACCTTAGGGCAATCATTAGAAAGTATAAAAAATATGGCGTTAAACCCAGGGCCAGAGAAAGATGTATAAATAAACAAATAACAAATCAAACAACTAGAAAACAATTAGTAAGGTGGCAACTTTAATCCAATCATAACAAGAATCACTTTGAGGTGAAAGGTCTAAACACACCAGTTAAAAGGCAAAAATTATCAGAGTTAATTATAAAAATAAGTCCAAATATATACTGCCTATGAGAAACCCATTTCAATTATGAAGGTATAGATAGGTTTTAAAAAAGCATAGGAACATGGATGAAAGAAAGGTGGATTATACATTGATTTTAGAGAGGCTGACTTCATAATAAGAAATATTATCTTGGATAAAGATTATTTTTTTCTTTACTTATGTAAAAAGGTCAATTCTCCAGGAAAACTTAATAATCTTAAATGTGTGTGTACCCAACAAAAGAGCTTCAAAATACTTGAACAAAATCTGGTAGATCTTAAAGTAGAAATGGGAGAGTCCGCAATCACAGATGGAAATACCAACATTCTTCTCTCAGAAATTACAAGTAGACAAAAATCAGTGAATATATAGATGACTTGTACAGTCCCATCAACCGACTTGACCTGACTAACATTCATAGAACACTGACTGCACTCAACAGAAGTAGCAGAACGCACATTCTTTTTTAATACATATGAAATAGTCTCGGCCATAAAAATATCCTTAACCATGTAAAAGAATATATTTCTTTTATATATACAATGTGTATTCTCAAGCCATAACAGAATTAAACTATAAATCAATAACAGAAAGATATCTGGTAGACACCAAAATATTTGAAAATTAAACGACACATTTATGAATAATCCATGGGCTAAAGAATAAGCTTCCAGGGAATTTTCTTTTTCTGGAAAGGTTTTGGTTGGGGTTTGGCAAGTTATAATGGGTAGCAATGTCTAACTGAAGCTTGCATAAGAGTGACCTCCAGAGTAGCCTCTCAATTCTATTCGAACTCTCTGCCACTGATACTTTTTTAGTTACATTTATTTTCACCCTTTTGGTCAGGATGCAATTGTTGATCCCACAGTTCCAGGGCCAGACTCATCCCTGGGAGTCATCTCCCGAGCCTCCAGGGAGACTTTCACCCCTGGATGTCATGTCCTACATAGGGGGGAGGGCAATGATTCCACTTGCAGAGTTGGACTTGGAGAGAGGGAGGCCGCATCTGAGTAACAAAAGAGGCCCTCCAGAAGTAACTCCTAGGCATACCTATAGGTAGGCTAAGCTTTTCCACCACCTACAGAAGTTTCACAAGAGTAAGCCTCAAGATCAAGGGCATGGCCTATTGATTTGAGTGTCCCTAAAGTTTGACACAGTATCAAGGGATTCTCTGATGGTAAAGTTTAATATTTTGAAGTAAATGAAAACAAAAACGCAGCAAATTAGAATTTGTACGATACACTTAAAGCAGTACTTAGAGGGAAATTTATATTATTTAATGCCTGTAATAGAAAAGATCTAAAGAAAGATCTAAATTCAGTAACTTAAACTTCCATCTTAAGAAAATAAAGATAAGCAAATTAAAACTAAAGCAAGCAGGTGGAAGGAAATGACAAAGAGTACAGCAGAATTCAATGAGGTTGAAAACAGAGAAACAATATATAATAAAATCAATGAAACCAAAAATTGATTCATTGATCCGTTCATAAAACTGATTAGCTTTTGGCCAAGCCAATCAAGAAAAAGAGAGAAGATACAGTTTACCAATATCAGGAATGAAAGAAGGGATATAACTATTGATTCTATAGACATAAAAGGATAATAAGGGAAATACTATGAACAACTCTATGTCTATAAATTTAACAAATGGGATTAAATAGACAAATTCCTTGAAAGATCCAGCCACCAAAATTCCCTTAAGAAAAAATAGCTTATCTAAATGGTCCTCTATTTATTAAATAAATTGAATTTGAAATTTAAAAACTTCCAAGGAGAACCTCCTTGGCCCAGATGGTTTCAATGGTGAATTCTACAAGACATTTACAGAAGAAGTAATACAAATTCTACACAATATTTTCCAGAATTCAGAAGAGAAACTTTCCGCTTCATTTTACGAAGCTAGCATTACCCTACCATCCAAATCAGACTGTCCATTGCAAGAAAAGAAAACTATAGACCAATATACCTCATATCTTAGCTTTCCAGGGCTGCTTTAACATGTAACACAGACTAGTTTGCTTAAAGCACAGAAATTTGTTGTGTCACAGTTCTGGAGGCTAGAGGAGTGAGATCAAGGTATTGGCAGGGCCATGCTTCCTCTGATGTCTCTGAGGTTCTGATGGGGGCTTGTCAGCAATACATGAAGTTCCTTGGCTGTGGCATAACTCAATTTTGGCCTCTGTCACGTAGTCACCTCTGTCTATCTCCTACCGATTGTGTCCAAATTTCTTGCTCTTATAAGATGTTAGTTATAATGGATTGGGACTCACCTAATACAGGTTAGCATCATCTTAACAAATAACATCTTCAGAGAAACTATTTCCAAATAGGATCACATTCTTAGGACTTGGGATTAGGACTGGAACATCCAATGAGGGACCACAATTAATCCATAACACTTCATGAGCATAAATGCAAAAATCATCAGCAAAATAAAAGCAAGTTGAGCCAGCAATTTATAAAGAGGATAATACATCATGACCAGATGGGGCACATCCCAGTTCCTGGGAATGCAAGGCTGGTTTAACATTCAAAAATCAGTCATTACAAAGCATCATATTAACGAACTAAAATTTTTTTTAAAGAGCACTAGAAGCAGAAAATGTATTCAACAAAATTCTGTCCATTTATGACAAAACCAGAAAACTAGGAATAAAAGGGAACTTCCTTAACCTTACAACTAATATCATACTTCAGGGTAATATACTGAATTCTCTGCCTCCTAAGATGAGGAATAAAGAAAGAATTTCGACTCTTATTATTTCTATTCAACATCATACTGGAAATCATAGCCAGCACAATAAGGCAAGAAAAAGAAACAAAAGACTTACATATTTTAATAGAAAAAAATAAAACTGTAACTTATTGAAGACAACATAATTGTCTTTGTACACAATTCTAAAGATCTGCAAAAAACAAACAACAACAACAACAACAAAAACTGCTAGTGAATTTGGAAAGGTCAATATGGAAAAGTCAATCAAATTTCTAAATACCAATAATGAATAATTGGAATGTAATATTAACAAATCATTACTATTTACAATTGCACCAATAAAGTTAAGTACTTAGGTGGAAATGTAAAAAAATATGTGCCGAATCTGTATACTGAAAACTATACCAGTGAAAGACAGTAAAGAAAAACTAAATATATTTAGAGCTATTCTGTGTTCATGGACTGGAGGCAGCAATATGTTATAAAGTGCAATTCTGCTCAATTTTACCCACAGTGTCAATGCAATCTCAATCAAAATCTCAGTAAGGTTTTTTGAAGAGGATGACGAGCCAATTTCAAAATTTATATGGAAAGGCAAAGGACTTAGAATAGTGAAAACAATTCTAAAAAGAAAAAGTTGGAGGACTTATACTCTAGAATTTCATGACAGTATAAAGTTACAGATATTTCGCTAAAGAAGTTATTGATGGCAAAGAAGCATATAAAAATATGCTCAACATTATTTGTCATTAATGAAATGCAAATGGAACATAATATAATATCATTGATACCTATTACAGTTTCTAAAATTTTTTTAAAAATTTAAAAACTGACAATACCTAATGCTGGTAAGGATCCAGAGTGACAGGAACTCTCATTCATTACTGTTGGGCATACTACATTTGAAGATAGTTTAGAAGTTTCTTATGAAGCTAAACATATACTTAGTATGACTCAGAATTCCTATTTCTCACCATTTATCCAAATGAATTGAAAATGTATGATCACACAAAAACTCGAGCTTATAACAACATTATTTTCAATCACCCCGAACTGGAAACAACCAAGATGTCCCTCAACAGGGTGATGGGTACAAAGGACTATTACTCAACAATAAAAATGAATGAGCTTTGCTTGCCGGAGTCTGCCCATGCAAATAAAAAAAAAAAAGAAAGAGCTCAGTATCTCACACAGTAACAAGGATAAATCTTAAATGCATTCTGTAAGTGAAAGATGCCCTACGAAAAAGGTACATACCATATAATTACATTTCTATGACATTATGGAAAAGGCAAATCTAGAGAGATGGAAAACAGGTTAGTGGTTTCCAGGGGTTGGAGGAAAGAGGGAAGGTTTTCTACAAAGAAACTTATGAGTAATTTTAGTGTGATGGAACTGTTCTCTACATTACCAGGCTGGTGCATACTAGTTTCTGTGCACTTATAAAACTCCAGAAAACTGGACAACACAGAGTGAACTGGGAAAGAAAATCAACCAGAATGTTGGAGGAATCCCAAAAGGGAATGCAGAAAAAAAAATTCTCTGGGGACAGCAATTTTAAAAGAAGGTCAAAGAGTAGAAAAAACAAACACCCATAAATGTAGTGTCATGACTTCAAAAATGTTCACGTGTAACTCTTCTCTGCTTTTGACCACTCAGTGATTTCTGAATGACTCTAAGCTCCTGGAAAGGAAGCCCTGCGTTTGTCTCCCTCTGTAGGCCAGTGGATTACAATACAGTTTTTTTCGAATTTAAGTAATACACAGACCCTCTTTTTGAGGAGAAAAACTTCTCGTGGACTTCCAATACTGATGTCTTTTATCATCTTGTCTTAAAATGTGTAAACACACACATGTATAAATTTTATGCTTACGATTCTTATAAGCTATAAGACCATAAACACGATTATAAATTAGACACAAAGAAAACTGTATTTAATAGCATTAAACGGGTGAAACGAAATCACTGCTCATAATGTTATCATTCTCCTGAATTCTGTAGTCGAGTCTTTTGAGGCTACTCTTGGGACACGATTCTCCTGCCACGGCTCTTTCTTCAAGCGATGACACAAACTCCAATTCTACAGCATATCTTGATGGCAAATGGGACAGCTTGGAGAAACTGAGAACCGTTAACTTCCTGCATTAGCACCATCGTAATTACTACCACACCTCATTCTAGTCCCATTTGCACCTTTCCCGTGATAAATAAAATGCAGTTTAAGTTAAGCATGGTCCTCGTTCTCGGAGGAGCACAAGTGTGAACAGATCACAATGGTGAAGATGGGCACGCTTTGTCTCTGTTCAAGGGGAAATATCTCTGCCGAGGATTCTGAAGGCTCAGCTGTATTTGTCCTGGGCCTTTGCCTGCTTTAGAGACTTCTGACAGGAGGAAGATGCAAACACCACCCTCAGGTGGGATTTCAAAATCTTGCACCACTACACTGATCTGTTTTGAACTATTTGGAACTCCCTGAGGCCACAGTGATGCTTTCTACTGTGCTATCAAGACTGAAAAAAAAATCACTTAGTGGGCAGTTCAACCAGCAATTTAAATAGAAACTTTAAGAAATATTTTTGACACTTGTCTTAGTGGTACCTGCTATAACAAGGTACCACAGACTGGGTGGCTTAAAACACAGAAATTCATTGTCTCTCAGTTCTGGGAGGCTAGAAGTCTTAAATTAAGGTGTCAGTGGGAGCATGGCCCCTCTGAAATCTGCAAGGGAGAATCCTTCCTTTCCTCTTCTAACTTCTGCTGCTTGCCAGCAATCCTTAGCATTCCTTGACTGCAGCTGCTGCACTCCAATTTCCACCTCATTTATTACATGGCATTCTCCTCTTTCTCTGTCACTTCTCTTCATATAAGGATGCAAGTCACATCGGAGAAGGGGCCAACCTTACTCCCAGTATGAACTCATCTTAATTTAGCTAATTCCACCTGTAATGACCTTATTTCCAATAGGGCCACATTCTGAGATATTCGGAGCTAGGACTTCAACATATCTTTTGGGGAGACACAATTCAACCCTTAAGAGCTGATTCTTGATTCTTTTTTGTTTGTTTGTTTAATATTCTCATTGATAAAACTCAACATACAAACATATAAATGTTCTTAACATACAAATACTCCATACACGGTATGCAATCAATGGCTCACAATATCATTACATAATTGTATATTCATCACCATGATAATTTTTAGAACATTTGCATCACTCCAAAAAGACAGAAAAAAGAAAAACGAAAAAACTCATACATACCATACCCCTTACCCCTCCCTCTCATTGCCTGTTAGTATTTTCATCTACCCAATATATTTTAACCTCTGTCTCCCTTATTATTTGTTTATTTTTTATTTGCTTGTTTTTTATCCATATTTTTTACTCATCTGTGCAATCCTAGATAACAGTAGCATCAGACACAAGGTTTTCACAATCACACAGTCACATTGTAAAAGCTATATCATTATACAACCATCTTCAAGAATTAAAGCTACTGGAACACAGCTCTAAAGTTTCAGGTACTTCCTTCCAGCCACTCCAATGTACCATAAACTAAAAAAGGGATATCTATTTAATACATAAGAATAACCTCCAGGATAACCTCTTGACTGTTTGAAATCTCTCAGCTACTGATACTTTATTTTTTCTCATTTCTCTCTTCCCCCTTTTGGTCAAGAAGATTTTCTTAATCCCTTGATGCTGGGTCCCAGCTCATCCTGTCCCACATTGCCAGAGAGATTTACTCCCCTGAGAGTCATGTCCCACGTAGGGTCGGTGGGGAGGCAGTGAGCTCACTTGAGGTGTTGCTTAGAGGGAGAGAAAGGCCACATCTGAGCAACAAAAGTGGTTCTCTGGTGATGACTCTTAGGCCTAATTTTAAATAAGCTTGGCCTATCCTTTGCATTCCTGATTCTTTAGATTGCTTGTGATTTTGGAGAAATTTATGCCATAACTAGGAATAGTCAGTTAAGTGTTAATTCTGAATTATTGTAACACTTTACTATATTTCCTGTGGAAATAAAACTTGCCTTTGAGTTTTTACAATGCTGCAACCAGCTTTTGCAAGTTGGGGGCTGACCTCTGACTGTGTCAGAGAAAGATGGTGACTGGCATATTTGCTTCTGAGTGCTGGTTGCTTCTGGTTGGGGGACTCAAAAAGTCAAGAGATGCAAAGCTCTCCCTGCTCCCTCAGTGCCCTGCACATGGCCCCAGCACCACGCTTGAGGAATAAGACACAGAGGCCAAATCCTGGCTGCCCCACTTACCAGATGAATTGTCCTTGAGAAAATCACCAGCCTCTCTATCCTTACATTTTGGGGCCAATAAAGTAAATCTAACAGCATGAGGTTCAAAAATGAGGAGATTCAGCTAATGTGCTCAGAGAAAAGCCTGGCACAGAAAACAGACTCTGCAAATGTTAGCTGCTACCATTTCCACACTTAACACACTGCATTGGAAATACCCATTTCCTACTTTTACTTTAAACTTCACTGGCCTATGAGTTCGGGGACAGAGACCACAGCTTACTCCTCTCTGTATTCACCGTCCTGAGTACACAACACTCAACTGATGTATCTGGAACTGAAGAGAGGAACAAAATTGGAAAAGTGTTCAAATTAGAGCAAGGAGACACAACCAAGTGAGGGGATGAAGTGAGTAATTTTCACTTTGGGATGGAGGATAATGTCCGTGATGGCCTTAGAGTCAGACTCTGTACCGTAGTATTTTCATCCCAATGCATTTAACAAATTATTTCATAATGCTCCTTTGGATAACCTACTGGCAGTAATTCTGTAACTACGGGTTGTTTTCTCTGCTGTAAACAGACCTGAGTGCTAATAAGCAAACCAATTAAAGAAAAAATCTTCCCTGAGGCACCAGAAAGGTTTTTGATCTGAGTATTGGATATAACTCAATCCATAGCTACAGCTTTAGGTATGTACGATTTGAATACTTTAACATATGTATTTGTTACAGCTCAATACAAATTTTTTTTAAAAGTCCCGTGACCACCAATTCCATCTGGCATATGTTCGAAAGACCACCACTGCTAGCCTGCTTGGTATCTCCCAGCCTACTGCTCCCAAAGGCGTCCTCTACACATATAGCACAGAATCGCAGGAAACCTCCGTTCATATTTGAATGGGAAAGCCCTCAAGTGGTCTCTTTTATCGGAGTTGCAATGAACCCTAATGTGAAACCTTTTGTTAAAGGGTGCCCAAAATCAGCGTTCACACAATCCATCCACCAGAGGGAGCCAATCCAGTCGGGATAATAGGAGCAAACAGATTCAGCGGACCACCAATCAAGCCTTTTAGAGAAAGACATTAGCAAGTATCAATTTTCTGGTTCCCAGGAAGGCATGCGAACTTTTATGGGAGCCAGATTTAATTCAAGCCTTTATTTTCCCCCGCAGCAGTAGACATGTTGCAATAATAAGAGGCAAATTCTAATTAATGCTTGTAAGGATAGGGACATGAAATAAGGATAGCTCACATTTGAAAAATACAGACTATAAAGAATTTTCAGGTGGAGAGGCGAGTGCTGGCACTTTTTCTCCTTAGTATAAGAAATTCATTTAATGTCATTTAATCCATGCCTGTTGGAGAGAGAAAAAGTAGGTAGCATCGTATGGATGCTGGGCTACCACTAGCATATGTACAAATTATAAAAAGCCATGCTGCTGGGGTCTGGGGTAGGGCTTCACCAGCAGAGTGTGGGATGAACTTCGGGCCCCACTTTTCCCTAGAGAAGGCAGCTCTGTGCTGGGACAACTGCACACCCATTGTCCCTGCACATCTGTGTCAGCCCCGGATCTGGGCAGTGGTGGTTCCAAGGGGACGTTTGAGGATGTTTTTAATTCTCCCTCTCCTCAATTCTTTGATGAGAGCAAGGATATTTTCTCCTGTAAAATGGAGCTCCAAGACAAGTTGCCCCATACCAAAGAGAATGCCAGCCTTAAGTTCTTTCTACAGAGAAATTCCAGACCCACCACTGAAACTATGGAAATTAGCATTTTCCATCCTGTTTCTCTACTTCCAGTCTACCCTGATGGAAAAGTATTGTTCATATATTCCATGTTATCTTTTTCTTTGTAATTTCCCTCTTCTGATCGCTCCCTAGGCACTTTATTTTTGTGAAACTATCTTGGTAGATAGAAAAATGTTTTTCTCATTGGTTAAACATTTTTGTAGCGGGAAACTGAAACCAGGCATTTATTTAAACAACTTAAATGTGATCATTTCTCAGTCCTTACCTTATTTGAGTGGATACCACCACTTAACCCTGTTAATCACTCTGTCTTTTGGAAACAATTTCTTCACTTGGCTTCCAGAACACAGCTCTTTTGCTTCTCCTCCTTCCATGCTAGCTGCTCCATCTCAATTTTCTGCACTGATACCTCCTCTTTCTTGATACTCCCAAGCCATCCTCTGCTCTGCTTTATCTACAGCACTGCCTAGGCCATCTCACCTGGTCCATTGCTTCATGCACCATCTGTCACTCACAACTCCTAAGTTTATGTCTCCCCTTTTTTCCTGAACTCCAGACACATATTCAACTGACTACTCTTTATCTCCATTTGGATGTTGAAAAGCCATCTCAAACTTGACATGCCCCAAGTTAAACTCTTTTAATTTCCCCCCTGATCTGGTCTTTCCACCGTCTTCTCCACTTGAGCAAATGCTACATTCTTTTATCAGCTGCTCACGCTATAAACCTCGAAATCACGCTTGACTATCTGATTCTCTTGCTCCTTACCTCTGCAAGTGCTCTTGGCTCCAGATGTGAAGTATGCCCAGAATTTGACTACTTCATACTGTCTACAATTATTTACAGCTATCACTGGGGTCTAAGTCAGCATCATCTTTTGCCCAGATGATTATTCTGGTTTTCTAATTCACTTCTCTGATTCTGCTGTCCCTTTAGTCCTCCTCCACATTTCAAGGAGAGTCGATTTTCTCCCCAACAGCCAGAGTGCTCCTGTTAAAACCTCTCACACCACCTCTCCCAACTGAAACTCAAGGAAACTTTTGAGTCTGCAAGGTTTTACTTGATCTGCCCCGATATACAACTAGTAACACTCGAGCTTCACTGTCCCACTTGCTGTTCTCTGAGCATGCCACACGTGCTCCCACCATATGGTCTTTCTTCTTGCTAGTCTCTCTGTCTGCTGATGTCCTCCAGATGTCCTTGTGCTTGATCCCTCAACGTCCTTTTGTCTCTGTTCAAATGCCATCTCATTAGATAAGCCTTCCCTAACACATCACATTAAATAACACCCACACTCCTATCACTTTTCTTTCCCTTATTCCATATTATTACTCCTCATGGCACTTATCATTTGCATGTGTGTATATTCACATACATATATATTTGTGTATAAATATATAGCAAAAAACCTCTATTTGTGGATGTATATATATATGTATATTTGTATATGTATGTATATTTGTTTATTGCCTGTTTCCCTCACCAAGAATGTAAATTCTGTGATAGAAAGTATTTTGTTTCATTTACTGTTCACATCGCCAGTGCCTAGAACAATGTCTAACACATGTGTGACCAACAAATAGATTTGTTGAATGAATATTGAATGGATCTCAGCAGTTCCTGTATTGGCTAACCAATATGTAAAATAAAATGTGTTAAACTTCTATTTAAATTTTCCTGTGTTGTCCAAGCAGAATTCAGCACCTTGAAAGGTAGTTAAAGAAATACAATGTTTACCCTTGGAGCACAATGAAGACTATGAATGGTCGATGATGAAAGGTGGAAAGAAATCTGCCATCTTGCACTCGTGAGTAGATGGACTAAGGTAGTTGGGCAAAGGAGGACACTACAAAAATCACATCACTTAAGGCTTTGCTGACCTTGTGTTGAAGTACAACATTATATTTAGTATATGTATCTACTGATTGCTATCAAAGTCTTTTACATGGGATTTGTACACATATTATAGGCTTACCTAAATGAAAATAGTATGAACGTCATGGTTCACTGTTGCTGACACCAAAAAATCTAAGCTCATGTTGTATGAAGGAATATCCAATGGTGAAATCAGGAATATGTTTCTATTTATAACCTTATTTCCAAAGTTAATTGTTTATGCAAAGATCCCTGCCTTGATCTGAGCTATTAGCATATTACAATATATTTATTGAAATTGAATCCATGATTTAAATGACATATAATTTAAATATACTTGTAAAAACCAAAAAGTAAATTCATTGTAAAAAGGCTATACTTAAGGGCAAATTTTTACTTAAAAAAAAAAAGCACACTAATAGCTAACATGGGTGACAGTAGCCTAAGGAAGAATACAAATCTAAAATTTTTTTTTTATTAATTAAGAAAAATTAACTAGCACAACATTTAGAAATCATTCCATTCTACATATGCAATCAGTAATTCTTAATATCATCACATAGATATATGATCATCATTTCTTAGTACATTTGCATCTATTTAGAAAAAGAAATAGCAAGACAACAGAAAAACAAATAAAATAATAGAGAGAAAAAATAAAAATAAAAATTACAAAAAATATATAAAAAAACAAAAAAAAACTATAGCTCAGATGCAGCTTCATTCAGTGTTTTAACATAATTACATTACAATTAGGTAGTATTGTGCTGTCCATTTTTGAGTTTTTGTATCCAGTCCTGTTGCACAGTCTGTATCCCTTCAGCTCCAATTACCCATTATCTTACCCTGTTTCTAACTCCTGCTGGTCTCTGTTACCATCAAGAGTTATTCTCTAATGTCGGTTCACATCAGTGGGACCATACAGTATTTGTCCTTTAGTTTTTGGCTAGTTTCACTCAGCATAATGTTCTCTAGGTCCATCCATGTTATTACATGCTTCATAAGTTTATTCTGTCTTAAAGCTGCATAATATTCCATCGTATGTATATACCACAGTTTGTTTAGCCACTCGTCTGTTGATGGACATTTTGGCTGTTTCCATCTCTTTGCAACTGTAAATAATGCTGCTATAAACATTGGTGTGCAATGTTGCTAGGTATCTACTCAAAGGACTTAAGGGCAAAGACACAAATGGACATTTGCACACAAATCTAAAATTTCCCAATATATCTTTCCTTACATAGTTTAGTGTTTGATCTTGATCTTTAAAATGCACATGTACAGGTTAAAAATACAATCTGCATATCAATCCAATGGAATATTTTAATGTCTCTATATGTGGAGGTCATACACCTAGAGTGTGGACTTTGGGACAGGATTTCCTGGGTATGAATCCCAGCTCAGCCATTCCTAGCTGCGGGCTTCGGCCAAAGTACTGTGTCCAACTGTTTCTTGGTTTCCTTATAAAGTTGTGAGGAATAATGAGATGGTTCAGGTCAAGTACTTAGAGTAGTTTTGGACGCTGAGTAACCACTCAATAAATGTTAGCTATTGCTGCTGGCTATGCATAATGAAAATAAAGTTCCTCCATCCCATTCTCCCTTCGTAGCTAATGGGCTGAATCAATCTAATTTGAACTAGTTTGTCAAAAATATCCCAATAGTTTCATGTGAAATTACTCAACAGAAGAGGAGTGCTTAGCACCTTCTTTAGAGATGCCATTTTATCTCCAGGAATCCACTGATTACACACACTTCAGATGTCATAATTGGTGCTCAGAGCCCTTAGGGACGTTTCCTGGTTCGTTGCTCTGATGAATCTCTGTAGAAAACCCATAGCAAACACTGGCATCCAATGTGCTTCATTACTAATATTGATATTTTGAGATCATGACAAAGGGAGAATGCTGATTAATTTACTAATTCTCTTCATTTTATATTTTCTTCAGCTCTGTTCCCACTACACCCATTAACACACAGATGCACACACACACACACACATACACATACACTTATGTCTCACACATACACACACGCACACACACACATGCACTTATGTCTCACAGTCCCCTTTTAAAAAGTAGATGACTTATCCTATAACCATATCGACTCAGAGTTTATGCTTTTGGATACTGTTTTAGGGAAAGCTTTATTATAACAAAGATTTTTATCCTTACTTTAACCTCTTTTAGGTAGGCCCATTCTAACTCTATATAATTCTATGTTACATGGGAAAATAGTCTTATGCTGAATATGACATTGTAGAGTGTGTTAAGATTTAGGGTACTCATACACAATTCATTCAATCATATTATGGGGAGATAGGACAACCATGGATAATTTAAATCCATGGAAAATTCTCAACTCCAGTTGAAAGCAAATCATTTCTCCATTATAACTTTTTTTCAAAGGAATTAAGCATGCTAGTCATGACTTTACTGAGTTTTATCTCTTTTCATTGCCATGTCCATTAGGATAGGTACTTCCTGAGAAATGTCCTTGAAGGTAATCAAAAAGGAGGCCAAAGATTGAAGAACTAGGCTTACCCTAAGAAAAACTATAATTGCTCTTGAGAAATCAAAATAAAACCCAAATACACAATTCAGATCAAAAGGAGCCTTTGGTTTATAAACTCATTTATTAGGGATAACTAATAGAGGGATTAAGAGCACGGACCCCGCAGAAAGAGGGCCTGGAGTCCAATTCCAGCTCTACCACTTATGTTCTATCATTTGTTGAACCTCTCTCTATGCTGAAATTCCCTCATTTAAAAAATGGAAATGATATCAGTGTCTACCTTATAAGATTGTTGCCTGGCACATAGTAAACACTTTTTAGGTATGCGCTAGTCTTTCTAGGACTGAGAGAGGATGGATCAGGCAAAAGAGGGCATTTCTATACTTCCTGAACTGCTGGTGCATTAATTATATAGAGAGTTGCTGGAGAAGCAGCTTGGTTTACATGGTGGCCTTAAACTTGTGCCCTGAGGACCTCCAACTACAGGGAGCATAATTGCCTGAGGGTCTCAGTTGCTGCAGTTTGAAATCCTTTGCTAGGTCTGCACCAGGGCGTCACTTCCTACCAGCTACTCCCAGCCAGGCCATTCCTGGGGAGACACAGGACTCCTTTAATGATGGCTTTTGTCTTGAATATTCCTGGATGGCCTTGCCATATATTCTTTAGTCTTAATGGCAATCTAAGACCTTCCTTCCTGCCTTGTCTTCACTCAGTGTCAGACTTACATCATGGTCTGATGGCTCTCCTAGCCTTCCCCTGCTCCCTTCCTATCTTCTCTCACCTTTTCAATCCAGTTGTGGTGTCTGATTCTTGAAAGACGTGGACTAACACAAACAG
Organism: Tamandua tetradactyla; assembly: GCF_023851605.1. Classification (NCBI taxonomy): domain Eukaryota; kingdom Metazoa; phylum Chordata; class Mammalia; order Pilosa; family Myrmecophagidae; genus Tamandua; species Tamandua tetradactyla. Next base: position 27,748,415 of record NC_135348.1, on the reverse strand, counting down.
ACATTTATAGATTTCTTAGATACAACCTTAACTTGTACTGCAGCCTTGGCTCCCACCGTTTATCTACATGTACCTTCTATTCTCAGTTCCCAAATATGCCTCACGCTACCCCTCTCTGAGCTTCCCATCATGTCCTTCACTGCAAAAGCAATCATCATTTTTGCTATTGGATCTCACTTGTCATTGACTGTGCATCTCATATATTACCTTCTCTAAGCCTTGAAAGATCCTGTTAGCCAGATATACTCTCCTTTCTCTAAATCTGCAGCATCCTTACCTCTTAGCTCCTTTTTTAAGCTTATTAACAGCAATACCTATCTCATACTTTGAACCCTCCAAAGGGCTCAGCTAGTATAGAATAGGCACTCGATATTTGTCAAATGTAATTGGAAAATTAGGGTGGATGATTCCAGTCTGGTGAATTTAATTTTTAACATTCAGAAATTAGCAATTCAATTTTTATATCTGCTTCATCAAATTTGGCTAATATTTTTCCCCCAATGATTGACAATTTTAAATTCTAAAATAATTTTGGGTCTGTCTGTGTATATGAACATGGACTAGAGGTCGAGGGAAAAAGAATTCTTCCTCCTATAACAAAGCGTCCTTGATCTAAGCACTGTTTAGGTCAACATTCCGCCCTTGGGCTCTCTCCAGAAAAAGAGGAGTTCCTGTCACTCTAATGAACTTTCCTGCAGCGAGGTGGCTGCAAAGTGCCGTGCGAGAGCACCAACGAGCTCAGCATGCGGGGACTCTTGCTTTTCACACGTGCCCAATTGTTTGTGGTGGTGGTTGCTGCAGTTGACGTTTATCCAGCGGGTGTTATGGGCCAGGAGGTGCTTTTCCTGGACCATCTCGCTTAATCCTCACAACAGACTTATCCCCACATAACAGACAGGAAATCGAGGCTCAGCGAGGTTAGGTGACTCATCTCCAGGGCACGCCTGCCTGGTCAGTGACCAGATCCTTGACAGCTTTATCAGAGGCGTCCAAAATATCTGTGAAGTATATGAAATCAATTTCTTCCCCCAGCCTCATCCCAATGCTTTTTGAAGACTGAAGGCAGGCCCAGAGTTCAGTAGTTGTGCCAGCTCAGCAGCCTCAAGTAAAGGGTTGTGACTTTTTAACTTGGGTCTCTAACCATTTCCTGTTAGGGAAGCAGTACTCAGGTAAAACTTCCCAGGTGGAAAGCAGGAAGAGAACAGCTGTGGCAGGGATCAGAGCACACCTGCTTGTGTGGCTGCTCATTTATTAATAATTTAACAAGGACGATCACGTGGGCCAAACGCCACTCTTCCCTGCTCTCACTTCTCTCACTAACAGGCATGAAAATTGAACAAGCTGGACATGTCCAGCAAAGAGGGGGAGGAGAATTGCAGCACGTTCACTGGCATTTCTCTGGCAGATGACATAGGTAAGGAAGGGGCTGATGAATTTTAAACCGTGACATTCAGCAACTGCTCAGCAGTTTTAGAAAACCATAACTTTTATTGTTTTTATTATAATGGTAAAACATACTCATTGTGTACATCTTGAAAAGATATAGCTACCAAACCATTTTTAAGAGCTATTTTTTTTCCTTTTAAATTAAGCAAATATTTTATAGTTTCCTGTGGTTATAAGTGCTTTTAAAAATAAAGCAAGAGCATGTGAGGTATAGGTTTTTTTTTCTCTCTATTATCGTTTTAATTCTTATTCTGTTGTCTTTTTATTTCTTTTTCTAAATCGATGCAAATGTACTAAGAAATGATGAATATGCAACTATGTGATGATGTTAAGAATTACTGATTGTACATGTAGAATGGAATGATTTCTAAATGTCTTGTTAATTTTTTTAATTAATAAAAAAATGGTAAATAAATAAATAAATAAATAAAGCAAGAAATAAAATATATAAAATGCTTATTTCCCAAAAGTTCTGGAAACATGACTTCGAAATTGTTACTAAAACAATCTACAATGTTATTAGCATGTTTTGTTAGTTTATAGTCATTTTTTTCTTTATTTTGTGACATAATTTTATCATTTCTGAAAAATTAACTACAATATGCTGCAATTAGCTTTAAGGATTATTTCATAAAATGTCTGGTTTTTATGCAAGGACAAAGTTGGCTGACTTCTACATGAGAGAAGGGAAAAAAGGAGTGGAGTGGCTGTCAAATGTTGCTGGAAGGGACAACTGTTGCGGTCTATTCAACATCTCTGAGAAATTGACAGTGCTGAGTTCCTCTTATTGGGACCCACTTGAAACTTATAAGCACCCAGGTCTTGCTTTTTGTTTTTGGTGGTGGTGATGGTTTTGTATTCAAGTTCCCTTAGCACAGCTGTAGTAAGAAACCAGCAAGGCTGCTGCTAAGCTATGAGGGTTACTGAGTTTGAGAGCATGAATATTTAACAGCAATTGCTCTTTCACACAGCCACGCTTCTCCACTTTCTCTCTAAATGCTCAGATTCAAAAAGCCTCTTTCTAAAGTGCGGCCAGACAATTAGCACAAACCACCAGCCAGAGCTAAGCGTCCCCTCCTGGCACTGCGTAAACATGCTGAGGCTTTGGAAATCAAAGAGGAACATTTTCAGCCTGTATAGGGGAAGAAAGGTACAAGGTAGTGGGGCTATTAAAGAAATGGGTACCGCTGGCTTAGCATGCTCCCCCTAGGGTGTTTTAGAGAAGGACAGAGCTCCAGGAGGCAGCAAAGGGAACAAAGAGAAAGGCAAACCTACGTTTTTGAACTTCTAGAAGGGCCTGATGAGCCACGAGTGTGAGGGTGGGCAGTCTTATATGCTGCGGGCGGGCACGATTCATACAGAGTGCTTGTCTGCTCTGAATTTGACTCAGCACAGAATTTTTTCTCCATTGCAATGTGGGCTGTGCCTGAATTCAGAGATTATTAGTGCCTCTAGATAAAATGAGTCTTTCTGGAACCACCCTTTCTCCTCCATTCCATTGAGCCCCCTCAAATTTCCCCTCTACATCTCATCTGCTTGTGAAGGAAAAGCAGAATATGACCAAGAGAGCAGGAAATTTAAATTCAGTCTCCTGTTGGCAGTAGTTTTGAGGGCGGCTCTATCAGAGTTGGTTGCTTACCAAGTCTGACCACGTGGGCATAAATGCTGAGTAAGATGGGGGGCCAGGAAGATTAAGCCATAGTCCCTGATTTGTAGTGAGAGTGATGGCATCTGACTCAGGGGATCATTATTTCCAACAGCGACCTTCCTGTCCTTGGTTAGACTGAATCACAGAATCTTAGTGGACAGGGGGCCTCAAAGGATGGCCTACCACGGCCACCAGTGTGAGCTGAGACAATTACACATTTTGTGCCATTTCAGTATTTCAAAATGCCAAATGGAAACTGTTAACATGCTTTTGTCAAAACATACATTTCTTGGCTCTGGGAGAGAATTGTATCAATCTGATAAGCTAGCACTGCTTAGCTCCTGTTAATAACAGTCTCTTGGTCTTTGAAAAGTAAAAATAGAACAAATTATGAAACACATGCAGCTTGTTTAGTAAGCATCATGCATTCAAATCACGGGGTCCATCCGAGACGAAAGCATTAAAAGCAAGAAGAACGTATTTAAAAAGTATAGTTGATATTATGAAAAAGTTGAGTCCAATTTCTTACTTTTCCTCGTGTGTGTGTGTGTGTGTGTGTGTGTGTGTGTGTGTGTGAGAGTGAGTGTGTGTATGAAAAGGAGGCCCAGAGAGGTTTAGTGACTCATGTTAGTTCACTGAGTCAGTTAACAGGTAGAGCCAAACCGGGCAGGAAGGAAGCATTTCTTGAAATACTACCGTATTCTAGACACAGTGCTAGGTTATTTTTATATCTTATTTAACCTTCACAACATCATTATCCCCGTTTTACAGATGATAAAAGTGAGGCTCAGAAGATCTGAGTGACGTACTCAAGGACACTCCCCACAGAGCTGCAATTCAAATCTAAATCTTATATGGTTGCAGACACTTAACTGAGCACCCTTCTCATCTTACTATTTCACCTTGCTTAGGGAGTCTTAGAGAAAAACTATACGAATATTGAATCATAATGGTCTGTTGGTTCATACTTAGCTTTTCAATAGTTTATTGGAGCTGGGTACCAGAAAAAGTCTTGTTATCTTTATCAGCTCAAAAAAGTGTAAGTCCCTAATAGGTTTGCCTTGGTGATTACCAAAGAACACTGGGTTCTAGATGGTAGCCAAGTGTGGTATTTGTAGCAGCTAGAGATGGAGGCTCTTCATGCAAGGACAACTTTAGTTTTACTTCTGAATATATAATCAGGCCTTAAGTATTTGGGTAGTGATTCCAGTGTAACTGCGCCAGACATAGTCATGTCTCCTTTCATCCTGCCCCCACCTGCGCATGTTCCTTTTTTTTATTCAAAGGACACAAGGGAAAGGAGAAGAATTTGCTAACTCTGAGACAAGGTTTGTTTGGGGAGAGGACTGAAGGCATCAGTTAAACTGAAGCACTACAGTTTATCTTTGGGTTTCATTTATTTAGGTAATCTTGTTACTCATAAGTGTGGGACCATGAGAGCTGGCAGGACCAGTAGTTATTCAACTCACGAACCAGTTGTGTTCCATAAATTCATCTCAAATGGCCCCATAGAACACAGGTATAAATGATAATTAGGATCCCAGACCAGTCCTTGCTGTCTAACCCCATGGTTCCCAAACTCTCACAGGGACACCAGCAGGTGCCTCAACCTCTATCGGACACTGTGAGAATTACTAGCTAGAGATTGGTCACAGTTTCATATTAGATGATGCTACATTCCTTTCAATGACATCTTATTTTTTCCAAGGTGGGCTCTCTGGGGTTGTAAGTTCTTTGTGAAAATCAATATAACAGGAAATTAGGGCAACAGTTTCAGAAGGTGAAGAAGGTATGTGGTGCTCAACAGGCACACCCATCCCATAAGCCGTTGTGTTTAAGAGTGAAATAGGAGGATTACAGGGAAGAAGATGGAGTAGGGAACTCCAAGACTCAGTCCTTCCACCAAAACAATTATTGAACAGGCGGGAACTTTCTGGAACCACAGTTTTTGAGACACCAGAGGCCAAAAGAACACTGTAAAGCATCCAGGGAAGACTGGGGAGGAAGAGCCTGGTAAATTAAGGTCAAGAACTGTAAGTTGCTCTCTCCATCTGGTGGCTATTGGCACCCATCCTCCACCCTCGGGGCAGATCCCCACATGGGTCCCCTGGCTAGCTCTCTGGTGACAGAAAAGGACATAAGAATCCTCTTCCCCAAGAATAGGGGTAAGCATGGTCGATCACTGATTGGACTTTTGATTAGCAAATTTGGGTTGCTGGGTCCTAGCTCTGAGGGCAGCTACTGTTTTAACCTACCCCGGACAAGGGCTAGGCCTTCAAGAAGACACCCCATGTATGGTTAGGAAGTGGCAGCCATTGCTTCAACCCTGCCTGGACAGGGGCAGAGGCAGTGGAGATTTAAAGACACAGCGCTTCCTCAGGGCTGTGGGGAACAGTTAGCTGAAAGGTTGCATTTGCTGGGCAGGCCAGGGAAGCTCAGCTTTGGGAAGCCATTGGAGAACTTTTGGCACTCCTTTTGCTGCCCTCCCCACGGAACTTTGCAGTTGATCTGCGCCACCTACATGAATCCCTGGCCCTGTTTGGGCTGGGAAAGACCAATTAGGAGGTTCCCAATTCTGCTGGGTTTGATCATTTTGATCTCTCCTTTTTCCTGCCCCCCTAGCTTTGAAGCCACCACACTTTTCAGGTTCCTCTTTGTCTTTTCATCATTCCCATGTTCCTTTGGAAATCCTCAAATTTTTCCCAAAATTCCATCCTTGGCCTGCTTTTCTTCTTTCTCTCAGCACACTCTCTGGATGATATCATCCATCCCCCCCCCAATTCCATTTTTACAGTCCATGCTATATGCCGATGTCTCTAAAACAGAGGTTGCTAGTCCAAACACCTTCAAGAAGACACGCCATGTATGGTGAGGAAGAGGCAATAGCGTATGACCCTTCATTTCATCCAGTTTTCAAAAACAAACCTTATTGAAATTTCAATCCTTTTAAAGTTTACTGAATTTTTCATCACACATCTTTTTAACATACCAGATATTGCTCTTAATATGGTTTATTTCATGATGACATCTCAAGTTTAATTCTTTCAACAAGGACACATTTTTCCTACATGTGAAATAGATGGTGTTTTACTTTGCTAAGGCTGCCAGAATACAACACACCACAGATGGATCAGCTTTTCATAAGGGGATTTATACAGTTACAAATTTACAGTTCTTTGGAGGAAAAACAGCTGGTTTCCTCTGGCTTTCTCTGTCACATGGGAAGGTACAGGGTGACGTCTGCTGGCCTTTGCTCATGGCTTCTGGGTTCAAACGGCTTTCCCAGGGGCATTTCTTTTCTGCATCTCCAAATGCCTGGGTCTGAGCTCCTCTCTTCAGACTCCTCCTGTTAAATCTCACTCATTGCGGAAGGCACTCACTCTCCATAGTTGACCACAGGTGTAATCAGCCATAGATGAAAATCACATGGTGATTATTTAAGCCCACAGCAAGAGAACTAGGCACCGTCACCTGGCCAAGTGGACATCTGAGCCTAATTACTACAGATGGGAACAGTTTTCACTTCTCACCGCTACTTTTCTTGAAACACCCCGTCCTCTTGGGCTATGTTTCATTTTCTACTTTTAATAGAGATAACTGAATAAGAGTTAGTTTACTTTCCTCAACTCTCCTGTAAGAAAAACAGCAGGGCAATTGTGATGATAAAAGGTCAACCAACGCTGACTTCAGGACCAGGGATATAGTCAGGGTGGTGAGGGCGGTAGATCAGTGAATTCACATGTCCTGCTCGGAGGGCAGACCTGCTTCCCTGTTCCAGCCGAATGTTGCCACGGAGGAACAGAAACTCAAATAATCTAAGTTTTCAGGAGACACTGGAAATTTATAATCTTTGTGCAATTTCCTGACTTTTCCATGTTGAAAAACAAACAAGATGGATCCAAACAAAATACAAATGTGGGACAGATGTGACTGCAGAAGAAACTATTTTTGGACTTCTGCTTTGAATCTTTACCTCTTTTTATCTTGCTTTTGAGTTTCAGATTTGTAATCAAACTGTCCACTACACACCTAGCTATACCCCAGGTAGCTCAAACTCGTCATCTTTCCCGCTCACCCCAATTCATAATTTTAATGAGTGGCCTCATCATCCTCACAGGTACTGTTCTAGTTTGCTAGCTGCCGGAATGCAACACACCAGAGATGGATTGGCTTTTAATAAAAGGGGATTTATTTCATTAGTTCTTCAGAGGAAAGGCAGCTAACTTTCCACTGAGGTTCTTTCTTACATGGGAAGGCACAGGGTGGTCTCTGCTGGCCTTCTCTCCAGGCCTCTGCGTTTCAACAACTTTGCCCAGGATGATTCCTTTCTGCACCTCCAAAGACCTGGCTGAGCTGCGAGTGCTGAGATGAGCTATGCTGAGCTGCTTGGGCTGTGCTATGTTGAGCTCTCTCATTTAAGTACCAGCCACTTAAGTCAAAGGTCATTCATTGCAGCAGGCACACCTCCTAGCCGACTGCAGATGTAATCAGCAACAGATGAGGTTCACGTACCATTAGCTCATGTCCACAGCAACAGAACTAGGTACCTTCACCTGGCCAAGTTGACAACTGAAGCTAACTACCACAGGTACTTAAGCTAGAAATCCATGTGTCATTCTCTCATTGCCTCATCCTTCACTATCTACTCTAACACTGATTACTGTTGACCTTGAAAATGTTTTTGCAAATGAATCTGGCCTTATCCACCTTGATCACTACTTCCCTGGATCAGGTGTTCATAATTCCCCACATCAAGCACAGCATCAACCTTCCAAATGTTCTTCTATTTCAATTCTTATCCCTTCAAATTGACCCTCTACAATGACCATGTTACTCCTTCTCCCCTGTATAGAGCAATCAGTGTCTTACATGCCCTTCTGGATGAAGTCCTGTCCACTCAGCATGGCACTGGAGACCTCCCTTCTTTCCCTAGCCCTTCGGATGACTTCGATGTCATTTCCTGCCACGTGATTTGGGCTCTGTAGGAAACACTTAGCATTCTACGCACATACTGGCTATTTTATGCCTCAGACTTTGCTCATGCTGCCCCCTTTTCTTGGAACCACTTGCCCTCTTGGCCACTCAGGCATCACCTCCTCCAGGAAGTCTTCTTTGACCTTCCCAGGCCAAGTTAGGTTTCCTTTATCTTTCTTGAGCACTGGAACTTATCTCTACTGTATTTTTTCACACCGTATTGTACTTGTATATAAATGAGTCCTACCTAACATACTGTGAGCTAGTCGAGGACAGAGCCTTGGTTTAAGATGTCTGTACTTCTAGACCTGGCACAGTGTCGGGCATATAATATGTACTTAATGCATTTTTGCCAAAGGATTCTGACTGAATTTGCATGTGTATTGAGGTAGGGCCACTCAGGCAGGCCAACTTTACCTGAGAATTGACTTCTAAGATCAATGTTCCTAAATTGTTTCTACTTCTTCTTCTTCTTCTTTTTTTTTTTTTTTTGCATGGGCAGGCACCTGGAATCGAACCCAGGTCTCCGGCATGGCAGGCGAGAGTTCTGCCAATGAGCCACCGTTGCTCTTGTCTCTACTTTTATTGGCTTCTTTCCTCCCTCTACATCTGAGTCAGTTTAGTTCTAGTTTCAGAAAACATTTATTGAGCATATAATGGTATATGCCAGGTAGTAGATAGGGCCAGACTATATGAGGAGTTGGCACAGGATGGAATGGGGTGAAGGACTTGAACTTTGGAGTCAGAAGTGCCTGGATCTGAATATATTGGTTTTTGAGCGAGTTATTTAACATCCTTGAGTCTTAATTTCCTCTGCTGAAAAATGAGCATAAGAATGTTGTCGAATTGTTTTGAAGATTAAATGAATAATAAAGGAAGCTTCTTGCACTATCCTAGCATATAGTGAGAACTCAGAACATTTTAGTTCCTCTTCTGTCCCTGCATGGAGCCCCCGCAAAAGTTTCTTGAAAGGCTACAAGGTTTGTCGTCATCAGTTCTTGTGGTAATGGCAGCGTCAGGGAACGAGACGGCTGCATGCATCTGTGGACAGTTGGCTGCAGTCCCCCGATCGAGCAGATTTGGGGAGATGGGGGGAGGCGAATATGAGCAACTCTTTAAACAAGGCACGATTCCTTTTTGATAACAACAATAAAACTCCTCCTTTACCTCTTCATCCCGACCCTGATGTCCTTCCCACATCGCTGTTTTCCTTGATGCCCGAACCTCCTCCTTCACTCTGCTCTCTCAACTTCTTCTGAATTATATTCAAAGCTGCTTCTGCATCTGCTTTTGGCATCAGCCAATTAGCCCTCATTGTAAGGTTGTAATAAGCTTCCCAGAGAAGTGGCACAATTGTTGTGTGCTTTTATTCAGTGCTGCTTCCTACCACTATAAGGAAAATGTAACAGCAACCCCCCCCCCCCGTCCCCACGCTCTGCTAAAAGCAGCCTCAGTTTGAAAAGCTCTCAGAAGGCCATCTGCCGTCCCTCAGCCAAGCAGATCAGACACGAGGCCGTGTATTAGTTAGCACTACAAGTAAAAGTATCAAGGGTCTGTATTCCTTTTCATCTCATCCTCCATTATCATATGGGCTAAAGAAGGAAATAGACTTGTGGCTACCCAGCTGAGAGAAACACCGAGGCATAGCGTGAAGGTTGTGTCAGTGAAAAGGGAACAGGCCTGTCTTTTCTGATGGTGAATGAAGCCAGTGTTTGCAGCTGGCTCTGCACTCCCCAGTGGGTGGACCCACTGCTAATGGCTCTGCCGGGATACAATGGACATCTTGGAAGAACACTAAGCAGATGAGAGGCCTAGAGCAGAGGCACCGTTCAGCAAATATGCAAGGATGGGGCAAGTGTCTGCGCAGTGTGGGCCGGTCAGGGACAGTGGCAGCTCTCCCTAAGTCATCTCTATTCACACCCTCCAATGAATTTGGCCATGAAGATTAATTTCCAAGATTACTCCGTCATCCTTAGGGATGTCAAAAAGATCATCTCTGGTACGGGAGAAATGTTATTTTTAGTGGAATTGAACATGTGTCTTCATTTCTCCAGCAACGGCAGAAAGTTCCAGCAAATCTTAATTGGTATTTGGGATCCGTGTAAGTATAGATAATGACATTGACAGAGTGAAACTATCTACTCCTGTAAGCTGAAGATAATATGCACAGTGGCACTAGGAATACCTCCCCTGGCCCAGCCAAAGGCCTTGGAGACTTAGCATATGAGATTCAATAAGAAAAAGAAGATTAACTCTGCTTCTCAGCAGTTTCTGAGTGTGGAATGGCTCTGAGGTTATCTAAGTATTGCTAGAAATTATAAGTGCCCTTTCTGTGAAAAAAAAATCTTCAGTCAGAGGAACTCCACTTAAATGATCAAGGATAATGCAAAAAATAGCTTTAAGAAACAAACTTAAGAAACAGAGTATTAGGGCAGTAGCTAAATGTTTTCAGTAATCTAAAGTATTCTCTAATTTTCTCATCAAAGGATAAGAATTAATATTGTGACTCTCGCTTTAAAAGACAAAACCATCCATCAATTGCCTTGCATCAGCAATGTGTTTTTCTTCTTCATTAGATTAACAGCAAAGGAATGCGAGTCAGAGTTTTTGAATGTTAAAATTATACAAAATCCTTCTTAATTGTGCCATTTTTTTTCAAAGAAAAATCCAGAGCAGATCCTGAAAATCAAGGTTGACTTACTTACCTGAGCTCATGAGCAAATCTAATAAGGGGCTGAACTTTCCCAGGCTCACTTCCCAGCGAGAAGGGAGCAGGTGGCACCAACACAGCCTCCTGTCTCCTAATACGGGGAATAGCGTGTCCTTTTTCTATGGGGCACAGAGAGAAGTTAGTCCTAAAAGAACGGGACAGATTAGATGAACCATTTCTGCTGAGCTCCCCAATCTTGGAAATAAACATTTTAAATGATCCAAAAGCCTTTAAGTGACCCTATTTGAAATAATATGTATACCAGTAACAGAACCAGAGTTATTGTAAAAGCTATTCCCAAAAGACATGCTTTACCTTCAGAGACAGACTTTAGCATTTACTTTCAGTCCTCAATGTTGGAAATAAAAAGGACTCAGTGGCAGCCCACTTGAATGGTCCAGAAGAGTGAGCCTTCCCTGTCATCCTTCTGTTAGCATGACCAGGTCTTCCCTCCACCAGCCTTCTTGGGATACACAAAGCCACAGCAGTTGGCTCTTTCCAGCCCTTACCTGACTTTTTTCTCCATTTAGTCCTTGCTCCCTTGTTTCTCTATTTACACAGGTTTCATTGTCCACTTAATGACTTGGCTGCGAACATGTGTAGTTCTCAAATGGCTGGAAGCACGACATTAGTAAGAGCTGTTTGAAAAAAGCAAGTATTTTAATATACCTTTGTCTTTTCTTATCCGTCCTGAAATTGTTCATTATCTTTTTTTTCCCAGAAGATAAAGGGCTCTACTACCAGTTGGTTATCAATGTGAATATTTTGCTTTCACTTTCATTCTTGATTGCAAGAATCAGTGAATTTTTCCGAAGACATGGTAACGACCCAGAAAGTTCCATTTAGAAAAATATTTGGAAGATTTTTCGACAATGTTTCTCATCATCCCTACTATTTTGGAGTTTTAAATAGCTTGAGTTTTGTGCTATTATAACGTTCCTCAACTTATGCAGTGGAATCCCAACCCATCTGCTTTAAAGTAGTGTAAGAATAGAAAATCTGTAAATAAAATGTTAGTGATATAGAATTCGAAACACCCTTTAGTTGGCAGTTCTGTTGACCTTTACACGTTCAACTTCTTATTTAATGTCCCCCTGTGAAATATTTCATGAATATCAAGCACACATTTGCCCTCAAAGAGCCTTCCTTTCCAGGGATTTCTCAAAGAACACTTTTTTATGTTTTTTTTTTTTAATTAACACAAACAGTGATTCCTTTATTTATCCATTTCCATTTTGTAAGTTGATATTATCATTCTTTTGTAGTATGGAATCACCTGACTGTGAATTAGGCAAATTCATTTTTAAAAGCAAAGTGTGCATGCAATATTTCTGCCATGTTCCAGTGATTACATATTTCAATGATTACATCTTTAAGGATTCTTTTTTATCTGTCTCTTTTCAGGGAAGCAGAAAAACTAGAACAGGTGTTGGAGAGAAATGATTAATCAGTTGCAATTCTACCTTTCCTTTTGGTTCTCAATTCTGGTGACCATTAGAAAATCAGCTGGTTCTTTATAAATCCTTCAGAGGCTCTAAAACTGACCCATATCACAAATAAAATTAAGCGAGTTGCAAAATACAACATTGGTCACAAAATTGTATATTTGGAGAAATCCCACATTCTATTAACTAGTAAAGTAGTTTTTAGACGAATGATGATCATTGTGAATATTTATTGAGGACTTATTAGATGCCAGATACTATACCAAAGACTTCACATTTCTTATCTCATTTAATTCTCACAAAAATCATGTGGGTAGATATTATCACCCTGTTTTTCAGACCGAAAATTGGGACCCAGAAAGCTTACTTTAGTGGCCTGTACAAAGCAAAGCTGGAACTCCCAGCATAGGTCTCAGTGGTTTCAGAACCCCCAAATGACAAGCAGAGCGATAGAAACTGCTAGATAGATAGCATACCCACATCAGACGGAGCAGGTAGAAGCAATAAGGTGCCCACATTGCAGGTATTGAATAATAAAATATGGACCTCTAGTTATATTATGAGGTCAGTGTTTCAAAAATGTAATCATAGAATCAGAGGGCAAGAAGAGCCCCAGAGGCTCTCTAACAATATTGGAATACGCTCAGACAAGAAAGGTAGAATATGAAATTGTATCTGTGTTGTGATTACAACCATGTATAAGCAACTTATGTATGTGGAATAAGATGGGAAGAGAGCTTGAAAAATGTATTTATTAGTGTGAAGGGATTATGGGTTATTATATTTTCATGTTATATTTATGAGATAATTTTTTTCTTAAAGAACAAGATTAATCCTAGAGATTTTCTAATATACGGAAGGTATTAATCCTAACGTGGGTACTTATTTTAAGAAACATGTGGAAATACCAACATTTGAATTATGGACATCTATCAAAACACCACTATTGCTTTTTTGCATTTTTAGTGATGCATGAAAAAAGTTGTCTTAGAAAAATAGACTCTAGAAAGTGGCAGATTTAGTCACAGGACACACAAGAAGCAGAGAGTGGGGAGAGGGGGACAAGGCATAAATTGTAATTGCCATGCTCCAGCACAGTCGTATCTTATTCATTTTAATTTAATTTTTTTATTTCAAAAGTCTCACACTATAAGAAATTTGTAAGTACAATACAAATGACTTCCCCCCTCATAAATCACTTGAGAACAGGTTGTTGACCCCACGTATCATCCTGCTGCATAATTTAATGTATATTTCCTATAAACAAGGACACTCTCCTTTATAATCACAACACAATCAACAAAATCAGGAGAAGAGCATTGATACAGTATCATCACCCAATCATTAAAGCCCATAAACCAACTGTCTTGATTAAATAAATTCTTTATAGCAAAAGGATCCAGTTCAGAACTAATGATCACCTAGAGCTCCTGCGCCTGGTCTCCTCCTGCTTCACTCCTCCTGCTTCACTCATCCTGCTGCCATCCAATCTTTATAGAAAACCTGTCGCTCACCACCTAAGGGATCTATCATATCAAATTCCTGCCTTGTTTTCCATGCCCTCCCCAGCTCACTCATTCATTCCCTCTTTCATCTATTTATTCTTTCTGGCTCAAAACTCTAGATGTCCAACCTTATTTTCTGCTACTCCTAAACATGTATCATTCGACAGTTTATTTAATACATACTGCATCCCTCTTATATACCAGGTATCAGAGATACAGTGGGAGATTAGCCAAGCAGTGCCTACCTTCATGGAGTTTACAGTTGGGAGAACATCAAGTGTCATGGCAGGAAAATCTCTTCCCCATGACATAATATATTACATGCGTCCCTAATCTACTTCATATCGCTCCCTCCTTTCTCTACAGTTCTATTACATTTAGTGCCAACCTATTTTACAGTTGTTGTACCTATCGTGGGTTCTATGTGTCTCATCACCTAGATTGCAAACTCTCTGAGGGATTTCCATATTCTCTCAAGTCTCCAACACATTAGGAGTTCTAAACATAATTTCAGATATGGTTTATCCTTTGGTTTTTATAGGCTGCAGAGCACATATGTCCTCTTTTGAGTTCATATTTTAAAAATATCCGTATCTTTATAATTTGCAGTCTAAAGGAGGAAGAAATTATATTACATTTCTATCAATTAGAATATTAATTTTGATTGAGAGCTCTTTCACTTATTATGGCTGTTTTTATTGCCTGTTAATAGGAAGATTAACTGAAATTCCACTAGCATTGGAGAAGAGTACATTGTTTTGTATTTTTCATTCAGCAGTTTTATAGAATCAGAGAAATTACTTCAATAAATTCTTTGTTCTATTTATTATTAATGTGCAACAATTTACCCCAATTCTTAGTGGTTGTGGTGGTTTGAAGCTATTATGATGTACTCCAGAAAAGCCATGATTTAATCCTGAGCCAATCTTGTGGAGGCAGCCATTTCTTTTCATCCTAATTCAAGACGATAAGGAGAAAACTTTTGATTAGATTATCTCCACTGAGATGTGGTGCCCCCAATTGTGGGTGTGACCTTTTAATTAGATGGAGATGTGACTCCACCCATTCCAGGTGAGTCTTGATTAGTTTACTGGAGTCCTTTTAAAAGAGGAAGCATTTTGGAGAGAGTCAGAGCCAACAGAGAGAGCAGATGTAGATGCTTGGAGAATAATTGTTTTAGAGAACAGACACGGATGTTTGGAGATGCTTGGAGCCTAGCAGATGTTTCTGTGTCCCTTCCCATGAGATGTTAAGCAAGCTAGGACCTGGAGAAAGGTAAGGGAAGCCAAGAGATGAAAGCCAGCCCTGGAGAAGCAAAGTGAGGAACCCCCACAGGAACAGAGGCTGAAAGCAACGGAGCCCAGGAGCAAGGGACCAGCAGATGCCAGCCACGTGCCTTCCTAGCTGACAGAGGGGTTCCAGATCCATCAGCCTTCCTTGGATTAAGGTATCTTTTCCTGGTTGCCTTAGTTTGGACATTTTCATAGGCTTAGAAATGTAAACTTGTGACTTATTAAATTCCCTTTATAAAAGCCATTCTATTTCTGGTGTATTGGATTCCCGCAGCTTAACAAACTAATAGAGTGGTGTACAGCAACAACCATTGATTGTGTTCACTGTCGTGGTTCATGGGTTCAGAGTTGGCTGGGCTGTTCTCCCTCAGGCAGGGCAGGGGGAAGGTCTCTCAGACAGTTGGGGCAGACGTCCACTGGGGCTGCAGTCACCTGACGTTTGACTGGCTGGGCATCCAGGGTAATCCATTGACATGGCTAGAAGTAGATGCTGGCTATCAGCTGGGAGCTGAGCTGGGGCTGTCAATTGAAGCATCTCCTTGCAATCTCTTCAATATGGCAGTCTTGAGGTAGCTGGAGCTTTTCATGGTGGCTAATTTCTCTAGAGCAAGTGACCTAAGAGTCCTGCGTGGAAGTTGTATAGTCTCTAGGGACCTAGCCTTAGCTGTCACATAGCATCATTTCCATCACATTCTATGGGTGGGAATGTCCCAAGCCTGTTCAGATTCAAGAGGAAGGAACATATACCCCTCTTCTTTTTTTTTTTTTTTTTTTTTTTTAACATGGACAGGCACCGGGAATCGAACCCGGTCCTCGGGCTTGGCAGGCAAGCATTCTTACCTGCTGAGCCACCGTGGCCCGCCCATACCCCTCTTCTTGATGAAAGGGTGTCAAAAGAATTTGTGGCCCTCTTAAAAAATCATCACAGTTTATCCTCTGTGGATAAAAATTACTGATATTCCCTCAAATGCAAAATACATTTTTCCTCTCTTGAGAGCCCCAAAGTCTCATCTGCTATGAATCAGCCCAAGCTCGAGAACCAGGCTCTCAGCATGTGTACAGATAAGGAGGCGGCTTCTTGGTTCAGTTGTTCAGGAAAGAATCCTTTCCATCTGAAAACCAGCGAAATAAAGAGACAGAGTGTCTGTTCAGCATGTACCCAAGGTACAATAGTGATATGGGGACAGAATGAGGTCGGCGTTTTTCTTTAGCACAGAACCATAAACAAGAACAAGTTTGCTCCCAGCTACTGACTAGACTCATGCTATCTGAAAGGCAATGCATTCGAGTGGAAAGAGCATTAGACTCGGAAAAATCTCAGCGCCACCTCTGTGGTGAGATTTCACACAAGCTACTTTACTTCTCTGGGTCTCATTTTCTACACTTGATGAAAGAAGACTGATAAATCCCTTTGAGTACTCTTTCAGCTCAAAATTCAGTGATTCTTTCAAACGCCAAAATAATGCTACTTGGCTATGAACAATACAAACCACTGTGCATAAGTGTCATTGTACGAGTAGAAAATGTTACTAAATGAAGAGAAAAAATAAGGAATGAATAAGTAAAGAAGTCAAAGGTTGTGTTGTGAAACTAAAATTTCTTTTTAATCTATTTCTCCACAAGGGGTCACTAAAGCACTATCTCAAAGAGAATGGACGAGATTAAAAAATTTACTACTCCTAAATGGCTTTCGCGGTATATTTTAGTTTATTTATTATTATTATTATTATTATTTGCATGGGCAGGCACCGGGAATCGAACCCGGGTCTCGGGCATGGCACACAAGAACTCTGCCTGCTGAGCCCCCGTGGCCCTCCCTATTTTAGTTTATTTTTAATATCTCCCGACAGTTGCCAGAAACACATTAGGGTGAGGTGACATTATTTGTGACTCTAGGTGATGTTCCATGAGTGCCTAATGTCCCACAAGCATGAAGAGTCAGAATCTGAAAAAAAGTAAATTTTCTGCTTTGACTTTTCTACCGTCCCACTGGGATGTGGTAAGGGACAGGGAGATAACTTGATATAAAGTAATGTGAACTCTTTATGATGAAAATGTATTATGAAAATCCAAATTTTCTTCTCCAATGCAGTCTAGACATTTCTGCCTTTTGTAATATAGAAAAAGGAAGGATCTGGAGTGGGACATTCATTCATTCATTCCCCCAATATTTACAGAGAGGCATTCTGGACTGTGCTTGGCAATGGGGCTACAGTGATGAATGAGATGGATTTAATTAAGGAATCAGTTAACAGGGGGGTTTCTGATCAGATTCATTTGGAATTCCCTTTCCCTTAGGTTTTCTCATTTCGTCATCCCAGCAGATCCGTAGGGCAGGCACTGCAATTCCACTCCTATAGATGAACACTTGCAGGGCTGCAAAGGTTGGGAGCATTTTCAAGTAATGCCACGAGTGCACAGCAGAGCTGGGAGTTGGATGCAGGTGCTACTATTTCATCAAATCCAAAACTGAACCACAGAGATACCTGCATGGAAATTTTAGATGCTCAGTTGGGTATAGCCAATGTTGCTTGTTAAAAAAAAAAAAGCACATTACATTTTATTTTAATACAAAACTCTTTGGAAACAAAACTCCGAGTGGAATTAATGCCTTGAAACATAAAGATCTCTAGAGATCTCTGAAGAAAAATCTGTGAGTGAGAAGGATGGTGTTTTTTGTGTTGTTTTGTTTTTTTCAGATTGGACTCCACTATATCTCTTAAGGATATGTCAATGTTCATCCCAAATGAAAGCTATGTTGTATTTTCTTACAATTTGTCTCATGTCGTACATAAAGAAAACCTACTTCAAATGCCTACACCCATGATTCTGTCACAAAGGACTAGTTAGCCAGGAGTTCTGGGCTCTCTCCATAACTTGAGGAGCTTTTTCTTTTACTTGTTTAAGGGGACTTCAGCTGATTTAAACAAGTTGCCTTTGAAGCAAGTGCAGAATGCACAGAGGCCACTTGTGAAAAGAATATAGGCAACCCTCTATCCCTCAGAGCAAGTTTTTCTCTAACATTCTGCCTTTACTAGAGGAGAAAGGGAACCTGGTCAGATCTGTGTGTCAAGCCAGGGAAGCTTGATCTGCTTTTTCTGTGATGTATACTACTAAGGATCAAAGTAATCACTATTTTTAACTAATTGTTTTTATTTTAAAATTTATTATTATTATTATTATTGGCATGGGCAGGATCCTGAAATTGAACCCGGGTCTCCAGCATGGCAGGCGAGAATTCTGCCACTGAGCCACCATTGCACCTCCCTAACTGTTTTAAAACACAAACTAAAGTTAGTCTTGTTCTTACTTCTAATTGTTGCACAGTTTGGCTAAATGGCAAAAAAGTAAGGGGTGGAGAGAGACCTGCAAAATTACAAATTGATGTATACAATAAACATTAAATTATTACTATGTCAAATGAGTTCTATTGCTTCTTCTTCAATCTCCAGCTGGTTTAATCTCTTCCTTATTGATCATTAGGTATCTCACTAACACTTTCTGATACATTTTGTAGAATTGGATGAACAAATATAGACTGAGTCAGAACTGGAACCCAGGGTTTTTCATCTTCAAACCAAAGTTTGAAGTTTGCTGCACAGTTGATACATCAGAGCTTTCAAAGCAGTCATTTTCATACCAGCACTGCAATTTTTGCCTTATTTTCCTAATACCTGTACTTTCATTTAGTTAAAATCACTTTTGAATTACCTTATTCTAAGCAGTATTACCAGCAAATTGAGGGTAAACTGTTATTCATATTTTTAATTTTACATTAAAATAAATGTTAAACTATTTTTAAACATTTATCTTGTACAATCAGAGGTAGAAGCATCGATCTTTGGAAAATAATGGACTAGACAATACTTTAGTCCAGTGAAAAGTAAGTGCCAAGACTGCAAAGAACCATTCATAATTTTTGTCATAGAGTTCAAAGCGTGATTGTATGGAGACCCCAAAATCCTTCTGAATTTTTATTTGAGAAAACTAAAAATACAGCAGTAATTTCTTACACTTCCTTTTATCTATTGAACAAATGAATGAAAATGACTCTGATCAAATTATCCAACCACTGACCCTATGAGAAATTATAATATTGAAAAAGTATGTGAATAACTTTTGTTTGCCAAATAGCAGTGTGGTGGTTTGAAACAGTTGTGTACCCCAGCAAAGCCATGTTCCTTAACCCTAATTCAGAATTGCTGGGTGGGACTTTTGATTAGATTGTTTCCATGGAGATGTGTCCCCACCCATTCAAGGTGGGGTCACTTACTAGAGTCCTTTAAGAGGGAACCATCTTGGAAAAAGCTTGAGAATGCACACAGCCAGAGACCTTTGGAGATGCAGAAAGAAAACATCCCCGGGGAAGCTGGTTGAAGAAACTGGTAGAGAAAGCTAGCAGGCAATACCATATGCCTTTCCAGCTGACAGAGGTGTCCAGCAGCCAAACACCCGATCAGATGCCAGTCACATGCCTTCCCAGCTGAGAGAGGTGTACTGGAAAGCATCAGCCTTTCTTGAGTGAAGGTAACCTCTTGTTGGTGCCTTAATTTGGACATCTTCACAGTCTTAGAACTGTAAACTTGCAACTTATTAAATTCCTTTTATAAAAGGAATTTTCTGGTATTTTGCATTCCAGCTGCTTTAGCAAACTAAAACAAGCAGTATGGTACATTATTAAGTCTACTTCTGAACACAAATTTCAAGAAGGAGGATATATTCTTTACTCACAAAATTCAGGACAGTACTCATTCTCCAATGAATTCAATAACCTTTCAAGAGGAAAAATATAAGAAAAAAAAAGAAACTGAGTTCTTATTTAGGAATGAGATGAAAGACATTTTGCAAATTAATGAGCTTCAAGTATCAGGGAACACACCTGGTTTCACTTGAAAATTATCAAAATGCCTCCATTTAGCATATTTCACGTAAAAATATCAACAGTATGTTTATAACTCTCTAATTACTTAGAACAAGATACAAGTTTTTATGTGTACGATGACAGTATGTCAAACTGGTGCATCAAAATGATCTTCAAAGTTTCTGCTTTATTATTCATTATTTCTTTCCCATATAATATATTGAACTGTAACAGTAGTTTTCAATTTGAAGTTCCCCCATTCTCCATGAAAAAAATAATTTTGTGCTTTCATTTAGATTATCATAATAAAGCATAAATATGGGCATATTCTGGATCAAACTGGATTTTCATCTTAGAAAAAAATTTTTTCTGCAATTTCAGGTGGTTTCTATTTATACTTGTGTGTTTTTGTTTTCTTTATTCAGAAGAAGAGAACTTTTTATACCAAGTAACTTTTAAAATAATTCTTTAATTGAAAAATATAATGCAAATGTGGAACAATGTGTAAAGTAAATAATCGTTGAATGAATGTTTAATTCATTTCATAGCCAGTCTGCCAACCTTTTAACCCCCCCTCCTTTAAATTCTCTTGGATATGCTATCCTTTTTTGCCACTATTTTGTCATTTCAGTGATTTTTCTCTGTTCACTTAAGGCCATATCTGCCTATCAGCAACACTATCAAATATGCAACATTTTATATTAGTCTCTAAACTTATGATTATATCTTTGAATGTTACCTTTTTGAGATAATTTCTCTCAAGACTTCCTTTAAATTTTAAAGCACCAAGCAAAAATCATTTAAATTTGGAATTTATAATAGGTGAATGCCCTAAAATAACCATACCCTAGTGTGGTAGTTAGATTCAGTTGTCAACTTGGCCAGGTGAAGGCACCTAGTTCCGTTGCTGTGGACATTAGCCAATGGTAGGTGAATCTCATCTGTTGCTGATTACATCTGCAGTCGGCTAGGAGGCGTGCCTGCTGCAATGAATGATGTCTGATTTAATTGGCTGGTGCTTAAATGAGAGAGCTCAATGTAGCACAGCCCAAGCAGCTCAGCACACCTCATCTTAGCACTCGCAGCTCAGCCCAGCCCAGGCCTTTGGAGACGCAGAAAGGAATCATCCCGGGGAAAGTTGATGGAACCCAGAGGCCTGGAGAGAAGGCCAGCAGAGATCACCCTGTGCCTTCCCACATAAGAAAGAACCTCCGTGGAAAGTTAGTTGCCTTTCCTCTGAAGAACTAATGAAATAAATCACCTTTTATTAAAAGCCAATGGACAAGTTCCTAGAAAGGCATGAACAACCAACTTTGACTCAAGAAGAAATAGATGACCTCAACAAACCAATTACAAGTAAAGAAATTGAATCAGTCATTCAAAAGCTTCCCAAAAAGAAAAGTCCAGGACCAGACGGCTTCACATGTGAATTCTACCAAACATTCCAGAAAGAATTAGTATCAACTCTGCTCAAACTCTTCAAAAAAATTGAAGTGGAGGAAAAGCTACCTAATTCATTCTACGAAGCCAACATCATCCTCATACCAAAACCAGGCAAAGATATTACAAAAAAAGAAAACTACAGACCAATCTCTCTAATGAATATAGAGGCAAAAATCCTCAACAAAATTCTAGCAAATTGAATCCAGCAACACATTAAAAGAATTATACATCATGACCAAGTAGGATTCATCCCAGGTATGCAAGGATGGTTCAACATAAGAAAATCAATTAATGTAATACACCATATCAACAAATCAAAGCAGAAAAATCACATGATCATCTCAATTGATGCGGAGAAGGCATTTGACAAGATTCAACATCCTTTCCTGTTGAAAACACTTCAAAGGATAGGAATACAAGGGAACTTCCTTAAAATGATAGAGGGAATATATGAAAAACCCACAGCTAATATCATCCTCAATGGGGAAAAATTGAAAACTTTCCCCTAAGATCAGGAACAAGACAAGGATGTCCATTATCACCACTATTATTCAACATTGTGTTGGAGGTTCTAGCCAGAGCAATTAGACAAGAAAAAGAAATACAAGGCATCAAAATTGGAAAGGAAGAAGTAAAACTATCACTGTTTGCAGACGATATGATACTATACGTCGAAAACCCGGAAAAATCCACAACAAAACTACTAGAGCTAATAAATGAGTACAGCAAAGTAGCAGGTTACAAGATCAACATTCAAAAATCTGTAGTGTTTCTATACACTAGCAATGAACAAGCTGAGGGGGAAATCAAGAAACGAATTCCATTTACAATTGCAACTAAAAGAATAAAATACTTAGGAATAAATTTAACTAAAGAGACAAAAGACCTATACAAAGAACACTACAAAAAAAAAAAAAAAGCCAATCTGTCTCTGGTTTGTCACATTCCGGCAGTTAGCAAACTAGAACACCTAGTATCGTGATTTTCTTACATTTTAATTTGTTTATCACTCAAAGGTATACTCTTAACAACTGATTTAATTTTGCCTATTTAAAAATATTGACATCTATAAAATAAGCACACATGACATTTTGCACAGGAAGAGTGTTGTGACTAATCTTTCCTCAGAATAACAAGAAACACTATTAAAATGTTCAAAATATTTTTCAATCTTTCTCTTATAATCTTTCTGGGAAATTTTGCCAACAAATACATTTGACCTCAAGAGAATGGGAAACTCCCAGCCTTCTCTCTTTCCCCATCTTCTAACAACTCCAGTGACAAAGAAATAGCTAATGTGCTGGCAGTTACCAGATTGACCCATTGTACCAGTTCTTGCCAGTCATCAACACGCTAGGTTTGGAATTAGAAGGAGCTTGGCTGACTACCCATTCTGCCTCTTGCTTTCCATGTAACTTCTTGGAAGCTGTTTCCTCAAAGTGATTTTACTGACCCACCAAGAAATAAAACACCGCTAGCACTGTTTCATTCATCATAGCTTTACAGTGTGTTTTGAGATCTGTTTCTTGAATTTTTCTAAAATTTTTCTTGACTGTTACTATGTACTTACTATTTCACTTTGTCATATTCCACCAAAGTCCTTTTGGATTTATATTAGAATTGTCCTACATATATAGATTAATTCTGAAAAATTTGGCATCTTTCTTTACAATAACATAGAATGCCACTCTTGTGGTGGTCTACTTTTCTTCAGTAAAGAAGTACAAACTTTTTCATAGATTTTCTTTTATGTCTTCTATATGTTTTATAGTTTTAGCTTTTAGGTTTGTCAGTAATCCATTTTGAATTAGCACTTTTTCATAAGGTGTGTGGTTGTGGTTGATGTTCACTGTTTTCCCTTACTGATATCCAGTTGTTACAGTACTACTTGCTGAAAAAAGTCTCTCCTTTCCCTACTGGATTCTTTGAGTACACCATGAAAATCAGTTGACTTATAGACATGCAACTTTTATTTCTGGACTCTGTTCTGGACTCTATAAAACAGACATTTATCTATATGTCTACTTTTGCATTAATAGTACACTGATTTTTATTGCTTTAGCTTTATATTATGTCTTGAAATCAGGTACTGTAAATCCTCTAATTTCTGTTTCATATTTTTTGTCTATGCTAGATCCTTTACATGGCCATTTAGATTTTAGAATCAGCTCACCAATTTCTTCACAAAATCTGCTGGGATATCAATTGAGGTTGTGGTGGATTTCTAGACCAATTTGAGGAGAACCGACATTTAAAATATTGACCATAATTCTTAAGAGAAGTGCAATTCATGAGGCCAGGTTTACAATTTCCCAAGCTCTCTGCCTAGAGACAATTCTCGAATTTGATTTCTTAATAATTTGTTGAGGATATGTGTCTATCTTCACTTCTGTGTCTTGTAAGTTTTTGATTAATTTTGGTATCAGGGCTGGCCTCACAAAATGAAGTGGCAAGTGTTCCCGCCTGTTCTATTTTCTAGAAGTTTGTGTAAAATCAGTATGATTTCTTTAAATGTTGGGTAGAATTTGTCAGTGAAAACATCTGGACCTATGGTGTATTTTAGGGGAATGTTTTAGCTGCTAATGAAATTTTAAATATTGTCATGGTTAGGGACAGGTGTCAACTTGGCCAAGTTGTGGTACCTGTTCATCTGATTGGGCAAGCGCTGGCTTGTCTGTTGCAATGAGGACATTTCATAGGATTAGGTCATGATCACGTCAGCTACATCCACAGCTGATTCCATTTGTAATCAGCCAAAGGGGAGTGTCTTCTGCAATTAGTGATGCTAAATCCAATCATGGGAAGCCTTTTAAGGAGGACTCAGAGGAGACAGATTCCATTCCTGCTTTGGCTGGTGAGCCTCTCCTGTGGAGTTCATCCAGGCCATCCATTGGAGTCATCGGCTTCGCAGCCTGCCCTGTGAATTTTGGACTCTGCGTTCCTACGGTCACGTGAGACACTTTCATAAATTTTATATTTGCAAGTGTTCCCTGTTGATTCTGTTTCTCTAGAGAACCCTAACTAATACAAATATAGACACAAGATTATTTACATTATCTAGTCTTCTTGAGTAAGTGTTCCCCGAAGAGATTTATCCAATTCACCTAAATTATCAAATTTAATTGGCATAAGTTGCTCATAATATTCCCTTATTTGCCTTGTAATGTTTATAGGATCTATAGTAACGTCCTCTCTTTCTTTCCTGATATTAGTAATTTGTATCTTTTCTCCTTTTTTTTTCTGGATGTCTGCCTACAGTTTTAAATTTCATTGTTCTCTCAAAAGAACCACGTTAAGTTGGGGCAAGATGGTGGTGTAGGAAGGTGTGGAATTTAGTTAGTTCTCTAGAGCAATGAGGAAATAGACAAGAACTGGTTGGAACAACTGTTTGAGGGACATTTGTGACCAGACACACATTGTGCACCAGTCTGGAACAGCGGAAGGGTTGAGATCATAGCACAGAACTGCAGGGAAAGCTCCCAAACTCCAGAGGCTGGCGCCCCTCCCCCACTGCCAGCAAGCTATTGGAAATACTTCCCCTTGGGAGAAAGAAGGAGTCAAAAAGGAAGGTAGATCAACCAAACTCCAACTGCAGTTTTACTTAACAAATTTAGACTGCTGAATACAAGCTTCAAGCACAGTAACCCTGAGGTCTCTCTCGGTAGAAAAAAGAAGGGCTGACGAAGAAAACAAACAAACCATGGAGGCTTTTGGAGTCAAGTAAGCTCAGAATATTGGAAAAGGGCTGTCCAAAAAGAAAAAGGGCACATAGAGCCAGTACCAACTCTCTATCTCTCTGTCTCTGTCTCTCTCTCTGTCTCTGTCTTTCTCTCTCAGTGTTCTAAGCAGCTCATTAGAGAATCTCTCAGACATTTTCAATTGTCAATGCTGACACAAGCAAGGGTGGAGTTAAGATAGGTGTGAGAGACAAAGTAATAAGACAAATGGAGAGAGAATTCCCTAAAGGGCAAATCTTTCCTGAGAAAAGGGGGAGTGGGGCCCAGCTCAAGTGGTGGCCTTCCTTCAGAGAATTCAGACCCCAGGATCTGGAAATCAGAAACAGTCTAAGCTTCCCTTCTGCCTTAGCCTCTGTCTCAACCACGCCCCTGGCAGGGACAAGGGCTGCTGAGAATTAAAGGCACCACACCATTTTATGCTGGTGGGGAGCTGTGGGCTGCTAAGTGCCACCTGGCTGTGCAGGATAGGAAAAGCACAGTCAGACAACCTGCTGGGTCTCATCCTCAGGGAAGCGTGACACTGATTACACCCTTTCCCTGAGACCTTGGCTTGTCTTGCCTGGGAAAATCAATCATATCTTGGGAGACCATCCTCCAAAAAAGAAAAGGTTCTATATAAGCAGGGCAAGAACCAGGAAAACAAGAGCTGAAAAATTCTGATCAGTTAAAGAGAAGTTATGCTAGAGGTCTAGAAAATGATGGGCTGAATGCCAAAGAACAGATAGAGATAAGCCAACCAGGTAAGCATGAAAATGACCTCCAAAAAAAAAAAAAAACTAGTAAAGGAAATCAGATGCCTAGACACCAGCAAAATATTATAAATCATAATAGGAAGAACAGACATGACCTAGTCAAAGGAACAAACTAACATTTAAAATGAGATACAAGAGGTGAAACAAATAACTTAAAATGTTCAAATAAGCATGCTTAATAAATTAAAAAATCACATCAATGAGTTGAAGGATTTATGGCAAAAGAGATGAAAGATAAAAAGAAGACATCGGGCAACCATAAAGAAGAACTCAAAAGCCTGAGAAAACAAATGGTAGAGCCTGGAGGATGATAGGCACAACAGAAGAGAGCAGAAACACAACTGAGACTTATGACAGCAGATTTGAAGAGGCAGAAGAAAGAATTAGTGGGAGGACAGGCCATCTGAAATCCTACACACAAAAGAACAGATAGGGAAAAGCATGAAACAATATGAGCAGGGTCTCAGGGAATTGAATGACAACAGGAAGTGTATGGACACACGTTATAGATACCCAAGAAAGAGAAGAAATGGGTAGAAAGAATAATGGAAATAATCACTGAAAATTTCTCTTCTCCTATGAAAGGCATAAAATTACAGATCTAAGAAGCACAGCATACCCCAAACAGAACAGACTGGAATAGACCTACTCCAAGAAAGTAGTTGGACTGTCAAATATCAAAGACAAAGAATTCTAAAAGCAGCAAGAGACAAGTGGTTGAGTATATAGAAGGGATGCGTGATACGACTGTGCAGATTTCTCAGCAGAAAACATGGAGGTAAGAAGGCAGTGGCATGATATATTTGACACACTGAAAGAGAAAAACTGCCAACCAAGAATTCTATATCCAGCAAAACTGCTCTTCAAAAATGAGGGGGAATTTAAAATATTTTCAGACAAACAGGCACTGAGAAAGTTTGTGACCAGAGGCCTGCTCTACAAGAAATACTAAATGGAGCACTACAGGCAGATAGGAAAAGATAGGAGAAAGTGATTTTGAGAAGAGTATAGAAATGAAGACTATCAGTAAAGGTAAAAAGAGAAAAAAAAATAAGATATGATATATCAGAATAAAGTCAAGATGCCTGAAACAACATGGATGAACCTTGAAAACATTATGTTGAGTATAACTAACCAGAAACAAAAGGACAGATACTGTATCGTCTCACTAATATGAACTAACATTAACAGGTGAACTTTGAGAGTTAATGTCAAGTACAAAGATTACCAGGAAATAGAAAAGAGGGTAGAGATTGGGCATTTGATGCTGAAAGAGTACAGAATGTTCAACATGATTGACTGTAAAGATCCAGAAATGGACAGCACAATATTATCTGATGGTAGCACAATATTGTAAGCACACTGAACAAAGCTGAGTGTGAGTATGGTTGAAAAAAGAAGGCTAGGGGCATGTATGACACCAGAAGGAAAACTGGGTCAGTATAACTTAGCGAAACCTAGAGTGGACAATGATGGTCATTAAGTGTATGAATAGAAGAATGTTTTTACCTGAGGGAGAACAAATGCATGTCAATAGAGCAAAGTATTCAAAATGGGATGGTGTTCTCATTTGCAAGCTGCTGGAATGGCTTTTAGAAAGGGGAATTTATTAAGTTGCAAGTTTACAGTTCTAAAGCTGTGAAAATGTCCAAATAAAGTAAGGCTATAGAAATGTCCAATATAAGGCATCCAGGGAAAGATACCTTGGCTCAAGAAAGCCTATGATAGTCAGGGTTTCTATCTCAACTGGAAAGGCATGTGGTGAACACGGCGTCATCTGCTAGCTTTCTCTCCAGACTTTTTGTTTCATGAAGTTCCCCCAGGGGTGTTTCCCTTCTTCATCACCAAAGGTTTCTAGCAGCGTGGGCTCTCATGGTTCTCATGGCTCTCCTGCTTTTTCCAAAACATTTCCTTTTAAAGGATTCCAGTGAACTAACCCAGACCAAACTGAAATGGGTAGAGTCACAGCTTCCATTTAATCAAAGGTTAATCCCCACAATTTGGTGGGTCACATCTCCGTGGAGATAATCTAATCAAGTTTCCAACCTACAGTACTGTACACAGAAAAAACTACAACCAATGCAAACTAGGGTCTATAGTGATCAGTAGCATGGTATGCTTCTATCAAATGTAACAAAGACATACACCAAAGCTAAATATCAATAAGAAGGAGTTATAAGGGTAGGGTATGGGATTTTTGGAGGTATTGTTTCTCCTTTTTATTTTAATTAAAAAATTTATTTCTCAGTTTTCTTTTTCTTCACTTTCCTCTTTCTTTGCAGAAGAAATGGAAATGTTTTCATATAGATTGTGGTGGCGAATGAATATTATACTGGGAACCATTATACCAAGAACCACTGATTGCTTACTTACGATGGATTGTACATTGTGTGAATAAAACTGTTGAAAATAAACAGAAATATACAAGTGTTGAAGAAAATGTGGAGAGAAAGATGTACCAATTCACTATTGGTAGGAAAGGAGAATGGTGCAGCCCCTCTTGGAGGGCAGTGTGGTGATTCCACAGGAGGCTAACTATAGGGTTACCACATGAGCCTGCAGCTCCATTATTAGGTATACACTTGTAAGAACTGAAAGTAGGGATACGAATGGACATTTGCACACTGGTGTTTATGTTGGCAGTATTCACAATTGGCAATGGATGAAGGTGGCCAAAGTGTACATCAACTGAAGAATGGAAGGGGGAACTGTGGTCTATACATATAATAGAATATTGAGTGGCTGCGAGAAGGAGTGAAGTCGTGAGGCATGCAACTAGGTTAATGAACCCTGAAAACAGTATGTTGAGTGAAATATGCCAGAAACAAAAAGATAGATATTAAAATGCCTCACTAGTAAGGACTAACTATAGTGTGCAAATGCTGAGAATTGAATTTGAGAGCATACGTTATCAGGGGAAGGCCTTATTATAAAGTTTCCTAGATTGTAAGCTCTTGCAGCAGTCACAGCTATTCCTGAGTTGTAACAGTTATTTCTAAATTCTGAGACACTGAGCTCTTTCTTTACAATCTGGTCATTCCCTAGAACTTCGGGAATGTAGCTGTGTGACACCTGAGGCTTAGAGCTAGAGTTCTGCAGCTATGAAAGTCAGCATTACCCTATACAGCCTCTGTTAAAAAAAGTTGAAAAAGAGACCAGACTTCAATTAGAAATATGAATGAAGCTGATCTGGTTAGGACTAAGGTAAATTAGAATACAGGGTAAAGGACATTATTGACTGTATTTTAAAACTTCAAATTCTGTGTGAGACCAAAGGAAGAGATGTTTATTTGGTGCAAAATTTATATTTTCAGTAGCACACTATCTAATTTAACCTGTACAGTCAGTTTATTGAACACCGTAATTACATGGAAACTTGAAAAGGGAGTGAGATCTTGTTAGTTTGTACAAGTTAGTGTGATGCCCTGATACATCCCAGAATAATTTTGGGCAGAAGATAAGAAAATATTTGCAGAGTCCCCTTGAGGGACTGGGGAAAAATGTGGAAATATTAAACTTCCCTACCTGGGGAAGACTTGATATTCTCATAAGCATTAGGGACTACAAATTTAATAGGTCAAGCCTTCAATCTTGGGTTTGCCCTTATGAAACTTATTCCTGCAAAGGAGAAGTTAGGCCTACTTATAAGTAAGTATCACCCCAGAGAACCTCTTTTGTTGCTCAGATATGGCTTCTCTCTCTAAGCCAACTTGGTGTGTAAATTCACTGCCCTCCCCCACTACATGGGGCATAACTCCCAGGGATGAGCCTGGCCCTGGCATCATGGGATTGAAAAAGACTTCTTCTCCAAAAGGGGGAAGATAAATGAACAAAATAAAGCTTTGGAGGCTGAGAGATTTCAAACAGAGTCAAGAAATCATTCTGGAGGTTATTCTTATGCATTATATAGGTAACCCTTTTAGGTTTTTGGTGATCTGGAGTAGCTAGAGGGAAATGCCTGAAACTGTTGAACTGTAATCCAGTAATCTTGATTCTTGAAAATGAATGTATAACTATATAGTTTATGCTGTGACCATGTGATTGTGAAAACCTTGTGACTGACATTCCATTTATCCAGTGTGTGAACAGATGAGTAATAAAATAAAGAAAAAAATAAAGAAAGAATAGAGGGGCTGGGGGTATACGATGTTTTGGATGTTCTTTTTAATTTATTTTTATTCTTATTTTTACAGTTTTTGGAGTAATGAAAATGTTAAAACAATTGTGATGATGAAAGCACAACTATATGATGATACTGTGAGCCAATGATTGTATACTTTAGATGATTATATGGTATGTGATTATACCTCAGTACGATTGCATTAAAAAAAAAGAACCACCTCTTGGTTTCATTGATTGTCTCTATTATTTTACTGTTTTTCAATATCATTGATTATATGCTCTATATTATTTTCTCCCTTCTGTTGACTTTCAGTTTGCTCTTCTTTTCTAGTTTCTTAAGTTAAACCTTCCTGTTTCCTCACATACACATTTAATAGTAAACATTCCCTCTAAGCACTGTTTTTTTTTGCTGCATCTCACAATTTGAAATACTGTGTCTAAATTTTAATTTCATTAAAATATTTTATAATTTCTCATGACTTTCTCTTGTGACCCACGGTTTGATTAGAAGTATATAATTTGTAACTATTTGGGAGATTACAAATCTCTTTCTATTATTCATGCTAGTTTGATTACTCTGTGGACAGAGAATATATTTTGTATGATTTCAATTACTATAAATTTCTTGAGGCTTATTTTAGATGAAACAGAATATGTTCCACCTTGGCAAATATTCCATGTGCAGTGGAAAAGGAAATGCATTCTTCAGTTATTGGGTAGAGTATTCTATAAATGTCAATTAGGTCAAACTCATTGATAGGATTGTTCTGGTCTTCTATATTAATAATTCCCCAAACTCTCTGCATTTATCACCTGCAGGCCTTCAAAACCTACTATTACTTGTACCCTAATCCTAGAGATTATCATTCATACCCCATTAGTCTGGGGTATGACTTTGTCTTTGGAATTATTAAGAGATTCTCAGGTGATTCTAAGGTGCAGGCAAGTCTGAGACCCATGTTTTGCATGGTTACTGATTTTCTGTATACTTTTTTCTACAAATTACAGAGAGTGGAAGTGATGAACTCTCCAAGTATAGTTGTGGGCTAATTTATTTCTCATATTAGTTCTATCAAGTTTTGTTTCATGTTTTTTTAGCACTGTTGTTGGGATTTTGTGTCTTCTTGATTGACTCTTTTACTGTTATGTATTGTTATGTAATGTCCTCTTTTACCCTGATAATAGTCCTTATTCTGAAGTTCTACTTTGATATTATATAGTCACTCCATCTCTTGTTTTTTTTTTGTATAGATATGTACATAGCATATTTCTCTCCTTTAAATTTTGCACATATATGTATCTTCATATTTTAAGTGAGTTTCTTGTAGATGCAACGTATAGTTTGGTCTTGCTTTTTATACAGTCTAAAAACCTCTGCCTTTGATTTGGGCATTTAGATAATTCACATTTACTGTAATTACTTCTATGTTTTATTTAAATCTACCACCTTGCTAGTTGTTTCCTGGCAGATAAATACTAGACATGAAAATCTGTTCATAAGCTATATACATCTATTGCCAAAATATTTTCCAAAGTGATACTAATTTGCACATTGTACAAGAGTTTTTTCCCACATCCTCAACAAAAGTTAATCTATACCAGATTTGTTAATTTTGACAGTCTCACGGGTGTGAATTATCTCATTGTTTCAATGTGAATTAACTTGATAACTAATGAAGATAAACATCTAAAAATCTTTTTAGCTATTCCATTTTACTTTCCTGTGAGTTAGCTGATTATATTCTTTGTATATTTATATCTTGAGTTGTCTTTTTCTTACTGATTTGTCAAGATTATTTATAGTTTAAGAACTGTACTATTTCTTAGTTGTATAAATCACAAATATATCCTCCCAGCCTGTGGCTTGTTTTTAACAATCGATTAATGGTGCCTTCTTTATTGTTTATAAAGTTTTAAATTTTAAAATGATCAGATTTATTCATCTTTTCCTTAAGTGGGGCGCTTTGTGTCTGGATTATACTAGTCAACAGCAACTAGTAAGAGTTCTTTCCTATATCCTCATCAATATATTTCTTATCAGACGATCTAGGCACCCTCCTTTCCAGTTCTCTCTTTGTCTATTCTGTGTCAATACCCTATTTTAAAAAGTCGGTTTGAATAGTTTCTCTTGGTCTTTGGTGTTCTGCAATTTCACCACCATATGCCTAGGTATGGAATTCTTTATATTAATCCTGCTCCAGAATGAGTACTTCTTAAATCTGAGGATTCAAATATTCCACAGTCCTGGAAAATTCTTAGCTATTACTCTTTGAACACTACCTAACACATTCTCTCTAGTCTCTCTCTTTTTTTTTTTTTTTTTTGGCACTTCTATTAGATTCATGTTGGACCTTTCTCTTCTATTTTCCACTTATTTATCTCCTGCATGGCATTCTAGTAAATTTCCTCTAATCGTACTTGCAGCTAGACGTATAGTTCTCAAACCCTGAATGGAAGGTAAGCCTTAAAAGAATTAAGGCTACATGTTAGCAAACTGCCAGAAGCAAAAGATAAAAAAACGGGCAGGCATAAGGCTCGCCCCTACAGCTCAGGAGACTGTGTGCCAAAGCCAAAACAATAAAGTATTGCGGTGGATGTCTCAATTTTGTACTCAACGAACATTAAATAGAAACAGATGTTGCTGTGGGTCAAGTGCTAGCTATCTATGAAGTGTTAAGTAAGATCACCTGGGATTATCATCCCAAATTTGGCATAGAGTATTTCTTACTGCATATATGACTTTAAGACATTTATTTACTCCAAGTTTCAATTTCTTTGTGTGGGTTGCTCTGAGGATAAAACGGAATGCGAGCTAAAACACTATGCTAAAGTGCTATTAAGGTAGTCTCACCATTCTAAAACATCATTAATTCTAACGCGTACTACAGATTTGATAATAGCTTGGGAAGCGAAGGAGCATTCCACTAGACGGACACATTATGAGTTTTTCCGATTTCGGAAATAAAAACGACGCGAAAGTCTGCTTTTAGAACTGAGGAACCACAGTACCGCATTAGCGTTCTCTCTTCACAAATGCCCTTTTCTTGAATTTGAATGATATCTCCCTATTCCAGCCTTTGGTTGTACAGACCTCCTACGTGTCAGCAGTAAGTTTTATTCACAACCTGTCTCAATGCTCAAGCTCTGGCTGAGATGGAAAGCTTTCACGGGAACTGGTTTTCACACGCTGAACTCCGCCTCTGTACTTCATTGGCTGTTGCTCTCCCAGGACCCGCCCACTTCGTTTCCCCTATAATGACCTCAATCCTGATTGGATGCCATCGTTCTTTTGTTGTGGCGAAAGGTGGATCCGGGTGTTTTGAAATAGGATTGGGACGCCGGGCAGCAAATGCGCAGGCGTGCGTTCCTGCTTCGGGATTGGCGGGCGGCTGGGAGCGAGGCGGTGCGATTCTCCCTCTGCGCAGGCTCTGTGGACCGAGAAGGCTCAGCTGCCGGTGTCTTTTGGTCGGAGTTCCCAGGCCTGAGGTGTTGTCTCCCAACTCCCGTCCCCTCTCCCGGCGCCTCCAGCTGCAGGTGAGGAGGATCGGGCGGTCCTAGGCAGCGGAGCGTCTGGCCCAGGGAGACTGGAGTTGCGGCCCCAGTATCGCCGACGGCCTGGAGGGCGGGGCGGGGCGGGCTGGACGCGGCCCGGGAAGAGCGGCCTGGGCAGTTTGTGAGGAGGCTGGGGCCTGCCTCCCTGCAGAAGCCCTGCGCCACTTCTTTTCTCGTCTCTTCATCATGCCCGATAGATTCCTTTGGGCAAGAGCCACCCTCGGGTTCCCAAACCCTGCCGCCCCCTCCCCGCGCTTCTTGGTCGGAGACCGCCGTCCAGCCCTCTCCCGGGAATGGGGCCGTGGGAGGGACGTTCCTTTGGGGGGGATGAGACCTGGCTCGCCTGCACCTGCTGGTGTGTGCTAGGCCGGGGGCTGGGCTGTGGCGGGGGAGAGAACGTCCAGGCGGGAAGGAGGAGACTGGGCGGTAAGATGAGGACTGGTGGTTTCTTAGGGGCGTTGAAAGCGGCGCCCGGATTTGTTTCTCCGTCTGCTTCTCTTAAGGATTTTACCGAACAAGTTTGGGTGGGTAATGATTGGAAAGAAGGAAGAGAGGATGTTTCTGAAAAGGAAGGGCTTCTGTCTTACAATGTTATCAATCATATTAGTTCTGTGACATAACAATATTAAGAACAGGTGGTATGCCAGGTATTCCCAACACCGAGTCTCTTCTTGTGGACTCAAAGTTATGCCTCTTTAACTTTGTGCCTGTGCTCCTCACTGACTAAACTCAGTGTGTAGCTAGCCTCTCTCTGGAGATCTGTTTTCCGTTCAAATCCTCGTTTGGCCAAACAATTCCTTGATCTTACGGAATTTGAATCGGGATTTATCCATCCAGAATAAAGATAAAACATTGAATTTGAACTGATTTGAGTAAACCAGGTTGAAGTTGATGCAGCTTGAAGGGAATGAAATTTATCTTCATTGGTTTAGTAGTTAGTAGAAATAACGAAGGAATTTGACCGTCTAAGATTGCAAAATGTTTGGCAAATTTAGATGAGGGCCATATTAAAATGTCTTAGCATAAAAGTAAAAGCATTTAGTAAACTAATACACAAAGACGTTTTAGTAGTTCTACAAGTTCTGTAATAAGTGCATGACATGGTAGATCATAATTGAAA
The DNA here is from genome assembly GCF_023851605.1 of Tamandua tetradactyla. Lineage (NCBI taxonomy): Eukaryota > Metazoa > Chordata > Mammalia > Pilosa > Myrmecophagidae > Tamandua > Tamandua tetradactyla. The sequence goes on along the minus strand of NC_135348.1, from coordinate 27,713,808 downwards.
ATCAGTTTTAGATGCAGGGAAGTTGGGTGGTTGAGATTGGATGGCTATCAGTAACAAGTCTCAGGATCTCAAATCACATTGACATAGTTGTGGTGAAATGCTGGGAAGAAACAAACTGGAACATTTACTGTAATCCTTGCTCTGTTGGAAATTAGTTTAGTGATATTGGATAATCCACCCATCTTTGACCTTGGTTTCTTTATGTAAGATAAGGCAGCTACACCAGATGATTTTTCCAAAATTCTTTTTTTGTGTATCAACACATTAAAGCCTCAAAACAACTCCATGTTATTATCCGTATCTTACAGATGAGGAAACTACTAAGATGTTAACCTTATTCAAGTTCCAGATCTTATAAAGGACAGAGCTAAGATTTGGATTCAGGCAGTTTATGTTCTAAATCATTGTGCTAAACTGTCTCTTGAAAAGATGGATCTTGTGATACTATTAGTAGAAATTGTAGAAGTATATTTGATAAGATAATAGTCTTTGGTCATGGTTAGGTGTGTGAGCACTGAAAGTATAATTAAATGAGTCTTGTGCCATTGCTTGCCATGCTTCTTGATCCTTATTCTCTGCATACTCTGATCTTCTTTGAATTAAATTATCAAAATAATTTTAGATTCCCTTCCACTGACCAAGACTAAATGAGAAAAGATACCAGAATTTACTGTGATTAAGGTCAGATTTCCATTTATGTGTAGAAATGGGAGAAGTTTAAAATGAATCCTATGAATACATTTAACATGAAATTGGATTCATGTGACAGTATTTTACAGTTGGAAAACTGAGTCTTGTATGAGTACATATTATTTTGTGGTAATTTAGTAATGTGGTACTGTTTTAGACTAGAAGTTGAAGAATTACTGGATTGTTCTTGTTTTGAAAGAAAATAAAATCCATTGCTAGACTACTTTGACACAGAGAGCTCAACAAACCTTTTGGTTCAGATGTATATAATAAATCAGCTATTACCCTAAAATCTACTGAAAGACTTAAAATACATACAATGAAATTTTGAGGCCAGTCAATTTAATCACATCACAAGAGAGAAATTGCTACTCTTTTTTTTTGTGGTGGAAAGGTGGTAGGGATGATCTGGGCACTTACTAATGAGCGATACCCATTTGTACAGGGCTGCTATCTACAGTTGGGCACGTTTTGCACTGTACAGCCCTTGGCGTGCTGTCTTTTACACAGACTATGATGTAAATGATTGTTCTCTGAGGTTGTGTGATATGTATTACAGGACAGTCCTGGTGATACTTGCTTTTGTGCTTCTGCCTCTATCTCAGTATTGAATGTGTTTTTGTAAGTAATTTTCCCTCTAATAAGGTTTTCCCCCCGGTTACCTATTTTTGTGCTGTCTTTAATTTTTTTTTAAATTTTATTCTTTTCACTTTTTCAGAGGAAGTCAAAACAATTGATAAGTGTATTTCTGTTTGAGTTATATGTAACCAAAGTTTCAGAACCTAGCCCTGTAACATTGTGTTTTATGGAAAACTTTTTGGTTTAATTTTAAAGATTAGACTGAAAAATAAGCAAAATAAATATATCACATCCCTATACTACATCTTCTTTCAAAATCAGAGGTATTAATTTAGTGTAATTATCTGCTTCTTTGTCTTGTATATCTTATAATGCTTTTTAGCTATTGTGAAAATTCTGCTTTAGCTTTTATGCTGGTTTGAAAGTATTATGTGCCCTAGAAAAAATGTGTTTTAATCCTATACCATTTTTATGGGAGCAACTGTTTCTTGTAATCCTGATTCAATACTGTGGTTTGGGAACTTTTGATTAGATTATCTCCATGGAGACAAGACACACCAGTTGTGGGTGTGACTTTTTGATTAGATGGTGATGTAACTGCCCATTTAGGGTGGGTCTTGATTAGTTTACTGGAGTCCTTTAGAAATTACAGAGCTGACAAACTTCAGCAGAGCTGGCACAGATACCAACACTTGGAGAACAGAGACATGGATGTTTGGAGATGCTTGAGGCCCAGCATATGTTGCTATGATATGTTAAGCAAGCCAGAACTTGGAGATAGCCTTGGGAAGCCAAGAGATGAAAAGCAAAGTGAGGAACCCACAGAGGAACAAAGGCTGAAAGCAATGGAACCCAGGAGCAAGGGACCAGCAGATGCCAGCCATGAGATTTCCCAGCTGACAGAGGTATTCCTGACCCATCGGCCTTCCTTGAATTAGAGTAACTATCTCTGGATGCCGTAGTTTGGACATTTTTATAGGCTTAGTACTGTAAACTTGTTACTTATTAAATTTCCCTTAAAAGCTGTTCTATTTCTGGTATATTGCATTTTGGGAGTTTGCAAATTAACACAGCTATGTCCTTTTTTAACTTTGAAACACTTTTTAGCAAAACTAGGTATACAGAAATATGTTTAGAAGGGGAAATGGCCAAGCTCTAATCTACTGTTGCTGAGTACTGCTGAGGTCACTTTAGCTGTTGTCAGTTACCTCTGTCATCTCTCCCAGCCATACTTTAGTCAGCTCATTGGTTCAAGCAGTGTGAAAAGTGAAGGAACTGGCACCTTGTTAGAAGTGTATGCCTGTCTCAGGAATTGTAAAGTTTTCTTTGCTAACAGTCTCTTTTTTTCTGACTAGAAAAAAATGGAGAGAAACAGTTGTTTTTTTTTTTTTTTTTTTTACATGGGCAGGCACTGGGAATCGAACCCAGGTCCTCTGGCATGGCAGGTGAGCATTCTTGCCTGCTGAGCCACCGTGGCCCGCCCGAGAAACAGTTTTTGAAGTGTGGTCTTCAAATACGAGAATAAGTTGGATAACTTAATGCCCTCAAAAAATTTTTTTTAATAATTTGTTTTATTTGGACTTATGTAAGTTCTTTGAAGTATAGAGACCCTTAGAACTAAAGCCATCTTGAAAAAAGGGGGTAGAGAGCACTCTCATGCTTGATAGCAGAAAGATTTGGAAAACTTGGAGTAGGTTTATTAAGCAATAAGTTAATTTTATACTGTTTGCAGTTGATTCTTTAATAATACTAAACAAAGGCTACTTAGTGTCTTTTTCTTTTTTAGGCTAATTAATGACATCTTACTTTGGTAGTGGTATATATACACATATACTATGCATTCTGTTTTCATATTCATGCTAGTATCTGAAGTGTAACACAAATTATATTAACTGAAGCTGTGAGGGAATATCCAATACTTAGATGACTCTTTTGTTTGCAATTCTAGTTTCTAATATGTGGACATTCTTGTTTGGTAGGTCTGGGGTTCACTCTTTAGCATATGCAGGCATAGAAATACCTTGTATATAGTAGGTGCCCAATAAATACTTGTTAAAAGAACACAGATTAAGAGAGGTCTAGATTGCTTTAGTGCAGTAGATTGGTTAACAGATTTGCTTTTGGTAACAACCTGGTGGCATTATTTAATAAATTTTTGAGCACATTGAATGAGTGTGAAGTCAATGTTATTATTAAAGCAAAACATTATTTCCCAGGAATTTTGTGCTCTGATGATTTGGAGTCTTTTATCCAAACAATAAAATGTTCATATTTATTTATTTACTTATTTACATATTGATTAATCTATTTTGGCTTTGGCTTAACCAAGGAATAACAAGTAGACATTTTTGTAGTGTTAAAGATAGTATTTTTCTTGGGAATTCTATGTATTTAAAAAAAAATTAACAATACATGTAAAACAATAGTTTAATAATGAAGAATATTTTGAAAGAAAATTGCCTTCATCTCTACCTTTGTCCCTTAATGAAAGAGCTGTTTTCACTTTTCTGTGTTTTCTTTATCTATATTTATGCGTGCTTTCATATAATTTATATCAGTGACTATACAATTTTGTAAACATTCTTCAATGCTATTATAGTCATAATTATTTTTAGTAGCCACTCCATTAGAAATTGCAATTATAAATCACCTGATTCTGAATGAACAGTTCAGTTTCCAAATCATTGAGTTGTGAATGAGATTGAAGTGAACATTTTTATATATATATTTTTTTTCTTAATTGTCCTTTGGCTAAATTTCCAAGAGTAACATTACTTAATGAAAGAAATTTAAATGTTTTATGAATCTTATTATTGTCCTGCTTTCCAAAAAAGACTATGCATTTAAAATTTGTGTTCAGTATTTGTGTTTTTCCGTAACATTGCTAGCATTGATAATTATTTTACTTTTTCAAAAACTAAATAATTTAATAGCTGTATAGTGGTATTTTATTTCATGATACATTGCTTTCATTACCAAGAAACTCAGTATTTTCTTGTTTCTAATGTACTTTCTTTTTGTAAAACTCTGTCCGTACACTTCCTTTGCCTGTTTACCCCTTGGGTATTTATTTTATCTGTAGTAATGGTACTGTGAGTGAATAGGGCCTTTTGGATCAAATATTTAACTAATTCATTTTCTTTTGAAAAAGTGTTTTTATTGCTATATGTACCTATGTTTCTAACTTTTTCTCATTGCAGACCATTCATCAAGAGTTTTGTATCTGAGGCCTAAAAGTTTTTACCCAAGATGATGAATGCCGACATGGATGGTATGTTTTCTTTTTGTATGTTTCTCATCTTCAGTATGGTTTTGCTTTATTAAGCAACGGAAAGAGCAGAGATGCAATAATTAGAAGATTTAGATCTTGTCTAACTTATTTACTTATTTTTATCCCATCTAGTTCTAGAAAGGCTCTAAGGCAGCTTCCGTGTTACTTAACTGAGTTACTGGCAGGTCATTTTACCTTCTTGCTGGTGTCATCAGCTGCAATGGAGGGGAATATAAATTTTTTCTTTACAGGGATCATAAGTCAAATAAGATAATGAGTATAAAACATTTTGCAGATTTTTAAGTGCTACAGTATACAAATAGTACCTCTGTTAGTTAATAGTCAATTGAACCTTTTTATTACAGCTGTTGATGCTGAAAATCAGGTGGAACTGGAGGAAAAAACACGACTTATTAATCAAGTGTTGGAACTCCAACATACACTTGAAGGTTAGCTTGCATTTTTTAGTTTTCTTGAATGACATACAGTAATTGAAACTGTAAGAATTTATGTGGCTAAGTTTGGTTTATATTAATTAATATACAGAATTTTTTAAACAATAAACTTCAAACTCCATTTCAGTATTTTTTTTTTCCTTCCTGACTATAAACTTGGCTCGTGGTTTTAAAGAACAGATATAGTTCAAAGTGTTCTTATGTGTCCCTCGTTAAGGTCTCTCTTATTTTCTTTTCAGTAGCTAACATAATGTTATTTAGTGTATGAGAGCCCCCTTTTAAGCCCTTTCATTATGTTACTGAAGTCACTTTAATAAAATCTATATTAAAATAAGAACAGTTAACCTCATAGAGATTAAAAGGAAATTAATCTGAGTCTTTCTTAAAATGAATACTACCATTGAAACATCTTTTGGTTTTTAAAGAAATTAAGAAGTTTCTTGGAGCCAGAGTGAGCAGATCATGCCACTCAGAACCCTCCAGTGGTTTCCTTTTTCACACAGTTAATAACAGCCCAAGTCCTTATTATTGGCCAACATCTGTGACTTCCCTATTACCTTTCAGAGTCATCACTCTCTGTCCTCCTACATTCCACCTCAGACCCCGACCTCCTTGCTGTTCCTGCAACATGCTAAGTGTGCCTTCGTAGTTGTTCCCTCTGCCTGAATCTTCTACCCTTAGTTATTTGCATATCTGCGAGGCTCATTCCCTTACTTTCTTATCAAAAAAGCCATCTTTGCCTATATTGTATTAAAAAGCACCCTTCTCTTCTGCTTCCTGTCACCCTTACCCTCCTTGCTTTTTCTCCAGACCGACTCATCACTGTGCACCAAATTCTATTTAATTTAATGCCTGCTCCTAACACACACTGCACATCCCCTTTTGTACATGTGCACACAGAGACACATTAATGTGTGTGTAAGCTTTGTGAAGGCAGGGCCTCCCTTTTCTTTGTTCACCATTGCATTCCCATCTTCCCAGCATCTAGATCAGTGCCTGGCTCTTAGAGGGCACCTTATATATTTTTAAGTGAATAGATATGGGTCATTTTTTTATTTGAGCATCATTTTAAATTTTAAATTATAAATATTTTTTGCTAGTATAAAAATATAAAATGAACAGTTGCTTAGAAGCTGGCTGCTTATGCAGTATATGAATTCAGTTATAATATTTACTATAAATATCTAAACTTTCATAGTAAAGACATTATATTATGTTGTTGGCAAGGCATTGAAGGAAGAGTTCATGCTTTAAAAAGTCTTTAAAAAAAGTTTAATGTGGAATATATTTCAACTTATGAAAATCTATTCTTAGGAATTATTATCTGCTGATTTTCACTGTTTAGCTTCTCTAAAGTAATCTGAATTTTAAAAAGAAAATTTAAATATCATGGCATCTATAAAAATTAATCCTAATAAGCATTTTGTAATATGGAGTCATTGCCATCATTTTGTTGTTAATGGGCTTTTTCTTAAAAATGTAGATCTCTCGGCAAGAGTAGATGCAGTTAAGGAGGAAAATCTGAAGCTAAAATCAGAAAACCAAGTTCTTGGACAATATATAGAAAACCTCATGTCAGCTTCTAGTGTTTTTCAAACAACTGACACAAAAAGCAAAAGAAAGTAAGGGGTTGATATCCATTCTGTTTTATGGAATTGCTGCTGATTTTTTCTTTAGAATTTGAGTAGATTCCAAAAGTTACAGTACCTTTGTTTGTGGCTTCATTGAATATTTATGAAGATAACGGCAGATCTAGGCAAAATTAAGAGCACTAAAAGCATAACTGGAGACTTCTATGAGTTTGTGTATTATCTTAGTCTATGAAAACCTACAAATGTATTGATTGTAGAGACTTTATAATTAGAATAGCATATATTTATGAAAACTTGAAAATGAGTGTTTTATCAAATGTTTGATTTATAAGTTTATTACTGTCTTTTATTATAGGCTTAGTAAAAGATGATATAAGAAAATAACTACCATGTTGTAAATAAGTGACCAAAATCATGTACTGAATGCACAGCTTTATGTACCCTGCCCACCATCTTGTGCCTCTTTTCCATTTGCCTCTTCCTACCCATTTCCCTTCCCCTAAGGAAAAACAGTTGATTCCACATTTGTAAAAGTAATTTAAATAGTTAATCATTTTTGAAAATAATCTGAACTCATTATTGAATTTAACCAAAATAAGACAGTTTCTCAGCTAGGGCCTGTCATTTGTTATATTTAGTAACAAGATAGGACTGTTAGTTTCCTCTTTGATAAATTGAAAATGGAGGCTATAAAAATAATGATTGTTCTTTGAAACTGTAAATATTATAATTGGGAAGATTTGTTGTTCAAAGCGTCCTTCTGCACAAAATGACCCATTTGGTTTCTGAAAAGATGAGCTCTGGTTGTGTGTGTGTGTGTGTGTTTAAATTAGAAAATCTTGGGAAACATAGAAATAGAACGGAAAAATTACTTGATAAACAGGAACCAATTCCAAATGTTTTCATTCCAGATTTGCGTCATCCCTGGCATAGATTAGGTCTTTTGGGGAAAATATATATATGAAAGTGGATTAAGTCTGACTAACCTTATGTAAGCCACATCTGGAAGAGAACAATTACACAGTTTGGTCTCTTGAGATTTACTTATGGTGCCCAGGAGATCAAGTTTGCAAAGACCCTTAAGAGTATACTAGTATCAGAATCATGAATAAAATGGTAGGGTTGTACATATATACTAATTGGTAATCTTTCTCAGTATTTTATCTCACTAGTTCTTGAATTTTCAATAAATCCCACTACTTGATTTGAAGAATTTGGGGCATCCTTTCACTAAAGAGTTTATAAAAATTCAGTTGTAGATTTCATTTGGTAAAGGAATTTATGAGAAATGATGTTAAAATGCTAGTTATAATAGCTAGAGAGATCCACTAATATAGCTTGTGGCTTTAGGTTTGGGCCACTTGTAATCATGAAATAATAACCTAATGTTTGTATTGGTGCAAGTAAAATTCAATAAATGACTTTAGCTGTATGAATATATAATAGTTATACTGCAAACATTTTGCATCCCTTTTGTGACCTGATTTACAAACATTTGAAAATTGTGTTGCGATTTTGCTTTGCTGTTTAATAAAAAGCTGTTTCAGAGATTGTGTTGTGTTTTGATTTGGTAGGTAACTGGGGATGTAATGGTATGCCCACTGGTTTTTCAGAGCCACAGGGTAAATAGTATATTTATGTTTTTGTTATTAACAACAAATATTATGGGATATTACACATTAATTTTAAAAACAAAAGCATCCTAAGAAAGGGAAAGGATCCAAGATCTCTTGAATAAAGGCAGTTGTATTTTAGGGGTTAAGCTAAGTTACTATAGCAAGAGACCCAATGTAAATAATATAAAATAATAGAAGTTTTTTTCACAACTAACGGTTCCTAGATGAGCATTGCAGCTGCAAGTTTGGTCTCATGTAGTCATTCAGTGACTCAGGTTGAGGATGACTGCCGTTTTCAACACCTGGCTTCCAAGTCACTCTAGTTATTGTCATTCTAATTTGCAGGAAAAGCCTGTGAACATGTGAAGTTTTTTGGGTTGGGCCTGCGTATATCTCATGTCTTCTCACATTCCGATGGTGCAAAGACTTACATGTAAGAGGAGCTCACAAATGTAGTCCCTGGCTGGGCAGCCATATTCCAGCAGCAGACTTCACTAATGTTGAGCTAGCCTCCCGCCCCCGTGAAGTACTGACCCTTAGCAAACATTCCAAGAAACTCACCATACCCATAACTTCCAGGAGTCCCCTTGCAAAAACAAAGCTGCCCCAGCCCACATGGCAGTCCTATGATTGTCCTTGCATCTACCCGCTGGCAGCTGGAATTCTCCAATAGCTACCCTTATCCAACTTCCACCCTTGGCGGTTACAGCCCTGGTAGCTACAATCTTGTGATAACTCCCCACTTAGCCTGCCAGTTTCTTGCTCCCAAGCTAGAAAATGAAAATCCACCACCTCCCTACCCCTGCCAACCATCCTATATAAGCTGTGGCCATCTTGGGTATCAGCCCACCTGTGCATAGCCTCACACTACAGCTTCTTATACACATTCTTTGAGTTTTGGTCTCTTTTCCCTCCTGATCAAGAAACCTATCAACTACTGTGGAAGAAGATAAATAAGTTTTGATTACAGCTAGCAGCCTCTGTCAATCAATTAAATCAAACATCATTCATTGCAGCAGGCATGCCTCCTAGCCAACTGCAGATGTGATTAGCAACAGATGAGGTTCACACACCATTGGCTCATGTCCACAGCAATAAATCTAGACACCCTCACCTGGCCAAATTGACACCTGAACCTAACTACCACAAAGTCCATTCATTGAATAGCTGTGGTATCTTATATTCTGATAACCTCTGAACTGATGTGCAATTTGCTCCCACTCTCATCCCTGCCCATATGTAATGGTGAAGTAGTGAGCACAGGATAACTACACTAAAACTCTCAATTTGTAAAATGAAAGGGAAAAACCCATTGATTCAAAGCACTTGTGGAATACTCCTTGGAAGGCCTTACAAATAGTCTCTCTGTAATATCGGAGAAGTTCCTTAATTAGACACCAATTGTAATATCAGGCAGAGACTCCCTTGTTTATTGTCTTCTATGTTTCCTTTACCTAGGAAGTTATTCCCTATCCATTTTCCCTATGGCTACATTTGCAGTGGAGGTTGGGGGAATGTTCTCTCCACAAGCGGTGTGAAAACTACCTATTGTTGGCATGAGTTTGGTGCTTATATTTCAAGGCCAACCTCAAATTACTTAGGCAGTACAATGCCCTTAAAACTCCTTGTGCTGGAACCCACAACCAAGCTCTTTACTAGATCAAATTCCCAAGTGACTGTCTTTTTCTTTCATCACAGGACCCTCTTTCTACCAAAAGCTACATGGGGACAGGGGGCTAAATGAAAATATGACTGCACTGAGTATGCTACGCCTAGACTTTTCTCCTAAGGTTGAGTCCCTTTGTTTGGCTTGATGATTGGCAAAGAAGTCTTAATGGGCTATTCCCACCACCTCCCACATATCCAAAATAAAAGTTTTCAACCTTTCTTTGCTAATTTCAAGGTACAGCTTTCCTAACTACTGTGATATTCATAATATCTGTACTTCCCCTATTTCCTTCCATTTGTCCTTAGAAATGGGTAAGTTCTCTACTGTGATGCTTTGCTAAAATTGCTGAGACCTTCAAGTAACAGCCAATTCGTTTAACATTCTGGCCTTTTCCCACTTCTACCCCTACAGCCATCAGCCTGGTAATTGACAAAATGTTGCCTGATATATACATCTGGTGAATGGACATGTAAGCCCATACCCACCTTTTTGTTATGACAGCATCTCACTTCAGGATATCAATTTCAAGTCAGAAACAGGCGTGTGTGTGCAGGAACAATGTCTAGTTTCCTAGCTTGAAGGCTGGTTGAATGGTGATTGGCAGGGGAAAGTCAGCTTACCTTCTCTCCCCATGGTTCCCCAGTGGAATTCCTTGAATACTGATGCTGCCATCCTGTCCATAATTTGTGTATTTCCTTTGTTTGAAGTGTACTTAATAGTACTTTTCTAAAAATCCAAAATCCCTTAACAGGAACTTTATAGGCCAGATGTTTCGAAGTTTGGAATATTTCACATATAATAAAATATGATTCATATACCAATACGGTTGGGACAGCACTTGTAATCAAATAGTTCAACATTTCTGCAGCAAAATATATGAATATTAAGTGGGATTAAGATTTTAAAAAGCCTGTCAGGTGAGGTCAGATTTGGCTGCCATATGAGTTTTGGTGCCAAACTGATGAAAAACCACCTTTTGATTTTCAGAGTTCTGGGATTTGGGAATTGTATCTGTAACAATAAACATTTTATAGACAGTAACCAAAATTATGTAGTTCTTAAACAGTTTTTAATCATACATCTCTATTTCTATCCATTAGTCTTTCCTTTGATTAGTCCCTTTTCCAAAAGAGTCAGAGGTGAATTACAGAATCCATAATTTTGTGATCCAAAGCAAAGCAAAACTGACCTTTATTCTTCAAAATGTAAAGCCTTATGTTCTCCAATTTTATTTTTCCCTATCCTGAGTTAAAACTCTGGTAGTCATCAACAGATAGTTCGTCAATGCTGATAACCAAAATTATTGCCAGCAAAGATCTAGAGATTATTTAAGACTACTTGTAATCATGGAAGAACAGAGGATGTTTTACAAGACAGGTTTAGGATCTGAGAGAATGACTTAATTGCCTTTTACTCTATCAGAGAAACAAATTAAAGTCAAACTCCAAAACAGTGTATTTCACTTATGAACAACTTTACTATAACAAAGACTTTGATTATGTTGGCCTTAGGATCTAATTTACCGGATAATGGTGGGGAGAGGAGTATCAAACAGTGATGCCAGAGCTAAAATAATACATTGTAATTGTATAATGTATTTATCCTGTTTTAAATTTTATACATTATGTAAGATATGTTTGACCTGTTATTAAAACCTGAAACTACCCCCAAATTTTACTAAGAATGTGTACTGTATTCATTTAACAAACACAAAATGCCTAATGTGTAGTAAGGTACTATATTAGGTGTTAAAAAGATCATTTTTCAGTTATCCCATTTTCTCTAGACTACCATTATTATTTCATGCATTTAGATTTCTAAAGTCAAACTTCAAAAGTATTTCCAAAGGCATTTTCTCTCCCATCAACCCCTCATCTCACTTGTCAGATTAGGGATGATTTTATTTCCTAAGTTCTTCATACTGTGGAAATGCATGGGAGCTATAATTTGGGAAACAAATGTTGAAATTTGGTAGTAATGCCATGTGTTAACAATTTATATACAAGATTTAAGTAGCAGCCTGATAATTCATCCCTAAATCCTGCTAAAGTTAAAACAGTCACAATTGAAAAGATAACCACAAAATACCTGTTCATAGATGCTTAGAGTATAATTTATGTTTTAACTACTATGAATAGTTTACTGATTACAAACCATTTTTGGACTAGTATTCTAAATTTCTCAGAACACTAAATCCATTGCTAGTCATTAATTTTAGTATATAGGCAGTTCTATCCTGTGTTTCTTCCAGTTGGGGGACTGATACCTCAGAAAGACTACTGTTTCTAATATATTTTTCTAGAGAAATTAAAAAATGGAAGTAGGGTTATCCTTAAAAAAAAAATCAAGAATAGGTAAGCTGCTTTAGCCTGATCAAATTAAAACTTCTAAAAAAAAAAGCCAATTAAAATAAAAATGCACTTATTTTCCGCCTTTATTAGAAAAGAGTAAAATTGAAGTCATTTTAAGCAATAAAGGCAGAAAGGAAAAACCAGTTGGTTATTAAGAATGACTCTATACCTTTAAGATAAATGGGGATATATGTATATCTCCCCAGGCTTTGTCTACTGCACAAATCTAGTACACCTTGTTTATTAGAGTTTAAGCTTTGGTTAAACCTATCAGCCATGGTACATCCATGGAGGGAGCAATTAACAATGACCTAGCAAAATTGGTTGCTCATATTTTACCACTGCAGTTCATGGAGTTTAACCTGATGTTCAAGTTAAAATGAATCTGCAACCAAGAAGGTAAAAAAAGCTTTAATAAGTCTTTAGAAAAAATGTTCACATACAAAACACTTGTCAGCCAAGATTTCCATAAAATCAAGAAAGGATTTACCTCCTGTAGTAGCGATTTACTTTCAGAAACATTTTCATCTAGAATTAAGTACGCCTAGTTCATTTGGAAGTTCTAAATACAAAGCAAGAGAGGGAACAAGAAAGAGTCCTTGCAAAATGTGTTCAATTCAGTTAGTATAAATAAATACAAAATTATGGTTAAATATGTATTGAGATTTTCCACCACCAATTTATGAAAGTTCAGAACACAGCAATGGAACAAAGCGCTCTTAATTTCATTTTCAACTTACTCTCTAAAATGAGTGAATAGCATTCCTAACTATATTTGGCTTCTTTTAGAAAAAGGAGAAACTAGAGACTCATTTTCCTTTTATATAAGATCTAAATGCATTATTGGGAAGGTGGTTGTCTGGGAACTTAGGTTTGCCCAAGAAAGGGGTGTATGTCATGAATGAATCCAGAATCTTACCCAACTAGGATATAGTTCTCCAGACAGAACAGCATTAAAGCAGTCCTCTGGTATAAAAGGTTTAAATCACCTTCCAAAGTGTCTAAATGTAAAAAGTTCTTAAATATTTCAAACAGAGCAAAATACCTCCATTTAAATTGGTTTTGTGATTTTCGGAACTGCTTTAAAAAGAGGAGCAGTAATAATAATTGCTCCTATCTAATTTAGAGGCAGCTTTGACGATAATAGATTTAAAATAAATTTGAATTTGTCAGGAAAAAAAAAGATAAATAAAAATACAAGGCATGATGACTGATAATAGCCATTAGAATCTCTTAATCAACTATCTGAAAGCCTCCCTAATAATTATTTATCTGTTAAAAAGGGTACAATTTAAAGAAGAAAAAAATGTTTAAATTTTATTTTCATCAGATGGTAGGTTTAAGTCCCACTTTGTGAATGGGGTAAGCCATTCTGGCAAAAAACAAGTATAAAAGCTTAAATCTGCACACTATTTTGTTTTGTTAAGCCTATTTTTTTTGTATTCAACTGTAAAATATGTTGCGCTATTAACCAGTGACTTGAACGACACTTAGATAGTTCTGTTTTGTTGACTTGTCTGTCAACAAAGCACCTCATAAAGGAACCTATAATTTATTTTGAATGAACAACTGACCATAACTATAATTTGACACAAAATAGGTAAATGTGGGTCACATACAACACTTTCAATTGTTGATAGAATCAAGCAACCATACAGAAACTTTATTGCATTTATCTCTGTACAACAGAACACTCTCATTTTTATTATGGAACCACCAATTATGTTGTAATATAGCCATGTAAATGTAAATTCCAATAATTGATTTTTCCAAAAGCAGTGAAACTGCGACATATTATTTTGCTATATACAAACCAAAAGTATCTCCAAACTACGAAAACTATGTAACTTCTAATGATAGTAATCTCTTAAATCTGACATGTAACTTGCTGTTTTTCTTTTATTCTAAACTCAAAGAGCAGATAACTTCCGAGTTAGGTATTGTGGTTTTTTTTCCCTCTGAGAAGAAAGACTAAAATAAACATCTGAAAGATAACAATGCTAGATATCAGAACAGGACATGGAGACTGAGTCAAGTTCAGTTGCAGCACACTGATTTTAGAATGCCAAATCTCTCTCTCAGCAATTAAAAATACTCGAATATAGTTTATTCTTTTCGTACTCTTCTTTTGCGTACTGACTTTACTGGCCCATCTCCGGATCCTGTGCTCTCATCTGCTTCTTTCATCTAGAAAAAAGAATTATGAAAAGGTTTATTTTAGCACAATGGGTAACTGGTAGTAGTAAATGTATTTCTTATCCTCCCAAATACATGTTCTAACAGTAAAATGCCGTCTTTCTTATGTTCCTTTCCTTCATGTAACTTACTATAAATGTGTATAAATTGATACGTTTTCATTTCCTCATCTTTCTGTGTGATTACGTTTTTAGAATAACCTTGCTATCAGCAAGGGATACTATGAAGAACTCAATTCAAGATTTTATGACTTGGAACTTAAGTTTATTGTAATTAATTAACGGTCACATAATATTTTCATTTTTAAAGTGGGATCATTAAGTACTGACCAGTCGTTGGCAATGTTTCTGTAAGTTATGAATTGTTGGGCAGGTGTTACAGAGCCCTTTTTAGAACATTGGGCACAAAGTAATTCCAGAAAAATTAAGACAGAGGAAAAGGGAAACATGACATTAATTTGGCCTTTTTCTTTTCCTTTTCTTATCCCTCCAGAATAAGTGGTTTATATATGTTACCTTTAATTCATGGAAACAAAATTACGTAATGAATGCACTATATGATATTATACAAATGAAAGTTATAATTATATTTCTTAAGGTTATAAGGTATACAGAATTGACTTATTTTTGCTCACTGACATATGTGTAAGAAGTTTTAAAAGTCTGGAAGGTGGAACTACGATCTTTTTTTATAGGTAAACAGAATGCTTTGTGAAACAAACTGTAACTAGAATACATAGTATAATATAATCAATAATACATAGTGATACATATATACAGATAAATTATTACGAGAGTAAAAGCTAAAACAATGACTGTTTCTGCTCTGGAACAAATTATTTCATTCAGCTCCCCCTAAACATGGATATTCATAGTAGATAATGAGCCCCAAAGACTCTTGAAAAACTCAGGGCAGTTAAGACCAGTAACCAGGTATATGTACTGAATAAGCTTTAGCAGACAATTAAATAACAACAATAACAACAAATGCATTTGGGAGATTTCTTTAAGTAGATAAAAGTAGTTTATTTCATCACATGCAATAGGCCAGGCAGAACTGTTCTATCCTACTCAATACTAAGTAATGAGACTGGTTAGCATGTTAACTATGTGCAGTAAGACTATGAATCTCTTAAAGGGCTGTAGCAAGAGAAATATAAAATTTAGAAAACAAGCTCTTGGTATAAACTGGGTTAAAAGAGTTTTGGTTCTGAATTATGCCCTAATGATATCTGATTCTATAATAACTGACTGAAAAAAAAGCATGTGGTAAGTTCTACTTTTATATCATGCTGCAAAAAGGGGTAAATGTATTAAGTTAATGGAGAAAAACTAGTTTATTAAAATTTGAGGAAAATACCCTATCAGACAGACGTAGATATCAACTATTCAATGAATGAAATATTTCAAACCAAGTCATTAAAATATCTCAATAAGAATATTTTTGCAACAAATATGAAGAAAATTATCTCATAATAATCAGGATTACCTTTTAAATGTTCAAATGGTGTGTTTGTTATAAATTTCACTAGAATATACTAATGATTAAGTAATTTTTTACGATTTGAGGCTTAGTGTTTAGATTTTGTAAACTACAGGTTTACTTTATATGTTAGGCATTAAATATATATAGTATTTTCTTGCCTTCTCTATGGATACATTTAAAAAGCAGAATGTCAGTATGAAAGCTGGGAGAAATTTGGAAAAAAATTATTTATAACCAGACTGCTGTTTTTATTGAAATGATATTTATGAATATTAGTCATACATAGAAACTAGTTTATTTTCTGTTAACGAGCTGCTTACCTCGTCCTCTGAGCCCGACTTATTTGACTTACTACCTTCTTCTTGCCCTTCTATGATTTCAATTTCTTCTTCACTCTTTTCCTCAGGTTCACCTTCCTTTTCTAGAGGATAGATTTTATTATTAAAGGCAAATATTCAAGAGTTAAAAGTTTGCCACTGAAAATTATTAAATAAAATAAGGATTTAAATTCCAATATTTTAAAATAATTCCTTAACTTAAAAATTTTAAATAATTTAAAATACTCCTTATCTTACCACATTTTATAATGAAACCATCATATTAGAGGTAAGAGACAGATTTAAATAATTCTCAGGTGTTCAATTGGTATGTAATATGAAAACCAAAGCATGTATCATCTTTCCTGCGTTCATGTCCTGGCAATACTTCCCTTGAGTTTTAGTGATCACTTAGTCTTCAAATGCAATTTATGCTTGTACTCTGTGTACAATGTCATATACTTTTTTAAATTTACTGACCCACCTTAGGATTCCATTTACCAAACCTCCAAACTTGTTACCATCATTACCAAAATATATTTAATGTGTCCCAGGAGCTATATAAAGAACTCTACCCCACCAAAAATGATGTGGTTGACGAAAGAGATGTTGACAAATCATGAAGTCTAGAGGTATCCCCATACCTATGATGTGAGACTACCTGGATATATGAAAGTGCTTTCTAAAAAAGACCGTTTGATAAATATTTTAATGGAAGCTATATATAAATGCCATCTAAATATGGTTAAAGCAAGATATCAATGTACTAAGCACTAAGAAGTAAGAACTTAGAACCTAAGGAATCTGTTGTTTTAGATGACCTGATACACACACATACACATATATGTGTATTTATGTATATAATGCATATATATTTTTATACATTTGTGTGTGTACATGTGTATACACACACAAACTTTTATTTTTGAGAAAGTCTGGTTTTTAAGTCAACTGCCTTACCAACTATTAAAATTAACGCTACAAGGGCTAAATCTGGAAGTTAGCTCGATACTCTGATTTACACCTAACAACTATCAACAGTTTTATTTCTGTCTATGTGTGCATAAGGAGGGCTCAATGGGGAGCCACTCCAAGGCCTCAGTTTTTCAGTTCTAACACCTTTAAGAATTTAATATAGGGTGGGAAAGGAACAAATGATTCAGCAATCCTTTCATAACATAAATGAAATTATTCTTTATGGAAAAACCTATAAGCCATTTGAAGACCTGGTGTTGATTGTGTTGCTGTAATCAAGTGCCTTAAACCTGTTACACTTCTACAGAGGCCATAATGTATACTTTCCATCTCATCTTCAACATTCTCAGAGGTAAGAAAAGTCCTTGGAAAAAGCTATGGTATATGGGATTCATAATTGGTAGAATCCAAAGCAACTGACCAATATTTAAATCTCTTATTTCCTAGAAGGTGGAAAACCATAAATTTAGGGTGGCTGCTCAGAGCATAATATCCAGTCAGGGACTATTAATCATCTTTGCCATAGACACTCGTTCATGAGGATTCAAATGGTGTAAATCTGATAATAAACAAGTGCAACAATTAGTGTTTACCGGATAATGTACTGTTTTTATGAGCTTTTCCCAAATTCCCATATAAATCACCATCACCCTCTCACCTTTTTCAAGAATTTCACCATCAGTTTGCTTTTTTTCTTCTTCTAAAGCTATTGGTTTCTCCAGGGCTCCTTTCTCTTCCTTTACTTCTTGCTCTAGTGCTCCCTTTGTTTGTGGTTTACATATGTCCGTTTTTTTATAGTCTGCCTCTTCATATTTTTTCTGTGGTAGTTTAACATAAGCTATCTTTACTAAGAATAAAGCACTGTTTTAAAAGTTTTTTTTTGTAATAACATATATACAGAGTGAACTGCAATGAAACATTAAGGAAATTTAGTGTATTACTTTTAAGAATCATTTGCTCAATTTACAGAACTTCTAAAACACTAAGATATTAAAAAAATTGCAGGAAATTATTTTTCTTTACCTTTACTTTTCTTGGCCAACAAAATGAAGTAATTAATGCTACTGGCAACGCTGCTGTCAAAAGGTAAATGAGCCAAAGCCATGGGCGTTCTCCAGCAGCTGCTAGTAACTGCTTCAATATACCAGGCTAGAGGAGAGATAAGCAGAAAAATGCAATTCAGATTTTTACAAACCTTCACTGGGAAACAGAGTTTATGAAAAGGCTTCTTTTACCTGGACACTTTTTAAAACATTTTTTATTGTAAAATGTAACATTTATGCAGAAAAGAGATACATTTCAAAGTATAGTTTAACAAGCAGTTATAGAGTAAATTTCAAAGTATGGTATGGGTTATAGTTCCACAATTTCAGGTATTTCATTATGGCTGTTCTAATACATTAGAGACTAGCAAGAAATATCAATATAGTAATTTGGTAGTCACAATCATTTGTTAAATCCTATCTTCTTTGTTGCAACTCCTCCCTCTCATTTGATCCTTCTCCCAATCTTCAGGGATATCTGGGCACTGACCATTCTAACGTCTTCATGGAGTGATGAACTTACATGCTTAAAAATGCTTTATTCTCCCAACTTTGTAAAGTCTAAACCTTTTAAATATTAGCATGCATCACTGAGTGAAACCTGATAAAAGATATGCTACTATTTAAATGGGAACAAACACCAGCAAGAATAATAACAACTTTCTTTTTTGGTAGATATGAAAACTACTTGTATGAAT
This sequence comes from Tamandua tetradactyla, assembly GCF_023851605.1. Classification (NCBI taxonomy): domain Eukaryota; kingdom Metazoa; phylum Chordata; class Mammalia; order Pilosa; family Myrmecophagidae; genus Tamandua; species Tamandua tetradactyla. The sequence goes on along the minus strand of NC_135348.1, from coordinate 27,694,871 downwards.
GTATTATCTGGTTCATTTAGAAGTTTTCAATTCTCCAATAACTCAGTCTGTACAGAACTTAATAAAGTCATACATCAGACTTATTGTGCTTTCTATTTTTAAAAAAAATTTTACTCCTGACTCCCAGCAGCGAGGAAACTGTATTCATTAAAATAAAATCCAAAACTCTCAAATGTTCTAGAAGTGTTTCAAACGAGACTCCCTCTGCCTTTACCTGTTTCTTTTGATGGTTTCTGTCAACATCCAAAGAAAGCAAGTGTAAGGTTTTTTTTTACAGTAATTCATTTTCAAGATACATTCTCCAAGATGCACTGACACAATATTTTAGCTTAACTTTTTCTAAGCAGTGTAAGATTTGAAAAAAATTCATAATATTAAAAATGTAAATTATCTGCACTCTTTTAAGTGTAAAGTAGTTAAAATGAATATAGTATTTAGATTACTGACACCACTTCAGCCTTATAGTAGCAAGGTGACAAAGATATTCAGCAGTCTTATTTATATAAATTACAAAAGGCATTAAATTCTCTTCAAGCTATCTTGATTTAATGAATAAAATGAGGTTTTATATGCATATATAGTTCATTATATAGTTTACAATCAAACTGTATTATAGTAAAGCTAAATGTTCTTTCTACATAAATCTATTTCAGTACATTTCCTTGATATTTAGTAATTGCTACATACTTACTTACCTTTGAAAAGGTACATTTGAATAACCTATAACCAGGATCAAGTCCTATTAGTCCTATACACATTTGCATTATTACCAATATGGTTAGTAACATACCTCGTTAGCATTTGCTACCATTATTTTTATGCCCCAACCATCCGCAGCCCACTGATCTGCTACTTCCTTTTCCGAACAGATAATAAAATTATCAAAGTAGATATCAGACGTCATAGACCAAAGTTCTAAACCAAGGGCACGGAAAGAAGTCAGAAGAAATGGATGATCGTCTTCAAAATAATCTGGATTAGGAATTTTTCGAGGACTCCAGATTCCCTGGAAGAAGAACACAATTGAAAGCATTTTCAAATGAAATAATTTTTAAATAAATTATCCAAGAAGAACTTGCTATTGAATGAAACTAGCAATACTAATTGGAGAAAATAGGGAAAACTTTAACATATTAATTAGGAATTCGCTAGAAATAAAATCCTGTTCCTTTTTCTATACACAACGTTCCTTACGAATAATACTTCCTTTAAAGCCTACAGAAAAAGTCAAAGTAACACATGCAAACAATTTAGTAACTGAATGTCAGTAATAAATAATATTTTAAGCAATTAAGATTTAGTATAGTTATTCAAAGCAAAATGTCATTAAAATTGCCTAAATCAGAGAGATCAACATAAGAAAAAATAAAGCCACTCCTTTTAACAGATGTCCTTGATAGGCATCACTAATCAATCATACTTCAAGGTCAGAGCAATGATTCAATATAGAAGTTCCATTATATCTTAAATGATTAAACTGGCAATCAAATCAAATAAATGCAGCAACCGGATCCATCTCTGAGTCACTCGGCTCCCCCGTGGCACTGCCACAGTGCTGGGCGCTACGCAGGTGCGAGGGGAGGGGGATGATCAGGACAGACATGGTTCCTGAATTAGGGAGTTTAATGAGGGAGATAAACATTACGCAAGTTATCAAAGTATTAGTAGCATCTTAATTTAGTATTTAGTAGTATTTTGTGATAAATGCTACGAAGATAAACTATAACGAGCAATCAAAATATATGTGTCTATATATAATAGATATGTTAGAAAATGTCAGTGAGAAAGTGGAAAGATAAAACTAGAGGTTAAGTGGTTAACACAGGAAATCCTAAGAAAGCTACATATCTTCAAAATTGTCTGACCATGTTATTAAAAAAATCTGAATTTTAATAATAACAAAAAATAAGCTCATTAATTAAACAGAAGTACTAACATTAAAATGTACAATGTGAGTCCTCTTCATCAGAATTCATGTCTTATAATTCTAATATAGAATCTTATTCCAAACTGCACCAACAGACTACTAGGAAAGAATACAATATGAAGTAATTTATCTTAAAGTTCTTAAGTTTATTCCCCCAGAAAATAACCTTTTATATATAAAATAGTTGGGGTCTATTTTCTTTGACTTCTTAAGATAGCTAAAATGCACTATTACAAATAAATTTCCAAATGTTAAAATATTGATAACCAGATACGTAACAGAAAATATCACAGCTTAAACTTCAAGATGGGCTTGGAACAAGTAATCATTACCTGGTAGTTAGGGTTATCAATCATTGGAGGCCTCCAGACGCCTTTATATTTCGGGTTATCTATCATGGGAGGTTTCCATTCACCACACCCAACCTGACATGCTGGATTAGGAACATGAGGCGCTTCCCATTCTCCATCCATGTCTTCATTCCTTATGATATGAGAGCAAAGCAAAATAGTGACGTCAAGTCTCTCTGTCAATCATATAAGTTAGTAACAAAAAGCTAATTAAGAAATGTTTGAAATTTACACTTGAAAAATGAAAACTGCTTACCAGTCAACGGGTTTTTCCGCACTAGGATTTGGGATAAATTTTGGTTCATTATCAAGCCAGCCATCAGGTTTAACAACACTTGAATCCTCTATTTGGGCAGGTTCACTTTCATCCCTGAAATACAGTATTTTATGTTAATTATTAATTATTTGAAAAGTTAATGCACATATTACGAAATCCAGAAGGTACCCAAAAGGTACTTTGTGCCCTTCTGCCTCTCTACCTCCTAGGTTCCTTGCACCTTCCATACGCTTAAATCTGCTAACACCTGCCAATTTTTTGTATATATTCCCTTGTTATGCATGGGTGCATTATGCATGGGGGCATTTCTGTAGATATTTTACACAAATGATAGCATTCTATTACATAATATTTTAGACCCTGCTTGTATCATTAAAAAATAATTCATTCACAAATATTCATCAATATCTGCTGTGTCAAGACTCTTTCAGAATCTCCATTATTAATACATACATAGCTGCTTCATTCTTAACTGCTGCCTTGTTTTCTACCTTGTGGATATGCCATAATTTATTTAAGCTATATTGTCTTGAGGGATATATTATGTTTTCCAAATTTTACTATTATGAATAGTGCTATAACAAATAGTGCTATAACAAATTTCCTTGAATATATGCCATTTCTCACCTGTGAAGATATATTTTTAAGAATAGCATATTTTAAATTTTGATGGTGTCTTCCAAATTATTTCTCTAAAGACTATCCTACACTTCCAGCCCTGCCAGCAGTGCACAAGAATACTTATTTCTTCTATTCCTGTTGTCAAACTTTTTGACTTTTGCCCATCTGATAGGTGAAACTGTTCTCTCTCCATAGTTTTAGAGTGCATTTCATAGCATAGGTGATACATGAGAACCATCTGTATGTTCTTTTTCATTTCCTTTATATTAACAAATTAGCCCTCTGTCAGCTATAGAAATTGAAATTATTTTGTTTCAGTTTCTCATTTGTTTTTGATATACTTGAATTTTTTCACTACATACAAATCATTTTCACGTGCAATACTTTCTTACATTTCACTTGGGTTTGTGTCACATTTAGAAAGTCCCTCCCTACTCCAATCTTCTTTTTTGAAGCTCTCTATATTTACTTCTGATAATTTTATATTTTCATTGTCAAAAATAACACTAACTTACATAGTAACTTCCAAAGTACATAAATATAATCACAGTGAGCACAAAAGAGAACTACTAATACAATTTCATCTTTATAGAAAAGCAGAAAATTTAAAAGAGAGGGTACTTTATGATTTTCCAACAAAATGTGAGTTATAAAATAAACAAATAATCAAGTCATTTATGAACAGACTTGTACTTGCCTCATATCAGTGTTTTCTTGAATCTCTGAGGAATCAGGAACCAGAAATTAAAATTTAGGGGAATATTTCCTTTAGCACTTTGTAAAATAAATTCTAACACATTTTACCAGTCTGGACAGGCTGCTATATGCTGTTGTTTCTCTCATACAAGGGCAGATAGATATTTTGCAGTTTTACTATTTGCTGGCAAACAAATATGAAGTAATTTTAGAAGCCCCTCATGGAGAGATGCAGTCCTGTCTTTTCATGTAGTGTCAATTCACAAAAATTATGCATTGATAGTGATTTTTACTAATTTTTTTAAAAGTAGATTACCCTGTCTATATTATATAAAATACAAGAATGCCATATACACTATTTGCCTGAAGGTGAAGACATTTTTACTACTAATCAGTATCCCTCTTGTTATACAAAAGAATTAACATTTTCGGTTATATTATAATCCAAGAGAACACACTATGCTTTGAAAAGGTAGTAATCCCAACGTTTACACACAAACAAGAAAAAAATTGGAATCTTCTGGCTTCAGTAACAGCAACCAGAGAGAGATGAAAGTAGGCTCAGCTAATAAAACAGTCCTTCTTTGAGTTAACATACCTATAGAAATGTTGCATAAAATATAATAAAACTTTGTCTAATATACTGTCATGCTCAATATAAAGAGCAGTACTTCCCCAGGTACCAGAAAGGAAGCTGGAACTCTTAGAATAAGCTTTACCCTGGGCTCAGACAATGGCAGTCCAAAGCAAAACGGTCCTTTAGGATGAAGGATTAAGTACAAGATGTAGTGCTGGGTCCTTGAAAGGCAAGAAGCTAAAAATGAGGCCCTGTCTAAAGCCAAACTATAAAAGAGCTATTCAGTCCGGGTACAGAAGACCACAAAAACTTTATCCACCAACCAAAACAGTGAGAAGAAAATTTGGTGTCTACCAAATGTTTTGGTTTGGACAGTGGGGTGGAGAAGCAGCCGTGAAAAGCTGAAAGCCTAGCAGCCAGCCAGGCAGTGGGGGTGGGAATGCCAATACTCAGCTGAGGACACATCCTGAGCTAAGAAATTCACATAAAACTGCTTCTTGGGACTCCAGCAAAGGGAAACATAAAATAATTTGGGCGGACACATCTAAAACCCAGTACAAATGGGATTCTCTTGCACAGACACACCATACAGTCACAAACAAAAACCAACCCTTGCTGAAGATGTGATCACAAACATTACAAACCATAAGAGGGGAACTACTTTATTAGGAGAGTCAGTAGGGTAAAGAGACGTGGAACTCTGAGCAAAATACAAAGGAACAATCAGACTATAAAAAGGATGTTTTAACATGATAAAAGAATTAATGAAAAGAAATAAAACAAATGATAGAACTGGATCTATGGGGAAAATCCAGCATATGTGTGAAAGAAAAATATAACTTGTAAATACTAAAATATTGTTGTTAATTAAAAAAAACCTCACCAAAATGAGTTAAGCAACAGAAAACTAATGAACCAAAGATTGGTATGAGAAAATAAAAATCTATATGACACAGTGCTCACATTGATAGCACAAATATTAAAATTGGAATGATACACAGAAGATTAGCATGGCCCCTGTGCAAGGATGACAAATTCATGAAGTATTCCATATATTTTGGTAGAAGAGAGCACTGCCTTTACAGTAATAACATTAAATATTAATGGATTAAACTCCACTATAAAAAAACATAGATTGGCAGAATGGATTAAAAAACAGAACCTATCTCTATATATGCTGCCTACAGGAGACTCACTTTAGACCCAAGGAAAAAAATTGGTTGAAAGTAAAAGGTTGAGAAAAGATATTCCATGCAAACAACAATCAGAAAGGAACAGGAGCAGCTATACTAATATCCAACAAATTAGACTTCAAATGCAAAACAAAAGAGACAAAGACAGACACTATGTGTTAATAAAAGGAACAATTCAACAAAAAGTCATAACAATCATGAATATTTATGCACCAAGCCAGAATGCTCCAAAATCATGAGGCAAACACTGACAACACTGAATAGAGAAGTAGACACCTCTACCATAATTGTTGGAGACTTTAATTCCCCACTGTCATCAATGGATAGAACATCTAGACAGAGGATCAAAAAAGAAAGAAAATTTGAATAATATGAAAAATGAACTAGACTTGACATTAGAACATTACACTGCATAATAGCAGGATACACTTTTTTCTCAAGTGTTCATGGGTCATTCTCAAGGATAGACCATATCTTGGGTCACAAAGCAAGTCTCAATAAATTTAAAAAGATTGAAATCATACAAAATACCTTCTTAGATATAATGAAATGAAGTTGGAAATCAGTAACAGGCAGAGGGCCAGAAAATTCACAAATATTTGGAGGCTAAACAACATATTCTTAAACAACAAGTGGGCCAAGGAAGAAATTAGAAGAGAAATCAGTAAATATCTCAAGGCAAATGTTAAGGAAAACAACATATCAAAATTTATGGGATGCAGCAAAGGCAGTGTTAAGAGGGAAATTTATTGCCTTAAATGCCTATATCAAAAAAGAAGAAAGAGCAAAAGTTGAGGAATTAATTGTTCACTTGAAGAACTAGAGAAAGACCAAAACAAATAAAAGGAAAGAATTAATGAAGATTAGAGCAGAAATAAATGAAATTGAGAACACGAAAACAATGAGAAAGTCAACAAAACCAGAAGTTGTTTCTTGGAGAAAATCAGTAAAATTGATAGACCCTTAGCTAGGTTGACAAAAAGAAAAAGAGATAGGATGCAAATAAATAAAATCAGAAATGGAAGAGGAGACATAACCTCTGACCCTGCAGAAATAAAGAAGGTAATGAGAAGATAATATGAGCAACTATATGCTAATAAAATAGACCATGCAGATAAAATGGACGACTTCCTAGAAAAGCATGAACAACCAAACTGACTTGAGAAGAAATAGATGACTTCAACAAACCAATCACAAGTAAAGAGATTGAATCAATTTTCAAAAAGCTCCCCAAAAAGAAAAGTCTATGACCAGATGCCTACACTTGTGAATTCTAACAAACATTCAAGAAAGAAATAGTACCATTTCTTCTCAAACTCTTGAAAAATACTGATGTGGAGGAAAAGCTACCTAACTGATTTTATGAAGCCAACATTACTCTAATACCAAAGCCAGACAAAAATACTACAAGAAAATTACAGACCAATCTATTTAATGAATACACATGTAAAAATCCTCAACAAAATACTTGCAAATCAAATCTAGCAGCACATTAAAAATATTATATGCCATAACAAGTGGGATTCATTCCAGGTATGCAAGGATGGTTCAACATAAGAAAATCAACTAATGTAACACACCATATCAACAAATCAAAATAGAAAAATCACATGATCATTTCGATTGATGCAGAAAAGGCATGTGACAAAATTCAACATTCTTTCTTGTTGAAAACACTTCAAAGCATAGGAATAGAAGAGAACTTCCTCAACATGATAAGTGGAATATATGAAAAACCCACAGCTAACATCATCCTCAATGGGGCAAGACTGAAAGCTTTCCTTCTAATATCAGGAACAAGACAAGAATGCCCAATGTCACCACTGTTATTCAACATTGTGCTGGAAGTTCTAACCATAGCAATTAGACAAGAAAAAGAAATAAAAGGTATCCAAATTGGAAAGGAAGAAGTAAAATTCTGTTTGCAAGTGACATGATATATATGTCGAAAATCCCCCCAAAAACTTACAGCAAAGCTGCTAGAGTTAATGAACAAAACAGCAAAATGGCAGAGTAGAAGATCAACACCCAAAAATCAGTAGGCTTTCTATATACTAGTGATGAGCAATCTGAGAAGGAAATCAAGAAAAAAATTCCATTTACAATAGCAACCAAAAGAAAAAAATATATATTTAGGAATAAATAACTAAGGATACAAGAAACCTATATGTAGAAAACTATAAGAAATTACTAAAAGAAATCATGGAAGACCCAAATAAATGGAAGGGCGCACCATGTTCATGGACTGAAAGGCTAAACACAATTAAGATGTCAATTCTACCTAAACTGATTTATAGATTCCACACAATACCTATTAAAATCCTAACAACTTACTTTGCAGAAATAGTAAAACCAATAACTAAATTTATTTGGAAGGGCCAGGTGCCCCAAATAACCAAAAATATCTTGAGAAAGCAGAATGAAGTGGGTGGTCTCACACTACCTGACTTTAAAGCATATCACAAAGCTATAGTGGTCAAAACAGCATGGTACTACATAAGATAGATATACTGACAAAGGGAATCAAATTGAGTGTCCAGAAAAAGACCCTCTCATCTATGGAGAACTGATCTTTGATAAAGGAATCAATCCAACCCATCTGGGACAGAGCAGCCTCTTCAACAAATGGTAGCTGGAGAACTGGATATCCGTATGCAAAAGAATGAAAGAGGATTAATATAATACATTATACAAAAATTAACTGAAAATGGGTCAAAGACCTAAACATTAGTGCTAACACCATAAAATTTTTAAAAAATGAAGGGAAATATCTTACAATTCTTGTAATAGGAGGTGATTTCCTAGACCTTACATCCAAAGCACGAGCACTGAAAAAAAGAATAAACAGGAACTCCTAAAAATTAAACACTTTTGTGCATCAAAGAACTGTGTCAGGAAAATAAAAAGGCAGTCTTTATAATGGGTGACAATATATGGAAACCGTATATCACATGAGGGTTTACTATCCAGGATATATAGAGATTCTTCAACTCAACAACAAAAAGACAGATAATCCAATTTAAAAATGGGGAAAAAACATGAACAGACACTTCTCAGAAGAGCAAATACAGATGGCTAAAAGGCACATGAAAAGATGCTCAACTTCACTGGCTATTAGGGAAATGCAAATCAAAACCACAATGAGATATTATCTCATACCTACAAGAATGGCCAATATAAAAAAACAAAAACAACAATTGCTGGAGAGGATGTGAAGAAAGAAGCACATTATCCACTGTTCATGGGAATATAAATGGTACAACTGCTCTGGAAAGCAGTTTGGTGTTTCCTCAGGAAGTATAGAACTGCCATGTTATCCAGAAATCTCATTGCTAGGTATATTCAGAGGAACTGAAGGCAAGGAACCAAATGGACATTTGAACATTGGTGTTTAGAGCAGCATAATTTATGAATGCCAAGGAAAGGAAACAGCCCAAATGTCCACCAACAGATGAGTGGCTAAACAAGCGGTGGAATATACACAGGACTGTTAGACAGCATAAAGTCATGAAGCATGTAACAATATGGATGAACCTTGAGGACATTATGCTGAGTGAAATTAGCCTCAAACAAAAGGACAAATACTATATGGTCTTACTAATATGAACTAACAATAAAGACTGAACTTTGAAAGTTGAAGTTAAGAACACAAGTTATCAGGAGATAGAAGGAGGGCTGAGATTGGACATTTGGTGCCAAAGGTATACAGATTGTTAACAGGACTGACTATAAAAATTCAGAAATGGACAGACAATACTGTCTGATTGTAGCACAATAATATAAGTATACCAAATAAAGGTGAATATGAGTATGATTGAGAAAGAATGGCTGGGGGCATGTATGAAACCAGAACGAAAGACAGAGGATAAAGACTGAGATGGTATAACTTAGGAATGCCTAGAGTGGGCAATGATAGCTGATTAAACGTAGAATAAAAAACGTTATTGTATGAGGGAGAACGAATGCCAAAATTGAAAGGTGTTGAAAGTGGATGGTAAAAAGGAAAAAGTATGATCAAAGCAAGCTAGGGTCTATAGTCAACAGTAACATTGTAATATGCTTCCACTGAATGTACAAAGGCATTGTACCAAAACTAAACGTCAGCAGGCAGGGCCATGGGGGAGGGGTACGGATTCTATGAGGAAGAAAAGGAAATATCTTCATATAGATTATAGTGGTGAAGGCATGTCTATTTACTTAGGTTGGATTGTATGATATGTGGATAAAACTGTTTAAAAATGAACAGAGAGAAACAAGTGCTAGAGAAAATGTGGAGAAAGAGACGTACCTATTTACTTTCAGTGGGGAAACTCAGAGGTGCAGCCCCTTGGAGGGCAGTGTGGTGGTTCCATAGGAGGCTACGGGTGGAGTTGGTATATGATCCTGAAACCTGGTTGCTCAGTATGCACACTGGTGCTTATGGCAGCTGTGCTCATGATTCTCAATCGAGGGAGGTGGCCTAAGGATATGACGACCGAGGGATGGAAGTGGGAACTATGGTGTATACATCCAAATGGACTTCTGAGCAGCCACAGATGGAATGAAGTTGTGAGGCATGCAACTAGGTGAATGACTCTTAAGGACTGTATGTTGAATGAAATATCAGGAACAAAAAGACAAATATTATCATGCCTCACTCATATGAACCAACTATAATATTAAAAATCTTGGTGAACTGAAGGCAAGAACATGGGTTATCAGGTTGGGGTCTATTGTAAAGGTTTCCAGATTGTAAGCTTTTAAAGCAGTCATATATATTCAGGAGTTGTAACTGATATTTCTAAATTCTGAGATACTGAGCTGTTTGTATATAACCTGGTCATTCCCAGAAACTTTGGGTATATATGTGACATCTGAGACATAGAGTCAGAGCTCTGAAGCTATGAAAGTCAGCAGTACCCCATATAAGAACTGTTTAAAAAACTGAAAAAGGGATCAGACTTCAACTACAGACATGAAGGAAGCTGATCTGGATAGGACTAAGGTAGAAGAGAATACAGCATAAAAGATGTTATCTTCCAAATTTTAAAACTTCAGCTTCTGTGTGAGACCAAAGGGAGAGATGTTTATTTGGTGCAAAATCTATATTTTGGGTAGTGTATTTCCTAGTTTAACTTGTATGGTCAGTTTAGTTGAACACCATAAGTACATGGAATCTTAAATAGGGCATGAGATTTTGTTGGTTTGTCTGGGTGAGTGTGATGTCCCGATATATCCCAGAGTAATTTGGGCAGTGAATAAAGAAGTATTTGCAAAGTCCCCATGGGGCACTGGGAAGAAAGGAGGAAATATTAAATTTCCTCATTTGGAGAATTTCTGGTATTCTCACAAGCAGTGGGGACCAAATCAATAGGCTGAGCCTTTGATTCTGGGGTTCGCCCCTATGAAGCTTATTCCTGCAAAAGATAGACTAAGCCTACTTAAAATTAAGCCTAAGAGTCACCCCAAGAGAACCTCTTTTGTTACTCAGATATGGCCTCTCTTTCTAAGGCAACTTGACAGATAAACTAACTGCCTTCCCCGCTATGTGAGACAGGACTCCCGGGGGTGTAAATCTCCCTGGCAATGTGGGACAGAACTCCCGGGATGAGCCAGGACCTGACATCATGGAATCAAGAAAGCCTTCTCGACCAAAAGGGGGAAGAGAGAAATGAGACAAAATAAAGTTTCAGTGGCTGAGAGATTTCAAGCAGAGTCAAGAGGTTATCCTGGAGGTTATTCTTATGCATTATATAGACATCCCTTTTTAGTTTATGGTATATTGGAGTGGCTAGAGGGAAGTATCAGAAATTGCGGAGCTGCATTCCAGTAGCTTTGATTCTTGAAGATGACTGTATAAAGATATATCTTTTACAATGTGATTGTGTGTTTGTGAAAACCTTGTGTCTGATGCTCCTTTTATCCAGGGTATGGATAAAAGTTGAAAAATATGGATAAAAAATAAATAAACAATAGGGGGGATAAGGGGTAAAATGAATTGGGTAGATGGAACTAGTGGTCAATGAAAGGGATGGGTAAGGGGTATGGAATGTATGAGTTTTTTTTTCTTTTTATTTCTTATTCTGTAGAGATGCAAATGTTCTAAAAAATGATCGTGGTGATGAATACACAACTATGTGGTGACATTTTGACCACTGAATGTATATCATGTATGGAGTGTATGTGTGTGAATATGTGTTAATTAAAATGTTTTTTTAAAAAGTATACAGCACAGGGCGGGCCGCGGTGGCTCAGCGGGCAAAGTGCTTGCCTGCTATGCCGGAGGACCTCGGTTCGATTCCCGGCCCCAGCCCATGTAACAAAAACGGAGAAACAGAATACAATAAAAACAAGAAAATGTTTAAAGATGTTTCCCTTTCTTCCTTCCTTCCTTCCTTCTATCCTTCCTTCCTTCTAAAAAAAAAAAAAAAAGTATACAGCACAGAGTGATAGAGAGAAAATATATAACAGGTAGATTAAGAGACAGGACAGAATAAGATTTACGATTTGTCAAAATAAGTTCCAGAAGGAAAGAAAAGAGGGGCTGCAAGAGAGGCAATATTCAAAAAGATGTTTGATAAGAGTTTTGCAGAACTCAGCTCATGAGTCCTGGGCCTGAAAAAGAAATATAAATACAGTGTGGAGTAAAGAAGAACAAATCTATACGTACACACACATCATTCCAAAAGTGAAGAATACTGGAGTAAATAAGAAAATCTTAATCTGTATCAAATAAAGACAGAATACAAAAGATGATGAAGAAACTGACGGTACACTTCCCACCAGCCACATTAAAAGCTTACACTAGACAAATGAATCATCAAAGTATTAAGGAATAAGTGATAAATGTAAAGTTCTAGATCTAGATATACTATCATATAACAGTCAAGAGCAAAACAAAGACAAATCCAAAAATAGAATATTATTACCCACAGTAATTCTTGTAAGCAACAATCTAAGGAGCTATTTGCCAGAGTACAACTAATGGAACAGCCTAAAACTACAGAAACCAAAACTGACAGAATATGGGAAACAGACTGGGGTAAGCTTAAACAGTTTTAAATAGGTCAATAGAACAGAATAGACAGTCCAGATATAGACCCATACCTTCTGGTGTGGTCAAGCACAGGGTCAATCTATGGAAAAAGAAGTCTATTTTAACAATAGTTACTGAAACTATTATCTATCAGTATGGGAAAACTAAACCTCAGTCCCTTATTTACTACACTGAAGATGGATCACAGAGTTATATATAAAAGTTAGAACCATGAGCTTCCAGAAGAAAACACAATATCCTCATGAACTCGGTGTAAGCCAAGGATTTCTTAGATACAACAGTAAAGGCAGTAATCATAAAAGAAAAGCCTGATAATTTTAACTATGTCAAAATTAATTTCTTTTCATCCAAAGTTGCCATTAGGAAGACGAATCTGCAGGCACAGACTGAAAAAATATTTTAATATACATATCTGACAAAGGACTCAAATCCAGAATATATAAAGAATTGCTATAAATCAACAACAACGAAAAAAGCTGCATTATTTCCTAGGTAACAAATCACCATAAACTTGGTGACTTATAACAACAGAATTTTCTTCTCTCACAGTTGTGGAGGACAGGAGTCCAAAATGAAGGAGGCAGCAGCGCAGCGCTCCCTGTAGAAGCACAGGGGAGATTTTATTCCTTGCCTATTCCAGCTTCTGGTGGCTCCAGGCATTTCTTGGCTTGTGGCTGTGTAACTCTATTTGCTGCTTCTGTCTTCAATGCTTTCTCCTCTTCTGTGTCTCCTCCTCTTCTATCTCTTACAAGGACATTTGCTATTTAGAGATTTAAGGTAAACCAGAATAATCTCATTCAATATCTTTAACTTAATTACATCTGCAAAGTCCCTTTTTCCAAATAAGGTCACATTCACAGGTTCCAGGATTAAGAGGTAGGCATATCTTTTTGAGAGATCCCATTCAACCCCATATGCACCCTAATTAAAATTACGTGGAAAAGATTCAATCATATACTTCTTGAAAGTTTATATAACAAATGGTCAATAAGAACATTAAGAGGAGCTCAACATCATTAATAACCAAGGAGTTGCACATTTTAATCACTATGAGATACCCACCAGAATTGCTGAAATCAACAACAGTAACAATACCAAGTGTTAGTGAAGATGCAGAACAACTGAAAAATTTATACCTTGCTGGTGGCAGTGTAAAATGATACAACCACTTTGGAAACCAGATGGCAGTTTCTGATAGAGTTAAATATTTGCCCTATGGCCAAGCATAGTGAATTTGAATTCAAGGGTTTTCAAGTGGACAAAAAAAATACTCGACTACTAGACAGCAGTAACACACGGCCAAATACTGGGAGGTACTGCAACGACAAGTCTATATGTGAGGGCCAGTCCCTCACAGGAAACCGCCCAGAGTCCAGCAGTGCAAGGGCGCCATCACAGTGGGAAGCAGGGCAAGGGGGAATTCCCAAACGCCTGGGAAGAGGAGGAAGGAAGTTGGGGGGGGGGATAGATTACAGGTCCAGGTGTTTTAATTCAGCACCCAAAGAGCACCTCCATGAGGGGTTGAAGTAGCTTGGGGCCTTTAAGTGCAGTGTCTGATGTCATCAACTACGAACAGGTGTGGATGGAGTTGGTTGGGCAAGTTTTTCAAAGTATGCAGAGCAGGTTTAATCTACATTCTAAAAATTGCTTATTTGGGCTATTTTTAAAACAGCTGCATGTGCAAGAATTTGTGCTTGGCACTGGGAGATTATTTTAACACACCCAGGCTGCTGTGAAGAAGTAAACAACATATAGGACCACTACAACAGAGTCCAACTTTGGCTCATTTTAGACAACAACAAGCAACTCTACTCCCAGGTATTTCTCCAAGAGAAAGGAAAATATATGTCTACAAAAAGACTTGTACCAGAATGTTCACAGCAGCTTTAATCATAATAGTCTTAATCCTCATCATAATAATCATAATATTCTTAAACTGTAAACAACGCAAATGTCCACTGCTGGTAGACAACACAAATTCTGGAAGTTTCAACACACTTTTTTCAATTTTTGATAAGTCAATCATGCAATGAATTCATAAAACTTTTGGAGATACAAAGAACATAAGCTTTTACTAATATATGTATATATACATACATTATATACATATATATAATCTCTTGCATGCAACAATTAAACACACATTGTTTGCTTTACAAACACATGGAAAACACAAAAACTGGTTAGGAACTAGGACATAATCATGTAATTTCAAGAAACTGGCATAAAACAGACTAATATCCATGACCACAAAGAAATTAGGTTATGAGACAATAATTGAAAGACAGAAAAACACTCCAAGGTTTCAAAAGTGAAAATACTGAGGGCGGGCCACGGTGGCTCAGCAGGTAAGAGTGCTTGCCTGCCATGCCCAAGGACCCGGGTTCGATTCCCGGTGCCTGCCCATGTAAAAAAAAAAAAAAAAAAAAGTGAAAATACTGAAACATTTCCAAATCAACTGTCAAAGAAGAAATTGTCATAAAAATGTAAAACATTTGTAAATAAATATGTTAAAAATACTTGACATTGGAACTTGTGAAATTCAGCAAAAGACTGTTCTTGAAAAGGAATATATGGTCTTAAATGCTTGCATTAGAAAAGGCTCAAAATTAAAGTAATAAGCCTTTCACTTAAGAAGCTAGACAAAGAATAGAATATCTCCATAGAATATCTAGCGAAAGCAATAATACAGAGAAGAAATTGAGAACAAAGATAAAAACAGAAGGAACTGAAGCTCAGGGTTGGTTCTTTTGATTAAACAAAATTGGAACTATAAAAAGATGAGTTATTTTGGATAAAGTATATATTAAAATGATAAAAGAATATGACAAGCATCACACCAATAAATATCAAAACTTAGAAAAATAGAAAATTTCTAAGAAAAATAAACTGTTATGGATTGAATTGTGTCCCCCCAATAGATATGTCTAAGTACCAATCCCCTGTCCTGTTGATAAAAATTCACTTGTAAATAGGAACTTTGAAGATCGTATTAGTTAAGGGGGGGCCAAATTGGATTAGAGTGGGCCCTAATTCAATATGACTGGACTCCTTAGAAGAAAAGGAAAAGTGGACACAAGTCTGTACACAGAGAGCTATGCGATGGAGGCAGAGATTTGAGTTTTGCTGTCACAAGCTAAGGAAAGCATGGATTGCTGGCCACTCATCAGAAGCCAGGGGGCAGATATGAAATGACTTCTCCTTTTGAGAGGAAGCATGGCACTGCCAACACCTTGATTTCAGACTTATAGTCCTCCTGAGCCATAAGACAATAAATTTCTATTGTTTAAGCCAACTAGTCTGTGGTACATTTTCCAGCAGCCTTAGCAAACTATGACAATTTATTAAATCTGACTCAAACAGAAATAGGATATGAATTTACCACCATTCAAGAAATTAAAATCCATAGTTAGAAGATTTCTCATAAAGAAAAGTCTGGCCTTGAAGGTCTTCGGGTGAATAATTCTAAATGGAATAAAAACATAAATGGAAAGAGCAAAACTTGAAAATTCTTTGAAAGATATGCAGGTAAACCTCAGATTTGGGAAGAATTTATTAAACAAGATATAAAAAGTGCTAACAATCAGAGATATATTATCAAATTGTATTACTCAAGATTAAGAACATCCGCTCACCATAAGATGCCACAGAAAGTAAAAATATAAGGCATAAATTGGAACACGTTTTTGCATGTTGCATGTAGTGCAACATAGAACCAACAAAAAAGTAAGACCTAGAATATATAATGAGAGTCTAGTAATCAATGAGGAACAAACAAACCAACCAACAATGAAAGAGCAAAAGACACGATTAAAGATTTCATAGAAGAGGAAATATCAACTGCAAATTAATGCATGAAAATATACTTTATATACTCATTATTAAACATAGAAATGAAAATTATAATTTAATGAAAGACAATTTACATCTACTGATTGGCAAAAATTTGTCTTGACAATGCCCAAATACTCAGGAGGGTGGGGCTCAATGGAAACTCATACGCCCTACTGGCAGAAGTCAAAAATTGACACAAATGATCTGAAAAACAATTTGGCATTGATTTGTTAAATTTTAATATTTATATTCTCCTATGACCCAGCAATTTAATTTTTAGATATATACATGTACACCAGAAAAGACATGCAGGAATGTTCATAGCAGCATTGTTCCTAAGAGTGCAAAAACTAGAAACAATCTTAAATATCCTTCCAAAGGAGCAGTATTATTCCTAATAGTACAAAACTAGAAACAATCTAAATACCCTCCCAAAGGAAAATGGATAGTGTTATATTTATACACTGAAACACTAACCAGCAATAAAAATGAATTCACTATAGCAACACATCAACAAATGAATGAATCTTAAAGAAATAATAAACACTCCAGCTAAAAACACCACACATCACTGTTAAAACAAAACTTAATAATATATAGCATTGTATGCATATATATATATATATGCTTATGCAATAAAACTAGTTTTAAAAAGTCAAGGGATGAATAATAACTGTACAATTCAGTATAGTGGTTACCTGTAGAGGTGACATATGGGAAGAGAATAAAGGAGAAGCACACAGATAGATTTAAGGACTAAATGAGGTTCTTAAGTGGGGCGGGTGATTTTTTTTTAATTTTATTTAATTTAATTTTTTTTTTACATGGGCAGGCCCCGGGAACTGAACTCGGGTCCTCTGGCAGGGCAGGCAAGCATTCTGCCACTGAGCCACCGTGGCCTGCCCTAAAACTTGGAGTCATCTTTGCTTTTTTTTTTTACATGGGCAGGCACTGGGAATCGAACCCGGGTCCTCGGGCATGGCAGGCAAGCATTCTTACCTGCTGAGCCACCGTGGCCCACCTGGGGTGGGTGATTTTATGTGTTCACTTAGCATTATGCTTTAGAACACACAGGTAAATTACATGTTATTTTACCAGTAACAAATATTTCATTATACAACTTTTTATATAAGTATTTGATACAGGGATTTGCAGTATATGATACCAACATGAATTACAAAACCAGCTACAAGCTGGCTTTTAAAAGTGTACTACTCATATAAGAAGAGACAGATCAATTAAAAACCAAAGAAACCAGAAACAAACTTTTGTATATAAAGAATGAGATGATGGTGAAGATAGCATTTTATGTAAAGAAAGGAAAAGATGGATTATTCAACGAATACTACTTTGTTAAGAGGTTAAGCATTTAGAAAAGGTTAGATCTCATATCATACTGAAAACCGGAATAATCTGCATTTCAGTAAAATTAAATATAAAAAGAATATTGGGTGGTGATGGTGGCTCAGTGGCAGAATTTTTGCCTGCCAAGCTGGAGACCCGGGTTTGATTCCCGGTGCCTGCCCATGTAAAAATAATAATAACAACAACAATAATAATAATATTAAATCTACTATAAGAAACAAAAGTATTTTCTAAGAATGAAACTAATGTTTGTTGGCTGAGCTCTAACTTTAGAAACTAAATAGGAAAACAGCACCAGATTTAACAACATAAAATGTAAATTTACGTATGATAAGGAAAACAAAACACCCTGTATATAAAATTAAGACAAATATATAACTTGAAAAGTATTGTACCATTTATGGCCCAAAATGGGTTAAATAATCTTAATTTGATATACTAATACAAAATCTATTTTATGCATATTTTTAAAGATTTTGATAAATCAAAACTAAAAGGACCAAACACAACAGGATGGAAAAACAAAGGGTATAAAAAGTAATTTAAAAAGAAATAGAGACATTGAACAAATACAAATTATTCCACTTCAGTACTAATCAAAGAAATGCATATTAAAACAGGGGACTAGGTTTCCTCTTCTGACCAAGATGGAGTAGCAAAGAATAAATTTACTCTTCCACCTTAAGCAACTAGAAAACCAGACAAAATACATGAAACAATAGTTCTCAGACTCTGGGCAACAGGCAATGCAGGACTGTGCTCACAGAGATAAGTCTAAATAAAAATGAAGTCCTCCATTACTTCAGCTTACTCTTTGGAGGCAGTTTCCAAACAGTAACTCCTTACTGAGTTGAGGAAACAGAGATCAGAGTTCAGAAAGATTAAGGTAGCTAAAATATATGGGAAACGATTTCAAGAGAGAGTTGTATACAGAGGTCTCCGGAGATCCACAAAAGAAGCTCTGTTCAGAACTAATCTAAGAGCTAATCTTCTCTGAGACCAGAGAAGAACTACAGGAAAACTGAAGGCTGAACACTTCCTGAAGCACAAAAGACAGGACTGGTTCGTACTTCCATCAGTCACAGAGAAAGGAACTTGTTACTATACAGTACATTAGATAGAGTCCTCACAAAGTTATCTTCTTAGTGATGGGGATAAATTAGTCCTAGACTAAATGCTGTTCTGGATCTACCTGTTATAACAGGGCTTAGAAGCAAACCTTGAAAGAATAAAATTAATTCCAAGTAACGTAACTACATAATATAACATAATCAAACATAATTTCAGGAAATACAACAAAACCTAGCAACCAGGAATGCAAGAGTCATAATGTCTGAATACAATAAAAAATCAAGAGGCATGCAAGGAAGTTGGAAAACAAGCCCATCAATCAAAGAAAACTGATCAACAGAATTACACCCTTAAATGACAGAGGTGATGGAATCAGCAGACCAGGACATCAAAACAGCTATATGTAAATATGCTCTATCTTCAAGAAGGTAG
The DNA here is from genome assembly GCF_023851605.1 of Tamandua tetradactyla. Classification (NCBI taxonomy): domain Eukaryota; kingdom Metazoa; phylum Chordata; class Mammalia; order Pilosa; family Myrmecophagidae; genus Tamandua; species Tamandua tetradactyla. The sequence goes on along the minus strand of NC_135348.1, from coordinate 27,675,492 downwards.
AAGAAACCACGGCCATGATAAGGAGAGAAACAGAAGATACATATAAAGAACAAAACAAAAAATAACCTTGGAGATTCCAGCGCTGAAAATCAATATCTAAAATGAAGAATTTGCTAAATGGGTAACAGTAGATTAGAAACTGGAAGAAAACATCAGTGAACTAGGGATAGAATAGTGAAAGGAATAGACACTTGACAAAAAGAAGTACAGAGGGGGTGCAAGGGTAGTTCAGTGGTAGAATTTTCGCCTGCTATGCGGGAGACCCGGGTTTGATTCCTGGTCCATGTACTTCTTAAAACAAACAAACAAGCAGAACCAACCAACCAATCACCCAACCAACAAATGGTGCAGAGACAACAGGATACTCAAATGGAAAAATAATGAAATGTGACCCTGCTGTACAGCATATTAAAAAAAAATAAAGTACAGAGAGAAAAGGAGGTGAAACAAACTAGCAGATCCTCAGTGACCTGTAGGATAATATAAATCTATCCATCCACCTAACATACATGTAAATAGAGTCCTAAAAAAAGAGAAGGGGAGAGACATAAATTTTTGAAGCATTAATAGCCAAGTACGACTCAAATTTGACACAAACTATAAACCTAGAGCTCCATGAAACTCAAAGAACCCAAAGCAAGGTAAACACAAAGAAAACCACAGCAAGGAGCAACAAAATAAAACTAGGAATTAAGCTGAAAAATAACTATCAACCTAGGATCTGAGAGTGAAAATATCCTTCAAAAATTAAGGCAAATTTCCAGGCAAAGTTGAAAATGCTCAACACCAGCAAATCTACATTACAATACTTTAAAGGCGCTTTTCAGACAGAAGAGATAATGACAACAGATGGAAATTTATATCTATCTAAAAGGAAAATACCAGCAATAATAAAAATGTGACTAAATAAAAGGACTTATTCCTCATTTTAAATTTAAAAGATTCCTGACTGTTTGAAGAAAAAAACTAGTATGTTGGGACATTTGTAGTATATGTAGAAGTAAGATGTATGCTAATAGTACAAAGGACAGAAGGGAAAAAGTACAAGACACTGCTAGGTTAAGTTAGACATGAATGGCATCATACTATTTGAGAGTAGACTGAAATAGGATAAAGGTGCATACTGTAACCCCCCCACAGCAACCACTAAAACAAAACCCAAAGAGGAAAAGCTAACAATGCAACTGAGAAGAAAAAAAATGGAATCCTAAAATAAAACCCATGAAGGAAACAGATTTAGCTGATACAAGCCTCTCTAATAAAATTCATTAACCAAAAGTGTGCTATCCACACTTAGGAATCGAAAAGATTGTACAGCAGGTATAGATGTATCATTTACAACGATGAAAAGACTATTTTACAGATATCAATTCTCTACATAGTCACAAATTCAAAATAAATCCATTCAAAATCTCATTAGGATGTTCTAGAATGAAAAGTCTAATAATTTCAGAAGGGAAGGAAAGATAAGGAAGGGGAACTTGCCTTAACAGAACAGAACACTGAATAATTTGTGTAACTGGCCATCCAAAAAAAAAAGTTTCCTATCTCATATCATACCCCAAATAAGTTATATAGGAAGGAAATATGTAAAAATCAAAACTGAAATACTTTTGCAAGAAAATATATTTTTATGACACTTGGTAGAAAGGATTTGTTAAATAAGACATAAACCACTACAACAAAAAGGATGATAAATCTGAGTACATTTAAATGAAAAACTACCGTTTAATGAAAAATACCATAGGTAGAATAAAAGCAGTACACTGCAAGAAGATATTTGTAACATTAATCATTATTCATCAGAACTTACTTGTAACAGTTTATAACTTTATAAATTAAGAGGCAAAATCACCAACAGAAAACAAGTTCATAAAAGGAAATGGAATTCACAGAAGAAACCTAAATAGCTAATGATCATATCAAAAGAGGCTTAACATTACCAATAATAAGGAAACCGAAAATTAAAATAATGATATATCAATGTACTATCATTAGAATGGCAAACAATTTCAACCCCAACAATACTTTAAGTGTAAAAATATAAAGTTATAGTAATTCTGGAGAGCAATTTGCCAGTATCTTACATGGCTAAATATATGTACATCCCACGAATCAGCAGTTTTAGTCCTAGGTACAGATCTAGAGAAATTCTTGCACACTCACACACACACACACATACATACACACACACACACACACACATATGAAGATATTCAAGCAATGCCCAGAAAAGCAAAAAATTGGAAATAATCTATATCTGTATAATAAGAGAATGGATATTTTTTATATCCATACAATATTTAATACATTAAATCTACATGCAACAATATAAATGTAAAAGTTTCAGAATTTGTACACTGTGATATTATTCATGTAAATATTTAAAGGTAATATAGATTATTTACAGAGACATAAAATGAGAAAACATAAATTTGAAGGAGACAACAAATTTATGTTAGTGGCTGCCTTTGGGGAAAAAAAGGTTATAGGGAAAGGATAAGGGAAGAAAGGGGTCTTATATTTTATCTGCAATGTTTTATTTCTTTTACTAAAAATATTCCTAATTAAATAGGGCAATATAATAACCGATTAATTTTGAAAGTGGTGGGGGTATGCTTCTGCATTTTTAAATTCCCTACTGACTAAATACATATAGGGAGGGAGACAGGAAGAGAGGGAAGAAGGGAGGGAAAATTACTCCATCACTTGACCACTAAACTAAAACCCTTTTTAAAAAATACCTGACTACAGGGAGAAAAAGAACTACCAAAATAGTTTATTTTAAAGCAACAAAAAAAAAGCAAAAAATATGAAAATTTTTAGGCGCCGAAACAGTACCTTGTAGAAAATCAACTGTTTGAATTAATAAGAACAACAACAAAAAAATTGCCAAAAGTCTGAAACCATGAAAAATCTACAAAGGGAAAACATAAATCAGAGGAAAAGTAGGAAAATAAAAATCACTGGGATTGAGGATACAAACAAAATTTAATTTAAAATGAGGGTATAACAAATATTTTAAAGAAAGTTGATGCTTTGCACCTGTATGATAGAATAAAGTTATAAAGCATGTAACAATCATGGATGGATCTTGAAGACATTATGCTGAGTGAAATTAGCCAGAAACAAATGGACAAATACTGTATGGTCCTACTGCTATGAACACACATTAATGAGTGAACTTGGAGAATTTCAGTTAAGAACACAGGTTATCAGGAGATAGAAATAGGGTAGAGATTGGGTAATTGGTGCTGAAGGGATACAGATTGTGCAACAGGACTGATTGTAAAAATTCAGAAATGGATAGCACAATACTACCTAACTGTAGCACAATAATGTAAGTACAATGAATGAAGCTGAATGTGAGAATGATAGAGGGAGAAGGGCTGGGAGCATGTAAGAAACCAAAAGGAAAGACAGACGATACAGACTGAGATGGTATAGTTTTAGGAATGCCTAGAGTGTACAATGATAGTGACTAAATGTACAAATTAAAAAACGTTTTTGCAGGAGGAAGGAAAAAGAAATGCCAGTATTGCAGGGTGTTGGAAACAGATGGTCATTCATATTTTAAAACTTCAACTTTTGTGTGACTAAAGGGAAAAACGTTTATTTGGTACAAAATTTATATTTTGACTAGTGCATTTCCTAATTTAACTTGTATGGTCAGTTTAATTGAACACCATCAGTACATGAATCCTTGAAGAGGGCATGAGATTTTATTGTTTTGTCCAGGTTAGTTGATGCCCTGATAAATCCCAGAGTGATTTGAATAGTGAATCAACAAGTACTTGCAAAGTCCTCTTGGGGGAATGGGGAGAAAGGGGGAAAAATTCAACTTCCCCATCTGGAAAATTCCTGATATTCTCACAAGCAGTGGGTACAACCAAATCAATACCAACCTTCAATCTTGGGGTTCGCCCTGATGAAACTTATCCCTGCAAATGACAGGCTAAGCTTACTTAAAATTATACCTAAGACTTCCCCCAGAGAACCTCTTTTGTTGCTCAGATGTGGCCTTTCTCCCTCTCAGCCAACACAGCAAACAAACTCACTGCCCTCCCCCATCTATGTGGAACATGACTCCCAGGAATTTAAACCTCCCTGGCAACATGAGAACCTGGGATGAGCTGGGACTCAGCATCAAGGGACTGAGAAAACCTTCTTGACCAAAGGGAGAAATGAGACAAAATAAAGTGACAGTGGCTGAGAGATTTCAAACGAAGTTGAGAGGTTATCCTGGAGGTTATTCTTATGCATTATAAAGATATCCCCTTTTAAGTTTATGGTGTATTAGAGTGGCTAGAGGGAAGTACCTGAAACTGTAGAGCTGTGTTCCAGTAGCCTTGATTCTTGAAGATGATTGTATAATAATATAGCTTTTTCAATTTGACTGTGTGATTGTGAATACCTTGTGTCTGATGCTCCTTTTATCAACGGTATGGACAGATGAGTAAAAAATATGGATAAAAAATAAACAAATAATTGCGGGAAGAAAGGTTAAAATAAACTGAATACATTGAAATACTAGTGGTCAATGAGAGGAAGGACTAAGGGGTGGCATATGTGAGTTTTTTCTCTTTTATTTCTTTTGCTGAAGAGATGAAAATGTTCAAAAAAATGATCATGGTGTTGAATACATAACTATGCAATGATATTGTGAGCAACTGATTGTACACCATGTACAGAATGTTTGTATGTCAAGAATGTCCATATGTTTATTTGATGTATACAATAAAAATATTTTTTAAAAATGAGGTATAAAAATATTTTAAAGAAAGTTGATGCTTTGTAGAAATACAAGCAAAACTGATAAAATACATTTCTATCAAACATAAAGAGGAAAGAAAAAGTGAATTAATAAAAATTAGAAATGTTAGTCACAATAAAAGGATAAAAAGCCTATTAAGATAGAAAGTTAGAGGAATATAATGTTGTTGGGACTCTGGGGAAACATCACTAAAAACGGCTACTGTGAAATAGCTATTCATTTTTTCTGGGAAAGAAATTTAGTTAACCAGAGCTTTAAATTCCATGAACCAACAGTACATAACCTTTCTTTTAAGGAAAATATTTCCAATCTTGTAGAACAGAAATAACACAAACACTGACCTTGTGAAAAATGGTTAAGGGAACTGGTTTTTTGAGGATATGGCCTACTTTAAGGACAGGAAATATTAACTGAAAAAAGACTGCAACTATATAAAATATGTATTCACATAGTGACAAGGATCTAGACAGGAACGAAGACTTCAATTGTCAGTATTTTAGATTCACAGAAATTTTTCTCCATGGTACTGAAAGCATAAAACAAAACAAAACAAAAAACACAAAGACACTTACTTATATACTAAAAAGGTGACAAATTTAAAGTATAATTAAAATGAAAATTAAAAGAGAGAAGATAAAAAGGTAGGGAAGCAAAAAGCAAAAACTAAGTAGTTCTAATGTTTAAAAGAATTACGTTTCATTGGTTACAAACTTGACTTATATGTTACATCTTATTCTGTAAATACACCAAACAATGCTTTGCTACGGAATTCTTTGCTTACCAGTCTTCTGGTTTAACGGCAGAAAGGTCAGGGATTTTGGCTCTTTCATCCCAATCATCAGGCTTCTTGTCATTGGGATCTTCGATTTCTTTGGGAGGATTGACTGGAGGAACCACATCTTCTAGAAGGCTTCCTTTGTTTACAACTATTTGGTCGATTAGCAACTCGAATGTGTCATCTGGATTCATCACTAAAGATCAATTTAAATGCACATTTCATCTTGAGAGACATTTTAAAGATACAGATAATAAAATTAACCTAGTCTTCAGGGGTAAAATTTTCTTCCAACCAGAAGAAGAAAAACAATCAATGTATTAAGTTGAAATACATGAAAAAGTATACTTCTTTCTAAAAGTCAAAGATAATTGTTTTTAAACTGTATGCTTTACAGTAAAATGCCACATTACTTCTCAAATAAAAATTTCCCAATAGTCTGGGACTCATACCACCAGTCATCTACATATTTTGAATAGTTGCAGAATATAACGTAATTTCCTTCAGCATTACATATGTATCTGTGTATGTGTATACACACTGTACATGCAACTTTCCTATGTTTGATATTGTTTAAATATACACACACACACAAACATATATTTAAACAATCTCAAACAGAAAAGTTGCAAGTATAGTACAAAGAATTTTTTTTCCTGAATTACTTGAGAGTAAATTACTGAATTTATGCATATGTCACCTGAATATTTTAGTACATATTTTCTCCAAACAAGGATATTTTACTTCATAACTGTAATCCAGGCCTCAAATTAGGAAATAAACATTAATACATTAACACTATTTTATCTTCAGAATCTGTTCAAATTTTGACAATTATTCAAATACAGTCTTTTATTTAAAAAAGGACCTAGTTCATAATCTATTGTATTTTGTTATAGTTTCTCTCCTGCCTCCTTTCCACATGCTGCCTTTTTAAACCATATGTATTTTATTAGAAAATTATCTGTAATGTGTCCATAATTTTAGTAGTAGAAGTCCATTAATAACCCCCCTGACAATTAATTAGGTCTTATTCTGAAGTCTACTCTTAGCCATTTATATTTCATTAGTGGTGTTACAATTCATTCCCTTATTTCTATCACTTTTAACCAGTCACTCCTTTAAATAAGCTGAATATAAATAAACCTACTAATTAAAACTTATTATCAGGGTTAATCCTTTCATAACTACACAGGAATCATGACAGCTTTGTGGATATAGAAGTGCAATGTGAATTAACAGAAGATAACATAAAACAAGAGTGCACATTCAGGAAGAACACATTTTAAAAACAATTTAAACAGCTTTGATGTAAGAAAGAACCACTATCTTTAAGGACATTCAAATCTACCATCAAAGAAAGTGATGAAATCCTCATTTCCTAGTCATCGTCTAAAGTAAGTTTTATTGATATTTCAAAATCACTGACTTATACATGTAGTGTAAAATATCTCAAGTATGATTTAAAATATTCAGGCTCACACTTATCAGTATGTCTGTTTCAAGGAAATTCTAGCCCTCTGAAAGTTCCCAGCCAAAAATTCCATAAAGGACCTCCTTATTCTTTGTAATAACAAAATAAACGTATCTCTCCTCTTTCTATAAATAAAGAGAGTCATGCAGTTAAATTTAGATCTTTGGAGAGAATGAGGAAGATGAAAAGAAGTGCTTGACATTTGCTTTCAATATGCTAAGGAAGGAGGACTTGTCAATGCATGTCAATACCATTCTGATTTAAGCATTTAAGTGGGCTACTAATTTTGAAAAAATAGCACTGAAGTAGTAATTCCAGATATTTCAGTCACAACACCACCATAAAGTTATATCAAAATGAAATAATGCAATTCATGTACAAATAATGAGAATGCACCGTCAATATTTTTTACCCTTTCTCCTTTCTTCACTATTCCCTCTTCTTCTACAGCTGAGATTATAAACCTACATTAATACAATAAAGGAAGACCAGCCAACACTGAGGTAGAGCTAAGAGTAAGATGTCAAATGCAAAAAAAAAAAAAAAAAAAAGAAAAACAATTTACTACCTGCTTCCTAATTAAAAACAGAGACTTCAGTTTCTCAAGAAAAATCCTGAAAAGAAAGCTTTCTGAAAATATTTTGCAACTGAAAACTGACTTTTTATACTGCAGTTAAGACAAAAAAGCATGTGACAAATAGGCATACATGAAGAAATCTTTGACAATAAAGTTTCTTTTTGAAAACTCTATTGAATATTTTAAATGAATCTACAATAAAAGGCATTGGATAGAGTCTTTTACGTTACCCTGTAAGTTTCATAAAACACCTACAGAACAATATTATAAGATACAATATTAAGGAAAGTTTAAACAAAGAAAAAATCATTCAACAATCACAGCACAATGATCAAAATTTCTGCATATAGTACTAAGAAAAGCAAATGTTTTAAGAGTCATACTTGAGTTTCAATTCCAGCCCTATCAGTTACTACTGTTTCACCTAGAGCAAAACGAGAGGCTACTGCTCACTCAAATGCCAGTAGTAAAGAAAGGACCTAGCATAGAGCATAAACGTAGATTATAACAGGTGTTTAATGAAAATTCTTTCTTTTTTCCTAGTTTTTTTTCTATTTGCTTGCATAATTTTCCCAGTGGCCATCATCATGCGCTTACAACTTGAATCTTGCTTTTTTTGCCCCCTCCATTTTAATATCATAAGCATTTCCCCATTATCATTTTAAATTTATTATATAGAAAATTCTCCAACTGTGATATTTAGGTAGTTTCAAATTTTCAGTATATTTTTACACAAGTCATATTTTTTCTTTGGGATCATTCCTTTGGATAAATTCCTACAATTGGGACTGTTGTTTCAAAGGTCGTCCAACTCATATGGCTTTTGATATATATTACCAATTTGCTTTCGACTAGGTATGTGCAAAGTCAAATTATATAAAAAATATCTTCTTTACTAGTTATAATTTATCATTATTTCTACTTTTTATGTTTCCCAAGACGTCGAGTATTATTTCACTATTATTTCAGATAAAATGATTTAGTCTCATAGCTGCTATTAAAAATAAGATAAAGCTGGGCACTGCCTTAGAAGACAAAACAAATTTTTCTGTAGGTGCAGCCTTTGGAAAAAAAAATAAAAATACTGTACCCTTGGACAGAGCTGAGATTTAGGTAAGGAAGCTGACAGATTATTTTAAAATATTTTTCTAGATTCTGCCATGCTGTGATTTAAAGTAATCGTGGGCAGACCAAAGCTGTATAACCACGTGCACTTGCTTGTGAACAGGAGAAACCACCCTGTATGACATCCCTGTTGAGGACTGAACCATGCCCCCCACAAAAGGCATATTCAGGTCCCAACCCCTGACCCTGTGGTGTGAACCGCCTGTAAACAGGACCTCTGGGGATGCTATTTGACTGAAATGCTTATATGCAAAGGAAGTGGGACACAAAAAGAAAAGCCACAGGAGAAACAAGAAGCCAAAAGTCAGTAGAACTGGAAGAGAAAGAGGATACCGTCATGTTCACTGCCACATGACAGAAAAGCCAAGGAACCCCAAAGGCTGCCGGCTAGACAGAAAATACTAACACTGGGAGGAAGCAAGCCTTCTAGCCCCAAATACCATTGAGTCAATAAATTCCTGTTATTAATCCAACTCATTATGGGGTATTTGTTTTAGCAGTTAGGAAACTACCAACCCCCCAAATCCATGTAAACTCCCCTCTACTGTAGTAAAGCTAAGTATGTTAATACATGGTTATTTAATGCTTTTCCTCCCAAAGTTTAAATAAGTACAATAACCATTATAAAGTGGGAACTAACAGTAATTACAAGTGCCTATTGAATAAAGTCTAAACTTTTTAGCTTGCCATTCAGGACCTACAACTCTTTATTTCCTAATGTCACAGTGCCTAAAATGTCTCTCCCCCTCTCCCATCATTTTCTACATTTTAACTATACTTCCAGACAAGTTCAAATACAATCTTCTTCACTAGGTTTTCTCTGAATCTCCAAGTTGGAAGTAATATTGCTTTTGAACTCATAAATGTACTTCAGTTGTATCTTTCATATGGCATTCTACTTTCTACTTGGTGCTATAATTACATATGCCTTATTTTCCCAAAAGTTAAGTTCCTTAAGGGTCAGATTCATGCTTGTTTCTCCTAAAGCACCTGCCATGAATATGTCAGTAACCAGCAGATATTTTTTGAATTCGTGAATGAAATTCAAAATTCAAATTTTTTGAATTTTTAAAAGGATATACCAAGGGTATAGAGATGAGTCTTCCTGTCTGTAAAGAATTTTTTAAGGTCTACATCTGGAGGTTTAGCATGTTTCTCTTCAAAAACTCCAGTTTTAGGATGTTTATGTCTGAAGATAAAATGAAGTTTATAATCTTCTCCACATTTATCTGGTCCAAACATAATGGTATAGGATGTTTTATCATAAAAGTTTTCCTTCAAAGAGAGATAAGTATTGGGATTAGTCAAGAATCACAGAGTATTTAATGAATTTCTCTATTCCAGTCACTGGATAGAGCTTACAAAATGTATTAAATTCTAACTCACCAAAAAATTGTTTGACAGAAGTGACAAAGGAGGTGGAAAAATTACAAATTTTGCCCCAAAAGTGTTAGACTTTTTAAAAAAGCACATGCCTCTGTCCATTTCTAAAGCTACCTAGTAACATCATAATAAGCATTAACCACTTTTTATATGTGTTATATTTTATTAAGAAAATCACTAGTGGAAAGTATGTATATAACAATAAAGTGAAAATGATCATCCATTATTAATATTCAAGAACACCAGAAGAGGACCCTTTTGATCACAGATTAAAGAGCGATTCAAACAGAAAACCACTCACAGGGATACATACTCTGTTCTACAACTAGTCATTCCCTTTTATTTGGCATGGCCTAGTGGTTAAGAATAGGGGGTCTGGATAAGATACCTGGGTTCAAATTTACAATTACAACTTTCATGAGTGGTATGCGACCCTGAACAAATAAATATCTTAACCTCTCTGTAACTCCATTTCATTATCTCTAAAGTATGGAGATTATAATAGTACCTACTTTATCAAGTTTTACAGAGGATTAACTGAGCTCATCAGATAAAAAGCTTAGAAAAATACTTGGCATTCACTTGAGGTGATCACCGCCTTACAATATCTAAAACAGGAGCTCCAACATATACTGCTAATAGTCTTTCCTTTACCTGATCCTAACAATAGCACATGAAGCTATGTCAATGTTTCATAGTCTACATCTTTACATAAACACACATTCTGACAAATATTTTCTTGAGGTCTCAAATTACCTTATTTCTGTTATATGCAGAAACCCTGGCAGAACCTCTTGTAGAAGAATATTATTAGAAATATTCCTGACCTTCAAACAGTCTTAATCAAATCTTGGACTTATAAAGCTACTCTATCACGGTATTTTTGTATTGGCTGCGTCTAAGTCTCCTGTGGTTTGCCAACCACTGAACTGTCCTCACTTTTTTTTTCATTTGGCTCTTTGGCCATTTCTTTTCACTGCTCTGCTATATTATCTTACTCTCTGAACAAACTTATGATAGTTACTTTGAAAAGGATGTAACTCTAATCTAATCTTTCAATGGCATTTATAAACTACATGTTGGTTTTAATTTACAGATGTGGTTAACTTTTTTATATTGCTAAAGATTACAAAACTGATGCCATCAACATAACACACTTTTACAAGAAACTTGAAGGCTGATTGTAAAAAACTATGTAAACCCATACTGGCAAAAAAATGACATTCAAAGATTTTTAAAATTTCACTTGAAAATAAAATTTTCAGTTTTATAGCTTACTCTTTAAAGCAATTATTAACTATAACAGTCTTTTTTAAATATTAAAATTTCATACCAGATTCAAATCATCAGTGTCTGCTAGGAGTTTAATGTATGCACCTCCACAATCAATACCATCTTGAAAATTTACTTCATATCTAAATGAAGAGAAAAAGAACCATACTGCTGATAAATAAAAATTGCTAAATGTTCTTTAAAATAGTGTTAATCTTAGTTCATTTATAAATGTTTCACATTACCAATAAGCTCACATAAATCATATCTACAACCTCTAGGAAATAAGTGGAAATGTTTTACTACTACTGCAGTCCAATGTACACCTTCAAAATATTAAAAATATAATTATAATCAAGTACGGAAAACTCAACCAATTTCTTGAAACATTTTTTTTCCCATTCAAACTGTTGAATTAAGAACAGGACCTTTAATGAAGATACTTTCACTAAAACTATACTAGGAAACTTCAAATTCAGATAAGGTAGGCATTATATATCATATTATTTTAAACTAAACAAACAAACAAACAGAAAACCCAAAGGCCATAGGGACCATAACTACAGCAACAGATTTATAATAAATTGCTAATGATTCCAGATAACAAATTCATGACCAATTTGTCTTTTAGTTTACCTACAACCTAAACCATTTTAAATAAGTTGTACATTCAATTAAATCATTCCAGCAAAGAGCTTTCATCATCTCAATAAGTAACCTGGTTAACAGATCTTAAAGTCAGGAGGTATAGCAAATATGTCATGACAGATAAGAGTGAACTGAAATCAAAGTTTTCTCATGGATTTACCACACAGTGTAATTCTCTAAAAGTTTCTTTTAAAAAAGAAATAGTCTAGCTTAGGCAATGAGGCACAGATCTATTGAGCAGCGTTTAGAAGAGATTGTTGGTTATCTGGTAAACTGCAGCAAAATCAATTGAGGAAACGGCTATCATAGTGAAAATCATCAAAAGTTACAATCTGGTTAAATGGATTAAAACAATAAGAGATGAAAACTAGAGAAGTAACAGGAACTAGTGTTAATTGTAAGAGAGGACTATAGTTTAAAATGTTTCTGAGGAAACCTTAGAGATAGGAAAGTAAAAAAAAATGGGTATGAAATTATAACAGTTTAAACCCAATTTGTGTGTGTGTATATATATATATATATTATTGCATTGAAAAAAGTGTGAAATAAAGTAAAATTTTAAGTGATTATCTCTGAGTTGCAGGATTATGGGTGACTTTTTCCCTACTTTCTACTATGCTTTATTTCTCAAGCAGTCTATAATAGTGGTTACAGTATGTACTTTGGAGCCAGGAAGACCTGAGATTTATCTTTGATTCTGCCACTTACTATAGTGACACCTACTAGAGTAGTGGCAAGTTATTTAAGCTCTATTTCCTCATCTATAAAATGGGGATATTGCCCAAACCTATACCTCAAAGGATTATGATGTTTAAAGAATAATAGGACAAATAAATAATCCAAATGTTACCTTTTGTTATGATCAGAAAAAGTTTGATTTTATTATCTTTTTTAAAATAAAAGATGGAATACTTATTTTCTTCAAAGTCTTATCAATATTCTTGTTTTAAGCAATAGATGACAAAGTAATTTTTCATGGAACATTGTCTTTGGAGACAATAAAGAAGGAGAAATGGCACACATTGTAAGACATTGTAAATATTCACTGTTTTTAGGAAGAATAAAATAAAAAGACATACAGCTTTACCAGAGATGATCTAAAGTCACAGGGTTCTGTGAAAAGGTAAGAACTAGAAATAACAACTTCATAATTTTGTAAATTTTCTCTATAAATGTGAATATAGCTTTGTTGTTCTACTATGCTTAGACTGAATCACTTGGTTTGTTTCTACTGCAAACTTTCAGAGTTTTCAAATCATTTTTCATTTGAACCTCAGATAAATAACTCATAATAGTTTAGAGGATTAGTGAAATGTGTATCAGATAGTTGATGTCAAGTCAGGGGAAAACTGAGAACCATGCAGAATATGCAACCACTAATTTCTCTAGAGTATCAATTCCCAAACTGTTCCATGAAACAGTAATTATTGTTGGAGAGAAAAGAAACTGCTGTGTTCAAATATGTTTTGGTAAAACAGCATTAAAGTTAAACACAGGCTTCTCAAGGTGGAACTTTATTAGTTTAATATACTTCTTATCTCTAATATTAGGATACTCTTAATTTCTAAAATGTATATGACCAAACGTACACAATTTGGAAAAAAGCAACTTAGGGTAATGCCATAAATCTAAAGTAATTATAGTGTTTAATATAAAATCTCTTGATTTTATTTAACCCATTTCCTTTCATAAATAAAAAGAGAAGACATTCACATGCCTCCTTTGCATTGTTTTCAGGCCTTTTAATGACAGCTGTTCAGTTATTCTTAGGCCTCCTTTTCTTTGGCGGCAGATTATCATTTCCCAATTCCTTTAATAATTTTTATATTTATTTTCCAACATTTACTTCCAACCTTGCAAGCCATCATTTGCTTATTTGCCTATCAGTGATTTATACCAAAAATATTAAACTTAATTCATTTTATTCTGGAGATGTTAAACTTTATATTAATTTCCTCAAATTATTTAAGCCATAAACAATCTAAATAGAAAGTGAAATTACATTAATTTGAGTCTCAACAGATTAATAAAATGAACTTCAAACTTTCAAGAAACAAAAAACGAAACCCTGAATAATGCTAAATGATACAAAGCTTAACTATTAGTCCTAATAAGTACTTATAATAATACTTTATTTAAGTAATGGTCATATTCTTTTTGATACTGCTTATATATTTGAAATTTACTGAAACAACTTAATGTAGACTAAGCCAAAGCATCTCCACTGAACAATTATGCCAAACCTGCCAAATACCATATTTTCAAAAATCTCTAAGATTCAAGATGGTATTTTAGTTATGCCATGTAGGAACATCTTTATCATGTTAACAAAAAACTGAAGGGCTTCTAGAGTGATATAGATTACAGTTAATTATCAATCTTTCCATATACCATAATTAACTTTAAACAGCACAAGTTTCTGAATAAGTTGTAAAGTATAACACTTTTGTATTTCCTTTTTGTTTGTTTTTAACTTGAATTTTATTGTTTGTTATTGTTTTTGTATTTAATTTGTACATTTGTTTTGGTTTTAGCACTTTGTGTGAAATAAGGTTGAGGAGTTTATGCCAGAATTTATGACAGTATACATTTAAACAAAATTGTTATAAAATTAGCTTATGTCAACACTCAAGTACGGAATCAGCGAAAATATGTGCTCTTTAAAAGAGTTCCATGCTTGATCTATAAAACATTTCCTTTTAAAAATAAATTTGCTGACTTTTAATCTTACCACGAATTTAATAGCAACAGTACAGTTCCACTCTGAATATATTGAGATTAATATCTTAAGAACAAATAATTTTAAAAAAAGAGTTAAGATTAAAATGGCAATTTTAGTAAGACTATGTAGCTAACAGCGGCCAAATTTTATATAATACAGCATATGTTATAAAATCACTATTTTATAATTTGCCTGTTTTCATTCAAAATTTTGGATATGAATGAAAAGGAAAATCTGGAATTTTTAAATATCTAAAAACAGTCTACATTCAGAAACTAAAATACAAAACTGAAACAAAATTCAGGAAAATAATTCAAAAACATAATAAAACTTACTGAATTATCAAAGGTTTATCTGCAAAAATAAAGGGCTTTGATAATATAGCTGATATTGCGTGATGCTTTGCTCTAGATTTCAACACTAGTCCTCTGTCACCAGATACTTGGTTTTCTTTCAATTCTTCTATTTCCCATCTTCCTAAAATGCAAAGACAGTAACACAAATTGAACTCCTATAGGAAACACTGATATAAGAATATTTAACAGCAATAGTGAACAATAATTTTCTCCATGAGTGATAATTTAGGAAAAATAAATCAATTTTTAAATCAGGAGATAACATATCTGCATCTATATGCATGCCTGATTTTTTTTCCCTGTCAGTAAAGGGTTTCATTTTCTTAGCTAAAAGTGTAGAAACTAATAAATAGCAAGAACTACAATATCTAATTGAGGCACTTCTAAACATGGTTTATTTTGGCTTCCTCTTAGAGGCTTTTTAGTTAATGGAATTGCAAAGCATGGTTTGTCTCATAGGGTCTATCAACATCATATTTTTAAATGGGTTATTTTATTTTAAAATTTCATGAGACAAAGGGCACCCTTAACCCAAATTGAGCAGTTTTTTTCAGTCTATTTATTTTGAAATATATGGTATTTATCAACTATTTTTCCTATTTTGCAAACATCATTGTAGAGGTGTAAATTTTATTTTGAAAACTGTATGTCCAATTCATACAAACGGCAAGTATCCCTTCCAGCTAAGTCAATGAGCTCTCGGAACTACTGGTCAAGAGAGGAGAAAAGCACTGGATTACTACTAAGCTATAACACAGCAATGCTGAGTCAGGCCCTCTCAGGGTTGGAATTTCTCATGTTTAAGAACAGGAAGCTCCTAAAATTAGATCATGAGCTGCATACAATGCAGGCTAGGTGGGCTACATGTAACCCAAATAAGGTGTGTTTGACTTGACTCCTTTACTCTTTTTAAGAACGGAAACTAACTAACATATTCATTTGTATGAAATCACCTAGTATGAAAATTACAGGTTTTGCCTATACCAAGAAAACTCAATTTGGCAAAAGCTGGCTATTTTCTAGTATTTAACCAGCTCAAAATATTTATTCAGGTACTTCTGAATCAACCAATAGTCTTTATAGTACTCCTCTACCCCCAGCCTCCCAAAAACAACATGTAAGAATCTGAATAACTTCATTAAGTCAGAGAAGAGTTGTTGGTTATTAGTGGAGGGTGGGGGGAGGCATCTATCATTATGCACACTTTGTTGGGCTTTTAAAAATGCATGTTTTCACTCAGACCTGGGCGGGAGCTGGAGGCGGCTCATGGCAGGAAGGGGTTCCTGTGAGCCAAGGAGGGATGTCGGCCTCTCCAGGCCTGGGCAGGAACACAAAAGGCCACGTCAGTCCGCTCTGGGTTAAGAAGAATCTTGGCCAATCATTAAAAGGAAATCAGCAAACATTATTTTTAAAGTTACCTCTTACTTTTGAGGATGTTGCCATTTATTTCAGGGAACAAGAATGGCAGAATCTAGAGGTGTAGCAGAAGGACCTTAACCAGCATGTAATGAAAACCAGTTGTGAGAGTGGTGTTTCTCTAGAAACCTAAAACCTTCAGATGGTTCCTAACCAGATAAATCCTGAAACCCAGAGGTGCTGTCTCCCCAAGAACATCATCCAGTTCCATCCTCCTATCCCATATTGTCGATACCCCTTTTCAACATGAAAATATTAGAATGGCCATAGCCCAAATATCCCTAAAGATTGGGAGAAGGATCAAAGAGAAGGAGGAATTATAATAGAAAAGTTAGGATTTAACAAATGAGCATGACTCCCTTGAATCATTATATTGATATTTCTTTTAGTCTCCAGTGTCTTGGAGGAGCTAGAAGGAAAAACCTGAAATTATGGAACTGTGACATACACCAAAATTTGAAATTTGTTCTTTAACTACTTGTTACAATACAACTTAAAATCTGTTGCTTTTTTTTGCATTTATATGTTAGATTTTACAATGAAAAATTGTTTAAAAAATAAAAATAAAAAATTAGAAGACTAGCAAAATAAGAATCGTATATTTGATTTCTATAAAATATAATAAAATTACTCTGTTCTTTTTCAGAGTGCAAAAGGAATTCATGCTTAATAAAAGAAAATAGATAAGACATTTAAAAAGAAAGTGACACGTACTCATAATTTCTCCCCAGAGATAACCACCATTACCATATTGATTAGATCCTTTGAGATTTGTTTAAATGATATGTATGTATATTTTTAAAAATCATATAATCTAAAAAAAAAATGCATGTCTTAAAGTTCCAGATTTCTCCCCCACCTCAATTTGGTTATACTATCCTTTTCTAAAAAGATGGGTTTATTTTGTTTTCTTTCTCCCACATAAATGTTGAATTGTATTATCACTATTATAATACCTGTGGTTTGACAAAAAGAAGTCTTTCTTCAAGAAGTTACAACTTTATCTGTGGATTTTCAGGATATTGGTAGCAAAGGGCTTTTAAAGCTATGTTGCCTTTTTTTTTTTTTGCAATTATTATACATATCTACCAGCTATGAAAAAGGTTCAACATTTTAATTTTAGAAAACTTGTGACAAGGTAATTATTCCTTGCTGACAAAAAGTTTCCCAACTTCAAACAATAACTTTCTACTAACCAGATCATTTACTTACTACACCCAAATTTTGGACAATTACAAGGTAATATAAATTATGCTGTAAATAAAATTTCAAAAAAAATTCATCTATCAATCTCCAAATAAAACCCAACTGGTTTTACAAAACATACTGAAAGTTGGTCATTTAAGAAATTCATATTTGTAACATAACATTTATACTTTTATTAATGACATCATCTGAAAAATGTAAATAATTTCCCCCTAAATGCAGTAAATGTTTCACGTCAGACTTGCTTACTCCTGAAAAACTAGCAATGAATTTTATTCAGGTGGTACTTGATAGAAGTAGTAATTACTGTGATTCCTAATTATTCTTGCAAAAAAAATGACATTTCTCTCAACTAACACACTAAGTATAGAACACTACTAATATCAATATCCAAAATATCACTTACAGAAATTTCCCACATTTTCAAACATGCTCTCAAGATACTAAAAAAAGCCAGCCAGAAACCACCCTTAAATTTAATATGCGAAAAAATTATTTACTTGGATATCTATGTATAATAAGATGACAGATTACGCTTGGGAGCTGAAAAGAGGTTTCTTTTTTTGTTTGTTTGATTTTTTTTGTTTATTTATTTATTTGTTTATGGCACATGCAGGCTCTAGGAATCAAACCAAGGTCTCTGGCATGGCAGGCGAGAATCCTGCCACTGAGCCACCACTGCACTGCCCTGTTTGGTTTTAATTTTAAGCTGAGGGGAAAACTCATTTAAAAGCTAGGAGCCATTTTTGTTAACAAGAAACACAGACTTAAGTTAGACCATTTATCTTAACTTAAGGGAAACTACATCAAATGAATTCTTCTAAAATACAAATGTAAAGTGAATATCTACCTACGTTCTTGGGAAAAAACTATAAAGTAACCTAAACACAGATCTTTTACACCAAGAACTCTTTTGAAAATGCATATTTCTGTGGGTATATTTTAAGCAGCATTATATCCCTTCACACTTGAGACTTCTTTGTGGGAAATTACCAGCTTCTCTAAACAAACTTAGATTGAATGTAGTGGTGCTTGCTCCATATGTGTATAGGTGTGTGTGTATAATATAGTATATAATATATAGTATATTTTCTGAGATATGAAATCACAGGGATTTGCCAGGATGGAGAAAAACATGCAAGCTTAGTCTTTATCTCATAATAAGAGAGAAACTATGAAGATGAACCAGGCGGCTGACATCCTACACACTATTATCTGTTTTGTTGTGGTTCTGATGTAGTGACTGCTAGGGTCTGTGGGTAAGGTCACATCCTTATAGGTATAGGATCCTATGAGAAAGAAGAAATTTCGTCTATCAGCCACCTGAGAAGAGGCAACTCTTGCTTCAGGAGATAACAATTGAAGAGGCTGGTTTTATATTAGAGGGTGGTAAAAAATTGTTTTGTCTTACTCCAGGGAAGTCATGTTAGGAAGAAAAGATAAACCTAATACAAAAATTCTTTTTGTAGCTAAGCCTGAAGATACTCTGTGAGTGACCCTATGATATTGAACGTAGGCCTGGAAAGGTAGGCTCCAAAAGTAACCACATATTTTGTAGCTCATAAATTATCCTTGTATTTATCTTTGATAGTTCCCAAACCATTAGGAGAATATTTTCATGAGTTATAACTTGATCTAAGTGTGCTCTTGCTTTAGATGAAACATGCAGTAGAGAACAGCAATCTGGAAGTAATAATTCAGGAAATGTAGGAGACCACTTGCAGTAGAGTGAAAAAATCAGCTGTGCAGTGTTAGAAAACCAGAGGGTGACATAGTGTGGACCGCCCAGAGATTTCCTCAAATGCCAGGGAGGAGACAAAAGACTGTACATTCAATGGTGAAGCAGGCTAAGACCTCAGGCCAAACAGAATTTAATGGAAATTATAATCTCATAAACTAGAATTCTAGGTCATACTGCTTATTTTTAATACTTAAATAAATATTTTACCATCATATATAGAAATTTCGGCATCTGTATCATCTTTCTTTGCCTTCGATAAGATCCACCTGTAAATAAAGTTGAAATCAAATGTATGTCATTAAAAACAAAACTGGCAATTTATAAACACACTCTATATTAGAAACACAAGAAAAGACTTCTTAACACATTCACTTTTCATTAAAAAATGAATTATTACTTAGAGACTAAATCAGTAAGCCTATATATATATTTCATCAAGGTGTTAAACCAAATTTGGAATCTACAGTTTCCTAGTCGTATGATCAAAGATAGCCATGCTAAGTCTCAGTTCACCTGTAAAATGGAGATAAAGATAGAACTTATCAACCTACTTAGGATGGTGTTGGACATAAAATGATCAATAAATATTAACTTTTATTATTTTTACAGATATTTAGGAAGGAACAGTAACTCAGATTTGTCAACAGTAATTAGATTGGTAATATCTGTCCTAGAAAATGAAGAAATGTTATAGATTTTCATCTTTCATTCAGAATTCATTTCTGTATTTTCTTATATTAATGAGCAACTACTCAAATTAAACATTTCTATCAATAACAAAAATGTTAAGGTATTGATTTACATTGTCAACAAATAAGATACTTTAAAATTTTTTATGGTTCTGTGGCACAGGGACTTTTCATAAGCCAATAAACCATAACTTCAGAAAAGCTAATCAAAACAAGAAAAACAATTTCTTGAATGAATACTCACCTAGCTAACCGTCCACTATCAAAGGTTTCTGTAAAATATACTTCTCCTTTAGGGTGAGGTGTCTTATATTTAAACTGGAAAATATATATAAAAAATTATTAATCTTCACAAATATTTGAGATAAATACTCTCACTGATTAAGAACCTAGTACACAATGTACATACAGGTAATACAGATATGAGGTGACCTGGTCTCTGAACTCAAAACTTTGTATCTTCGTGGTGGTAAGATACCCCAAAATATAATACAATGATAGCAAAAATACCATATGCCCAAATGGAAGATACACTGACTCCTAACACAGGAGGAGTGGGATGAATTAGAGAAGACTTATGACACATTTGACCTGGCCTTGAAAGGATTCTAATAAGTAATATTTGCAGATAAAAATCATTAGAGTCAAAAAAAGGTGGCATGATCGAAAGTATCTAAGATGAACTCCCAATTTCAACACTTACTACAAAACTACAGTAACCAAACACTGTGGTACTGGCATAAAGACAGTTTACACAAACCAATGCAACAGAATTAAGAGTCCAGAAATAATCCACACACTTATGGCTAACTGATCTTCGACAACAGTGCCAAGAGCACTCAACAAGGAAAGAACCGTCCCTTCAACAAATGATGTTCAAAAAACTGGATTTCCACATGCAAATGAATGACCACATCATAACAAAAATTACCTTGAAATGGATCAAGGACCTAAATGTAAAGAGCTAAAACCATGAAACTTTGGAAGATAACACAGGGGAAAATAACATAGGGCTTTGGCAATGGATTCTTATATATGATACTAAAAGCAGGAACAAGAAAAGAAATGAATAAATTGAACTTCATCAAAAATAAAATCTGATACATCAAAGAACCCTTATCAAGAAAGTAAAAAGACAATCCCCAGAATGGGAAAAAATATTTGAAAAATCATATATTTGATAAGGGTTTAATATCTGAATATATAAAGAATACCTACAACTCAACAACAATTAGACAACCCAATTAAAAATGCACGAAGGACTTGAATATATATTTCTCCAAAGATATAAAAATGACCAATAAGTACATGAAAAGATGCTCAGTATTCTTAGTCATTAGAGAAATACAAACCAAAACCATAACGAGATACCACTTCATAACCACAAGAATGGCTACTTTTTCAAGAAGGGAAATAAGTGTTGGGAAGGAGGCAGACAAATTAAAACCCTTGTACATTGTTGGTGGGAATGTAAAATGGTTGAGCTGCTGTGGGAAGTAATTTGGCAGTTCCTCAAAAAGCTAAATATAGAATTACCATTTGACCAGCAATTCCACTTCTAGGTTATACCCGAAGGAATAGGAAACAGGGGCTCAAACAGATATTCATACCCTGTTCACAGCGGAATTATTCACAATAGCCAAAATGTAGACACAATCAAGTGCCCATCAACAGATGAATGGATAAACAAAATGTGTATATACAATGGACTATCATTCAGCTATAAAAATGTAGTTCTGATACACGCTACAAACATGGATGAACCGTGAAAACAGTATGAAATATGCCAGACATATAAGGACAAAACTATATGATTCCACTAGAATGAAATATCTATAATAAGTATATTATCAGAAACAGAAGACTAGAGATTATTGGGGCTAAGACGAGGGGGGAATGGGGAATACTGCTTAAGGGATAATATTTGGGGAGGTGAAAAGTTGTTGGTAATAGTAGTGTAATATTGTAAATATGCTTAATGCCACTGAATTGTATACTTAAGATGGTTAAAATGATTAATTTTGTTACATATATGTTACCAGAAAAAGTATATGATGAAAAACTTAGTATGCATGCAGTTCAGTTTAAATGTAACTTTAAAGTTGCACTGCTAAGTTACTATAGGATGATGATACCTGAGATTAGGAACCCAGAGAAGAAAATGGTCCGATGGCAAAAAGAGATCATATTTTGGACCACAAATAAAACTTACAACTGCCATTTGGAAGCAGCTGCAACAACAAACTTTACTGAGTGCTTTTTATTTGCAAATCATTGTTACAAGTGTAATGTAAATGTTAGCTGCCACGGTGTGGTGGTGGTGGTGGGAGTGATTTCTGGGGTGGGGGGGAAGCTCCTTTAATCATCACAATACTTCCACGAGGACCATATCATTATCCTACTCTTTTTACATAGGATGAAGCTGTGGTAGAGAGGCAAAGCAACTTGCCCACTGTTAATACAATTAGATAATTTTAGGGCTTAGCTATGAACCCAGACTGTCTGGCTCCAAAGCTTATATACTTAACCACTACTTAAAAACCTGCACTACATAATACTGATCAACAAAGTAATTTAAAAGATAATGTATTGATAAACAATTTGAAATGATGATGAATGAATAAAATTTTGCCTTAAGGTAAATTAAGAGATCAATCTGGGTCCTTCTTGAATCATTCTTTTGTGGTTTTATCTGTATGATTATGAGTTTTTCCTTTCATCCTTTAGGAAAAGGATGCAGAAGTACTTTTTCTATTCTCATTGTCTCTGATAACAGGTGTTTTTCTGTTTCTTTAAGAGAAGAAACCAACAATTAAACAAAATTCCACATAATTGTTGATAAGGTCAATATTCAGCCACCAAAATTACCACTCTTTGTGAAGTTTACTTAATTACAACTATACTGCTCTCTATATTTTCATGGATTGGTAAAACAGGCAATGGCGCCACAAGAAGTTACCTTCATTTAGACCATTTCTAAAATCATCTGGACTCCTGTTGTGCCCTTTCCCTTTCTTTATACTTTATTTGTACTTTTTCAAGTCTAGATTATTTGTGCTCTACAATTAGAAGCATCAAAAATCATTCTTTTCCACTTCTTATCTTCTTCTGAAATTATCACCAAATAGAGTTAAGAGTGGTAAATGAGTGCCAATTTCTCTGAGGTTCCACCCTCCAAAGATCCTTATAGTAGTTATATTTAACTAACTCATTAGTACTTTTGAATACTTATTTTCTGTAGATCACAGAACTAGGTATTAAAAGAAGTATGTTCTTACTGAGCTTACAATTTAACGGGGGGAACAGAATATTTACCTGAAACACCCAAATAACACTTACAGTGGTAAATACAAAATTCTAAAAGGAAGTGAAGCAATGAAGTCTATAAACTGTACAATGTGCCATTGACCATTTAAACAATAACCAGCACAATACAATTAATTCTTTCTCACCATCAAAAGATTTCAGATCATTACATTATTATATATGAATATTCCTCAATAAGAAAGCTCTTATGGAATTTTCTAGGTGTACAAAACTCTCTATATTAATCGCCATCACAAAACATACATGTTAAAAAAACATACGTTAACAATGCAAACACATAAACACAGGTCATTCTTACTAAATGAACACCTCATTGTCACTTCCCTTTCTATTCATACTCCTTGTTAGCATTTTCTTTTCTCAGAGAATTAAGAATAAAGTCTACTTACTTTCCTTCTGGGAAAACTGAAAATTATATTACCCGTCCTTTTACCTGCAAAGGGCTACGAATGTCAAAAATAGGAATGAAAACTTTTCTCTTAGCTAAAGTACTCAGTTCTTTTTAACCAGTGACAATCTTCTATTCTGATAGTAAAAGCCTCCTGTGTACATGTTTGGTAATAAAACTGTGCTGTTAGGTACCATGCCTCAAAGTAAGAATTTCTAGTACATGGACACTCAAAAAATAAAGCAATAAGATAATTGAAAAATAGCAATGTTTTTCTATTTATTTAGAAAGCGAAAAAACTAGAATTGAAATAAATCTTAAGAGATAAGTCATTTCTATGTATCATATAAAGATTCTTAACACTTTTCTCAATAATCGTACCTCTGAGGAAAGTTCACCTTCATTAACCTTAGCCTCTTCTGAGTTTTCATCAAAGTCTTCCATCTCAACACTATCATCCATATGTTCAGCATTAACTGAGATGAGTAGAAGACCCAACCATAGCCAAAAGCCGTGAACATGCATACTGATTATCTGTGGAGTTAAAAGTAATCAGTGAAAATAAAACAAAGTTATGATAATTATATTTAAATGTACTTACAAAAAATAATTGATCCTAATACCTCCTTTATTCCAGTATGGTTTTAAAGCAAATCATTAGCAAGATTAAATTGAAATTATGCTTTGAACATCTGTTCCTATGAGATCTGAAGTTTATATGTTTTTGTTAAAAGCATAATTTCATAACCTTGTTCAGATAGCTGCAGCTTTCTTCCAAAAAGAAAGAATGAATGCAATGATTATTTTCCAAAAAGAAAGAATGCAAAAAGAATAAATGAATGCAATAATAATCACTTAGATAATAGTAATTATTAAGTTCAAAAAATTTGTGGAATTTGTACATTGTACATTTCACTATTATTATACACTCTAGGCACTCCTAGATTATACCATCTCGATCTTTAACATCTATCTTTCTTTCTGATTTCATTTATGTCCCCAACCCTCCTCCCTCTATCATTCTCACATGCAGCTTAATTCAGTGTTTTAACATAATTACATTACAGTTAGGTAGTATTGTGCTGTCCATTTCTGAGTTTTTGTATCCAATCCTGTTACACAGTCTGTATCCCTTCAGCTCCAATTACCCACTATCTTACTCTATTTCTATCTCCTGATGGTCTCTGTTACCAACGACATATTCCAAGTTTATTTACTAATGTTGGTTCATATCAGTGAGACCATACAGTATTTGTCCTTTAGTTTTTGGCTAGTCTCACTCAGCGTAATGTTCTCTAGGTCCATCCATGTTGTTACATACTTCATAAGTTTATTCTGTCTTAGAGCTGCATAATATTCCATCGTATGTATATTCCACAGTTTGTTTAGCCACTCATCTGTTGATGGACATTTTGGCTGTTTCCATCTCCTTGCAATTGTAAATAATGCTGCTATAAACATTGGTGTGCAAATGTCCGTTTGTGTTTTGCCCTTAAGTCCTCTGAGTAGATACCTAGCAATGGTATTGCTGGGTCATATGGCAATGTTAATTTTTTTTTAATTAATAAAAAAAAGTTAAAAAAAAATTTGTGGAACCCTTTCAAAGAAAGAAAGAAGTCTCATGGTTTCTAAATGCTGACTTAAATTATTTTTATTATGATGTTGTTTAAGTGTAGACAAACATACAAGGATAAATTTTATAATTATAAAACCAAAATACCTTTATATATAAATACTAACAAAACTAAAGAGAAAATTTTCAAGCTTAATGTGTTTTGATGAAATCAAATCAGTGCTAAAGGGAACTTCGAGTATATACTCCTCCATGTATATACTCATGTGTATACTCCTCCATGTAAAGAATGTGGGAGTCATAACTTCTATATTTACAATAAGAAAAAGCTGAAAAACTGAAAAGCAGCAACTCTTCTTAAAGCTGTTACAGAATTAAGGTCACAGAGCAAACCACTGCTCCAAAAATTGGCTAAATAGGCAGACAGAAAGAACAATACCTTATTTGGGGAAGAAACCTCTGCTGGAGCCAGACTTCAGTAGGAATATATAAAGAGTAACTGACATATACCTGGAGAGTAAGTGACAGAT
Organism: Tamandua tetradactyla; assembly: GCF_023851605.1. Lineage (NCBI taxonomy): Eukaryota > Metazoa > Chordata > Mammalia > Pilosa > Myrmecophagidae > Tamandua > Tamandua tetradactyla. Next base: position 27,649,516 of record NC_135348.1, on the reverse strand, counting down.
TGAGATATAAAAACTCCTAGAAGGGAAACTTTGGGGAAGATGGAAGAGTAGGGAGTGTCAGGACCTAGTCCTTCCATCAAAACAACTATTAAACAAGCAGGAACTGTCTGAAACAACCATTTGGAAAATCCAGAGACTAGAGGACACTGTACAGCATCCAGGGAACAGTAGGAGGAAGAGACTAATAAATTATGGAAAAGAACTGTAACTTGTGCTCTCCCTGTGGCAGCTACCAGTGCACATTCTTAAATCTAGCAGCAGGCTACCACAGGGTCAGTCTTTAGGTAGTTACATAAAATCAAATTCAATAGTACATTAAAAGATTTCAACACCATGATCAAGTAGTATTTGTTCCTGGTATGTAAGGTCAGTTCAATATAAGAAAAAAAATTACTGTACTATACCACATTAACAAATCAAAGGGGTAAAAAACATGATAATCTCAATCGATGAAAAAAATGGCATTTGACAAAATTCAGCACCCCTTCTTGATAAAAACACTTAGAATATTAGGAATTGGAGGAAACTTATTCAACACGATAAAGGACATACATGAAAATCCTATAGTTAACTTTTTTTTTTTTTTTTTTTTTTTTAGTTAACATCTTAATAGCGAAAGACTGAAATCTTATTCTTTAAGATCAGGAACAGGACAAGGATGCTCACTGTCACCACTGTTGTTCAACATTGCACTCGAAGTTCTTGCCAAAGCAATTAGACAAGAAAAGACAAACAAAAGGTAACCAAATTAGAAAGAAAGATGTAAAACTTTCCCCATTTGCAGATGATATGATCCTATTTACAGATCATCCTGAAAAATATACAAAAAAGCTCTTACAGCTAACAAATGAATTCAACAAAATAGCAGAGAAAAAGATCAATGTAGTGTTTCTATACATAAACAATGAATGACTGGAAGAAGAAATAAAGAAACACATTCCACTTGGAATGGCAATTAAAAGAGTCAAATATCTAGAATAAATTTACCATGAATGGAAAGGACTGGTATGCAGAAAAGCACAAAACACTGCTAAAGAAATTTTAAAAGATCTAAAAAAATATAAGAATATTCCACATTCATGAATTGGAAGACTAAATATTGTTAAGATGTCAATTCTACCCAAAGAAATTTACAGATTCAATGCAAACTCAATAAAAATTATAACAACTTTCTTTGCATAAATGGAAATGCCAATCATTAAATTTATATGGAACAGTAAAAAGCCCTGCATATTTAAAGTCATCTTGAAAAGAAAATTGAAGTTGGAGGGCGCACACTTCCAGATCCTAAAATTTATTCCAAAGCCACCATAATCAAAAGGCATTGTACCGGCACAGGGACAGATATATAGACCAACAGAATCAAACTGAGAGTTCAGAAATCAACCCTGATTTTTATGGCCAACTTATTTTTGAAAAAGTAGCAAAGATGACTCAATTGGGAAAGAAGAGATTTATCAACAAATGATATTGGGAAAAACTGCCATTTGCAATAAAAAGAAGGAAGACCACTATATCACACCATATACAAAAATAAACTCAAAATGGTTCAAAGACCTTAATTTAAACTAGAAATATAAAACTCCTCAAAGAACACATACAGAAGCACATTCATTACCTTGTGTTAGGTAATGGTTTCTTAGAATTTACACCCAAAGCACAAGAAACAAAAGAAAAAAAAAATAGATAAATAGAATTTCATCCAAATTAAAAACACTTGTTCCTCAAAGGACTTTATCATGAAGTAAAATGGCAACCTACACAATGGGAAAATATACTTGGAAACAACATATCCAATAAAGGACCTAATAATATCCAGTATATATATAAAGAAATCCTTCAATGTAACAACAAAAAGGCAAACAATCCAATTAAAAAATGGGCAAAAGTCTTGAACAGACACCTCTCCAAAGATACACAAATGGCCAGAAAGCACATGAAAAGGTGTTCAACATCATTAACCACCAAGGAAATGCAAATCAGAACCACAATGAGATACCATTTCACACCCATTAGAACGGCTGCTATTTTAAAAAAATGAGAATAAGAAGCACTGGAGAGGACATAGAGAAATAAGAACAATCATTCATTGCTGGTGACAATGCAAAATGGTGCAGCCATTCTGGAAGACAGTTTGGCAGTTCCTCAGGAAGCTAAGTATAGAACTACCATATGATTTGGCAATTCGACTACTAGGTATATACCCAAATAACTGAAAGTAGGGACCTGAACAGATATTTGCATGCTGGCTTATAGCAGCATTTTTTATATTTGCCAAAAGATGGAAACAACCCAAGTGTCCATCAACTGATGATATATAAACAAAGCGTGATATATATATATATATATATATATATATATATATATATATATATATACACACAATGAAACACTATTCAGCTGTAAAAAGGAATGGCATCCTGATACATGGAGATAACATGGATGACACCTTGAAGACATCATGCTAAGTAAAACAGGTCAGACACAAAAGAGCAAATACTGCATGATTTCAATATTTTGAAAAAATTAGAATACACAAACTCATAGGGTCAGAATCTAGAATACAGGTCACCAGTGTATGGGGTGGGGACTGGGAATGGGAAGTTAAGGCTTCAAATGTATAATGTTTCCATTCAGAATGAAGGAAATGTTTTGGTAATGGATGATGGTTTTAGAAGCAAACACTGTGAATGCAATTAACAGCACTGAAATATGTATCCGAATGTAGTTAAAAGGGGGAAATCTTAGATTGTATATATTATAACAGAATAAAATTTTCTAAAAAATCTTTGGAACAGTAGTTTCCTATACAAACAGTGAACCTAAGTCCCAACTGTGGACTTCTAATTAATAGAACAATTTTTTAAATGTGCTATCATCAGTTGTAGTAAATGTTTCACATCAAAGCAAGCTGTTGTGGTGGGGTGGTATATGAGAATCCTGTATTTTATGCATAATTATTCAGTAAACCCACATCTTCTTTAAACAAGGAAAAATAAAAAGAATTAGCTCCTATCTTACTGTTGGTGTGTTTAGACCATCAACATTTAAAATGACTACTTATATAACTGGGTTAATGCCTACCATATTTATAACTTTCAATTTGTTGCCTTGTTTTTGTTTCTTTCTTTTTTTTTGTCGTCCTTTCATTTTGCCTTCTCTTGCTTTGAGCATTTTATATGTTTCTGTTTCTTACCTTTTCTTAGCATATCAACTATACATTTTTAAAGAATACCTGGGAGCCTAGTCTTGGCCAAGAGGAGGCAAAGAGGTAGCGAAGGAGGGGTGCCTAAGGGAGGTAAGGATGGGGGAAAGGGAAAACCAAACATTTTGAAATATACCCAGAGTACTCTATCTTTTTAACTATATTTCTATATCCTAACTGAACTGGGGAAGAGAAATACCCCAATCCAAACCCTCTTTCCTCTCTGTCTCAGCTAAGCGATGAACAAAAAAATGAGAAGCACTTGTGTAGGTCACATGTCAGAGGTCCAGGCTCACAAAAATTCTGAGACCTAATCATAGGATTACAGAACACTTCCCACCCCCACCCCTCCCTATTCGTTACAGCACTTGAACAGGGCTCCCTTTCATTACAGGAGATTCCAGCTGAAAAGAACTGCAAGGCCCAGACCCTATCTAAAGAATCTCTAAGGAAACACAACAGGGGAGACAAAAATAAGAACACCAGAAGAAACTTGAGCCTCTGAAACATACAGCTACAGCAAACAGTAAACACAGTCTAACTCTTAATTAGGCAAACCTCATGCTATAGGTACATTTACCTCGGTTCCTTTTACTGTCACATCTGGCTCTCAAAAAATAACAAGGCATTCTAAAAAACAGACAAAAAACAAAAAAAAAATCACAGTCTGAAGAGACATGACAAAGAGCAATATTCAGAGACGTCAGAGATTTTGGAGCTATAAGACTGGGAATTTAAATAACTATGATTAATATGCTAAGGGCTCTAATGTAAAAAGTCGAAAACATGCGAGAACATACAGGTAATGTTAGCAAAGAGATGGCAATTCTAAGAAAGAATCAGAAGGGAATGTAAGAAATTAAAAAACAACAACACTGTAACAGAAATGAAGAATGTCTTTCATGGGCTCACGAGTAGGCTGGACATGACTGAGGAAATCATCAGTAAGCCTGAAGACATAGCAACAGAAATTTCCTAAACCAAAAAGCAAACAGAAAAAAGGCTGAAAAAATTAAAAAGAATATCTACTGTAGGAAGCTATAAAAAGTATAAGATATGTGTAATGAGGATACCAGAGGGAGAAGGAAGAGAAAAAGAAACAGAAGAAATATTTGAAGTAGTAAGGGCTGAAGATTTTCCAAAATTACTGACAGACACCAAACCACAGATCCAGGAAACTCAGAGAATACCTAGCAGGATGAACATTTTAAAATCTATATCTGGGAATATCATATTTAAACTGCAAAAAAGTATTGACAAAAATTGTTTTGGAAGAAGCCAGAGGAAAAAACACCTTACCTACAGAGGAACAAAGGTAAGCATTACATCAGACATCTTCAGAAATTCTGCAAGCAAGAAGATAGTATAACAAAAAAGTGCTGAAAGAAAAAAACATACCAGCCCAGAATTCTGTATTCCATCAAATTATCCTTAAGAAATGAAGGAGACTAAAAGCTGTCTCAGATAAAAATTAAGGGAATTTGTCACCAGTAGATTTGCCTTGCAAGAAGCTTTGAAAGAAATTCTTCAGAGAGAAGGAAAAAACAGAAGTGAGAAACCAGGATCTACATAAAAGAAAGGAGGAACATTTTGAAGAAATAAATTAAAAAGAAAATCTTTTATTTTTCTTATTCCTGAGTGTGCCAGCTTGAAAGGATGTATGTACACTGGAAGAGCCGTGCTTTAATCCTAATCCCATTTTGTAAAGGCAGCCACTTCTTCTCATCCCTATTCAGTACTGCATGTTGGAAACTTTCATTAGGTTATCTCCATGGAGATGTGACTCACTCAAGAGTGACTGTTACATTGGATTAGGTAGAGGCATGTCTCTATCCATTCTAGGTGGGTATTGACTACTTTACGGGAATCCCATAAAAGAGGAAATTTTAGAGAAAGCGGGAGATTCAGAGTCAGCAGAGAAGGATGACAGAATGCTGCAGAACCACAAAGCAGAGAGTCCACTGGCCGGTGACTTTTGGAGATGAAGAAGGAAAACATCCTGGTAGCTGGAGAGGAAGCGAGCAGATGATGCCATGTGCCCTTCCAGCCAAGAGAGAAATCCCGACTGTGTTTGCCATGTGCCTTTCCACTTGAGAGAGAAATCCTGAACTTCATCAGCCTCCCTGAATCAAGGTATCTTTACCTGGATGCCTTAGGTTGGTCATTTCTATAGACTTGCTTTAATTGGGACATTTCCACAGTCTAAAACCTGTTAACTTTTGCAATTTATTAAATTCCCCTTACTAAAAGCTGTTGAGTTTCTGATATATTGCATTTTAGCAGCTAGCAAGCTAAAATACGGAGGAGTGTCTAACAGATAACATTTTGTTCAAAATATAGCTTATGGATAAGTGAAAAGTAAGACTGCAATGCAATAAGGGAAAGGAGAGAGGAATTGGGAATACTTTGTTATAAGGTATCTATACTACCTGTGAAGTGGTATAGTATTATTTAAAATTGAACTTAGATTAGTTGTACTACAAACTCTACAGCAATCACTGAAGGAATTCTTTTAAAATGTAAGTTGATATGCTAAGAAAGATAAGAAACAGAAACATAAAAAATGTTCCAAGCAAGAGAAGGTAAAAAGAAAGGATGACAAAAAAACAAGGGAAACAAACTGAATGTTATAAATATGGTAGTAATAACCCAATTATATAAATAATCATTTTAAATGTTAACGGTCTAAACACACCAACAGTAAGATAGGAACTATCAGGCTGAATAAAAAATTACATTTTTATATGTTGGGAATATGTATATTGTTGGAGGGAATGGTGAAGCTCTTTGGAAAACAGTGCGGCAGTTCTTAAAATGTTAAGTAGAGTTACCATATGACTCAACAATTCCACTCCTATGTATCTGCTGAAGAAATGAAAATAGATGTTTGCACAAAAATTCATACATGCACATTCAAAGAAGCAATTTTTTTGGATCTTTTTAAAACTTTCTATTTTGAAATAATTTTAGATTTTCAGAACAGTCGTAAAATATTGCAGAAAATCCCCACACACTTTCACCCAGAGTTCCCTAATTTTAACATCTTATCCCACCTTCGGACATTTATCAAATCTAAGAAATAAATATTGGTCAAATATTATTAACTAAACTATTGGCTTTATTCAAATTTTACCAAATTTTCGACCAATGCCATTTTTCGTAATAGCTACAAAGTTGGAAACACCCAAATATCTATCAACTGATGAATGAGTACACAAAATGTAGACTATCCACCCAATGGAATGTTATTCAGCAAATAAAAAGGAATGAAGTACTAATACATGCTACAGCATGGGTGAACCTCAAAAACATTATGTTAAGTGAAATAAGCCAGTCACAAAAGACCACATATTATATGATCCCATTTATGCGAAACCTTCAGATTAGGAAATCCATAGAGTCAGAAAGGAGACTTGTGATTTCCTAGGGAAAGGTGAGGGAGAAAGGGCTGATAGGGACAAGGTTTCTTTTTTTGGGTAATTCTAAAATTGGAATATGTTGATGGTTGTTCAACTCTGTAAATATACTAAAAACCACTGAATTGCACACTTTAACTGGATAACCTTGATGGCATGTGAATTATGTATCAATGAAGATGCTTTAGAAAAAGAAACAGAGTATAAAAAGCATTTTTCCATATAGTTAGTTAAAATTATTAAAGCCCATTTTAATCAGATCCAACTTGACAGGAATGTGTGGATGAGTTAGTCTTGATTTCTTCTAAAGTGGCACTAGAAAAAACCTTAAAGTTTACTTTAAAAATGCATGTTTTTAAAGTATAAAAGAAAGGTGTAACTGGGATAGTAAATAAATTTAATGAAACCAAATTGGCACAATAACAAGAAGGTAGGGTTTTGTGCATGTGCAATTTTTCATTTACTGGCACAGAAATTAGTGCATTTGCAGATTATTTATTAATTGTTAATAATCCTAAAGTTTCAAAATAAGAACTTTTCATGATTTATACAATGATGTAGATGGAGTTTTAACATGCTATCACAACATCTGAGTTAAACAGAAATGAATTAAGACAATAATAGTAGTAATAATGAATATTAATACTTTAGGTCCATATCCTTTCCTTCAAAATGAGTGGTCATTTAGGTTCTCAGTAATTACTTTGTTGAAAGTATATATTCTAAGTACGATGATTGAGCTTTGGTCTACCAGGCTGCTAGGGAAGAATTAAAGAAAAGCAAGGCAGGGAATTCTCTGTCTGGAACTCCACTCCTACTTCAATCAGAGCAATCCAATTTTGTTTTCTATATTAGATTTCTTCCTAAATGCCCTTCAGAAATAGGTGACAACAGTTCAGGAGAAACGCTTTAGAAAACCCTGCCTTAAAAGTTGGTTTCTTTCTAAAGTTTTATGACTGTGATCGTACATTTGTATAAAGGAAAGAGCTAATCTAATTTCTGCAGCTCAGTGTGTGAATAGGTATTTCCAATGTACAAGGAAATAGGGAAAGATTTTTTAAAACTTGCTCAACCCATCTGTCACGGCAGCCAGCGGAGGGCAGTAGCAAGGGCCCCCGCCTCCAGGGCTGTGAGGGGAGCAGGGTGCACATGTGGGCGCTTCACCAAGCACACAGGATGCATGCGGGACAGCACCCAGGAGGTGTGCACTTCGCCCTGTGAGAGCAGCGAGCCACGGACCTGCTCGGGCTTCAGGGACAAGCGACCCTGGACTTCGTCAAGAAAAGGGTGGAGACACACATCCGTGCCAAGAGGAAGAGGAGATGAGCAACGTCCAGCCGCCAAAAGGAAAGAGGCTACATAATAAAAGCTTTACAGAAAAAAAAGTTGCTCTAAGTCACATGACTGGAAATGTGAATACGAGATTAGAAACCATAACTTTTCTTCAACATAGCATGCTACCTCTTATTTCCATTTTACCTTTACTACTTGACTATAGCTTACTGATTAAGCCATGGAAAGAAACCACAAAATTGGTACCAGAATGTATTTTCAAACATCTTGGAAATTTTCAAAATGTATATTATTATTAGCACTGAGGGATGAAGGTATCAATTCAGAAATGGCCATATCTATTTTACTATGGAAAAAATACTTTAAAAAACCCATAAATAGTTACAAACCTTCTGCAGACAATGCAGCTGTATAAAATAATGGTCTCCATTCAGAAAACTATACAGTCTGAAGTTGCTATTGCTATTTCTTTTTTTTCAATGTAATTTTACTGAGTTATCTTCACCCACCACACAATCCATCCAAAGTCTATAATTAATGGTTCAAAATATGCTATTTTTTTAAATCAGAAATATAGAGCTAATAGTTTCTGCTTAATTCTATACTACTTTATCACTATCGATGATGCATCATATGAAAATTTGAAAATTGGATTATGAAGCACACAGTATTCCTTGGAAGTCATGCCAATATATCATCAAGCTCCAAACAAAACCATGAGATTTAGCACATCTCATTTCTTAAAAATGAGATGATTTAGATAATGCACTGAAACCTTGAGAGACCTGATGACATAGTAACATTTAAAAAAACAAACAAACAATGGAAATAACAAGGTTATGCAATTTCAGTGCTTTAAGAATTTGTTTATATAGGTATAAGGTAGACTGTTTAGTGCTGATGCTATTCCCTTCCCACTTTACAAATGTATGAAAATGATAGCAAACCCAGTGTTCTAAGCTTGTTCGAATTTGTGGATTCCTTATTCTACAATGGTTGCTTAAATACTGAATTTCAGTTGTGACATCATAAGGAAGAAGGGAGAGACTGAAGAAATGCAACCATTTACCAACCATGTATCTTTGGTCTTGTGTATATTCTCTGCACTGCTTCTCGGCTGGTCATTAACAAATTCAAGTACAAGTAACTTTAGTCATAGTATAAGATACAATTCTCCCCAATCTTTGAAACCTGGATCAAACCTTGTAATCTGATCTACCTGAAAGAGTTCCACCAACATCACCTAAAACCCTCACCGAACCTCTACTTCCAGCCCCCAATCACAGATCATAAAGTAAATCATGTTTACTGGTATTGAAGTAGTTAATGCCCAACTGTACATAAAAGGGAGACAGAGCATTGAAAGAAAAGACAATCAATCACAGGATACCTAATATCTGTTGTAAACTAGGATACACTGCCAGTTGATCACCAAGGGGGATAAAACTAGACTATATATTTTTTGGTGCTAGGTGTGACCAGTGAGTGGGCCAATTACCAGCCCCTGACCATGTGTATGCCATTGCCAGCACTGGCCCATAAAAACTTCCCACGAGCAATTCTTCATAACCTTTCCCTTTCCAGTTTGAGGCAGACAATTTGGTGAGCTATGTTGGAAGATGGCAGAGTTACAAGGCAGAAGGGACTCTGGTCCTGAATCACCACTTAGAGGTGACCCACCAGTCATGAGGAACAGGAGAAATGCTAGTGTTAAGCTTCAGAGACTTTATTTTCTGTATGAGCAGCTGGCATTTCCTTAACTAATACATACTGTTAACTAAAACTGAATTTCTTTGAAATACCTCAAAAATAGAGCAAAAAGTGGGAAAAACATAAAAATGCAGAAGTATTGGGAAATGCAATGAATGAATGACAGAAAAAAGTTAAGGAAGGAGATGCAGATGTCACCAAGCAACTAATTAGGATGAGTTTGTTGTTGCAGCAGAATTGCAACAATTAATTTAGCAGAAGGGTTTTTAGGTAAAAAACCCTTAGGTTACCAGAAATAAACTGAGTTAGTTTTCATTCTCCTGTAAAAATCTACAAGATCCTTTGTGAGGGATGGGGGTGGGGGAGTACCTTTTCTAGAATTTAACTTGTAGGAAGATTTTCGGGATGAATCATTACATAATAGATGCCTTTAACTATAGTTTCACAAGAGACAGAAATAATTACATTGTTGCTTCTAACACTGGCCTTTTAAAGTTTAGGGCTCATTGTTAATACTTAAAACAGTAAAATTATTTCTGTAGGGAAAGGAGATAATGATCCAGAATGTTTTAAGCTTTGTGATCCAATTTAATACAGGGGAGTACATCATATTTTGAAATTCTCTTCTATGTCTATGAAGAAACGTTCATTTTAATTTTAGCTTTTTTTAATGGAATCTTGCTATAGGCATGCTACATTTTCATAACTTTATTCATAACTGACTTTAATAGAAAAGTAAACAGAAAAATTAGAAGAGTTTTGTGTTACCTTATCATGAAAAAAAAAAAGACAAATTTTCACCAAAATTGGAAGGCATTTTTCAAATTATCTGGCTATCTGGCACATCGAAAATTCATTTTGTAGGCTCAGGAATGAAGTGGATAGGTAGAAGTACAGCAGCCTTCTGTTAGATGTCGTGTTTAAATAATTAGCAAAACAGTCATGGCCCACATCTCAAAGAGCTTAGCATTTAGGATGGAAGCTAGATGTTAAACAAACAACCCAGGTATAATATGTAACTATAATAAGTTTAGTGACTAAAAAAGTAAAGAAAGTTGTCACCAACATTAAACGGGAAACAGTTTACATGGTGAGGAAGACGTTAGGAAAATCTCTTTAAGAAAGTAAGATTTAAAGTGAGATGTGAAGGATAGAAAGGATTGATTTCCCTAGGCCAAGGGAGAGAATGAAAGGGAGAGAGTGGAGCAAGAGTAATAACTGTTTTTGCGTACTTGTTGTGTTTCAAGCATATTAATTCCAATCTATAGAACGTCCTATGGTAGAGGTATTAGTATCTTATTTTACAGATAAGGAAAGGGAGACTCAGGGAGATAAGTAACTTAGCCAAGGCTACACAGCTACTAAGAAGAAGAGACAAGACTTAAAGTTGGGTCTAACTTCAAGCTTTACATTCCTCACATCAAGCCTCTAAATTTAGGAGGTTTAAGTACTTTATTCTCACTAAACAGCTAGTACATGCTTAAATATTTTCTTGCTATGTTTCATCCTTTAGACATACATTCCAATTTGTGTGGGTTTTGTATTTTCTGTTCATTTTAAAAATCTGCATCTAATTGTATTTTGTCATATAAGCTATATATTCTATCTATATAAATAATGCCTACGTTAACTGTTAATATTTCTAACTTCCTATGATAGACAAAAAAATGGTTTTCCAATTCTTGAATCCTGTGACTGTTACCTCACACAGAAAAAGGAACTTTGCTGATAGAAGTCAGATTGCTAATCACTAGGCCCAATGTAACAACACGGGCCCTTAAAAGTGGAAGATACTTGCATGCTATGAACTATATTTAACAGTAATATCTTAGCAGTCTTTTCATCAACAGTAACGTGTACCATGCCAATACTAGGGGTAAATAATTGGGGGGGGGGGGTAATAAGGGCTATAGGGCGTTTTGGGTTTTCATTTTTGTGTCTGTCATTTTTCTCTTTGGAGCAAGAAAATTGCCTAAAATTGTGATGATGATTATACAACTAAGTGAGGATAGTGTAAAATATTAATTGTATACTTCGGATTAAATATATGATATGTGAATATTTCTCAATAAAATCTGCAGATTCAAAAAAATCAAATCTTTAAAATGTAATGGTGAAACAAACCTATTTATAATTATGTCTAAGCATCGCCCTAGAGAACCTCTTTTGCTGCTCAGATGTGGCCTCTCTCTAAGCCAAACTTTGCAACTAAATTCACTACTCATGCCCCAACATGGGACATGACTCTCAGAGGTATAAATCTCCCTGGCAATGTGGGATTGAGAATGCCTTCTTAACCAAAAGGGGGAAAAGAAATGAAACAATATACAGTTTCCACAGTTAAAACATTTCAAATAGAGTTGAGAGGTCATTCTGGACGTTACTCTCATGCAAGCTTCAGCCAGATATTACAAATTGCCATGGTATACCATGCCCAACCAACAGTATTCCTAAAAACCCTAAAGAATACCCTGGGCTCTATCCAAGAGGCTGAAAATTTTTTACTTAGTAAGTTTATTTTTTCAGAAACTTAAGGCCTCCAGATTGTTCCTATACCAGACAAGCCCTGAAACCCAGAGGTACCAGTCTCTCCAAGAACATCAACCTGGTTCATTCCCCTACCTGTGTAAGAGCGACACCCTTTCCAGCACACAGTTAAAATGTCCTTGCCCAGATATCCCTGAAGACTGAGAGAAAGATTAAATGAGAGAGAAGAGGTAGAACTGAAAAATTAGGATTTAGCAAGTGATTATGATTACTGAATCATTACATGGATGTTCCTTTTTAGTTTCCAGTGTAATGGAATAGCCAGAAGGAAATACCTGAAATTACTAAACTATAATCCAGAAGCCTTGATTTTTTTTGCATGGGCAGGCACTGGGAATCGAACCACGTTGTCCTGCATGGCAGGCAGGAATTCTGTCACTGCCACCATCGCCCGCCCCAGAAGCCTTGATCTTTGATAATGATTCTTGAACTATATAACTTTTATCGTGTCACTGTGTGACTGTAAAACCCTTGCAACAGACACACTCCCTTTATCCAGTGTATGGGAAGATGAGTAATAAAATAAAGACATGCTTGAAAAGAAAATAGGTCAGGAGTATGGGGAAAATAACCCTACATAAACTATGGACAGTAGTTAGAGCACTACTCTAATTATCTTTCAATCAATTGCAACAAATATAACTACTGTAAAAAATAACTACACACAAAAAAAGTGACATCAATGGTATCAAATTTCCCACAACAATGCAAGTGTTGGTGATGGGGTGGTGCATGGGGAGCCCAAATTTTATGCGTGATTGATTTGTAAACCCGCAACTTCTCTAATAAAAAATTTTTTTTAAGTTGAAAAGAAAGGCAGAATGGTCAGTCCAGAGAAATACGACAGAAGAGGCAAGGAGATTTGAAGAATAAGAGAGACTTCCCCTACCAATGCAGGCCTTGATGATGGAGAAAGAACCATAAACCAAGGAATGTGGGTAGCTTCTAAAAGCTGAGAACTGCCCTCAGCTGCTAGTCAACAGAGAAACAGGAACCTCAGACCCATAATTGTAAGAAACTAAAGTCTGTCAACAACCTGAGTGAGCAAGAAAGCAGATCCTCTCCCCCTAGAGCTTCTAGTAAGGAATGCTGCCCCGTTAGACCCCAGATAGACTCGACCTACAGAACTGTGAAATAATAAAACTGTGTTGCTTTAAATTGCTACATTCATGATGATTTTATTCTGGCATCAATAGAAAACTAACTTAATTCTGATTTGTTTCCATATCTTTGAACTGTTCCTACCATCAAGTCTTAGTCGATAAATGCAAAGGCATTTTTCAATAATTCAACTGCCTGAACTTGATGACCATGTACTGCCTCCTTCTTGGAATCCACTCTCCTCCCCTGGTTTCCACACTACTATTTCTGATTCTTGATTCTCTTCCTTTTCTCTGCCTGTTCCCAGTCTTCTTTACAGGCACTTTCTCTAATCAGTTTGAAATGTTGCTGTTTGTTAGGATTCTGTCTCAAGGATCCCTTCTTTTCTTATATTACACATTCTCCCTGGTTGACTAATTATACTTCTTGCTTCTACCTTAAAGCTAGCTAAGGACTCCCAAATCTCATCTACAACTCAGGGGTTAGTTTTTAGCGATCCATTTTGAAGGCTGTCTCAAAGCCTCTATTAATTTGAGCTTTTCTTTCCTTCCCAAACATGCGTCTCTGTTCCCATTAACACCCCCTCATCAACCAAATCAGCCAGTTACTCCGTAATCATCTTAAGACAGTTTTCTTATTCATCTCTTAACATCACTGGTAACTAAATCCACTAGGGTATTTCCTGAATGTCATCTTCTTTCTATCCCCATGGAATAGCCTTAATTTAGGAACCATCATTTCTGAAAAAGATTAGTGAAATCTCATTCTGGTCTTGCCAATCCCCTAATCATCCTGTGTCTTCTGGTTAGCATGATTTTTCTAAAAACACAAATTTTAATTTACCACTCATTTATAAAAATGATCAATAACTCTGTGTACTTATCAGTGTACATTCTACCCTTTCTAAGCTTCATGATTTTTTTCACTAACACTCACCTATTTAATACATTCACGCTTTTACATATGCTATTTCTTCTAACAGAAACGCCTTCCTGCTTTTATTGAGTTTAATGGTAGACTTCAGGACTTAACCAACATTGATATGCCTCAGGAGTGGTTTTGAAAATCACCTATATTGAAAGTTTTAACTATATTTAGTTAAACTAAAACTTTCACTAAATTAAAACTTTCTAGTGGTTTCAGTTACTGAACTAGAGAATAACATAATAAAAGGTACACTGCGGCAGTGCAACGGTGACTCAAGGGCAGAATTCTCGCCTGCTATGCCAGAGACCTGGGTTCAATTTCCAGAGCCTGCCCATGAAAAAGAAGAAAAAAGTACACTGAATATGGCACCAATACACCAAGATTCTAGTTTTATTATTAAAAGGGCAAGTGATTAAAACTCTGGGGCTTTTTTCTCACTTATCAAATGAAAGGTTGAACTAGTTGATCCCCCCAAAAGTTAACAATTCGAGTTTTCTAATTAAGAACCCTAAAACGTGTTAGGTACCGAAAGGAGGCAGTAAGGCTAATTTAAAGTACTGACTTCTAGAGACCCATCAACCTACTTTACATCATTCACACACAAATAATTAACCTTATCAACTAGATAAATAAGATGAAGATACAGAATATCTTATTCTAAGGATTTGGGGAGAAGGTCTAAATGTGATTGGAAGATCAAACTGGTTAGAAGTGAAGGCAAAACTAAACTGAAATGAAGTCAAATTTACAATTAGCAAAAGGAGGGCTGCCTAGCGAGCTTAAATGGCCTATACACAGCGATGTAAAAATGTAAAAGCAAGCAAAACCATAAAACTACAATCAAGACTTCGCTGGTTCTTCTGCATCAAAAAGTTTCCATATAAATTAACCTTCTATTTCTGGCTTTTTCCAACGGCCATTCGATTTATTCTTTTCTCTCTCTCCATCCTGAGCTTTGATGCCATTTGCTTTTAAATCCCAAGCAACTGCCTCCTCGTTGCTTGGGACAGATACTATAAATAAGATCTGCTAAAGTGTCTGAATGATTGTAAACAGGCTCTAAGCGATAATGAGTCCCTAGTAATTAGGGTTTCATTGGATTCAACTCAATCCTCTCGCTCCCTCCCGGAGCGGCGCACCCTGGGCTCCAGGCGGCTCACCCAGCTGTGAAGGTTGGGTGCCTTCGCCTTTACAGAAGGGGGAATTGCGTAAGCTGAGCCTCTGTTGTTATTGTGTGCGATTTTGCGGGGAGGAGCCGGTGGAGTGAGCAGCCCTCGGACGCCCCCAGGGTCCCCCCTCCCCCGAGACCCCCAGAGAGCGCGCACCCAGGAGCTCGGAACGGGACTGAAATGGTAACCGCTGGAATAACGGCCTCGATTCCCTGCGGCCCCTCCGCCCGCAGGGGGCGGCCGCGCTGCCGAGGGCCCCCGGCCTTCCCCGGCCTTCCCCGCCCGGCGCCCGCGCCCGCCGGGACGCAGCAGGTGACATGACGGTTCTGGACGCCCCAACCGACCCGAGGTGGCGGCAACTCCCATCCTCGCATCCACGAGGCCGGGAGCGTCCACCCAAGGGCCTCGTTCGCTGCCGCCTCTAAGCCGAGCCCCCGGAACTCTAGGGCCACCCCCTCACCGGCCCCAACCTGGGTAGCCTTTCGGGTGGCCAAAGAAGTGGGTGCGGCCCGGGAGACCTCACCCGGGGGGAAGCGGCGACGACTCCGACTCCTCACGCCATCCCGGGCGCAGAGGGCTACGGAAGGGGGGCCCCCGGGGCACGCACCTGTCCTGCGGGCCTGTTTTCAGCAGTGGCAGCTCAGATGTCCGAGTCGCTGCCACTTGGTCCCGGCGTCTCGCCAAACCGACCCGCCCGCGGCCGCCCGGGAGCGACTGCTAACCGCGCATGCGCGTGCGGCTGCCGGCGGGGAGGAGGCGGCGGGACGCTGGGGCCACGCGCACCTGCACCGAGGGGCTCAACCGCCGCGGAGGGGCGCCGCGCAGTGCCCGGCGTGAGCGCTGGCGCGGCCGCCGCAGGGGGCGCCCACCCGGCTTGTGGCCGCGCCGCCTCCCCTCGTCTCGGTCGTCGTAACGTGGACCGGGCTTCAGGGTTGCCAAGGAGGGATTCGTCCTTACTGGACCAAAGACTTTCCTCCCCGGAACGTCCGCTTTCCCTACAGCAGGACAATTGTACCTTCTACTGCAAAATTACTGCATCCTGAATTTGTGTATATTTTTGAACAGCGTCCAATATTGGTGCAATCTATAAAAGCCTTAGGCTTTTCCGAGAGTTTGACATGTTAGGAGATAAAGTCGTTGTGGTCAGTAGGGACGCTTCTCATTTCCTATCTCTACGTAAAAATGTCATATATAATTAACATAATGAGTATATAAATAGTAATCGACACAATTATATAATGCATCAATCATATAAATGTTTTTTTTTTCTTTCTGACAGTGCTGTTAAGGATTGCTTACATTGGGTTTTGCATTCATTATCTCTTTTAATCTTCACAGCCCAGGTGAGGAAACTGAACATACCTTGTCTGAGCTTACACAGCCAATGAATGGTGAAAACAAGGTTCAAATCTAGATCTGTCTCGTACAGCTGGTAGTTTTAACCAGTAGGCTAAAAAGGCAGCATAAGCAGTGTTAAACCACAGGCTTCTTTGCCCATAGATGTAGGATTATGCAGCTTTTACTACTACTATTATAGTGAACTTTAAATTTGGTATAATCACGATTTAAATTTTACTGCAACTAAAACATTTAATTGATGAGTCCAAGACCTCGTTTAAAGAGTCTCAGATTAAGGAATAGACAGCTTTTATGTAAACTATATGCCAAAAAATCACTAATCATTTTCACATTGTTCAATAATAAATTCATAATTCCTAGACTGTTAATGCCATCATTCCCTCCCTGCAAAGTGTTTGGATAGTGTTTAACTTATTGCTAAAAAAGACAAATTTTATTTGAGGTACTTTGTAACAATATTATACCTTACATTTTCTTTATTCAGACTCTCCAAGGTCTATTAGTCAACAATGGTTCTGTAGCTCCAAACAAATACACTAGATTTGCTCAAGGGCTTTTGAAAGATTTATTTAAAAATAGTTGTAGTGAAGAAGCTGAAAACCAAAAATTTAAAAGTAGGGGAGTTTTTGCTAGATTTAGCATCATATTGGTTACTCAGCATTCAAAACCTTGGAACATCTGTTTTCATTTGCTAGGCTGCTGGAAGCAGGTATCATAAAATGGGTTGACTGGTAACAACGGGAATTTATTAGTTTACTAGCTTAAAGTTTTGAGGCTGAGAAAAGTGTGCGAATCAAGGCATCATCAGGTGATGCTTTCTTCCCGAAGACTGGCTGCCCTGGAATCTCAGTTCTTCCGGCATATGGCAGGGCACATGGCAATGGCTGCTGGTCTCTCCCTTCTTTTCCATGTGTCAGTGGTTTCAGCCTCTTGCTTTGTAGCTTTCTCTCTCGTGTAGCCATCCCCTTTTAAAGGACTCCAGTAAGAGGCCACACCTTAACTGGAATAATCTCATCAAAAAGGTCCTACTTGCAATAGGTTTACAACCATAGGAGTGGTTGAGATTTAAGAACAGAATTTTGGGGATACACACAGTTCCAAATCACATTTTTAAATATCTTTGGCTTCTACACCCAGTGCCTGTATAAATTTTCTTTAAAATCTCTAAGGTGGTCCCCACTTTTCAGTACTGCTGCCAGTCTTTAATTAAGACTCTCATTGCTTTAGATATTGTTGCCAACAGTTGCCTAACCGGTTACCCCTGCTTCAAGATTCCCATTTACACTTTATAGTGTAATACTCAGAGAGTTCATTCAACAGCTTCCAAGGACTGCTCATTACCTACAGAATCAAGTTTAATTCCTTAACCTGGAATGCAATACCCTACCTACAGCTCCAATTTTTTTTTTTTTGCCACTTATTGAAAGGAAGGTTGAATATGATTTTTCTAATTTTATTTTAAAAAGATAACTTTCATCAGTTTAATAAAGTGTGCTATTCTTCTGATAATTTAAGAGAAGCATGACCTGAAAATGAGACCAGAGTTTTGACTCTTAAGAGAATGATATGGTATTTAGACATATAAGGTGAGGAGTCCTTGAAGGTAATACCAAACAGGAGAGCTGGGAAGTGCCTTGGCATACACAGCTATAGATAGATTTGGGAAGAGTCCAGGTTGACCTAAGCAAGAATGGAGAGGCTGGGTTCATCACAGAGCTGGAAAAACATTAGAAGCAGGAAAAGAACAATGTTCTTTTGGAAGCCTATTTTGTAATCAAAATAATGGCTTTGTTTTATTGGATGGCCTTTTATGTGTAAGGTGCTGTATATAATGGATACACAGATATTATCTTTACTTTATTTATGAAAAAACAGGCCAAGAGAAGTTATGCAATTCGTTCAAGCTCCCACAGATCGAAAAAGCCTATGCTTTGTCCAGAACACTTTGCCTCCTAAAATAGAGTGTCTCTGAGCCAGGTTTTATAGAACTCGGTGAAGTTTTAACCCAGATATAATGAGTGGACCCAGAGCTAGACAATTAAAAAAAATATTTTGTTAAAACCTATTTTTGTAGTCACTTTTTTTTTTTGCCTGGGCAGGCCGGGAATCCAACCCAGGTCTCCGGCATGGCGGGCGAGAACTGTACCTGCTGAGCTACCGTGGCCCGCCCTGAAGTCATATATATTTATAAATGTAATAAAAATTATGGTGTAGAAAAGAATGGGGAAAGGAAACAATCACCCCATTTTCCAATTGGTTAATTTTTGTTTCAAGATATATTTATCTTTGGCAAATAATTTTATCTATCCCTGTCTAATATTTATACTTCTTATTTTCTGTGATTTTTCCTTATTGATTTGTCAAAAATACAAAACAATAATAATACTTGTAATAATGGTTGCTGTTGTTGTTTTTCTGCTAGTGTTAATCAGAATTCTTCAGGTTAAAGTATATGACTGGCAGAATGAACCCATGCGGAAGTTTCTATTTTGTGAACCCCGAAGACATTTCTGAAAAGATAGTAAAATGATGGAATAAGCACAAAAATTTGTTCAAAAACCAAAAGGGTACAAGAGGAAGGAATTAAGAAGGATTAGATTAATGAAGAGGATAGCCTAAAATGTGAGAAGAAAATATTTTCTTGAACATGGAAAAGGCAAAGAATGCTTAGACGTGATGTATGCCAGTGGTGACAAATAATGGTTCAGAAAGGGCCAAGGGGAAACATAAGGAGATCCACCCCTCAAAATCCTGTTCCTCACCCATTTCAGCCAAGGAGCAGCAACAGGGAAACCTGCCTCCAGGTGTAGGAGTGTGGATTGTGAGATGTCAGGTTAGAGAGCCTTGACCTGGGTGAGTGTCTGTCTCCCACCCACAAGATTAGCTCTGCCCTGAAGGCACTCCACCTACCCAGCACATCCTCAAACGCCCTCCCCTGCAAACAGGTGGTATACAATTTCAGCAGCATGCCCCACCCCTCTAGTTTGTGTACTCCTCTTTGTAGCGTATATTGCCTGCTAAAATATTTGTCTTCCATGTCTTTAACACTCATAGGCTTTGACTTAAGGAAATCTTGTAGCTAGGCTGATCCTCTCTCCAGACCACTAAAACTTTCTCCACATCCGTGATAAGGCTGATCACTTTCTTATCATTTATGTGTTCACTTGGAGTAGTAGCAGTAGTAGTAGTAGTAGTAATAGTAGTAGTAGTAGTTCTTTCCTTCAAGAACTTTCCTTTGCATTCACAACTTGGCTAACTCTTAGGCACAAGAGGCTGAGATTTCAGCCTATCTCAGTTTTCAACATGTCTTTTCTTACTAAGCTTAATCATTTCTAGCTTTTGATTTAATGTGAGAGACCTGCAACTTTTCCTTTCACTTGAACACTTAGAGGCCATTTTATGTTTAACTGGCCTAATTTCAATATTGTTGTGTCTTAGGCAATATGGAGGACAGAAAAGAGGGAGAGAGATGAGAGAAATGCCTATTGATGGAGTAGCCAAGCACAACATTTGATTATGTTCACTGTCTTATATGGGTGTGGTCCTGGCACCCCAAAACAATTACAATAGTGGCATCATATCACTGAACACAGATCATCATGACAGACATAACAATGAAAAAGTTTGAAATGTTGTGAAAATTACCAAAATGTGACACAGAGACATGAAGTAAGCACATTTTGGAAAAATGGCACTAATAGACTTGCCTGACACAGGATTGCAACAAACCTTCAATTTGTAAAAAATAGAACATATATGCAAGGTGCAATAAAGTGAAGCACAACAAAATGAGGTATGCCTATATAAAAAATTAATAACAATCTGAGATGAAAATTCAATGTGGTTGCAGTAAGGGAAGTGTTGGGGGTTGCCAAGATCGAACGTTCCCAGAAGTGTACCAAGTTTTTTGCCTTGTTTAGCTGATATATATTATTAAATATTGATTTGCTTTGGTAGTGTGTGAAAGAAATTGAACTTAAGTATGCTCTTAAAATGGTTTAAGTATTATTTTAGGAGTTTCTGGAAGAAGAGAAATAGAATGTGTAATTTTCAAACCCTCATGGGGGTAGAGGAAGGAACAAGAAAATTCCAATAAAATGCAGAAAAGGGGATGTCAGAGCAACCATCTCCAGTATACAGGATGTGAATACTGGATGCAAGAGTGAAGCTTTGAACATAACACTTAGCAGGGAGACTTAAACAAAAAGCAGAATTTGACTAGAATTCTTTAAGCAAGCTACTGTAAAAATCTTGGGTAACAAGTTTTTAATTGACAGAATAAAAGAGATCCCTCCCCTTTTTATCCCTCAGTAAATGAAGTTTTAAATTTCAAGATTTTTAAAAGTCACAACATATCTCATAACAAACCACCTCAGCCAATAACTGGAATAGCACTGGTATGCAAAAATAATAGGAACCTATCATTATTGCTTTCATTGTTTGTGAATAACAAAAATACCTGTGTAAATTGGAAAGCTCATTCATTCATACATTAACATTTACTGATTTTAAAAAAGTATAGGACATGTAGGGTCCTTGGTCTTTAAAAGTTCAAGGCAGAGAAATAAAAAAAATGAAGTAGCAGCATGTGATAAATTCATTAGCATCTTCAGATGTATTCTAATTCTAAATCTATATAAAAATATAATGTGCATTAGAGATTAAGTGCTTGGGTTCTGGTGCCAGACTCCCTGGGTTTAAATCCATTTTTTTAGCTACATGACGTTGGTCTGGTTGCTTACTCCTGTGCCTCAGTTCCCCATGTTTAAAATGAGGAAAATAATAGTATGCATATAGAGTTATTGTGAGGAAATAAAGTCCAGCTGATAAAGACCACCAGGGACAACCTGTAGCCCAACAAGTTTGGGTTAATTGACTGACTATAGGAAAAGAGCCTCACTAAGGGGAAGTAAGAGAGGTTTTGCTGTAAGGTTCAGGTTGACCATGAATGATCCTGACACAGGTCTGGAAGAAGTATAGTCAACTTTAAGTTGGCAACTGGCCTTAGGCAGGGGTTGCTTGACAATCAGTACCACAGTAATCTTTGTTAAACAGGTGGGATTACCAAGGTGAGACGAGGGGTATCATTGGTTAGAAAGGGTACCTTCAGACATACAGCAGCAGTATGACCTTGGTGAAATATTGATTTCTGTTGATTGTGCTTCTGGCTTTTTCCATACTTAATATGATAGCCTGATTAATGGCAGTGTTGGTTTTAACTTTTTCAGAACAAATCTGATTTTTTTTTACTATTCCGGACCCATATTGGATTTAGCATACTTTAGAGGATTGAGTAAATTAATGTTAAGTGTTTAAAACAGTGTCTGACACATAATAATTATTAAATAGATATTTTTAATTATCATCAATAGAAATAAATATAAAGGTATTTTAAAACTGAGGATATGTAGGATTTGAGTAACACAGCTAAGAAACTTAATGGTTGTATATAGAACTTTGCTATTTCATCAGCAGAGAAATTTCATCCTTTTAAAAAATGCAAATGGAATATTAATGGTGGACTTCAAAACTCTTAATTCTCAAAGATGATTTGATTATAAATAAATTATATTCACTGACCATAATGTAATACTTGTATAAATTAAGAAAATTAAGATAGGCCTCCATACAAAGCATATAAGTGGAGATTTAAATACAAATAAAAATTACATAATAATTAGAAATAAATGACAATGAGATACTGTTCTGGACAAAGTGGTGGATTCTTTTGCTGGGTACACTCATATGACCAACTCCTGAGACACCAGGGTATCAAAGAGAGAAAAAGTTTATTACTAGAGTGTGGTAGGAAAGCAGATGGCCTACTGTTCCAAAATGCATCTCCTTGAACTGCAGTAATTCTGATAATTTTATTAGAGAAAAAGATGGGCAGGGTTTAGGGTAATGAGCTCAGTGGCCCCAGATGATGTAACTAGAGGTGATCTAATTATTGAGCATACACTGATTACATGCTTAGAGACCATATGTAAGAAAATGGCAGAATGAGGTATAGGTGACTTGTAGGTTAGTCTAAGACTAAGCCATTGCATGTGTCAGGCCCACTTTGGTGAGATTCAGTCTTTGATCTAACTTTGGACTTGGGGTGGATGAGTTGTGGCTGACCCAAAACCCTTCATTAATAAACATTCGAACTGTCTTTACTGATTACAAGACTCTAAAATGGAAAAACTGGATAAATAGGTACAAGTGAAGATTAGTCACAAAATTTTTTAAATCATAGGGGCAGAAGATAAAGGCTATATAATCATTATCAGAGATCAAAGCAGCTGGATTGCAATTTAGAGATTTCAGGTATTTCTCTCAGTCTACTCCAATATACCAGAAAGTGAAAAGGAACATCTATTTAATAACTCAGTAATCAAACTCATCCCTTAAATCCTAATTTATCAGTTACAATGCTACATATTAAAGCCTGCCATTACATTAGGACCTTAAATGCAGTTTTTAGGAAATATAAAAGATTGGAAAGAAATATTTATGCTTCAAATAAAAAAAATCAAGGAAAAAATAAATAATCTCTGTATTAGCTAGGATTCTCTAGAGAAACAGAATCAGCAGGAGATATCTGTAAATATAAAATTCATAATAATGTCTGTTGCAGCAGTGGGGATGTAAGAGTCCAAGATATGTAGGGCAGGCCACGAGCTGGCAGCTCCAAAGAAGGTCCTCAACAAACTCTCAGGAGAGGCTGGCTGGCTGAATCAGAAAGAGTGATTGTCTCTTCTGAGTCCTCCTTAAAAGCCTTCCAGTGATTAGGTTAAGCATCACTCATTGCAGGAGACACTGCCCTCAGCTGTGGGTGCAGCCAATGTGATCATGATTTAAGTCCATGAAATGTCCTCACAGCAACGGATAGGCCAGCACTTGCCTGACCAGACAACTGAGCACCACCACCTGACCGAGTTGACACATGAATCTGCCCATCACAGTCCACCCCATGTCAACTTGGCAGTGATACACATCACCTTAAACTGTATTTAATCTCTAAACAGAAAATATATTGCTTTTTTGTATAAATGTTATTTTTCACAAAAAAGAAAAAAAAGTTAATTTTGATGACTAAAATATATATATATTCCTTCTAGCCTCCAGTGTTCTGAGATAACAGAATGGTAGCCAATGATGAACTTTGGGCTCTGTTCTGTAACTACTAGTTGAAAGAGTGCTTTGGAAATTATTGCTGTTTCTTTTCTTTGCTTTGTATATATGTTATACAATAAAGAAGTTTTAAATAAATAAATGAAAAAAAAAGGAAAGGGGGAAAAGAATGTATACATCTAGCAAATAAAATCAAAGTATAATAGGGGCCACAATGGCGACTTAGCAAGGTGTGGGACTCAGTTCGTCCTCCAAAGCAGCTAATAAATAGCCAGGAACAGGATGAACAACTGCTGTGGCCATGTCAGTGACTGGACACACAGTGTACCCCAGTCTGGACCAGCTGGACAGGCTGTGAGCCCACCTAGAACCGTGAGTTCCCCAAACTGTGGCAGCTGGTGCCCCTCCCCAACAGGCTGCTTCCCAGAGGAGAAAGGAAAGAAAGTTTACCAGCAGCAGGGGCTAAGTGCAACCAAACTCCAATTGTGGAATTAATTAACAAGTTCTGACTACTAAAAATAGACCCACAGCTCAGCTGAACCTTGAGTAAAAGCAGAGGTCACTGGTTTTTGCCCCAGCACAGAGGGGGCAGGGCTGAAGGAAAAAGTAAAACAACAACAACAACAACAACAAAAATGGAATTTTTTTGGATTTGAAAAGGGCTGGGCACTGAAGGAAAAGAGGGGGTGCATAGCACCTGGAGACACACAGAGCAATGTACCAACTTAAGCTCTTGATTGGCAAACCTGAATAATGGGGGTCCTGCTCTGAAAATGATTTTTCTTTTTCAGTTTGGTGGCTGTGTTTCTATGGCTTGACTGCTCTTTGGATACAGCTGCAAGGCTTCTTGGGCTCCACTGCCCCAGGCATAGGCAGAATTAAGCTTGTTTGAGTGTTTGTCTGGAGCCTGTGCCTTCCCCAGGAGAGGGGTGGGGTCCAGCTCAGGTGAAATCCCTCCCTCAAGGAGTTCAGACTCCAGGGTCTGGAAAAATGAAGCAATTAAAATCAGACTACAACCTCTCCTCTGTCTCCACCATGCCCCCAGCAGGGGGAGTCTGCTGAAGTTAAAGGTACCACATCACCTTATGCTGGTGGAACTTGCAGGCAGACAAGAGCCACATACTGGGCAGGATAGGAAAAACAGAGAATCCAGAGACTTCACAGGAAAGTCTTTCAACCTGCTGGGTCTCACCCTCAGGGAAAACTGATGCAGGTGACTCTTTCCTCCTGACAGGAGGCCAGTTTGGTCTGGGAAGATCTGGCTGGGGTCTATAATACCTAAGTAGACCCTGCTAAGAGGGGAAAAAAGGCACCATACAGGCAGAGCAAGAAACAAGAACTGAAAAATTCTGATCTGTTAAACAAAACCTAAGCTAGAGGTCCAGAATAAGCTGAGCTGAATGTCAAAGAACACAAATGAAGTCATCCAGCAAGACAATCCTAGGTAAAAAAAAAAAAGTGAAAACAATCTCCAGAATAAACTAATTAAGGTAATTAAATGCCTAGATGCGAGCAAAAAAAACCGATTCATACTAGGAAAATTGAAGATATGGCCCAGCCAAAGGAACAAACCAACAATTCACATGAAATACAGGAGTTGAAACAATTGCTTTGTTTGGACAGACATGGAAACATCACAAAAGAAATAAGATCAGTGAATTGAGGGAGGATACAAAGAAGACAAGGAATGAACAAAAAGAAATTGAAAGTCTGAAAAAACAAACCACAGAACTTATGGGAATGAAAGGCACAGTAAAGAGATGAAAAAAAAAAATGGAAATCTACAATGTCAGATTTCAAGAGGCAGAAGATAGGATTAGTGAACTGGAGGATGGAACATCTGAAATCCAACAAGAAAAAGAAAATATAGAGAAAAGAAGGGAAAAAATATGAGCAGGGACTCAGGAAATTGAATAACAACATGAAGTACACAAATATAAATGCTGTGGGGGTTCCAGAAGGAGAAGAGAATGGAAAAGGAGGAGAAAAACTAATGGAGGAAATTATCACTGAAAATTTCCCAACTCTTATGAAAGACTTAAAATTACAGATCCGAGAAGTGCAGCATACCCCAAGCAGAATTGATCCAAATAGACATACTCCAAGACACTTACTAATCAGAATGTCAGATGTCAAAGAGAAAGAGAATCTTGAAAGCAGCAAGAGAAAAGCAATCCACCACATACAAGGGAAGCCCAATAAGACTGTGAAGATTTCTCAGCAGAAACCATGGAGGCGAGAAGACAGTGGGATGATATATTTTAATTACTAAAAAAGAAAAATTGCCAACCAAGAATTCTATACCCAGCAAAATTGTCCTCAAAAATGAGGGAGAGATTAAAACATTTTCAGACAAAAATCACTGAGAGAATTTTTGACCAAGAGACTGGCTCTGCTAGAAATACTAAAGGGAGCACTAGAGACAGATACAAAAAAACAGGAGAGAGGTGTGGAGAAGAGTGTAGAAATTAAGACTGTGAGTAAAGGTAAAGAGAAGGAAAATTATATGTGACATATAAAATCCAAAAGGCAACATGGTAGAAGAAAGTACTGCCCATACAGTAATAACACTAAATGTTAATGGATTAAACTCCCCAATCAAAAGACATAGACTGGCAGAATGGATTAAAAAATAGGACCCATCTATATGCTGTCTACAGGAAATGCATCTTAGACCCAAGGATAAGCATAGGTTGAAATTGAAAGGTTTGGAAAAGATATTTCATGCAAATAACAATCAAGAAAAGAGCAGGAGTAGCTATACTAATATCCAACAAATTAGACTTCAAATGTAAAAGAGTTAAAAGAGACAAAGAAGGACACTATGTATAAATAAAAGGAAAAATTCAGCAAGAAGACATAACAATCATAAATATTTATGCACCGAGCCACAATGCTCCAAAATACAAGAGGCAAACACTGAAAAAAGAAATAGACACACTTACCATAATAATTGGAGACTTCAATTCCCCACTCTCATCAATGGACAGAACATATAGACAGAGGATCAATAAAGAAACAGAGAATTTGAATAATACAATAAATGAGCTAGACTTAACAGACATTTATAGAACATTACACCCCACAATAGCAGGTTACATCTTTTTCTCAAGTGCTCATGGATTATTCTCAAGGATAGACCATATGCTGGGTCACAAAGCAAGTCTTAATACATTTTAAAAGATTGAAATCATACAAAACACTTTCTCAGATCATAAAGGAATAAAGTTGGAAATCAATAATAGGCAGAGTGCCAGAAAATCCACAAATATATGGAGGCTCAACAACACACTCTTAAACAACCAGTGGGTCAAGGAAGAAATTACAAGAGAATTCAGTAAATATCAAGGCAAATGAAAATGCAAACACGACATATCAAAATTTATGGGATGCACCAAAGGCAGTGCTAAGAATGAAATTTATTGCCTTAAATGCTGTTCTAGTTTGCTAGCTGCCGGAATGCAATATACCAGAAACAGAATGGCTTTCAAAAAGGGGAATTTAATAAGTTGCTAGTTTACAGTTCTAAGGCTGAGAAAATGTCCCAATTACAACAAGTCTATAAAAATGTCCAATCAAAGGCATCCAGGGAAAGATACCTTGGTTCAAGAAGGCCAATAAAGTTCAGGGTTTCTCTCTCAAGTGAGAATGCACATGGCAAACACTGTCAGAGTTTCTATCTCATCTGGAAAGGCCCATGGTGAACACGGTCAGTGTTCCACTCTCAGCTAGAAGGGCACATAGTGAAGACGGCATCATCTGCTAGCTTCTTCTCCTTTTTTCTCTCAAGTGAGAAGGCACATGGTGAACACAGTCAGAGTTTCTCTCTCATCTGGAAAGGCGCATAATGAACATGGTCAGAATTCCTCTCTCAGCTGAAAGGGCACATGGCAAACACAGCATTATCTGCTAGCTTCTTCTCCTGGCTTCAAGTTTCATGAAGCTCCCTGGGAGACATTTTCCTTCTTCATCTCCAAAGGTCACTGGCTGGTAGACTCTGCTTCTCGTAGCTATGTCATTCTTTTCTGCTCTCTCTGAATCTCCCTCATTTTCTAAAATGTTTCCTCTTTTACAGGGCTTCAGATACTAATCAAAACCACCCAATTGGGTGGAGACATGCCTCCAGCTAATCCAGTTTAAAACCACTCTTGATTAAATCACATCTTCAGGGAGATGATCTAATTGCAGTTTAAAACATACACTACTGAATAGGAGTTAGAAGAAACAGCTGCCTTTACAAAATGGGATTAGGATAAAATACTGCTTTTAGGGTACATACATCATTTCAAGCCAGCACAAATTCCTATATCAAAAAAAAAAGAAAGAGCAAAAGTTGAGGAATTAACTGTCCACTTAGAAGAACTAGAGAAGGAACAGCAAACTAACCCCAAGCAAGTAAAAGGAAAGAAATAATGAAGATTAAAGCACAAATAAATGAAATTGAGAACATGAAAACAATCGAGAAAATCAGCAAAACCAGTGGTTGGTTCTATGAGAAAATCTGTAAGATTTATGGACCCTCAGCAAGGTTGAGAAAAAGAAGAAGAGTGAGGATGCAAATAAATAAAATCAGAAACGGAAGAGGAGACATAACCACTGACCCCACAGAAATAAAAGAAGTAATGAGAGGATACTATGAACAACTTTATGCTAATATACTTCACAATGTAAATGAAATGGACAACTTCCTGGGAAGGCATGAACAACCAACATTGACTTGAGAAGAAATAGATGACCTCAACAAAACAATCACAAGTAAAGAAATTGAATCAGTCATTAAGAAGGTTCCCAAAAAGAAAAGTCCAGGACCAGATGTCTTCACAAGCAAATTCTACCAAACATTCAAGAATGCATTAGTACCAATCCTGCTCAAACTCTTCAAAAAAATTGAAGAGAAGGGAAAGCTACCTAACTCATTCTACGAAGTCCACATCACCCTCATTCCAAAGCTGGACAAAGATATTACAAAAAAGAAAACTACAGACCAATCTCTCTTGTTAATATAGATGCAAAAATCCTCAACAAAATTCTTGCAAATCAAATCCAGCAGCATATTAAAAGAATTATACACCATGACCAAGTAGGATTCATCCCAGGTATGCAAGGATGGTTCAGCATAAAAAAATCGATTAATGTAATACACCATATCAACAAATCAAAGCAGAAAAACCACATGATCATCTTGACTGATGCAGAAAAGGCATTTGACAAAATTTAACATTCTTTCTTGTTGAAAACACTTCAAAGGATAGGAGTAGAAGGGAACTTCCTCAACATGATAAAGGGAATATATGAAAAACCCACAGCTAACATCATCCTCAATGGGGAAAAACTGAAAACTTTCCCCCTAAGATCAGGAACAAGAAAAGGATGTCCACTATCACCACTATTATTCAACATTGTGTTGGAAATTCTAGCCAGAGCAATTAGACAAGAAAAAGAAATACAAGGCATCAAAATTGGAAAGGAAGAAGTAAAACTCTCACTGTTTGCATATGATATGATACTATCTGTCGAAAATCCTGAAAACTCCACAGCAAAATTACTAGAGCTAATAAATGAGTCAGCAAAGTGGCAGACTACAAGATCAACACTCAAAAATCTGTAGTGTTTCTATCACTAGTAATGAACAATCTGAGGGGGAAATCATGAAAAAAATCATTTACAATTGCAACCAAAGGACTAAAATATTTAGGAATAAATTTAACAAAAGAGACAAAAGATCTATACAGAGAAAAATATAAGAAATTGTTAAAAGAAATCACAGGAGACCTAAATAAATGGAGGGACATATCGTATTCATGGTTTGGAAGACTAAGTATAGTTAAGATGTCAATTCTACCTAAATTGATTTACAGATTCAATGCAATACCAATTAAAATCCCAAAAACTTACTTTTCAGAAATAGAAAAACCAATAATCAAATTTATCTGGAAGGGCAGGAAGCCCCAAATAGCTAAAAGTATACTGAGAAAGAAAAATGAAGTTGGACGTCTCCCACTACCTAACTTTAAGGTGTATTACGAAGCTACAGTGGTCAAAACAGCATGGTACTGGCATAAATAGAGTGTTCAGATATAGACCGTCTCATCTATGCACAACTGATCTTTGATAAGGCAGTCGAGCCAACTCACCTGGGACAGGCAGTCTCTTCAATAAATAGTGCCTAGAGAACTGGATATCCACATGCAAAAGAATGAAAGAGGATCCATATCTCATACCTTATACAAAAATTAACTCAAAAATCGATCAAAGACCTAAACATTAGATCTAAGACCATAAAACGGTTAGAAGAAAATGTAGGGAAATATCTTATAAATGTTATATTAAGAGGCCATTTCCTAGACCTTACACCCAAAGCATGAACATTGAAGAAAGAATGAAATGGGAACTCCTCAAAATTCAGCACTTTTGTGCATCAAAGAACTTCATCAAAAAGTAAAAAGACAGCCTGCACAATGGGAGACAATATTTGGAAATGATGTGTCAGATAAATGTCTAGTGTCCAGAATATATAAAAAGATTGTTCAACTCAACAACAAAAAAGACAGACAATACAATTACAAAATGTGCAGAAGACTTGAACAGACACTTCTCAGAAGAGGAAATACAAATAACCAAAAGGCACATAAAAGATGCTCAACTTCCCTGGCTATTAGGGAAATGCAAATCAAAACTACAAAGAGATATCATCTCACACCCACCAGAATGGCCATTATCAATAAAGCAGGAAATGACAAGTGCTGGAGAGGATGTGGAGAAAGAGGCACACTTATCCACTGTTGGTAGGAATGCCAAATAGTACAACCACTGTGGAAGGCAGTTTGGCACTTCTTCAGGAAGCTAAGTATAGAATTGTCATATGACACGGAAATACCATTGCTAGGTATCTATTCAGAGGACATGAGGGTAAAGACACAAATGGACATTTGCACACCAATGTTTATAGCAGCAATATTTACAATTGCCAAGAGATGGAAACAGCCCAAATGTCTATTAACAGAAGAATGGCTAAACAGGCTGTGGTATATAAATATGATGGCATATTATCCAGCTGTAAGACAGAATAAAGAAATATGTAACAACATGGATGGACCTTAAGGACATTATGCTGAGTGAGATTAGCGAGAGAGAAAGGACAAATGCTATATAGTCTCACTGACATGAACTAACATTAATGAATGAACTTGGATAATTTCAGTTAAGAACAGACATCATCAGGAGATAGAAATAGGGTAGATATTGGGTAATTGGAACTGAAGGGATACAGATTGTGCAATGGGACTGATTGTAAAAATTCAGAAATGGATATCACCATACTACCTAACTGTAATACAATAATGTTAGAACAGTTAGTGATGATGAATGTGAGAATGATAAAGGGAGGGGGCCTAGGGGCACAAAGGAAATCAGAAGGAAAGATGTACAATAAAGACTGAGATGGCATAATCTAGGAATGCCTAGAGTGTATAATGATAGTGACTAAATGTACAAATTTAAAAATGTTTTGCATGAGGAAGAATAAAGGAATGTCAATAATGCAGGGTGTTGAAAATAGATGGTAATTAATATTTTAAAACCTTAACTTATGTGTGAGACTAAAGCAAAAAATGTTTATTTGGTACAAAATTTATATTTTGACTAGTGCATTTCCTAATATTACTTGTATGGACAGCTTAATTGAACACCATAAGTACATGCAACCTTGAGTAGTGCATGAGATATTGTAGGTTTATCTAGAGTGATGCCTCAATAAACCCCAGAAGGATTTGAATAGTGAATAAAAAAGTATTTGCAAAGTCCACTGGGGGAATGGTAAGAAAGAGGGAAAATTCAAGTTCCCCAAGTGGCGAATTCTTGATACTCTCACAAGCAGTGGAGACAACCAAAGCAATAGGCTGAGCCCCCAATCTTGGGGTTTATTCATATGAAACTTAACCCCGCAAAGGATAGGCTAAGCCTACTTAAAATTAGGCCTAAGAGTCACCTGCAGGAGAATCTCTTTCATTGCTCAGATGTGTCCTCTCTCTCTCAGCCAACACGACAAGCAAACTCACTGCCCTCCCCCTCTCTACGTGGGACCTGACTCCCAGGGGTGTGGACTTTTCTGGCAACATGGAACAGAAATCCTAGAATGAGCTGGGACTCAGCACCAAGGGATTGAGAAAACCTTCCCAACCAAAAGGGGGAGGAGAGAAATGAGACAAAATAAAGTGTCAATGGCTGAGAGATTCCAAACAGTCAAGAGGTTATCCTGGAAGTTATTCTTACACATTAAATAGACATTACCTGCTTAGTTAAGGCATAACAGAGAGGCTGGAGGGAACTGCCTGAAAAGGTAGAGCTGTGTTCCAGTAGCCATGTTTCTTGAAGATGATTGTATAATGATATAGCTTTCGCAATGTGACAGTGTGATTGTGAAAACCTTGTGTCTGATGCTTCTTTTGTCTACTTTATGGACAGATTAGTAAAACATATGGATTAAAAATAAATAATAAGGGAAATAAATGTTAAAATAAATTTAGTAGATTGAAATGCTAGTGATCAATGAAAGGGAGGGGTAAGGGGTATGATACGTATTTTTTTTCTGTTTTCTTTTTTCTGAATTGATGCAAATGTTCTAAGAAATGATCATGATGATGAATATACAACTATGTGATGAAAAGAAAAAGAATGTTCATATTGTACGTTGATTGGTTTTATTAATAATTTTTTTTTAAAAATCAAAGAATAAGGGCGGGCCACGGTGGCTCAGCAGGCAAGAATGCTCACCTGCCATGCCAGAGGACCCGGGTTCAATTCCCGGTGCCTGCCTATGTAAAAAAATAAAAAAATAAAAAATAAAAATCAAAGAATAAGATGGTGAATTCAAGAAATGCCTTTATAGTAATAACTTTAAATGTTAATGGGTTTTTAATCCATTAATACAATATAATCCAGCTATATGCTGTTTATAAAAGACTCATTTTAGAAACAAGGATACAAAGAGATTGAAAGTGAAAGGATGGAAAAAGATGTTCCACAAACGCTGAAACCAAAAGAAAGCAGGAGTAGCTATACTAATAACAGACAAAATAGACTTTTAAATGTAAAGACATTATAAGAGACAAAGAAGGACACTATATCTTAATAAAAGGGACAAGTCACTAAGAATAAATAACAATCATAAATGTTTATGCTTCCAATCAAGGAACTCCAAAGGACATGAGACAAACATTGGCAAAACCGAAGGGAGCAATAGATGTTTCAACACTAATAGTAGGAGATTTCAATGCACCACTCTCCTCTATAGATAGAACAACCAGACAGAGGATTAGCAAGGAAATAGAGAACTTAAACAATTTGATAAATGAATTAGATACAACAGACATATATACAGATTGTTAAACCATAAAACACCAGGATCTACATTCTTCTCTAGTGCTCATGGAACATTCTCCAGTATAAATCATATTCTGGGCACAAGCCTGGTCTTTATAAATGTAAAAAGATTGAAATTACTCAAAGCATTTACTCTGATCACAATGGAATGAAGTCAGAAATCAATGATCACCAAAGAATGAGAACTTTCACAAATACATGGAGATTAAATAACACTCTTAAACAACCAGAGTGTCAAAGAATAAATTGCTAGAGAAATTGGTAGCTAAATAGAGACAAATAAAAATGAGAATACAACATATCAGAACTTATGGAATGTGGCAAAGGCTGTGCTAAAAGGGAAATTGCCCTTAATGCCTATATTGAGAAAAAAGGAAGAGCAGAAATTGAGAATTGCCCACCTGGAGGAACTTGAGAAAGAACAGCAAACTTACCCCAAAGCATAAAGTAGCATATCCTGTAAAACTCATTTACCTTTTCTAGAAGACTACTTTTCCTAACAATTTCACCCATATTTGACAAAGTGAAAGATAACTGTGAAATTAAAGGGATTTAGGTCCAGACCTTACAGATAGTAAAAAATGGACACAGTAATGGCAATAGGATTCTTCAGTTATGCCCCAGACTTTTTTAACCTTTTGATCATGAAAGCTTTCAAACATGCAGAAAAATCAAGACAGTACAAAGAAAGTATATATCTTTTATCCAAAGAATTTTTTAATTTTTAAGACATTGCTACATTTTTAATGTTTTTTTTTAAATTGTGACATATAACATATATACAAAAAAGCAATAAATTTCCAATTACATTTTAACAAGTAGTTATAGAACAGATTTTAAAGCTTGGTATAGGTTACAATTCCATGATTTTTTTTCCCTCTAACTGCTCCAAGACACTGGAGACAAAAAGAAATATAAATATAATGATTTGGTAGTCATACTCATTTGTTAAATCCTATCTTTTCCATTATACTCCTTTTTTTTCTATGAAAAATAACATATATACAAAAAAACAATAAATTTCAAAGTATTGCAACAATTTTTTGTAGAACAGATTTCAGAGTTCGGCGTGTGTGCTGGTTTGAAAGGAAGTATGCCCCTAGAAAAGACATGTTTTAATATAAATCCCATTTCATAAAGGTAGAATAATCTCTGTTCAATACTGTGTGTTTGAAACTGTAATGAGATCATCTCCCTGGATGATGTGATTTAGTCAAGAGTGGTTGTTAAACTGGATTAAGGGACGACATGTCTCCACCCATTCGGGTGGGTCTTGGTTTATTGGAGTCCTATAAAAGAGGAAACATTTTGGAGAATGAGAGATTCAGAGAGAGCAGAGAATGCTGCAGCACCACGAAGCAGAGTCCACGAGCCAGCAACCTTTGGAGATGAAGAAGGAAAACGCCTCCCGGGGAGCTTCATGAAACCAGAAGCCAGGAGAGAAAACTAGCAGATGATGACACCATGTTCGCCATGTGCCCTTCCAGCTGAGAGAGAAGCCCTGACTGTGTTCACCATGTGCCTTCCACTTGAGAGAGAAATCCTGAACTTCATTGGCCTTCTTGAACCAAGGTATCTTTCCCTGGATGCCTTTGATTGGACATTTCTATAGACTTGTTGTGATTGGGACATTTTCTCGGCCTTAGAATGGTAAACTAGCAACTTATTAAATTCCCCCTT
The DNA here is from genome assembly GCF_023851605.1 of Tamandua tetradactyla. NCBI lineage: Eukaryota > Metazoa > Chordata > Mammalia > Pilosa > Myrmecophagidae > Tamandua > Tamandua tetradactyla. Next base: position 27,614,609 of record NC_135348.1, on the reverse strand, counting down.
TTAAAAGCCATTCCATCTCTGGTATATTGCATTCCGGCAGCTAGCAAACTAGAACAGAATGGGTTACAATTCCACAATTTTAGGTTTTTATTTCTAGCTGCTCTAAGGTACCTACAGACTAAAAGATATTATCAATATAATGATTCAACAGTCTTACTCATTTGTTAAACCCTACCTTCTCTGTTTAACTCCACCATCAACTTTGATCTTTCTCCCGCTCTTTTGGTGTATTTGAACTATGCCCATTCTAAATTTTTCATGTTTGAAGGGGCTGTTGATAATATGGGATGGGGGATGGAATTAGGTCATGTTCTGGAGATGCTGGCCCCTCTACATTTGAGGACCTATCTGGTTCAGGGGCCCATCCGGAGGTTACAGGTTTCCTAAAGGTTACCTTAGTGCATGGAATCTTTGTAGAATCTTGTATAACACCCTAAGTTGTTTTTGTTTTTTATAACTTTTTTATTGTATAATATATATTCAAAGCAAAGAGAAAAATGGTTTTCAAAGCACTCTTCAACAAGTAGTTACAGAACAGAGCCTAGATTTTGCCATGGGCTACCATACCATCATCTCAGATTTTTCCTTCTAGCTGCTCCAGAATATAGGAGGATAGAAAGAATATAGGAGGCTAGCTGCTCCAGAATATGGGAGGCTAGAAAGAAGAAACATTTTTTTTATCATTCCAATAGGCTTTTTTTTCTTTGGTGAAAAATAACGTCTACAAAAAAAGCAATAAATATCAAAGCACAGTGCAACAATTAGTTGTAGAATAGATTTCAGAGTTTGGCATGGATTTTTCCACAATTTTAGATTTTTACTTCTAGCTACTCTAAGATATTGGAGACTAAAAGAAATACAAATTTAATGATTCAGCAATCATATTCATTTGTTAAGCCCCACCTTCTCTGTATGACTCCAGCATCACCTCTGATCTTTATATCCCTCTCTTTAGGGCTGTTGGGCTATGGCCATTCTAACCTTTTTCTGTTGGAAGGGGCTGTCGATGATATGGGGTAGGGAGATGGAACTGTATGTTCTGGAGAGGCTGGACCCTCTAGGCTTCAGAACTTATCTGGTCCAGGAGCCCACCTGGAGGTTGTAAGTTTCTGGAAAATACATGGAACCTTTGTAGAATCCTAAATATTACCCCAGGTGTTATTTTTGGGTTGGTTGGAATGATTTTGGTTGCGGTTTGGCAAGCTATGACAGGTAGCAATGTCCAACGGAAGATTGCATAAGAGTGACCTTCAGAGTAGCCTCCTGACTCTATTTGAACTCTCCCAGCCACTGATAGTTTGTTACACTTCTTTTCCTCCTTTTCATCAGGATAGCGTTGTTTATCCCATGGTGCTGGGACCAGACTCATCCCTGAGTCATCTTTACCCCTGAATGTCATGTCCCATGTAGAGGGGAAGGCAATGGTTTCTTTTGCAGAGTTGGGCTTAGAGAGAGTGAGATCACATCTAAGCAACAAAACAGGTCCTCTGGAAGTAATTTAGGCATACCTATAAGTAGGCTAGCCTTCTCCATTACATACATAAGCTTCACAAGAGCAAGCCTCAAGATCAAGGGCTTGGCCTATTGATTTGGGTATCCTTAATGTTTGACATAGTATCAGGGGTTTCCCCGGTGGTAAAGTCTAATAGTTCCATATTTTTTCTCCCATCCCTCCAGGGACTTTGCCAACACATTTTTTTTTTCTTTTTTGGGGGGGTGCATAGTCTGGGAATCAAACCTGGGTCTTCTGCATGAAAGGTAAGCATTCTACCACTTAACCACCCGTGCACCCCTGCCAACACTTTTTGATTATCTGCTTAATATACTCTGGGATGTGTTCAGGCATTACATTAAGCTATACAGGATTAGAGGCCATCATTCTTATTCTGGGCTCCCTGTCTTTGGACTGTTTAAATGGTCTACCCAGACAGGTTGAGTTAGATTATGTGCTACAGAAAATTTAGGTTTTGGACAAAATGAACCTTTCTTCCTTTGGTCTCAAGCACTAGGTGGAATTCTGAAATAGACAATATTTCCCTGTATGCTGAATTATCTTCATCCCAACCTGGTTAGCTTTGTTCTTATGTTTCTATACTGGATTATACATACATAAAACAGCCCCTCAAAATCCATAAATAGCAAATTACCACTCTGAATTAAATGTGATTGCTGTAAGAGTTTACAATCTAGGCTCCAGTTTTCTCATAAGTATTTTATAAATGAGACCATACCATATTCGCTCTTTTGCTTTTGGATTATTTTGCCTCACCAAATAAGACATTGCTCAGTTTGATACATCTTTTTCTTTTCTCTTATTCTCTTCTCACTCTATTTTTCTCATTTTTTTTCTGAACCAGTTGAGAATACATTGCATAATTCATGTCTTTTAAGTACTTAATATTTCAGTATATATTTCCTAAGATCAAGGATAATCTCTCACAATTCAGGAAATGTAACATTTATATAATACTTTAATCTACAGACAATATTCTAAGTTTCCATTTTCTCAATATTATTCTCTACAGCATTTTTCCTGTGTAGGAGACAATGTGGAGTGAAATACTGGCTGTTGTTGTTATGTCTCTTCAGTTTCCTTTGATCTGAAATTTTTCCTCCACATTTGTTTCTTATGACATTGGAATTTTTGAAGAACACAAGCCAAGTATTTTGTAGAATGTCTCTCAACATGGATTTGTCAGACATTTTCTTATAAGTATATGCAACTTATCCATTTTTGGCTACAATAGCTTACAAGTGATGTTGTAGCCTTCCTAGGGTACTAAACCCAAGACAATTGATTTCCATTTGCCCCTTATTAGTGATACTCATTTTGAACACTTGTTTAAGGTGTTGCCTGTTTTCTCTACTTTATAGTTATTATTGTTCCACTTGTAACTAATAAGTAATAAATGTGAAGAAGTGTGGAGAATATGTAAATTTCCTTTCCTTCCTCAGACTTCTTTTGCCTTCCCCAATTCAAGATTTAGCATCCACTGATTATTTGTGCCTGAATCAATTTTACTATGATGACTGTAATATGGTTACTTCCTAATGCCATCTTTCTTCTGTATTAATCGGGCATTTACTTTATCTATCCATCCATCCATCTGTCTGTTCATCTGTCCATTTGTCCATTTTCAGTATTTACTCTGTATTTTATTTCATGAATTATAATCCATTATCATTTTTAGATGTTGCAGTACCAGACTTGGCTAGTGGGAATCTCTTCAAGATACCCCATGTCAATTTGATATGGCCTGACCATTTTTATAGCTTATTGAAATATATTTGGCATACAATTTGATGACTTTTGTCATAAAAATACATCCAAGAATCACCACAATGTGTAAGTTAATGAATATAACAATCACCTCAAAAAGTTTCCTTGTCCCTGCTTTTCCAAGCAATCATGAATTTGTCTTTCTGTCACTGTTGGTTAGCTTGCTTTTTCTAGAATTTTGTGTAAATGAAATCATACAATATATACTTTTTTGTCTGATTTCTTTCAGTTAGGATAATTATTTTGAGATCCATCCATGTGTTTGGGTGTATCAACACCTTGCTTCTTTTTATTGCTGAGTAGTATTTCACTTTATGGATATAAAACTGTTTATCCATTCACTTGTCAATGGGCATTTGGATAGTTTACAGTTTTTGCACTATTACAAATAAAGATTCTATGGACTTTCATGTACAAGGTTTTGGGTGGACATATGCTTTCATCTCTCTTGAATAAGTAGGAATGGAACGGCTGGGATGTATAGAAGATATATGTTAAACTTTTAAAGAAAATACTGAACTGTTTTCCAAAGTAGCTATATTATTTTATGTTCCCACCAGCAATGTATGAGAGTTCTAGTTGCTCCACATTTTCATTGTCATTTGGTGCGGTCAGTCTTTAAATTTAGCGTTAATAGTAGGCAAGCATTGATATCTGTGGTTTTAAATGCTGTGTTTTGGAATATGTTACCAACCCCCCTCATACAATGTGTAGAATTTTGCATTCACACAGCAATGCATTATTTATTTCCACGTAGGTTCATCAAAAGACTGCATTGTCAAGCTTTTGTACTTTTCCCAATGTCACTGGAATTGCTATTGATATCTTAGTGAAGTTTTATTTGCACTTATTTTATTAGGTAGACTGAAGATACTTTTATATATAAGGGCCATTTTTACATTTGTGAATTATCTGTTCATGACTTTTACTCATTTTCTATGCAATTTTCCCAAAATAATAAAGTTCTTTATGTAATAGAGATGTTAGCTCTCCATCTGTGTGCTGTTGCAAATATTTTTTCCCAATTTTCATTTGCTCTTTAATCTTTCTTAAGCTGGCTTTCTCTTTTGCCATGCAAGGATTTATTTTTAAAATTTTTGTAATCTGAGGTATCTTTTTCATTCCATCAAATTTTGAGTCATAATTAGAAAGACTTATCTTACTCCCAGATCTTGGAGGATTCATCTATGTTTTATTTCATTACTTGGGAAATTTCATTTTTCTTTTGATTCTTTGGGAGTTTATTCTTGTGTATTGTGTGATTTTTTACATTTCTCCAGCTGGCTATCTGGTTGTCCCAAGATCATCTATTGAATTGTCCATTTTTGCACAGTGATTTAAGAGATCACATTTATCATTTACTTAATTTCCACATGGATGTGGATCTATTTCTGGGACTTCTTCTCTCTTTCATTGGCTTGCCTATTCAAGCACTTGTACCAAACAGTTTTAATCGAAGAGGCTTTGTAATATCTGGTTATTCTAGGCCCACCTCATAACTCTTCCTTTTCAGTGTTTTTTTTTTCCTGGTTAATCTTACTTATTTTTCCATATGAACTTTAATATCAATTTTCTATCTCCAGAAAAATGGCGGTTGGTGTATTTAATGAGATCACGTAAAAATTATAAATTAACACAAAAAACTAACATTTTGATGATGTTGAGATGTCCTATCCAGGAATAGGCAAATTTTTCGATTTGCTTAAGTCTATTTTTGCATCTTTAGGAGTATTTTGTTCTTTTCTTGTAAATCTCAAGTTGCTTTGTATATTTATCTTTAAATCAACTTGAGATTTACACATGGTAAATATTCATTTAAATTTTACAATTCAGTGAGTTTTGACAGATTTATACACCTCTAAAACCATAGAACATTTGCATCACTTCTAAGTTTTTTGTTTTTTATTTTTGCCCATTACTTCTTAGATTTGTTTCTAAATATGTTATCTTTTTTTTTCACATGGGCAGGCACTGGGAATCAAACCTGGATCTCCAGCATGGCAGGCAAGAACTCTGCCTGCTGAGCCACCATGGCTGGCCTAAATATGTTATCTTTTTATTGCTATTATAAATGAGGATTTTTCATCCATGATAGATTCAGTTTATAATTTTAAAATGTTGTCTAATTTTCAACTCTAAATTTGTATCCTGATACCTAATTTAATTGTTTTATTGAGTTAATTTTATGTCTGACTCCTAGGGGGTTCACTTAAAGTATTGTGTCAAATAGAGATTCATCTCTTCTTTTTTAACTTTGATCTCTTCTTTGGTAACTTTGATATTTGATAATTGCTTTATCTATTTTCATTGGTTAATATTGTCAGAACAATGTAACAGTAGTGAAGATAGCGGGAATCATTTACCATGTCCTGTCCTTAGTGGAAATGCCTTTAATACTTATTTCCCCACTAAATAAGATGCTGACTTTAAAACTGAGATACACACATTTTATCTAGAGCTGCCAGATTTAGTAAATTAACATACAGGACACCCAATTTGCATTCATATGCCTGTTTGAAGAAGTGATTTTACTAAATAAGTTTATACTGATTTTAATGTTACAAAACAACTGTCAAAATCAGCCAAGGAAGCACCATTTGTCTTGCTATGCCCCAGTTGGGAGCCTCCAAATCTCCCCTTCTTCATACAACTCAGATCAGAGGCCATGAGTAGTCAGTGAGCCCCTTCAGACAGCCACCATGGGGGAGCAGAAGCCATGGGGTTGAAGCTGGTGGTGTGTCTCCTGGCTGCTTCCTGTGTTAACTACCTGAGCTCTGTGTTCAGGCATCATCTCTTTAAAGACAGTGATAACTGGGTTGGGTCCTTAAGGCTGTCTTTCACCTTCCTTCCCTTTTTTCCTTCTACTACATGCCACTCTCACAGTTTTTCAGACAGGGTTCAATGCCACTTTATGAGTGCCAAAGCAGCATTCCCATGGAATCATCTTGGGTTTTCAGTAACATTCAGCAATATGTTGGACAGCCTTTTTCAATATCCACTCTAGTTTATGGCCCCAATTTTTCCATGATTTTGCTATGATCTTTGACGGTGGGCTAAGATGCCCAAGTGAAGTGCCTTTTCAAGGAATGTTGCCATCTTTTTAAGAAATGCTTTACCTGGACTTAGTTTAAATTCTTCACAGTAACCTATAATATGCTCTGGCAGATTTAATTTTAAAAGTTCAAATTCTAGATCTTTGCAACATACATATAATGTCTTTTCTTCTAAAACAAAAGAGTGAAATTGTCACACATGAACAGTTAATCTATTTATCTTCTCTTTATACACTGGTAGGTGATACAGTCCATACTGAAGTAAATGTATGAAGATTTTGGCACATGAAGAATGCAGCAGTATGAAATTAAGGTTTTCATAATATTTGATTGAAGAATGAACGGTATCTCTGGTTAACATTTTTATTGTTTAAAATATATAGGTAAAATGCAGAATAACAGGAAGAGTATTAGTAGAGGATTTTAATTTACCCTTTTTGATGTTTAATTTTAGATGTCAATGTGGCTAGGTTATGGTGTGAAGTTGTTTAACCAAACACTGACCTAGTTGTTATCGTGGAGGTATTTTATAGATGGGATAAGCATCTATAATCTGCTGACTTTTAGTGAAGGAAATTACCTTCAGCAATATGGGGTGGAGTGAGGGGGGCCTTCATTCAATGAACTGGAGGTCTTAAATGGGAGAATTAAGGGTTTGAAGGTTCAGAAGGAATTCTGTGATCAGATGACAACCTCCATTTCTCCAAAGTATTCCTACAGACAGACTAAAAACTTCAGCATCACTCCACCCAGAATTTCCATCCTCTGATTTGCACTTGCCAGCACCTACAACTGCATGAGCCAGTTCCTTATAATCTCTTTATAAAACACACGTACACACAACACACATACATGCACACAAATCCTGTTGGTTCTATTTTACTGGAGAACCCTGCTTGACAATTCTCTATGAAACTGATGGATCAAACCGACACAAATTAGTAGATTAGAAGATTTGAGAAACCAAAATAAAGAACCTGATATAATGCATATGTAGAACACTAAACCAATGAATAGGACTAGACCTTTTTAAGGCACAAAAGCATAGTTTATAAAAACAAATGAATGCACAAATCTTAAAGTGAGCATACAGAGACTATATATTCTTTTCAAATTCATATGGAGCAAAAGAATTCTCAACAATTCTCAAATTTTATCACGGTAAAGTTCTTTAACAATAATATAATTATATTAGAAGTCAAAAATAACAATGGCAAAAAACAAGCATTTGGAAAAATACATACTCCTAAATTATCTATTGGTTAAGGAAAATTATTAACTCTTCAGAACTGCATGACTATTAGAATACATACATAACAAGATGTTTGGTAATCAGCTTACGTGCAACCTGGGGTAAGTTTATAGTTGTAAATGCATTTATTTAAAAGCAAGAAGAAAACTGGCACTGTCAGACCCAAGCTTGTTTAAATTGTCGTTTCTATTTCTTTAGGTGTCTTAACTAAATGGATAAAGCATATACCAATTCACACAGAATCTGTCCATGACAATAGTAAGTTTCTGATCTGTTAGCTATTTATTGAGATATGTTACAGCACCACTATCTAAGACAATAAAATATATTTCTTAATTTTTAAAAACTTCCCTGCTTTACTTTTTAAAAATAAAATCATAATATTAAGGGTATAAATATCATAAGCATTTCCTTTTTTCTTCATTGTTTTCTCTTCTTCTAGATAATTATGCATTAACATTACTATAATATCTGAAAGATGCCATTAGAAAGTTTATCTGAGGCTCCAATGTGTAGAGAAATTTCTTCATGTTATACTTATCTTCATATTTGTTTTTCTGAAAAAGAAAACAATGTGGTAACATCTAGAAATAACATATTACCCCATAAGGATGTATTTATTTCCTTGGCAATTTCTTAAGAATATTCTTTCCTTCTTGTATTCCTTTTGACTCTCCCTTTTAAGCAATGAAGATAATTTTATATTGGCAAAGGACATAATTCATAAATTATATCACATAGTATCAATTTTAATATAGTCATAGTGTTAAATGATTGAAAGTAGCTCTACTTTCCTAGGATTCCTGGGAAATCTGTAGCCAGACTGTCATTACAGTCAACCAATATTGTAGGTAATGTGCAAATTATTTGAAAACATTCATTTTGTTTAATTTCTTAATTATTTATAATGCTTTTTTTTCATATGCCATATGCCCGGGGTCACATTTCATTCTTTTTCCATGTGAGTATCCCGTTATCACAACACCATTTGTTGAATTCCTTTGTTTGTTTGTTTTTTCTTTCTTTCTTTGCTTGTTTGTTTGTTTTTGGGAAGTGCATGGGCCAGGACTCGAACCCGGGCCTCCCACATGGTAGGTGAGAATTCCACCACTGAACTACCCTTATACCCCCATTTATTTTTATAATTTAAATATAAATACATTTAGAAAAGATTTAAGATCCCTTAAAATGAAATCACAACACAGTGTGATGGTAGCACAATATTTCACATACAGCAGAGTGTGAGTATGGTTGAAGGAGGAAAACCAGGGACATGTATGACACCGGAAGTAAAGCTAGGGCATAAAAACTGGGGTCCTAGAGTAGATGACGATGTAGCCAATTGTGCAAATATAAAAGTTTTATATGAATGTCACTATTACTAGGTGTTAAAAATAGGATGGCATATGGGGAAAACGCAATTAATGCAAACTAAGGTCTATAGTAAACAGTAATGTTGTAATATTCTTTCATTCATTGTAGCAAAGACACTATGGCAAAGCTAAATGTCATTAATAGGGGGATATAAGGGAGGGACATGGGATTTTAATTCTCTTCTTTCTTTTTGGAAGAAATGGGAATGTTCTCATATATAGTGTGATGGTTAATGTGTAACTATGCATAACTATGTGGTCATACCAGGAGCCATGGATTGTACTTAGGATGGATTGTATGGTGTTGAATAAAACAGTTTTTAAAAAATAAACAGGAAATTACGAGTGCTGGAGAAGATGTAGAGAAAGAGGTGTATCTATTCACTGTTGATGGGGAAGTAGAATTGTGCAGCTTCTCTGGTGGGGAATGTGGTGGTTCCTCAGGAAGCTAAGTATAGAACTGTCATATGACGTGGCAGCCAAGTTACTTGGTGTATACTCGAAGAACTGTAAGCAGGAACATGAATAGACATTTGCACACTGATGTTTATGGCAGCATTATGCATGACTGCCAATGAATGGAGGTGACCCAAGGGTTCATCAACTGAAGAGTGGAGGGGCGAACTGTGGTACATACATACGATGGAATACTGTGTGGCTACAGGAAGGAATGAAGTTGTGATGCATGCAATGATGTGAATGAACCTTAAGGACATTATGTTGAGTGAAATAAGCCAGAAACAAAAGGATAAATATTATAAGATCTCACTAGTATGAACTAACTATAATGAGCAAACTCTGAGATTTAAATTCGAGAACATAGGTTATCAGGAGATAGGGGGCTGAGATTAGGCAATTGATGCTTAAGAAGTACAGAATGTTTAATAAGGTTGATTGTAAAAGTTCAGAAATGAATAGCACAATATTTTAACTGTAGTTAACAAAGCTGAGTGTGAGTATGACTGAAAGAGGAAAATTAAGGCCATTTATGTCACCAGAAGGAAAGCTAGAGGATAAAAACTGGGACTATATAATTTAGCAAAACCTATAGTGGAGGATGAGAGTAGTTAATTGAACAAATGTTAGAAAAATTTTACATGAACTATGACAAATGTCACTATTACAAGGTGTTAATAATGGGGTGGTAAATGGGAAAAAAGAAATTAATGCAAACTAAGACCTATAGTTAATAGTAACATTGTAATATTCTTTCATTAATTGTAACAAAGGCACTATACCAAGGCTAAATGCCCATAATAGGGGGACATAAGGGAGGGGAATGGGATTTTTCTTTCTTTTTGGAAGAAATGGGAATGTTCTCATATAAACTGCGGTGGTGAATGCCACCTCCAATGGCATTTGAAACCCCTCTAGGGACTTTTTCATTTCAGTTATTGTGTTCTTCAACTCCAATATTTTTGTTTGGCTTATTTAAAACATTCTCCATTTCTTTATTGAAATTCTAATATTTTTCATTTTTGTTTCCCTGATATCCTTCAGTTCTTTTTCTTTGTTTTCCAGTCTCTCCTTGAACATATTGAGGTTTGTTGTTTAGAAATCTTTGTCGGGTATGTCCAAAGTGTGGTCCTCTTCGTTGATAGTTTCTAGATCAACAGACCAACATCTCCTGTTTCTTTGTCTTCTAATCTTTTGTCGCACATTGAACATGGTAATATTTTAAGTGTTAATTCTGGGGTTTAGTTCCTGAGCTGTCTGTTCCTTAAGTTTGTTTTGAACTAGTGGTAAGACAGAGATTTCCCTGAACGCCAGGACCTAACAAACAAAGAAAAAAAATGCAAATACTACCTCTTACAGTCCTTGATTATTGGCTGTGCATTGGCTAGTTTTCTCATTCAGAATTTAGTCCTCCAGTTAAGGAGATCAGCCAAGGTGAGTTTGAAGTGCAGGGTCCTTTCTGAGCCTGAGTCTTGTCCTGGACTTGTATTTGCTCATGGTTTTAGGAATGTACTCATTTACAAGAATTGTAATGCTCCCTCTATTCCCCTGAAATGGACTTTCCCCTCTCCTGAGTGCTCTATCGTATGGCTTCCAGCAGGTAATCCTTTGCCACAGGCTAATTTGACTTCATTGTTTCTTACATTGCTTTAGCTGTCTACAGATTGTGTCTGCCTATAGGGCAAGTTGTAGAAGGGCAAGCCAGAGATGAATTTCCTGGTTCAGTCTTTCATGCTGACCTCCACCCCTCTGAGCCCAATAGATTGGCACTGACATATAGGCACCCCATAGGGGTCACGCTGCTCCTTCTGGAACAGGGCTAGACACCCACAAGGAAAGTCCAGGCTGGCTTCACACCACGCTGGGGAGTGGTTGAGGGAGGGTCCTGCAAGTGCGCCATCAACTTCTACTCCTAGTTTCATTTCCCTGATTTGGCACTCACTCAGTTACTTCAACCCCTTTACTCTTTTCCAGAGTTCTGAGAAAGATAGCTTTACAAGTTTTTGCTGGTTGTTCCAAGATTCTTTGGAGAACTAGCACCCTGGAGTGTCTTCTTCCACCATCTCAGTCAGCAAGAAACCTCAATATGTTTTAAAAGATTGAATTCATAGAGTATGGGTTTAAAATAAATAAGTTAATTAGAAATCAACAATGGAAAGAAACCTGGGAAATTCCCAAATATGTGGAAATTAAACTACATATTTCTAAGTGATGCACAGGTGAAAAAAAATCACAGATGAATTAAAAAATATTACAGACTGAATGAAAATGAAAAGCACCCCAAAATTTGTGGGGTACAGCTAATACAGTGCTTACAGTAAATTTTATAGATTTAATTGCAAATAGTAGAAGAAAGGTCTAAAATCTTGGATCTAAGCTTCCACCTTAAGAATCTATAAAATATAAAATTTATTGAACCCAAAATAGAAGGAAGAAAAAAAGTGATTAGAACTAATTGGTGAATTTAGCAAGGTTTCAAGATGCAAAATAAATACACAAACATAAATTTTATTTATATGTATATATGAGAAATTTAAAATCTGAACATGAAATTTAAAAGCAATTCCATTTACAATAGCATGAAAATATATTTAGAAATAAATTTAAGAAAAGATGTTCCAGAAATAAACAATGAAAACTACAAAGAATTGCTAGAAGAAATTAGAGAAAATCTAAATAAATGAGAAGATAAAACATGCTCATAGATAAGAAGAGTCAATATTAAGATGACAATTCTCACCAAATTGAGCTCTAGATTTTACTTAATCCTTATGAAATCTATCAAGCATCTTCAAAGATATTGATAAGCTAATTCTAAAATGTATATGCAAATTCATAGGACTTAGAATAAATAAAACAATTTGGTTTTTACAATGTACAAAGTCAGTGGACATATATTATCTGATTTTGAGATTTACTATATAATTGCAATCATCAACATAGTATAATATTGGTATGACGTAGCTACATAGAACAAAGGAACAACATTGAGATTCCAGAAACAGACCCCCCCACAGTTTTGTGGTCAATTGGTTTTCAACAAAGGTGCCAAGTTAGGTCATTGGGGAAAGGATAATCTTGTCAATGAATTGTCCTAGAATAACTGGATATCCTTATTGGAAAAAAAAAATGAGACCACATTTTACTCAAAACATACAAAACATTAACTAAAAATGGAACACAGACCTCAATATACAAGCTAAAATCATAACATTTCTAGAATAAAAGTAGGAGAAAATCTTTGAGACACTGGGTTACACAAAAGTTCCTTTTTTACAATGCAAAAACCACAAATCATGAAAGAAAAGTTGATAAACTGTACTCCAACAAAATTAAAATCTTTTTTGGTTCATCAAAAGACATTGTTCAGAAAATGAAAATGCAAGCCATCGGCTGGGACTGATGTCCAGTACATATACAGAAGTATTACAATTCAATAATAAAAAGACAACCCAGTTTTACAAGTGGCAAACATTTAAACTGACACATATATATATTCACAAAATATATGTATACCTCAGGCAAAGTAAAAAAAATATTCAACATCATTGGGCATTAATGAATATCAGTTTAACACTATAGTTTTGCTTTTTCTTAAATTTTGCATAAATAAAATCATATAGTATGTGGTCTTTTGCATCTGACTTCTTACACTTAGTGTAATATTTTAGAGATCCGTCTATATCTTTGCAGCTATTGACAAGAATAAGGCTTCATACTCAGATCTATTGTCTTGAAATTCACTGTACTTGAACAGAATATGGTAAGAAGAGAAAAGGAAATGATTGGGGTAAGTCTTGCAGGTTCTTCTAAATCAGAAAGCTATAATATACAACTAAAAGAATACACAGAAATATAAGGATTTAAAATAATATAACATTAATAATTTTATGATAGTTACCTATATGTCTACATCAATTTTATACTTACCACTTTATTATTGAAGACTTACTTTTAAAAAATATGATGCACTCTCTTATTCACTATGAAGAAATTTGAGAAACATTCAAGTCTTGGTTAAGCTTTTTTTTCTCCCAAAGAATGATTCTGATAATTTCTTAAAAAGCTGTTAGAACTATGAAACCTCTAATAAAGGAAATCCTGTTAGAAATTAAGAAAATAATTAAAATATAAGCACATTTGTTACAATACTAAAATATTTTTCTATTTTTTTTGTGGTGTGAAGTAGAAAAAGGAGGAAGGCCAAGATTATACCATCAAAATATAAATAATTACATATACATTGAAAAAAAACTGTAGATCACTATCAAGAAAACCCGATTGGAAATAAATAATCCTTAAAATGGTTGGAGAGATACCTATGCAGAAATAAAATTGGCTACAGAACAAATGCTCAAAAGGCAATGAGTCATTATTGAAATTAGAACACAGGATCTATCAAGGTAAGGGTGTTTATGTGTTGTGTTCAGTATTGTAACCCCAGTGTTTAAAACATAATGGATGCTAAATTCATATTTATTGAATGAATGAATGCATCAATATTCTCACAGCTTCAAGTGTGAATGGTGACCCCCTTGAGTTGTGCCATGGGGTAGCCCTTGCTATTTCACGAATTCAATTGAATTTGTGGGTGGGGTATGTAGGTGTGTTGTGCGTGTGTGCAACTGTGTGTGTTTATATACATTTATATGTTAGATTATTCACATGTCAATACTTCTATGTTCAGACCATGTTTTAGACACTGTTCCCTTGTGTGCACTAGAATACACAGAGCAGAAAAGGTGGAAAGAGGGCAGATTATGAAAGATGGATGAATTGATAGGATGGATATGCACATTTCTCTCATTACAATTAACAAAGGACTGAAGCATTCATTTGCCTTATTGTGTGAAGAAAGTAGGAAGGGTAGAAAGTCAATAGTATTTTAGAGGTGGAAGAAATCTTAATGATCATTTAACTTAAACTCCTCAATTTACAGATGAAGAAGGCACAGGGAAGTGGTAAAGCTTGCCCAATATCATGGGCTCTCCCTAGGCCACTATAATTTAAAAATGCATGTTTGGACTCTGAATTCTTTGTTTCTTCCATGCCACCAAGGTGCTAAGCCAATCACAAGTAATATTATTCCCAAAAATAATGTAAAATTAAGGATCATTAAAAATCAAACGAAGCTGAATTATCATTCTTGTGTTAAACAGAAAATGAAACAAACATATTGCTACATTTCAAATAGATATTAGGAAAACTGAATTTTTGAATTAATATTCTTGTATAATTTCGAATTTTAGACTAAATAATGACTGTGATGATTTTCAACTCTCAATATTTGAATTGCACAGCCAGGACCAATATGTCAAAATTTACTGAGCTGGATTTTTCTAACCATAATAGATATCTTGGGTCTTTAAAAAGTCATTGCCCAATTTATAAAAGATCTTTATAACTATGGTTCTATAACATATGAGATGAACTGAGTTTAAACAATCATATTTTATAGCTTTCTTATGTTCTCATCACTCTTACTAAAAATATGGTTTTGAAACATTATATATTATATTGTATATTATATGCTATTGAAGTTACATTTCAAAGATCTTACTTTGAAATATTGTTCTTTTCCAAGGAATGATGAATGTACACCCACATGCTGAAAAAGAGAAGGTTGATACTGAATACGAACTTGCTGCTTTTTTTGTGTACAGTTTTTCTGGGGAAAAAAGTAAGGAAAAACAATCTTCTGTAAGAAAAAACAAATACTCCATTTTTATTGCATTAGTTAATGGCAGAATTTCTATTACATTAGTTTTTGCTACAATCTATATTAATATTTAAAAATTTATATACAAACATTTATTTCTTAGCTTTTCATTCTTAAGAAAAATAGCATTAAAAGAGTGAGGATATAAAAGACGGTCTTGGTTAAAGATTGTATTTTCATGAACTCTATTTAGAAACACAGCCTACTGTTTTATCACCCATAGTTTTCCTCTCCTTTCTCTTTATTCCAATAACTTAAGTGTAGTTTTTAATATTTTCTTGTCTTTCTCTTCCCTGATTCATTAATTAACTCCTTTCTTTTCTTGAGGTAAGTAATAGAGGCGATTTTTAAAGAGATAAAACAGAATGGAAAAAATATATGAGTAATATCAATGACATAATAAAATTGTAAATTTACTAAACTCTCCACTTTTCATTTATTCATTAATTTAATAAATATTTGTTGAGTATAGGGTATATATACTCAGTTTTATACTAGGGGTTAGGGATTCAGGATTGAACAGTTTTCAGTTGTACCAAAAAGGAACTTGAAATCAATAGGAATCATTACAGATTTACAGGGTACGTACAGAACCTATGCTCAGGAAACCAAGTATCCCAGAGTTGGAAAATGGATGGGGGTGAGGGATGGGAGAAGGCAGGGTTCATGGAAGGTTTCTTAGAGGAAATATTGTTCAATTTGAGACCCAATGAGCCAATAGGACTTGTTCAAGCAAACTATGGTGTTGGAGAAAAGGACCCTATTAGGCAAATCAGGGAAAAAGGAGGAATGCATTCTAAGAAGAAGATGGAAGACTCACCCAAGAATGATAAACAGGTGTTAGGTGTTTATCCTGAGGATAATGAAGAGCCATTAAAGCTTTTCAAGGAAAAAACAAAACAAAACAGGAGAGTGATATGAGCAGATCTGGGTTTTGGTCAGATTACTCTGGCTGCAGTAAGGACAATGGATTGGAAAGGCGCAAGACGGAAAGCAGCAACCTAGGAAAGTAAAGGGTGATTTACACTGCAGTGATGGCAGGGAGGGTGGAGAGATGTGGATGGACATAAGAGCAATTGCAGTTGTAGAATTTGATGGGAACTGGTGTTTGAATGGAATGGTGGGAGGCACACAGAATTAAGGCGTACACTCAAGGTTTTGACTTGGCCTATGGAGACAGACAAGACACATGAGTTTTGGGTATGGGTGGGAAGAAAGCATTTGTATTCAGTTTTGGACATGCTGAATTTGGGTGCCTCTGAGTAAACAGAAATATCTGTGAGGGACTTATGTGTGTTCATGCAAGTGTGGAGACCTCAGGAGAGACATCTGGGCTGGAGATGTATATTTGGAATTCTTCAGCATATACTATGGCATATGAAGCTATGGAAATTGATGACATCTCCCAGGAAAGGTATATTTTATATATGATTCCATTCTCATTTTCCCTTAGTACACATTTATTTTCCCATTTTTGAAGGCATGCTTCTCTCTTGAAAGAAAAAGAGTCTTCTAGAATGAGTAGCTTAATTATAGACCAATTACCTCATAGTAACTCCTTGCATTTTTGGTCTCCTCATTTAATAGATAGAGCTGTCAATAACAATGTAAGATATGTAAGATATAGGGGTTCAGAAACTTCCACGTATCCATTAGCTTTGAGTTAGTAAGCAAATTTTAGATAATCACATTCCATATGTATCATCTCCCCAATATATTTGGCAATCATAAAGTAAATACTCACAAGCGTATCGTTCATGCCACACGTCTTCACATGAAGAATGGCATCCAAGAGGATGTCTATGGGTCTTTCTTTGTAGAACAATAAGAAAAAACGTACCAAGTCAGTTAAGTCCTCAGATCTAAACAGCTTTCCTTGGAGAAAAAGTAAATAAATCCAAATAACCCTTGAGTGTTTATACACACATATATATATAATAAAACATAAGCCTCAATTTTGTTGTACATTACACTACATTGGGAAAGTGCAAAGAATTTGTAAAGATTTCGAAATCCTATACCTCCAAAATAAGGTTTAAAGCATTAATGAAATTGGAGGATGAAAAAGACAACAATATATCTGTTGAAGTATTAAGGATTACCAATTCTGGGGGTGGGGGAGAGTGCAAAGCAGGTTTAAGATAATGGATCCTCTCAGGAAATCAAATTTTTGGTAACTAATGAGGACTAACTATCCTAATTAAGTGAGAGGTAAGTAAATGAAATGGAAACTATACAAGTTGTAATCTTCGGTAATTTTGTAAAAACTGTGATTTTCAACCTCACGCTTGCAGGACTTTATCAAACTACTCTATTTTTACTTGTACTATTTAAATTGGTTAAAATATAGTATTTTTAGTATTTGAATTTTTATCACAGTATTTTTCTTCTATGTTTATGATTTTTAAGATTTACTGGATTTTAAAGCATAATTTTTCATTAGGTCCATTTTTTTCTATTATACTACATCTTTATATTTAAAGTTAAGTTGAAGGGATGATAAAATTCAATATAGGGCAGGCCATGGTGGCTCAGCAGGCAGAGTTCTCACCTGCCATGCCTGAGACCCGGGTTTGATTCCGGTGCCTGCCCATGTAAAGAAATAAAAAAATTCAGTGTAATTGTTCACTAGAAATTTAGTTCACAAGGGGTCAGTTAATCATATGTATAGATGTATACGAATTTTTTTGGCACCCATTTGTGTGTAACCAAAGGAAATGATTTCATAGTTGATTCAGTACTTATGTTTCCCTAATCTTCTGTCTGCATGATTCATATTTAACAAACGGTAATAGCTCAAAGAACCATCTTTCAGATTAATTACATATTATTAATGACAAGTTAAAATCTAATGTTGAATTGGGAGCTTCCCAGCCCGGGGTTTCTGATTCAGGAAGTCAGGGTGGTGCCTGGGAACCAGGATTCTTAACAATTCCCAGGGAGGCTGACGTTGATCGGGAATGTTTCTAGGTACTTCTCACTGACACACATACTGTGCGTAGAAAAGTGTAGAAAAGAAAAGTCATTTTAAAAAGTAGTGACTTAGGTTTGCATGTGAGTAGAAATTTCCTCCCAAATCCCTTTTTTTTGTGTGTCCCTTTTCAGGGACACAGACCTTTCATCAGAGCTTACATCAGATGAAAGCTCCCATTGTGTCTGCCTGAACTCAGAAGTTTTCTATTCACCTCCAGCTGGAATTGCTGAGCATTTAGGTCAAAGGCTGTTTGGGAAAATCGTAACAAGGTACCAAATACATTGCTGCAAGTATTTAAAAATGAGAACTACTGTGCTGGCATTTGCTTTGTCTATTTAACATGTCAATGATATGAGTGAAGTACCTATTGCCATCACAAAATACTGAAATACATCTTAAGGTATTTTTTCTATGATGGTCATTCTATGATGTTTCCCCAAGAAGCTCATTAGTGATGGAGATCACCTTGAGAGTAGATGGTTTAGTTCTGAAGAGGACCTGAAACCGGGTTGTTTTGGGGATGATATCAATGAGGTTATGATACCAAAGAAACAGCAAAAAATTGTTTGAGAAATTAATGAGAGTTTGGAGAAATGTGTCAGAAACTGCTACATGTCTCCTAGTTTCTATTTTTTTCTTTCTCGTTTTTTTTTTTTTTTAAATAAATAGGATCCCAGTTATCAGCTGGGACATGGCTACTTGGCTAAAAGATTATCCCAGTCTCTGTTGCTGCTAGATGTGCCACATGTCTAAGCTTGGCCAGTGAAATGTAAGTGGAACATTTGTTAGAACTTCTGCAACGTCTTCTTAAAAAAAACAGCCCTTCTTTTGCTCTTTATTCTTCTTTCTGGATCCAGAAAGAATTAGGTATTTGGGTAATATTAAATGGGGATTGCAGCAGAGATAAAGGCAGTTTGGTAGATTAAAGACAGTTACAAATTCTTTACTACTCCTCCCATTGAGAGGTGGAATCCAATTCCCTCTTTGCATTTGGGCTGCTCCTGCTAGCTTACGTGACCAACAGCAGATAAAAGGACTGGGACGTCAGAGGCTAGGTTACAAAAACATTCTAGTTTCTGCTTGGGCATCTTAGAAAACTTGCTCTTAGAGCCCTGAGCTGCCATGATTTGAGGACACCAGGCAAATATGGACCCAAGAAACACATGTAAGCACAAGGCTGACAGCCACAGCTAAGCTCCTGGCCGAGGGTCAGCATCATCGCAGCACGTGAGTGAGCCTCAAGGACACTCAGCCCGGGGAAACTTCAAGTGGCTTCAGCCTGGCTGCTATCTCATTGCAACTGCCTGAGAGACCCCAAGTGAGAACTGCCCAGCAGAGCTCAGTAAAATCACAGGCCCATGAGATAAAATTGTGAATTGTGATTTTATGCAGCTAGATTTTGGGGGTGGTTTGTTATACAGCCATAATAACAGAAGGAGGAAGGATATAGTACTCAGTGTGGAGTACTGGTATGAATCGCCCATCACCATGGCTGTACGATGCCATCTCTTTTCCTTTTTCTGCTTCCGATAACATTTTGATGCTTCCTCCCCTCTTCCCTCCATTGCTGGGAGCAACAGAAAATAAAAAATAACATGAGGAGCTAGCTGTACCATGGCAGCAGATTACTATCCCTATTTTGACGTTGGGTTATTGGGACTTAGTCATATAGTTCGTAAAGTAGTAGAGGTCAGACGGATAGGGAGAGAACTCCTGCTTCCAATTAGTATGCTCTAATTGCTTCATTTCTTCCACCTCTAGTTTACTTTATCAATATGAATTCTAAATTAGACACAAAGAACCCTCAGACAATTTCAACAGTTAAGTATTATAAATGTAAACCAAATAAAAGCTAAAGGCAATGTTATTGAATATTTTTCACATCTCTTAAGTGACATTCTAAACTTCATGTGATGGAAGGTATCACCAAGAAAACGATCAACATATTTGACTATGTAAAAATCTAAAACATATGGTAGAAATACAATAGTATTATTGTTCTAGTTTGCTAGCTACTGGAATGCAACACAGCAGAGACAGATTGGCTTTTAATAAAAGGGGATTTATTTTGTTAATTCTTCAGAGGAAAGGCAGCTAACTTTCCACTGAGGTTCTTTCTTACGTGGAAGGCACAGGATGGTCTCTGCTGGTCTTTTCTCCAGGCCCCTGGGTTCCAACAACTTTCCCCGGGGTGACTTCTTTCTGCATCTCCAAAGGCCTGGGCTGAGCTGCTGGTGCTGAGATGAGGAATGCCGAGCTGCTAGGCTGTGCTACGTTGCGTTCTCTCATTTAAGCACCAGCCAATTAAGTCAAACATCACTCATTGCAGCAGACACGCCTCCTAGCTGACTGCAGATGTAATTAGCCGCAGATGAGGTTCAGGTACCATTGGCTTATATGTCCGCAGCAACAGAACTAGGTATGCTCACCTGGCCAAGCTGACAACTGAATCTAACTAACACAATTATGTAACCAAAATAGGCAAACAAAGGATGAGTTCCCAATAAGGCAGATAAAAATTAATGTACTCATTTTTATACGAAATTTTGAAAATGAATGTAAAATGAATAAAATTTCCACCATTCACATAAAATAAACAAAGGTTTCATAACTAAAAAACGTACATTCAGCAAGATGTTTAACTTTAGCAATAATCAGTAAAATATATTAAAACTAGGGTAGATTTGGGGCCTACTGATCAGCGACGCTTTGAAATGTTGTAACAGCTAATGCTAATCTTAGTGTTGTGGGAAGTGGTTCCCTTTGCTCATTGCTGTTAGCAATGTAAAATTGGCACAATATTTATTGAAATAAATTTGGTAGTAATATTTCTTCTCAGAATATATCCTGAAGACGTCATCTAAAATATGGAAGAAGCTTGAACTTAAATGTCTAAAAATAGCAGAATGGTTAAGTAATTATGGGACTCACATTCTGTAGAATATCATGCAGCCATTAAAACTATAGCCATCCAATCTTTGTAAAAATAAGGAGAAATTTTACAATGTGTGAAGCAAGTAGAACTTAGTCAGTCAGTTGGTCAGTCATTCGGCAAATTAATGCCTATTTTATTCCAGCCACTCCACAAAGCTCTGGGATTAAAAAAAAAAAAATTAAGACGAAGTCTCCGTGCAAAAAAGATTCACAACCTAGTATTTGAGACACACAAAAAATGGATAATTGCAATCTAGAGGTGAAGAGTGCTATGCTAGAAATAAGCGCAAGGTATTCTGGAAGTGTATGGAAGTGGAGTATAATACAAGAAAGTTGGAGAAGTGTCCAGGAAAAACTTCCTGGAGCTTGAAATAAATTCTGAAAAATACAAAATTATATACATGACCTAAGAGTTATCCTGGATTCCTCTTTTTCCCTCACTCCCCACTGCCAGTCAATTAACAAACCCTATTGGTTCTAAATTACAATATATCTTGAATCCATCCCCTTCTCACCACTATCTACTTTTACCATAGAGATCTAAACTCCCAACAGATCTTATTTGGTTTGATACTACAGCAATCCCCCATTAGAATATAAGCTTTGTGAGGGCACACACTCTATTCTACCATCAGTATCTAAAGGAGCGCTTGGCATGTTTGCGATGTTTAACAGACATCCCTGCAGTTTAAGATGACACTTTTAAAATAAAATTCTCTCCTAATGGTGATTTGAGCCCTGCCACTTGATGGGAGACTCAGCAGAACTTGCAGGATCTTATTTGGAATTGGTATTTTCCATTGTAATTTTGTTACTATTTATTTTTAAATTTTCTTTCTGTTTCACTGGGAAGGAAAGATGATACTAGTTTTAAACGTTAAAAGCATACAAGTTGCTTTGTTACAATAAAACTAAATGTGTACACAAAGGATTTGATGCTTTTCTCTCAGAACAGATATAACTTTAAGAAGTTCCAAGTTTGACTTGTTTAACACACCATTGTCAAACTTTGTCACCCTGTCTCCAAATTTTTTGATACACACTCTGCAAGATAACCTCAGGAATATGTGGATTGAGTAAAGGGATTTGAGTCCACTTATTAATGTCTCTACAGCTGGGAAACATTGTGGGTACAATTTGCTGTCGGTTTCTGAAAATATTCATATCACTGGGGAAATCAAATTGCTAAAAACTCAGTTCTTTGAAGGTTTGTACCCTTGTTTTTAAAATTTCTAATTGGCTTTTTAAAAAATGGGCTCTTATTTACCTGGACATAATAATGAAAATAGCTCCTTCCACCACCATCAGCTAGATCTGGTGCTCTAAAGCCACGTTACATGTGGGGCAGTTGCTGGCATGTCTTCACTGACACTAAAATGCGAGTCCTACGACTGTCACTGTAGGAAGACTGCTGATGAGAAACTCAGGTTTGGATTACTTTTGTCTCAAGAACCAGCTATCTAACAGCTCTAACTCCAATGAGACTCATCTATGTGAATCTAGGTGCTATACGGACTAGGCAGGATTTAGCTTGTCTACTAAATGCCACTGTACATAAAACATTTTGAGAAGCTACCTAATGCATAAGCTTTTTTTTTTGTATGCTGAATGGTGGGGGATCACATTTCATTGTTTTTCCGTGTGACTATTCTGTTATTGCAGCACCATCTGTTGAATTTTTTTTGGGGGGGGGGGGTGGTAATAGCCAGGAATCAAACCCAGGTCTCCTATATGGCAGGTGAGAATTCTATCACTGAACTATCCTTGCACTCCCTGCATGAACTTTTTTTTCTTTTTAACTTTTCCTACTGTACAATACAACATGCATACAAAGCAAAGAAAGAAAAAAGTAACAGCCTTCTAAGCACTCCCCAACAAGCAATCACAGGATAGATTTGAGAGTCCACCGCGGGCCACCACATCACCATCCCAGACCCCTGCTCCAGCTGCTACAGGATATAGGAGGTCAGAAGGAACAGATACCTTTCTACCATCACAATTGACTCGCTCCTTCAATTCCTTGAAAAAACAACACACACACACAAAGGCAATAAATTTCAAAGCACAACAAGAACCAGCCATAGAAGACTCCAGAACCTGACATGGGCTACAACTCCACAATTCCAGGCCTCTACCCCCAGCCGCTCTGAGTCACTGGAGACCAAAAGAAACATCAGTTCCTTCCTGCACACGCTTTTTTTTTTTTTTGCATGGGCAGCACTGGGAATCGATCCCGGTTTCTGGCATGGCAGGCGAGAACTCTGCCACTAAGCCACCACCGCACTGCCCTCAATCCCGCCTAAGCTTTTAATGCTGTAAAATATAGTAGCTAAAATTCAATGCCACTTAACGTTTGCAGAGATGAATTAATGACTGGCCTGGTCACATTCAAAGCTTTTGATGTTTAAAACTTTATAAGTGGAACTATTCCATCAAGAAGCAAAGTGTATCAAAATCTGTTTAAATGAACAGTATGTAACTTTCCTGCACAGATCTCTGTTTAGTAAATACCTTTCTGTATATTGGTCAGGAATCTTGCTCCAATAAAGGAAGCCAAAGAGATTTTTTTGAAAAAATAAATAAATAAAAGAGTGCTTGGCACACAGTACTCATAACATACACTTACAACTACATAAAATATGTAAAAAAAGTCTAGGCATTAAGGCAATTAAATTACAGAGGTGATTATATATGAAAATGCAATTGTGTTTCATTTTTCTTCCTCCAACTCTTTGTAAAGTGGTGTGACACTATTTTAAGGGTTTTGCTTAGTATTTGTTAAAATCAGAGGAAAAAATATAGATAACAGTCATATCTGAGAAAAAAGCTTTGAGAGGAAATAATCTTGTTGATAATTGTATTTTGAGAATT
The DNA here is from genome assembly GCF_023851605.1 of Tamandua tetradactyla. Taxonomy (NCBI): domain Eukaryota; kingdom Metazoa; phylum Chordata; class Mammalia; order Pilosa; family Myrmecophagidae; genus Tamandua; species Tamandua tetradactyla. The sequence goes on along the minus strand of NC_135348.1, from coordinate 27,590,697 downwards.
TAAAGTACTATGTTGGTTATTATCTTTCTCAGCAGTCAAATAAAGATAGAAAATATTAAAATTCCAATCATCACAAGAGCCCGTTGAATAAGGGGCACTGTATATGTGAGGCCAAAGAATTTTTTAACCTTCAATTTATGAAGGCTTTGTTTTTGTTATAAAAAATAATAGTTCTGATAGTATTTAGTGAAAAGTTGCAAGAACATACCTACTTTATTACAAAGAAACTTGCTGCTATTTAATTCCCAGGAATGTAACATTACTTTCAGCCAAGCTTGTAAAGAATCTGTTAACAGATAATTGAATTTGTTCACTTAATCTAGAGACTGTTAAAGGAAATTGAACTTGACAACTTAAGCAGTAAATAAACTTACGATGAGTCATGAACTATTAATTATAGTACAATTATAGAAATGCCTATTCATCAATTGTAACAAATGTACTAGACTAATGTAAGGGGTTGATAATAGGGTGATATTTTATGCATATATTTTTGCATCATTTTAACGCATGATTTTATGTATTTTATGCATGATTTTTCTGTAAAACCACAATTTTTCTAAGAACAAAAAACAAACCATAAAACAAAAGAACCATGAACTAGAATTCAAGACTGACATATAGCCCTCAGGCTGAATCCAGCCCAACAAATCATTTGTATAAATAAAGTCATACAAAGTTTATCCATTCATGAGTCTGGGTGTCTGAAGTGGCCAAGAGTAACACAAGATGGTGATGGCATGACCCTAGCTATCATAAAAATGGAAAACCCAATCTTCGAATTCATATGGAATTCTAAGACATCCTAAATAGCCAAAACAATCTTGAAAAAGAAGATAGAGGACTGACACTTAACAATATCAAATATTTTTAGAATGTTATAATGACTAATGGTTCTGGCGTAAGTATACACATATAGACTAATGTAATAAAATTGAGAATGCAAAAGTAAACTCATAGATCCATGGCCAGTTGACCTTCTTCAAGATGCCAGATGCCAATACCACTGAATGGGGAAAGAAGAGTCTCCTCAACAACTGGTGCTGGGATAACTGGATATCCACATGCAAAGGAATGAATTTGGACTACTACCTCACATTATAAATAATTATAAATTATATTTATAAAAATATAATGTATAAAATATTATAAATAATTTATAAAATATTATAAATATAAAAAATTTTAAATTATAAAATAACCGAAAAAGGATCACCAACCTAAATGACTGATGATATCATCAACTGCATAAAGAGAGTCTCCTATCAAAATGGTGCTTTTTCTAGAGAGAAAAAAACCTCTGAATTCCATAGTGTGGTGAAAGCAGTCTCATTTAAAGTTGGATCCTTGCTTTTCCAGTCTGGGTTTTTCTTTCCTTACCTACTGTTTGTTTGGTTGTGAATGAAAATCTAGAGGAAGACAGTTGTCAGTGGAGCTATTGACAATGCAACCACAGAAGTTAATGATCTTCAAAGATGTAACTGTGGACTTCACCCAGGAAGGGTGGGCTCTGCTAGACACATCCCAGAGAAAGGTGTTCAAAGAAGTGATGTAGGAGAATATCAAGTTTCTGGTCTTAGTGGAATGTCAAGCCTTCAAATCAGATGTGCTTTCACAGTCGATACAGGGAGAGGAAGTGTGGAGAGGAAGGAATAGGATTTCTCCAAAAGCAGAGTCCAGGCAGGAAAAGTGCTTTTAAAAAACAAGAAAGGCTATTCGTGCAACCTACCTGCAGGAAAGACACATTTAACATCACATCATTAATATCTCACATTCAAAAGAATTCCCTTAAATACAATTATTTGCAAGAAGATTCTTATCACAGACCCACAGTGACTCAACATGCATTAATTCACATGACAAAGAAACTGTATTTCTGGGAACCACACGAAGAAGTCCTCAGTGGCCAGTCATCTTTTAATCAACACAAGCAGATTCATACTACAACTAGATCTTACTAATGTCACCCAAGTGCTAATAAGAGCTCTGGCCATAGTCAATACACTGGTATTCATATTGGAGATAAACCATATGTATGTGCGAAAGTGTTCATAAAAATTTCTCAGCTTAGACAACATGAGAGAATTCACACTGGAGAGAAGCCGTATGAATGTGATTTATGTGGAAAAGCCTTTGGTCAATCTTGTAATCTTATAAGACATGAGAAAACTCATACTGGAGAAAAATCCTATGATGTCATCTGTGTGGGAAAGCTTTCATTTGATATTCTCACCTTAGACAACACATGACAATACACAGTGGGGAGAAACCCTATGAATGTCCTCTATGTGGGAAAGCTTCAGTTGATATTCTCAGCTTAAACATGGGAGATCTCACCTTGGAAAGAAACCCTACAAATGTCATAGCATGTGGGAAATCTTTTAGTCAATATTCTCAGCTTAGACAACATGAGAGATCACACCACACATTTGGAAAGAAACCCTATACATGTTATCTGTGTGGGAAAGTCTTCAGTTGATAATTTTATCTTAGAAAACATGAGAGAACTTACACTGGAGAGTGCAATGTATGTGGGAATGCTTTCAGTCAGTGATCAACCCTCAAAAAACGTGAGAGAACTCACACTAGAGAATTCAAAGGATTCATTCCTATGAATACCATGTATGTGGGAAAGCTTCACTCATTGTTCTGCCTTCAGATGACATTAGACAACATGAGAGAATTCACACTGGACAGAAACACTATGAATGCTGTCTATGTGAGAAAGCCTTCGTTCCTCCCTCTAATATTAAACGACATGAGAGAACTCACATAGGATCGAAACCACATGAATGTCCCTATATGGGAAAGCTTTCAGTCTATATTCTTATCTTATCAACATGAGGGTACTCACATTGGTTAGAAACCTATGGATGTCATCTGTCTAGGAAAGTATTCACAATATCAGAGAATGCACAGTGGACAGAAGCCATACGAATGCCATTTATATAGGAAAATATTAATTTTTATAAATTGAGACAACATGAAATGATTTCAAACTTGAGAGAAACCCTATGAAAGCCATCAATGTGAAAAGGTGTTCAGTCAATAGTCTTACCTGAGATGGAACGAGAATTCACACTAAAAATGTTTGGAAAAATGAAAAGATTTCAGCCATAGATTTAACCTTAACACACAGCAGAGCACTCACATACTGAAGAAACACTCTGCTTGTAATCAATATGGTAATGCCTTCAGTCATCTGTACTATTTCAGTTAATCTAAGGAAATTCATATTGGAGAGAATCCATCTGAATGCCATCTATGCATCAAGGCCCATAGTAGATGGTCTTGCAGTAGGCCGTATGAATATCCACATTATAAATCTAGTAAAAGTGGAGAGTCTTCATCACCTTGTGCTGGTCTGAAAGGATTATGTAGCCTAGAAAAGCCATGTTTAAATCCTGATCCATTTCATCGAGGCAGCTGTTTCTTTCAATCCCTATTTGGTGCTGTAGTTTGGAAACTTGATTAGATTATCTCCAAGGAGATTTAACTCACCCAATAGTGGATATTAACTTTTTATTAGAGGGAAATGTGACTCCACCCATTCTGGGTGGGTCTTGATTTATTTACTGGAGTCCTTTAAAAGGAGAAGCATTTTGGAGAAAGTTTTAGAATGACGGGAGAGCCACGAGACAGCCACAAGAACCACAAGAGCCCGCACAGCCAGAGACCTTTGGAGATGAAAAAGGAAAACGTCCCTGGGAGAGCTTCAAGAAACAATCTGTCTGGAGAGAAAGCTATCAGATGTTGCCATATTCACCATGTGCCTTTTCAGTTGAGAGAAACACTGAATGCTATCTGCCATTTTGAAACAATGTATCTTTCCCTGAATGCCTTAAATTGGACATTTTTATAGCCTAGCTTTAATTTGGACATTTTCGCAGTCTTAGAACTGGAAAGTAGTAAGTTAATAAATTCCCCTTTTTGAAAGCCATTCTGTTTCTGGTATATTGCATTCTGGCAGCTTGCAAACTAGAGCACACCCTAACTGATTAACAAACCAGATAAATTACACGTGATAAACTCTATGTCTGTACTCAATGTAGGAGTGTCTTAGTTTATCATTTATCCTTTAAATAAAATGAGTGGATTCCTTGTAATTAAACACTAAATATAGACCAAGGTGGGGGGAAACTTACCCATTCATTTATAAATTTTCTATGGCTGCTTTCCTGCTACTAAGGCAGGGTTGAGTAGTTGTGACCAAGGCCATGTGGCTTATAAAGCCTAAATGAGTTATTATCTGCCCCTTTACACAAAAGTTTGCTAACCTTTGGGCTAGTGTGAGCATTCACCTTGAAATAATGCCACCCACCACTATTTATGTCATATAATTACCTTTGTGATGCTGAAACTCCAGATTATGAATCTGGCTTCTGCCTTTCAGAATGCTTAAGATAAAGAGTACCTCTAGCAGATTCATAGCCAAACACAATAGGAAATTGCTCTTTTAGAGTGGTCATGTTATTTTTAATAGCTTAAAAAACTAAATTAAATTGACTTTAAAAGTAGCTTCTTGGGCGGGCCGCGGTGGCTCAGCGGGCAAAGTGCTTGCCTGCCATGCCGGAGGACCTCGGTTCGATTCCCGGCCCCAGCCCATGTAAAAAAAACAAACAAACAAACAAAATACAAGAAAATGTTTAAAAAAAAAAAAAAAAAGTAGCTTCTTGAAGAAATATACTATATCTGAATCAATTATCCTAACTCAAGAATTTTTAACCCAAGAATTTTTCTTGAGGGGCATATCTCTAGATGTATTAAGAAAATTCAGTGGAAAAGCATTAGCAAGTGACTCACTGGGAAAAGATTCATGTAATGTCCAAAAATGACAAGAGATTTCAAAGACATCTAGGGTGCAAAAACATTCTACAAATAAAAAATAAAAAATAGTGAGTGTATTAATTTGCTAGTGGTGTGAGAAAGCAATATGCCAGAAATAGAACAGCTTTTAAAAAAGGAATTTAATTAGTTATGATTTAACAGTTCTAAGGCCATGAAAATCTCCAAATTAAGGCATCAACAAGAGGTTACCTTCATTGGAGAAGAGCTAGTACCTTCCAGAACACCTCCATCAGCTGGGAGGGCATGTGGCTGGCAATTGCTGGCCCCTTGCTCCTGGGCTCCATTGCTTTCAGCCTATTTCCTGTGGTTTCCTCTCGAAGCATCTGGTGGCCTTTACTTAGCTCCTCTGGGACATAACTCTGGGTTCTGTCTTCCTTAGCATCTCATGGAAAGGCACATGGCAATATCTGCTGGGTTTTGCCCATGTCTAGGCAACTGATCTCACTGTCAGCATTTCAAGCATCTCCAAACATCCATGTCTCTGTTGGCTCTGAAGCAATTGTTCTCCAAATGTCTCTGTCGCCTATGAAGCAACTGCTCTCCATGCATCTCTGTTGTCTTTGATCTTTCTCCAAAATGTTTCTGCTTTTAAAGGATTCCAGTAAACTAATCAAGACCTACCTGGAATGGGTGGAGTTACAGCTCATCTAATTAAAAAGTCACACCCACAATTGGGCACATCACATCTCCATGAAGATAATCTAATCAAAAGTTTCCACCCTGCAATACTGAATCAAGATTAAAAGAAATGGATGCCCCCCACAAGACTGAGTCTGTAAACATGGCTTTTCTGGGGTACATAATACTTTCAAACCAGCATATTCCACCTTCTGGACCCCAAAGAGACATGTTCTTTCCATATGCAAAATGCATTCACTCCACCACAATATCACAAAAGCCTTAAACAACTTCAGTAACAATACAAATACCACCCAAAGGCAAAAATAGTACAGAATCTTATCACAGACATAGTTATAGGCATGGTCTGCCTAAGGCAAAAAATTCTCTACGGTTATGGACCTGTGAAACTCAGAACAAGTTATATGCTGCCAATATACAAAGGAGAGACAGTCATAGGATATATGTTTCCATTGCCATGTTTAGGGAGAAATCAAAAGGTAAACAGTTCTGAAAATTTGCAGGGCAAACTCCATTGGATTTTGAAGTTTGAGACTCATTTATCTTCAGGGCTTTAAAAAGCAGAGGTCCCATCCTTTCCAAAGGCCTATGCAGCAGTTTTGTTCTCTCTCCAAATGCTGGGGTTAATTGCAACACTGGGATGCACTGGGGGGACCATCTTTCTCTTGGCTCCACCCTCTCCAAGCTTTGGGGCAGCATCCAGGATCTTTGCTATCTTCGGGGCTCAACACCACCAAAACAAGGGGGTGGCAGCCAGACTCCCCCCAATCCCTGGTTTATGCAGTCCACCCTCTCTGATGCCTGGGGGGCGGGGGGCACAACTTCCTGAATAGTAAAGCTGAAAGTCTGCTCTCTGCTTCTGGGGCAAACTCACCCTCTCCATGTGTATGGATGGGTCCACTCTCTTGGCCCAAGATTTCCTAGCTTCAGACCTCAGCTTCCATGGTTATGCCTCTGAAGCTATTTTTCCTGCAATTTGTCCCTTTTCCGTCCTTTTAAGTGTAAATCACAGTGGGTCCATTCATACAGATCTCACAAAAATGTGTTGATTTTTCATGTAGTGTACAAGGATTAAAGTCATCATCCAATAGAACTTTCCACAAGTCCTTTCTGGATGACGCCATCTCTAATCCTTGCTTGTCCTCTAATGGCTGGCTGTTTCTATGTTTGGTTAAATCCTCATGTGGGGCCCTATTCACTAGGGTCTCACTTTCTGGAAGCCCAGAATTTCCCAGACCATCATTTTCTGCTTTCTTTGTGCCCAAGATTTCAGTTCTCAACTTATCTTTTTTTCCTCTCACATTTTTCTATAAGCTTCAAGGAGCATCCAAACTGCATTTTCCACATTTAGTTTAGAAATTTCTTCTGCTAAATATCCAAGTTAATCACTTTTAAATTCCACCTTCCATCTAAAAAGAATGCCTTCCTTCCAGTTTGCAAGAACATGTTCATCATTTCTGTCTAAAGCCTTATCAAAAGTACCCTTAGAGTCCACATTTATGCCAACAGTCTTTTCAAAGCATTCTAGGCCTTCTCTATCAATCTCCTCACAACTCCCCCATAATCTTCCCTTTATTCATTTAAAAAGCTATTCCAACATGTTTGGTATTTGTAAATCACAGTAGCACCCCACTTCTCTGGTACCAAAATCTGTATTTGTTTGCTAATGGTGCCAGAAAGTAATATACAGAAATGGAATAGTTTTTTAAAAAGCAATTTAATAAGTTACAAGTTTACAGTTCTAAGGCCATGAAAGTCTCCACATTAAGGCACCAACAAGAGATTGCCTTCATTCAGAAGGGCTGATGCCATCTGGAATACTTCTGTCAGTTGGGAAGGCATGTGGCTGGCTTCTTCCTGGGCTCCATTGTTTTCAGCCTCTTTTTCCTGTGCTTTCCTCTCTAAGCATCTGTGGGCCTTCACTTAACTCCTCTGGGACAAAACCCTAGGTTTTGGCTTCCTCAGCATCTCATGGGAGGCACATAGTGATGTCTGCTGGGCTCTGACCTTGTCTAAGCATCTGTTCTCACTGTCAGCACTTCAAGCATCTCCAAACATCCATGTCTCTGTTAGCTATGAAGCAACTAGTCTCCATGCATTTACATCTCCAAGGGTCTCTGTCGGCTCTGAAGCAATTGTTCTCCAAACATCTCTGTCAGCTCTGAGATTTCTCCAAAATGTTTCTGTTTTTAAAGGATTCCAGTAAACTAATCAAGACCCACCTTGAATGTGTGGAGACCATCTTGTCTAATTAAAAGGTCATACCCCAAACTGGGAGTGTCACATCTCTGTAGAGATAATCTAATCAAAAGTTTCCACCCTACAGTATTGAGTCAGGATTAAAAGCAATGACTACCCCCACAATACTGAATCAGTAAATATGGCTTTTCTGGGGTAGATAATACTTTCAAAATGGCATATTGAGCAAAGGATATGAATAGGCATCTCAGTGCTAGAGAATCCTGAAAGGTTGACAAGTAAATGAAGACTAGACTTGATAGCAATCACAATTGCTTTCCACTCTTCAGCATGGCAAAAAAAAAAATACAAATGGATAAAAACAAATGTTGTCAAGAATATGGAGAGGGAGAAACTTATATACACTGCTTATGGTAGCATAAATTGTATAGGTAATCTGGAAAAATATCCATGAGTACAGAAATAGAGAACACAATATTTGTCTTCCACAGTCTCATGCCAGGGGACATATATAGTTGAAAGTTGGAAGTAATCTACCATCTGCCACTCAAGGAATTGATAAGCAAAATTAATTATTATGCAGTACTTTGGAATAACATGCAGGAGTAAGAAATAGTTAACTGAATGCACATAAAGCAACATGTTGAGTGCTAAATATATATTTTAGGGGGAAAGGTAAGAAAAAGTAATAGCCCTATCAAATTATAATTTGTATAAATTTAAAATATGTACAAAAATGAGAAACAACAATTATTTGACATAGATATATGTATATTTAGAGAAATTTTGGGTGTTTTAGAGGGAAAAACTATGGAAGATGAGGAAGGAATTGGGGTAGGAATTGCACCTAAAAGAAAAAAATAGAATGAGAGAGAACTCTTGCATGACTAACTATGCTTTGCACTATGAAATGAGGAGTATACTAATTCAGTTGGCTGCCTTGAGGTTCAAAGAGTATAAGAAAAAAGGAGGGGAAAAAGGAAGGAAAGGAAAATAGTTGGTTCTGTTTCCATGGAGATCCTGACTAATAGAAAGGGTCTTCAGTTAAATTTCTTTTTCTACAACTTCAATCTTCCAAGTCTCAGTATTCTATACAAAACTGAGAAAAGTACATATTAGTCACTGAGTCAACAAGTGTATCAGACTTATACCAAGCATTTAATAAATAGGAGCTAGTTTATATTTTTATAATATATGTGTAGCTACATCAATCTATAATATTGTATATCTAGAATTTTTTTGTTTTAAAAATATAGTATCTCCTTTAGGAACATGATGCAAAATTCCTTAACAAAATACTAGCAAACAAAATTCAACAGCATATCGAAAATGTTATTCACTATGACCAAAGTGGGATTTATTTCAGGAATGCAAAGGTGGTTCAATATATGAAAATCAATCAATGTAATATACCATATAAATAAAATGAAGGAAAAAAATCACAGGATTATCTGAGTAGAGGCAGAAAAGGCATTTAACAAAATCCAGCATCCTTTCTTGGTTTAAAAAACACTCAGAAAATTGAAACTAGAAAGAAATTTTCTCAACATGATAAAGGACATGTATGAAAAACTCACAGCTAACATCATACTCATTGGTGAAAGACTTAAAGCCTTCCACTTAAAATCAGGAACAAGAAAAGGATGCCTGATTTTACCACTGTATCCAATATTGTAGTAGAAGTTCTAGCTAAAATAACTAGGAAAATAAAATAAATAAAGGGTATCTGAATAGCAAAGGAAGAACTACAACTATCCCTATTTGCAGAAAACATGATATTATATAGAAAATCCAAAAGATTCCACAAGGAAACTACTAGAACTAATATGCAATTATAACAAAGTTTCAAAGTACAAGATCAACACACAAAAATCAGTCATATTTCTATACTCTTGCAATGAACAATCAGAAGAAGAGATTAAGAAAACTATTACATGTACAATAGCACCTGAAAGAATAAATTAAACCAAGGATATAAAAGACTTATGTAGGTGGGCCACAGTGGCTCAGCAGGCAGAATTCTCGTCTGCCATGCAGGAGCCCCGCGTTTGATTCCTGGTACCTGACCATGCAAAAAAAAAACACAAAAACAAAACACAAAAAACGTATACACTGAAAATTACAAAACATTCCTTAAAAAAATTAAAGCCCTAAATAAATGGCAAGATATTCCATGTTTATGGAATGGAAAACTTGATTTTTTAAGATGTGAATTTACCCAAAGTGATCTACAAATTCAGTGTAGTCCCTATCAAAATTCCAGTAGCCATTTTTTTGCAGTAATAGAAAAGCTGATCTTCAAATTCATGTGGAACTACAAGGGACCCTGAATGGCCAAAAAATTTTTGAGAAAGTACAAAGTTGGAATATTCATACTTCCCGATTTCACCTTGTACAACAATCAAAACAGTGTGGTACTGGAATAAAGATAGACATACAGACAAAAGAACAGAACTGAAGGTCCAGGAATAGATCTACACATTTTTTTTTGTCCGTTGTTTTTTGCCTAGGGTGCTAAGTGCATGCACTGGAGACAAATAGTTTCTTCCACAAATGGTGTTGGGAAAATTGGATATTTATACAAATTAGAATGGAGCTGTACCCCTACCTCATATCATATCAAAAGTTAACTAAAAATGGGTCAAGAACTTAAGTATAAGAACTAAAGCTGTAAAACTCTTGGAGGATAACATCAGGGGCAATTCTTCATGACCTGGGATTCAGCAATGGATTCACAGATACGACACCAAAAGCAGGAGCAACAGAAGAAACTACGGATGAATTCAATTTCATCAAAATAAAACCTTTTGTGCATCAAGGAATATTATAAAAAGGGGAGAAAACAATCTACAGAACGGGAGAAAATAGTTGAAAACCATATATTGGATAAGGGCTTAATATGCAGAATATATAAATACAACCACAAAAAGACAAAGGACCCAAATTCAAAAGTGGGCAAAGGATATGAATAGACCTTTTTCCAAAGATATACCAATGGCCAATAATAATATGAAAAGATGCTCAACATCACACCATTAGCCATTAGGGAAATGCAAATCAAAACTACAATGAAATACCACTTCACATACACAGGATGGCTATAAATAAAAAAAAAAAAGGAAAATAAAAGTTTTAGATAGGTAGGATTTGGAGAAAGCAAAACTGCATCGTTGGCAGTTCCTCAAAAAGTTAAATATAGAATTACCACATGACTCAGCAATTCCACTCTTAGATATATATCTAAAGAAAGTGAAAACGGGGTCTCAAACAGATACTTGTACACCAGCATTTAAAGAAGCATTATTCACAACAGCCAAAATTTGGTGACAACCCAAGAGTCTATCAACAAGTGAATGGGTAAACAACATGAAGTACATACACACACTGGAATATTGTCTAACCAAAGGAAACAATGAAGTTCAGTGACATAATACAGAAAAACTTTGAAAACATTATGGTCACTTAAATAAGCAAGACACATAAGGACAAATATTGTATTATGTCACTTTTAAGAGATGCCTAGAAATAAATTCAAAGAGGAAGGAAGTAGATTAGAAGTTACCAGGGGAAGGAGGTGGTGGGGGAAGGGGGAAGGTATGCTTTGTGGATATAAACTGTTTGTAAATGAAATCAATTTAAAAAATAAAAAAATTAAAAACATTATCTGATTATCTAATTTACATAATATCTAAAATATGCAAATCCATACAGACAGAAAGTAGATTAGAGGTTACCATGGGCTGGGGAGAAGGGGAAAATGAGGAGTTCTTGCTGGAGGGGTACAAAGTTTTCGATTAGGGTGATGAAAAAGTTTTGGCAATAGACAGTGGTGATGGTTGCACAACACTGTGAAAGTAATTAATGCCACTTAATTGTACACTTAAAAATGGTTGTTTTTATGTTGCATGTTACCACAATAAAATTAATAAAAATGTATTATTTGAAATTCAGATATTTGAATCTGATTTTACTATTAAAATAATAGTATGTTTATAGAAATCGCATCATACTTTTCCATTTAATAACAAGCTCTGATAAATTCTTAAGAAATTTTAAGATTATAGAGTGCTAAAAAGATCAATGCAATTAAAGAGTTCAATTGCTTACCTATGAATCCAAGAACTGAAAACTCAATATAAGACCAATTATTTGAAGTGATATTATGTACAAAATCTACTATTTTTGTAAAGTACATCTTTTTAGCTACAATATCATCTTCAAGCTGGAAAAATAAAAAAACAAAAAGTGATTATCACCTTCATTGCGCCCAATGAATAAGTTATATAAGCTTGAACTTTGAAAATACTTTCAACAGAATATATTGGTAGAAAATTTTATTAGGTAATAATTTTATTTTTAGTGCAATTTACTGAGGGCATTTGCTGTTAGTCGATTTTCATTTTCTGACTCTGAGATTAGCCGAACCAGAAATTATCAGTTTCTTTTCTAAATAATACTATGTAACATTCAATCTGAATCCTCTTTGGAAGAGTCTCTTGATCTGAATTTATTCTCACCTGCATAAGTACTTCAGTTTCTAATTTAGGACCAAATAGCTTTTACTTTACAAATATAGTTAAGAGTGGACTCATCTGACACATTATGTAAAGAATTACATGTAAAATTGTGTTACTCATAGAGTGTGAAGCAATGTAGGTTAGCAGTGGTAAGTGGATTCGCTATAGTCGGACTTAAGTTTGAACCATAGTTCTGGCCCTTTCTTGCATGTGTATCCCTGGAAGTTATTTTATCATTCTAAGTTTCAGTGTCTTCATATTCAAAATGGAGATCATAATAGATAATAATGCCTATCATAGTATTGTGCCTCAAGTGTTCCACGGGCTCAATAAATGGTAGGTGTACAGTAGACCCAAGAAAAGCGAGGCTAGAGAGCTATGTACTCCACAGCTTCCTGGTACTTAACATATTGCATTATTTACTTATCTAAATATTCTATTAAACTAAAGGTTTCTTGAAAGCAGTAGCGACATCTTGTTTTGTCTCTGCCTACACAGTCCACGACATAGAGTTGGCACTTGTAGCAGGATGAATTGTGCCCCCCTGGGAAATGAATTTAGTATTTAATAAAAATTTGCTGAGCAAATGAATTCACATTGTAAATTTTATGCAAATTTACATGTATGTTCTTGGTTTCACCAGAATAGACCTCGACCACTTCATTCCACGAATTTCAGTATCAATAAATCATGCCTTACTTCAGTATTTATGAGAATTGATATGAAAGGTAAATTTGGTCTTAGTTCTATATTTATATTCAATTTATTCTTTCTGTTTTCATAATTTAAAAAATCTTTCCTGATATAGCGCATGCTTTTTGTTTGTTCATTTCTCTTCTTAAAAATTTGGGAGATTAGTAATTTTATTCTAGAGGTTATTTTTTTAACTTTACTGTTATTTAAGACACATAATCATCTATTTCTATAGAAGACATCTATTTATTCCCAAAAATGAACAATAAAAGTAATATTTTTCATCTCTTTCTTTCTCCCCTTCACCACCCAATTTTAGTTAATTGCATAGTTTTTCTTAGAGGCTCATTTTTACTCTTAAATATGCATTTATTTTACATTATTTGTCTATTTTAAATACCTATTGATTCGTTGGTTGTAGAAATGAAGAAATCATATATATACTATCTCTTCTCCCCTCTCCTCTCTCAGTGTTCCTTAGTTACATTATTTCTAACTTTCATCCCAACCTGTAAGCATAATCCCCACATTTGTCTGAGTCTTAGTCTTATAGTTAAATAAATTAAAAGCCCACTACTGTCTTTTTAGTCTCTTCATTCATCTCTTGTAATCAGAAATTCACCTTCTAAATGAAGCTTCTTCAAGAGGAGTTCAGGGGAAACATAATACCTGAGTTCTTACATTTCGAAACTGTATTCTGTAGTTTTTATTCACAATGATGTCTGGGTATAAAATTACTGGTGACAATTTTCTTCCAAGGTCACAAAAAGTTTCTTTTTGTTTTCTTCTAGAAGACTTATGATTTTAGTTCTTATATTTAGGTCCAGGATCTACTTATTTTCAGTTAATGCTTGTGTATCATGTGAGGTAAGGGCCTAAGTTCTCTTTGCTGTTTGTGATATTTTATTTTGTGTTTTGCATACAGCGATCCAATTCTTAGCACCATTTGTTAAAAAGATCATGCTTTTTGTCAAAAATAAATTGACCATCAAAGTATCATCTTTGGCAAAAAAAGAAAAGAAAGAACTTTACATGAGAAACAAGGCAAGTATATAAATTATATTCTACCTGTCAATTAACACAACCCTGGTAAGAATGTAAATGTGGGACAAGGTCAGGTGTCTTGACCAATAGGGCCCTTTTGAACATCTTGAACTTTATAGCTACTTACTTCTATAGGATACAAGTGTGTTCTTGTCATAAGTTTGTTTGCTGGATAGATAGAAGCTTTCCTTATCACAAGCATCCTGCCCTCATGGTAGGTAAAACCCTATTAAACCTCCCCATCTGGGAATATCATGGTACTTGCACAAATAATATGCACAAATAATATGGCCAAAAGCTAGGGAATAGATAGCCTTGCCTAATCAAAGATATTCTAAGAAGCCAAGCCCTTGATCTTAAAGATTATACCTAAGAACCTTATTTCTGCAATAATGAAACTTTCTAATTATAATTTATGCCTCAGGGTCACACCCTGAAAACCTCCTTGTTGCTTAGGTGTGGCCTCTCTAAGCCGAATTCTGAAAATAAACTTAGTACCTTCCCCTCTACGTGGAACATGACTCCGATGAATGAGCTTTCACAGTGCTGAGGGATTACCAAATATTAATCCAGAATGCATTCAGAGAAAAACCTTGATCAACAGGAGAAAAAATAAATAAAATAAACCTTTTATGCCTAAAAGACTTCAGATAGAGTTCGGAGGTCATTCTGGAGCTTACTCTGATACAGATCTCAGCAGATTTCACAAACTGCCACGGTATGCAAGTGTTCCTAAGGGCCCTGGGGATGTCCAGAATCCACAGGCAAGCCACATGGCCACATGAAATCAATACCTCCTCAGCATGCTCTATTGTAAATCTCTGAAAATCTATTTCCCCTATATAAATAATATTCACTTATAAATCCCCTAGTCATTCTTCTACTTCTTTTATTTGAATTTCTAATTTTCAATTTACTTGTTGGTTATTCTGTTCTCGGAGACTAAAAGCCTCTGTATTATTCCTGTATCAGTTGAGCCCTGAAACTCGGCAGGTAGGGGTCAGTTCCAGCTCTCCAGCTCTTTAGGGCTACCCTGGACAACAAACAAAATGACGATGATGGGTCAGCTCCATCCTGAGACCAAGGAGCATCTTCAATGACAAGCAAAACAACTCTATTCCTCTGCCCCACAACATTTTCATTGTCATCCTGAAGCAGCCTGGGTGGTATCATCCCTAAAACCTCAAGACTGAGGAATGAACAAAAATAAGAGTGGGGGGTGGGGTGGGTTGTAGAAGCTGACAACAGCAGTTTTACTGTTACTGTAACTCTTATATTGTGTTAACTGAGTAATTTCTAACATCACAATTTTTAAAGCAAAGACATGAAGGGGAAAAAGTCAATTAACTGTAAATATGAGGATTTATTTCTGAACTCTCAATTATGTTCTGTTGATCTATACATCTATCCTTGGGCCAATTACACACTGTCTGATAACTATAGCTTACACAAAGTTTTTAAATTGGATCCTGAAAGTTCTCCAACTTTGATCTTCTTTTATCAAAACAGCTTTGGCTGTTCTAGGTCCTTTATATTTCCATAAAAATTTTAGAATCAGCTGGTAAATTTCTACAAAAAAAAAGCCTGCTGGGAGTTTGATGAGGACTTATACATCAGCTTGGGGAGAATTGCCCATTTTCCTGGATAGTTTTATTCTGTTGCATTATTATTATTTGTTTTAATCAGTAATGCAATACCACATTACCCAAACATTATTCTATTTCAAAATCTTCTTTACAATTTCTCCCTCCTTTATCTTATTTTATTTTTGGCGGGGGTGCATGGTCCAGGAATGAGCCCGGGTCCCTGCATAAAAGGTGAGCATTCTACCACTGAACCCCCTCCCTCTTTTATTTTTCAAAATAAAGTTTTGAAGTACCTAGTCAGTTTGCAACTCCTCCATATGTCCAAAAAAACAAAAACAAAACAAAACAAAAAGCCTGAGGCTATTTTAAGCAAAATTACCTTAAATTAATAGATAAATTTTGGGGAAACTGACCGTTTTGCAACACTATTTCCATTGTTAAATAAAACAAATTGGCTGCCTATGCTGGCTTGCTGGGAATGGCTCCCTTTTCTGAGAAGTGATAGGAATGTTGTGCGACAATTTCCCTTTGACATCATTGAATAATATTTTTCCTTCCAATTATTCAAGTATTTGTGTCCATTCTTCATTAAACTGCTCAAATGTTTAATGAGCACCTACTGTGTATTAAGTCCTGGGTCAAGAGCAGAGTAGCTAGCTGTGGTGGTGGGAAGCTTTATATACCCCAGCAAGACATATTCTTAAACCCAATCCATTCCTCTTGGAGTGGACTCATTGTAAGTGGAACATCTGATGATGCTACTTCAGTTAAATAAGGTGTGGCCCCCCTCAATAAGGAAGGGACTTATTCCTGTTACTGGAGTCCTTTATAAGCAGAATGAAATTCAGAAAGGAAGATGGCCAGAAAGAGCAGCTGGAAAACTGAACGTCAATGAAACCTGGAAGAGAAGGGAGATGACAGGAGACTCCACCATGTGCCTTACCATGTGACAAACTAAGGACCAAAGATCCCTAGCGGCCAGCCCTAGAATGCCAAAGTCTTTGGGTAGACACCATCGCCTTGACTTCTCCTAGCCTCAAAACAGTGAGCAAATAAATTCCCAATGTTTATGTTGAGTCATTGCATGGCATTTTTTTGAGCAACTAGGAAGCTAAAATACTAGTTCTGAGCAAAATGTGATTGTTCTGTCCTTGTGGACAGTCTTGCAGGTTGGTGGAATATATTCCTGGATGCTTTGCGAACTTTGATTGTGTTATAAATGGATCTTTCAGAAACACATTTTCTCACTGATTACTGCTGGTATATAGCTATTAATGTTTTCATATTTATCTCAAATAATCAATGAAATAACCTATTAGACTAATAGTTTTTATATTAATTCTCTTAATTTTTCTTAGTAGATAATGTTTTATCTAAAAAAATGACAATAATTTGTCTCTTTCCTAGATAGCTCTGTTCCTCTTTAATTGCATAGGTTGAGACCTCCAGAAAAACGATGAATACTTGTCCTGTTACTGACTTAATTGGAAATGGCACTTATATTTCACCAATATAAAAGATGTTGGCCTTTGGTTTTTGATAAATTACTTTTATGGTGGTGTTGAAATTTAGTTCCAATCTGAATTCAGTAATGAAGTTTTACTGAACCACAGCCATGCACATTGTATGTATTGTCTATTTCTGCTTTTGCACTACAAAATCAGGGTTCCATGTTTGTGACACTTATCATATGGTCTACAAAGCCTGAATATTTAATGTATGGCTCTTTACAGAAAAGAGCCTTTATATGAATAGATTTTCTAATGTTTAACCATCCATATGTACTCGTAATAACGACATTTTTAATAAATTGCTGGACTCTGCCAATTTTACTCAGATTTTTGCACCCATATTTTAGTAAAATAAGTCTATGACTTTTTGTGTTATCCTTGTAAAGTTTATTATCAGAGACACACTTTCCACGTAGAATGATTTGGAAACCGTTACACTTTTTCCTTTTCTTGAGTAATTTAAGTAAAGTAGAAAGTATCTATTTGTGTTCTATCCAAACAGAACTGATCAAAAGTTAAGCAGTGGTAAAGCCTTGGTAATCTTTGGTCATTAAAACTTTAGGTTCATTTTATTTAATTTTTCTCACTCTAATTGTTAGGTGGGTAACATATTTTTCCAAGAAATTGTGTGTATCAGGTAGACTTTCAATTTTATTGGCAATCATGATATTCTTTTGTAGTATATAAACATTCCCCTTTATATGTTGTTATATGGGGTTTCCCCCTTATTTCTAATGTTCTTTACATTTTCTCCCCTTCTTTTGGTCAGCCTTTCAAGGGATTGGTCTATTTGGTTAATGTTTCAAAGTTCAGACTTTCAATTTATTTACTTAGACTGTAATTTATTTATTGGTTCATAGTTTACAAATTTATTTTGCTTTCATTGATTCTTCTACTTTTAATTTGTTATATTTTGAACATCATGACTTGTATGGCTAATTTATTTTAAATTTCTGCTTTTTTTATAAGCACTTCAAACTAGAACTTTTCTTAGCACAATTTTAATTATGTCTAGTAAATTTTTTTTTTTACATGGGCAGGCTCTGGAAATTGAACCCAGGTCTCCAGCTCGGTAGGCAAGAACTCTGCCCCTGAGCCACTATTGCTTGCCCTGTCCAATAGATTTTGATATGTAGTACTCTCAATACCATTAATTTTTCAATAATTGATCATTTCATTTTATTTTTCCTTCATTCAATAAATTATTTTGAGTCTTTTTTTTTAATTTCCATGTAGCAGACAGATTTTTTTATATCCCATTGTTACTTTTGAATTGAAACATGTCATTCCTATGCTAAGAATCCTTCGATGGCATCTCGTAGCACCTGTTTTAAGATCAGACTTACTTATTCTGGTCTACAAGGCATGACCTGACCTGATCTCTTCTTCTCCAAATTCAATGCTGCCTCTCTGCCCCCTTACATACACTGACTTCCTGTGGTTTCTTAAGTTCCTAGATGTTCTTTACTGCCTTGAGATCTTTGCACTTGTTTTCCTATCTTCCAACTTTTCTCTTTCTCGTTTTTTACGCCTCATTTTATATGTTACCTCTTGAGAAAGTCCTTCTTTCCAGTGTAAGCTACTCCTATTATTCTCTATCATAGAAACTATAATAGTTGTCTCTCATTGCTGTCACAAATTATGAAAACTTTAGAGGCTTAAAACGATGCAAATTTATTTTCTTACAGTTCTGGAGGTCACAAATCCAAATGGTTTAACTGGATACCAAACCCAACTTGTTAGCAGGGCCATGTTTCCTCCAGAGCATCTAGGGAGAATCCGTTTTCCTGAAATTTCTAGCTTCTAGAGCTACATTCCTTGGCATGTGACTTCATTCTCCACTTTCATAGCCACCATTGTAGCTTCTTGAATCTCTCTCTGTTTTCACTGCCCCATCTTCTTTTGTCCCCTTTGACCTTCTTGCTTCTGCCTGTGATTACATCACGCCCACCTGGATAAACTCCCCATCTCAAGATCCTCAACATAATCAGAACTGCAATGTCTTTTTTTTGTCAAATACTGTAATAGAAACATGTTCCTGATACTAGGACATGCACATCTTGGGGGAAGGGAGGCAGTCCACAGTATCTTATTTATTTTCTTCATAGCATTAATAACAGCCTATCATTATTTTATTAATTTTTCTACTGCCTCCTGCACTAGAGCATAACATAAAAAGCGTCTTATCTATCTTCTTCTCCACTGTTACCCCAGAACTTAGTACAATGTCTGACATGTTTAAGTGCTTCAAAATATATTTGTTGCACCTAATAAACTTGTGGGCAGCAAAATGTAGGCAGTATAATTTGCTTTCTACTTTGAGATTTTTCTTTGTAGACTAATACATAATCAATTGTAAGTTTCCTTTAGCATTTTAATATTTTGAGTATTTTCTATTTTCTGGGTACAAAGTAAGGCAAAGAAATACAATAAGGAAGAAATGAATGAAGAGATAGAGAAAACAGCACTTTCAATCCAAATTATATGTGTGAAAGTTTTACCTGTAAATAATACATGGCCTTAGGTTGGGCATAGAGCATCAAAAAACAAAAATCCAGTATTTGTTTTGCTTGCCACCTAAAGGTAAGCAATAAAGTGTTTTAATATTTTCACCATTATTATTTAATTTTTTTATTTATAAGCACACCAGAAATTAACAGGTTTTTTTTTATAGTTTACTAATACAGAACACCATCTCCATTAGGTAAAATCAGATATGTTTACACTAAAAAAGTCATACTAAAATGTTTCCCCACCTTTATACAGCAAACAGCGTCTGCCATTGCTACACTTGGTATTTACTTTACATTTTGGTTAGTTAAATCTTGTTCTACATAATAAAGTTAATATTCTTTCTGATATTAAGGCTTTATCCAAATGACAGTATAAAGAAATTTTATTCTAATTTAATACTAGCCTAGATATTACCAAGTCCTGAGGACATAAAAAGCGATACCCAATGCATTTCTTCTCCTTCTGGGCATCAGAGTGTATATGGAAACACAACAATAATAAAATCAGAACAATGGTGTGCTGGTTTAAAAGGAAGCATGCCCCCTAGAAAAGCCATGTTTTAATCAAAATCCCATTTCATAAAGGTAGAATAATCCCTATTCAATACCGTGTGTTTGAAAGTGTAATCAGATCATCTCCCTGGATGATCTGATTTAGTTAAGAGTGGTTGTTAAACTGGATTAGGTGATGACATGTCTCCACCCATTTGGGTGAGTCTTGATTGGTTTATTGGAGTCCTATAAAAGAGGAAACATTTTGGAGGAAAAGAGATTCAGAAAGAGCAGAGAATGCTGCAGCAGCACAAAGCAGAGTCCACAAGCTAGAGACCTTTGGAGATGAAGAAGGAAAATGCCTCCTAGGAGCTTCATGAAACCTGAAGCCAGGAGAGAAAGTTAGCAGATGATGCCGTGTTTGCCATGTGCCCTTCCAGCTGAGAGAGAAGCCCTAATTGTGTCCACCATGTGCCTTCTCACTTGAGAGAGAGACCCTGAACTTTCGTCGGCCTTCCTGAACCAAGGTATCTTTCCCAGGAGGATGGATGCCTTTGATTGGACATTTCTATAGACTTGTTTTAATTGGGACATTTTGTCAGCCTTAGAACTGTAAACTAGCAACTCATTAAATTCCCCTTTTTAAAAGCCACTCTGTTTCTGGTATATTGCATTCCAGCAGCTAGCAAACTAGAACAAATGGGATAAGTGCTATAAAACAGATGTTAACGTCGATGATTATCTTACGGTGAGATGGGGAGGGGGCACCGTGTGCGAAGGCAGGAAGTATGTGAGAGAGCATGACCACTTTAGTGTCACAGCACAGAGTGCCGACTGAGAACAGGCAAGGGATGATGATGGCAAGCTTGGCAGAAATCAGCTCATGAAAGGCCTTTTATGATATGCAGGAAACTCTGAAATTGATCCCATATGAAAACAGATTATTCTGGCTATGGATTGGTGTAGAGGCTTGATTAGGCTAGAGTGAGGGAGCCGAAATAGATGTGTAATAGTGAAGGCCTGAAGTTAGTCCGAAAGATGGAATGTAGATGAGAGGGATGAGGTGGAAATATATATATATACACACACATAAGAAACGATAGAAACATAAAGGGTAGAAGGTTCTAGGATGACTCTCTGCTTTACGACTCTAAAAACTGGGTATAATGAGGGACCACTATTTTAAAAACAAACCAAAACTCTTACAAGATTTCTAGAACTTGACTTACCATTCATAATTTAAAAACAAAACAAAGCAAATAGATTTCCTGGTTTAATACCTTTTTTCTGAATTCTGACATGTCCTTCTCACTGAATTAAGTTTTGAGGAACCAAATTATTACATTTCCCATAATCCTACCACATCTACAAATAAACAATAATACTTTTAGTATGCGCATAGAGATTTTAATTTATCAAAGCTTTTTCATAAATAATATCATATTTTATTCTCACACTGACGCTTCCAAATATGTCATGTAGATTTCATTATACACACTGGAAAGCTGAGAATGTTAAGGAAAAAAAGGTTAAATTGTTTCCTAAGATGACCAAACAGATAAATCGGGTGTAATGGTTGAAAATCCCAGGTTTTTCATTTTTACCTTCATTATGCCTTTGCTAGACTATTTTCCACAAAACTGTGAATATAGATAATTACTGGTGTGCTGGTAAATGTTTAACAGCTGGCTTTCTAGGGGGAGACAAAAACCCTGATCTCTCTCTTTTGCCTATCTCCATGATGTGAATGCTTCTACCATGGTTGATTTCACACTACCAACTCGAGGTCACTGAGCACAGAGTTGAGCACACAGCTTCTGCCAGGTGGACAAGTTCCAGCATATTACTGTGTGTAAAATACTATCAATCAAATGCTGATTCCAATATTTCCTCAGACAAAGTTCATTATTTAAGGGTCCTATGTTCTATCATGTCATACCTCTGTTGTCTTTGTGAGTCCTCAGTTGACTTGGCATTTAATATGTTTGGATAAAAAATGGCTGGTATTGAAATGACCTCTAAGGATCCAGAACTCACTTGCCTTTTGAATCTATAAATTGAAATAAATGGAGGCTTGTTATTGAATATTTACTGAAATACCAGCAAATCCATGTAATATTTTGATTTGAATTATTTCACATTACAGCAGCTATCAAGACTAGATACCACTATCATAAAACTCATACCTTTCAGCCAAAGCATTGTTTTTATAAATTAGTTACAGGCTTATGAACAAATTGACACATAAATATAAATTTATTTTCTTTCACACCAGAAATTATAGGTACTTTGAAGTTTTTGTAAGTTTACAGCAAGATATATACTCTGACAGATTGAAGATAATGGAGCTAATGTGTTATGATAATACAGTATCTGCACAAGGACAAGAATATTAGATCACTTTGTGAATACATGATTTTGCATTTAATAAGAATCCGACTGAATAGCAATGTGGCTCCTTAAACCAGGCTACCTGAGCAAGAAAGGATTAAGTCCGACCCCTCTACAAGTCACTGGAGGACTAGGAATACTTTAGCACCTTTTGTGTAAAAAGTTAATATTTATAGACCAACAGGGACATCATTAAAATACATGAAATACTGCTCTAAATGCTGTCAGAGAAATCCTGCATTATTAGGCAAAGCATGGGAGACCAGCCAGGTAGAGCATTTTAATTGGCTTTTCTTTAGAGAGAGAATACAACTTTAAAATTTAGGAATTAAATTATTGAGTGGGAAGATGGCGGCTTAGTAAGACGCGCGGATCTTGGTTTCTTCTCCAGGACGCCTACTGGGGGAGTGGAAACGATGCAGAGGGCGCCCAGAGCCACAACAGAGATAGAAAAGACAGCGTACCCCATCCTGGAACGGCTGGCTGGCTGAGAGAAGCAGCTCGGGTGAGATCGCCGAGGCGCGCGGGCCTTACCGGGCGGGGTGGCAAGCGGCCGGAGTTACTCCCTTCCCCCTTCCCGGGCCGGCTGGGAGAATTGGAGAGGCGGTCCCCTGAAACAAAGACGGCTGGCGCCCACACCACGCGCAGCCCCCGGACCAACTGAGAGAATTGGATCGGAAACCCCCAGGCCGCGGAGAACGGTGACGGGTGGGGGAGGCCCCTTCCAAACCCGTGACTCCCGGGGAACGTGCACTCTCTCGGGCGGGCCGCTGCCGCTGGCGCCCTCCCGCCACGCTTGTTGCCCAGGGCCGACTAGGAAATTCGGACGGGCTCTTTCCCTGGCTGCGGCGACCAGCAACCCCCCCTGCGTTCGGACCCCGGGCCGGCTCAAGCCGTTTCGGCTAGCGAACCCCCAGGACGGCGAGAGTTTTCCAAAGTTTAAGGTCCCACAGCACCTTTTACTGGTGGGACCTGCAGACAAACGGGTGCCACGAGCGCCACCTACTGGGCAGGATAAGAAAAACAGAACCCAGAGATTTCACAGAAAAATATTACAACCTTGCTGGGTCCAACACCAAGAGAAATCTGAATAAATGCCCAGACGCCAGCAGCAGAAGATAACTGTCCATGCTCAAAAGATTGAGAATATGGCTCAGTCAAAGGAACAAACCAATAGCTCAAATGAGACACAAGAGCTGAGACAACTAATGCTGAATATACGAACAGAAATGGAAAACCTCTTCAAAAATGAAATCGATAAATTGAGGGAGGACATGAAGAGGACATGGGCTGAACATAAAGAAGAAATAGAAAAACTGAAAAAACAAATCGCAGAACTTATGGAAGTGAAGGATAAAGTAGCAAACATAGAAAAAATAATGGATAGCTACAATGATAGATTTAAAGAGACAGAAGATAGAATTAGTGATTTGGAGGATGGAACATCTGAATTCCAAAAAGAAACAGAAACTATAGGGAAAAGAATGGAAAAATTTGAACAGGGTATCAGGGAACTCAAGGACAATATGAACCGCACAAATATACGTGTTGTGGGTGTCCCAGAAGGAGAAGAGAAGGGAAAAGGAGGAGAAAAACTAATGGAAGAAATTATCACTGAAAATTTCCCAACTCTTATGAAAGACCTAAAATTACAGATCCAAGAAGTGCAGCGCACCCCAAAGAGATTAGACCCAAATAGGCGTTCTCCAAGACACTTACTAGTTAGAATGTCAGAGGTCAAAGAGAAAGAGAAGATTTTGAAAGCAGCAAGAGAAAAACAATCCATTACATACAAGGGAAACCCAATAAGATTTTGTGTAGATTTCTCAGCAGAAACCATGGAAGCTAGAAGACAGTGGGATGATATATTTAAAATACTAAAAGAGAAAAACTGCCAACCAAGACTCCTATATCCAGCAAAATTATCCTTCAAAAATGAGGGAGAAATTAAAACATTCTCAGACAAAAAGTCACTGAAAGAATTTGTGACCAAGAGACCAGCTCTGCAAGAAATACTAAAGGGAGCACTAGAGTCAGATACAAAAAGACAGAAGAGAGAGATATGGAAAAGAGTGTAGAAAGAAGGAAAATCAGATATGATATATATAATACAAAAGGCAAAATGTTAGAGGAAAATATTATCCAAACAGTAATAACACTAAATGTCAATGGACTGAATTCCCCAATCAAAAGACATAGATTGGCAGAATGGATTAAAAAACAGGATCCTTCTATATGCTGTCTACAGGAAACACATCTTAGACCCAAAGATAAACATAGGTTGAAAGTGAAAGGTTGGGAAAAGATATTTCATGCAAATAACAACCAGAAAA
Source organism: Tamandua tetradactyla (assembly GCF_023851605.1). NCBI lineage: Eukaryota > Metazoa > Chordata > Mammalia > Pilosa > Myrmecophagidae > Tamandua > Tamandua tetradactyla. The sequence continues at coordinate 27,565,931 of NC_135348.1, read as the reverse complement.
GAGCAGGAGTGGCTATACTAATATCCAACAAATTAGACTTTAAATGTAAAACAGTTAAAAGAGACAAAGAAGGACACTATATACTAATAAAAGGAACAATTAAACAAGAAGACATAACAATCATAAATATTTACGCACCGAATCAGAATGCCCCAAAATACGTGAGGAATATACTGCAAACATTGAAAAGGGAAATAGACTCATATACCATAATAGTTGGAGACTTCAACTCACCACTCTCATCAAGGGACAGAACATCTAGACAGAGGATCAACAAAGAAATAGAGAATCTGAATATTACTATAAATGAACTAGACTTAATAGACATTTATAGGACATTACATCCCACAACAGCAGGATACACCTTTTTCTCAAGTGCTCATGGATCATTCTCAAAGATAGACCATATGCTGGGTCACAAAGCAAGTCTTAACAAATTTAAAAAGATTGAAATCTTACACAACACTTTCTCGGACCATAAAGGAATGATGTTGGAAATCAATAATAGGCAGAGTGCCAGAAAATTCACAAATACGTGGAGGCTCAACAACACACTCCTAAACAACGACTGGGTCAAAGAAGAAATTGCAAGGGAAATTAGCAAATACCTCGAGGCGAATGAAAATGAAAACACAACATATCAAAACTTATGGGACGCAGCAAAGGCAGTGCTAAGAGGGAAATTTATTGCTCTAAATGCCTATATCAGAAAAGAAGAAAAGGCAAAAATTCAGGAATTAACTATCCATTTGGAAGAACTGGAGAAAGAACAGCAAGCTAACCCCAAAGCAAGCAAAAGGAAAGAAATAACAAAGATTAGAGCACAAATAAATGAAATTGAAAACATGAAAACAATAGAGAAAATCAATAAGGCCAGAAGTTGGTTCTATGAGAAAATCAATAAGATTGATGGGCCCTTAGCAAGATTGACAAAAAGAAGAAGAGAGAGGATGCAAATAAATAAGATCAGAAATGGAAGAGGAGACATAACTACTGACCTCACAGAAATAAAGGAGGTAATAACAGGATACTATGAACAACTTTACGCTAATAAATACAACAATTTAGAGGAAATGGACGGGTTCCTGGAAAGACATGAAAAACCAACTTTGACTCAAGAAGACATAGATGACCTCAACAAACGAATCACAAGTAAAGAAATTGAATTAGTCATTCAAAAGCTTCCTAAAAAGAAAAGTCCAGGACCAGATGGCTTCACATGTGAATTCTACCAAACGTTCCAGAAAGAATTAGTACCGATTCTCTTCAAACTCTTCAAAAAAATCGAAGTGGAGGGAAAACTACCTAATTCATTCTATGAAGCCAACATCACCCTCATACCAAAACCAGGCAAAGATATTACAAAAAAAGAAAACTACAGACCAATCTCTCTAATGAATACAGATGCAAAAATCCTCAATAAAATTCTAGCAAATCGTATCCAACAGCACATTAAAAGAATTATACATCATGACCAAGTAGGATTCATCCCAGGTATGCAAGGATGGTTCAACATAAGAAAATCAATTAATGTAATACACCATATCAACAAATCAAAGCAGAAAAATCACATGATCATCTCAATTGATGCAGAGAAGGCATTTGACAAGATTCAACATCCTTTCCTGTTGAAAACACTTCAAAAGATAGGAATACAAGGGAACTTCCTTAAAATGATAGAGGGAATATATGAAAAACCCACAGCTAATATCATCCTCAATGGGGAAAAATTGAAAACTTTCCCCCTAAGATCAGGAACAAGACAAGGATGTCCACTATCACCACTATTATTCAACATTGTGTTGGAGGTTCTAGCCAGAGCAATTAGACAAGAAAAAGAAATACAAGGCATCAAAATTGGAAAGGAAGAAGTAAAACTATCACTGTTTGCAGACGATATGATACTATACGTCGAAAACCCGGAAAAATCCACAACAAAACTACTAGAGCTAATAAATGAGTACAGCAAAGTAGCAGGTTACAAGATCAACATTAAAAAATCTGTAGCATTTCTATACACTAGTAATGAACAAGCTGAGGGGGAAATCAAGAAACGAATCCCATTTACAATTGCAACTAAAAGAATAAAATACCTAGGAATAAATTTAACTAAAGAGACAAAAAACCTATATAAAGAAAACTACAAAAAACTGCTAAAAGAAATCACAGAAGACCTAAATAGATGGAAGGGCATACCGTGTTCATGGATTGGAAGACTAAATATAGTTAAGATGTCAATCCTACCTAAATTGATTTACAGATTCAATGCAATACCAATCAAAATCCCAACAACTTATTTTTCAGAAATAGAAAAACCAATAAGCAAATTTATCTGGAAGGGCAGGGTGCCCCGAATTGCTAAAAACATCTTGAGGAAAAAAAACGAAGCTGGAGGTCTCGCGCTGCCTGACTTTAAGGCATATTATGAAGCCACAGTGGTCAAAACAGCATGGTATTGGCATAAAGATAGATATATCGACCAATGGAATCGAATAGAGTGCTCAGATATAGACCCTCTCATCTATGGACATTTGATCTTTGATAAGGCAGTCAAGCCAACTCACCTGGGACAGAGCAGTCTCTTCAATAAATGGTGCCTAGAGAACTGGATATCCATATGCAAAAGAATGAAAGAAGACCCATCTCTCACACCCTATACAAAAGTTAACTCAAAATGGATCAAAGATCTAAACATTAGGTCTAAGACCATAAAACAGTTAGAGGAAAATGTTGGGAGATATCTTATGGATCTTACAACTGGAGGCGGTTTTATGGACCTTAAACCTAAAGCAAGAGCACTGAAGAAGGAAATAAATAAATGGGAACTCCTCAAAATTAAACACTTTTGTGCATCAAAGAACTTCATCAAGAAAGTAGAAAGACAGCCTTCACAATGGGAGACAATATTTGGAAATGATATATCAGATAAAGGTCTAGTATCCAGAATTTATAAAGAGATTGTTCATCTCAACAACAAAAAGACAGCCAACCCAATTACAAAATGGGAAAAAGACTTGAACAGACACCTCTCAGAAGAGGAAATACGGATGGCCAAGAGGCACATGAAGAGATGCTCAATGTCCCTGGCCATTAGAGAAATGCAAATCAAAACCACAATGAGATATCATCTCACACCCACCAGAATGGCCATTATCAACAAAACAGAAAATGACAAGTGCTGGAGAGGATGCGGAGAAAGAGGCACACTTATCCACTGTTGGTGGGAATGTCAAAGGGTGCAACCACTGTGGAAGGCAGTTTGGCGGTTCCTCAAAAAGCTGAATATAGAACTGCCATATGACCCAGCAATACCATTGCTAGGTATCTACTCAAAGGACTTAAGGGCAAAGACACAAACGGACATTTGCACACCAATGTTTATAGCAGCATTATTTACAATTGCAAAGAGATGGAAACAGCCAAAATCTCCATCAACAGAAGAGTGGCTAAACAAACTGTGGTATATACATACGATGGAATATTATGCAGCTTTAAGACAAGATAAACTTATGAACCATGTAATAACATGGATGGACCTAGAGAATATTATGCTGAGTGAATCCAGCCAAAAACTAAAGGACAAATACTGTATGGTCCCACTGATGTGAACGGACATTCGAGAATAAACTTGAAATATGTCATTGGTAACAGAGTTCAGCAGGAGTTAGAAACAGGGTAAGACAATGGGTAATTGAAGCTGAAGGGATACAGACTGTGCAACAGGACTAGATACAAAAACTCAAAAATGGACAGCACAATAATACCTAATTGTAAAGTAATCATGTTAAAACACTGAATGAAGCTGCATCTGAGCTATAGGTTTTTGTTTTGTTTTGTGTTGTTTTGTTTTGATTTTACTATTATTACTTTTATTTTTTTCTCTATATTAACATTCTATATCTTTTTCGGTTATGTTGCTAGTTCTTCTAAACCAATGCAAATGTACTAAGAAATGATGATCATGCATCTATGTGATGATGTTAAGAATTAATGATTGCATGTGTAGAATGGTATGATCTCTAAATGTTGGGTTAATTTCTTTTTTTATGTTAATTAAAAAAAAAAAAAGAGAAGGGATAATTGGAGATGAAGGGATACAGACTGTACAACGGGACTGGATATAAAAACTCAGAAATGGACAGCACAATACTACCCAATTGTAATGCAATTATGTTAAAACACTGAATGAAGCTGCATGTGAGGTATAGGTTTTTTGTTTTTGTTTTTTTTGGTTTTTTTCTTTCTATTATTGTTTCAATTCTTATTCTGTTGTCTTTTTATTTCTTTTTCTAAATCGATGCAAATGTACTAAGAAATGATGAATATGCAACTATGTGATGTTATTAAGAATTACTGATTGTACATGTAGATTGGAATGATTTCTAATTGTTTTGTTAATTCTTTTTTTAATTAATAAAAAAAAAAAGAATTGCTTGAATAATAAAAAAAAAAAATAAAAAATAAAAAAATAAATTATTGAGTGGCATGTCCAAACCCTGAATGTTTATTTTATACTATTAGGTGAAAAGACACAGGACATAATGTTTTGTGTGCATACTATCAATCATGTGCAAAACAGGCAGTCCTCACTTTGCAAGATTCTGAGATGCATGAATTTCAGCCAATAATCTCCAACAGCATGATTCAAATTTTAGCCTTCATGGTATATCAACTGTTAATAGTTGCATACGGTACAAACCCTACTTTCAACTTTAATTTCACATATCACTACATAAACAACAGGTGCACCTCATGATCAGTGACCAATCACTTCACTTTTTTCAAAGTCTGCTTGGCTACTGTGCATCTGCTACTCTGTTCATTTACTGTCAGCAAAACATGTCGTTGTGTTGCCTCCTTGTGTCCCAGTGATAGACCCACGTGGTATTTTACCAAAAAAATGGATGCTCAGAAAAGTAATTGGCCAACATGTGAAAGTGCAAAAAGTGAAAATGCTGGAAGGGATTTAGATGTGGTTATGAGATAGAACATTGCCTCTGAGAGATTCTAGATATGTGGCCACATGTAATTAGTGAATATGAACTTATCAACACAAATCAGGAAAGTGGTTGTGACAAGAATGATGTGCCTGAGGGAAAAACACTGGCAAAAAACTTCACATTAAAGGAATTCTTAGAGATATTTCATGACATTGAAAACTCAAAGGATAAAATGTTGGAAGTGGATCCAAAATTAGAAATGTGTATGACAATTTTCCCAGGCATAGAAAAGATGATTGCTTCATATTTTAAGTTAAATGACAAGAAGGAAGAAGCACTGTTTAGACTATTCAATCAATTTTTATGAGGAAATAAAATATGTTAATTTTTAACATTTATGTTTTAAATTACAGTGTACAACATGAATATTAGTTTTACTATATTTTACATTTTCCTTTACGTTTGTAGCAAGGGAGTGTCAACACTTTGAGAAAATGTTTAATGGTCATGGAACTATCGTCATTTCCCCATTATTTATTCATATCATTTTGCATGGTTTCAGCTCACATGATCATTTTCATGGTTCTGTACTACAATGCAAATCTAGAACTGCCTAAATATGTATAAACACACACTCATGCACACACACTAACCCAAACATACGGAAGAAAACACACACCTGCTGGATTGTGAGCCAATGGAATGTGGACAATTGTACTTTCCTTTCATCTGCTTTTTAAATGGCTTTGAAATGTTTAATGAGTATGTATCAAGAGCATGGGATGAGGGTAGCAGAGGGTACTGGAAAGAAAGTGGATGCCCCCTAATGTTTTAAGTATATCAAATGGAATTTAAAAACCTAATTTTAATATGTTCCCCAGGGAGGAGAAAATATTGGTATGGAATAATGGGGAATTTTGTTTGTTTGTTTTGGTATAAAAATAATAACAGAATTTCCAAGTTTTTAAAATTAAAATTAAGTAAAAAAGTAAAAAAAAAAGTTTTTAAAAGTAAAATAAGCCATAAGACTCTGTGGCAGCAGATGGGACACTTTGAGATAGCAGATGCCAGTGAAAGTAACGTCAAGTTGCAATGTACACATATGACCATTAAAAGTTGTGATTACAGTGGTTAAGTAAATTTCATCTCCTAAATCCTAAAAACAAAGTTCAAGTTACAATTAATTCCTACCTTGTTGGTATAATTTACCATTACTTATGGTCAGAAAGTCGACTTTCCATTTTGTTCAATCTGTCTTAAGAAAGATCCTTGGAATCTTGTGTATCGACACCTTTCTAGGACTCTGCAAAACTTTTCTAGCTTACTAGGTTAGGGGTAGCATCAAGAGTTCATGAGATAATTATACCACAATAGCTTTTTGCCAATGACTCGAGAAAATAACCTAAATGTGGGTTGTTGCCATTTTAAATGAATGAATTTACCTTTCAATCGCATAACAGAGGAAGCTTTATAGCTATATAGTTTCATATAAAATACATAGTTATACTCAGTTTCATATAAGGGTATATATAATCTTGGTTGGGCCCTTTAAAAATTGACAAGTATTCTCAAATTTAGGGCCAATCCAAATATAAGGCAACCCTTTATTATTCCAATGAGAAGACCTAAAAAAAGGGATTTGGGACCAACATAGGTATATAAAAGAAAAAATTATAAATCTACATTAATATAGATACCATCAAATTTAAAATTGTATAATTGTAGATACCATCAAATTTAAAATTGTATAATTGGTAAAAAGTTAATATTAAATTTTTGCTTTTCCCTACTTTCACAAATAAAGAAACAATTTTATTTCAACTCCTTACCTGCTTTACTAACATCAACACTACTACCTTACTAGAATCACTTTTTGAGTCATCTGACATACTTTCCATAATTGATCTTCAATTCCAACTAAGTAAAATACAGCAATTTTTGAAACCAGTGACATTGTCTCTGAAAAGTTTGTGGCACAGCATACGTATTTTCATTTTTCATCTCCAAAATAAATACAAAATAATTATTTTTAAAGTCATCTTTATAAGGCTTGCAATTAGGAGGTCATATGCCCAGGAATTGCTTGGAAAGCAACTTGCCTTCTTTTTTTAAATGATTCTATCATGAATCCTCTATAAGCATCTCAAACTAGCATGGTTTGCAGTCATTTCAGGCTAATACGTCTTCTCCAGATAATATTTTATTACTCAAAATAAAGCAGCTGATATGTCATTTCCAAATATTATCTCCCATTGTGTAGGCTGTCTTTCTACTTTCTTGATGAAGTTCTTTGATGCACAAAAATGTTTAATTTTGAGGAGCTCCCATTTATTTCTTTCTTTCTTCAGTGCTCTTGCTTTAGGTTTAAGGTCCATAAAACCACCTCCAGTTGTAAGATTCATAAGATATCTCCCTACATTTTCCTCTAACTGTTTTATGGTCTTAGACCTAATGTTTAGATCTTTGATCCATTTTGAGTTAACTTTTGTATAGGGTGTGAGAGATGGGTCTTCTTTCATTCTTTTGCATATGGATATCCAGTTCTCTAGGCACCATTTATTGAAGAGACTGCTCTGTCCCAGGTGAGTTGGCTTGACTGCCTTATCAAAGATCAAATGTCCATAGATGAGAGGGTCTATATCTGAGCACTCTATTCGATTCCATTGGTCGATATATCTATCTTTATGCCAATACCATGCTGTTTTGACCACTGTGGCTTCATAATATGCCTTAAAGTCCGGCATCGTGAGACCTCCAGCTTCGTTTTTTTTCCTCAAGATGTTTTTAGCAATTTGGGGCACCCTGCCCTTCCAGATAAATTTGCTTATTGGTTTTTCTAATTCTGAAAAATAAGTTGTTGGGATTTTGATTGGTATTGCATTGAATCTGTAGATCAGTTTAGGTAGGATTGACATCTTAATTATATTTAGTCTTCCAATCCATGAACACGGTATGCCCTTCCATCTATTTAGGTCTTCTGTGATTTCTTTTAGCAGTTTTTTGTAGTTTTCTTTATATAGGTTTTTTGTCTCTTTGGTTAAATTTATTCCTAGGTATTTTATTCTTTTAGTTGCGATTGTAAATGGGATTCGTTTCTTGATTTCCCCCTCAGCTTGTTCATTACTAGTGTATAGAAAAGCTACAGATTTTTGAATGTTGATCTTGTAACCTGCTACTTTGCTGTACTCATTTATTAGCTCTAGTAGTTTTGTTGTGGATTTTTCCGGATTTTTGACGTATAGTATCATATCATCTGCAAACAGTGATAGTTTTACTTCTTCCTTTCCAATTTTGATGCCTTGTATTTCTTTTTCTTGTCTAATTGCTTTGGCTAGAACTTCTAACACAATGTTGAATAATAGTGGTGATAGTGGACATCCTTGTCTTGTTCCTGATCTTAGGGGGAAAGTTTTCAATTTTTCCCCATTGAGGATGATATTAGCTGTGTATGGATGGCCAAGAGGCACATGAAGAAATGCTCAATGTCCCTGGCCATTAGAGAAATGCAAATCAAAACCACAATGAGATATCATCTCACACCCACCAGAATGGCCATTATCAACAAAACAGAAAATGACAAGTGCTGGAGAGGATGCGGAGAAAGAGGCACACTTATCCACTGTTGGTGGGAATGTCAAAGGGTGCAACCACTGTGGAAGGCAGTTTGGCGGTTCCTCAAAAAGCTGAATATAGAATTGCCATACGACCCAGCAATACCATTGCTAGGTATCTACTCAAAGGACTTAAGGGCAAAGACACAAACGGACATTTGCACACCAATGTTTATGGCAGCGTTATTTACAATTGCAAAGAGATGGAAACAGCCAAAATGTCCATCAACAGAAGAATGGCTAAATAAACTGTGGTATATACGTACGATGGAATATTATGCAGCATTAAGACAAGATAAACTTATGAGGCATGTAATAACATGGATGGACCTAGAGAATATTATGCTGAGTGAGTCCAGCCAAAAACTAAAGGACAAATACTGTATGGTCCCACTGATGTGAATGGACATTCGAGAATAAACTTGAAATATGTCATTGGTAACAGAGTCCAGCAGGAGTTAGAAACAGGGTAAGATAATGGGTAATTGGAGTGGAAGGGATACAGACTGTGCAACAGGACTAAATACAAAAACTCAAAAATGGACAGCACAATAACACCTAATTGTAAAGTAATCATGTTAAAACACTGAATGAAGCTGCATCTGAGCTATAGGGTTTTTTGTTGTTGTTGTTTTTTACTATCATTACTACTTTTATTTCTTTTCTCTATATTAACATTTTATATCTTTTTCTGTTGTGTTGCTAGTTCCTCTAAACCAATGCAAATGTACTAAGAAACGATGATCATGCATCTATGTGATGATGTTAAGAATTACTGAGTGCATATGTAGAACGGTATGATTTCTAAATGTTGTGTTAATTTCTTTTTTTTATTTTTATTTATTTTTTCTTTTTTTCTTTCTTTCCGTTAATAAAAAAATAAAAAATAAAAAAAATAATAAAAAAAATAAAAATAAAAAATAAAGCAGCTGAAAGGACATCCCGTCATATGAGGAGATTTTAAGGAAACTAGACTTACAGATGGTGTTTTATTCAATCTTGGCCAACTCCCTCTGCCTTTACATACACTGCCGCCCTCGTTTTCACTCCTGTGGTGGACTGGATCATGTAGCTCAGTTCACACATGTTCTCGGTCTTGGCCCGCACTCGTGTGGGTGTGGACCCTCTGTAAACCAGACCTCTTCAAGACGTGGTTTTAGTTAAGCGTGGTCCCAATGAATGAGGGTGGGGCTCAATCCCAGTCACTGGAGTCCTCTATAAGCAGAAGAAATTCAGACACAGTCTGAGAAAGCCACAGAGAGGAACCAAACGCCAGAAGTCAACAGAACTCAGATGAGAAGTGAGAAGTCATCACTGCGTGATGGGAAACCCAAGGAACCCAAGGGTTACTGACAATCCAGTCCACTAACAACTCCGGGAGGAAGCAAGTCTTCAGGCAGCCAAAACTGCGTGACAATAAACTCCATTATTTAAGCCGCTGTGTGGTATTTTCAATATTTGTTGCAGCAGCATCCCACTCTTGTCATCAAATCTGTATCAGCTTTCTGAGACTGCTATTACAAATTACCATGAATGTGACAGCTTAAAAAAAACAGAAATTTATGTTCACATGGTTCTGGAAGCTAGAAGCCTGAAATGCAGCAGGGATGTCCTTCTGGGGGCTCTGCGAGAAGAATTCACTCTTTTGCCCCTTCCAGCTTCTGGTGATTGTCAGAATTCCTTGAATTGTGGCTGCATTCATCACTCCGATTTCTGCCTCCATGGTCACACTGCCTCCTCCTCTTCCACCAGGCAAATCTCCCCTGTGTGTCTCTTATAAGTTGACTTGTCATTGGGCTTTCGGCCCACCCTGATAATACGGGAAATGCTGATTTGAATCAGTGGTGGACTCCAGAAAAGCCAAGCCCTTTAATCTTCATTCAATATTGTTGGATGGGAGCTTTTAGATTGTGTCCATGGAGATGTGACCCAACCAATTGTGAATGGTAACTTTTGATTAGATGGTTTCCATGGAGATGCATCTCCACCTATTCAAGGTGGGGTTGCCTACTGGAGCCCTTTAAGAGGGAATCATTTTGGAAAAAGCTTTAGAGCCCATGCAGCCAGACACCTTTAGAGATGAAGAAGGAAAATGCCACCAGGGGAGCTTCATGAAACAAGAAGCCTGGAGAGAAAGCTAACAGAGGTCGCCATACGTTTTCCAGTTGACAGAGAAACCTGAACATCATTGGCCTTTTTGAACCAAGGTGTCTTTCACTGGATGCCTTAGATTGGACATTTCAATAGCCTTGCTTTAATTTGGACATTTTCACAGCCTTAGAACATGAAAATTTGCAACTTAATAAATTTCCCTTTTTAAAAGCCATTCAAGGGCACAGTGGCTCAGCAGGTAGAGTTCTCACCTGCCATGCCACAGACTCAGGCTCTGTTCCTGGTGACTGCCCATGCAAAAAAAAAAGAGAAAATAAAGCCATTCCATTGCTGGTGTATTACATTCTGGCAGCTTACAAACCAGAACACAGGATGATCTACTCATCTCAAGATCCTTAACTTAATTACATCTGCAAAGATTATTTTTCCAAATATGGTAAGACTCCTGGGTTCCAGGGATATTAAAATGTCATTTTAGGGGGCCACCATTCAGTGAATTGCACTCCTTTTTTTTTGTCTCTCTTTGTTCCCAAGCAATTCTATTTGTCTAGCATATCCTGATCTCCCTGATCAATGACTCCTTCTAATTTTAGACTCATCTCAAATACTACCATCTTCAGAAAGTTCTTGTTGATATCTGTGAGCAGTTATGTACTTCCTCTTCTATATGCTTTCATAGTGCTTTACTCATAACACTATGATACTAGTGCCTCCTTGTTGTGATTTGGTCTTTTAAAAGTTGTGTCACTCACTTCTCAGAAGAGGAAATACAAATGGCCAAAAGGCACATGAAGAGATGCTCAACGCCCCTGGCCATTAGAGAAATGCAAATCGAAACCACAATGAGATATCATTTCACACCCACCAGAAAGGCCATTATCAACAAAACAGAAAATGACAAGTGCTGGAGAGGATGTGGAGAAAGAGGCACATTTATTCACTGTTGGTGGGAATGTCAAATGGTGCAACCACTGTGGAAGGCAGTTTGGCGGTTCCTCAAAAAGCTGAATATAGAATTGCCATATGACCCAGCAATACCATTGCTAGGTATCTACTCTGAGGACATAAGGGCAAAGACACAAACGGACATTTGCACACCTATGTTTATAGCAGCATTATTTACAATTGCAAGGAGATGGAAACAGCCAAAATGTCCATCAACAGACGAGTGGCTAAACAAACTGTGGCATATACATATGATGGAATATTATGCAGCTTTAAGACAGAATAAACTTATGAAGCATGTAATAACATGGATGGACCTAGAGAACATTATGCTGAGTGAGACTAGCCAAAAACTAAAGGACAAATACTGTATGGTCTCATTGATATGAACTGACATTAGTGAATAAACTTGGAATATTTTGCTCATAACAGAGACCATCAAGAGACAGAAATAGGGTAATATATTGGGTAATTGGAACTGAAGGGATACAGACTGTGCAACAGGACTGGATACAAAAACTCAGAAATGGACAGCACAATACTACCTAACTGTAATATAATTATGTTAAAACACTGAATGAAGCTGCATGTGAGAATGATAGAGGGAGGAGGGCTGGGGACATATTGAGATCAGAAAGATATATGTTAAAGATTGAGATGGTATAATCTAGGAGTGCCTAGAGTGTATAATAACAGTGAAATGTACAAGGTACAATTTTAAAAATGTTTTTGCATGAGGAAGAACAAAGGAATGTCATTATTGCAGGGTACTGAAAATAGATGGTAATTAATACTTTAAAATGTCACCTTCTGTGTGAGACTAAAGCAAAAAATGTTTATCTGTTACAAAATTAATATTTTGACTAGTGCATTTCCTAATATAACTTATGTAGATAGTTTGATTGAACGTCATAAGTACTTGGAATCTCAGGTAGGACATGAGATTTTGTTGGTTTGTCCAGAGTGATGCCCCGATGAATCCCAGAGTGATTCGATCAGTGAGTGGAAAAGTATCTGCAAAGCCCCCTTTGGGGAGTGGTGAGAACAGGGAGAAATTCAACTTCCCCAAGTTGAATTCTTGATATTCTCACAAGCAGTGTGGACAACCAAAGCTATAGGCAGAGCCCCCAGTCTTGGGGTTTGTTCATATGAAACTTAACCCCACAAAGGATAGGTCAAGCCTACTTAAAATTTAGGCCCAAGAGTCACCCTCAAGAGAGCCTCTTTTGTTGCTCAGATGTGGCCCCTCTCTCCAGCCAACACAACGAGCAGTCTCACCACCCTGCCCCTGCCTACGTGGGACATAACTCCCAGGGGTGTGGACCTTCCTGGCAACGTGGGACAGAGATCTTGGAATGAGTGGAGATTCAGCATCAAGGGATTGAGAAAAACCCTAGAATGAGCTGAGACTTAGCATTAAGGGATTGAGAAAACCTTCTCGACCAAAAGGGGGAAGAGAGAAATGAGACAAAGTGTCAATGGCTGAGAGATTCCAAACAGAGTTGAGAGGTTATCCCGGAGGTTATTCTTATGCATCAAGTAAACATCATCTTGTTATTCAAGATGTAATGGAGAGGCTGGAGGGAACTGCTGGAAAATGTAGAGCTGTGTTCTAGTAGCCATATTTCTTGATGATGATTGTACAATGATAAAGCTTTCACAATGTGACTGTGTGATTGTGAAAACCTTGTGTCTGATGCTTCTTTTATCTACTTTGTCAACAAACGAGTAGAACATATGGAATAAAAATAAATAATAGGGGGAACAAATGTTAAAATAAATTTAGTTTGAAATGCTAGTGATCAATGAAAGCGAGGGATAAGGGGTATGGTATGTAAAATTTTTTTTCCTGTTTTTGTTTTATTTTTCTGTTGTCTTTTTATGTCTTTTTCTGAATTGAGGCAAATGTATGGGAAATGATCATGATGATGAATACGCAACTATGTGATGATATTGTGAATTGCTGAGTGTATGTGTTGGGAATGTTTGTGCTTCTTGTAATTTTTTTTAATTAATAAAAAATTAAAAAAAAAAAAGTTGTGTCACTCACTTGAACACAAGGATTTGGAATGACAGGTCTGTTCCGTATCTTGAACATAAGGCTTTGGGTGGCCGGGTTCTGTATGTATCTCAGCATCTTGATAAATAAATAATTTCATATTGCTTTATGAATATGTGTCTGCATTTCACCTCTCTCAGACGCAAATGATTTCATGGAGGATAATTATATATATATATATACAATGGCATGAAAAACATGGAATCTAACAGGTAGATAACCTGCCAAATTAGGGAAATCATAAACTGCGCTCTATCAAAGCTTAGAAAGAACTAAAGGTTCTTTTTCACAGTCACACATTAAAAAGAATATGATTACTAGTGAAATAATACAACTAGATGGAAAAAACTAGGATAGGAAAACAAAAAAAGATAGCTTTAAAAGTTATCAGACGGTACTTACTTTTTTTTAATCATGTTAACAACATAATTAATATAATCTTCATTACTCTAAAAATGAGAAACATAATTAATATAATCTTCATTACTCTAAAAATGAGAAAAAATATGTTACTGAAATTTAGACTACTTTATTGTTTTACTAATACTGCATTTTTTTGCTACATATAAATAGAATTTATATATGGAATGTCATTATTAGTGTTTTTAGTTTCCATAAAAGTATTTAAAGTATCCATGTGTTTAAAAAATCTTACTTGAATACAGTAAGTATTTCTTCCTTCTCCTTTTTTTTCAGGATATCAAGTATTATTACAAATTATGTACATTTTAAAAATTAGTATACAATAATCTTTGTCTTAGAAAGTTTCTTTCTAAAAATGGTCATCTTGGGATGGCTTATTTCAAAGAACCACTCTTTTTTAATAATGTCTTCCTTTTATGAGTATTTATATGACAATAAGCTTACTTCAAAATTACACCACATTTTACCAGGCAATATTATTCAGTTCGATTATCAAAGTTCCTTCAATCAACAAATTTTGTGCACCGAGTCTTCATTGAACACTCTAGTAGAATAGATGCCAGACTCACTGTAAATAGCTCTTCATGGCCTATCCTCTCAGAATGATTTTTTTTGTGTGTAAAATAACTGATAACATTTATAAGATGTGGCTTCAGGGCCCATAAGTATTTCCTACATAAAATTCTGAAAATAGTTTCAACAATGACAGTTTTACGTCAAATCTGAGTCCTGTGAAAGGTATATGGTCAAGTTGTTTGTCTAAAAATATCTATCATGATGTAAATAGTTCTATTGTACTTCTTATGGTTCTTAAGATAGCCATAAATTTAACCACCAGCTATCTGTCACATGTTGAAAGGTGTATTTTATACATAGCACTAAAGTTATATTTCTTAAATATTCTATATTCCGTTTTTAAGTTTGCTGCTCAATATTTTCTTATTGACCTAAAAATTTCAGGCAGAAGTGTACTGTGTCAACAACAAAGAATTTAAGATTGCAATATATAAAATAAGGAAATGTGATAGAAGATTTTGGAAGTTATATGTATTCTTCCAATCTTCAGAAATTAAAATTTGAGAGAATGATTGCTTAATCTTTTATTTATATTTTCTTATCGGTTCTGCTATTGCTTGTTTATTTGAGAGTTTTTTTCTGAATTCAAATATTTAATTACCATAGAAAATTCAAACAATAAAGAAAGGCAAACAAAGACCCCTTTAACACCCAGTACTCAGAGATAACAATTATTTATATTTTAGAAACCAACTTACTAAGATTACTCACTCCCTTTTTTCTTTATACATTTCATCTTCTTAAATACATGTTTTTCCTGCCTTTCTCCTTCCCTCCTTTTTTTCTATCTCTAATTTTATACAGTAATTTTATGTTACATGTGATGCTTTGCAATTTTTCTCACTCAGCAAAATGATAGGGACATCACTTTTTATTAGTGAATATAGACAACTGTTCTCCTTTCAATGACTACAGAGTATTGCATTGTAGAGATGCATATGTTTTTAATCAGCCTCATTGATAGATATTTTGATTGTTACCAATATTATGCTTCAACGAAGCAATACTACACTGAACATTCTTGAAATAATTATTTATTGAACACTTACTATGGGTCATGCAACTAGTACATCTTAGTTCATTTAATCCCTTAAACAACCCTAAGCCATAGGTAATATTATCATCACTATTTTACAGATAAAAAAAAAGTGAAGCATACAGAATTTAAATAACATGCTCAAGTTTACCAGCTAGAAGGCAGAGAAGCTGTTCTTTGGCAGTCTAGAATCAGAGTCTGTGTTTTAAATACCCTACTATGCAGTCATACTTTTATTATTTCAAAACACTTGACTGATTATCTCCTTAGGATGAGTCCCCAGAATTAGGGTATCTGAGACAAAAGACACATACATTTAAAATGTGATACCTGATGCCAAATTTTCTTCCCAAAAGTTCTATGGTGTTGATATTTATACAGTACTTTATAGTTTTACATGTGTTGAAGGCAAGATTGAATAGTTTAGCACCATCCAGATGATCTGGTTTTGAATTTGGTTCTATGTATTATTGGGCAAGTTGCTCACTTTCTTTAAGTTCCAGTTTCTTCAACTGTAAAATCAGGATAATAATATCTACGCTGCAGGGATGATATGCAAATTTTAAATAATGTATATAAAATATATTTGACAGTTCCTCAGATATAGGTGATCCTGAATAAATGATAGTTATTATTACTTAGTATATATTATCTTTTAATTATATACTACCTGTGTATTGGGCTTAGCAAATTTTATTACTATATTATCAATTTCAATGCTCTACAGTAAATGTAATTTCTGTACCATGCAATATGCAGGACTCCTATGTTAAATGCAAATCAAACTCGGCAATTTTATTTCTCCATAGTTAATCATTATATTTTCTTTGTAGACTGAAATATTTATTTTTGTCTTCTATTCAATAAAGGTGTTTATGAATTGCTATTTTTAGCTATATATTTTTCAAAGCAATAGAGTGATTACCCTTGAAGAATGGAATTTGGAGACTATGTAGATTGGGAGCAGGGGAGGATATTAATTTTTTACACTTACATCTGCAATAGCAACAATCACCACAGAGTCCTTTTCTTCTGAAAGAGTCATCCTGGAGACAACAGAGGTCAGTGTTTGCTTCAGGTAACTATAATTTCCTCTGTTCATAGTGGGAATACCCAGCGCAAAAGAAACTGCAAACAGAGGGATATGGTGTCATCATTTTAAACCACAGAGAAAATACATTTAGCATTAATACCTACGTTTATTTCTATGTTTGGGTTAGTTCTATGATTGCCAAAAGAGTGCTTGAAACTCACAAAATTGATCCGAGCTACTGTTAATTTTTTATCACACATTTCATTTTCAGTTTGAGAAAACTTTGCAGGTGAGTGTTACTAAGTGCATTAAATAGACTCCAAGATGTGGTCATTTTGGAGGATCTCAGTGTAGTGAAAAATAAAACTATCTACTTTCCACCATAGCTATCATCTAATTGCAAAACGTTACACATTGGCTGATTGTATAACTCTTCTTCCTAAAGAGAAGCTGGAACCTCAAAATAGGAAAATACTGTGAAATACTTTCAGCTGTGAAAAAACTAAGTATTAAGTAGTTTGCAAATGATTTGATGGAATGAGTCCATGCCCCTAAGTGACTTTTATTACCTAGTAATGACTTAAGCACTGGGAAGATGTCATCTTAAATAATAATTAAAATTCAGTCAATGAAGTCTCCCAAACTCAACTGTGGCTGCACCACCCTCTAGTTGTGCGAGCTTGGACAGGATATGCCTCCTCTCCATCCTGCATTATTCCAGCTTTGAAAGGGGGATAAAAGACTTCTAGAATGGCTGTGAGAGGAAGCCAGAAAATTCTCTTTCTGTAAATCTATAAAAAGTTACCAAAAACAAATATTTCAGGGCTCTGGACTACAACAAACTAAGAAGTATTCAATCAAGATAAATGAATGAACTTTCATAAGAAGAGTTTGGGCATTTTTCCATGTTTATTGGCCTTTTGGATATCTTTTGTGAAATCCCTGATTAAGCTCTTACCCATTTTCTACTACGTTAGCTATATGTGCTGTAAATATCACCTCCCACTCTAGAATCCCTTTTCAATGTTTTATACCTCCTGTTTTAAGAAAAGAAATTCTTAAATTTAATGTTGTCCAGTGAATCAGTTAATTCCTTTATAGTCCGTGCTTTTGAGTCCTGCTGAAAAATCTTAGCTTATCTCTGGACATAATCTCCTAAATTTTCTCCTAGGTCATTTATTATTTGCCTTTCATATTTAGACCTAAAATATACCTGAAAATTTTATTTCTATGGATGATGTGAGGCAGGAATTAAGTTTCAAACAGAGTCGTTCACTATACAATGCAATCCCTGGAATGGCTCCCCTGCCCTGAGGATAAAGAATATATTTACAAGAGTCTACAGGGCCCTTAGCAACCTTGTCCCTTGCTATCTCTTCTGATTCAACTGCCACCTTTAAATCAGCCGTATTTAATGTCTTTTGCCTGCTCAAATTGACCAATACCACTCTCTCATCTCCAAGATACCTCCTTCTAGCTAAAATGCCTTTCTCCTCTTGTATACTGGGAGACTTTAACTCAATCTTCAAAACTTATCTCAGTTATTACCTCTTCTGTAGAGCTTTTGGTGACCAAGGAAAATAAGGGATAATCAGATATGAATAGATTTATAACAAAGAGTTATAAAGCATTCAGCAGATGCTTAATGCATGTTTGACTTATACTGACTTATTTTCTTATTATCTGTATTAAACTTGAATTCGAACTCAATTCACCAAATATTTATTGAATTACTTTCTGCCAAATAGCCTACTAGTTTCTAGTCCATATCAATGTCAGATAGATATGTAGTTCATAAATCCATGTGCATCATAAAAATGGATTACATTTTCAAACTTCAAAGAATGTCACAAAGATGAAAATATCTGTATTGTATTTTCCAATCCAAGTTTTCTGACCTCCTGTTTTCCCTTTGCCAATGATTACATCAGGATAAACTCTTCCTGCTTTCCTCAGATGAGGGAAAAATAACTTTAACTCTTCAAATGTATTATATTCTGTTTCATCTGTACCCAAGGTATCCACTTTCTTCTCAACTGAAAGAAAGAAAAAATAAGGCTTTTGAGTTTCCAACTATGTGGATATTTCTCCTTCTAGTATAATTTTTTTAAAGTTAAGGTTAATTAATTAATTTACAGATTAATTTAGTATTCAATAAAAAAGAAATACTCTGTCAATGTGATGACCAAAAATAGAAGCCACAAAATGTAGCTCAAAAATTATTGATTCATCTTTTATTTAAAAATGCATATTTAATTTAAGCCTAGCCTAAAGAATTATACAAAGTAGAGGCTAATAGAACCATAAGTTCCTAATGAAGCAGGTATAACTACAACATGCTATAATCAGCCTGCTCTGCTATTTTGATTCAAATTATTTCACTAGTTTGTGTCTTCATAACTTCATTTCACAGCTCCTCGACATATAATAAATCTACTTGTACCATTAATTAGAAATTGCTGTTTAATTATTTTGCAAGGGCTGGTAAGTCATTTCATGAAAGCATACCAATTAAATTACAGTTCTTAGAATACATATGTAATAGTTTTCTCTCTCCTCTCTTCAGAATATCAGTCATTGTACTCTGATAAATGTGTTCTCCTGGTTTATATCAATGGCAGTAGAGGGCTGACCAGCATTTACCTGCCTGGGGGATATGGTCATGACATTTCAATACCCTAGATCAGGTGTTTTAAAAGGGGGGACTATATGAATATATAACAATTAATACTGAAACTTTGGATATGCTCTGGAGATTACATAGAGCTGCAGATGAAGGAAGAGTATACTATAAAAATATTTAATGTGAAAGTACTAGGGGATGCAAAATAAGTATGACTGCATGATTCCCATCAGTGGTATCTTTTTCAGTGTCCTCTTATATTACTTAGTGGTGTGTTTTTTTTTCCTTCATTTTTGTTGCTGTTGTGGGAGAAATTGTGGGTTTACAAAATGATCATGCATAAAATACAAGATTCCCATATACTATCCTATTATTAACACCATGCACTGGTGTGGTACAGTTGTTATAATTGGTGAAAGCACATTTTTATAATTGTACTATAAATTATAGTCCACAGTTTAACTTAGAATTCACTATTTGTGTTATTCAATTCCATGGATTTTCTTACTTTTTATTCTAGTAACATATATACAACCAAAAATTTCCCCTTTTAATCACATTCAAATATATAATTCAGTATTGTTGGTTATATTCACAATATTGTGCTGCCATCACCACCATCCGTTACCAAAACTTCTCCATCATCCCAGGTAGAAACTTTGTACATTTGAAGCCTTAACTCCCTATTCCCTACCTCCATGCTATTATCTGGTAACCTATATTCTAGATTCCAACTCTATGAATTTGCTTATTCTAATATTTTAATATCAAGTGATACATTGGGAATTTGGGACTAGCTCCTTTACCACCTGACAGGCAAAGAGAAAACTGTTCCAAATCATAAGTGAGGCACAGATAGTCCTAATAGTCCTTGGCATAAAGTGGCATCTCAATTGCTAAAGGTTTCACTGACAGTGGTCTGGCATAGGGGAAGGCTGTGAAAAGTGTGATTCTTTAGGCATTTAAAAGATATGGGGAGAACAAAGACTACAAAGAGAGCGGAATTGCTGGTGTGTAGTAAAAAACTTAACCTTGCCCAAAGAGAGGCCTGGTCTTTCCCTTGGTTCCTGGGAGGTAATTTCTAAGCTTTAGAATGTTCTGCCTGATAAAAGTGTCTTTGTTTACCTGGGGCCTTGAGCTGTGCCAGATGGTCTAGCAATGTGATTTATGGTAGGGTCTGTGGGTCACACAGTATCAGCTCGACCTCTGGAAGGGCAAGAGAGTGAGGTCATCCATGTGAGCATGAGGGTTCCTGACTGCCAATGCTTTATGCATGTCATCGCACAAAGTTACTGAGAGGAATTATTACTTTTCATGTCTCCACTGGGAGAGGACAATTAGAAGTTCTGCATTTAGAATTCTCACGGACTCCGTCCCATGCATCTTTCCATGGACTCATTTCAGTTTGTATCCTTTCATTGCAATAAACTGTATCTGCAAGCATAACATCTTTCAGTGAGTCCTTCTAGTGAAGACTCTAGAGAGTGGTCTTGGTGGACCTCAGTGAGGGTGGTTTTTTGGACTGCCCCAAACTCTAAAGTTGGTTACAGCTAAAATGCATTGACAACCTGTAAAGAGATAATGAGCGTCTGAGGGCCATTAGCAATTAGTCATTGGGTAAATATGAAAGTCAGAAGTCTCTTGGGGAATGTACAAAGAAGCCCTTATCTCCTGCAGTGGAAGAACAGACACAGCCAAATGCCAGGCAAGATCTAATTGCTACAGTCATAAGGATCCAGAGAGTTTGAATGCTTAGTCAAAGTAGACTTGTTATGCTAATATCAAGGCCCTGGTGGCAAAAACAAGGGATTCTGAAAAATGAGAAGGGGATATGTAGATGGCTAGTCCAGGGACATAGGCTTTACCAACCACCCTAAACCTTTTGGTATGTAAAGATGGCCTAACCATTCTCAGTAAGAGCTGGTTGCTATGAAGGAAGATGCTACAGAGTCCACATTGAGACAAGACAGTAGGTGACCCCATTAGGAACTGCTCCTCACAACCCCCCTGGCTCCCAGACTAATAACTAGGGTGAAATCCCAGTAAAACATGGATAAGAAAGTACTGGGTCTGATACGGAAGAAAACGGACTATACACAAAAATGTTGCAAGACTAGGCTAACATGAACTGGAAAGAGCCAGGGGAGTATTCCTAAGATTGGATTTTGCGGTTTCTTGATTAAGAGGCTTGTATGAAAGATTATGTAAGCCAAATTCATTGACACAGGAAGAAGTTGTCCTAGGATATATAGCACACTCACTGCAAGGGGTTGCTCTCAGACCTCTAGAAAAAGCAAGAGCCAATGCTTAGTGAAGTAGAAATGTCTGGGTTGCCTTGTCAAATGGGAATGGAAGAAGTAAAGAGGCTGAAGGAAGTGGATATACTGGAATGTTATGTAAGGCCAGAATACCAACTGGTGTCAAGAACTGTGAAGAATCTAAGATTTAATCCTACTTGCAAGCTGGTAAGTTAGACTTCAAGTTTTATGGATGCTGCCAGAAGACATGAGGTCCCTGGGTCAGAAACAAACGATTTTATTACTCACAGCACAGAAAGTAACATGATCTTCATGCTTGTGATGGTTCTTGCCCTCCAGATCCCACAGGGGCCATGAAGAAGAAACCATGTGGAAGCTACACACGCAGTGGGGTAGTGCTGCAGCTGATGAACCCTGAGCTTAGGGGATCCAAATCTTTCCCGATTAGCTGCAAGCAAACTTCCCTAACTTTTGCACCAGAGGGAACTTCATCTCTATCTTCCAAGGCTGTTTGCTACCAAAATGTATTTGGAAAAAAAACCAGTCCAGGACAAAAATCAGAGTGTCTCACCCCTGAAGATATGCTGAAAATAAGCAAACCAAGGAGAATTGTCTCCCAACAAATCCACCCCTAGTTTCTACTGTCTTGGCTTCAGGCAGAGTTTCCCATGTGTATACCACTCCCTTGACCCCAATGGTTAATATGACCAAAAATAGATAGGACCAAATCCACTCAATTTTCCTTCACAGTACCATTTAATTTAAGCAATTATCAATACAATTCCAAGTAGCAGGAAGAAACAAATAACCTCAACCACACCTCCGAGGATCCTGGACCAATAAGCTGAACATACCTCATAAATCAACAGAGTCTACCTTAGAAAGCTAGGTTGCTTTCTCCTTAAGTTTCTATGTTGCTCTTTCCACTTCCAATGAAGCATTAATCCAGGTACAACTGAATGTATTTGTGATTGTTCAGATTTTTACCTTGGCCTGTAGGATGAAGTCTAAGGCAATTTTATCATTTATAAAAATCCTAGCTAGTGAGTTGAGGTTGACCTGAATACTTTCAGGTATGAAGTTATATGCACATACTTTTCACAAACATAGACCACATTTTGGATCACAAAGCCTCATTGAATTTTAAAGAGTTACAATTATTCAAACTATAATCTCTGAATGTAATGGAATTGTGCTAGAATTCAATAACAGAAACATATCTGGAAAAAAATTCCCCAAATATTTGGAAACCAAACAGCCCACTACTAGATAATCATTGGGTCAAAAAGGAAATCTCAAGGAAAATTAGAAAATATTTTGAACTGATAGAAAATGAAAATAAAACATTAAAAAATGTGTAGGAGACTAACAATTTCTTAAAGGAATATTTTTAGCATTAAATGCCTATGTTAGAAAAAAGAAATGTCTCTAATAAATAGTTTTAGCTTCCACCTTAAAAAATTAGAAAAGGAGTAAAATAAACCTAAAGATAGCAAAAGGAAAAAAATAGAAATAAGAGCAGAAACCCATAAAATGGAAAACAAAAATAATGTGGAAAATAAATGAAACCAAAAATGGGTCGTTGGCAAAAAGTTTGATAAAATTAATAAAACCTACCATATTAACCAAGAGTAAAAGAAATATGACACAAATTATTAATATGAAAAAACAAAGGAGGAGTTATCACCAGCAATCTCATGGACATTAAAAGGTTAATAATAAAATTATATGAATAATTTTATGCACATAACTTTAACAACTTAGATGAAATGAGACAAATTCTTGAAAGACACAAACTACCAAAATTCATCCAAGAAGAAATAGGTAACCTGAATACTACTTTATCTATTGAAGAAATCAAATTCATAGTTAATCCCAACAAAGAAAAGTCCAAGACCAGAAACTTCACGGGGAAATTCTATCAAATATTTCAAGCAGCGTTAATACAGATTTTTCTCAAACACTCCCAAAAAATTGAAGCGAAAGGAACACTCCCTAACTTATTCCATGAGGCAAAAATCCCCTGGGTATGAAAGCTAGACAAACATTCACAAGAAAAGAAAATGACAGACCAATATCCATTACAAATATAGATGCAAAATTCCTCAACAAAATACTTGCAAATGAATACAGCAGCACATTAAAAGAATTATACACCATGATTAAGTGAGATTTATCCCAGGAATGTAAGGGTGGTTCAACATAAGAAAATCAATTAATGCAATATATTACATTAGAAGAGCACGGGGGGAACGCCATATAATCATCAGAATTGATGCAGAAAGGGCATTTGACAAAATCCAGCACTCTTTCTTGATGAAAACACTTAGAAGACTAGAAATAGAAGGAAACTTCCTCAACAAGACAAAGGGCATATATGAAAAACCCGGAGCTTAAATCATATTCAATGGTGAAAGACTAAAAGCTTTCCCTTTAAGATCTGGAATAAGACAAGGATGCCCACTGTCACCACTGTCATTCACCATTACACTGGAAATTCTAGCTGGAGCAATTAGGTGAGAAAAAGAAACAAAAAGCATCGAGAATAGAAAGGAAGAAGTAGAACTTTCACTATTTGCAGATGACATGATTCTATACATAGAAAGTCACAAAAAATCAGTAACCGTACAAGTAAAGTTAATACATGAATTCAGCAAGGTTGCAGGATATAAGATCAACACACAAAAATCAATAATATTTCTACACACTAGTATTGAACAACTTGAGAATATCAAGAAAAAAATCCATTTGGTTAAAAGAACCAAATATCTAGAATAAAATTTAACCAAGGAAGTAAAGGATATATACACCGAAAACTATAAAACATTGCAAAAGAAATTTTTAAAGACCTAAATAAAAGGAAAGACATTCTACACTCACAAAATAGAAGACTAAATATTGTCGAGAGATCAATTCTAGCCAGTGTTTTACAGATTTAATGCACTCCCAATCAATATTCTAACAGCCTACTTTGTAGAAATGGAAATTGAATTTGTTTTTGGAATGGTAAGGGACCACAAATAGCCAAAACAATCTTGAAAAAGAAGTTAGAAGTTGGAGGACTCTCATGACTCAACTTTAAAACTTATTACAAGGTTACAGTGGTCAAAACAATGGTGCAGGCACAAGGATAGATATATAGACCAATGAAACTGAGAGTTCAAAAATACACCTTGACAGCTATAGCCAGTTGATTTTTGACAAGGGTGCGACTCAATTAGGAAAGAACAGTCTCATCAACAAATGGTGCTGAGAGTACTGGATGTTCATATGCAAAAGAATGATGAGGGACTGCAAAAAAACACCATATACAAAAGTCAACTCAAAATGGATTAAAGACTATAAAATTCCTAGAAGAGAAGAAAATGTAGGGAAGCATCTTAAAGATCTTACGGTGCAAGGTGGTTTCTTAGACCTTACACCCAAAGCACAAGCAATGAAAGAAGAACTAGATAGATGGAATTTCCTCAAAACTGAATACTTCTGCACTTCAAAGGATTTTGTCAAGAAAATAAAAAGGCAGCCCACTAATGGGAGAAATATTTGTAAACTACATATTTGATACAAATATAAAACGTACTTGAAAGAGTTGAACAGACATCCCTCCAAAGAATATATACAAATGGCCAAAAAACACATGAAAAGATGTTCGATATCACTAGCCATCAGGAAAATGCAAACTAAAATCACAATTAAATACCACTTTACACCTACTAGAATAGCTACTATCAAAAAATAAAAAAATAGAAAAACTGACAAGTGTTGGGGAGGATGTGGAGAAACAGGAACATCATTTTTTGGAGATGAAAAGGTAAATGGTGCAGCCACTGTGGAACACACTTTGGCAGGTCCACAGAAAGTTAATATAGAATCACAATATGACACAGCAACCTCATTACTACTTATATACCAACAGGAATTGAAAGCAGGAACTCGAACCGATATTTTTATGCAACTCCCAAAAGATGGAGGTAACCCTGGTGTCCATCAACAGAAAAACAGAAAAGAAAAATGTGGCATGTTCGTAAATGAAATATTATGCAGCCATGAAAAGGAATGAGGTTGTGATGCATACGACAACATGGATAAATCTTGAAGCTCTCATGTTGAGTGAGATAAGCTAAACACAAAAGGACAAGTCTTGTATGATCTCACTTATATGAAACTAAGAATAAGCAAATTCTTAGAATCAGAAACTAGAATATAAATTACAGGGGCTGGTGAGGGCTAGGGAAAGGGAAAGTTACAACTTAATTGGTACAGAATTTCTGTTGAGGGTGATAGAAAAGTTCTACTGGAGGGTGGCGATAATTAGGCAACATTGTCAGTGTAATCAATGCCACTGAGTTATATATCAGAATGTGGTTAAAGGGGGAGTTTAGGTCATGTATATGCTACTAAGATAAAAATAAAAATATATACAATGGTACTACTGTAAACATTACAATTACACAAATGTTCTCTCATCAGTTGTAACAGATTTACCACCCTAATGCAAAGTGTTAATAATAGGGTGGTATATGGGAACTCTGTACTTTACGCATGACTTTTCTGTAAATATGCAGCTTCTCTAGTATACACATATACACCTATGCATATATATATATATATATATATAATGGCAAAAAAGCCAACAATCAGCAGGACTGTACAACGCAAACAGTGACTCCTAATGTAATTATAGTTAATAGTAAAATTACAATAATGTTCTCTCATCTCTTTTAACAAAGGTATCATACTAATGCAAATTGCTAAAAATAGCAGCAGGTGTATGGAGACATTATTTTCTGCATGATCTTTCTGTAAAACTAGAATATCCTTAATATAAAAAAATTAAGTCAATCAACAAGAGCAACAAAAAATAAAGTGGTCTTCAGCAAAGTTAAAACTTTTGGGTATCAAAGGATATCACTAAGAAATTAAAAAGACAACCTACAGAATGGGAGAAAATATTTGCAAATGGTATATCTGATAGAAGACCTAATAAAGAACTCTTAAAACTCAACAACCAAAAGTCAAACAACCCAATTAAAAAATGGGCAAAGCAACAGACTTGAAGAGATATTTCTCCAAAGAAGATAAAAAATGACTTATGTGCACATGAGATGCTCAACATCATGAGCCATTAGGGAAATGCAAATTAAACTACAATGAGGTATAATCTCATACCCACTTGTATGGCTGTTATCAAGAAAAAGGAAGATAAGTGTTGACAAGGAGGTAGATACATTGGAATCCTCACACATTGGTGGTGGGAATAAAACATGGTTGAGCCACTGTGGAAAACAGTTTGGCAGTTTCACAAAAAGTTAAACACAGAATTACCATATGACCCAGCAATTCTACTCCTAGTTATGTACCCCAAAGAACTGAAAACAGGACTCAAGCAAATACATGTGTACAAATGTTCAAAGCAGCACAATTGACAATAGTCAAAATGTGGAAACAGCCCAAATATTCATGAATGAATGAATGGATAAAAAAATTGTGGTGAATCCACCCAATAGAATATTATTCAGTCATAAAAAGGAATGAAATACACATGCCACACCATGGATAAATTTCAAAAATATTTGCTAAGTGTAATAAGCCAGACAGAAGGTTCCGCATTGTATAGTTCTATTTATATGAAAAATAAACAGTAGGCAAATCTGCAGAGACAAAACGCAGATTGATGGATGCCAGAGCTGGGGGCAAAGAAGACTGGGAAGCAGTTACTTACTGGGTATAGGGTTTCCTTTTGGTGTGATGAGAACATTTTTGAATTAGATAAAGGCATTGGTTGTACAACAATGTTAATATACTAAATGCCAATGAATTGTTCACTTTAAAATGTTTAATTATATGTGGTCTGAATAAAAAAAGGAAATTCATTATATTAACAGACTGAACAAATAAAACCCCACATGATTTTATTGATGGAGACAGAAAAGGCATTTGACAAAATTCAACTTTCAGGACTTCCGGAGAAGATGGCGGCTTAGTAAGACGCGTGGATCTTAGTTTCTCCTCCAGGACAGCTACTAGGGTAGTAGAAACGATACAGAATAGCTCCCAAAGCCACGACAGAGATAAAAAAGACAGCGTACCCCATCCTGGCACGGCTGGCTGGCTGAGAGAAACCGCTCTGGTGAGATCGCCGAGGGGCGCGGGCTTCACCGGGCGGGGCGGCAAGTGGCCGGAGTCACTCCCTTCCCCCTTCCCGGGCCGGCTGGGAGAATTGGACAGGCGGTCCCCTGAAACTGCGGCGGCTGGTGCCCACACCACGCGCAGCCCCCCAGACCAACTGAGAGAATTGGATCGGAAATCTGCAGGCCGCGGAGAATGGTGACGGGGGGGGGGCCCTTCCAAACCCGTGACTCCCCGGGAACGGTGCACTCGCCTGGGCAAGCCGCTGCGGCTGGCGCCCTCCCGCCACACTTGGCGCCCCGGGCCGACTAGGAAATTCGGACGGGCACTTTCCCGGGCTGCGGCAGCCAGCGACCCTCCCCGCGTTCGGACCCCGGGCCGGCTGGCACTCTTCCAAGCCGCTTCGGCTAGCGAACCTCCCGGATGGCGAGAGTTTTCCAAAGTTAAAGGACCCACAGCACCTTTTACTGGTGGGACCCGCAGACAAACGTGTGCCACGAGCGCCACCTACTGGGCAGGATAAGAAAAACAGAACCCAGAGATTTCACAGAAAAATCTTACAACCTTGTTGGGTCCGACACCCAGGGAAATCTGACTAAATGCCCAGATGCCAGCAGCAGAAGATAACTGTCCACGCTCAGAAGATTGAGAATATGGCCCAGTCAAAGGAACGAACCAATAGTTCAAATGAGATACAAGAGCTGAGACAACTAATGCTGAATATACGAACAGAAATGGAAAACCTCTTCAAAAATGAAATCGATAAATTGAGGGAGGACATGAAGAGGACATGGGCTGAACATAAAGAAGAAATAGAAAAACTGAAAAAACAAATCACAGAACTTATGGAAGTGAAGGATAAAGTAGAAAAGATGGAAAAAACAATGGATACCTACAATGATAGATTTAAAGAGACAGAAGATAGAATTAGTGATTTGGAGGATGGAACATCTGAATTCCAAAAAGAAACAGAAACTATCGGGAAAAGAATGGAAAAATTTGAACAGGGTATCAGGGAACTCAAGGACAATATGAACCGCACAAATATACGTGTTGTGGGTGTCCCAGAAGGAGAAGAGAAGGGAAAAGGAGGAGAAAAACTAATGGAAGAAATTATCACTGAAAATTTCCCAACTCTTATGAAAGACCTAAAATTACAGATCCAAGAAGTACAGTACACCCCAAAGAGATTAGACCCAAATAGACGTTCTCCAAGACACTTACTAGTTAGAATGTCAGAGGTCAAAGAGAAAGAGAGGATCTTGAAAGCAGCAAGAGAAAAACAATCCATCACATACAAGGGAAACCCAATAAGACTATGTGTAGATTTCTCAGCAGAAACCATGGAAGCTAGAAGACAGTGGAATGATATATTTAAATTACTAAAAGAGAAAAACTGTCAACCAAGACTCCTATATCCAGCAAAATTATCCTTCAAAAATGAGGGAGAAATTAAAACATTCTCAGACAAAAAGTCACTGAGAGAATTTGTGACCAAGAGACCAGCTCTGCAAGAAATACTAAAGGCAGCACTAGAGTCAGATATGAAAAGACAGAAGAGAGAGGTATGGAGAAGAGTGTAGAAAGAAGGAAAATCAGATATGATGTCCATAATACAAAAGGCAAAATGGTAGAGGAAAATATTATCCAAACAGTAATAACACTAAATGTCAATGGACTGAATTCCCCAATCAAAAGACATAGATTGGCAGAATGGATTAAAAAACGGGATCCTTCTATATGCTGTCTACAGGAAACACATCTTAGACCCAAAGATAAACATAGGTTGAAAGTGAGAGGTTGGGAAAAGATATTTCATGCAAATAACAACCAGAAAAGAGCAGGAGTGGCTACACTAATATCCAACAAATTAGACTTCAAATGTAAAGCAGTTAAAAGAGACAAAGAAGGACACTATATACTAATAAAAGGAACAATTAAACAAGAAGACATAACAATCATAAATATTTACGCACCGAACCAGAATGCCCCAAAATACGTGAGGAATACACTGCAAACACTGAAAAGGGAAATAGACTCATATACCATAATAGTTGGAGACTTCAATTCACCACTCTCATCAATGGACAGAACATCTAGACAGAGGATCAATAAAGAAATAGAGAATCTGAATATTACTATAAATGAGCTAGACTTAACAGACATTTATAGGACATTACATCCCACAACAGCAGGATACACCTTTTTCTCAAGTGCTCATGGATCATTCTCAAAGATAGACCATATGCTGGGTCACAAAGCAAGTCTTAACAAATTTAAAAAGACAGAAATCATACACAACACTTTCTCGGATCATAAAGGAATAAAGTTGGAAATCAATAATAGGCGGAGTGCCAGAAAATTCACAAATACGTGGAGGCTCAACAATACACTCCTAAACAACGAGTGGGTCAAAGAAGAAATTGCAAGGGAAATTAGCAAATACCTCGAGGCGAATGAAAATGAAAACACAACATATCAAAACTTATGGGACGCAGCAAGGGCAGTGTTAAGAGGGAAATTTATTGCCCTAAATGCCTATATCAGAAAAGAAGAAAAGGCAAAAATTCAGGAATTAACTATCCATTGGGAAGAACTGGAGAAAGAACAGCAAACTAATCCCAAAGCAAGCAAAAGGAAAGAAATAACAAAGATTAGAGCAGAAATAAATGAAATTGAGAACATGAAAACAATAGAGAAAATCAATAAGGCCAGAAGTTGGTTCTATGAGAAAATCAATAAGATTGATGGGCCCTTAGCAAGATTGACAAAAAGAAGAAGAGAGAGGATGCAAATAAATAAGATCAGAAATGGAAGAGGAGACATAACTACTGACCTCACAGAAATAAAGGAGGTAATAACAGGATACTATGAACAACTTTATGCTAATAAATACAACAATTTAGAGGAAATGGACGGGTTCCTGGAAAGACATGAACAACCAACTTTGACTCAAGAAGACATAGATGACCTCAACAAACCAATCACAAGTAAAGAAATTGAATCAGTCATTCAAAAGCTTCCTAAAAAGAAAAGTCTAGGACCAGACGGCTTCACATCTGAATTCTATCAAACATTCCAGAAAGAATTAGTACCAACTCTCCTCAAACTCTTCAAAAAAATCGAAGTGGAGGGAAACCTACCTAATTCATTCTATGAAGCCAACATCACCCTCATACCAAAACCAGGCAAAGATATTACAAAAAAAGAAAACTACAGGCCAATCTCTCTAATGAATATAGATGCAAAAATCCTCAATAAAATTCTAGCAAATCGTATCCAACAACACATT
This sequence comes from Tamandua tetradactyla, assembly GCF_023851605.1. NCBI lineage: Eukaryota > Metazoa > Chordata > Mammalia > Pilosa > Myrmecophagidae > Tamandua > Tamandua tetradactyla. Next base: position 27,534,894 of record NC_135348.1, on the reverse strand, counting down.
AAAAGAATTATACATCATGATCAAGTAGGATTCATCCCAGGTATGCAAGGATGGTTCAACATAAGAAAATCAATTAATGTAATACACCATATCAACAAATCAAAGCAGAAAAATCACATGATCATCTCAATTGATGCAGAGAAGGCATTTGACAAGATTCAACATCCTTTCCTGTTGAAAACACTTCAAAGGATAGGAATACAAGGGAACTTCCTTAAAATGATAGAGGGAATATATGAAAAACGCACAGCTAATATCATCCTCAATGGGGAAAAATTGAAAACTTTCCCCCTAAGATCAGGAACAAGACAAGGATGTCCACTATCACCACTATTATTCAACATTGTGTTGGAGGTTCTAGCCAGAGCAATTAGACAAGAAAAAGAAATACAAGGCATCAAAATAGGAAAGGAAGAAATAAAACTATCACTGTTTGCAGACGATATGATACTATACATCGAAAACCCGGAAAATTCCACAACAAAACTACTAGGGCTAATAAATGAGTACAGCAAAGTAGCAGGTTACAAGATCAACATTCAAAAATCTGTAGCATTTCTATACACTAGCAATGAACAAGCTGAGGGGGAAATCAAGAAACGAATCCCATTTGCAATTGCAACTAAAAGAATAAAATACCTATGAATAAATTTAACTAAAGAGACAAAAAAACTATATAAAGAAAACTACAAAAAACTGTTAAAAGAAATCACAGAAGACCTAAATAGATGGAAGGGCATACCATGTTCATGGATTGGAAGACTAAATACAGTTAACATGTCAATCCTACCTAAATTGATTTACAGATTCAATGCAATACCAATCAAAATCCCAACAACTTATTTTTCAGAAGTAGAAAAACCAATAAGCAAATTTATCTGGAAGGGCAGGGTGCCCCGAATTGCTAAAAACATCTTGAGGAAAAAAAACGAAGCTGGAGGTCTTGCACTGCCTGACTTTAAGGCATATTATGAAGCCACAGTGGTCAAAACAGCATGGTATTGGCATAAAGATAGATATATCGACCAATGGTATTGAATAGAGTGCTCAGATATAGACCCTCTCATCTATGGACATTTGATCTTTGATAAGGCAGTCAAGCCAACTCACCTGGGACAGAACAGTCTCTTCAATAAATGGTGCCTAGAGAACTGGATATCCATATGCAAAAGAATGAAAGAAGACCCATATCTCACACCCTACACAAAAGTTAACTCAAAATAGATCAAAGATCTAAACATTAGGTCTAAGACCATAAAACAGAGGAAAATGTAGGGAGATATCTTATGAATCTTACAATTGGAGGCAGTTTTATGGACCTTAAACCTAAAGCAAGAGCACTGAAGAAGGAAATAAATAAATGGGAACTCCTCAAAATTAAACACTTTTGTGCATCAAAGAACTTCATCAAGAAAGTAGAAAAACAGCCTACACAATGGGAATCAATATTTGGAAACGACATATCAGATAAAGGTCTAGTATCCAGAATTTATAAAGAGATTGTTCATCTCAACAACAAAAACACAGCCAACCCAATTACAAAATGGGAAAAAGACTTGAATAGACACCTCTCAGAGGAGGAAATACAAATGGCCAAAAGGCACATGAAGAGATGCTCAATTTCCCTGGCCATTAGAGAAATGCAAATCAAAACCACAATGAGATATCATCTCACACCCACCAGAATGGCCATTATCAACAAAACAGAAAATGACAAGTGCTGGAGAGGATGCGGAGAAAGAGGCACACTTATCCACTGTTGGTGGGAATGTCAAAGGGTGCAACCACTGTGGAAGGCAGTTTGGCGGTTCCTCAAAAAGCTGAATATAGAATTGCCATACGACCCAGCAATACCATTGCTGGGAATCTACTCAAAGGAATTAAGGGCAAAAACTCAAACGGACATTTGCACACCAATGTTTATAGCAGCGTTATTTACAATTGCAAAGAGATGGAAACAGCCAAAATGTCCATCAACAGACAAGTGGCTAAACAAACTGTGGTATATACATACGATGGAATATTATGCAGCTTTAAGGCAGGATAAACTTATGAAGCATGTAATAACATGGATGGACCTAGAGAACATTATGCTGAGTGAGTCTAGCCAAAAACTAAAAGACAAATACTGTATGGTCCCAATGATGTGAATCGACACTCAAGAATAAACTTGGAATATTTCATTGGTAACAGAGTTCAGCAGGAGTTAGAAACAGGGTAAGATAATGGGTAATTGGAGCTGATGGGATACAGACTGTGCAACAGGACTAGATACAAAAACTCAAAAATGGACAGCACAATAATACCTAATTGTAAAGTAATCATGTTAAAACACTGAATGAAGCTGCATCTGAGTTATAGGTTTTTGTTTTGTTTTGTTTTGTTTTGTTTTTTACTATTATTATTACTTTTATTTCTTTTCTCTATATTAACATTCTATATCTTTTTCTGCTGTGTTGCTAGTTCTTCTAAACCTATGCAAATGTACTAAGAAACGATGATCATGCATCTATGTGATGATGTTAAGAATTACTGATTGCATATGTAGAATGGTATGATTTCTAAAAAAAAAAAAAAAATGGACAGCACAATACTACCTAATTGTAATGTAATTATGTTAAAACACTGAATGAAGCTGCATCTGGGCTATAGTTTTTTGTTTTTTTTTTATTTTTATTATATATTTTTGTATTTTTTATTTTTATTTTTATTTTTTCTCTATATTATCATTTTATTTCTTTTTCTGTTGTCTTGCTATTTCTTTTTCTAAATCGATGCATATGTACTAAGAAATGATGATCATACATCTATGTGATGATATTAAGAATTACTGATTGCATATGTAGAATGGAATGATTTCTAAATGTTGTGTTAGTTAATTTTTTTTAATTAATAAAAAAAGAAATTCAACATTCATTCATGTTAAAAACTCTCATCACACTAGAAATAAAACTGAATTTCCTCAATCTGATAAACAGCATTTACAAAAAAAACCTACAGCTAATATTATATTGAATTATGAAAGACTGCAAATATTCCCTTTAATTTCGAGAACTATTAAAGAATGTCTGCTCTCACCACCCCTACTCAATGTTTTACTGGGAATCCTTGCAAGCACATAAAGTAAGAGAAATAAATAAAAGGCATTCATACTGGAAAGGAAGAAATAAAACTCTTCCTCTTTGTAAATGACAGGATTGTCTAGGTAGAAAATCCCAAGAAATAGACAAAAAAGCTCTTTGAGCTAATATGTTAGTTTAGTGAGATTGTAGGGTACAAGGTCAGCATATAAAATTCAACTGCATGTGAATACACCAGCAACGATCAATCAAACACTGAAAACCATGTGAAAAGTAGTACTATTTACAATAACCACCCAAAATGAACTATTTAGGTACAAAGCTAAGATATATATGTGAAGGATCTGTATATTAAAAAATATGAAATGCTGCTGAAAGAAACTGAAGAAGAGATAAATGGAGGGATATTCTAGTTTGCTAGCTACTGGAATGCAACACACCAGAGACAGATTGGCTTTTAATAAAAGGGGATTTATTTTGTTAGTTCTTCAGAGGAAAGGCAGCTAACTTTCCACTGAAGTTCTTTCTTACGTGGGAAGGCACAGGATGGTCTCTGCTGGCCTTCTCTCCAGGCCCCTGGGTTCCAACAACTTTCACCAGGGTGACTTCTTTCTGCATCTCCAAAGGCCTGGGCTGAGCTGCGAGTGCTGAGATGAGGAATGCTGAGCTGCTTGAGCTGTGCTACGTTGTGCTCTCTCATTTAAACACCAGCCAATTAAGTCAAATGTCATTCATTGCAGCAGGCACGCCTCCTAACCAACTGCAGATGTAATTAGCAACAGATGAGGTTCACTTACCATTGGCTCATGTCTGCAGCAACAAAACTAGGTACGTTCACCTGGCCAAGTTGACAACTGAATCTAAATACCACAAGGGACATGCGGTGTTCCTGGATTAAAAGAATCAATATAGTTGTGCTGGTCTGAATCTGTGGTGGACCCCAGAAAAGCCATGTCCTTTAATCCTCATTCAATATTGCTGGGTGGGAGCATTTTGATTGTTCCCATGGAGATGTGACCCACCCAACTGTGGGTGGTAACTTTTGATTAGATGATTTCCATGGAGGTGTGTCTCCACTCATTGAGGGTGGAGTTGCTTGCTAAAATCCTTTAAAAGAAGAAACATTTTGGAGAGAGTCCCTTTTTTGGTAGAGCCACGAAAAGGCCAGCAGATGCCACCATGTTCACAATGTGCCCTTTCAGCTGAGAGAGAAACGTTGAACGTCGTTGGCCTTCTTGAACCAAGGTATCTTTCCCTGGATGCCTTAAATTTGACATTTCTATAGATTTGTTTTAATTGGGACATCTTCTCGGCCTTAGAACTGTAAACTAGCAACTTATTAATTTCCATTCTGTTTCTGGTATATTGCATTCTGGCAGCAGCAAACTAGAACAATAGTTAAGGTTTCAATGATTTCCAAGTTTAAGTTTTCATAAAGAAAGTGAAAAAGACAAGCCAAAGCCACAGAATAGAAGAAAATATCTCCAAATCACATTTTCATATAATATGTATTCAGAATATTCATAGAACTCTCAAGACTCAACAACAAGGAAACAAACTAAAAAATAAATAAAAGTAACAAAAGATATGGACAAACATTTTACCAAAGAAAATATATGGATAACAAATAAGCAGATAAAAATGTTCAACATCATTAGTGATCAGGGAAATACAATTTAAAACTATGAGATACCATGACATTAGAATGGATAAAATAAATAGGACACATTGTTGGCAGGATGCAAAATGGTCCAGGCACTCTGGGAAACAGTTAAGCAGGGTTTTTTTTTTAATAAAGTTAAACATCCCATCAATACTAAGTACTACTTCTAGGTTTTTATTCTACAGAAATGAAAACTTTTCATGCAAAAATCTGTACATGGATGTTTACAGCAAAATTATTTTGTTTGGGGGGGGTACATGGTCCAGGAATCGAACCCAGGTCTCCCACATGGAAGGCAAGCAAAATGATTTTTAATTACCCCAAACTGAGAACAACCCAAATGTCCCTCAACTGGTGAATGTTTAACGCATTGCATCTATTGTACCTCCATACAATGGAATACTATTCAGCAATAAAAATGAACAATTGGTCATTCAGCAACTTGGCTGAATCTCAAATGCATTATGCTAAGTGGAGGAAGCTAGTCCCAGCTGGTCACACACTGTTTGATTCCATTTATATGGCGTCCAGAAAAGGTAAAACTATAGGAACAGAGAACTGATGAGTGGTTGCCAGGAGTTAAGAGTTAAGGGGGATGTCTGAAGACAAAGAGGCTTCCGGAAAAATGGGAGCCACTGATAGTGTAGCCTTCATTTCAGCTACAGTGAGAATAGATAGGCGGGGACAAGGTTAGTGACAGAGAGAAATATTAGGAAACTGTGAGCAGTCATTAAGAGGAAGTGTGGAGGTGACCTGACTAGGTTACTGGAGATAGAAAGACATGGACAGATTTGTGATATATTTAAAAAGAGAGAGGATGTCGAGGCAACAAGATTGCCAGTGACTGACAGAGCAGTATAGAAGAGAGAGAAGGAGGGTCAGAGGTACTGCTCAGTATTCTGGCTGTGTCCATTGCATGGACTGTGGATGGTGCTGAAATTCTCAGAGATAGAATTGACACAAGATCAATTTTTAAGTAGAGATAAGAGGAAGTATTATCAGTGATGTCTCTTTCCTCACTTTTGCATGTCTCACAATAATAGAACCAATAATGATGTAGTTATGTTTATTGGGGAGAAATGGCCCTAAAATGAGAACACATAAAATTTGAATTTCCAAAAGCAAAATATGAAACAAGCTAACAAACCACTATACACAAAAACAAAAGCAACACAAACCTAAGCTTCTTGATTGATTTTCTCTCTCTGTAATTTCATTCTTCATTTTATCCAAGGCTTTCATTAGCTCCTGACGATTTTCATCAGTTTTGTTTTTTAAACGTAGCATATTTTCCTTAAACTCCAACATATGGCTTCTACAACTAAATAATTGATTACCTATAAAGAAAACATATATGTAGATATGTTTATACATATGGCAACGGTATCATAAAGATTTCTAAATACATATAGTATTATATATGCACATGTATATATAAGTACTTTATACATACAGTGTGAATATAAATATACAAAGCCTGGAAAGATAAACAATAAAATATTTAAAATAATAGTATCTGGAAGATAGGACTGTCAATGCGTTTTGCTTTATTACTTTGTGTTTTTCTCTATACTCAAAATTTTCCATTTTGTGTATAGATAAGTAATTAGAGGGGAAAACCCCACTGACCCAAAAATTTCACATTGAAGGATCTTCAACAGAGACAGTATTATTGATGATAGTTAAAAAGAATAAATAATGGAAACAATCCAAGGGTCCACAATAGGGAATTTGCTAAATAAATGACAGAATATCCTTTTAACGGTTCTGGTGGCTTTGGTTCAAATGACATATAACTGAATCCCAGTTTTGTCACTTAATATTTATGTGACCTTCGGTAAGCTATTTAATTTCTATTAGCCTCTGTTTTTTCATCTATAAATGGATAATTAAGAATACCTACCTCAAGAGTTGTTGTGAAGATGTAATGCAAACCACTTGGGAAAGCACATGGAAAATGCTTTGACAAGTGTCTAATAAATATTTGTTATTTATCAGAGGGCTATTCTTTTTATTTGTCATTGAACTACTATACAGCTATGAAGAACCATCTTGTAGAAGAATAAGTAATACTGTAAAAGCAACTATTTATTAAAACAAAATTATGTATAAAGTAATTTCATTTTGCAAAAGAAAGTACATATATAAAATGCAAAAAAGAGTAAATGTACAAGTTTATATTTTGTTACTATATAATCTTTGGTTTGTGGAATTAAGTGACTTTTATTTCCTATTTTTGCAAAATTTCTTTGTCTCTAAAATAATGTTTCATTGTTTCTGTAATCAGAAAAAGAAGTAACAAAAATTAAATACTTTTTATTTGTCAAGTACTCTGCATTAATGGAAATACAACAGTTAAAAAGATTAGTCAGTTCCTGCCTTTGGGAAGCTTATAGGCTAATTGATGGAAGGAACTTTAATTGATAACTTAAAACAATGTGATACATCTGATGTTACAGATACCCTTCCCCTTGGGTTTTAACTAATTAAAAATGGACATAGGTAGTGCCAGTCCCCAAATGGGGCTGTCTGTCAGCTTTATTTGGGGCTCCTTGATGGTGGGTATATTGCTGAGTGCAGTGGAATGTCCCACTCACCTTACTCAGGTTGAACGTACCCCTACCCCCATCCCATTACTGAAAGAAAAGGTGGAGAGCAGTGAGACCACAACCACAAAGGGGATGTCTTGCCATATATATTTACTAATCTGCAGGAAGAAGTAAAGAGGGAGCCCTTTTTCCAGAGCGTACATAAGAGACAAAGCACAAGAGAAAGAGCCAGAGATGGCCCAAGCTGCCTTTTCAAGGAAGTGGTTCTGTCCGTACGGTTAATATGGCCCTATGGAAGTCAGGACAGACCAATCTCACCAGCTAATGACTTTCTGCTTCTGAGAGAGGTAAATGAGCAGTGGGAGAAACCCCAAATGTTCACCTAAAATGCCTTCTAAAGGAAAGCAAAGCGAAGATGCCCTCTTTAAGGAAATGTGAGCACGGGAGAATAAGGCTTCACGCATGGCTTGTAACGATAACAGTATACATCTAGGAGAGAAACCTAGACAGGCTGGGAGGGAAGAGGAGGGGACACTGGAGGATTCTGGAGCATGGGATGCCCGAGCTATCTCTTGAAGGAGCATGAGGTATGAGATAGTCAAGGAGAGCAAGGAAAAGCATTCTACTTAGAACACAGTGTGGAAAAAGCAAAGAGGCATTAAAAACATATGGTCTCTGAGCCAAGAAATCAGCAGCTCTGTGTTTCAGGTATAGCCTAGGGAAAAAATCAGAGATGAAGTTAGAAGAAGAGTCTGGTTATACTGCTCTTTTTGACCCTCTATGATAAGAAGTTTGAGGTTTACCCCTGTGAATGGGGGCTCCCCAGACTTTTCTGCTAAACAATGTTTTCTGGTGGTGAGTTTGAATGAAAGGAATGCAGGTAGAGGCGTAACCTGAAATAGCCACACGGTCATGAAATTTCTTTAAAATGTGTGCAAATTTTATAGTTCATTCCGCAGTACATATTTGTTTTAATATAAAAATAATGGCATCCATCCACCCCTTTCAAACATATTTTGCTTTTCCAGTGACTTTCTTTCTATCTTTGAAAACCCTGTAGACCACCATGGGAAAAGGCATTCTGACTGTAAAACCTAGCTGAAGACTGTTAGTTACAGCATGGTCAGAGCTGTGCTTCAGAAAGACCATTCTGGTGGCAGAATCGAATGTTATTGGAGAAAGGCAAAACTGCCTTAAGTCCTGAGAAATTAGTGTTTCTGAATCTATTAAAAATAATAGTTTTCTAGTGAAACATGATAAAAGACTAAACCAGGACAGAAAATATTAGGAAATAGGTGATGAATCTGAGAAATATTTACATGCTTGGATCAGAATTAGTATCTGATGGAGAGAAAGTAGACTAGAATCTCTATAGGATACTTACATGACTACTAGATTTTTTACCTTGGTGCCCAGTCTGGACTGGGAAAACACACAGAAAGAGTAAAACCAGGCATGACTATGGTGTTCATGGAACACCCCAATATGTAGCAGACATTTGGCCTTTTTTTTTTAAACATTTTTTATTATGAGATATAAGATATACAAAAAAAGCAGTACATTTCAAAGTACATTTTTTCAAATACAGTTTAACAATTAGTATAGAACAGGCTTCAAAGTTTGGTATGGATTATAGTTCCGCAGTTTTATGTTTTTTCTTGTAGCTGCTGCAAGACACTGAAGACTAAAAAGAAATATCAATTCAATGATTCAGCAGTCATGCTCATATGTTAAATCCTAATTTCTATGCTATAAATTCTCCTTTGATCCTTCTCCCAATCTTTAGGGATATTTGTGTTATGCCCATTCTAACTTGTGTCATGTTGAAAAAGAGTGTTGATAATATAGGAGAGGGGGATGGAACCAGTTGGTATTCTTGGAGAGACTGGCACCTCTGGGTTTCAAGAATGTGCTGGTTTGAAAGGATTATGTACTGTAGAAAAGCCATGTTTTAATCCTGATCCATCTTGTGGAGGCAGACGTTTCTTTTAAACCCTATTCAGTACTGTAGGTTGGAAACTTGATTAGATTATCTCCATGGAGATGTGACTCAACCAGTTGTGGATTAACCTTTGATTAGATGGGGAGGTGACTCTACCAATTCCAGGTTGGTCTTGATTAGTTTTATGGAATCCTTTAAAGAGGAAACATTTTGGAAAGAGCTTGAGAACAATAGAACCATAATAACCATGAGAGCCCATGCAGCCAGAGACCTTTGGAGATGAAGAAGGAAAATGCCTCAGGGGGAGCTTCATGAAACAAGAAGCCTGGAGAGAAAGCTAGCAAATGCTGCCATGTTCACCACATGCCTTTCCAGTTGAGAGAGACCCTGAGTGTCATCGGCCTTCTTGGACGAAGGTTTCTTTCCCTGGATGCCTTAGATTGGACATTTCTATAGACTTTTAAAAAAATTTTTTTACATGGAATCGAACCCGGGTCCTCTGGCATGGCAGGCAAGCATTCTTGCCTACTGAGCCACCATGGCCCACCCTCTATAGACTTTTTTAACTGGGACATTTTCACAGCCTTAGAACTGTAAACTTACAACTTAATAAATTCCCCCTTATAAAAGCTGTTCTGTTTCTGATACAGTCCATTCCAGCAGCTTGCAAACTAGAACAAGGATTTATTTGGCCTAGCAATCCATCTGAAGGTTTTAGGTTTCTGAAAAGTAAATTTAGTGTGTTCCACTTTTGTAGGATTTCAGACAGAGCTCTGTATGTTCTTTAGCAATATCTAGCTGAAGCTTGCATAAGAGTAGCCTCCAAAATAGCCTCTTTACTCCATGTGAACTCTTTCTCAGCTACCAATACCTTATTTTGTTACATTTATTTTCCCTCTTCTGGTCAGGAAGGCATTGCCAATCTCATGGTGCAAGGGCCAGACCCATCCCTGCCTGTCATGTTGCACATTGCCAATACTTTTTAATTATCTGCCCAACATACTCTGGGATGTATCCTGGTATTACATTAAGCTATACAGAATTATAAGACTTCATTCCCATTCTGGGTTCCATGTATTTTCAAATGAACTATCTAGACAGGTTGAGTTAGATTGTGTGCTACAGAAACTTTAGGTTTTGGACAACATAAAGCTCTCTTCCTTTGGTCTCATACAGTAGGTGAAGTTGTAAAATAGAGACACTGTCATTCTTTACCCTGTATTCTGATTTACGTTAGTCCCAACCAGATCAGCTTTGATTTTGTCTTTAATTGAAGGTTGATCTATTTTTCAGTTTCTTAACAGTTGTATGTAGCAATGCCAACTTGCAAAGCTACAAAACTCCAACTCTGAATCTTAGGTGTCACACAGGTACCCAAAGTTCCAGGTAAATATCAGGTAATACATACATAGTACAGCAGCTCAGAATCCAGAAATAACACTTAAAGCTCATGAATAAATGTGACTGCTATAAGACCTTACAATTCAGGTCCGAATTTTCTTATAAGTATTTTCTAAAAGAAACCATATAGTATTTGTCCTTTTGTTTCTGATTTATTTTTTATTAATTAAAAAAATTAACAAACAAAACATTTAGATATCATTCCATTCTACATATACAATCAGTAATTCTTAATATCATCACATAGTTGCATATTTATCATTTCTTAGTACATTTTCATTGATTTAGAAAAAGAAATAAAAGGACAACAGAAAAAGAAATAAAATGATAATAGAGAAAAAAAGACTATACGTACCATACCCCTTACCCCTCGCTTTCATTTACCACTATTTCAAACTGAATTTATTTTAACATTTGTTCCCCCTATTATTTATTTTTATTCCATATGTTCTACTTTTCTGTTGATATAGTAGCTAGAAGGAGCATCAAACATACGGTTTTCACATTCACAGAGTCTCATTGTGAAAGCTATATCATTGTTCAATCATCATCAAGAAACACGGCTACTGGAACACAGCTCTACATTTTCAGGCGATTCCCTCCAGCCTCTTCACTACATCTTGAACAACAAGGTGATATCTACTTAATGCGTAAGAATAACCTCCAGGATAACCTCTCGACTCTGTTTGGAATCTCTCAGCCATTGACACTTTGTCTCATTTTACTCTTCCCCCTTTTGGTCAAGAAGTTTCTCTCAATTCCTTGATATTAATTCTCAGCTCATTCTAGGGTTTTCTCAGTCCTTTGATGCTGAGTCTCAGCTCATTCCAGGATCTTTGTCCCACGTTGCCAGGAAGGTCCACACCCCTGGGAGTCATGTCCCACGCAGAGAGGGGGAGGGTAGTGAGACTGCTCGTCACGTTGGCTGGAGAGAGAGGCCACATCTGAGCAACAAAAGAGGATCTCTTGGGGGTGACTCTTAGGCCTAAATTTTAAGTAGACTTGACCCATCCTTTGTGGGGTTAAGTTTCATGTGAACAAACCCCAAGACTGGGGGCTCAGCCTATAGTTTTGGTTGTCCACACTGCTTGAGAGAATATGAAGAATTCAACTTGGGGAAGTTGAATTTCTCCCCACTCTCACCATTCCCCGAAGGGGGCTTGCAAATACTTTTCCAGTCACTGATCAAATCATTCTGGGATTCATCGGGGGATCACTCTGGACAAACCAACAAAATCTCATGTGCTACCTGAGATTCCAAGTACTTATGACATGTTTCTGGTTTATTTTGCACAACATAAAGACATTTGGCTTTATAAATCTGAAATTCATGATTAGATTAGGTCTGGGATTAGGGCTTTTTGAGCAAAAGCCTTGGGATTCAATTATAAAATGGAGGGAAACAAAGTAGTGATAAAAATACTAATCCCTGTCTCCTCTTTTGCAGTTTTCCTTCATCCTTACCTTGAATCATACAAACCTTAGCCTAGGGCAGACAATTCAGCCTTTGAAATCCAACATGGTGCCTTAATGCCAGGTTCTTAGAGGTTAAATTGCTGGCCATAGGAAGAAATGACTCGTCTTGGCAGAATTATATATCCATCCTGGGGATCCCTTTTGACTTTCAGACAGTCCAGCACAAAACAAAGCTTGTGTCTTACCTGAGCTAAATTACTGAATATAGGAATTAGCCAATTAACTGTAATATCCTGACTTTTCTCTACCAAGCTTCATCAGACCATCCAGATCAACACACAGCAGCAGAAAATTAAATCTGACACTTCTTATAGTTTAATGAGTTATTTTTTCTTCCTTCCCTGGGTTCGAGGGCCCTTCACTGTCCCAGTCACCCACTTAATCACCAAATGCAACACAATGTCACAATGGACGTTTCACGCTGCCCACAGGCACTTCCACTAATAAGGTCCACACACGGAGAAGTAAATGTGGGTATTATGGATAGTTTGGCTTGCTGAAACAGGGCAGTGGAGGTTTAGGGAAAGACTCAACTGACAAGCTAATTGCCACAGAGATGGAGAGTTCAGGCTGTTTTTCAGCACCGGTTGCAGAACCATGTCCATGCACAAGAGCCCTGACCTACGATGGTCCAACAAACATCCCCAGTGCTCGCTCTCTGTAGTCCTCACCAGTGAAAGAGGAGGTGGCACAGGAGAATTGTTTTCCTTTCTCAATCCACCTACATGGAAGAGACAATGACAGCAGTGAAAAGGCACTGCTAGATCCAAGCCACACTTGAAGCTTCATGAACAAATCATTCATTTAGAAAATCCATCCCGTTAGAAAAAAGATGGAGACTTCACTCCTCTGGGTTTTAATTTTTTCTCAGCAGCTCCCTGAAGGCCTCCTAATTTGGGCCCCAGAGCCAAGTGACTCAGCCAAAACAGCCACCAAAGCACCTAGTAACCGCAGTGATGCACACCAGCACTTCCAGGGACTGCTGGCGATCTGCGGTGGTCACTATTGTCCTCACAGTGCAGTAGCAGGAATTTTGCATATTCTCTACAGAGGGAAGGACCTGACTACAGCAGAGAGATCAGCAACCATTTGACCTTGATAGAAAGTTGGGTGAGAGATCAGCAACCATTTGACCTTGATAGAAAGTTGAGCGTAAAGATATTTCCTTGAAGCACAGTGAATCCAGAGTGTTCATTCTTCATATACAAATGCAATAAAGCCCAAGTGGGAAAGGATGGTCTTCTCAGACACTTCCACCTACATTTCACTAGCCAGAACTGTCACACATGGCCATGGAAATGCACCATTCATTCACTCAGCAAATGCTTATTAAGTGTAGTACCATTACAGGTGATGAAGATCCAACAGTAAACAAAACAGACAAAATTCTCTTCCCTCTTCGAAGTTACACTCTACAGGATGGAGACAGACAACAAAAATAAAATAGCAAATTGCAAGAAAAATATGCAAAAGCAAAATGACACGGAGTGTTAATGGTGGAAAGGAGAGGTCTTAATTTTTAAAAGAGAAGGCTTTTCTGAGAAGATACCATTTGAACAAAGACAAGAACAGAGTGAAAAAGGGACTATTGCAATTAACTGGGGAAAGAATGTTTCAGATAAAGAGAGCATCAAGCGCAAAGGCCCTGGGGCAGGAGCGTGCTCATTATTTCCAAAAACTGCATGGAAGCCAGAATGAGGGGAAGAGGAATAGGAGACAAAGTTAGAAAGTTTTTGTAGGAAATTTAGCCCTACCTTGGCAAAATGGGGAGCCAAAGGATAATTATGAGCACAGAGTGACATGATCTGACTTAGATTTCAACAAGATCATTTGGATGCTATGAAGAACAGACTGTAGAATAGACTGTAGAAGAAAGACAAAGAGAGACCAGGAGAGAGAAGTTTGTGTCTTAGGTTGTAAAGTGATGAGAAGTAATTTAATTTAATTCTGGATATTTTTGAAGCTAGAGAAAATAGGATTTGCTGACAGATTGGATCTGGGATCTTGGATGTGAAAGAGAGGAGACGATGCCCTAGGAACTGCTATGATGCACACCTTACACGAACATCATTCAAAATCGATTAAAGATCTAAGTATAAGAACCAGAACTAAAAGAACATTAATCCAAAACAGATCAAAGACCTATGTATAAGAACCAGGACTAAAACTCCTAAAAGAAACTATAAGGAAGCATCTTCAGGACTTTCTGTTAGGCAACGGTTTCTTAGACTTTACACCAAAAGCACCAATTGCAAAATAAAAAAGCAGAAAAATGCGTTTTCATCAAAATAAAAACTTTTATGCATCAGAGGACTTTATGATAAAGTAAAAGATAATTTACTAAAGTTTTAAAATCCAAAATATATAAAACAATCCTACACATTTCAACAACAAAAAGATAAACAATTCAATATAAAAATGGGCCAAAATTTAGACCTTTCTCCAAAGAAATATACAAATGGCCAAAAGCACCTGAAGAAAAGTTCAATGTTACTAGCCATTAGGGAAACGTAAATTAAAACCACAATGAGATACCATTTCATATTCACTAGAATGACCATTTCACACTCACTAAAATGACTACTATTTAAAAAACAAACAGAATCGAAAATAACAAGTATTGGTGAAGATGCAGAAAAACAGGAACACTCTCTCATAGTTGGTGGAATGCAAAATGGTACAGCCACTATAGAAAAGAGTTTGGCAGTTTCTCAGAATGTTAAGTATAGAAGAATTAGCATATAACTCAGCAATCCCAATTCTAGGCTTATACCCAAAATAATTGAAAGCAGAGAATTGAACAGATATTTATTTACAGTGTTCATAGTAGCCTTATTGACGATTGCTAAAAGACAGAAACCACCCAAATGTTCATTAATAGATGGATAAACAAAATATGGTATATGCATATAATGGAATATTATTCAGCTGTAAAAAAAATGAAGTTCTGATACATGCTACAATGTAGACGGACCTTGGGGACATTACATTGATTGAATAAGCCAGACACAACAAGGACAAATATGATATGATCTCACTTATATGAAATAACTAAAATATGCAAATTCATAGAGTCAGAAACTAGAATCCAAGTTTCCACGGGTCAGGGTGGGGATAGTGAGGGGAGTGGTTCTAGTTTGCTAGCTGTCGGAATGCAATATATCAGAAACGAAATGACTTCTAAAAAGCAGAATTTAGGAAACGTATTAAATTTTTTATTTATTTTATTTTTATTAAATTCTAGTTTACAGTTTTAAGGCTGAGAAAATGTCTCATTTAAAGCCAGTCTATAAAAATGTTCACATCAAGGCACCAACAAGAGGTTACCTTCACTCGAGAAAGGCCGATGAATTTCAGGGTTTCTCTCTCAACTGGAAAGTCACATGGAGAACATGGTGATATCTGCCAACTTTCTCTCCAGGCTTCTTGTTTCATGAAGCTCTCTGGGGGCGTTCTCCTTCATTTGCAAAGGTTGCTGGCCGGTAGATTCTGTATCTCTCCTCAAAATGCTTCCTATTTTAAAGGATTCCAGTAAACTCATCAACACCCACCTGGAATTGGCACATCTCCATCTAATTAAGGTTGATATCCACAATTGGGTGAGTCACGTTTCTATGGAGATAACTAATAAAGCTCCCAACCTACAGTGCTGAGTAGGATCACAATTAAAACATGGCTTTTCTAGGGTACATAATCCTTTCAAATTGGCACAGGGAGTTAATGCTTAATTGGTACAGAGCCCGGGGTCATGGAAAAGTTTTGGTAATGGATGGTGGTGATGACAGCACAACATTGTGAATTAACACTGAATTGTATATTTGAATATAGTTTAAAAAATGGGAAATTTTAGGTTGCATATATTTTACCAGAATAAAAATATAAAAATCCATAGAAATTTGGAATGAATCCCAAAGCATACTCTGGACTACAGTTAATAGTATAATTATATTAATATTTGTTTCATCAATTATAACAAAATTACCACAATAATGCAAAATGTTTATAATAGGGAAAACTGTGATTGGGGTATATGAGAACTCTGTACTTTCTGCATGATTTTTCTGTAAACCTACAATCTCTAGTTTAAAAAATTAGAAAAAAAAATAACACTAGAGAGCTAGAGGGACAACTGTTCTCTTTAATCATTTTTATGTGACTCACTTCTGTCTTTACACTTCTCTCTTTTTCCATCATTCCTTCTCCATGCAGTTTCCACAGTAAGACAGAACTTAGGAAATATTCTTACCTGACTGAAACCTCTACACCTAAAAGGCTCTAGCAACCATTGCAGTTATCCCATAATACCTGTTCTCCCTTTTAATAGCAGTAGAATTTTCTTTTTTAATAGGGGGCAGGTACCAGGAAGTGAACCCACGTCTCTGGCATAGCAGGCGAGAATTCTGCTACTGAGCCACCATCGCACCACCCAGAGTAGAATTTTCAGTGGGCAAATGGTTAAAGATGATATTTCTCAGAGTCTCTTGCTTTGATTGGATCACGTCATTAAGTTTCACCCAATGCAATGTGAATAGAAGTTGTTGTGTGCGCCTTGTAGAGCCAGTTCTTAAAGGATCCAGGAAAGGAGTGTGTGTTTCTCTTCCTCTTTTTGCCCTTCCTTCTCGTGGAATGTAGACACTGGTGGCCCATCCCACATCACGCAAATGAAGACAGTGCCCTAGAGATGCAGAGCAAGAAGACAGAAGGAACCCAAACCTCCAATGAGGTTAGGGAGGAGAATCACCACACCAGCCAGTATTTCATTGAAGCCATTGTCGTTTGGGGTACCTGTCAATTAATCTGAACTTTCAGTATAATGATACAGAGGAACTACGATGTGGCCCAGAGAAAATAAGGCACGGAGCATTCTCTGGCCTATCTCACTTTCTTAAAATCTTTAAACATTTGATTATAGAGCAATATATATTAATTTAGAAAATAAAAAAGGCACAGCAAAGAAAAAAAAATCACTTGTAATCCCAGTGCTTATAGATAACCACTATTAATGTTTTAAATGTATTTTTGAGATTCTTCACATACCATACAATCCATCTAAAGTATACAATAATTGATCACAACATCATCACATAGTTGTGTATTCATCACCATGACTGTTTTCTACATTTGCATTACTCCAGAAAAAGAAATAAAAAGAAAAAAGAAAAAAAGCCCATACATCCTGTACCCCTTACCCCTCCCTCTTATTGACCACTAGTATTGCAATCAAGCTACCTCATTTTAAGACTTACAATAGAGGTGGGTTAACTAAGACAGTGTAGTATTCATATATATATATATATATATATATATATATATATATATATATGCTTCTGTAATATCTATATAATGGGTCAGTATTTGCTAAATCTTAATTTCTCAATTACACTTCTCCCTCTCATTTGATTTTTCTCTCAGTCTTCAGGGATATCTGGGTACTGACTATTCTAACTTCTTTGTGCAGGAGAGTGCTGTTGATCTGAAGGGTAGAGGAATGAACCTGGCTGTTATTCTTGGAGAGACTGGTACCTCTCGGTTTCAGGACTTATCTGGCCTGGGATCAATCTGGAGGCCTCAAGTTTCTAAAGAAAAATAATAATAAACTTACTAAGAACAACTTTTATTTGTCAGATCTATATATTATTTTCCCTCTTTCTCTTTCTATCCTTTAAGTAACCTTTACTGATACTCTTCAATTCTGTGCCCTCCTCCAGACCTCCCTCTCCTGTCTTTATTTTTCAACTGGCAGAACTCGCTTTAGTATTTCTTGTAGGGCCAGGCTTTTGTTGACAGATTCTTTCAGGATTTGTTTGTCTATGAAAATTTTAATCTCTCCCTCAGTTTTGAAGGACAAATTGGCGGGGTACAGAATTCTTGGCTGGAAGTCTTTCTCTTTCAGCATCTTAAATATATCACACCACTGCCTTTTTTGCCTCCATAGTACCAGCTGGGTAGTCTGAACTCAGTCTTATGTGGTTACCCTTGGATGTAGTAGATCGTTTTGTTCTTGCTGCTTTCAGGATTTTTTGCTTCTTTTCAACATTTGACAGACTGATTAGTATGTGTCTTGGGGAAAGCCTATTTGGATTTATTCTGTTTGAAGTTCGTTGGTTTCTTTGATTTTTATATTTATGTCCTTTATAAGGGTTGGAAAGTTTCCCCCCATTATATCCTCAACTAATCTTCCTAGCTCATTATTCTTCTCCTCTCCTTCAGTGACACCAATGATTTTTATATTTGTGTGCTTTGTTTTGTTTATCATTTCTCTGAGATTTAATTCAAATTTTTCCATCTTTGCTGCTATTTGCTGTTTTGAGTGTTCGAAATCAGTTGTCCTGTCCTCTAGTTCACTTATTCTTTCTTCTGCCTCTTCAAATCTGCTGTTGTGTGTTTCGCGTTTGTTTTTTTACCTGTCTACACCATCTTTGATCTCTGTGATATTTGTTATTTTTCTATTTATTCTTTCAAATTCCTCTTTATGCTATTCTAATGTCTTTTTGATCTCCTTTATGTCATTAGCCATCCCATTTATTTTATTTAGTAGAGTTATATGGACATCTTTGATTAGTTATTCTGAAGTCTATGTCTCCTCTGGTGTTTTAATTTGGTCATTAGGCTAGGCTCTATCTGTCTGCATCATGATATGCTTAGTGATTTTTCTGTTGTCTTTCCAACATGTAAATATCTTGGTTTGCTTTGGAAGTTGATTTCCTTCAGTAGTCAAAAGCTTTGTATTTGAGGGATGGAGGAGGGGCAGGATGTGGGGCATGGAGTGGGGCGCAACGGTGCGGTGATGTGTTGAGGTGAAGAAGTCAGTGCATGAATGCGTGGGCACCCAGAGTGGGAGGATGTGGTTGTATGGGTGCTCAGGTCTGGGGGACAGAACCCTTGTGTGCACTGCTCTAGGGATGGGGCCCTTGTGTGTTTGTTCACAGAGCTCAGGGGCCATGGGTCAGATTGCATCTGCGTGGACTGGGGGGGTGGGTGTAACTCAGCTATGCAGGTCAGCGGTTGCCTAGTGCTAGGGGGTGTGACTGGGGATATACCCGTGCGCAGATCTGGGGTGGGGGCTGTAAAACTGAGGTACATGTGCACAGAGCTCAGGGGGGTGATGTGGGGTTGCACGACTGTATGGGCTGGGGGTGGGTGCAGCCTTGGTATGGAGGTAAGCACCCACAGCCTTTATGTGTTGGTGACCACCTGCAGGGGGCAGGGAGGGGGTCCCAGGGAGAGGCGGGAGAGACTGCGCTTGCACAGGAGAGGTGGGTTGGACTGGGGCAGGTATGGGTATGCTTGGGGTGGGGGCAGGTACATGCGGAGGGGAAGTGTGGTAGGGCGGGGGCATTTGGAACGTGGTCGGCGGGGGGTGGATGACGGGAGGTAGGTACATGTGGTGTGGGGTGAGTCATGGGTCGTGGCGTGAGTCATGGGTCCTGGGGCTGTGCTGGAGAGAGCAGTGTGTTCATGGCACGTGGCTTGGCTTACTTCTTAGTCCCCAAATCCCAGTCCTCGCACTCCTGAGGGCTCCAGGCTTCCATTTGGAAAAGGGCATGTTAGGCTGTTTGCACCAGCTGATGGTCTCTGTTTTCTCTGTCTCAATTCTTCAGACTTTGCAACCAGGGCCTTCCTTTGTGGTGTAGAAGACCCTCCCAGGACTTACACCCTGGAATCGCCATCTCAGTTGCCTTCTTGGCCCTTCTCTAGCTGTTCCTTGCAGCAGGGGTGAACTTGACCTGTTCTATTCTACCATCTTTCCAGACTGAGAAAAACCTTTATAGAGATTTAGATAGAGCCCAGGGCACTCTGTAGGGTTTTCAGGAACACTGTTGGTTGGAGCATGGCATATTGTGGGCGTAGTTTGAAATAGCTGGCCTAAGTTTGCATAAGAGTAACCTCCAGAATGACCTCTCAACTCTATTTGAAATCTCTTAGCCACTATTAATGTTTTGATGTTTGTTTTACATGGTTCTACTATCCCACTTTACTATATAAATGTCAGATACAACAATGCAGGCAAATAATAATAATAATAATAATAATAATAATAATAAGCCAAATAAAGTAGCTCATTTACTACTGAAGAAGGCATAATCTATGATGAAAACCAAACAACTCTGTGTGTCAAATAGTCAAATATCAAAATACATTTTAAAAAGCAGTAGAGATGGAAGAATATGAAAAAATGGTAGTTCAATTAGGAAAAGCACAGAAACTGGCTAAGCATTTGGATGGAACAAAAGATAAATTCACAGTTTGCAAAACAATACATTCCAGATAAACACTTTTTTTTTTTTTTGTACAGGCAGGCACCAGGAATCGAACCTGGGTCTCCGGCATGGCAGGCAAGAACTCTGCCACTGAGCCACTGGGCCCACCCCAGATACACACATTTAAAAATTAAGGTAAGATATAAAGCTACCAAAGTAATTGTGACATATTTGGATTGAAACAATATTTTTCATTCATCTGCTCTTTTGTGAGCAAGAGCACATAGGCGTATAGCCTGTGGCAAGAATCAGATAATGCCACTTCTCTGCCCCGAACCCTCCAAAGATTTACTATCACAGTTAGAGAAAAACCCCAAAGTCCTCCCTGTGACCTACAAGGCTCTACAGATCTGGTCCATGGCTACCTCTCTGACCCTGTTTCCTATGTTTTCTACCTATTCTAGAGGAGCCTAGCTCCGTCCATACTGGCCTCCTGGATGTCCCTCACACAAACTGAGCACTCTCCCACTTAAGGGCGTAAAGTCCGGTGATTTTCTCAGCACACAATCCTCTCCCCTCAGGTACTAATGTGGCTAGCAGCTTCCTAATTTCATTCAACTTTCTCCTAAAATGTCACCTGCTCAGAGAAGCCTGTCTGCCATCCTATGTAAAATAACATACCCTTTCCTCTCCCCTCATCCTTTTTTTTTTTTAATCAGATCTCTTATTATTACCTAGCTTGATATTGTATGTTTACCGTTTTTATGTCTTTCTCCAGAGCACTCTAGAATTTAAGCTTCAGGACTGCAAGAATTTTATTTTCTTTACTATTAAATTCCCAATGTCTAAAAGAGTGACTGCCCTGCAACTTCTATACAAATATATACTGAATAAATGAGCAGTGAATAAGTTTAATGAATTAATGGAACTTTCAGCATAGAGAATGATTTTAGTGATTCTTAAACTGAATCATATTTTGATCCAGAGAACTGCAACTATCCAAGATAAACCTTGCACACTCACACAGTAAGTACTATTTGAAGATGCTTATAAATTTTAGAGGTGGACATTATTTCACCAGTATATCTCCAAGTTATTAGGGTTCCCAAGGTGATATATCTTATGGAAACACAGCTCACTTTAACTCTCTTTGCAAAATGGATCATATGCTTAGAGTTCATATATCATGGGTGATGCAATGTATCTGGGTTTACACAATGTAGCTAAGCCCCCAAGGAATCAATTTGGTAGAAAAAGTTCTCTCTAGAGGAAGTGGTATTTACAGAAACAATCATACAGAAATGCTGTAGGACTTAATGTCTAATCTTGGATCTGCTTCTTGTACACTCTTGCCTGATAATTCAGTTTACCAATATTTTATTTTAAAATTTATATTATTTGCATAGTCATTCAGGTATTTTGTGAGCATGAAATGATATAAAACCATTTTACAAAGATTTGAAATAAAGGATAAGTAGATGCTTTGAGTCAATGCAACATCTCTGTGGTGAAATTGTAGAAAACAAATACCAGTCCATGTGTGCAATGGGCCAGTGTGATATTCACCCATAAAAAAGTCTCCAGGTGAGATCCTAAGTACCAGTGACTCTTGCTACTCACAGCCAAGAGTCCCAAGGAGAGGCTCTCAGTAGAAATAAAATGCAAGCCACGTTTGTAATTTTCTATTTTTCTAGTAGCCACGTTTTTAAAAACTAAAAAGAAACAAGTGAAAGTAATTTTAAATAATACATTTTATTTAATTCAATAAATCCAAAATATTATCATTGCAAAACGTAATCAACATAAAAATAATCAATGGGGTATTCTATATCCTCTTTTTTTCTATTAAATATTTGTAATCCTGTGTGTATTTTACACTTATGGTGCATCTCAATTGAGATGCTAAATTTTAGCAGTTACGTTGAAATGTCTTAAACAGCTTGGGGGTTGCATATCATAGGGAGTGGAGGAACTATTACGGGAATACATGTAGGAAAAAGATGGCAATATGACCAGAATTCATGAAAATGCAGGAAGGCACACTACCAAGCTTCACAAAGGCAAGGAGATATTTTTCAAGATCCTATACAGCTGTGGTCTCCAAATCATCTAGGGAAGAGCTCCCCAAACTTAAACCTGGGAATCTTGATAAAATGCACATTCTGACTCTAATTCATTCTTAAGAGGACTGAGGAGCAGAGGAGGGAGGTGGGAAAGATTTGAGAGAAGAGGAGTTATTAGAGAACTTGAAGAACATACAGAATTTTGCCACACAGCAAAGGGCATGGAAGGGCATTCCAGACTGAGGAAACAGCAAAATGAATGCACAGAGTATGAAATGGTGAGGGATACTCAGGGGAAAGCAAGTAACTTACTCAGGCGGGTACAAAGAAAGGAAAAAGGCATGAAGCTAAAGTATTGGCAGAATACTTTAACTGTATTACCCATCTATGTGTTGAGCGAATTTGGCAGTCTTGTCAAAAATCAATTGACCAAAGATGTGAGGGTCTATTCCTGAACTCTCAATTCAATTTCATTGATCAATACATGTCTTTATGCCAGTACCATGATGTTTTGACCACTGCTTTAAAGTCAGAAAGTACAGCTTCCAACTTCCATCTTCCTTCTCAAGATGTTTTTGGCTAATCCGGTTCCTTTGCCTTCCAAATAAATTTGATAATTGGCTTTTCTATTTCTACAAAGTAGGCTGTTTGGAATTTTGATTGGGATTGCATTGAATCTGTAGATCAATTTGGATAGAATTGACATCTTAATGGCATATAGTCTTCCAATCCATGAACACGTAATGTCCTTCCACTTATTTAGGTCTTCTTTTGGCAATATTTTGTAATTTTCTATATACAGGACTTTTACATCCTTGGTTAAATTTATTCCTAGAGTTTTGATTCTTTTAGTTGCCATTGTAAATGGAATTCTTTTCTTGATTTCCTCCTCAGATTGCTCATTACTAGTGTATAGAAACACTAGTGATTTTGCATGTTGTTCTTGTATCCTGCCACATTGCTGAACTCAATTTATGTTCTTGAGATTCATCCATATTGATGAAGTCAGGTTATAGTTTCTTTCATTTTTATTGCTGTAAAATGTAACACTATATTGAATATACCAACATATATTACCTAATATACCAACATATATTACCTAATTACCAACATTACCTAATGCCTTTATTTCCACTGGTACATTATTCCTTTCCTACCCCATCATCACTGATATAACTAATATCCTAAAGTATCTGTTTATTATTTATCTTGCTTTCTTAAATACATAATTTTTATCACATTTTTATGTATCCCTATATAATATGCTTTATCTCTTCTATTGTTGATGAACAAATTATTACAAGAATTGTTACCAAGAATATTTTGGTACATGTCTCCTAGTAAACATCTTCAAGAGTTTCTCTAGGATATAACTGGTGGAAGGGATGTTCTTTAACATAGTTAAATATAGCAGTATCAGTTGTGTGCAGCCCTTAGCTGGCCTGATAATTTCCACTTCCTACCTGTGGGAAGGTAGTTGTTTTGTAAAAAGTACGACTGCTAAGACCACCCTGCTGTGAGAAGCCCAAGCATGTAGAGAGTCCTTGGAGAATGAGACAACACATGGAGAGAGCAGAAACAGCGATGCCAAACAGGTCATTGAAAAATATTTCTTAGAAATAGGTTCTGCAGCTCCTGCTGCCCCAGCTGACGCTCTTGAGAATCACAGAAAAACTGCCCAGCTGAGCGGTTCCAATTCCTGATTACTAAATCAAAAGTTAAGCTAATGATCACTGCAATCCGTTGAGGTTTTAAACCGTTAACTTTTACCACAAGCAAGGAGGAAATGTCTGAGAGCAGACCATTTTTCCCTTCTACCATTCCATTTCCCTAGAACCACAAGTCCAGCCTACCCAGTAGGAAAAGGAAAAGAAAGCTTTGCTTATGAGATCGAAAAATTTTAAAGAATAGTACAGGGTCTTTAAAAACCAGAATGAGATTGTTAGAATAACCAAAAATGACCAAAAAGATATAGAATAAGTCTGCAACTTAACTATCAACTTCTACAGCTAAGCAGAAAAGGAAGTTCATTGACTACATATGGCAATTATTGGAAAAATAAAAAGTATTCATGTTTATATCCAAAGAATTTAAAATTCTTTAATAAATAAAAAATATATATATACAAAATCGAGTGCTATAAGTTTTATAGAAACGCATTTGGATCGCTTCAACTGAATTCAGTACTGTATGCCTCCTGTCATTTCCATTTTCCTATTCTTTATCCCCACTGTCCAAATTTTTTAAATTTTTCAAATTTCATACATATAAAAGACAGTATGTAATATATAGGGGAGCAGTACAGCACAATGTAAAACGACTTTTTTACAAGTAACCCATTACCCAAGCAAATAACTAGAACATTACCTAATGCCTTTATTTCCACTGGTACATTATTCCTTTCCTACCCCATCATCACTGATATAACTAATATCCTAAAGTATCTGTTTATTACTTATCTTGCTTTCTTAAATACATAACTTTTATCACATTTTTATGTATCCCTATATAATATGCTTTCTAATTGTGCTTGTTCCTGAACTTTCTAACAACTGTATCGGTTGCCACTCAGTCTTCATATACCCTTCTTTATTCTCTTTTAAAAATCTATTCCATTTCCCATACTCCTTTGCCACCAGTGTTCCCATTATATTTTACCAATGGTGTTCTAATTTGCTAGCTGCTGGAATGCAATATACCAGAAACGGAATGACTTTTAAAAAGGGGAATTTAACAAGTTGCTAGTTTACAGTTCTAAGGCCACAAAAATGTCCCAATTACAAGTCTGTAGAAATATCCAATCAAAGACATCCAGGGAAAGATACCTTGGTTCAAGAAGGCCGATGAAGTTCAGGGTTTCTCTCTCAAGTGAGAAGGCACATAGGGAACACAGAGTTTCTCTCTCATCTGGAAAGGCACATGGTGAACACAGTCAGGGTTCCTCTCTCATCTGGAAGGGCACATGGTGAATGTGGCATCATCTGCTAGCTTCTTCTCCTGGCTTCCTGTTTCATGAAGCTCCCCAGAGGCATTTTCCTTCTTCATCTCCAAAGGTCACTGGCTGGTGGATTCTGCTTCTCGTGGCTATGTCATTCTGCTCTGCTCTCTCTGAATCTCCCATACTCCAAAATGTTTCCTCTTTTATAGGACTCCAGAAACTAATCAAGACCCACCGAAATGGGTGGAGACATGTCGTCACCTAATCCAGTTTAACGATCACTCTTGATTAAATCACATCTCCAGGGAGATGATCTAATTACAGAGTCAAACACAGTATTGAATAGGGATTATTCTGCTGTTACAAAATGGGATTTTGATTAAAACATGGCTTTTCTAGGGAACGTACATCTTTTCAAACCAACATAAATGGGGAGCAGTTGTGTAAGATTAGAGGGTGGATAAAAAGCAGAACCCGCCTTGGGTGGAGCCCTGCCTAACTGCCAGTTCCTGCACGAGTGTCAGATGTTCCAGTAGCAGCATCAGCCCAGCTGGTGATCCAGTATTGTCAGTGGTTGTGAGAGGAAAGTGCTTGTTCCTTCAAGGCAGGGAGACGACAGATGAGTAGGGGCCCCTGGAGTGGCAGCAGTCCTCAGGAAACACACTCTTAATGAAAGGAATCTAGGATTGGTTATCTGCCCCACATGGGCTTGAAGCAGCACTGCCCTACCTCACTGCCAGGGGAAAATGGAATACTGGTAGTCCATGGTATGCGATGGCAAAAACAAGTTATCTAAATTTATCACCGGTGGTTGACTGTGATGAAGATGAAGTGACTGCTGAGATTCAATTTTAAGGTGGAATGGTGACTGCAAGGATTGTCGGGTGGAATGGCTTTTTATTACTGCACTGGAGAACTTTCCTCTACCTATCAGCATTATGCGGCACTGTTATACTCACACTCTTTAAAACACTCTCTTGATTTAGCTTTCTCTCAGTTTCCTAGTTTTTCCTTCACTTTGAGATATCAGCATTCCCCAAGGCTCAATCCTTCAAACTTCTCTATCTGTAGCCACTTCCTAAATGATCTCATCCAGACTATGGCTTTATCTCCAACCCTGACCTAGGCTCATGTATACAACTGCCCAGTTAACACTTTCACTGAGATGTCTAATAGGAACCTCATACTTAACTGAAATACTGATTTTACCTCCCCACATCTGCTCCTCCACCAGCCTGCATTTCAATAATTGTCTGGACTTTTGACTCCAGGGGACATTTGGCAATCTGGAAACATTTTTGATTGTCAAAGTTAGGTGAGTGTGCTAATGCATCCAATGGAAGAGATCTAAAGGATGCTAAACATCCTATGATGTAGAAGATGACCGACACACACAAAGAGTTATCTGGGCCAAAATGTCAATAGTGCAGCAGTTGAGAAATGTTGATTTAAAACAAAAACTCTTGGAGCATTCCATGATTCTTCTCTCTCTTTCACCCCCCCATAACCAATAATCATTTAAATACGTATATGTGAGATCATGCAGTCCTCTGCACAGAACTCTTCAATGTCTTCCTAGCTTGCTCAAAATAAAATTGATCCTCTTGGCCTCCCCGCTCCTGTTCACATCAGCTTCCTGGTGTTTCTCAAACATACCAAGTTCATTCCACCTCAGTGTCATTGCACTTGTTTTTCCCTTTGCCTGGAAAGCCCTTCCCCTAGATATTCCCATGTAATCATTCCTCACTTTCTTCAAGAATCTTCCCAAATACATCCTTTGGAGAGAATCCTTCTCCAATAACCCTATCTAAAATAGCCTTTCCTCCCTGACATCATACATTAATTATATCATTTGTTTATTGTTTGTCTTCCCTAACCAGAATGTAAGGTCCTGGAAAGGTTTTTTTTTTTTTTTTTTTACTTTGTTGATCTAATGTGGACAACATAAATAGGTACTTGTTAAATTCACTCATTCATTCAACCACTCATTCAACAAATATTCAGCATGCCTATTATGTGCCAGGTCTTGTTCTGGGTGCTGATGATACAGCAGTAACCCAAATAGGCTACTATAGAAAAAAAAGTGGTGTCCTCTTGGAGTATATGTATTTGCTGAACAACTTACTGAATGAATTGTCAGTATTATGAGCTTATAGAAGTAAAATGGTTATTTACTCATAAAAATAAACAAATACATTATTTTTAATAAGGGGAAAGAATAAAGCATTGAGTTGTGGCTATCATAATAAACATTCTGAAAGTTTCAATGATAAGAATTTCAGCTGCAGGACTGATTTCCTAATTATTTTAGAGCTAGGTTCCACAGACATGCATAAATAGGCACATGGAAATGACAAATTTGTCTTATTTGCCATTTTAAGATGGCTTCATTTTCAAGAACACTAAGAACATAAGGATGATGAGAATATAAATGCTGTGAGGAACAAAACGTTCTTCTGGTCATGATTAGAAAACAGACCCAAACGACTGTATTTATCTCAAAGTCTACAGTTTCATTATAACTTATTAACTGTATTAAAACTTGAGGTCACCCTTCTAAGTTACCCTCGAAAATCACTATTTAAAAAGTTTACATTTTGCTTTTTAATTATGAGAAACCCTTTTTGTTGTAATATTGCTTATAGTTTATTCTAAAATAAATAAATACATATTCGAATAATGGTCCCTCTAGAAAATGAATAAAAGGGAAAGTATATAACATGATCAAAGATTAGTAGAAATCTTATAAATCACATGAATTAATATACTTTTCTAATCTTTGAAACAAATCGGGTAGAATGTGGATATTTTGTGCACCTGAAAAACTTAGTATTAAAATGAAGCCACTTCCGGGCTGGTGATGGTGGCACAGTGGCAGAGTTCTCGTCTGCCATGCCGGAGACAGGGTTCGATTCCCGGTGTCTGCCCATGTGAAAAGGAAAAAAAAAATGAACCTCAACACAACTATAAAGATTAGTTTGTATGCATCCTTAAACATAAATATGTTTAACAAAAAAAAATTCAACTTAACCTAAAAACACTCTTGGAAGGCTGTGTTAATGTATTTACAGAATACCTTAATCTTAAATTCACAAATTCAACTATATGAACGCTAAAATTTCATACTATGGACAATTAAAGTTGCCAGGTAAAATACAGGTTGCCGAGTTAAATTTAAATTTCAAATAAGTAATTAATTATTTTTTAGTATAAATATGCCCCATATTTTTATACCAAAAAAAAATAATACTATTTGTCCAAAATTCAAATTTAACTGGGCAACTTGTCTTTTCATTTGCTAAGGTGGCAACTCTGTGGTCAAAAATAAAGCAAGGCCTTGGTGTGTTTCAAAATGGCAATTCAAGTGGCATGGCCCATTGTGAGAAAATTCAGGTGCCAAACCAGGGCTCTAAATTGTCAATGACGTCTCCCTCTCTCTCCATCCTCCCACCGCCCTTCTGGCTTCGCAAAACCACTTTAGGGATGCTGAAGTGTGCCCTGAATACGCAGCCAGGACCACGGGAGAGGAAGGATGTTGGCTGTTTGAGGAGTCCTTAGAGTCAGACATTCAGACGTTCCTGAAAAGATGAGGCGGAAGAACCCAGAGAAAGCGGGACACAGATTGTGCCCTTGAGCCTTTAGAGAGGAAAGGGGCACAAGAAGGACCTGTGATGCAAGGCAAGATGCGGGAGGCACCTCGGGCCAAATCCGTTAGCGGGCGCGCGCCGGGGCGGGAACCCGGGCCTCCCCGCAGTGTCCTAGGGGCGGTTATGGCTCAACCGCCCGCGGGCGGGACCAGGGCTACGTCTGCACAGCCTCGGCCCCGCGGTCCTAGGACGAGGGACGGCGACCGCCGCCAGGTCCCCGTGGCGCCCCACTGCCCTCCGACCCGGCCCGAAGGTGGGCGAAACCAGCTGCCGCTTACTGGTCTGGGACATCCTGGAGATGCAGAAGCAGGAGAAGCTGAAGAGCAGGAAGGCAGTGACCGCAAGCAGCGCGTTGACTTGCTTGGGCCTCATGCTGCCGGCGGGACGGGAAAGCGCTGGCGGCCAAGGCGGGGCGCGTGCGGGGCAGCGCGGGTTCCTGGGCACGTGCCCTGCGCCCCCGCCCACCACTCAGGTCCCTCAGGCACCTCGCACTCCGCCCTCAGGGAGTTCAGTTCATCCCCACAGAGCTTCTGCACCCCTGGCTTCCCATCCCACGGTTCAGCATTCCCTTATAATATTGAACCACCTGCCGGGGCCGCGGAAGGTTATAAGGGCAAACGGTGGGAAAACGCCCTCCTGCCTGGCACGTGGTAGGTTTATTTTCCTGTGTAGGAAATAACTCTTTATGCCAGACTCTGAGCTAAAAAGTTTGCATATATTATTTCGTTAAATCTTAACAATATCCTTATCAGGTAGATGCTATTATTATATTAATTTTATGGATCAACAAACTGAACCATGAGAAAATGAGGAATTCTCTGCCAGTTACGCAGCTGCAAGTGGTTCCTTTACAAACTTTGTACATATGAAAGAAGTTCCTGAAGAGAATAGGTATCTTTTATTATTAGCCTTAAGTGGTAGCCACCAAATGCCTCATTGATTTAGAGCTCGATTTAAATTTTTGTGTCGGGAAGTGACCAATCCCAGGCCTTGAGCGTAATTCATGTAGTTTATTTTTTTATTGGGTGGCTTCCTTCCCCACCCACCTCAGGAGAAGGGAGAGGGAGTGGAATTTTCTGTAAAAGAAAACAGTTATGTGTACAGTGAGCAACAATATAAGGGAAACACTAGCTGACTTGTACCAACTTGAAGGTAACAAATTATCAGGCCTTTACCCAACATAGGGACACATTAGAACATCCTTTGGACCGGGTTCTCCTTGGACTCCTTACATGGTGGTTTTCTGTTTGCTCCTTCTTCTCTGCTCACTTATCTTATTCAGACTCTTTGGCAATAAAGTTTCTATATCACTAGTAATAAAGTTTCTGTTTCAAACCAGCACTGCCCAATCATCCGGATCCTTCAGAGGGGAGAGAGATTTGAAGACATGCCAGTCTGATGCAAACTTATTATAGGCCTTAAGCATTTTTCATGTGTGGGAAGCAGCCAGAGCTCCTCCACCCAAAAAGAAGTTGCTGGGGGGCAAATATCTCACAGATTTTCCTTCCGGCTCTTCAAAGTACTTCCCATTGGCTAGGCCCCATTGGAAACCAGAATGCAAGGAAATTCAGTTCAATGTACTAAGTCATAAAACGTTCCTCCTGGAACCTGAAGAATGGTGGAAAATGATATGGAAAGGTCAGGGAGGGCAGAGGAGAGAGCTGTCCAGCAAACAGAGATACCTCCAAAGTCAATATTTTGTTACCTTCTTACTTGAACTCCAACTTCACTTTTCCAACTGCCTTCTGAGACCTTCTGCTTGGAAATCCCACATCAAACTCAAGTCTGGACTTTCCCAATAAGCTACGTAGCTTCACAAAACCGCCCCCCACCTTTTTTTTTTTTAAATCAGTGGCACCATAGTTCTGATCAACCCAACTCTCCTTCACTATATTGCATCATTTCTAAAAGCTTAGCAGTCCTCCTTTGAAATGTCTCATTTCCAGACTTTGGTTTCTGTTGCTGTCTACTACTCCAGTACCCAAGAGGACATGAGAACACTGTATTAATGAGATTGTGAAGTAAGTTACCCAAAGAACAGAGGTACACTAAACTTGAAACCAGACCACTGGATGGGGAGATGAATTCAGGCCAAAAAATCTAGCCCTTACAATATACAGAGTCCTCTGTGCCTCCTATTAAGGAGGCTTGGAAAGCCCTTTTCCCCCTCACATAGGGTCAGGTCAAAATCCCCAAATAAGAACTATATAAAGGGACCCTGAGGATCGGAGACTGAGTATTAAGTTAACTATTTTTGGGTCCCTGACTAATGAGCATAAGGTTTTGGCACTCGTGGAGACTGGGTGGAATGACTCTAATATTTGGGAAATATCCACGAGCTGAAGAGCCTGCATTAACCATTGGCAGGTACAGAGGCCAAAGTATTAAAGCAACACAGAAACATCTACTAATGCAAATTGACCAACTGCCACCCCAAAGGTATACAGTGTGCAAAGGTATACAGTGTGCATAGTATATACTGTTACTGAATATATATTGAGAATTGATATTTTGCAAAGTATCACTTTGAGAACTACTGTAAGTGAATTCTGTCTCTGGGCCAAGTGGTCAAAACTGCCCAAAGAGGACATGCTGAGTGGTCACCGGTAAAGGTACCCTCCCCCCAGATGCATGTGCGAGTGTGTCAATATAAGTTACCAGGGGACCATCAAGAAATTAGTGCCACCATCAAAAAATTTAAAAGAGTGGACATTTTAATCCCCACTCACAGTGCATTTAATAGCCCAATCTGGATAGCCCAATCTGGCTAGCGAAGAAACCTGATGGTACCTGGTGAATGACTATTTGATTACAGAGAACTCAACAAAGTAATTCCTCCTTTGTTTGCAACTGTATCAAATATAGCTACCCTGTTAAAGATATACACTCAATGAGGTCAATTTCATTTTGTGTTAGACCTTGCTAATGCCTTTTTCAGTATTTCTTTAATTTCTTCCAACCAGCATGCATTCGCCATCATGTGGGAAGGACAACAGTAGAAATCTACTGTGCTATCACAAGGATATCTTCATAGTCCCACTCTTTGCCATGGTTTGTAGCCCAAGATTCAAGAAATGTGAAAACATCTAGTAGAGTCACTCTTTTTATCATATTGATGATGTTATGCTAACCATTAACTCTCTTGCAGAATTGAAAACTACTGCTAAAACTACAGTGGCTCACATTGGAAGCCAAGGATGCTCAGCAAATTGGAACAAATTACAAATGCCTGGATGCTCTGTCAAATTTTTAGGTATTGTCTGGTAGGATAAGACTAACACTACTTCCCTCAGCTGTTGATAATAAAGTGCAAAATTACCCTATCTCACATATTCCTATAGAAGTAATGGCTTTCCTTTGTTTATTGAGTTACTGGAGACCATTTATACGCCATCTAGTACAAATCCTGAAATCTTTGTATACTCTAAGTAGGAAAGGAAAAACATAGGAATGGGATATTCCTCAGAAGGCTGCCTTGAAAATCCTAAATGAGCTATCACACAGGCTCAAACTCTAAGGGGAGTGGACCCAGATGTGCCTTATGAATTAGATGTGGCTAGTACCAATATTGGCTTTGGATGGGGCGGTGGCAAAGGCAAGAAGCAAAGCAAGTTCCCATTGGCTTTCAGTCTCAACTTTAGAATGGATCCAAACTGTGATGTAGCTCCTTAAGAAAAACACAGCTGCGTGCTGCCTATAAGGCCTTATTACAAGTTAAAGGAGTAACCCAAAAGTGCCCTATAACATTATAGACTACCCTCCCCATTCAGGGGTGGGTAAGTGATGCCACTACTAAACTCCAGGGAGTGCTCAGCTTAGCACTTTAACCAAGTTCAAAGCCTATCTACTGCGACACAGTGTTTTCAGTAACAGCCCCTTAAGTGCATAAATGCATGTTATTCTGGGACCAGTTTCCTATGAGAAAGAACAACATTCGTCCCTCCCTGCTGATCCTCCTGAGGTAGCTGTCTCTGAGCTCACCAGTGAAGAATGTGGCAGTTTACTTGAATTTGCCTGATATACTGATGGATTAGCACATGGGCAGCCCACCACCTGATGGCAGTAGCCTAGGTAGCCTAGTACAGACATAATCTAGTAGAAACGAACCATGCAAAGTAGCCAGTGGGCTGAATTAAGGGCTGTATGAATTAGTCATTGTTCATGAACCAGGAGATGCATTAACTATTTGTATATATAATTAGGTGGTATACTAAAGCTTGATTGTATGGATGGCCACATGGAAGCAAGGACAATGGACTGTTGTATACTCCCCCTTATGGAGAAAAAAATATGGGAAGACATCTGGACAGCCTGCCACAAGTGAAAGGTTACTGTGTACACCTCTCTGCCCATAACACCCGGTAACCTTGAAGCAAACACTTTAACAAATATTTGTAGACTAAAGCCAAAATCACATGAAGCTGCTGAATAATTACATAGAAAAACAGGACACCAAGAATATCAGACTCTGTGGAGACTGGCATAGCAATTCCAGCTGCCCATCATGAGACAACAGCTAGAAGATGTTGTGGATGCCAGCCCCACCTGTTTGTTATGACACCCATAGATGCTCCCTATCAGCTCTGCCACATTCGCCACAGACGAGTTCTGGTCTTTGGTGACAGGCAGATTATATTGGACCCCTCCCCTTATGTGAGAGTGCAATATATGCCTTTATAGCTGTGGACACAGCCACTGAATTATCACTAACTTTCCCAATGGGAAAGGCGAATCAAAGAGTTATGATACATAGTCTAGAAAACTCGATGCTTTCTTTGGGGTCCCCATGCATGTGGGCAATAATAGAGGTGCCCCCTTTCCTGGACAGTTACCCCCGCCTAGGCCACTGCACATGACATCTTATGGACATTTCAATGACCTTATAACCCCACAGCAGTGGGATTAATTAAAAGAATGAACATGCTTTTAAAAGAATAATTAAATGATGATAAACAGTCTTTGCAGCAGTGGACCTGTTAGTTATATCCAACTTTCACCAGGTTCAACTTAAGGCCCCGAGTTGCTGCTCCCACTCCTGTTGACTTAGTCACTGTGGGGCCCATGCAGGAGTTATGAATACAGGTAAAATCCTACAGCCACAGCAAGGTAATGATAATAACTACCCTTGGACCACAAGCATTAAAAATTGGGGGAAATAAGGTTGATTGGTTGTGCTCCTGTCCAATGCAGCCATGCTGGTTAGGAGTCTTAAGCCCCTGAGGTATCGGGGTTACTCAAAGTTAAGTATTTAGACCACAGTTTATAAATAAGTAAATATACTAAAGTTCAAATCACCAACCCAGAACACCCTCCCCCCACCCCCACCCCAGAACTGTGTGCATAACCTTAGGGACACTCATTATGCCTAAATTGACATTTGACTCCCTGCAATTGCAGTGGGGGGAGACAAGTATGGTATCTGAAACCCACTCAATACACCCCCTTTATGGGAACCCTTCTGTCTACTAATAGAAACAGAAGGGATGTGATGCTACGAGGTGGGATGTGATGCTGATGTAGCAAAACACCAGCCAACAACAAATGTGGAATAACTTTCTCTTTCTCCTCATCACCCAATCTCTGCCTTCTAAGATTGTAACATATCCATACATCTATTATTTAGTTTGGGAATAGTTAATAAGTCCTGGCCTTTACTTGGTTGGCCCCTGAACTCTACAATTTAACCTTCCACTTGCAGAACGGCAGCCACTTTCTGTGGCAAAATATTACTAGTAAAAATGGAGTGTACCTTCTCCGAAGGGGTGGCTTTGAACTTCTAGGCAAAATGGCTGGTTCTACTTGCCCTATAACTGGATTGGATGACGCACGTGGGGACAGTCTTATATGCCAACTACTATTTATAACTTTCTCCACACAATCCTAGTAATTTGAAAAATGGTAAAAAACAGATATAGAATAAAGCAGACCGTCTGGCGGCACTAGCCTTTAGCCATATTTGTTCCAGAAAAAGCTGCCATCATAACTGAAAAACATGCTGCTCCTTTAGCCAATCACACTGCTCATGGGCTTAATGAATCAAAATTAGCTATATCACTGCTAAATGAAGAAACTACACAACTTAGAAAGGTGGTCTTGCAAAATAGAATGGCTCTAAATATCCTCACCGCTGCCCAAGGTAGCATTTGTGCTTTAATAAATATCCAGTGTTGTATATATAAACCTGATAAATCAAAAAGTCTTGCAAATTTTAAATCATATGCAAAATCAAATACAAAATACTGAACATTTGTCTGATAATCCTCTGTCAAAATGGTTTAATTCTCTGTCCTGGCCATGGCATCACTTATTAATAGGACTACTGTCTTTGCGTGCTGGTCTGTTCTCAGCTGTGGCCTTTTGTTCTGTTGCTGTGAACTGTGGATGCAATGCCTGTCCTGTGGTCAGATGCAGCAGACAGCTGCAGTGCCCTGTCCTATGCAGCAGACGCCTGCATGGGGGTGGATGGTGGGAGCCCAGGGCCCTGGTATTTCCCTAACGTTCTGTGAATCTTGAGCACTGACCTTGGGCAGTTAAAGTTTAGCCAGCCTCTCTAGGGAGGAAAGAATGTGTGGATGGTCAATGTACGCCCTGCATGTTCTTGGGAACCTTGAAATGTTACTGCAACCTACCTAGCAAGCCCCTCGCTTTTCTTGTGTTCTCATACTCAATGGAATGTCTTTATTCGGGCCCCTATACCTGGCCCTGCTGAAGCTGGAGAGACTGTTTCCAGAAGGGACCATGGAAAACAGTGGAGGAAAAGCTGCTTAAATACCAAATTCCTCCAAATAACAATGCATTATTTAAACAATCTTGTGCACGTAAACCTTGTGGGTAGGGTCAGTAAAATGAGAGCCAAACATCATCTTGGTAGACTTAATTATCTTTGCTAATTTACAAGGCCATTAAATATATATAAAGAAAAATCTCAGTGTAAATAGATCTAGTGAAAGAACAGCTAGAGCTTTAATTTATCCACATAGATCATCTCTGTTGGGAAATTCAAAGACCACAATGCTAAGTGCAGAGAATAATTAATTGACTCATAAGACTTAGGCTTTAAGTGGCAAACTCCTTGAACGCAGAGACACTGTGTAAGAGTATCAAAACTTTTAGATCCAAAGGGAGAAGAGGAAAGCTTATGCTTTTGACATTTGACTATAAACTATAGGTCATTATAAGCCAAACCTTTATCATTAAATAATCCAAGTCACGAATCCAAATAAATGCATTTTCTTTATATTTGCTATTTACTTGCCTCATAACTTTGATTTAAATATATCACCTGATTAATGAAAATAATATCAGCTGCAGGGATATGTTAAACCCCTAAATTCCCATGGCTTAATACTATAGAGGTTTATTTCTTGCTCAGTTAATGTCCAAATGTCCAGCAGCAGAGTTTCTGATTGGCTGACAGTTTTCCATTTGATCAATCAGTGTGCTGGACTCTTTCCATCCTGTTGCTCCATCTCTTCTAGGGTTTTAACTCTTCTGTCTTCTGCTGGGAGTCTGAAGAAAAGTTGCAGAAGAGGAATTTGAATTTGAACCAAAATTGGTGTGCCTTAATTCTGCTCAAATTCCGTTGGTAAGACCTAGCTGGAAAGTTAATCCCTGGCTGGGCAGCTGCTTGCCAGCAACATCTCTGTCCATGGAAGAAGAATGAAACTTTTCAGTGGTCAGCTACTCAACTCTGCCATGTTAACTTAGCAAAATAGAAAT
This sequence comes from Tamandua tetradactyla, assembly GCF_023851605.1. Lineage (NCBI taxonomy): Eukaryota > Metazoa > Chordata > Mammalia > Pilosa > Myrmecophagidae > Tamandua > Tamandua tetradactyla. The sequence goes on along the minus strand of NC_135348.1, from coordinate 27,498,215 downwards.
GATAATATTTCTCAAAACATGTAAAGCCCCATCCACTACCCCGAAACAAACGGATCATCAGTCTCTGGATTCTGGAAATTAGGTTAATTAAAAAGTAGTACAGTATTAGTAGAAAGGAACATATAAGATCCATGTTAAGTATTGTTTCTGTTTCCTAACTGCTAAAACAAATACCATACAAAGGTTGATTTAATAGCAGAAATTCAGAGGCTAGAAGGTTTGCTTCCTCTGGTGGTTGGTATTTTCTGACTGGCCGGCAATCTCTGGGGTTTCTTGGTTTCTCTGTCATCTGGCATTGCACGTGGTAGCTTCTCCTTCTTTCTCCTTTCTCTTCTGGGTTCCGTTGACTTCCAAGTTCTGGCTGCTCCCTGTGGCTTCTCTTTTGTGTCCAAGTTCCTTTGCTTATAAGAACTTCAGCCATATTGTATTAAGGCCCATCTTCATTCAGTTTGGGCACATTTTTACAAATAACATTTTGAAAAAGTTCTTATTTACAAATAGGGTCACACCCAAAGGTCCAGTATTAGGACCTGAACAGGCCTTTTGTGGGGGGCATGATTAAATCACCAAAAAGTATGTAACTACTTTTTACACTGTATTTGAAAGCCAACAACATCACAGTTAACTGGCAGTGAAGTGTTGGGTTCCTCATCAATAAAATTGGATATATAATGCATTTCCAAAGTCGCTATGTATATTAAATAACATTCAAAACACTTAGCATATTTCCTATCATAATGTAAGTACTCAATAAATCTTGGTCCCTTTTCTATTGTTGCTCAACAAAACCAAAGCTTCTTTTCTCACTGATTCTAATTATTACTTTTCCTATAGCAGACCGCTTACTCAAGAATCCTTCGATTGTTAAAAATTATGAAGTGCTAGCCTAGAATCCACTATTTCATACAATCTGGTTCCATTCTACCTTCTCAGGCATATACTTCTACTTTAGTACTCAAAATTTCTTCTCTGGTCAAAGTCACTCAATACCATGTTTGCAAGGTTAAAAACAAAAACAAAAACAAAAACACCTTGTTCCAAAGTTTTTGTTGGTGTTCCTGTTAGTGCAATTTTATTGAGATATTATTCACACAGTGTATAATCATCCAAAGTATATGATCAGTGGTTCACAGCATCATCGTATAGTAGTGCATTCATCACCACAATCAATGTTTGAATGTTTTCTTTACTCAAAAAAAATTAAAATAAGAATAAAATAAAAATAAGAAAGAACACCCAAAACATACCATACCTCCTGTGCTGGTTTGCAATGATATACAGACCCTAGAAAAGCCATGTTTTAATCTTAATCCCATTTTGTAAAGGCAGTCTTTCTTCTAATCCCTATTCAGCATTGTATGTCTGAAACTGTAATTAGATCATCTCCCTGGAGATGTGATGTAATTGGGAATAGTTGTTAAATTGGATTAGATGATGACTTGTCTCCACCCATTTGGGTGGGTCTTGATTAGTTTCTGAAGTCCCCTAAAAGAGGAAACATTTTGGAGAAAGAAGGAGATTCAGAGAGAGCAGAGAAGGACGATGTAGCCTTGAGAAGCAGAGAGCCCACAAGCCAGTGTCCTTTGGAGATGAAGAAGGAAAATGCCTCCTGGAAAGCTTCATGAAACAGGAAGCCAGGAGAGAAAGTAGCAGATGACTCCTTGCTCGCCATGTGCCCTTCCAGCTGAGAGAGAAACTGTGACTATGTTCGCCATGTGCCTTTCCAGATGAGAGAGAAACCCTGAATATCATCGGCCTTCTTGAACCAAGGTGTCTTTCCCTGGATGCCTTTGATTGGACATTTCTATAGACTTGTTGTAATTGGGACATTTTCTTGGCCTTAGAACTGTAAACTAGCAACTTATTAAATTCCCCTTTTTAAAAGCCATTCTGATTCTGGTATATTGCATTCCGGCAGCTAGCAAACTAGAACACCTCCATACCCCCCTTATTATTTATTTATTTTTTCTTTATTTTCTTTTTTTTTTTTTTTTTTAAAGGAAAGACAGAGAGAAGGAAGGAAGGATAGAAGGAAGGAAGGAAGGAAGAAAGGGAAACATCTTTAAACATTTTCTTGTTTTTATTGTATTCTGTTTCTCCGTATTTGTTACATGGGCTGGGGCCGGGAATCGAACCGAGGTCCTCCGGCATAGCAGGCAAGCACTTTGCCCGCTGAGCCACCGCGGCCCGCCCTTTTTCTTTATTTTCTAACTCATCTGTCCATAAACTGGATAATGGGGGTGTCAGTCACAAAATTTTCACAATCACATGGTCACACCATAAAAGATATATAGTTATACAATCATCTTCAAGAAGCAAAGCTACTGAATCAAAGTTCAACATTTTCAGGAATTTCCTTCTATCTATTCTCATACACTAAAAACTAAAAGGGGATATCCATATAATGCATAAGAACAACCTCCAGAATGACCTTCCGACTCTATTTGAAATCTCTTAGTCACTGAAATCTTACCTTACTTCATTTTTCTTCCCCATTTTGGCCAAGAAGGCTTTCTCCATCTCACAATACCAGGGCCAGATTCATCCCTAGGATTCATGTCGCACATCGCCAGGGAGACTTACAACCCTGGCAGTGATGTCCCACATGGGGGAGGAAAGTGAATTTACCTGCAAAGTTGGCTTAGACCACATCCGAGCAACAAAAGAGGTTCTCTGGGGTGACACTTTGGCATAATTATAAGTAGGCTTAGCTTTTCCTTTGTAAGAATAAGTTTCATAAGGGCAAGCCCCAAGACTGGGAACTTAGCCTATTAAATTGGCAGTCCTTAATGCTTGAGAAAAAATCAGGAATTTCCTAGGTGAGTAAGTTTAATAGTCCCTCAAGGGACTTTGCAAATATTTTTTAATTTTCTGCCCCATACAGAATAATAAGATTTCATTCCTTATTCTAAGTTCCATGCAATTAGGTTGTTTAAATAAACTGACCAGACAGGTTAAGTTGGATAGTGTGCTATAGAAAATTCAAATTTTGGACAAAATAAACATCTCTTCTTTTGGTCTCACATAGAAGTTGAAGTTCTGAAATATAGACAATATCATCCTTTACCCTGTATTCTGATTTATTCTAGTCCCAACCAGATCAGCTTCATTCATATCTCTAATTGAAGTCTGATCTCCTTTTCAGCTTCTTTAATTGTTGCTATATGGACTAATGCTGACTTTTAGAGCAGCAGAACTCTAACCCTGATCTCAGATGTCACATAGATACCCCAAGTTCCAGGGAACTATCAAGTTATACACAAAGAGCTCAGCATCTCATAATTTAGAAATAACAGTTACAACTCAGGAATAGATGTGACTGCTGTAAGTACTTATAATCTAGGAACCTTTAATATAAGATTTCCCCTGATAAACTATGTTATCAAAATCAATTTTCAGAATTTGTATACCATAGTTAATCTGCATTACTGAGGTGTTATGATATTTGTCTTTTTGTTTCTGGTTTATTACACTCACGTACTGTCCTCAAGGTCCATTTATTTAGTTGCATGCCCCACAATTTCATGCCTTCTTGCAACCACTTAATATTCAATTGTATGTATACACCACAGTTTGCCCTTCCATTCATCAGTTAATGTATGCTTAGGCTACTTTCATCCATTGTAAGTCATGAATACTGCTGCCATAAATGTTAGTGTGCAAAGTTCATTTGTGCCCTAGCTTTCAGTTCTTCCCAGTACATACCTAATGATGGGGTTGCAGAATCATATGGAAACCTTATATTAACTCCTGTGGAACCATTACACTGCTCTCCAGAAGGGCTGCACCATTCTATTTCCCTAACAACATTGTATTTTTCAACAGTGAATAAGTGTGCCTCTTTCTCCACATCCTCTCCAGCACTTGTCATTTTCTGTTTTGTTGATAATGGCCATTCTGGTGGGTGTGAGATGATATCTCATTGTGGTTTTGATTTGCATTTCTCTAATGGCCAGGGACGTTGAGCATCTCTTCATATGCCTTTTGGCCATTTGTATTTCCTCTTCTGAGAAGTGTCTGTTCAAGTCTTTTTCCCATTTTGTAATTGGATTGGCTGTCTTTTTGTTGTTGAGTTGGACAATCTCTTTATAAATTGTGGATACTAGACCTTTATCTGATGTGTCATTTCCAAATATTGTCTCCCATTGTGTAGGCTGTCTTTTCACTTTTTTTTTTTTTTAACATGGGCAGGCACCGGGAATCGAACCCGGGTCCTCAGGCATGGCAGGCAAGCACTCTTACCTGCTGAGCCACCGTGGCCTGCCCTCTTTTTACTTTCTTGATGAAGATCTTTGATGCACAAAAGTGTTTAATTTTGAGGAGTTCCCATTTTTTTATTTCTTTCTATTTCTGCTTCTTTTTTAAACTGTTTTATTCACACCCCATACGATCCATTCTAAGTAAGCAAACAATGGCTCCCAGTATAATCATATAATCATATAATTCTATATGAGGACATTTCCATTTCTTCCATAAAGAAGATGATGAAAAAAATGAAGAATTAAAAATGAATAAGTAAATAAATAAGGAGAAACAATAATAAGCAACGCCAAGAATCCCATACCCCTCCTTTATGTTCTCCTTTTATTAACTTTTAGCTTCAGAATAGGACCTTTGTTGAATTTAATTGGAGTATATTACAACGTTACTGTTTCGACAGGCCCTAGTTTGCATTGGCTCCAATATCTTTGAAATCAGAGTGTGTCTTCGAATCGTAATGTACATTTAACATAGTATTTCTCCTTTCATTTTTTTACAGGAAAAGCTCTTACCCTGTTAATGGTTCATCTTTGAGTGAGGACACAATAATAGCTACTGAGCACCTGCCCATACACCTCACTGAACTAGGACCTGAGCAAACAGATGGTTACCTGCTAGCTATTGGCCTCAGCTTCTTTTTCATCCTCATGCATGGAATGAAGACTGTACCTGGCCTCTGCACAAACACACACACACATTCTCTTTCTCTTTCTCTTGTTGCCGTCAAAAGTATTCAAGACTCAGCCCAAACTCTACTTCCTCCATGAAGCCTTCATCAGTCACCTATGTTTAAAGTAATCACTTATCCTCTTTTAACTCCTATATCACTCCAGTCTTTTCTAAGGACACATGATATGCCCCGTATTTAATTGTTATACACATATTTTATTTCCTCTACCATGCTATGAGCAACTTGTCAAAAGGCGAGTCAGAATTATAAAACATACTAGTTTATACAAAAGATCTGGATTTCTCTCCTTCCTCCACTCATATTTATATATATTTTTCCTCCGCTCATATTTTTATCCGAAATTTTGTCTTGGCAGATGAGACACACTGAGGTTATTTATTTAATATTAGGGCTGAAGCTTTCCCATTGTAATTTGTACAGGAGGCTTTTATGATTTTTTTTTTTTTTTGCCCTGACATGTAATTTACAGAAACTTTACCCTACTTCTCAGGCCTATTTGACACTGAGATTTATTGTTCAAAGAGGAATCTTAGAGGTCCCTTTTCAGGTCAGTCCAACCACCTTTTGCTATTCTAGATATAACATCTGAGGTTTTGACCAACGTGTCTGTTGATATTGGTCTGGTAACCCTGCATCACAGGCACCCAAAAGCATTCTAAATTCTTCTATGAATGTTTGCTGGTTTTATTTGGGGAAATCTTTAATTATAGCTTTTAATTCAGTTCAGGACCAAGGATTAAATTCTGCTCTAGCAGGCAGCCAGTTTCCATAGGAAGCTTAATTTTTAAAGCAGTCTGGACTAGATCATCTTTCTCTAGGGGGTCAAGAGGAACATATTAGAGCAGCTATAGGGGAAGGGCTGGATACAGGAAAGTGGGAGAGCAATAGGCTTGGTTTGGAGTTCTTTCCCCTGTGTTCTGTCTTTGGCCTTTTATTTTTTTAATGAACCTTTAAGTGAAGCCACTGTCTTCTAGCAGCCTTTGAGTACTATTTTTCCATGCGACCCTCAACCCCTTTTTCTTTTAGGGCAACTTTCAAGAGGCAATTTTATTCTTATGAAGTTTCTTAAAGTGTTCACTACAAAGACTCATCATCCATTAGATCCATCCAAGAACAGAAAGTCACAGGTCCATAGAACAAATAGATATAAGAAGCAGGAGTTTTAGCAGGAGGAACCATTATGCTGTGGTCACATGAAATGTCACTCAGGCCCTGGCATTTCCACTCAACTCTTCAGATACCACTCACACTGACCGTAGTGGAATTCCCCAGGAAGTGGGAATTCCTAGGTGTCTGGAACTAAACACAAGTAGTGTAATGGGTAGAAAAGGAGGCTCATGACACAGCCGTGAAAGGACTCGCAAATTGCTTGCTATATGGCCCCAGTTGGAAGACAGCTTAGTGAGCCGCATAGATTCCTAAACCCTATTTCTCTGGGAGAGACAGAAAATTAGAGAACTGGAGGGAGAAATCAAATGAAACCAAATGGAACATCTGACGCTAGAACCAAAATTAAACCCAAACCAAAGGTAACTAAACCGAAGTCCTGAACAAAATGACATTGAACTCAACACAAATTGAGAAGTTCAGACATAGGGAGGGGTTGTCTGGGGGATGTGGATTCTGAACGATTGGACAGTAGACACAGAGAGGTCTGTCGTGGGCACCTCTCCTGGCCAGTCACTGGAGCCCACGGCTCTAGAGGGCACCTACTTCACATTGCTGGGGTCTCAAAACTTGTGGAAAGACAAATTGCAGTGGACTTTGCAGGCTATAGCATTTTTATTCAGAACATCAAAGTTTTGCTGCAGAAAAGGAAACCAGATCACTTGCAAGAATGAAAGTAGCTTTGGGATTGTAGGGATGGCAAATTATTTTCATACTCCTAAAAAGGAAACTAGCTTGACTCATTGATTAGACCAAGGTTTGTCTGTCCTATAGGGGTGGATTTAGGGCAGGTGGGCTTTATTTTGTATTGGGTCAAACATAATGAACTAGGGGCTTACTTGGCTGTCTGGGTAAGCCGCCTTGGTGGGGATGTTAAATTTCAAAAGATAAAGAAGAGACTTAAGAGGGAATTTCAAAGAGGAAGTTAGGCGTGGATATATTATTGTATTATTATTATTGTTATGTTATTATTATTATTATTATTATTATTTGGGGCTCCGAGAGGTCTCCAGGGCCTTCTCTACAATTTTATCACCCTAGAAGAGCAATATAATGTCTTATACATTTTAATATTACCCTGTGTGCATTTCATGGTGTTTTACATGTAAAATGTGTTGATTGAAACACAAGCCTGTGGTACAATTGAGCTATATTCACAATTTGCACACCAGCAATCAGTACCTACTATCACTTAAGTCAAGGATAAACATCACTCTTGGAAATCTAGTAGATGTGGAATGCAGTGGCATGTTCAAAGACCCTCAAACTTCCATTTTGTAATTTATTTTTACATCAGTGTCACATTTAAGTAGAGAACTGTCAAGCTAAAGATAAATATTTTCTAAACTAAGGAGTAGAGAGAGTATCCTCTGGAGGCTATCACCAATGTGCAAACAGCCATCAAGCCTTCTTCAGTTAACCTCAGTCTAAGTGGTGGTCTCAAGACTGTTTTACCATGGAAGAGTTAATTTACTAAACACAGATTTTTCCAATTTCATATATATGTAGGATTATGAAGGTGATAAAAGTCTGAAAGAAAATGATAAAACACCAGTTGTCCTGGTCCTATTTTCTGCTTCAAGTTACTTAGAAATAAGTCATTTGTTCCTGGGGATGAGCGCCATCTGTTCAGCACAATTCATGAGAATTCCATGGAATGACTTCCATGCATCAAGTCCCTTCCAGCAAGCAGAACTTGTCTTCCAACAACTAGGTGAACAGAAACAGGAACATGACACAGAAAAGTAGCAGATATCAGAAGGCTCAACACACGGCAAAAGAATTGAGTGATCATGTTTTTATTGGTTCGTTGGTTTTGATTGTCTTTCCAATGGTAACAGCACTTAAATTTTCCTTAGAGGAAAGATGGTCGTTAGCCAACAATTCTCATTTCCATACGCACCTTCTGCAAGAAGTCGAGTTTCTGAGCTGGTCTTAAAACTTATTTTGATCAACAGAATGTGGTAGAAGGATGTTTTGGGATTCCTGGCCCATGCTTTATGAGGACTGGCCGCTTTTGCCTAATCCTTCTTGGAGCCCAGTCACTGTGTTGGAAGTAAGTCCAGGCCAGACTACTTATTAGAGACTCTGTAGAGAGAGGCACTAAAGTGAGAGGGCATTTTGGACATTCCAGTCTGAGCAAAGTTCCCAGAAACCATGTGAGCGACCCCAGGTGCAATCAGCAGAACTACACAGTTGAGTCCCAACCAACCCAAAGAAGCATGAGAAATAACAAATTGTTGTTGTTTTAAGCCACAGAATGTGGAATGGCTTATTTTGCAGTGAGATAACTGTTAGGGGGGCCAATTCCCTCTCTCAGTCTATGTGGTATTGGTTTACACATGATCCAACCCTGGCAAATCAACATCCTCTAGGAATCTGGACCCAGAAGTTGGAACAGAAATTACACATGGCTCAAGTTGGTCAAATAAGACTTAATTAGGAAACTTCTAAATCTAGACCTGGAGCATCTAGAGCTATCTTGCCACTAGTTGCAGAGAGCTTGGCGGAGAATAAAGCCAGTTCAAATGAAAACAGAGCTGAGAAGATCCTGTTTGATCACCTAACCTAGACAGGCCTAAATCTTTATTAATATTTGGTCTTTTTAGTTACATGAGCCTATAGGCTCATTTATTTTGTTAATTCAGTCTGAGCTGAGTTTCTATCACTTGTACTTGAACAAAGAGTTAGTACTTTGACTAATTCAAGGACATGGGCAGATGAATAGAAGACAGCAATAGGGAATCTAGAAAAAAGAGACAACTTGGAAGTCCAAGATGCAGCCAATACCAGAAAAACAAAACAAAACAAAATCTTGGTCTTCTGGAATAAGACTCCAGGCTCCAAGACTGCTGAGTATGAGTATGTGGAACGGATACTACCAAGGATGCCCCGATAAGGGCTAAGGTTAGGGCTGAAATCCTGCACTTGACTGAAGTACACATGGTGCAGAGCTGTGTCTGTTCAGAGTAACAGTGCATCTTTTATTGATTCACACAAAGGCATCATGTAGGCTAGCTGTTGCCTCACCTGTGCTTGGGAGCCATGGGACAAGGAGGATATATCGTCCTGGTCTTACTGAAAACTAGGAAGTCATGTAGTTTACCAAACAAAGGTTTTTGACAGAAAAGGAGCAGAGAAGAACCATACCTACTGATTGTCCTGACTCACAAATTTAAGAGCCAAATGATTTGCTGTTGTTGTAAGCCACTGAATTTTCAAATGATTTTTTATGCAGCAATAGATAATGAAGCATGTGAAGAGAGGAGAGGGTTAAGGGTTAGGAAGCAGCATGAGGCAAGACTGGAGCTGCTGCATATGGCTATGTACTTGATCCACTGTCCTATTCCAGAGGGCACCATTTGCTCAGTCTATAGCATGAATGGTCCTGGAGTTGTGCGATAACATAGCTCAAATAAGGCTTAATTTTCATTACTACTAATTATGTCTTCTGTCTTCTGTCATACAGCTGGCTTTTATCTTCGTGCATTTTTGCATGAAAGCTCTTTATTCATTCAGTGCTAGTTATCAAAAGGGTAAGGGAAGGACAAGGGAGAGGTATATGTTGGAACCATTACACGTTTATTTCCTCTCCCTAATTGAGAACTAAAACAGTAACTATTAATGTTCTCTTCACGCTGGTTATTTCATACCTTGGTCTTTCAACTGGTTGCCAGAACCTGATAAGGGTAAGGCAACTTAGGTGCCTAGTGTGCAAGATTTAGGGAGACAATAATTCTCAGGTTTGTATATCCTGGACAGGATCATATGTCCTTTTCAATGCGGTGGCCTATTTTCAAGAATGCAATCCCTACTCAGCTGAGAACATGAAATTCAATTCTGGGGCATCCAGAATTTTGTTTGATCAGTGGGCGCAGTGCCAACCAAGTGCCGCCACATATATTTGTGCCATTGCATGCTAATGGGAATGTGTATTGTTCAGGTATGTGGCCTGCAACCTAAAGCATTATGTGTCCCCGCTAATTTCCCTTGGGCACATTCTGTTCTTAAATGCAGGTTAGTCTGATAATGCCATTTAGGTTTCCCAAAACAAAAGTGATTGATGATATCTACATATCAAAAGAGAGTGATAATATCCACTGTATCTCTCCAAAGCCCACCCTCTTTGAGGTTATGTTCCACTTTCCTTTAAAGTTTTCCACCCATATTCACATCTGGTATAAAACAGCAGAGCCGGCTCTAATGTCCTGGAAAAGTGTGGGTACCCGCTTTCCCCTCATTCCCAAGCAATTGCCTTAGCAAAGGGTCATTTTGGTTCACAGCAAGACAAAGCACAATCTTTGATTGCTGGATAAGGTGAATTCAGTATGGTCCAAAAGTAATATTGCCCTCAGAGTGCCAAGAAAAAAAAAAAAACAGAAAAATAAGCAAAGGCCATAAATTGCAGCCCAAACGACATGCCCAACCTGCCACAATTCAGGCACATATTCAGGGAGTCCTGGCTCCTGGTTTTTCTACAGGTTTCCCAGGCAGAAATTTCAGGCCAAACATGTAACTCAGCTTCAATCCTATTTGGGAAAGAACAGTTCCAATGGTTTTTTTCTATCACCAACCTTGAGGTGACTTTTAAGTCTGAAAGAAATAGCTATAAGTCTTCTCTTACTATAAGACACTCTTCTAACATAAGAATGGCAGTATCTCTCCAAGTGTCATCATTCATTTGTTCTCCTATTTCCCTTCTTTTACTATTTCAACTCTTTCCTATTTATTACCTGTCAGAATATAGATCAGCTTTCTCAAGTTTTCTTACCAGGAAATTGTGTCTTGGGCAATTTCCTTTCTAGTTACCAAATGCAGTCTTGGCTTCTTAAGAAAAGGACGCGATAAAATAAGTTTGTACAGTGAGAAAGAGAGAGAGAGTTTGCACCATACTCCACCTCTTCATTCCTACTTTGAGCACCCCAAAATCCATTTAAAAGTATTCCCTGTTTAAACCCTTCATATTTGGGCAAAGTAAATATAAACCTAATATGTTTAGATAACCCTTCATATCCTTACAAAATATTATTCAATAATAAACGTTTCAGTTACCTGTTCTAATCTATCAATTTAACATCTACTCCATAGGTGGTAAGGAATATGATACATGCATATCATGTTAGGGCTTTCTTTTGGCCAATTTATGCACATTGGTCCTGCATCCTTTGGTTCTCTGAGATATATGATGGGGAATCAAATTATTTTATAATTCATTGTTTCAAGACTTTGATAGTATTTGTGGCTTTAACTGCAGTTACAGGATATGTCAAGTGCAAGATGGAGTAAGTATCCAAACTCATTTGAATCCTTGGGGGGCTATAAATAGTAAATCTATAGATTTACATATAGATACTATGTGCACTGGCCCATATGCTCTGGCCCTGTTCCCAGGAGATTTTTCTTAATGCCATCTCTAAATGGTTACTTTTTTTAGTTATCATTCAACCCAATCTGTTACCACATCAGTGGCTTAGGTAGGAGACAAGTGAAATATATTGCTATCCCAACCACAGTTGCCTGGCCTTAATACAACTCTTTGGCCCACTATAATCTTCCTTTGGATGTCCCATAGGGCCTTCTAAAATAGCATCTCCCACGACAGAGTATTCTCAAAGTTCATTCATTGAGGTTCATATTTTTCCGAACATACACTTAAGCCATTGGTTACTATCTGTGACTCTATAAATACCCTGTCATTGCTCGGAGGGAAAGAGCTAAGTTTTTTTTCCAGTGCCATGCATACTGTTTTCAACTTGGCCCATTGCATGAACTTATTGTGGAGATCTAGGGTCCAGGCTCCCCCTCCATGATGAGAATAAGTTGTTGCACGTAGCTGCCCACATGACTTGGACAGAAGTTAAAGGACAACAGACCTCTTCAAGGAGGAAAGCATATACGGATGGTATCATATACCACTAATCTTGTAAAGTACTGAAACTACTCTTCCCTGAGTTGATAATAATCTCTAAACCCTTGTGTCATGAGACCCTGCTGAAACTCTGTTCTCAAACCCCACAGAATGTCCTTGTTCTAAACCCTTATAAGCTGTCCCATGCATTAACTGCCCCTTGCGGGGCACTGACTTCCATTTTCCAGATGGTCACCAGTGGGAAAGATCTTCTCCTGCTCATACGTCCTAATAAAATTCATGTCTAAGTCTGTGCTAGATGTATTCTTTGGTCTTAGGGCTGCGCCAAGCCAAGTCCTTCAAAAACTGGGTTGGAACACTTAAACCTTTGCACTATTTTGTAAAGCTTTTACTTAGTCACACAGGGCAAATTGCAGCAGACTTTTATATTGGAACACTTAAACCTTTGCACTATTTGATAAAGCTTTTACTTAGTCACACAGGACAAATTGCAGCAGACTTTTATATTGGGTTTCAATCCACCATACAGGAATTCTCATGGGTAAACCAAGAACCTTGTTTGATGTTGGAGGAAAGCGAGTCATGAGTTTCAGATTATTCAGCAACAGAAGTGGACTGTGCCCTGAGAGCTCTAAAATTAGTCCAAAGCAAAGATGCTACCTGCTTATATATGTGTTATAACTCCCCAGAGTTATATGTCTGGTGACATAAATCTGTTTTATTTGAGAACTTTTATTGTGCAGTTTCCTCTTTATTATAAGCTTTTCCTGATGTCACTCATAATAGACATTCCGATTTTAATATAATTTGATGTTCTTTAGTTATGGGGACTGTTTTCAGTAGAGCCCAATAGCATGTCAACAAATCAGCTCTCTAGACCCATGATGAGGAAGCTTTTGAGTCCCCAAATCTCAGCAGTTACCACTAGGTGGCAGTATTATTATTTTTTTTCAGTCAAAGCCTCAGCTTTTCAAGTACTTTAGTGTCAGAAACTTCTAACACCATGTGCGTATGTGTTGGAATCATAAGATCCCAGTAACATACTTGGGCCATTGCCCATTGAAGTTTTTTCATAGCATGCAGTGGCTCAATGTAGAGGTTATCACTGCTCCAGATTCTATTCAAATTAAGTTCTTCCCAGTTACTTTGTGTATTTGGATTAACAAGGTCCCAAAATGCGGTTTATATGTTTTATCCAAATAGCTACACAAGATGTTGTGCCTCCTTTTTATTGTGAGAATCCTGTAGGGAGAGAATTTATTCTTTATCATTTGTAGAATACTTCTGGTAGCCCAGTTCAAGTATCTATTAAGTAATTAACAATTTGGGCAAGGCTCTGAAGCTTAACTGGATTGATTAGCCATTATCAATTCATCATAACTGTTTCTACAGCTCTCAATTTTTTTCTTTTTCCCCAAGGAGGAAATGATTCATAATGTCATAAACATTACAAATTAACTTTATTTGATAGTGATCATGTCTAAATCCAATTTCACCAAATTGTGGCAGTGAACTGGAGTTTCAGAAATCTCTGGGGACCGACCATAAACACATATTACATTCTTTTTCACATAAAAGAAAACTGCACTTGACTTCTCTCTGATATTAAGATCAAGAAGATGGCATTAGTGCTCGCTTCTGCAGCACATATACTAAAATTGGAACGATACAGAGAAGATTAGCATGGCCCCTGAGCAAGGATGATACACAAATTCGTGAAGCGTTCCATATTTTTTAAAAAAAGAAAAAAAAAAGATGGCATTAGCCTAATCTATCACAAAATAACAGCCACATTTAGCTTGTCAGACCTCTCATACAGCTTTTCCAATGCCCAGCAAAATAGGTATGATCAAGGAAACTATCCTGTTTAAATCATAATAGTTAATTAATCACCAAGAGCCTCTATTTTTCTCATGGGCCAGATTGGATTAATAAAAAGCATTAGCGGAGATTAGCCCTCTGCTCCTATTATTTCTTAATGAAAGATGAGTTTTCCTATGTCCTTCTAGAATCTGAAACTGCTTGATGTTTACTACTAAGGAGATTTTGAGATGTCTCTGGGCTTCTATTTTGCAAGTGTAGTTAAAATTTACACGAAGGGCAGAATTTTATGACATTTAGCTTTAAGATTGTAATGACAAGAAACTTCATAATTGGACATGTTTCTCTCATTTCTCCATCTGCAGCTTCATAGTGATTCTGGTGCTATCATAGCATTTCCACGTGTCCCAAGTGTCAGCTTTCATACCTTAGTATTTCCTTTCCATTCCCTTGCTGATGCTATGATACATTTTGCACCATCATTCAATAATCCCAAAAAAGTTTCTCACTACTCTCTGCCACTCAATATTAACTATACCAGACGATCTTGTATTTCTCATCAGGGGTCTAATGAGTGGGGTCACATCTCCATGGAAATAAACTAATTACAGTTCCCTCCCATAATAAGTCTGCACCCATAAGATTGGATTAAAAGAACATGGCTCGCTTTCTGGCCCATGCACAAAAAAGAGGAAGAACATGGCTTTTCTGGGTTGCATAACAGCTTCAAACCAACTCAGTTGGGTTCTGACCAAACAGATTTGCATTATCCTGTCTTGGGGAAACAAATGGATAGAAATAGGCCAAGAGAGAGAGCATGGACATAAGAGAGGAAAGTGTCTCTTTGCATTTCCTAACAACTTCCAATATAACACTTTGAAAAGGTAAAAGGATTATATATAATTATAAGATTATCTCATTTTATATTACATGAAAGTCTCATGTAATGACAGAGGGACACCTAAAACAGAAGTTAGTTTCTGTTTCTTCATTTGCCAAATTGGCTATGCAAATCACTTTGCCTTTCTGGATCTTTTTGTCTACAAGAGAAAATATTCGATTAGATCATGTCTAAGGTCTCTTCAAGATCTAAGATACTATGATATTATTATTATTGTATATATCTGGACTTCATTACCAAGTTGATCGTTGGTTGCTTCTTTGGGGTTAATGATAACTTATAAACCTTCACATGCCTAGTGTTAGTATTCTCCTAAAAAATATTGGCTGAAGTGTGAAAAATAGCTTGCTTCAATTTGTGTTACCAAGGAAGTGGAGGAAATGCACACACACACACCCATAAGATATTTCAGTAATACCGATTGCTTCTGAATAAGGAGACCGAGGAGGCCTGGAGTCTTGGGTGAGGGGGGTGAACGTATTTTTCAATGTAAATTGTCTTTTGTACTCATCTTCTATTCTTCCCTTTACTCCTTTTCCTCCAGCCACACTGGTCTTTTTGCTGTTTCTCCAACCTATCAAGTATGCTCCTATTTCATGGCTTTTGCCCTTGCCTTTCCTACCGCTTGGAACAATCTTCCTGCAGATAGCCTCGTGGATCACGCCCTTATTTCGTTCAGGACACTGCTCAAATGCTCCCTTATCACCGAGGCTCCCCCAACTACTCTGCATGCAACAACTTGCCAGCACAGGCTGACATACCATTTCCTTATTTTTTAGGGTATGGCTTCCTTGCGGAACACTGCTTGGTGCATAAAAGACCATCAACAAATACTTCTTGAATTAATGAATGTATAGTTTGAGGTTTGGTTGCTTTTGGTTTGTTTTGTTTATCAGGTACTAAATTACTTTTTCAGAAAAACAAATTGTTAGGGCATAAATGTTTCACGAATGAACTGTTAGGTGTTTATTGTTATGAGATAAAGTCCACACTCAACATATACAGTTCACGTTATCTCCCACGTAGTGGACATGGGCAAGTCATACAATTGAAGTTCAATTTCCTCATCCAAAAAAGTGGGGCTAATTAGAATAATTACTTCATAGAAGTGTGAAACTAAACGTTGGTGAAAGCGCTTTTGTAATCTTGGCGCTATAAAACTTGGCAAAAGCATACTGCCTCTCTCGCGTTTGGAGCAATACTGATTCTCAACTTGTGCAAAAGCCCTGAGGTTCATTTCAAGGCTAGAAAAGTTTCAAGAGCAGCCCAGGTTAAGACCCGTCGCCTCCAGGATGCTGTTGTCAGGGTAACCGCCAGGGCGTCGCTAAAACCCGAGCACGCACGCTTTGGCAATTCGGTTGCGCCTTCCCCGGCGTCGGTAAAAGGTGGAGCGCGGGCCAATCGGAGGAGGCGGGAGTGGCGAGGGGGCGGGCAAAACCCGGGAAGGCGGGCCCCGGCGACGCCCCCGGACTTCCGGGTCACGGTGTTCGCGGGAGGCGCTCTGCGTGTAGCGTCGCTTCCGTTGCCGGCTGTTAAGGGCAAGGTTTGCAGTTCGGGAAACCGAGGCAGCGCCCGCTACCCTTAGTTCTTCCGCTGCTGTGAGGTGGCTGCTGTTTCTTCTCCCCTCACCCTGCGCTGTTTCGGTGCGGGCTGTGCGAGCTCCGCGATGCCCTGCGGAAGGTCCGCGGGTGTCGGGGCCGGCGCGGCTTTGTGCGAGCCGCCCGGTTCTCCTCGCGAGCTGCTGCCAAGCTGGGCTCGGCCTGGCGCCGGAATGGGGGCGCAGCCAATCCCCGAGGTCTGGGGAGCTCAGGCGCCGCGAGGTTTGCGTTTCCTCTGCTTGGCAGTTCTGCTTGTCTCGTCATTATGACCACGGATGAGATGGATTCGTTTTAAAGAGAGAGTTCAGCCCATCTCTGGTGTGCACTGTTTCTGGACAGACCTTGGATTTTGAATTTGACAGTGCCTTAGGCTCTAGCCCAGAGATGGTGTGTGTGGAAAAATTTAAGGCAGGAATGAGATGAGTGGTTTTGTTTGTAGCCCCATCCTCTCTCTCCCCCATCGCCGCCTCCTTTTCGGAGCTGAAGAATTTCCATGACATAAAAATCAGTTCAATCGAGGGTGTAGTTTTTGTCTCTTATTGTTTCTGTCCTTCATCTTTGAATGTAAAATTAAGACTTGGCCAACGTGTGATTACGTGTTCAATTTACACACTGCAGTTTGAATACTATATGCAGTGTTTCTTTTTGCTGGCATCACCTGCCTGTGGAACAGAAAATGTAACTGAAACTATCCATAAGGATTAATAAGAGCTTATTCCTTATGAAACAGTTAGGATGCTTGATATATTTAATGGTTACTTAGTTGGTGTCTTTAAACTGTTGAACCTCAATTCTACAAGAATGAGAAGTTAAGTAGGAACCTGAAGTATGAAAGTATGATTCTGCTATCATTCTTTCAAGCCATTGAATAGCTCGACTCTAAGTTAAGTCTTGATTTTTACAGTTAAAATTTTTAGTGTTGACCATTTGCCCACTTGTCAATTAATCCAGGTGGTATATGCTACACCTGTCATTGTTTTCTTAGCTGCTTAACTAAGCACTGCCTCTAAGTAAACACAATGGGATAATATAATAGATAATAAAATAATTTGCGATTTGATGAGTTGAATAAACTAACAAATATAGAGAGAGATATTGCAATTTCAAAATCCTATTTAAGTTGTTAAGCCTGTCATGTATTTCCTTCTCCAGGAAAATATGTTTATTTCTTTGTGGGAGTTCTTCTATGGACACTTTTTTCGATTTTGGATGAAATGGCTCTTAAGACAGATGACTGGAAAGTGTGAATTGCAGCGAATTTTCGATACCTATGTTGGGGCACAAAGGACACACAGGATAGGTAATGTTTTTTGAAAAGCAAAAAAGCTAATAAAAATCTAACTGAATATTTTTTTTCTCAATATTCAATAGTGACAGATGTATGTACTGTGAGTCCTGATCAAGTTACCTCAACTGTTTCAAAATCTTAAAAACCAGCTGTGAATCCTTTTAGCTTTGAATTGTATGATTTTCTAGAAAAGTAAACTGATTGTTATTTAATTCCCCATGTGTGCAGTTTTATCTTCTTTGGCTTTTTAAGTTTATCAGGTGTGACTCAGATCACAGCTGTAACCTGTTTTCTAGAAAAAAAATCTCTGTGTTTATATAATCTCTGAAATTTTCACTCAAATGATCTATTTTTATACATGACACCTTCAATAATCTTAATATTTTACTGTTATTTATGATTAAAAAAATTATTAATCTCTAGGAATGATTAATATACTCTGCACTGTCCTGTATGATAGTCTCTAGCCACATGTAGCTATTGAGTACTTCAATGTGGCTAGTATGAATTGAGAGATGTGGAAGTGTAAAATATACACTGGATTTCAAAAATTTTATATGACAATAAGAGTAAAAATATCTTGTTTGTACTCGTGTTGAAATTATAATATTTTGTATATATCGGCTTAAATATTTACTAAAATTAATTTTATCTGTTTCTTTTTATGCTATTGGATTGGCATTTTGGTTTGCATTATATTTTTGTTGGACAGTGCTCCCCTCTTACCTTCCAAAATTCATGATTTCCACAGTGGTAAAATGAAAATAGCGCTTTAAATGAGAACACAGATGAGTCAGAAGTGTGGTTTGAGGTCACTTCTCATGGGCCAGCAAGGAAGACTGGTCATCTGCTGTAGCTCATGCTCGTTGTGTTAAATGTGAAATCATGAATTAACCAGATCCCGCTTTTTGTTGAACAAGTGTGCTTCGATTAAGAAATTGAGCCCTGTAAATTTTGCAGAGTGTTGACACTTGAAACATGTATTTCCAACATTGGAAGAATGACAGACTTGAGGGAGTAAGCCTCAGGGCAGTTAAATGAATGGTTAATTACTTCGCTAGTTTTCTCATAACTTTGTGGCTGCCTGCTCTTTTGATTTGCCCTTTTGACTGCTCTGAGAACAAAGTACCTCTTGATATGAAACCTTTGTAGGCAGAGTTGCTTGGTGTTATACAGTGTTGGGGGATGGGGGGAGGAGCTTGTATTAAAGCTTTACTCTGTGACAAAAGCATTTTTCTTGAATTTCTCAAATTGCTGAGAAAAAGGAGGCTATTAATAAATGTGCCCCAAACTTAAAAATAGTATAGTAAAAATTTCTTGTCATTCTTGAACTAGAAACCAAAAATCGTGAATGTCTTCTGCTATTTGTCTGGCTAGAGAACAGTCGGGCAGATAATATAAAGTCATTTCATTTTACCCCTTTGTTGTTGTATAATTCAGTTGCTAGTGTCTCAAATCTAATCACATATACTGAATAAAATTTTAAATGTTTTCTATGTTATTTATGTGGAAACTGTATCTTTGAGAACCACTAAAGTAATTTATTACTGGTTTGATGTTTTTACTGTTTGTTTATAGAGTAATTTATAAACAGCATTTAAATGATAACAATTTTTCTTTTTTACATTTCAGAAAATTCCCTGGCATACTCCAAGAATGAGGTAGGAGTTTATGAAGGTGAAAATCCAAAAAACTTAATTTGCAGATAGTTTGTCTTTAAAAGAATGCCTCTATTTTAGAATTAATTATTTTTAAGGCTAAATAGAAGAGTATTTGCTGTATGAGTAATATTATGTGTGTTTGTTTTTAATATACTGGGTATGGATGTTTGTGTGCTGCTCATGGCACAAAGATTGTATAATTGGCCTGTTTTGAGTTTTTATGTGTTTATTTTACCTCAAGAATTGATAGCATTTGGGAAGGCAGAGTCTTGGGGGAAAGCCTTGTCTTAGACTGTGTTCTCAGGATAGGTTCTCAAATGAGAGAAAGATAACTTGGGATAGTTACAGAAGACTCTGGATCTTGTACCTTTTGATACAGTAAGTCACACCTCATGCTAGGTACTAGTCAGTTTTTGATGTGTAAAAACTACTATGAAATCTCAGGGTCATATAACAATGAGCTATTTCTTGCTTATGTGTCTGTGAGTTAGCTGGAGAGGCTCTGCTTCAAGCTAGAATCAAGTTCAAGTTTGTTTCATTTGTCTCATTCTGGGACCTAGGATGGAAGAATAGTGGGTCCCTGAGAAAAGTTCTCATACTGCATCACTGAAGCCTGAGGGCAGGCCGAACACATGGGCATATTTTAAGTCTCCTTGCTTCAAGTCCATTAACATCCCATTGGCTAAAGTAAGTTATATGGCCAAGCTTTAGTTAAGGGGTGCCTTTGGTAGACATATGGCTATATAATTGAGTTACAGGTGAGTGAAAAATTAGGATCAATAAGTTGGTCTACCACATGCTGTTAGATCCTAATTGTAGTTAATAATTTTTCTCTTTATAGATTATTTGGTGTAACAAAGGCAGAGTGTAAGTCATTTAGACCAGTGTTTGAAATGCATAGTATGGTTCACAGCCAACATTAAGCAACAAAAGAAATTGAATAGAAAATAATTAGGAAACATTGTTTATAATAAGGCTAAAATATAATTTTAGAAGTTATTTCAGATATATATATATTTTTTATTTATTTATTTTTTTACATGGGCAGGCACCAGGAATCGAACCCGGGTCCTTTGGCATGGCAGGCAAGTGTTCTTGCCGCTGAGCCACCGTGGCCCTTTTTTTTTTTTACATGGGCAGGCACCGGGAATCGAACCCGGGTCCTCGGGCATGGCAGGCAAGCATTCTTACCCACTGAGCCACTGTGGCCCACCCTTATTTCAGATATTTTTGCATGTGTGCCTCCATGCATATATATTTGAGATATGCATATGCATGTATGAATATACTTGTTCATGATATAAAATATGGATCGGAGTACAAAAATGTTGACTTGCTACTGTCTAATGATGTCTGTGTGAGTTACTGATTCATTCCAGAAACAGAATGAACATTGTTGAATGTTGGAAGCATACCAGTTATGTTCTGAAAGGCACCCTGTAGAAATAATGCCTTACTGATTTAGTTACAATCTTTTATTTATGAATGGACTATGTAAGAATAATTCTTACGTATGAATGAATAATGGAGGAAGGAGCCCAGAGTTCTACCTGCTTGTTCAGAGTACTTAGAGTGATCGATATTCTATTTTAAAATAATTTAATTGTAGAGGCCCAGAAAGTTAACACGCTGTTAATTGTAAAAATTTGTGTTGTTTCTCCTTATTTGAGATAATTATGATCTATAAAGTCTCTGGGAACACTGAATTAGCAAAGTGTTCGCCCTTGGAGGGATACACTTAGGTTTGTACCAGCCACTGTTCACAACATTTCCTCGACCAGTTAATGCATAACGTTTTATCTCTGTTTCTTTTTAAAGGCACATTATGTCTTTTGTTTCTACCTTAAATTTACATACAGTGATTCCTCAGGATGTTCTCTGTTTCATCAGCCCCATCTAAAAGCAGTATCATTGCCTTCAGAACATTTTAAAGGAATATGTAAACATATTCTGAACATAAATTTAAGCAGGTTTAAATTGGAGGGTAAGTAACTGGAGCTTTTAAAATTTGGAGTTGATTCCTTAACATTGAACTCCAGTCCAACAGCACTACAATCATGCCTGAATGAGATTTATCTAACACATGGTAAGGCATGTCACAACTTTGGTGAAAATTATGTATAAATACATTTAAAGTCTCTGGAAGTTGTCCTAATATGCTAGCTGAGCTCTGTTCCAGGTTCAGGAGTCTTGCTGCTAAAAGAATTTAGACGAAGGAGAGGACCAGTAGGGGTACGCAGTAAAGTGTATTAAAGAGAAAGGGAGAGAGTACACATTAAAGAGATTAATGTGAATGTGCCCAAGGAGGAACGTGCATAGGCGCAAGGGAGAGACACACACTGAGTAGCTCCTTTTATAGGAAGTTTTGTTGGTGTGGGTTTCCATAGTAGTGTTTGAGTACCAGGTGTCTTCTTTGTATAGGTTCTCACAGTGATCTTTGGACACTTTGTTCTAGGAGGAGACAGCTGTTGGAATTTGTGGTTTGCTGAAGCATACTCAAAAGTTTTTTTTGGGGGGGGGGCAGGTGTTTAACAATCTTTTTGACCCTGAGCTTCCTGTAATTAACTTAAAAATTTGCTTAAGGCCCTGGATTTTACAAACTTTTACGGTTTTGAGAGGGTTGGGGGCTTTAGGGGAAACTTTTGTCCCATGAGGTTTGCAGCTGAAGTTTGCAGCTCTGGCCTTAACACGTTTGAAGCTGAGTAGAAGATCAGGGACTAATGCCTTGTTGCCCTATTCTATCCTGCCTCAATTTCCCCCTGAAATTGTTGAACACCTTTACTTAAGGGGTGCTGAGGGGCAAAGGTCCACCTTCTGAAATTTCTTCCTACTGTTTTAAGGCTGCTAGACCCTACTTACCAGGGTGTAAAATGCTTTCTCTATTCTAGTAAGGGTGGGAGCAAGCTGGCCCTGGTCCAGAACTACTTGATATTTGCAGATAAGAATGAGCTTAGTGTGGAATGCTTGTAGTCTATTGGAAACAAATTTGACAGGTAGGTTAAGTACACATTGGGACAAACATAAGAATAAGAAGAAAAGCAATTGAAGGACCTGGAAAAAGGAGGATTCAAGTAGTTAGATTAGGAAAATGTGGAAAAGGATTCCAGTTACTTTAATTATTGTTTTTAATTTGTTGGGATTGTTCCCAAAGGTCCCATATGTTTTCTTGAATTTCAATTGAGTGGTTGACATAAAAGTAGCACTCTTCTTGTAAGAGGCAAGTTCCCCCTTGTGCTGCAGTGAGTGCATCCAGGGCTCATCTTTTTGGAGCTCCACCACTGCTAGTGATTCTGTTGGGTCCAGAAAAGGCCTGGAGTTCTTGCAGTGGATTCTATACTATGTGTGAGCTCTGAGAAGAGGTTGTGGTGGAATTGGTGACTGGTAACAAGTCCTCCTATACCAAGTCCAGTGGTTGTGATTGTGATACCTAGTGAAAGAGGGATTAGGAGAGGAAATGAATGTTTTGATCAGGAGAATATTATAAAGGAGGGTAGAGGAACTGGGTTAGAATCTGGTAAATAGGGTAGTTCTGTGATAGCATAGCTAAAGAGCAAGAGTCAGTCCAATTCCTGGCTAAAGTTAGGTAGTTATTATTTCTGCAGAGAAAGAATAATCCTTCTTCAGCTTTGACGGTATCATTAAGTATAGAGTAGCTAGACGCCTGCAGGTTGAAGTAATACAGCTGGCTGATTGCCCACAACTGATTCGGGTTATTCCACAGGTGTTTTTGCCTTAGCTGCCTCAGAGGCATGAAGGCATATTTTGGAAAGACACATGTGAATGGCAGTTATAGGTGAAAGAAGAGATGATGGTGCCTCTGGGTGTTCATAAAAAAGAATGTCAGGTAGCTTTTTATTTTGCCAGGTCATACTAAAGAAGGATCCTGTCACTGGCATCTACTTTATAGCACTCTATCTGTTGAGTCATGGTTTTTAGGAAAAATTTGCAGTTTGGCCTGTTTTGGCAGAATTGGATTTCATCCTGGTAGTTAATTAAGGATTGGTTTAGGAAAATATCTGCTGCTTCATCTAACTTAGCAGAGAGAAATAGTTGGGGTTGTTGCAGAAATCAGGGCTCCTTGCTTGGGGGTTCCCTTGAGCTTGGCTTTTAAGGACCGTGGCTATTACCTCCAGGTCCCAAGTTTGTCCATTTGAGTGAATATAAATTATGGATTTGCACAACTTAGGTGGTATTTCTCTTAAGTATAGACCCTTGGTGGAGTTTGAATTGATGTTAAAAAGGAAAGTGATGTTAGGAGCTATTGTTACTGTGTAGTGTATAGCACCTGTAACAGGAGATGTGGTAGGTTGGTGAGCTTTAGATTGTTCTAAAAGGTGGGAGACTGCTCTTGGTAAAGAATCTAAGGGGTCCCATGTATAATGAGACCATGGTTCTGTGTGTTGTAGAGTTGGAGAAATGGAAAGACTCCCAAATATGTACTGTTGGCTGGCCAAACTATAGTGGATCTAGAATTTTAAGGACACTGCCAACAATGGGACAGATTGAGATGATGGGCAGTGTAACTTAAGAGGCTTTTTAAGGTATGTTCAGATAGAATGTGAGGTGCATGGGATAGTAGAGCACAAAAGAGAGAGAGAGCCCCTTGTACTTTAGTTCTGATTCTTGAGTAGGAGTTTTAATCTGAGTAGTGGTTGACAGCTGTAGGATTCTTTCTCATCAGGAGGGTCTTTAGGGTCCTCACTGCAGAGCTCAACCCTGGACAAGGTGAATCCAACTGGAGATTTCACTGAATTTAACTGCTGTGGGAGTAACAAGAATTACAGAGTAAGATCCTTCCACTTGGGCTCTAGCTGAGAGCCAGGCCTGCTTTCTTGCCAGGTTTTGATTAAGACCAAGTCTCCAGATATTACTTTAGGAGGGTTTAAATCAGGCTCTGGGACTGGAAGAAATTGGGCTCTTTTGTCCTGTATAAGCTTTTTTGTGGTTCCTAGGGAAGTGAAGTACTTGGTTAGATTATGGATTTCTGAGTTCAGTACCAAATACTAGGTTAAAAATGGTCTCTCATACATCATTTCAAAGGGTCTTCGCTGGGGTGGGGGGGATCCTTAGGTACTAAATGCATCCAGAGTAGTGCTAAGGGAAGATTTGTTATCCGTGGTGCATGGGTCTTTTGACATAACTTTGCTAGTGTTTCTTTCAAAGTTTGGTTGGCTCCTTCTACCTTCCTGGAGTGTTGTGGTCTCTAGGCACAATGGAGGTGATATATATATTTTTTTAAATAATTTTTTATTAATTAAAAAGAAATTACAAGAAAGAAACACAAACATCCATAATATATGCTCATTCCGTTCTACATATATAATCAGTAATTCACAATATCATCACATAGTCGCATATTCATCATCATGATCATTTCTGAGAACATTTGCATCAATTCAGAAAAAGAAATAAAAAGACAACAGAAAAATAAAACAAAAACAGAAAAAGAAAAAAAATTTTTACATACCATATTCCTTATCCCTCCCTTTCATTGATCACTAGTATTTCAAACTGACTTTATTTTAACATTTTTTCCTCTATTATTTATGTATTTATTTATTTTTCCTGAATCTACTATGTGCTTTTATTTTTTTATCCAATTTTTTTTAATTTTTTTTATTTAATCAAAAAAAAGAAAAGAAATTAACACAGCATTTAGAAATCATTCCATTCTACACATGCACTCAGTAATTCTTAGTATCATCACATAGATGTATGATCATCATTTCTTAGTACATTTGCATCGATTTAGGAAAAGAACTAGCAAAACAGCAGAAAAAGATATAGAATGTTAATATAGAGAAGAGAATTAAAATAATAATACTAATAATATATATATATATAAAAAGGAAAAAGAAAAAACAAAAACAGAAGATACAAACAAACAAACAAACAAAAAACCATATTTCAGGTGCAGCTTCATTCAGTGTTCCAACATAGTTACATTACACTTAGGTATTATTGTGCTGTCCATTTTTGAGTTTTTGTATCTAGTCCTGTTGCACAGTCTGTATCCCTTCTGCTCCAATTACCCATTACCTTACCCTGTTTCTAACTCTTACCAATGATATATTCCAAGCTGATTCTCGAATGTCGGTTCACATCAGTGGGACCATACAGTATTTGTCCTTTAGTTTTAGGCTAGACTCACTCAGCATAATGTTCTCTAGGTCCATCCATGTTATTACATGCTTCATAAGTTTAGTCTGTCTTAAAGTTGCATAATATTCCATCGTAGGTATACGCCACAGTTTGTTTAGCCACTCGTCTGTTGATGGACACTTTGGCTGTTTCCATCTCTTTGCAATTGTAGATAATGCTGCTATAAACACTGGTGTGCAAATGTCCATCTGTGTCTTTGCCCTTAAGTCCTTTGAGTAAATACCTAGCAGTGGTATTGCTGGGTCGTAATCCATTCTGCCATTCTATGTCTTTTGATTGGGAAATTCAGTCCATTACCTTTTAGTGTTATTACTGTATGGATAATATTTTCCTCTACCATTTTGGCTTTTGTATTATATATATCATATCTGATTTTCCTTCTTTCTACACTTTACTCCATACATCTCTCTTCCGTCTTTTCGTATCTGACTCTAGTGCTCCCTTTAGTATTTCTTGCAGAGCTGGTCTCTTGGTCACAAATTCTCTCAGTGACTTTTTGTCTATAAATGTTTTAATTTCTCCTTCATTTTTGAAGGACAGTTTTGCTGGATATAGAAGTCTTGGTTGGCAGTTTTTCTCTTTTAGTAATTTAAATATATCATCCCACTGTCTTCCATGGTTTCTGCTGAGAAATCTACACATAGTCTTATTGGGTTTCCCTTGTATGTGACGGATTGTTTTTCTCTTGCTGCTTTCAAGATCCTCTCTTTCTCTTTGACCTCTGACATTCTAACTAGTAAGTGTCTTGGAGAACGCCTATTAGGGTCTATTCTCTTTGGGGTGCGCTGCACTTCTTGGATCTGTAAATTTAGGTCTTTCATAAGAGTTGGGAAATTTTCAGTGATAATTTCTTCCATTAGTTTTTCTCCTCCTTTTCCCTTCTCTTCTCCTTCTGGGATACCCACAACACGTATATTTGTGCGCTTCATATTGTCATTCAGTTCCCTGATCCCCTGCTCAAGTTTTTCCATTCTTTTCCCTATAGTTTCTGTTTCTTTTTGGGATTCAGATGTTCCATCCTCCAGTTCACTAATTGTAGCTTCTGTCTCTTTAGATCTACCATTGTAGGTATCCATTGTTTTTTCCATTTTTTCTTCTTTGTCCTTCACTCCCATAAGTTCTGTGATTTGTTTTTTCAGACTTTCTATTTCTTCTTTTTATTCAGCCCATGTCTTCTTCATGTCCTCCCTCAATTTATTGATTTGGTTTTTGAAGAGTTTTTCCATTTCTGTTCGTATATTCAGCATTAGTTGTCTCAGCTCCTGTATCTCATTTGAACTATTGGTTTGTTCCTTTGACTGGGCCATATCTTTAATTTTCCGAGCGTCATCCATTATTTTTTGCTGGTGTCTGGGCATTTGATCAGATTTCCCTGGGTGTGGGACCCGGCTGGTTGAAAGGTTTTTCTGTGAAATCTCTGGGCTGTTTTTCTTTTCCTGCCCAGTAGGTGGCACTTGTGGCGCTCGTCTGTCTGCGGGGCCCACCAGTACAAGATGCCGTGGCTCCTTTAACTTGCCAATCCGAATCTCGCAGTCGGCCCGGGAAACTGCGCATGGGGGGGGGGGGTCGCCGGCCGCCATGGCTTGGGGGAATGCCGGTCCAAATTGCCCAGCTGGCCCAAGACGCCAAGAGTGGCGGGAGGGCCCCACTATCCAACGTTCCCAGTCAGACCGGGGAGCCACGTGCGTGGAGGGGACCCCAGTCGCCAGCCGCCCCGGCTGGGAAAACGCGCGCCCCTCGGGTATCTCACCGCAGCGGATTCTCCCTGCCCGTTCAGCTGCCCCAGAATGGGGTACGCTGTCTTTTTGGTCTCTGTCGTGGCTCTGGGAGCTGTTCCGTATTGTTTCTGTTTCTTCAGTTGCTTTTCTGGAGGAGGAACTAAGACCCGCGCGTCTTACTAAGTTCAATCTCTACACTAGTGTTAGTCCCTGATCTCTCACTTCCCTCTATTACTCCTGTTTACATGGAGGAAGAAAAATTAGCAAAGGGATCATGGTATACATATGAAGCAAATGGATGGTTTACTAAAGAAGGAAAAAATTTCCTGCTTAATGCAATTCGTGGAAAGTTCTCCAAGATTTCATGACCTTAGCACAAAAAACACTTAAAGGGAAAAATTTAGCCAAAACGACTAAGAAAGCTACTCAGAGTTGTGCTTTGTGTGCCATTAAGAACCCAAATTCTAGCAACTTTGCCTAACCGCCAGGCCTAATGCCTCCAGTTCAACGGCAAGGAGCATATACCCAACAGAAGACTGGCAGCTTGACTTTACCCATATGTCACCCTGCCAAGGATTCAAATACCTACTAGTCTTTGTAGATACCTTAACAAGTTTCTTCTTAAAGAAATTATCCCTTGATTTAGGTTGCCTATTTCCATCCAAAGCAACAATGGGCCAGCCTTCATTAACCACATAACTCAAGGGATGCAACAGCTCTTCTTTTACAAAACTGCTTCCATTTGAAACCATCTAACTCTGGGTTATCTAGGGGCTGGTCTTTCAGTCTGGTAGAATAATTTTGAGCTAGTGTCTCTGCATGAGTGCTCAAGGAATATACTCTCTTGGTCTGAGCTTATAGGCAACAGAATGGCTGGGTTCAGGGTAGCACAGACTTGGATCTGAACCTCTGGTGCGTCTAGTAGCTGGGCTTGATATTTCAGGAGCCTATTGTTTGAAAACCAAGGATGTCCTCTTGCCTCTAGGATGTCTCTGACTTGGTGGTGGTGATGGTGGTAATGGTAGTGGGGTATACACTGTTAGAGTTTGTCCCCACATTAGCTTGGTGACCTATTCTATAAGTTAGGCAGTAGCCTCTACGGCTCTGAAGCAGGGTGGCCAGCCCTGAACTGTGGCGTCTAAAGGGTTTGAAAAGTAGCCTTTCAAACAGGTCAGGAAATGTTTCCAAGCTTTTGAACCAAGATTCATAATGCTTCTCCTTTCTTTTTCAATTACATTTAAGTAAAAGGGCTTATCTAAGTTGGGCAGGCCCAGGGTAGACAGGCTGATAAGAGCGCCTTTGAGGGTGGTGAAGGTAGTAGCCTGCTCTGCTGCTTATTCTAAGGAGGCATTATCTAGTCTCTGAATGGCTTCATTCAGAGGCTGTGCAATTTCTCCAAATCGGGGTATCAAAATCTTACAGTATCCTGCCATCCCCAGGAAGGCTCTTAATTCTCTTTGTCTCGGGAGTGGCACCAACAGTATAGCTTGGACTCTCCTGGATGACAAAGAGTGCCCCCGTGGGGTGAGGACAAACCCAAGGTAAAGAACTTTTTGTAAGGCAATTTGAGCCTTAGAAGGTGAAACTCAGTACCCTCTTTCAGCTAGGAATTAAGAATGGTAATTAATAATGGAATCTGGGTGTAAAAGTTTGTAGAAGAAGGCGTCTTTTAAATCAAGAACTGAGTACCACATGGTGGAGCTCAGGTTTTAATGAGGAGGGTGTAAGGGTTAAGTACGATAGGGTGGAAAGGAATGACAAGTTGGTTTATGGCCCTAAGATCTTGCACTAAGTGGTACGACCCCTTTGGCTTTTTAATGAGGTTAAAGGAGGACCTGCAGGGGACGAGAAGTCCTGCTTTTAGGAATTTTTTGGATGAGTGGTTGAATGTCCTTTAATGTCCTCCTGATTAAGGGGATACTATCTATTTCTGGAGAAAGGCAGATCTTCTGTACTGGATTACAATAGAGGGAACCTGAATTGCTTTTCCAGACAAGTCTGTGTCCCAGACTTAGGATCCAGATGACTTTTTAACTCTGAGGGGAGGGACTCTAGAGTGCTTTCAGTCCCAGTTAACACCATACTTAAGGCTCCAATATATTCAAGGGTGCTTTTGGCAGACAGCCTGTCATTCGAATTTAGGCACCCAATGCCTTTAACACATCCTTCCCAGAAGTAGGGTGGGGCACTCTGATATTATTAAAAATTGATAACTTAAAAGAAAAAAAAGAATACTACCAATTTCACAGGGGAGAGGTAGGGTGAAGGCTTGAGCCTGAGACTTCCCATCTACTCCCACTATGGGACGGATTTTAGAGGAGAAAGGGCTAGAGTGAGAGGTTAAGACAGAATTGATAACCCATATCAATTAAAAAGTTGTCTTACCCACCACATCTAGAGATACCCAGGGCTCCACGATTTTGATATCTTTGGCGAGATCCAGGGAGCCACTGGCCTCGGGTCTCTGCAGTCCTGTTCCAGCATGGTCAACAGGGCTTTTGGAGAGTTTTCGCTCTCCCTTGGGGGCTTGGTTTACTCTTGGGCCCACTGTCTTGCCTTCCCTGGAGGCTCACTCTGTCCTTGGGGCTCTTTGGTCCTTGGGGACATTCCTGTGTCCAGTGCCCTGATTCTCCACATCAGTGATAGGTTCTGGTGGCTTCTGCCCTGAGTGGCTCCTTACCATTCACAGCTTAAGCTATGAGTCTTCCCTTATTCCGGTCTCTCCTTGTTTTCACCTCCTCTGCTGCCTGGTCTCAGTTATTAAAGAACGAAGGCAGTATTCATAAGGTCATTCATAAGAGTTTTGGGGTCCTGAGGACATCTTTTGCAGTTTTTTTCCATATGTCGGAAGTTGACTGGCCTATAAAGTAGATATTTAACATGATTTGTCCGTCCTCATAGTCTGGATATACTTTTCTCATAGCTTCCACTAGTCGAGCCTGAAACAAAGCAGTATTTCCCTTGTCTTCTTGAGTAACATGTTGTAATTTATAGGCTTAGTAATACATTTTTTCATACTTTCTGTTAAATAAGTAATCATATGGTCCCTTACATCAATACTTCACTGTCTGCTTTGATAGTTCCAGTCTGGGTTTGTGTTTGAGGGAGCTACAGTCCCTGTGCTTTATCATCTCGGCTGTTCCCCGTGCACCTTTTCTGTATGCCCTTGGCCTTCTACCCAGATTTTTCATTTCTCCTCAGGAATGCTGCAGGAGGAGAGGATAACTTGAATGTCTCCCCAGGTGAAGTCATAGGTGAGGACCAGATTTTTAAATCCCTCCAGAAACTTGGAGGTATCCTCAGAAAATGTTCCAGTTGCTTTTTATACTGTGCTAAGTGACTCATAGAAAAAGGGATGTGGACCCTTATGATTCCCATATCCCCATTGGCTTCCTGGAAAGGATACTTTCCATTCCCTTCTGAGCTCTTGTTTTCTTTTTCCAAAGGGTGGTAAGGAGTTCCACTGTGAGTATGTCTGGCTGAACATGAATAAGGAGTGGGTACGGTGGACTTGGAAGGCTCTTCGTTTAAAGAAGGAGGGTTTATGGGAGCCTCAGGTCTGGTGGGTTCAAGATCTGAGTTTGGGGGAGGATCATTCCTGAGTCTTTGAGGTTTCAAATTTTGAGAGTTTAGCTAAAAATGGGTCATTGAAAATATCTGCCCCCTCCTCTTCTTAAGACAGAAAGGATTCGTCTCTTAATTCCCACTTAAGATTACACACGTTACCGGCTCCCCTCATGGCTTTGTCCTGATGTAAGGAATTTCAGACCATTTCCCTTCTCTTTTTTAAAAAAAGATCTAATTGGAGAATGGTATTAAAGTCAAGAGTGCCATCTTGTGGCCATTCTTCTCCACCTCCCAATTTATATTGAGGCCAAGCAACATTACAATAAGAAATCACGTTTTCTTTTTCAGTTCAGTGGTGTCATAGTCAGATTCATGTGTCAGCTTGGCCAGGTGGTGGTACCTATTTGTCTGGTTGGGCAAGTGCTGGCCTGTCTTTTGCTATATGAGGACATTTCATAGAATTAAATCATGATCACGTCAGCTACATCCACAGCTGATTCCATTTGTTATCAGCCAAGGGGAGTATCTTCTTTAATGAGTGAAAGGGATGGGCTTAAGGCTTCAAAGGAGAAGCTTAAGCACTGTCTGACAGATGTAGACATTTCTGTGAGTGTCTTGAAGGAAAATCTTATTTCCTGTAGCCGTAGACTTGAGATCTCTGAAAATCAGACTCAGAATCTTACTGTTAGAGTAGTAACTTTACAACATAAACTGAAATCTCAGTTTTACATGGTGTCTGCTGTTAAAGTGAGGGCATTGGTTGGAAAGGAGTGGGACCCTGAAAAATGGAATGGTGACATATGGATTGATAATGATGTTGGTGGAGAGGTTGAAACCCTAAGTCATGCTGAGTCTTCTCTAGATAACCCTGTAATAGTGTACCCTAAGGACATAGCTGCCCCACCTCCAGTCTGCCTTGAGGAGATGGCCACCCAACCTCCACCTGAAGGGATTAGCCCTAGAATGATTAACCCTGTTTCATCAGATGAAACTGCAAATAAATTCCCTGAAGCAAATGGCTTGGAAGATACTTCTAATTCTTTTCATGACCCACCCCCACCACCCCTCATTTCTTCCACTATAACTAGACTAACATCCCAACAGGCCCCTAAAGGTAAGGTGCAAAGTATCATACATGAGGAGGTACATTAACTTCCAAAAGAACTGTGTAAATTTTCCCATTTGTGTAGATAGAAATCAGAGGAATATGTGTGGCAATGGATTTTAAGGGTGTGGGAGATAATGGTGGGAGGAATATAAGGCTGGATCAAGCTGAATTTATTAATATGGGTCCACTAAGCAGAGATCCTGCATTCAATGGTATAGCTCAAGGGGTTAGAAAAGGCATTAACAGTTTGTTTGGATGGTTGACTGAAACATGAATCAAAAGGTGGCTGACATTACCTGAGGTTGAAATGCCAGAACTGCCCTGGTATAATGTAGATGAGGGGATCCAGAGGCTTAGAGAGATTGAAATGTTGGAGTGGATTTGTCATGCAAAGCCTGCTGTTACACCCCAGGAATGTCCAGAGGATGTACCTTTTACCAGAACAGTGAGAAATTTGTGAGACTAGTGCCATCATCCTTGAAGAGCTCTGTCGTTGCACTTCTCTGGAGGTCAGATATTACTGTGGAAATTGCTGTCACTGAGCTGGAATAGACACATACTCTGCATATGGGTTTGCTTTCCCTGCACGCAATGCTTCTGCCAAAACTGCCATCCATGGGCTTACAGAATGCCTTATCCTACTGCACAGCATTGCTTCTGATCAGAGAATACACTTCACAGAAAATGAAATGCGGGAATGGGCACATGCTTATGGAATTCTCTGGTCTTACATGTTCCCCATCATCAGAAGCAGCTGGATTGATAGAATGGTAGAATGGCCTTTTGAAAACTCAATTACGGTGCCAACTAGGTGGCAGTACCTTGAAGGGCTGGGATAAAATGTTTTCCAGGAAGCTGTGTATGCTGACTCAGCATCTGCTGTATGGTGCTATTTCTTCCATAGCGAATCCATGGGTCCAGGAACCAAGGGGTGGAAATGGGAGTGGCACCACTCACTATTACCCCTGGTGATCCACTAGGAAAATTTTTGCTTCCTGTCCCTGTGAACCTGAGCTCTGCTGGTCTACAGGTTTTAGTTCCAAACAGGGGAGTGCTTCCACCAGGAGAAACAACAGTGATTCCATTGAACTAGAATCTAAGACTGCCACTTGGTCACTTTGGGCTACTCGTGCCCCTGGATCAACAAGCCAAGAAGGGGATTACATTATTATCTGGGGTGATTGACCCTGACTATCAGGGGTAAATAGGACTGCAACTACACAGTGGAGGTAAAGAAGAGTTTTCTGGGAATATAGGAGATTCCTTAGGGCGTGTTTTAGTACTACTGTGCCCTGTGATTAAAATCAATGGAAAACTGCAACAACCCAATCCAGGCAGGACTACCAATGGCTCTGAAACTTCAGGAATGAAGGTTTGGGTCATCCCGCCAGGCAAAGAACCATGACCAACTGAAGTGCTTGCTGAGGGAACGTTGAATGGTAGTGATAAATATGAACTATGGCCATGTGATCAGTTACAGAAATGAGGACTGTAATGTAACGAGGCAGAACAGCAGGAATCAGTGTTGAGGTGTGTGCTGATTTGAAACTGTTATATACCCCAGAAACATTATGTTTTAATCCTGACTCAACTTATACTATTTAAGTTATAAGATACCAAGTTTAAGGATGGATGTTACCCAAGGAATTGCACCCTATTCTGGAGAGATTTAATGTGTTTCCAGTTATATGCAGGACAGTTGAGTATTATTAGGTGGAAAAAAAAAGTCTTTTATTGTTTTCTATTTAGAAATCAGTTATGGTTTAAGGTGATGAGCATAGCTGCCAAGTTAACAAGGGGTGGACTGTCACCTGTTTGTCTGGTTGGGCAAGTGCTGGCCTGTCTTTTGCTATGAGGACATTTCATAGAATTAAATCATGATCATGCCGATATATCCACAGCTGATTCCATTTGTAGTCAGCCAAGGGGAGTGTCTTCTTTAATGAGTGATGCTTATTAGGAGGATTCAGAGAAGACAGGCTGTCTTCCTGCTTCAGCCGGTGAGCCTCTCCTGTGGAGTTCGTCCATACCCTCTGTCAGAGTCATCAGCTTCACAGCCTGCCCTGCAGATTTTGCACTCTACATTCCCAAGGTTATGTGAGACGCTTTTATAAATTTTATATTCACAGATATTTCCTGCTGATTCTGTTTCTCTAGAGAACCCTAGCTAATACAACTGGTTAGCAGATTGTTCCAGTTTTTCAGGATGCAGCTCAGGGGTTGCATCAATTGGGATGCTGGACACACTGCCCATATTCTAAAAAGGGAGAGAGAGAGGGATACTCACTGAAGTTTGGCATCTTGTCCTGCAGCTGAATAGTACTCTTGCAATGTTTTCTCATCCCAGGACATTCCCGTGGGGAGAAAACCTTAGACTTAGAAAATTGGCGGTCTGGTTTCACCCCTTGATTCCCAAGCTGTACCCAGAAGGCTGGGGAGCAAGACTTCTCACCCTGGTGGCCCTGCGCTAGACTCAGAGGGCTGGTGAGTTTCTCAACCCTGTGGCTCTGAGCCGGTCTCAGAGGGCTGGCAAGCTAGATTCCTCACCCTGGTGGCTCTGAGCTGAACTTCTGCTCCTTTTCCAACTTGGGGGCAGAAAGTCTTTTTGTAAGCTTTGTGCACAACCATATCTAAAAACCACCCAGAGAACTTGAAGGGATGGAGGTCCCATTTGGCTGAGGCCTGTGTTCTCCTTTGAGAGGAGGTTGATGTTATAGAGTGCCTAGGTTTGTTTACGGGGATGATACATAAACCATTTGCAAAGGAGGAGGTGGCCAAGAATATTCTGAAGAATTTCCTCTGGGGAATGGGAAGGGAAAAGGAGAGGGCATGGCCGGGGATGAATATCTACAGGACTATAAGGACGTTGCCCTGGAAATCCACAGCCTTTGCACCATAGGAAATCTTCCCGAGAAAAACCTTACCACAAACCAAACATCAGTTTTGCATGAAGTTTGAAGAACAGTGGAAGAGGCGAAGGAACAAATACCTGAACTTAGCAGTTGGCAGGAAAGGAAGGAGAGAGGGGCAGAAAGAGGAGAGAATGTGCTTGAGACGGGGAAGGGACCTAGGTGTGGAATTCATGGTGATCAGCCCGCCCAGACAGGCGGAAGGTTGAAGCTAATGAGTGACAAGAATAAGGAGCACAATGGCTAGGAAAATGTAGTTGAGGAGAAGGCGCCAGGCGGAACAACAAGAATCAGTGCTGAGGTGTGTGCTGGTTTGAAACTGTTATGTACCCCAGAGAAGTTATGTTTGAATCCTGACTCAATCTTGTGGGGGCAGCTGTTTCTTTTCATCCTGATTCAGTATTGTTGGGCTGGTGTGATTAGATTATTTATGTGGAGATGTGGCACACCCAGTTGTGGGTGTGACCTTTTGATTAGATGGGAATGTGACTCCACCCATTCAAGGTGAGTCCTGTTAGTTTGCTGCAGATCTTTACAAGGGGAATCATTTTGGAGAAACCTCAGTTGCAGACACAGACACAGATGTTTCGAAGAACAGATGAAGATGCTTGAAGAACAGCTGCTACAGAGCCAACATGAGACCCAGATATTTGGTGATGCAGGCTCAGCAGATGTTGCCATTTGCCTTCCCTTGAGATGCTAAGCAAGCCAGAACCCAGAGTTGTGTCCTGGAGGAGCTATGGGAAGGCCCACAGATGCTAAGTGAGGAACCCTCACAGAAAACATAGCCTGAAATGAATGAAGCCCAGAAGTGCAGAACCAGCAGATGCCGCCTGACAGAGGTGTTCCAAATGGCAGTAGACTTTCTTGAGTGAAGCCTTTTGTTGATGCCTTAATTTAGACGCTCATGGCCTTAGAATTGTAAACTTATAACTTTTTAAATTCCCTTTTAAAAATGCATTCCCAGGTGGTATGATGGTGGCTCAGTGGTAGAATTCTCGTCTGCCATGCCAGAAACCCGGGTTCGATTCCCAGTGCCTGCCCATGCAAATTAAAAAAAAAAATGCTGTTCCATTTCTAGTATATTGTATTTGGCAGCATTTGACAAACTAATACAAGGGGGCATGTCTTACTAAATGCAGATCTCGAGGGTGGGTGTCTTGCCTGGAAGAGGCTGCTTCTGGAAGCTCCTGTAATCTTCTGGCTGGCTCACCAGAATATGTAACCAGTACCCAGCTGGCAATGGTGCCAGCTGGACTCTGTTCTTTGTTCAGGAGTCTTGCTGCTAAAAGAGTTTAGAGAAAGGACAGAACCAGTAGGGATACGCAGTAAAGTTTATTAGAGAGAAAGAGAGTATGCATGAAAGAGGTTAATGCTGATGTGCCTAAGGGAGGAACACACACTGAGTGGGTTGGATTTAGCTTGTTTTGTAGGAAGTTTTGTTGGTGGCAGGTTTCCATAGTAACCTTTGAGCACTGTGTCTGCTTTGTGCAGGTTCTCACAGTGACCCCTGAAGTTTACACCTCTGCATTAACTCTTTTGAACTGAACAGACTAGGCACCACAGCCTTGATGCTCTATTTTGTCCTGCCTCACAAAGAGCATATAGGAAATACATTTATTAAAAAAAAATGTAAATCTTGGTAATAACAGTAAGCATCTGTGACATTTGAACCACAACTCCCACACTTCTTCCCCACTCCATATTTTAAGTGTGAAGATAAAAGCTCTAAGCTCCTTGTCCCTCCATCTTTTTCAACGTGTGCATTTAGAACTATAAATTTCCCTCTGTGCACTGTCTTTGCTGCATCTTACAGTTTTGCTGTGTCATGTATTCAGTTTTATTCATCTCTATGTATTTTCTCCTTCAACTCTGATTTCTTCTTTAATCCATTGGTTGTTTAAGAGCATGTTAATTTCCATGTATATGTGATTTCCCATTCTCCTTCTGTTACTGAGTTCTAGCTCCATTCCATTGTAGTCAGAGAAGATTATTTGATTTCAATCTTTTAATATTTATCAAATTTTATTTTCTGATCTAATGTGGTCTTTTCCTGGAGAATGATCATTGTGCACTTGGGAATAATGTTTTTTTCTTCTATTGTTGGGTCAAGTATTCAGTATATGTCTGTTAGGCCTAGTTTGTTTATAGTATGTTCAAGTCTTGTGTTTCCTTATTAATATTCCATCCAGATGCTTTATTGAAAAGTGGCGTATTGAAGTCTCCTAGTAGTATTGTAGAATTGTCTTTTTCTACAATTCTACAATGTTTTACTCTGTATACTTTGGAGCTTTATTTTTCGGGAGCACTTAAGTTTTAATTGTTATATCTTCTTGATGAATTGACTTTTTCATCAATATAAAATGTCCTCCTTTGTTTCTTATAACAGTTTTTTACAAAGTCTGTTTTGTCTTATATTAGTGTAGCCACCCCCAGCTCTCTTTAGGTTACTGTTTGTATAGAGTATTTTTTCCCATCCTTTTACTTGCTAACTATTTGAATCATTAGACTTAAGGTTCATCTCTTGTAAACAGCATATAATTGGGTCCTGCTTTTTATCTATTCTGCAACCTCTGCCTTTTGATTGGAGAGTTTAATATGTTTACATTTAAAGCAATTACTGATAGACAGGATTAATTTGTACCATCTGCTACCATTTTATTTTGTTTTAATTTTTCAGTTGCTGAAGCAAATCCCATGCAATGAGGTGGCTTAATAAAGATATTTATTGGCTCACGGTTTCAGAAGCTAGAGGGCTTACTTCTTCCAGGGGCAGTATCTTCCTGGGGCCAGCAATCTTAGGGGTTCCTTGGCTTTTCCATCATCTTTAATTTTCTCTTCTGACACTATTGACTTCTACCTTCTGGCTCTTCCCTGTGGCTTCTCTCATGTGTTCAATTTCCTTTGCTAAAAGGATTTCAGCCGTATTGGATTAAGGTCCACCCTCATTCAGTTTGGGCACACATTTACAAATCACATCTTCAAAGGTCCTATATACAAATGGGTTCACCCTCACAGGACCAGGATTTGAGACCTAAGCATGCCTTTTCTGGAGAACATGAGTCAGTCCCTAACAGTATGTTTTAAACTTTTTTATTCTTCATTTTGTCCTTACTGCCTGCTTTTGTTTTTAGTTTATTTATTTATTTATTTATTTTTTGGCATGGGCAGACTCTGGACCCGGGTCTCTGGTATGGCAGCTGAGAATTCTACCACTGAGCCACCATTGTACTACCCTTTGTTGATCTTTTGTAGTGAGCCATTTTGAATCTCTTCTGATTTCATTTTGTGCATTTTTTTTTTTTTTTAGATATTTTTCTTCATCAATACCATGGGGCTTACAATTAGCATCCTATATCTGTTACAGCCTAGTTTGAATTGAAACCAGCTTCCATAGCATTTTTAAACTGTCTCTATATTCCTCTGTCCCCCCCCAATGGTTGTTATTGTCACAAATTACATCTTCATGCAATGTGTGCTTTAAGACACAGAATTATTTTATGATATTTAAGTCATGAAAGAAATAGAAAATAGAATTACAGCCAAAAATATGGTAATATTGGCATTTATATTTGCCCATGAAAATATAATTACCTCTGCTGGAAATTTTTTTTTTTTTCCAAACAGCTTTGAGTTATTGTATATTGTGATTTCCTTTCAATCTGAAGAACTCCCTTTAGCATTTCTTATAGGACAGATCTAGTTGTAATGAACTCCCTCATTTTTGTTTATCTGGGAATGTCTTAATTTCTCCTTCATTTTTGGGGAATTGTTTTGCCAGATATAGAATTTTTGCATGGAAGTTTAACACTTTAAATATGTCATTTTATTGCCTTCTGGCCTCAGTAATTTCTTATGGAAAATCAGCTGTTAGTCTTATTGAGGACTCCTTGTATGTGACAGTTTGCTTCTTTCTGGCTGTTTTCAGGATTCTCTTTTTCTCATACTCAACAGTGTGATTATAATTTTTTCTTAAATGGATCTCTTTCAGTTTATATTGCTGGTAGTTTGTTTAGCTTTTTTGATGTGTATGTTTATGTTTTTCATCAAATATGGGATATTTTCAGCCAGTATGTCTTTAAATATTTTTTCTGTTCCTTACTTCTCTTTTCCTTCTGTGACTCCCAAAACGTGTATGTTGTTATGCTTTATAGTATCCCCTGGGAGCCTTAGGTCTTTTCCCTTCTCTTTATTCTCTTTTCTTTCTCCACCACAGACTGGATAGTTATAATTTTCCTATGTTTAAGTTTGCTGATTCTTTTTTTTGCCTGCTCCACTCAGCTGTTGCACTCCTTTAGTGAAGCTTGTATTTCACTTATTACTTTTTTCAAGGTCAGACTTCCTGTTTGTTTTCTTTTTGTGATTTTTATCTCTTTCTTGAAATTCTCATTTTTGTCATTTATCATTTTTCTGATTTCCTTTAGTCCTTTGTTTTCTTTTAGCTCACCAAAGGTATTTGGGACAGTAGACTTGATACTTTTGACTGGTGATTATGTCTTAGTTTCCTGAGGGAAACCTGCGTTATTTATTTCTTTGAATGGGAATTCTTTTCTGTTCCTTCTTATGGTGTATGATTTTTTGTTGTTATTACAGTATAGTCATTTGAATATTTAAATGTGTAAACTCTGGTAATCACATTCTTCCCTTTCCCCCCAGGGTTTGTTGGTTCTGTGTGTGTGTGTGTGTGTTTAGTTGTTTAAGGCTGTTTATATTCTTTCCATTTTTTTACTGATTTTTTTCAAATTCTTTTTGTAAACACTGAATTTCTTAATATTTGTGGTCATTGGAGTCTCTGTTCTTTTAGATTGTATTCGTCTAGTATTTTCACAGAGATTTCCATGAGTTCTAATAGCTAATTAAAAAACAAGCAGAAAAACCCCACCTTTTCCAGTCTTTACAGTTTGACCGATCGACTGTGTTTTGGGGCTCTTGTTCAGTGCTTGGCCAGCTTTACACTGAGCCTAGAGAGCATCTTGAGGTGAAATCTTAGGGTCTTGTCTTTGCTGAGTATTCCTTGCCCTGGGCATGTATATGGATTTCTAAATTCCCCTGTGTACATGGGCACTGCCCTCTGGCCCAAGAAAATTTTCCATAGCATCTTTTCCTGGCCCCCAGGCACACTATTATATGTCTCAACCATAAGCTTTTACCCTGGGCAGCTACAGTGTGATTGTTCCTTTGTAATGTTTTCACAACTATGGCTGCTACTTCTTCTGCCTCAAGTAAGTTCCAGTCTAAGAAGCATGACAGAGACTTCCTTGAGTCAGTTCTTCAGATGTCCACTTTACAGATTTCAACAGACATATATACATTTACCCTAATTTGCAGATAGAAATCAGGAGCTGATTTCTTTTACCAACTGCAGTGCTAAACCAGGGAGAGTACAGGGAAAGGCCTTGCAAAAGCACCAATAGGCTTTGCTTCTATTTTTAAATTGCCTTTTTATTGATTCAGCGTTTGTTGGATTGCTGTGAACATTTGACTATTTTCCAGATTCCTGAGAAAGTTGGTTCTGGTAGTTACTGCTTGTTTTTCAATGTTTCTGCAGTGGTGGGATGGGACTTTGGAGCTTCCTACTTCAATCTTGACAGCGATTGAGGTTTTTGTGGTAAACAATTAAGAGGAATTTGGGCATTTGTATAACTATAGCTTTTACAGTGTGACTGTGTGATTGTGAAAACCTTGTGTTTGATACTCCTTTTATCTCGGGTATGGACAAATGAGTGAAAAAATGCAGATAAAATGAATAAGTAATGGGGGGGTAAGGGGTAAAAAAAAATTGAGTTGATTGAAATGCTACTGGTTAATGAAAGAAATAGGTAAGGGGTATGGGATATATGAGTTTTTTTCTTTTTTCTTTTTCTGGAGTGACGCAAATGTTCTAAAAATGATTATGCTAGTGTATACACAACTATGTTTTGATATTGGGAGCCATTGATTGTATACTTTGGATGAGCTGTATATTTGTGAAGATATCTCAATAAAAATACGTTTTTAAAAAAGAGGAGATTGGTAGCTCCATTAGAGCAATGAACTAAACAGTAAGCCAGCTAGTTTACCATGGAAACAAGTGAAAAAGTCAGCCAAGAAGAACCTCCCAGGATCCGAACAAACCCCAAATACTTTGTTCAAAAGCTACTTCTGCAAAGGAACCTAAATTTAATTGAATCAGATCCCTTAGCAATTTAGGTCCTAGGCCTTTGTTGAAACAATAGAGCAATCAGCTGGTATTTAGTGGAACTTGAAAGTTGCCTGTGATAACAGCAGTGGTCCATAGATTAATAAAGATAAAGAGACAGGGTTCTGTTAAAACCACTGTAATCCCAGGGTGACTGTATACATGTCTAAGGCTGGACCCTTTGAGCCTTACATCAGAGGTTTCATGTTGAGGGTAAAATAGACTTCACCGAGGGGATACAGGCAAGTTACTAAACAAATAAGGCAACAATAATTAAAACAAGCCCCCAAATGGGGAGGATCAGCATCCAGATTTACTAACATATTTCCTAAAATGCCCAGTTTTCAACAAAAAATTATGAGATATGTAGAGAAACAGGATAGTGTAAGCCATATATGGGGGCGGGGGGAAGACAAGCAAAAGAAACTACTGGAAGACCCAGACCGTGAATTTAAAGGCAAAGAATTATAATTATGTTCAATAATTATAGGAAAACGTGCTTAAATAAATAAATGAAGGTAAGGTTAAAATGTCTCATCACTTAGAGAATATCAATGCAGAGATAAAAATTAAAAAAGGGAAAGAACCCAGTGGAAATTGTGGAGTTAAAAAGTACAATTGACATGAAAAATTCAGTAGAGAAACTCATAGATTAATAAAGAACTGGCAAAAGAAAGAATCAACAAACTTGAAAATAAATCAGTAGAAGTTAACCATAAAGACAGAGGCAAAAAGAATGAAGATTAATGAATAGAGCCTCAGAGAAATGTGGGGCATGATTAAGCTCACCAACATATGTGTAATGGGAGTGCTAGGAGAAGAGAGAGTAAAAGGAACAGAAAAAAATATCCAAAGAAATTATGACAAAAACTTCCCAAATTTGGTAAAAACAAGACATTAGTCTTCATATTCAAGATATTCAACAACTCGATGTAAAATAAATTGAAAGAAATCCAAATGAAGACACATGGATTAATCAGCGTTCTCTAGAGAAACAACCAACAGGAGAGATCTGTAAATATGAAATTTATAAAGGTGTCTCACACTACCATGGGAATGGAAGAATTTTAACTCCATAGGGCAGGGTGTGAAGCTGGTAGCTCCAGTGAAGGGTCTGTATGAACTCCACAGGAGAGGCCCGTTGGCTGAAGAAAGAGTGAGTCTTTCTTCCTCCTTAAAAAGCCTTCAACTGATTGGATTATCTCATTGTAGGAGTCATGCCTTAGTTGATCACAGATATAATCAGCCACAGATGCAATCAAGTGACTGATGATTTAATACACCAGCCTTCCAGTTTATCAGCCAGCCACAAAACATCCTTGCAGCAAAGGTCAGGCGAGTGTTTGCCTGACCAGGCAACTGGGCATATTTATTTGGCCAAGTTGACACCAGAACCTAACTATCACAACATATGATAGTAAAAAGGCTGGCAGACTAATTGAACAATTTTGAAACAGCAAAAGAAAAATAGCTCATTATGTACAGGGGAATTCCTGTAAGGTTAAAAGCTGATGTCTTCATCTGAGATGGTGGAGTTTCAAGACCAGTGGAATAGCATATTCAAAATGCTCAAAGACGATAATTTAGCAAAGAATCATACAGCCAATAAAACGGTCTTTCAGCAACAACAAAAAAGGGAAAATAAGGACATTCCCAGATAAACTGAGATAATTTGTTGCTAGCTGATCCATCCTATAAGAAATTCTATAGGAAGTTCTACACTTCAAGTGACCCCAGACAGTAATTTGACTCCTTCAGTAAAACAAAAGAGCTGCAGTAAAGGTAATTGTGTAATAAGAAATAAAATATAAAGGCATATTTCTTCTACTTCACTTAACTCATTTTAAAGTTCCAGAAGGCTACATTAAAACAAAAAAATTGACACTGTTGACCCTAAAGTTTATATAGAAATGCAAGGCACCTAAAATAGCCCAATTAATGATCTAAAAGAAAATAAGGTTAGAATCCATGTGCTGCTTGACTTCAGTATATTCTAGGCAAATAGATTAATGTAACAGATTCTGTCCTCTGAGAGGCCAGAAATAGACTCACACATAAGGGTCAAATGCTTTTTAACAAGTATATCAAGGCAATTTCAATGGGGAAAGGAAACTCTTTTCAATGTATGGTGCTGGAACAACTGGATATCCATATGGGGAGAAAAACCAAACCTCAACTCTTGTCTTACACCATACATGAAAATTAATTTGATATAGATTTTAGACTTAGCGGACACAAAATCTTTAAAGCTTCTAGAAGAAAGGATAGGATATAATATCTTCTACCATAGACTAAACAAAGATTTCTTTTAGAGAAGTTGTAGTCCTACCACTTAACAAAAAATATAGAAAAAATGGATCTCATCAAAATAT
Source organism: Tamandua tetradactyla (assembly GCF_023851605.1). Classification (NCBI taxonomy): domain Eukaryota; kingdom Metazoa; phylum Chordata; class Mammalia; order Pilosa; family Myrmecophagidae; genus Tamandua; species Tamandua tetradactyla. Next base: position 27,454,945 of record NC_135348.1, on the reverse strand, counting down.
AAACTGCTTATCTTGAGACACCTTTAAGAAAATGAATAGGCAAGCTACAGAGTAAGAAAAGACATTTGAAACACACATATCTGATGAAGCACTTGTGTCTAAAACATATGTAAAGAACTTCTGGAACTCAGTAAAAAGCACAATTTAAAAATGAGCAAAAGACTTGAACAGTTTCTTCAGAAAAGGACTGTGTATACAAATAGCCAATAATCACTTGAAAAAAGTGCTCAATTTGAAAAAAAAGATATCATTAGTCATTAGGGAAATATACTGTATATCTTCTATAGTGCATTTTCCTAATGACTAATATCTTCTAGGATATCTTGAATGAAGATTGACAGCATCAAATGTTCTTAAGTGCAAGTGGGAATGAAAATGGTATGATCACTTTGGAAAAGGTTTTGGTACTTTCTTTACAGGTTAAGCATGCCCTTTCTACCCTATGACTTGGCAGTTCCACTGCTATGTGCCTGTATATGAGAATTGAAAATATGTATTTACAGAAATGTCTAAAAGGTGTTCATAGCAGTTTTATTCATAGCAGCCCCAAACTGGAAACAACACAAATATCTGACATGAGGAGAATAAACAAATTGAGATAAGTTCTAAATGGAATACTTCATCATAACAAAAGAAGTAATTATGGGTAGAAACAAGAGTGTGGAAGATTCTTAAAAACATTACATTGAGTAAAAGAAGCTAGTCACAAAAAAAGTATATGTGTTTCATGGGTCACTTATACACATACTTCTAAGTAACAATAAATAAAGGCTATTATTTTGGTTTGCTAATGCTGCTATAATACAGTAAATCAGAAATGGATTTGTTTTCACACAGTGAGTTTATTGAATTATAAATCTACAATTCTCAGTGAAATTGAATTGAAGTGAAAATATCCAAATTAAGGCACCAACATGAAGGGAAGGTACCTTCTTGGAGGAAAGGTAATCTGGCATCCAGGTTCCTGCCAATGGAAAGGCACATGGCAATGTCTGCTGTCCTCTTTCCTGGCTTTTGGTTTCAGGTGGCTCTCAGCTTCTGGGGTCTACTGGGACATTTTCCTTTGGCATGCCCAAACGTCTGTGTGGGCTTTCTCCAAAGTGTTTCCCTCTTAAAGGACTCCAGTAAGCTGATTAAGACCCATACTAAATGGATGGGGTTACATCTCGATGGAAGCAACCTAATCAAAAGGCCCCACCAACGATAGGTCTGTCCCCTCAAGATTGGGTTAAAATAACATGGTTTTTTTAGGGTACATAATAGTTTCAAACCAGCACAGCTGCCTCTTGGAGGAGGGATTAATTTGAAAAGGGCATAAAAGAATTTTCTGGTATGGGGAAAATATCTTAATGGGGTATGAAAATCTTGAGTATATGCATTTGTCAAAACTGATGAAACTAAACATGAAAGGTCTGTGCATATGATTATTTAAATTATACCTCGTTAAAAAATTGTAATGGAATAGTATATACTGGAAAGAATATTTGCTGAGAGACCCAGGAGACATGGTGACATGATGTATACAAATCATATGATGTGTGTTGGGCAGATTCATTTAATTATTTAGCCATCCATTCATAAATTCAGTAGCGTTTTGAGCATCTAACCAGTGCCTGGTATGCTGCACTGACCATTCAGCTCAGGATGCAAGAGTCTGGTGAAGAATGTAGATAAGTAAACACACACCGTGCTAAGTGGTCTAACTGAGGTATATGTACATAAATAGCATAGGAACTTAAAAAGAAATAGCTAACTCTAGAGGACTGGGGAGGGCTTACAAAGATGGTGACATCTGACTGGGCTTTTAATGTTTTAGAGTTTATGATGTTTTTAAAAGGCTTGCACTCATGGTGAAGGTAGCCCTTTTACTTGTTCTGATTTTATGTTTCAAGACCTTTCCTGTAGCTGGTAGTCATATTATCCCAGCATGTAATGACCTAGATGTTGTTAGCCCACCTGTGTCCTTTCCAATTGTAGATTCTTTGATTGTTTTTCTTCTCAGCTTTTCATTTTCTCTGGAGAGGCATTTTCTCTCTCTCTCTCTGAATAATCTTATGCATTGCTTTACATGTCTTACTGTAACAGTTCCATTTCTTAATGTTTCATCTTTTGAATATCTCCATTGATTCTAATAATTATTTGTCAATTATTTATTATATGCAGGATATGCTTGGTGAACCAGACATAATCTATTTCTTCCAGGAGTTTTCCAGTTAATACATAAAAATAATTATAGTGTAAAAGATAATGATGGTTGAGGACTTCTGGAAGATGGGTAACTAGAGTAGCTCGAGATTAGCCCTGCTCCATGAAAAAAGGTAGAGAAGGGACAGGAGAGCAACTGAGGTGGCAATTCGGGAGTGCAGCTGACCTGGAAGAGCCTTCTGTACCACGTGCGACAGCCATGGTTGCAGAGGCTGAGGAACTGAGAGGCAGAAAGCTAGAGCCTGGCACAGAGGCATGGAACCCACAGGAGTGCATGGATGGGAACATGAGACTAGGAAGTAATCCTTGGGTGCGCTATCCTCACCAGCGCAGCCCCCTGACCAACGACTCACCCCACTCCCCATGCACCTGAACCCCGTTACCTACTCCCATTCCCTGTGCTCCAGGCACCCTCACCCCACCAGCCCCCAGTGTATGTACCTGCCCCACACCCCCACCCCAAGTGCAGGCCAACCCACCTCTTCTGCACCCTTCCCGAGCACTACCTCCCCCTCCCTGTTCCCTGCAGGCTGTTGCCAGCACATAAAGGTTGTGGGCACTAACCTCTATACGTAGGCTACCCCCACCCCCTGCCCATAGTGTCGCAGAGCCTCACTCTGCCCTCCCTGATCGTAGTGCATACGTTTACGGCACTCCCAGGCTCATGCATGCACATGGGCCCCCAATCACATCATTCAGCTCTGGGAACTGCACTTTACAGCAGTCCTAGAACCATGCATGTGCACAACCCTCAGCCTCAATTCCCAACTCTGAGAAAGTGCCGACTTGTACAGCCAGGTCATATCTGCCCCCAGTCCACGAAGGCATAATGCTGACCTACTGCCATAGCTCTACGCATACACACAAAGGGCCCTGTACCTTAGACTAGTGCACACTGGTGTACCCACACAGCTACATCGTTCACAAGCATCAGTGCACACAGCTACATCATTCACAAGCATCAGTGTAACATCCCCAACCTGCGCCCATACCTGCCCTGAAACAAATCACCATAGTGAGTGCTCCACCTCGTGCCCTACTCCCTGCTGTACAACCATCCTGCAAACACAAAGCCTTAGACTACTAAAAGAAATCAACTCTTAAAGTAAATCAATCAAGATATTTACATGCAATGAAGAATGTAAGATCACTAAGCATATCACATTGCAGACAGATATAGCCCTGCCTTATGACCAAATTAAAACACCAGAGGAGACACAGATATTAGAACAACTAATCAAAGATGTTCATACAACTCTACTTAATAAAATAAGTTGGACAGCAAATGACATAAAGGAGATCAAGAAGACATTAGAAGAACACAAAGAGGAATTTGAAAGAATAAATAGAAAAATAGCGGAAATCACAGAGATTAAAGACTGTTGACCAAATAAAAAATGTACTAGATGCACAGAATACCAGATTTGGAGAGACAGAAGAAAGAATAAGTGATACAGAGAACAGGATAATTGACTTTGAAGACTCAAAAACGGCAAATGGCAAAAAAGATGGAAAAAATTGAATGGGAACTCAGGGAAATGATAGACAAAACAAAGCACACAAATGTAACAATCATTGGTATCCCAGAAAGAGAAGAGGAGTAAAGGTCTAGGAAAAGTAGTTAAGGCTATAATAGGGGAAAACTTCACAACCCTCATAAAGGACATAAATATACAGGTCAAAGAAGCTCAAAGAACTCCAAACAGAATAAATCCAAATAGGCCTTCCCCAAGACATGTACTAATCAGTCTGTCAAATGTTGAAGAGAAGCAGAAAATCCTGAAAGTAGTAAGAGAAAAACAATCTACTACGTACAAGGAAAACCAAATAAGACTGAGTTCAGACTACTCAGGTAGCATTCTGAAGGCGAGAAGAAAGTGGTATAATATATTCAAGATCCTGAAAGAGAAAGACTTCCAGCCAAGAATTGTACCCAGCCAAATTGTCCTTTAAAATTGAGGGAGAGATTTAAAGTTTTCACACAAAGAAGTCCTGAAAAAATTTGTCAATGAGAGATGGCCCTACAAGAAATACTAAAAGGAGTTCTGCCAGCTGAAAAACAAAGACAGGAGAAGGAAGTCTGAAGGAGGGCACAGAATTGAAGAGTACCGTTAAAAGGGTAATTTAAAGAATACAAAGAGAAAGAAGGAAAAGAATATATAGATCTGACAAATAAAATTAAAAAAATAATAATAAGATGGTGGAATCAAGAAACGCTTTCCAGTTATAACTTTGAATGTTAATGGACTAAACTTATTAATTAAAAGATACAGATTGGCAGAATGGATTAAGAAACATAATCCAGTTATATGCTGCTTACAAGAGACTCATTTTAGACACAAGGATACAAATAGATTGAAAGTGAAAGGATTGAAAAAGATTTTCCACACAAATTGTAAGCAGAAGAAAGCAGGAGTATCTATACTAATATTGAACAAAATAGGCTTTAAATGTAAAGACATCGTAAGAGACAAAGAAGAATGCTGTATACTAATTACAGGGTCAGTTCACCAAGAAGATATAACAATCGTAAATGTTTATGCTCCCAATCAAGGAGCTCCAAAGTATATGAGATAGACATTGGCAAAACTGAAGGAAACAATAGATATTTCAGCAATAATAGTAGGAGACTTCAATGCACTATTGTCCTCTATAGATAGAACAACCAGACAAGACATCAACAAGGAAATAGAGAAGTTAAATAACTTGAACATTCTCCAGGATAGATCTTATGCTGGGGCACAAAACAGGTCTTTTTACATTTAAAGACATTGAAATTGTTCAAAGCACTTTCTTTGATCACAATGGAATGAAGCTGGATCTCAATAACCTCCAAAGAACAAGAACATTCACAAGTATGTGAAGATTAAACAACACACTCTTAAACAACCAGTGGGTCAAAGAAGATATTGCTAGAGAAATCAGTAGCTATCTGGAGATGAATGAAAATGAGAATACAACTTCTCAGAACTTACGGGATGCAGCCAAGGCTGTGCTGAGAGGGAAATTTATTGCCTAAAATGCCCATATTAAAAAACAAGAAAGAGCAAAAATCAAGGACTTAACAGCAAACCTGGAGGAACTTGAGAAAAAACAGCAAACTAACCCCAAAGCAAATAGGAGAAGAGAAATAACAAAGATTAAAGCAGAGATGAATGAAAGAACAAAAGAACAGTAGAAAGAATCAATAAAACCAAAAGTTGGTTCTTTGAGAAAATCAATCAAGTTGATGGGCCACTAGCAAGACTGACACAGAAAAAAAGAGAGAGGATGCAAATAAACAAAATCAGAAATTAGAAGGGGTACATTACCACAGACCCTGAGGAAATAAAAGAAATCATAAGAGGATACTATTAACAACTATACTCCAGCAAACTAGACAACTTAGATGAAATGGACAAATTCCTGGAGACACACAAACAAGCTACACTGACCCAGGAAGAAATAGAAGAGCTCAACAAACCAATCACAAGTAAAGAGATTGAATCAATCATTAAAAATCTTCCTACAAAGAAAAGCCCAGGGCCAGATGGCTTCACAAGGGAATTTTATCAAACATTCCAGAAAGAATTAACACCAATCCTGCTCAAACTTTTCTAAAAAAATTGAGGAAAAAGGAACTCTATCTAACTCTTTTTATGAAACTGATATAATTTTAATACCAAAACCAGATAAAGATGCTATAAGAAAGGAAAACTACAGGCCAGTCTCCCTATGAACTCATGCAGAAATTCTCAATAAAATATTAGTGAATCAAATCCAACAGCACATTAAAGAATTATACACCATGGCCAAGTGGGGTTTATACGAGGAGAGCAAGGATGATTCAACTCAAGAAAATCAATTAATGTAATACAGCACATTAACAAATCAAAAGGGAAAAATCACATGATTATCTTGATTGATGCTGAAAAAGCATTTGACAAAATTCAGCTTCCTTTTCTGATGAAAACACTCCAAGAGATAGAAATCAAAGGTAACTACCTCAATATGATAAAGGGAATATACAAAAAACTGATAGCCAGCATCATATTCAATGTAGAGAGACTGAAAGCCTTCCCCCAAGATCAGGTACAAGACAAGGATGCCCTCTATCACCACTGTTATTCAACATTGTGCTAGAAGCTCTAGCTAGAACCATCAGGCAGGACAAAGAAATAAAAGACATCCAAATTGGAAAGGAAGAAGTAAAACTCTCATTATTTGCAGATGATATGATACTAGGAAGATCCTGAGAAATCTACAGTGAAGTTACTTGAGCTAGTAAACAAATTCAGCAAGGTGGCAGGATATAAAATGAATGGGCAAAAATCAGTAACATTTCTATATACAAGCAATGACCTAGCTGAGGAGTCTGTTAAGGAAAAAATTCCATTCAAAATAGCAACTAAAAGAATCAAATACTTAGGAATGAACAACTAGGGACGTAAAGGATTTGTGCATAGAAAACTACATAACATTACTAACAGAAATCAAAGAAGATCTAAATAGGTGGAAAGACATTCCTTGTTCATGGATGGGAAGACTAAATATAGTTAAGATGTCAGTTCTCCCCAAATTGATCTACAGATTCAACACAATACCAATCAAAATTCTAAGAACCTACTTTGAAGATTTGGGAAAGCTAATTACTAAATTCATCTGGAAGGGAAAGAGACCCCATAGCTAAAAGCATCTTAGAAAAGAGGAGCAAAGTGGGAGGATTAATACTCCCTGACTTTAAAACCTATTATAAAACCACAGTGGTCAAAACAGTACAGTAGTGGCACAAAGAGAGAAGCATTGACCAATGGAATCAAATTGAGAGTGTAGAAATGGAACTCCACATCTATCGTCTACTGATTTTTGACAAGGCCCCCAAATCCTCTGAACTGGGACAAGATAGTCTTTTCAATAATTGAGCATGGAAGAACTGGATATCAATAGCCAAGAGAATGAAAGAGGACTCCTTTCTTAGACCCTACACAAAAATTAACTCAAAGTGGATCAAACACCTAAATATAAGAACTAGCACCATAAAGCTTCTGGAATAAAATGTAGGGAAACCTCATCGAGACGTAGTAATTGGAGATAGCTTCCTAAACTTTACACCTAAGGCACAAGCAACAAAAGAAAAAATAAATGTAAACTCCTCAAAATCAAATATTTCTGCACCTCAAAAGACTTTGTCAAAAAGGTGAAGAGGCAGCCAGCTCAATGGGAGAAAATATTTGGAATCACATATCAGAAAGGGTTTGATTTCCTGTATAGACAAAGGAATTATACAACTCAACAACAATAGAACAAACAATGCAGTTATAAAATGGGCTAAAGATATAAACAGGCATTTTTCTGAAGAGCAAATACATATGGCTAAAAGCACATGAAGAGATGCTCATTTTCACTGGCTATAAGGGAAATGCAGATTAAGACTACAATGAGATACCACTTCACACCCATAAGAATGGCTGCTATTAAACAAACAGGAAACTGTAAATGTTGGAGAGGCTGTGGAGAAACTGGGACACTTACACGCTGCTGGTGGGAATGTATGATGGTGCATCCACTATGGAAGACTGTTTGGTGGTTCCTTAGTAAACTAAATATCAAGTTACCCTATGACCCAGCAATAGCACTACTCGGTATATATCCAGAAAAGCTGAAAGCAATGACACAAACAACTTGCACACCAGTGTTCATAGCAGCATTATTCACAATTGCCAAAAGATAGAAACAAACCAATGCCCATCAGCAGACGAGTGGATCAACAGAATGTGGTATATACACACACAATGGAATATTATGCAGCAGTAAGACAAAATGAGGTCCTGAAGCACATGACAAGATGGATGAGCCTTGAGGAGTAAATGCTGAGTGAAATTAGCCAGACACAAAAGAATAGATGCTATCTGATTCCACTTTTATGACCAGCATAAAGGTATAATGAGAGGCTTATAATGTAGAAAATAGGGGAGTTAGAAACACATAGAAGCTAGAGATGGGTGAACTGTTAGCTAGTGGGGTTGAACTCCAGTGTAAGGGAATAGATAGCGAAGGTGATTCTCTAGTGGGTCTAGAAGTAATCTTACCATATTGAAGATGAACAAGATTGAAAAGAGTTGTGTAGGCCTATGTGTCCCACTGACTCACACTAGAAATATGAAAGAGTTCTCTTAAGAATTACTTCAAAGATACGATTCTTGTATAAAGAGTGTTTAAGTCCAGGGTACAGGGGAAAAACTGCTGTTGCATGCTGTGAGCTATGTTCAGAAGGAAACCATCAGCACTACCACAGCAACAGGAGAGGTAAATAATGGGGTGAGGGACAAGAGTTAAGAGGAGGTTTAGATTTCCTATTTGTTGAGGGTGTGTTTATTGGTTTTCTGTCTCTTGGGAACAATGAAATTATCTGAAATTGAGAATGTTGATGGATTGTGCACTTTGAACCCTCAGCATGATGCCTAATGAATGCATTTGGCTGAAGGATGTGCTGACACAGAAGTAGATTGGCGAGCGGTGGTGTATACTTAGGAATGAAGATTGTGCTCTACAAAAGCAACAATGTCGTGAGGCATGCAATGATGTGAATGAACATGTGGGACATTTGGTGAGAAAAAATAAGCCAGAAACAACAAAACAAGAATGGTGTGGTCACCTTTAGAAAATGCTTATAAGAAAACAGGGGCCTTGATTGTATGCTTTTAGAGCAGATACATTAAGTCCAGAGTCATGATGATGATTTCTGGATTTTGACAGAATGTTTTATATATATAACCTGATATATTTAGAGATAATGAAGCCAAACAAGTTGGGGTTAAAGTAATTCAGAACATAGGAGTAAGGAAGACAGTGTCTGTAGAAAGAGGTCCTTTAATCCTGTAGAGATTATTGTAATGCCTGGAAACATCCAAGAGTATATTAAGCAGATAATCAAAAAGTATTGGCAAAATCCCCTGAGGGAGGGGAGAAAGACTATGGAACTAAACTTTAGGAACACCCAAATCAATAGGCCACGCCCTCAATCATAAGGCTTTCTCTTGTGAAGCTTATGTAGATAGTGGAGAAGTTTAGACTACCTATAGGCATGCCTAAGAGTTATTTCTGGAGGACCTCTGTTGTTACTCAAAAGTGGCCTCAGTTTCTCTAAGCCCAACTCTGCAAGTGAAATCATTGCCCTCCCCCCTACATGGGACATGACATCCAGGGGTGAAAGTCTCCCTGGCGATGTGGGAAATGATTCCCAGGGATGAATCCAGACCTGGCACTGTGGGATCAACAGTTCCATCCTGACCAGAGGGGGAAAAGAAGTGTAATTAATAAAGTATCAGTGGCAGAGAGTTCAAATAGAGTCCAGAGGCTACTCTGGAGGTTATTCTTACTCATGCTTCAGGTGGACCTTGCTACCTATCATAACTTGCCAACCCCCAACCAGGACCATTTCAGCCAATCCTAAAGAACACCTTGGGCAATAGATAAGATTCCACCAGGGTTCCATGCACTGGAGTAACTTTCTAGAAACCTACAACCTCCAGATGGGTCCCTGGTCCAGATAAGTCCTGAAACCTAGCCCAGCCTTTCCAGAACATCAGATAGTTCCATCTCTGTACCCCATATTAGTGACAGACCCTTCCAGTATCAAAAATTTAGAATTCTAGACAAACTAACAACATCCAGAGTGATGCCCCAATGAATCCCAGAGTGATTCGATCAGTGAGTGGAAAAGTACTTGCAAAGCCCCCTTCGGGGAATGGTGAGAACGGGGAGAAATTCAACTTCCCCAAGTTGAATTCTTGATATTCTCACAAGCAGTGTGGACAACCAAAGCTATAGGCTGAGCCCCCAGTCTTGGGGTTTGTTCCTACGAAACTTAACCCCACAAAAGATAGGTCAAGTCTATTTAAAATCTAGGCCTAAGAGTCACCCCCAAGAGAGCCTCTTTTTTTTTTTTTTTTTTATTAATTAAAAAAAGAATTAACAAAACAATTAGAAATCATTCCAATCTACATGTACAATCAGTAATTCTTAATAACATCACATAGTTGCATATTCATCATTTCTTAGTACATTTGCATCAATTTAGAAAAAGAAACAAAAAGACAACAGAATAAGAATTAAAACAATAATAGAAAGAAAAAAAACAAAAAAAACAAAAACAAAAAACCTATACCTCACATGCAGCTTCATTCAGTGTTTTAACATAATTGCATTACAATTGGGTAGTATTGTGCTGTCCATTTCTGAGTTTTTATATCCAGTCCCGTTGTACAGTCTGTATCCCTTCATCTCCAATTATCCCTTCTCTTTTTTTTTTTTTTTTTAATTAACGGAAAAAAAGAAATTAACCCAACATTTAGAGATCATACCATTCTACACATGCAATCATTAATTCTTAACATCATCACATAGATGCATGATCATCATTTCTTAGTACATTTGCATTGGTTTAGAAGAACTAGCAACATAACCGAAAAAGATATAGAATGTTAATATAGAGAAAAAAATAAAAGTAATAATAGTAAAATCAAAACAAAACAAAACAAAAACCTATAGCTCAGATGCAGCTTCATTCAGTGTTTTAACATGATTACTTTACAATTAGGTATTATTGTGCTGTCCATTTTTGAGTTTTTGTATCTAGTCCTGTTGCACAGTCTGTATCCCTTCAGCTTCAATTACCCATTGTCTTACCCTGTTTCTAACTCCTGCTGAACTCTGTTACCAATGACATATTTCAAGTTTATTCTCGAATGTCCGTTCACATCAGTGGGACCATACAGTATTTGTCCTTTAGTTTTTGGCTGGATTCACTCAGCATAATATTCTCTAGGTCCATCCATGTTATTACATGGTTCATAAGTTTATCTTGTCTTAAAGCTGCATAATATTCCATCGTATGTATATACCACAGTTTGTTTAGCCACTCTTCTGTTGATGGACATTTTGGCTGTTTCCATCTCTTTGCAATTGTAAATAATGCTGCTATAAACATTGGTGTGCAAATGTCCGTTTGTGTCTTTGCCCTTAAGTCCTTTGAGTAGATACCTAGCAATGGTATTGCTGGGTCGTATGGCAATTCTATATTCAGCTTTTTGAGGAACCGCCAAACTGCCTTCCACAGTGGTTGCACCCTTTGACATTCCCACCAACAGTGGATAAGTGTGCCTCTTTCTCCGCATCCTCTCCAGCACTTGTCATTTTCTGTTTTGTTGATAATGGCCATTCTGGTGGGTGTGAGATGATATCTCATTGTGGTTTTGATTTGCATTTCTCTAATGGCCAGGGACATTGAGCATCTCTTCATGTGCCTCTTGGCCATCCGTATTTCCTCTTCTGAGAGGTGTCTGTTCAAGTCTTTTTCCCATTTTGTAATTGGGTTGGCTGTCTTTTTGTTGTTGAGATGAACAATCTCTTTATAAATTCTGGATACTAGACCTTTATCTGATATATCATTTCCAAATATTGTCTCCCATTGTGAAGGCTGTCTTTCTACTTTCTTGATGAAGTTCTTTGATGCACAAAAGTGTTTAATTTTGAGGAGTTCCCATTTATTTATTTCCTTCTTCAGTGCTCTTGCTTTAGGTTTAAGGTCCATAAAACCGCCTCCAGTTGTAAGATCCATAAGATATCTCCCAACATTTTCCTCTAACTGTTTTATGGTCTTAGACCTAATGTTTAGATCTTTGATCCATTTTGTGTTAACTTTTGTATAGGGTGTGAGAGATGGGTCTTCTTTCATTCTTTTGCATATGGATATCCAGTTCTCTAGGCACCATTTATTGAAGAGACTGCTCTGTCCCAGGTGAGTTGGCTTGACTGCCTTATCAAAGATCAAATGTCCATAGATGAGAGGGTCTATATCTGAGCACTCTATTCGATTCCATTGGTCGATATATCTATCTTTATGCCAATACCATGCTGTTTTGACCACTGTGGCTTCATAATATGCCTTAAAGTCAGGCAGCGCGAGACCTCCAGCTTCGTTTTTTTTCCTCAAGATGTTTTTAGCAATTCGGGGCACCCTGCCCTTCCAGATAAATTTGCTTATTGGTTTTTCTATTTCTGAAAAATAAGTTGTTGGGATTTTGATTGGTATTGCATTGAATCTGTAAATCAATTTAGGTAGGATTGACATCTTAACTATATTTAGTCTTCCAATCCATGAACACGGTATGCCCTTCCATCTATTTAGGTCTTCTTTGATTTCTTTTAGCAGTTTTTTGTAGTTTTCTTTATATAGGTTTTTTGTCTCTTTAGTTAAATTTATTCCTAGGTATTTTATTCTTTTAGTTGCAATTGTAAATGGGATTCGTTTCTTGATTTCCCCCTCAGCTTGTTCATTACTAGTGTATAGAAAAGCTACAGATTTTTGAATGTTGATCTTGTAGCCTGCTACTTTGCTGTACTCATTTATTAGCTCTAGTAGTTTTGTTGTGGATTTTTCCGGGTTTTCGACGTATAGTATCATATCGTCTGCAAACAGTGATAGTTTTACTTCTTCCTTTCCAATTTTGATGCCTTGTATTTCTTTTTCTTGTCTAATTGCTCTGGCTAGAACCTCCAACACAATGTTGAATAATAGTGGTGATAGTGGACATCCTTGTCTTGTTCCTGATCTTAGGGGGAAAGTTTTCAATTTTTCCCCATTGAGGATGATATTAGCTGTGGGTTTTTCATATATTCCCTCTATCATTTTAAGGAAGTTCCCTTGTATTCCTATCTTTTGAAGTGTTTTCAACAGGAAAGGATGTTGAATCTTGTCGAATGCCTTCTCTGCATCAATTGAGATGATCATGTGATTTTTCTGCTTTGATTTGTTGATATGGTGTATTACATTAATTGATTTTCTTATGTTGAACCATCCTTGCATACCTGGGATGAATCCTACTTGGTCATGATGTATAATTCTTTTAATGTGTTGTTGGATACGATTTGCTAGAATTTTATTGAGGATTTTTGCATCTGTATTCATTAGAGAGATTGGTCTGTAGTTTTCTTTTTTTGTAATATCTTTGCCTGGTTTTGGTATGAGGGTGATGTTGGCTTCATAGAATGAATTAGGTAGTTTTCCCTCCACTTCGATTTTTTTGAAGAGTTTGAAGAGAATTGGTACTAATTCTTTCTGGAACGTTTGGTAGAATTCACATGTGAAGCCATCTGGTCCTGGACTTTTCTTTTTAGGAAGCTTTTGAATGACTAATTCAATTTCTTTACTTGTGATTGGTTTGTTGAGGTCATCTATGTCTTCTTGAGTCAAAGTTGGTTGTTCATGTCTTTCCAGGAACCCGTCCATTTCCTCTAAATTGTTGTATTTATTAGCGTAAAGTTGTTCCTAGTATCCTGTTATTACCTCCTTTATTTCTGTGAGGTCAGTAGTTATGTCTCCTCTTCCATTTCTGATCTTATTTATTTGCATCCTCTCTCTTCTTCTTTTTGTCAATCTTGCTAAGGGCCCATCAATCTTATTGATTTTCTCATAGAACCAACTTCTGGCCTTATTGATTTTCTCTATTGTTTTCATGTTTTCAATTTCATTTATTTGTGCTCTAATCTTTGTTATTTCTTTCCTTATGCTTGCTTTGGGGTTAGCTTGCTGTTCTTTCTCCAGTTCTTCCAAATGGATAGTTAATTCCTGAATTTTTGCCTTTTTTTCTTTTCTGATATAGGCATTTAGAGCAATAAATTTCCCTCTTAGCACTGCCTTTGCTGCGTCCCATAAGTTTTGATATGTTGTGTTTTCATTTTCATTCGCCTCGAGGTATTTGCTAATTTCTCTTGCAATTTCTTCTTTGACCCAGTCGTTGTTTAGGAGTGTGTTGTTGAGCCTCCACGTATTTGTGAATTTTCTGGCACTCTGCCTATTATTGATTTCCAACATCATTCCTTTATGGTCTGAGAAAGTGTTGTGTAAGATTTCAATCTTTTTAATTTGTTAAGACTTGCTTTGTGACCCAGCATATGGTCTATCTTTGAGAATGATCCATGAGCACTTGAGAAAAAGGTGTATCCTGCTGTTGTGGGATGTAATGTCCTATAAATGTCTATTAAGTCTAGTTCATTTATAGTAATATTCAGATTCTCTATTTCTTTGTTGATCCTCTGTCTAGATGTTCTGTCCCTTGATGAGAGTGGTGAGTTGAAGTCTCCAACTATTATGGTATATGAGTCTATTTCCCTTTTCAGTGTTTGCAGTATATTCCTCACGTATTTTGGGGCATTCTGATTCGGTGCGTAAATATTTATGATTGTTATGTCTTCTTGTTTAATTGTTCCTTTTATTAGTATATAGTGTCCTTCTTTGTCTCTTTTAACTGTTTTACATTTGAAGTCTAATTTGTTGGATATTAGTATAGCCACTCCTGCTCTTTTCTGGTTGTTATTTGCATGAAATATCTTTTCCCAACCTTTCACTTTCAACCTATGTTTATCTTTGGGTCTAAGATGTGTTTCCTGTAGACAGCATATAGAAGGATCCTGTTTTTTAATCCATTCTGCCAATCTATGTCTTTTGATTGGGGAATTCAGTCCATTGACATTTAGTGTTATTACTGTTTGGATAATATTTTCCTCTAACATTTTGCCTTTTGTATTATATATATCATATCTGATTTTCCTTCTTTCTACACTCTTTTCCATATCTCTCTCTTCTGTCTTTTTGTATCTGACTCTAGTGCTCCCTTTAGTATTTCTTGCAGAGCTGGTCTCTTGGTCACAAATTCTTTCAGTGACTTTTTGTCTGAGAATGTTTTAATTTCTCCCTCATTTTTGAAGGATAATTTTGCTGGATATAGGAGTCTTGGTTGGCAGTTTTTCTCTTTTAGTATTTTAAATATATCATCCCACTGTCTTCTAGCTTCCATGGTTTCTGCTGAGAAATCTACACAAAGTCTTATTGGGTTTCCCTTGTATGTAATGGATTGTTTTTCTCTTGCTGCTTTCAAGATCTTCTCTTTCTCTTTGACCTCTGACATTCTAACTAGTAAGTGTCTTGGAGAACGCCTATTTGGGTCTAATCTCTTTGGGGTGCACTGCACTTCTTGGATCTGTAATTTTAGGTCTTTCATAAGAGTTGGGAAATTTTCAGTGATAATTTCTTCCATTAGTTTTTCTCCTCCTTTTCCCTTCTCTTCTTCTGGGACACCCACAACACGTATATTTGTGCGGTTCATATTGTCCTTGAGTTCCCTGATACCCTGTTCAAATTTTTCCATTCTTTTCCCTATAGTTTCTGTTTCTTTTTGGAATTCAGATGTTCCATCCTCCAAATCACTAATTCTATCTTCTGTCTCTTTAAATCTATCATTGTAGCTATCCATTATTTTTTCTATGTTTGCTACTTTATCCTTCATTTCCATAAGTTCTGCGATTTGTTTTTTCAGTTTTTCTATTTCTTCTTTATGTTCAGCCCATGTCCTCTTCATGTCCTCCCTCAATTTATCGATTTCATTTTTGAAGAGGTTTTCCATTTCTGTTCGTATATTCAGCATTAGTTGTCTCAGCTCTTGTGTCTCATTTGAGCTATTGGTTTGTTCCTTTGACTGAGCCATATTCTCAATCTTTTGAGCGTGGACAGTTATCTTCTGCTGCTGGCGTCTGGGCATTTATTCAGATTTCTCTTGGTGTTGGACCCAGCAAGGTTGTAAGATTTTTCTGTGAAATCTCTGGGTTCTGTTTTTCTTATCCTGCCCAGTAGGTGGCGCTCGTGGCACATGTTTGTCTGCGGGTCCCACCAGTAAAAGGTGCTGTGGGACCTTAAACTTTGGAAAACTCTCGCCGTCCTGGGGGTTCGCTAGCCGAAGCGGCTTGAGCCGGCCCGGGGTCCGAACGCAGGGAGGGTTGCTGGTCACCGCAGCCAGGGAAAGAGCCCGTCCGAATTTCCTAGTCGGCCCTGGGCAACACGCGTGGCGGGAGGGCGCCAGCGGCAGCGGCCCGCCCGAGAGAGTGCACGTTCCCCGGGAGTCACGGGTTTGGAAGGGGCCTCCCCCACCCGTCACCGTTCTCCGCGGCCTGGGGGTTTCCGATCCAATTCTCTCAGTTGGTCCGGGGGCTGCGCGTGGTGTGGGCGCCAGTCGCCTTGGTTTTAGGGGACCACCTCTCCAATTCTCCCAGCCGGCCTGGGAAGGGGGAAGGGAGTAACTCCGGCCGCTTGCCACCCCGCCCGGTAAGGCCCGCGCGCCTCGGCGATCTCACCCGAGCTGCTTCTCTCAGCCAGCCAGCCGTTCCAGGATGGGGTACGCTGTCTTTTTTATCTCTGTTGTGGCTTTGGGCGCTTCCTGTATCGTTTCTACTCCCCTAGTAGGTGTCCTGGAGAAGAAACTAAGATCCGCGCGTCTTACTAAGCCGCCATCTTCCAGGAAGTCCGAGTGATCAGATCAAGAGAGCCTCTTTTGTTGCTCAGATGTGGCCTCTCTCTCCAGCCAACACGACGGGCAGTCTCACCACCCTCCTCCTCTCTGCATGGGACATGAATCCCAGGGGTGTGGACCTTCCTGGCAACGTGGGACAGAGATCCTGGAATGAGCTGAGACTCAGCATCAAGGGATTGAGAAAAACCCTAGAATGAGCTGAGAATTAACATCAAGGGATTGAGAGAACCTCCTTGACCAAAAGAGAAAAGAGTGAAATGAGACCAAGTGTCAATGGCTGAGAGATTCCAAACAGAGTCAAGAGGTTATCCTGGAGGTTATTCTTACGCATTAAGTAGATATCACCTTGTTGTTCAAGATGTAGTGGAGAGGCTGGAGGGAACTGCCTGAAAATGTTAGAGCTGTGTTCCAGTAGCCATGTTTCTTAATGATGATTGAACAATGGTATAGCTTTCACAGTGTGACTCTGTGGTTGTGAAAACCTTGTGTCTGATGCTCCTTTTATCTACCATATCAACAGACGAGTAGAACATATGGAATAAAAATAAATGATAGGGGGAACAAATGTTAAAATAAATTTAGTTTGAAATGCTAGTGGTAAATGAAAGGAGGGGTAAGGGGTATGGTATGTATAATCTTTTTTTTCTGTTATCGTTTTCTTTTTCTGTTGTCTTTATTTCTTTTTCTAAATCGATGCAAATGTTCTAAGAAATGATGGATATGCAACTGTCTGAGATGATATTAAGAATTACTGATTATATATGTAGAATGGAATGATATGTTAATATTTTTGTTTGTTAATTTTTTTAATTAAAAAAAAGCTTTACTTTAAGAGCAGATTAACAATCCACACTATTTTAAAAGGGGGAAAATTAAACTTTAGTTGCATATGTATACCCAGCTTAACACAAAAGCTTTTTAAAAAAAAAGTATATGATACACATAGCTTTTGAACCTGCATATTTCCTTCTAATAATGTATTCATGAAGGGGGAATGAGATAAGGGTACTACAAAATAAAGAAAGAAGGAAAAAAAATGTATGCTTAGGTTTAGAACACAGCCAGGTGTCTATATATTTATACTCAAAACACACGGACGTTTATTTACAATATGCCTAAAGTCTCAGACTAATTCAGAGGTTAGAAAAGCCCCAAGTTTGAAATATAATCAACTTTTTTATATTTAAGGAGTTTATATCCAGAAAAAAACTCAGATTTTTTCTCAACATTATTTCCAAATGCTAAATAATAGCAGGAATGTTAATTTATGAATTAAGTTATTGTTCCTAAAAACTACTTCAGAGTTCTATTTATTTAAATGTTATTTTCTTATTTAATGGTCTTACAAGTGTCATCTCTTCTATGAGGACTTAGGTTATTAAAAAAAAAAAAAATTTATAATTGCCATAGCCCAAACAACCCCAGTGAGAGAGGTATGGAGAGATCAAACGTAATGGTGGAATTATACATAGAAGATAAGATTTAACAAAGGAATGCTGAATCATTAAATTGATATCTCTTTTAGTCTCCAGTATTTTAAAACAGCTAAAAGTAAAAACCTAAAATCGTGAAATTGTAACCCATGTCAAAGTCTGAAATGTGTTCTACAACTAATTGTGGTGCTGTGCTTTGAAACTTATAGCTTTTTTTGTGTATGTATGTTATTGTTTACAAATAAAGAAGGAAAAAAGTCGATTGTGATGATGAAGTATTTAAGCACTCTAGCCTCCTATATTCTGGAGCATCTAGAAGGAAAATTATGAGAGGATTGTATACTAGCACATAATAAACTTTGGAATATATCCTGTAAACACTTTTGAAGAGTGCTTTGAAAACTGTTGCTTTTTTATTTGTTTGCTTTGTGTATATGTTATACTATGCAGTAAAAAAAGTTAAAAAAGAATGGCATGCAACAGCCATATAAAATTGCAATTAAGCGTAACATAGCAACATAGGAAAATGTCTGTGTAAAGCTGTTAGTAAAAGAAAAAGAATTAAAAATGGTGTATATCCTATAATTATAACCATTATTTAAAATGAATGTGGGAAAAAGCCTTGGGAGAAAATACACCATCATGTTCATAGCATTTGTATTCAGGTGGTAGCTTTGTGGGGGAGTTTGCTGTTTCTTTTCTCTTTTCCAAAATGTTTATAATGTGATCTTTTAAAATATATTTATATATTTATAAATAATTAAAAAATTAAAATCTGGGTTGTTCCACAGGAACTGATTAGTCTCTATGCCACTGTCTCTATTTCCCTTTAGAGAAATTAAAGCCCCTTCATCTCATTAAAAAAAAAAAATGATAATGGTCGTAGAAAGGTTGCAAATATATTTTTATTGGTCTTCCAAGAGAGGAAAGTTTACTTACACTTGAATGAAATCAGAGAAAGCTTCTTGGACCTGGCATTTGAGCTAGCTTTAAAAATGAGAAGGATTTATATGTTTAGAGATTGGGGAAAAGCACGGAATAAGCAGAGGCATAGCTATAGGGAAGGAAAGCCTTAACTTGCTCGATTGTCGAAGGGAAGGATAGGGTGAACATTTATAAGAATATATTATTTAAGATATTTGTTTTTTATACTTAGAAAAAGATCAGAAGGATATATCTAAGCTATTACCTGGGTCTGTCTCTGGTGATAGGATTGCAAGGTCATTTTAGTTTTCTGTTTTGTGTGGAAAGTGTTTTAATTATATAACTTTAATTTTATAAAAATATCTGCTTCAGATTGCATATGTAGAATGGAATGATTTCTAAATGTTGTGTTAGTTAATTTTTTTAATTAATAAAAAAATAAATAAATAAATAAATTTAAAAAAATATCTGCTTCAGGGCCACGATGGCTCAGCAGGCAAGAATGCTCGCCTGCCATGCCAGAGGACCCGGGTTCGTTTCCTGGTGCCTGCCCATGTTTAAAAAAATATATATATATCTGCTTCATAACACACTATGGTGGCAGTTTGTTAGCTTAGTATTCATTGTTAAAAGGCTGTTGATTTTCATATTAGAAAACCTCCATCTGATACATAGTGCTGCTTTTTTTTTAAATAAAAAAATATACGCTTAAGTGATTTTGGCCTAGAAAAAATTTGAGCTATACTTTATTTCATTTTGCATTTTAGTATCTGAATTATAAAGTTTATCAAGTGCCTCAAAACTTACTGCTCTTTTACAGCTCTAAGGGATTTTTTTTTCACTTAGCTTCTCCTTCACATAAATAGGTTTTACGGAACGCTGCACATGTCATTCAGAGTGAAGTGGACAAATGTGTAGAAGATATAATGAAGGAAAAGAATATTAACCCTGAGAAGGATACCAGGTATGCTGTTTTTAACAGTATTCTTCTTTTTATATTAGGTGTTCTAGTTTGCTAGCTGCTGGAATGCAATATACCAGAAACGGAATGGCTTTTAAAAAGGGGATTTAATGAGTTGCAAATTTACAGTTCTAAGGCCGAGAAAATGTCCCAATTAAAACAAGTCTATAGAAATGTCCAATCAAAGGCATCCAGTGAAAAGATACCTTGGTTCAAGAAGGCCGATGAAGTTCAGGGTCTCTCTCTCAAGTGAGATGGCACATGGCAAACACAGTCAGGGCTTCTCTCTCAGCTGGAAGGGCACATGGCAAATACGGCATCATCTGCTAGCTTTCTCTCCTGGCTTCCTATTTCATGAAGCTCCCCAGGAGGCATCTTCCTTCTTCATCTCCAAAGGTCACTGGCTGGTGGACTCTCTGCTTCGTGGTGCGGCAGCATTCTCTGCCCTCTCTGAGTCTCTCATTCTCCAAAATGTTTCCTCTTTTATAGGACTTCAGAAACTAATCAAGACCCACTCAAATGGGTGGAGACATGTCATCCCCTAATCCAGTTTAACAACCATTCTTAACTAAACCACATCACCTAGGGAGATGATCTCATTACAGTTTCAAATATACAGTATTGAATAGGGAGTATTCTACCTTTAAGAAATGAGATTTATATTAAAACATGGCTTTTCTTAGGGGGCATACTTCCTTTCAAACCAGCACATTAGGCATTTGTGTTCTGTGAGCTATTGAGATCACATAGAGTTATAAAACATTAGAGCTGAAGATGTTGTGGAGATCATCTGCCATTTTGCCAAATGAGGAATTTGAGATTCAGAGAGGTGAGGTAATGTATACAATATCCCACAGCTAGTGATGAAAAGCAAGACTAGAGGCTGTATCTCTTGTTCTATAATTGAGTACTATGGCTGGTATACCATCTGCCTTCTTTAACATAACTTACCATTGCTTTTCCAAAAGTTCTGTCTCAGCTACTCTGTCCTTCAAAATTCAGCTCTTCTAGTCTGAGTTAGGTGGCTTTGACCTGTCCTCACATAGAGCTCTCTGTCATAGCACTTAATCCATTAAACTCTAGTCATTGATTTACCCTTATTCTTCCCCAATAAATTCTAAATTCTTTGAGAGGAGGAATCTTGACTCACTCAAGTTTTATGTTCCTAGCACCAGTACACTGACAATAAGTATTTAGCAATTCTTATTCATTCAACATTTTCTCTGTGAAGGGGAAATTTATTTTGGCTAGAACAGGCAAGGATATAGAAGATAGCTGTTGAGGTAGTCCCACAGAATAGGTGACCTTTGAGCTGGACCTTGAGGATTGGGTAGGAGAGGACATTCCATGCAGAAGAATACTGCCAGCAAGGTAGAAACATAGAAGTTTTATGTTTAAGTCAAGTAGAAGTAGTACTTGACTATTAGGGAACTATATGAAGTTTCTTTGTGTGTGTAACATTGAATGTGTGCATAGTAGTGGCTGGAGAAGTAATGGAGTGCTAGGCTAGAGATAAACTTCAGAGTCTTGCTTGCCATACTGAGAGACTTAGATTTTGTCCTCTGGTCTAAAATCCATTTTAGGAAGATAGAGGAAAGATTTGAGGATGTGGGAGATGGATAGAGAGAATGAGGACAAAGAAAATAGTTAGGAATTCTGGAGTCATTCATGCAAGAGATGACAGAGACATGTATATCAGAAGAAATGGAGATTGGTTTTTGAGGGACATTTCAGAGATAAAATGGATAAGGATTTGGGAACCTTTGAATGGTTTTCTGGCAGACAGGAGGATCAGAACTCTGAGAGTTCTTGCTTAGGAAACAGGTGGTTAGCGATGTCATTTAATAGTTTTAGAGTATTAAGAAAAATCATGTTTATTCAGGGAAGATAAGCTGTTAAATTTAGGGAAAACTGGGATGACCTGCCATGGAACTGTTCACAATATACGTGGAAAGTTAGGTCTGTTGGTGATATGTGACAATAAAGATTTGAGAATGCCCAGAGTACACATGAAAAGCAGAAGAGGACAAAACCTTGCAGTTGCAAAGTTTGCAGTTCTTACATGTTGTGCCCTCTTTCTAGACCCTGTTTTACTGTATCCTGCATAATACTTTGTATAATGCTTTGTGTTTAATGAAGTTATTGTTGCTTACTATATTAAACTGAAGGTCAGGAAATGCTTTCTAAATAGGTGTATGAAGTACAAGGTATAGAAAACATTGCTTCATTGTGATAAGAAGATATTATTTAAAACATAATGTTATCATTTTCAGTTTTCAAATCTGCATGAAGGCATGCTTACTGCAGATATCTGGTTACAAACAACTCTATTTGGATGTAGAAAGTGTGAGAAAAAGGCCATATGATTCGGATAACCTACAACATGAAAAGCTACTCCTCAAGGTAAATTTTCATTTTCCATATTTTGAGTTATTGAACACTATAAAAATAAATCAGACTTGAGCTGAATAATATCATATATGCAAATTTATACAGCCATTCAGTTTCTTTGTCCCTTTAGAGAATTTTATTATGTTCAATTTCATCTATATGGAAAGATTCTCAGTTAATTATAATTTCTAATAAGTATTGTTGACTATATTCAAATTAATTTTATTTATTCAGATAAATTTTAACTATGTTCAAATAAACTTTATACATTTCATAAATATATTCAAATAAGGTTTCTTTCATTTTTAAATAAACTGTAAACTTATAAAGGGAAATATTTTCAACAAAAAAGTATGGATCCACAAACTTCAGATTTCCCCTATACTTTTTATATAAATTGCTCATGTAAGTTAAGCATTATTTTTCAGCTTACTCTGAATATGTGAACATAGATATGCCCTTTCAGATTATTATACCAAATTTTTTTGGATTTATGGAATGTTAATTGTCAAATAATGACAAAATAGATTTTACAATTAAGAAAGTAAAGAAATT
Source organism: Tamandua tetradactyla (assembly GCF_023851605.1). Lineage (NCBI taxonomy): Eukaryota > Metazoa > Chordata > Mammalia > Pilosa > Myrmecophagidae > Tamandua > Tamandua tetradactyla. The sequence goes on along the minus strand of NC_135348.1, from coordinate 27,432,134 downwards.
AAGAAATATTTCATACTTCTGACGTATCAATATATAAGGCCGATGTGGTACTGATATTAAACAATATTAGCCTGGAAGTAAGCTGTAGAGGCCACCTAGACCAGTTCCTTTAGTTTAGGGATGACAATTCTAAGGCCCAGAGGAGATTTAGGTCTTAGAATGGTGGGCCCTTACATAGAACCTGAGTCTCTGCCCTTCCAATACACCTATTCTAATTTTATTTTTAAATTGTTAAAATTAGAGAAATAGCACGTGGCACTTAGAGTTAGGAGTTTGTCATAACTAAAGTTATTTTGGAAAGAAACATTGACCGTATCTAAGTTAGGAAAGTCTGGAACTTCCTTTTTGAAGGGTGTTGAGTACAGTAAGTGATACAAGTTTAAAAACAACAAACCCTTTTTATTTCAGGAAAAGTGTAAAATATTGTATTTCACCCAACTTTAAAATTAGAATGAAACTTGATTTTATAAAATGAGGATAAAAGTATCTACCTTAAAAGAGTTGTGTAGGTTGAGTTTTTATATTTAAAGTTTTAAAATTTTGCTTCACACTCATTTAAAATTATCTATTTTTATCATTTATCAAATAAATGATATATTTATCATTTTATCATCACTCCTCTAATTTCAAATCCTTTCTATGCAATATCTTCCCTTCTGAAACAGTATAATACAAGTTCTAGTATTCTACTTAAGGGAATTTTTGCCTTAGTAATTCATTATGAAACTCATGTGTAGGAGTGGAGAGTGAATTGCTGGCGGTATCTCACCCAGCCCCATTATGCATTACTCAGCAATCTTACTGGATAGAAAGCTGTGTAGATCTGTGTTGCTTTCAGTGTATTTAAGAGCCACCTTCACTAGAGTTAACCCGTCTTTAATATTTGGATGCTAAGGTTCACCTTTACCCTACTAAATTAGAATCTCCAGGGATAGAACCAGAAAATTTATATTTGCACATATTAAAATTTGATAGCTACAGGTCTTCCTAGTCTCTCTCTCTCTCTTTTTTTTTTTTAACATGGGCAGGCACCGGGAAGCGAACCTGGGTCCTCTGGCATGGCAGGCGAGCATTCTTGCCTGCTGAGCCACCGTGGCCCTCTTCCTAGTCTCTTACAACATCATTGAGACCTTATCACTGGCATAATCAAACCACTCGTGGGGCAGTGCTAATGTGAGCAGATGTGTTGGTAATAAAAATAAGGACCAGATGAAATGATTAGATTTAGCTTCAGAGACAAAGTCCTGATCCTGTTTTAAAGTCTTCACATTTCATTTTTAGTAACAAGATACTCCCTTCATCCTTTACCTAACAATTCTGAAATGGTAGTGAAAGTAGAAAAAATGCAGATCCTTCTTTTTTGCAAATTTTCACAAACATCAACTTTTGAAAGTCTGTTTTGTTTGATGACTTGTGGAATTGAATTTAGAAAATGTCTAATTTCTTTTTACTTTATTTTGTATTTGATTCAGTTGTTGGCTAATATTTGATAGCTGTTCCTAAATCCTCAATCTTGATGAATCTGTTTCCTTAAAATCAACTTATATTACTTTTCTTTAACTAGAAAAATTTGTAAAACAACAGTAGCAGTATCATTTTCTTCATGATCCCCTCCCTATCTCAGACTTATGTTCTTCCTAATTAGGGACTAATCACCTTCTATTATAACAGAGACTAAAGTATGTAATGTCTGAGGCAAAATTCAAATACATAACACCATGTTCTTCTGTAATAAGCAGCTTAGTACTTCTGATATATATGTATTAATTAGTAATTAAAGACATCTCATTGTTTTGTTCCCTTTACAAACCTACTGTTCTTTATATTGATCTTTTTACTTAGAATAAGTGTACCAAATTTTTTAGAATAAACTTAGTCTGTGTTGAAACTGTGATTTGTCCACAAAACTTGTTTAATAGACAGTATTCCACTGACTCTATAAAGTATGGGAAGGAAAATGTCTTGGTAAATTAAGAACATTACTATTATTTGTAATATGGAAGCATGTTTGTACAGCTTTGGAATCTTCTAATGCCCAAGAACAAGTTGAAGGCTAGAATCTCCAAGCAGTGGGCTGACATTGGTTTCCAGGGTGATGATCCCAAAACAGATTTCAGAGGCATGGGCTTACTTGGATTAATCAATCTTGTGTAAGTGAAAATAAATTTTCTTTTCTTCTCTAAATGAAATGACATGCAATCTTCAATCAGATTAAATTCTAACAAGAGCTAATATAGTTGTTTCACTGTCTCTGAATTCTAATAGCTGCAGTGCTAAAAGTGTTTACTGTGCTGCAAAAATATAAAGACGTTGGATATATACTTGTATATGTATCTGTGATTTCTTTATTTACCAATACTTTTCCTCTTCCATTCTTTTCCTGACATCCCTTCTGATGCATCTCCAAAAAATATGTACACTCTTTTCTTCCTACTTTTACTCACTTACCTCTTCCTACTAGCTCTCTTATGCCATTTTGGCAACTATAACCAGATAAAATGATTATAAAATCTTTTCGCACTTGCTTTTTGTCAGCTGTGACAACTGATATAAATCTGTAACTTTTCACCATCTCTTTGAACTCTCCTGTTTCTTCTCTAATACTTATGCTTAGGTGTATATGTGAAATGCCAAAATCTGTAATTCAAATCAGAATTGATAGTGAAAAGTAGCTTAGAATATAAATAAGAAGATTAACTTCTTCCTATAAGGATATGCAGAAACTGGTATTTTCATCTGTTCCTGTATTGTCGTTTACAGAAAACAGAATGCCTAGAATGGATAATACTTGCTGAGAAAAAAAATTAGTCCTGAAATTGAGTTAAATTAGGTTAATACTAAGAGATAATATTTAGGTCAGTATACATAGGGCTATTTTTTAGAAAATAGAAGGTAATATAGAATTTTAGTATCTACAATTTTTTTCACTGACAAAAGTATCTAATTTTCTGTAATATCTTAATTTTATGAGTATGAAAGTTCTCCATAATGCTAGCTCCCAAAGATAAACAAAATGTAGCAGACTTAATAATAATTCCAAAGGTTGAGATTGCCTGTTTTCCACTTTGATAAAAACTTCCACTTGGAGTTTAAGCAGAATAAATGCACTTTGGTTCAATTTGGACAAATTATGAAATATTTTAAGATTTGTTATTTTTTAGGACACATAGATCTTTTGTTTTGACCTTTAAGGGCCATCTTTCTTCTTGTTCTAAACTGTTAATTTTATATCAATGAAGATATTTCAACTGATTTACCATCAATTAAATGCTTGCTAATTCTGGCATTTTTTTTCTTAACTTTTCCTTAGTGTCTTTGCTTCTAGCTCTTTTCCTCAGAAATGAAGATTTCTGAGCACCTATCAGAATTTAATTTAGCCTAGAGCTTAAATAATTTAATAGAATTAGATTTCAGACTCTAGCAAAGGACTCGGATAATATTTTTTAAATGACTTACAGATATTTTTTATTCTATTTAAAGTTAAAATCTACTGATTTGAGTAAATGTTCAAGATTCAAATAAGTTATTATTTGATTGCCAATGATGTTTTGGAAATGGTAGAAAATACAGAATTAGCATTTGTTTCTCTATAATAATATATATTGTCCTGTATGTAGAGGTATGACACATCAGGATCAAAATCAAGATAAAGTAAAGAAACTGGGCAAGTTGTTAAAATATTGCTATGTAATTTTAAAAAGTCTTTTGGCTTTTGCAAGTTAATCTTTTGAGATATCCTATTGCTTCAGAGCTATCTAGCTGATAGCTTGATAGATACCAGACTTCAGATAAATGACTGCTGAGGCAGATATAGAAGAAGAAAAGATATAAAAAATGAACTGAGAAAAAACTATAGAAATCAGAATTGATGCAGATGAGGAAATAGAAGCAGCAAAGTAGTAGAATAAACAAGTTAAGACCAAAAATGTAGAAAGGAAAAAAAAAGAGAAGAAAAAAAAAAAGAATGAAATAGAGAAAGAAGTTCAATGTGGATAAATTAGTTTTCCTTATTATATCATATTGATTTTTCATCATTAAATACTGATAAGATAGGGTTTGACTAAATAGTTTCAGCAAGAAAGTTAAAAGTTACTTTGTATTATTGATGGACTATTTTAAGGGTAACTTGATTATTGAAATGCTAATGTAATACTGAATTGTATTAGAAGTATCATGTATGAAAATGAAATATAAATACAAATATTTTACTAATGGCTTTTTAGAGCCAACCTTAGGGATAGTTAGAAATATTAGAGTATTTAAGAAAAGCATTACTAGTAAAGCAGGACTTTGGATGTTTTGGTACTTACAGAACCTTTTGAGTATCTGATGTAAGTTTTTTATATTCTCTCTCCAGAAAATGTACACACTCAAAAAAATTGTGCATGACTTAAGATGGTTCATGGCTCCTCCTTCCTGGATTTCTAAGTTTATAACCCCTGTTTTAATAGGTTGAAAATTAGAGCCAGTGAAGAAGAAATGGGAGTCTGTCATATTATCTTTTATAACAAAAAATAGGGGTGGGAGGATTTAATTAGGAATTCCTGCACTTTATAATTTCAATGATTGTACCCTCTAAAACTTAAACCATGGAAATCTGTTTTTTATTCTACCCCTTATGCTAATGTATACAGTCATTATATTATGTGTATGTGTGCCATTATTAGGTGACCAAAGGTTTGAATAAAATATTTGGTTCCTTTTTTTAAGAACTCAAGGAGGTTGCATTAGTACAGGCCAAAAGGATATATATGGCCTGCAAAGAGATAGATAGCTTTATATATTTTTCTCATTGTACCTGGTAATACTTAAAATTTATGGCCAGTAGTTTAGTTTTACCACTGGTCAAGGAGAGTTATTGACCTTCTTCTGATTGCACTTAAAGTTATGTTAAACAATACAGATTTAATTTGCATTAGAAGACAAAAGCCTAGGTGAAAGGAAGAGTATCCCAATAGATATATATTATTTTATAGAAAATTTAAAACACGTAAACAAAAAGAACTCTAGAGTTTAAGTTATGTAGGAAGTCACTTTTTAGGTTATTAATTTTATTTATTTGTTGGGGGTGGTGGTGCATGGTTTGGGAATCGAATCCAGGTCTCCCACATGGAAGGCGAGCTAGATAATTTATTTTTGGAAAGAATTTATAGTCTTGCCAAGATGCCATATCTTGTACTAAAGAGACCTGATAGCTCTGAATTAAATTTTGATTTGGAAGCATTTGTAGCCCCTGAAGTGATTTAGGATGAAGATTGAGATAATTGTGGCAGTGGGCTGACTCATTTTGACAGTATTGTTTTAAATTTCTTCTGACTATACTAATTGTTGAATGATGTATTTCGTTTCATTTTTTTAAAACTTTTTAGGTATTTTAGTGAAAATTATGCCCGTGAAGCTCATCAGATTCTTTCCCGTTCAAATCATCCAAAACTAGGGTAAGCCAGATATATTAAAGAAACTGTAGTATCTTGATATTAGGATGGTTAGATAATCTGAATTTCAAAGTATTTCTTCAAATGAAATTCACATTATTTTAATTACAACTTTATAAAGGATATTGTGATACATTATTTTTTAGGCTAAATGTTATGAACCAATTTTTATGTATTTCAATATATTTTTATCACAAGATTTTTTTTTCTATAAATTGAAGGTAAGAGCCTTTATAAAAATTTTTGTAAGAAATGGATTTGAAAATAGGAATAGATGATAGCCCTGAAATAAGAATGGGAAAATGGAAAATAGCTTTAATAACTAAGAAGTGAAATGCAAATTGAGATCATATTATTAAAATTATTTTATTTTTATATTCCAATGAGATGTAATCTTTGAAAAAGACATTATAACAGATATTAGATCATAAAAATAAATTCCCCTTAATGAAGGTGAAAATATTATTCAGTGTCTTTTGGAAATCAATGAGATTTGTTATATATATTAGTTTTTTTTTTAAGGACTTTAGTTTCAGATATCTATGTGAATAGAACTTAATTAGATTATATCCAGAAAATCAGTAGCCTTTAAAGAACAAACTTTTGGGATTCATCCTACTATATTTTTCTTAATATGTAGAGATTATCATAAAAGCAATACTCCGTTGCTAATGGGACAAAGTAATTTTTTTAGTTGTTCCTTGCGTAAATTAAAATTTATTTTATGAATTACTTGGCTAGCTGGTATAACTGGTAATGTTTCTGACATAGGTATTCTTATGCAATAGTTGGGATCAATCTTACAGAGATGGCTTACAGCTTGCTGAAGAGTGAAGCTTTGAAATTTCATCTCTACAACTTTGTTCCGGGTATACCAACAATGGAACACTTTCATCAGTTTTATTGTGAGTATTATAACTTAAAACCAGTTTTCAAAAAAATTTTTGTTAGCGAAGTTGTAGGTTTACAGAAAAATCAGAGATATAATAGTGTTTCCATATATTGCCCTGTTATTAATGCCTTGCATCAGTGTGGTACATTTGTTACAGGTAATGGATGATCATTTTTGTAATTGGACAGTTAATCATTTAATGCAAGGTTTACACTGTAAAACAGATATTTCTAAGAAAATTTTAAAACCGTTAGGTATGTATATAATTTACACTTGTTTTATTATTTAGGATCTTTGAAAACATAGGATAATAACGGAGAATGGGTTCCCAGGAGGATTTTATAATTCGGTTTATATATTTGCTGATTAAAAAATTTTAATTAGGCAATTTCTTGAAAATTTAGGATTCATGCAGTTTTTTTCTATGCATCCTTTTCCCAGTTAATTACAAAATGAATTTTCTGTCTTGAACACAGGTTAATAAATAATACTGAGTCAAGGACAGACCATTTGCAGATTATATTGGTGCTATTATAAATATATTTAATTTAGGGCCACGGTGGCTCAGCAGGCAAGAACGCTTGCCTGCCATGCCAGAGGACCCGGGTTCATTTCCTGGTGCCTGCCCATGCAAAAAAAAAAAATATATATATATATATGTATATATGTAAACACTAGAGACACACACAGCAGATTTGAAGAGCCAGAAGGAAAAATAGAGGACAGGACAGTTCGAACACACAAAAGAACAAATGGCAAAAAAAGATGGAAAAACTTGAATTGAATCTGAGGGAAATAATGGACAACACGAAGCATGCGAGAATCATCAGTGTCCCAGAAGGAGAAAAGAAGAGGAAAGAGCTAGGAAAATTAGTTGAGATAATGGGGGAAAACTTCCCAACCTTTATAAAAGACATAAATATGCAAATCAGAGAAGCCCAAAATAAATAAACAAATCTAGATAGGCCTACTCCAAGACACATGTTAATCAGTCTGTCAGATGTTGAAGAGAAGCACAAAGTTGTGAAAGCAGCAAGAGAAAAGTGACTCACCACATATAAGGAAAACCACTTAAGACTAAGTTCAGACTACTCAACAGGTTACCATGGAGACTATTTAATATCTGAAAGAGAAAGACTTCCAGCCAAGAATTCTTTATCCAGCCAAATTGTCCTTCAAATATGAGGAAGAGATTAAAATTTTCATAGACAATCTTGAATAGGGCATGAGATTTTGTTGGTTTGTCCAGGTTAGTGTGATGCCCCAATAAATTCCAGAGTGATTTGAACAGTGAATAAAGAAGTATCTGCAAAGTCCCCTTGGGGGAATGGAAAGAAAAGGAGAAAAATTCAACTTCCCCATAAGAATTTCTGATATTCTCACAAGCAGTGGAGACAACAGAATCAATAGGCTGAGACCTTGATCTTGGGGTTTGCCCTTGTGAAGCTTATTCCTGCAAAGGATAGGCTAAAGCCTATTTAAAATTTGGCCTAAGAGTCACCCTAGAAAACTTCTTTTGTTGCTCAGATGTGGCCTCTCTCTTTAAGCCAACACAGCAAGTAAATTCACTGCCTTCCCTCCTTATGTGGGACATGACTCCCGGGGGCATAAACCTTCCTGGCAACCTGGGACAGGAATCCCAGGATTTTTGCAAGCCAGAGCCTGGCATCAAGGGATTGAAAAACCTTCTTGACCAAAAGGGGGAAGAGAGAGAAGAGAAAAAATAAAGTGTCAGTGGCCGAGAGATTTCAGACAGATTCAAGAGGTTATCCTGGAGGTTGTTCTTACATTTTATATAGGTATCCCTTTTTAGTTTATGGTGTATTGGAGTGGCTGGAGGGAAGTATCTAAAACTGTTGAGCTGTGTTCCAGTAGCCTTGTTGCTTGAAGATGATTGTATAATGATACAGCTTTTGTGATGTGACTGCATGATTGCGAAAAACTTGTGTCTGATGCTCCTTTTATCTAGGGTATGGATAAATGAGTAAAAAATATGTATAAAAAATAAATGATGGGACAAAAGTTAAAATAAATTGGGTAGATGGAAGAACTGTTGGTCAATGAGGGGGATGGGTAAGGGGTATGGTAGGTAGTTTTTTCTTTTGTCTTTTTATTTTTCTGAAGTGATGCAAATGTTCAAAAAAATGTTCATGGTGATGAATACACAACTATGTGATGAGATCATTCACTATGTATGGGAAATTTGTATGTTAAGAATGTTTGTATGTTAAGTTTTATCAATAAAAATATTCTAAAACATCTTTCACAGACAAAGGCTTAAAGAATTTGTCAACAGGAGACTGGCTGCTAAAGGGAATTTTGTTGGATGATGAAAAAAGACAGGAGGAGGAGGCCTGGAGGAGGAGGCTTGAAGGAGGGCAAGAATTGAAGAGTTCTAGGAAGGGTAACTTGAAGTATAAAAAGTGAAACAGGGAAAAGAATATATAGATCTGATGAGTAAAAACCAAAGGATAAGATAGTAGGGACACTGCGTAATAGTAAAAGGGACAATTCACCAAGAAGAAATAATAATCATAAATGTTTATGCTCTCAATCAAGGAGCCAAACACCAGTATTTACATTCTTCACTAGCACTCATGAATTGTTCTCCAAGATAGAGCACATGCTGGGGTGCAAAACAGGTCTTTATAAATTTTAAAGGATTGAAATTATTCAGAGCACTTCCTCTGAACACAATGGAATGAAGCTGGAATTTAATAACCACCAAAGGACTATAACTTTCACAAACATATAGAGATTAAACAACATGCTTTTAAACAATCTGTGGGTCTAAGAAGAAATTACTAGAGGAATAGTTAATAGCTGGAGACTAAAGGAAATGAGAATACAAAATATTAGAACTTATGGGATATGGCAAAGGAAGTGCTGAGGGAAATTTATTGCCCTAAATGCCTTTTTTAAAAAAGAAGAATGAGCAAAAATTGAGGACCTTACAGCTCACCTGGAGAAAATACAGAAAGAACAGCATACTAACAACAAAGCAAGTAGAAGAGAAATAATAAAGATTAAAGAAGAAATAAATGAATTGGAGAACAAAAAAACAATAAGAAGAATAAAAGAAAAAAGTTAATTGAGAAAATTAATAAAATTGATGGACCCCTAGCAAGGCTGTCAAAAAAAAGAAGATGCAGATAAAAGCACAAATGAGAGGAGGGTCATTACTACAGACCCTGAAGAAATAAAGATAATCATGAAGGGATACTATGAACAGCTATACGTACCAGCAAACTTGACAACTTAGATGAAATGGACAAATTCCTGGAAACACACAAGTTACACTGACTCAAGAAGAAAAGAAGATCTCAACAAACCATTCACAAGTAAAGAGATTCAATCAGTCATCAAAAATCTTCCTACAAAGAAAAGTGCAGGACCAGAAGACTTCACAGGAGAATTTTATCAAACATTCCAAAAACAACTTACACCAATTAGAGCTCAGACTCTTCCAGAAAATTGAGGAAAAGAGAATACCTTCTCTTTTTGTGAAACTAACATCACTCTAAAACCAAAACCAGATGAAGATGCTACAAGAAAAAACAAAAACTACAGGCTGATCTCCCTAATGAACATAAATGCAGAAATTCTCAACAAAACACTATCAAATTTAATTCAGTGACACATTAAAAGAATTATACATCATGACCATGAGGGGTTTATACCAGGAATGGAAGTGGTTCAACAAGAAAATCTGTTAAAAACACTTCAAAAGGTAGAAGAAAACTTCCTAAATATGATCAAGTGCATATACAAAAAAATCCATAGCCAGCATCTCTGACTCAATAGAGAGTGTCCCCACTATTATTCAGCATTGTACTAAAAGTTCAAGCTAGAGCAGTCAGGCTGGAAAAAGAAATAAAATGCACCAAATTGGAAAGGAAGGATTAAAAATTTTATTTGCAGATGACATGATACTATACTTGAAAAATCCTGAGAAATCTATGACAAAGCTTCTTGAGCTAATAAACAAATTCAGCAAAGTGGTGAGATATAAGATTAATGTGCAAAAATCGTAATGTTTTCTGTATACAAGTGGTGATTAACTGAGAAGACACTTAAGGAAAAAATTCCAAAATTTAAAATAGCAGCTGAATCAAGTATTGTTCTAGTTTGCTAGCTGCCAGAATGCAACACACCAGAGATGGATTGGCTTTCAATGAAAGGGGATTTATTTAGTTAACATACAGTTCTTCAGTGGAAAGGCAGCTAACTTTCAACTGAGGTTCTTTCTTACGTGGGAAGGCACAGGGTGATCTCTGCTGGCCTTCTCTCCAAGCCTCTGGGTTCCAACGACTCTCTGGGGTGATTCCTTTCTTCATCTCCAAAGGCCTGGGCTGAGCTGCGAGTGCTAAGATGAGGTATGCTGAGCTGCTTGGGCTGTGCTACATTGAGCTCTCGCGTTTAAGCACCAGCCAGTTAAATCAAAGATCATTCATTGCAGCAGGCACGCCTCCTAGCTGACTGCAGATATTATCAGCAACAGATGAGTTTCACATGCCATTTGCTCATATCCACAGCACTAGAACTAGGCACCTTCACCTGGCCAAGTTGACACCTGAATCTAACTACCATAAGTATGTAGAAATAAATTTAATGAGGGGTGTAAAGGATCTGTACACAGACAGCTACATAACATTGCTAAAAGAAATCAGAGATTTAAATAAGTGGAAAGACATTCCCTGCTCATCGATAAGGAGGTTAAATGTAGTTAAGATGTCAGTTTTACCCAAATTGATCTACAATTCTATGCAATACCAAACAAAATTCCAATGACCTACTTTGAAGAATTAGAAGAGGTAGTTATCAAATTCATTTAGAAGAGAAAGAGACCTTGAATAGCTGAAAATATCCATAAAAAGAAAAATGAAGTGGGAGGATGAACACTTCCTGACTTTAAAGCTCGCTATAAAACCACAGTGGTCAAAATAGCATGTACTGGCACAAAGATCAAACTATTGGCCTGTGGAATTGAATCAAGAGTGCAGAGATAGACCACCAAATATATGGTCAGTTGATCTTTGACAAGGTCCCCAAATCCACTCAACTGGGATAGAATGGTGTTTTCAATACATGGGAATGGGAGAAGTGGATATCAATAGCCAAAAGAAAGAAAGAGGACCCTTACCTTTTACACCCTATACAAAAATTAACACAAAGTGGGTCAAAGGCCTAAATATAAGCACCAGTAACAAAACCCAAAGCCCAAAGCACATGAAAGAAAAAATGCATAAATGTGAACTCCTCAAAATCAAATGCTTGTGCGCCTCAAAAGTCTTTGATGAAAAGGTAATTAAGTAGCCAACACAATGTAAGAAAATATTTGGAAATTACATATCCAATAAAGCTTTGATATCCTGTATACATAAAGAAATCATGCAATTCAACAAAAAGCAAACAACCCAATTATAATATGGGCTAAAGATATGAATAGACATTTTTCCAAAGAGTTAAATACAGATGGCTAAAAAGCACATGAAGACATGCTTATTTTTATTAGTTAATAAGTGAAATGAAAATCAAGATACAAGATATCACCTAACTCCTATAAGAAGGACTGCAGTAAAGATTAACAGGAAATTACAAATGTTGGAGGGGATGTGGAGAAATCAGAACACTTACGCACTGCTGGTGGGAATGTAAAATTATATAGCCGCTGTGTAAGACAGTCTGGCGGTTCTTTAGAAAACTAAATTTCTAGTTACTACATGACCTGGCAATACCACTACTCAGTATATGCTCTGAAGAGCTGAAAGCAGTGACGCAAACAGACATTTGCACACTGATGTTCATAGCAGCATTAGTCACAATTGCCACAATAGAGAAACAATCTAAATGCCCATCAACAGACCAGTGAATGAACAGAATGTGGTATATACATACGATGGAATATTACGCAGCAGTAAGGTGAAATGAAGTCCTGAAGCATATGGCAATGTGGATCAGCCTTGAGGACATAATGCTGTGTGAAGTAAGTCAGCCACAAAAAAATAGATACTGCATTGTTTTGCTGTTATGACCTTGGTAAAGATAAATTCAAAGTCTTATTATATAGAATATAGAGGACCTAAAGATACATAGAAGCTATAGATTGGTGAACGGTTAGCTAATGAGATTAAACTTAAATGTAAAGGAATGGACAGAAGTGAAGCCAGTTCATTCATGAGTCTATAAGTAACATTGCCATATTGAAAGTAAATATGATTGAAAGGGGTTGTATGAAACCATGTATCCTACCAGTTAACACTAAAAATATAAATAAGTTATCGCATGAACTACCTCAAAGGTAGAAATCTTGGACGAAGAGTAAATAATAGAGGGTTATAGGGGAATACTGCTTTTGTAGGCTACAGTCTGTATTTCATAGGAAGATATCAACACTACCACAGCAATACCGGGGGTAAATAATTGGGTTGGTGGTGGTGAAAACAAGAGTTAAGGAAGAGGTTTAGATTTTCTGTTTGGTAAGGGTGTGTTTATGGTTATTTTTCTCTTTCAAGCAATGAAAATTGTCATAATCAAGAGTGTTGATAATTATACAACTAAGTGAGGATAATACAAGACATACATTGTTGACGGTGGGCATTATACTTGATGCCCAATGGAAGGAGGTGGCTGAAGTATACATTGACTGAGAAGCAGAATGGTGAACTGCAGTGTATACATATGATGGAATATTGTGCGGCTACAGAAAGGAATGAAGTCATAAGGCATGCAACAAGGTGAATGATTCTTGGGGACATGTGGTAAACAAATATTGTACGGTCTTTTGAAAAACATTTATAAGAAAATTGGGGCCTAGATTGTAAGCTCTTATAGCAGTCACATTTAGTTCGGAGCTGTGAATGTTATTTCTAGATTCTGAGATGCTGTGCTATATATGTATCTCCCTGGAACTTTGACTAACTGTGTGACATCTAACACTCAGAATTGGAGTTCTGTAGCTCTGAGAGTCAACATTGTTATTATGCCACAACTGTTAATGAAACTGAAAATTTTCAGGATTCAATTAGAGATGTGAAGCCGATCAAGTTGAGACTAAGGTAAATCATAATATAGGGGTCAGGATGACATCTTCAGATGTTCGAATTTCACTTACACTATGAGACCAAAGGAAAAGAGGTTTGGATTGTCCAAAACCTAAATGTTCTGTGCACATAATCTAACTCAGCCTGTCCAGATAGCTCATTTAAATAACCCAAACACTTGGATGTCAGAATGGGAATGAGGGACCCCCAGGGATGAGCCTGGTCCTTACACCATGGGATTGACAATGCTTTCTTGACCAAAAGAGGGGAAAGAATTGTAACAAAATAAGTTCTCAGTAGCTGAGAGAGTTCAAAAAGAGTCAAGAGGCTATTCAGGAGGCTACTCTTTAACACTAGCTTCAGCTAGATATTGCTAATTATCAGGGTTTACCAAACCCCAACCAAAACCGTTTTGTCAATCCTAAAGAACACCTAGGGCTTTATCTGAGATTCTACAAAAGTTTCACATGCTAAGATTACTTTCCAGAAACCTACAACCTCCAGATGGGTTCCTAGGCCAGATAAGTCCTGAAATCCAAAGGAGCCATCCTTTCCGAGAACATCAACTATTTCCATCCCCCTGTCCAGTTTTATCAACACCCCTTTCCAACATGAAAAAGTTAGAATGAGCAGAGCAGCCCAATACCCCTAAATATTGGGAAAAAGATCACAGGAGGAGGAGGAGTTATGACAGAGAAGATAGGATTTAACAAATGAGTATGATTGTTGAATCATTATATTGATATTTCTTTAGTCTTACATGTCTTGGAGCAGCTAGAAGGAAAACTCTAAACTTGTTGGAACTGTAACCCATACCAAATCCTGAAATCTGTTCTATAACTATTTGTTACAATGTACTTTGAAATTTTTTGTTTTTTGTATATGTGTTATATTTCACAATAAAAAATGTTGGGGGAAAATAAAAGATCGAGGGCTTGTCTTACTAAACTGGGAGTCCCTAATGCTTGCGGGAATATCAGGAATTTCCAGGCGAGAAGTTAAATAGTTCAGTATTTTTTTCTCCATTCTCTCAAGGGAAACACTTTTAAATTTTTAATTTGCAAATACTTTTTAATTCTCTCTCCCAAATACTCTGGAATATACCAGGGTATTATATTAAGCTATACAGAATAACAAGATCTCATTCCTTATTCTAGGTTCCGTGTAATAAAATGGTTGTTTAAATAAATGACCCAGACAGATTAAGTTGGATAGTATGCTACAGAAAATTTAAATTTTGGACAAAATAAACATCTGTTCTTTTGGTCTCACACAGACATTGAGGTTTTGAAATAGACAGTATCAACATTTACCCTATATTCCGGTTTACTTTAGTCCTGACCAGATCAGCTTCATTCATACCTCTGATTGAAGTTTGATCTCCTTTTCAGCTTCTTTATCAATCAGTTGCTGTATTGAGTGATGCTGAATTTCAAAGCTGCAGAACTCTATCTCTGAGTCTCACATCACACAAATCTTTTATCACACAAATACTCAAAGTTCCAAGGAACTATCAGGTTATATACAAAGAGCACAGCGTCTCCGAATTTAGAAATCAAAATTAAAATTCAGGAATAAATGTGACTACTGTCAGAGTTTACAGTCTAGGCTCTAATTTTCTCTCAAGTCTTTTTCTAAATGAGACCATATGATATTCTTCCTTTTGTTTTGGGCTTATTTCACGTAATATAATGTCCTGAAGTTTCATTCATTTCATGAATGTGCCTCACGAATTCATTCCTTTCTGTACCCGCATAATATTTCATCATATATATATACAAACACCACAGTTCACTTTTCCACTCATCAGTTGATGTACCCTCAGGCCACCTCCATCCATTGGCAATTGTGAATAATCCCACATAAACATCAGTGTGCAAATGTCTATTCATGTCCCTGCTGTTAGTTCATCCAAGTATATTTCTACTAATGGGATTGCATGATCATATGAGGACTCATTATTTATTCTCCTTGGATATGCCACACTGCCCTCCAGAGGGGCTGTACGACTCTACTTCCCTACCAACATTGAATAGGTATACCTCTCTCCCCACATCTTCTCTAACATTATGTATTTTTGTTTATTTTTAAATCTTCAGATTTTAATGAGATATATTCACATACCATATACCCTATCCAAAGTATACAATCAATGTCTCACAGCATCCTCACCCAGTTATGTAAACATCACATTCAACTTTTAGACAATTTTCATGGCTCCAAAGGGAAAAATAATAGATAAATACACACACATACATGAAGAAAACCCAAAACACCCCATATCCCTTATCTTTCCCAATTATTTACCCCTAGTATTGGTGTGGTACACATTATTATTGATGAAAGAATATTAAGGTATTACTGTTAAATATAGTCCACAGCATGCAATAAGTAATTTTCCCCATATACTACTCTATTAACTCTTTCTGCAAGTGTCATATATTTGTAGTAGTTCATGCAAGAATTTATTTGTATCTGTAGTGTTAATCAGTGAGATACATGGCTTTAAACAACCCCTTTCAGTTAAATTCGCCTACAGTATAGCACTATTATTTATAATCCCAATAATGAACTATTACCACCTCTATCCATTCCCAAACATTTAAGTTCAACCTCATTAACAATTCTGCACATAGTAGGTAGACACTCCCCTTTCTCCTAGCTTTTTTCTCTAGGTCATCATTTTATAACTCTGAGTTTAAATTTTCCAGGCTTTTTGTATTAGTGAAATCATAGAATATCTATTCTGTTGTGTCTGGCTTATTTCACTCTATTATGTCTTCAGGGTTTATCTGAATTGTATGCTCAGGACCTCGTTCCTTCTTGCTGCTACATAATATTCCATCATATTTTCACATTTTGTTCATTCACCTGTTGATGGACACTTGAATTGTTTCCATTTTTTGCCAATTATGAATAATGCCACTGTGAACATTGGTATGCAAATGTCTGTTCATGTCACTGCTTTCAGATCTTCTGGGTATATACCGAGTAGTGGAATAGTCAAGTTGTAGGGCAACTCATTGTTTAATTTTCTGAGGAACTGCCAAACTCTCTTCCATAGTGACTATACCATTGTACATTCCCACCAGTAGTGAATAAGTATTCCTATTTTTCCACATCCTCCCCAACATTTGTAGTTTCCTGTTTGTTTAATAGTAGTCATTCTTTTAAATGTGAAATGATACCTCATTGTAGTTTTGACTTGCATTTCCCATGTAGCTAATGAAGATGTACATCTTTTCAAGTGCTTTTTTAGCCATTTGTATTCTTCTTTGGAAAAAATATCTATTCATATCTTTTGCCCATTTTATAATTGGGTTACTTGTGCTTTTGTTGTTGAGCCCATTGAGTTGGCTCTCTCTTCAACTTTTTGACAGAATCCTTTGAAGCACAGAAATGTTCACTTTTGAGGAGTTCCCGTTTATCCATTCTTTTCCCAATTCAGTGGATTTTATGCTGGTTTGAAACTATTGTGTACCCAAGAAAAGCCATGTTTTAATCCTAATCCAATTTTATGGAGCTGGACCTATTGTTTAGGGTGAAAAACTTTGATTGGATTCTTTCCATGAAGATGTGACACCCCCAGTTGTGGTGTGACTTTTTGGTTAAATTACTTCTTGGAGATGTGACTGTACCCATTCTGAATTGGTCTTGATTGGTTTACTAGAGTTCTTTGAAAGGGGAAACATTTTTGAGAAACCTCGGATGCAGACACTTAGAGAACAGTTGCTTCAGAGATGACAGAGACCCAGATGTTTAGAGATGCTTGGAGTACTGACAGAGAGATCGGATGCCTAGACACAGGCAGAGCCCAGCAGATGCTGCCATGTGCCTTTCCATGAGATGCTAAGCAAGCCAGAAACTGGGAAAGAGCCAAGGGAAGCCAGGAGATAAAATATAACCTAGGAGAAGTCAAGAGAGGAACCCCTACAGGAAACAGAGGTTGAAAACAATGGAGCCCAGGAGCATGAGACCAGCAGAAGCCAGCCACGTGCCTTCCCAACTGTCAGACAGCATCAGCATCTCTTGATTGAAGGTAACCTCTTGTTGGTGCCTTAATTAGAACTGTAAACTTGTAGCTTAATAAATTCCTTTTATAAAAGCCATTCCATTTCTGATATGCAGCTACTGTTGTGGCAGCTTTAGCAAACCAATACAGGAGGCTTGCCAAAAATCAGTTGACATTAGATCTTAGGGTTGATTCCTGAGCTCTCAGTTTGATTTCCATTGATCAATAGATCTGTCTTTGTGCCAGCACCATGATGTTTTGACCACTGTGACTTTATAATAAGCATTAAAATCAGGAAGTGTAAATTTTCCAAATTCATTCTTCTTTTTTAGGATATTTTTGGGTATTCAAGGCCCCTTTCTCTTCTAAATAAATTTGATAACTAGCTTTTCCAAGTCTTCAAATTAAATTGTTAGAATTTTGACTACTTGGGTACAAATAGTCTCTTGTAAACTGCGTGTTGATGAATCATATTTTCTAACCTGTTCTACCAATCTATATCTTTTAGTTGGGGTGTTTAATCTGTTAACATTCAAAGTTATTACTATAATGGCAGTTTTTGATTCGACCATCTTATCCTTTGGTTTTTATTTGTCTGGTCTATTTTTTCTTTCTCTCTTTTTATCCTTTAAGTAGCCCTTACTAATACTCTTCAATTCTGTGCCCTCCTCCAGACCTTTCTCTCCTTTTTTTTTTCAACCAACTGAACTCCTTTTTTTTTTTTTTTTTTAATTTTTTTTTAATTTTTTAAAGAGAGAGGGAGGAAGGGAAGGAAAGACAGAGAAGGAAGGAAGGATGGAAGGAAGGAAGGGAGGAAGAAAGGGAAACATTTTTAAACATTTTCTTGTTTTATTATATTTTGTTTGTTTGTTTGTTTTTTTACATGGGCTGGGGCCGGGAATCGAACCGGGGTCCTCCGGCACGGCAGGCAAGCACTCTTGCCCGCTGAGCCACCGCGGCCCGCCTGAACTCCTTTTTGTATTTCTTGCAGGGCAGGTCTCTTGTTAACAAATTAACCTGTGAAAATTTTAATCTCTTCCTCACTTTTGAAGGACAACTTTGCTGGAAAAAGGAATTCTTAGCTGGAATTTTTTCTCTTTCAGAATCTTAAATATATCATACCACTGCCTCCTTGCTTCCATGGCACTTGTTGAGTAGTTTGAGCTTAGTCTTATGTGGCTTCCCTTGTATGTGGTGAATCAGTTTTCTTGTGCTACGTTTAGAACACTATCCTTCACTTCAGGATTTGACAGTCTGATTAGTATGTGTCTTGGAGTGGGTCTGTTTGGATTTATTCCATTTGAAGGTCATTGGGCTTCTTTGAGTTGATAGTTATGTCTTTTATAAAGGGTTTGACAGTTTCCCCCACTTATCTCCTCAACTAATCTTCCTAGCCCTTTACTCTTCTCTTCTCCTTCTGGGACAGCAGTGATTCATACACTTGTGCTTCATGTTGTCCATCATTTCTCTGAGATCCAAATCAGATTTTTCCATCCTTTTTACATTTTGCTCTTCTGTACATTAGAATTCAGTTGTTCTGTCCTGTCCTCTAGTTCCTTATTTTTTCTGCCTCTTCAAATCTGCAATTGTTTGTCTCTAATATATTCTTAATTTGATCTATAATATCTTTGATACTAAAATCTGCTATTTTTCTGTTGTTTTAAATTCTTCTTTATGCTCTTCTGATTTCTTCTCTATATCCTTTATGTCTTTGGCCTACCAGTTGAAGTTATTTAGGAGATTTATATGAACATCTTTGATTAGTTGTGCCAAATTCTGATTTCCTCCAATTTTTTAATTTGATCATTTGGCTTGGCTGTATCTTCTTTCATCTTCATGTGCTTTGTAATTTTTTTTTGTTCAATTCTAGGCATTTGATTATCTTGATAAAGTTATTTTGAAAGTTGATTTCCCTTGGTCACGTTAAGATTTTGTAGTTGCTTGGGTTTGTGTTGAAGATCTCCTGTGGCACTTCATTTGTCAGTACTTCCTAGCCAAACCAGGACCAGGGTCTCATGCAGGAAATCTAACTTTAGTTGGTTGTCTGTTAAAGGCTGGGCAGAAAAGCAGTTTGCCAGAGTGTGCTTTCCATCTTCCCATCAGATGGCACTCTTAGACTTCCTCTTCCCCATGAGCCCACCTTTCCCATCTGCGGTAGACCTCCTGAGTAGGGACCCAACCAGGCAACACTCCACTCAATGCCAGGGGTCTCTGTGCATGCAAGAATCCGGCAGCCCTAGAGGTGGGAGCTGGGCACTGTGTACCTCCACAGAGATTTGGCTTGTGGTGATTCCCAGGCTCCCTTGTGGAATGACCTCAGGCTGTGGGACTGTGGGGTTCAACTTCCCCAACCCACAGCCAGCCTAGAAATGCTCTGCTTTTCACTGGCCTGGAAGACCAAGGCTGGTGTGCACCGTGGGCCTCTGGGGTGGGGAAAGAGCTCCTGATGCTGCATGGCAGCTCCTTCCCTTTTTCCTCCTCTTGGCCCATGCACACCACACGGTGAGAGAAAGGATGGAGGCAGCACGACCTAGAGTGTCTCTTGTCAGCCAGTTGTCAGACTGGCTTTGCTCTGTGTCCCCCCCTCCTCTGAGGCAAGGCCCCTAAGTCTCCCCCAAAACCTAAGTCTCCCCCAAAACAGGTGCCCACAGCGGCCTGCATCAGGAATGGGGGATAGGCACTGGGCACCACAGCAAGGTCTCTGTGTGTGGTAAAACGAGTTTGCTGGCTCCCAGGTTCCCATGAAGGGTTTGGGACTGAAAAGGATGATCTTCCCAACTGGCAGCAGAGGTGGACATGTGCCACTCCTCTGGCTCCTGCTCCAGCCATGCATAGTAGCCATCCGCAGGTGTGGTCACAGTTGAATACTCTCACCCAGACCTTTCAGTCGTAATTTTTCCACTTTTTTATCCACATCCTCCCTAAATAATGTTGAAGTCCCTCTCTGGTAGTTCATACCCTGAAACAACTGTCCCATTCTCTAGTTCTTCCACAGTGAAAGAGTGAGCTCTGCCTATCCTATTCCACCATCTTCCTGGAAGTCTTGGAGTGGTTTTAAAGACAAATTTTCTGATAAAATATAGCTGTTAACATGTTTAACTCATAAAATGCTTTTAACCTTATGAGAATTAATTTGGCTACTGTACTAAAGATTGAAAAGACGTCAAGCCTTGTCAAAACAGAAGATACTAATAGTTAATAGTTACTTGAAAAAGTTGAAATAAGTTTTGGGTTTAGAAATCAACTAGAAAAAGCTTTCTTGTACTTTATCCTTGCCCAACATTTTCTTTTATTTTTACTTTTGTGCTTTAGGGGTCTCTTTTGCTTTAGGGGTCATTCTTTTCCTGTTTTCAAGATAGCTTTTGAAAGTACTAACTCTCAAGTTTGAGGGACCTTTTTGTTTTTGGAGACAAATAGTCAATGTGCATTAAATATTTTATTAAAAATGCTAATTACTCTGAACATACAAAAATATTTGTTATGAAATTCCTCAGGTTTCTAATTGTTTAAGATTGTTTTTCATTATTGTATTCTAATACAGAATTTAAAGAATAGTTATATACTTTAAAAATGTAGTTTAACTATTGAGTACTGTATTTATGTTTTGTTTTGTTTTTCTTTAACTACAGGTTATCTTTTCTATGAATTTGACAAGTTTTGGTTTGAAGAAAAGCCAGAAAGTATTATGTATTTCAACCTGTATAGAGAGAAGTTTCATGAAAAGATTAAAGGACTTCTACTTAATTATAATGTGACACTTACTTTAAAAGTATAAACCATCTACAGTACCTTCTATTTCTACCATATTTTGCACACACAATAGAATTTATATGTTGTAATAGGGATTATCTGATCAATTACACTTGTTATATATAATTTCTTACAAAAATGTTTCAGAAATTCTATTTAAGAAAGCTAGTAGACAATCAGTGTATGTTTACAGTTATTTATACACTGTTCTCCAAAGGTACTTTACTCTTCCAAAGATTCCCTCTGTAGAGTCATGTAAGCTGCAGTTTGGAACTTGGGACTTAACCTGTTTAGTGTAAAAGTATAAATCAGGTATTTGTATTAAATCAGTTGATTAAAATGTGTAAAAGTCAATTTTTTTGTGTGTTATAGCTATCAGGTTGGTATCTTTAAAAAGCTTTTAAGATATTTTGTTTTAATAGTTTGAAAGTAGCTATTTTTATTTTATTTTTATTTCTTGGTCATTTAAGAGTTAGTTTTCATGATTTTTTTTGTCAATCACATGTCCTAATATAGCTTCCTTAGTAGCAGCAAGAGCATAGATATGTCAGAGAGGATCAAGAAGCATGTCTTCCTCTTTGTTTTTCCCTGATTATTGAGCATAAAAGATAACAAGAAAATGATAGTATTAGTGACTGGTTTTTTTGTTTATTTGTTTTACAATAGCACACGACAATATATCACAGTGTTATTTTGAAGCGTAGAGGCATTTTCTCATCTTTAGTAGTTGACTTTTATCAGTTGCATAAAAGAACCTTAGTTGGTGCTCAGTATGAGGACCTTTTATGAGGGTTCTCTATCTACATATATGAAAAGAGATGTTGTTGCTAAGAACATCTTCCTTGTAATCACAGGACAGGGTCTATTTCAATAAAGCTGTCCTTGAAACTTAAATAAGAGGAAAACTTCAAGATTTTTAAAGATCTCAGTTAAACGTTGTTGGTTTATTTGACTTCCTGTTAACTCTTCTCTGACTACATGGTATTTCTAGATGATGTATGGCTTTCATAGGTATTTGTTAAGTCTGTGGGATTCTGAATTAGCCTGAGGAGGATGGTCATTCATTTCGTATAGCTTTATTCTCCTAAATTCTCAGGAGGGCAGCAAAGTGTTTATCAAGGATTATATAGGGATGAGATTCTAATGGTGTAGAATTTCTTCTTTACTCACAGCAAAACTACAAGAGTTTAAGATAGGAAGGTTCATCTGATTACTAAATTCTATAGAAACCAAACTGTTAAAGATGTGATTTAATCTAAAACATGTTGATATTGACCACATCTTTTAAAGTGATGTACATCAAGTGTTTAAGGACTGACTTTCATATAACATTGTAAGCCCTGAGACTTTAAAGTATGTATTCATATTTATTGACAAACCTCTCTTAAAATTTGCCCAAGAAAAGAGTGGTAGGAAATATCTCATTGGAAAATAACAGATGTAGCATTGCAAAGTGCATACATTAAAAGTGCATGCATTAATATTATTTTCTCAAAAAAGATAAAAAATTTTTTTTAAAGTTTGCTCATTTTATTATAATAGCGGGATCTAGCTTTCCAGTCTGACAGGAATTTAAAATTTTCTTTTTTTTAGTGGCCTTCTCAGCCTTGGGAGTATCTTAATTTTTTTTTTAAATGTTTTCATGCTATATCTTCTACTAGAATTATAGGATGTGTAGTAAAATCCTGATAGGGATCAGGTGTTAACTACTGAAGTTCATTGTATCAAGGACTGTAATTTAACTTATATATGGAAAGCAATTCTGTTAGTCTTTTAATTTTCATGCTGAAAATATTTACATTTTAAAATTTCAACAACTGAGATCTTGAACAAGTTAAACCTTTGTTTACTTAATAAAAGAGTTATTGGTGTATGAAAAAGGAAATTTAGGTGGTTAAATTTTTCTCTTTTAGAGTGAAAAAAATTGTAATGATGTGTAAAAAATCATTGCACAATAGTGTATTTAAATTTGCCTCTTTTGTACAGTATAGATATTATTCTGTTTTTGCTTAAAATAATCAGTAACAATTTCAGAAAAAACTGAAGCCAAACTAAATGTCACCAGTTGTAAATTAGAATGTGACATGAGCCTTCTTATTTATATGTGGTAGCGACATACATGAAAAGGAAAATATGATAATTATGTCTATCTTCCCGCTTTCTCTTGTTTTTAACACATGTATGTTAGGATTGCATAGCTGTCAAGTCTGTATTTAGCATCTTACCTGTTTCTCTAATAATTAATATAATGCCAAAGTAGTATAGAATGTTTTTGACATTGTAGTAATAGGAAAGTTTTGTGTGTTTTAGCATCAAGAAGTGAATCCATGTTGAAATGAACCTTTGTGTATGGAAGGTTGAAAGGAGTTTGCCAGTGACAAGAATGGTCTAAAAATGTAGTTAAAAGGGTTATAGCTCAAATATATTCCCTAAGACAATCTTTAAACAAGTGGGAAAAATCAGGAGTTACCAGTGAACCAACCTCTCTGCATTTAAATATGATATATGTAGATGTACAAATCAGTGACTTATTGGCACTATTTACAGTTAGAAAACAGAATCATTTTCTTGAAAATGCCCATCCTGATTTTGTTCTATTTTAAGAGCTACTTGGATTTGTGTGTATTTTTCTACGTGAAAATATATGTACTCTTGATTTTTATTCCAGTCGTCATAATTATTCATGTACTGTTTCTCCCCATTGAGAATATTCAGTGAAATGGGACTTGGTGAAAGATATGCTGAAAGGAGAAGCATTACATGAGTGTGAAAAGTGAACTGCTCAAACTAGAACAGAAAAGATTAAATTCTTATCATGGCACAGTAAAGAAAAGATTTGGCTTAGAGGGCAATAATGTTCATTATCCTTCTTGAAATGATGAATAGGGACCAGCAACTATTTTCTCAAGATAAAGCTCCACCCTATTTCTCTACGAACAAGCCTGGGGAGGCTTAATTTTCATTTACATATAATGAACTTCTCCATATGAACAATTTTTTAATGACGATAAATGGAATTGTTAATCTGAGAGAAATCATGACTTTAACGTTTGTTTTCTGGTTTCAGCTTTTGGTGAAGAAAATTTAAAATGTAGTGCAGGTAAGACACAACTACTTCATTTTTAATATAGGGTGATTCTGTATTTCTGTTAAAGTATTCAAAAAATATTTAAGCAGTAACTTTCCCTGGGGAAAAAATTGCCAGTCGGCAACTTAAATTGATTTTTATCTAATTTGGGTAAAACCATTAATTTCTTATGTAAAAGCAATAGTGTAAAATGTGATGTCACTTTGGAATGTTAAGCAAGCAAATAAAGAATATGTTGAAATTATCATAAGACTTCCTATTGATATTTCTTCTTTCAACTCATCCTCTCCATCATTTAAGTTGTTTATATTCATGAAAAATTGTTTTTCTTATTTAATCAACCTGATGAAAAGAAAGTTTTAATTTTATGACTTTTTAACTCATCTACTGATTGCCTGCTTAAGTTGTTATTAAATGAGAATACTTGATTACGAAACTGAAAACTTGCTTCATTTTAAAAGAAGCCACCAAAAATTATATCTACCCCACCCCATTTCTTACAGAGGATAAGAATAATTTGTACTTATGGATCTATTTTATTTAAAATATATCTTAAAGCTATTTTCATATTAATACATAGCTTCCTCAGTCCTTTTTGTGTAGCTTCGAAATGTTCCAGTATATGTGTATGTGTGTGTATATTATAATGCTCTGTGTGTGTGTGTGTGTGTATATATATATATATAATTTTATATGGTGAAAGAAACTTTGTAGATGTCATTAAATTAAAAATCTTGAGATGAGAAAGAAGACTATTCTGAATTATCTGGGTGGGCCCAGTAATCACAAGTGTCCCTGTAAGGGGAAAACAGGGAGATTTGATTATTGGCGACAGTGATTTGATATGAACATGAGCCAAGGAATGCCAGCAGCCTCCAGAAGCTGGTAGAGATGAGGAGCGGAGTCTCACCTGAAGCCTGCAGAGCAACACAGCCCAGCCAACCCAAAGTGGTGTGAGCAAGGCGATAGGTGCAGGACAGTGATGCTGTCTGCTACAAGCTGCTTTTACAGGTAACAGATAGATGAAAATAAGCATGAGAAAACCCTCATGACATCAAGGGGGGAGAAAACATAAGTGTAAAGTAGTACTGATCAAAACATAGTAAGAACGGTGCCTGACAGCCTGTAGACTGTTTGGACCTTCTGCTGTCATTCCTTATTGGCTTGAGACAAGGTTGGGTATTGTCTTAATTTTCTTTTCATCTCTGACTTATTCTTTCCTTATCTATTCTGCTCTCAAATTGTAGGCTATGAAAAAGGTTACTACATGTGCTAATGAAGAATGTAGTTTTGCCAGAAAGCTGCCGAGTATATATTCATACACACACACACACACACACTGCATTGTAATATTCATATACACACACCCACGCAAGCATTTTCATCTCAGTAGGAACCTCAGACTGTTCCCTTGTCTTCCCAAAGGTATCTGCTAGGCCTAAAATTCTGTGATTCTAGGATAGATACCATGACTCTAATATTCATATTGTCCAAATGAATATAGTATCTTAAAATCAGAAGTTGTTATCCGTGCCATACAATGTACTCTAAAAATCAAAACTACAAATAACATTAAGTTTATGCCTACTAATTCTAAAGACCTTCACCTGCTATTAGGCAATTTTGTATTCTAGTGAACTTCCAGTCTTAAAACCAAGTATAGATCCAAAAGAAACTTTTAAAGTTGTAATAGCAATATTTTTTTGAATATCTTATTCAGTAAAGATATTGTGGTGGTTAAAGCAGTAATTGTTCCTTGACTGCTTTTCATTTTAAGTATTTATAAATATAAAATGCATTCACTCAGTTTTACTTTTCTAGCAGTTTGAATTTTAAAGTTCTTCATATTCAGTCATAAATTTGTTTTTAAAAAGCCAGTCACAAAATGAATAGGTTTTTGATTATCCAGTCAGCAAAAATTTCCACTGGTATTATCACATCCTTTTCTTGAAGTTGTGGTGCAGTCTGAAGTCTGCCTCGATGTTGTCAATTCTTTTTTCAGCTGTTCAAAACACAAACATGATGACATTCCAGGATCCGAATTGCAGAAAGGAAGGCACAAACCTTCCTTTGAAGTAAAAAAAAGTATGTCACCATTCAATTAGTTTGTTTGAAATTCTTAAAACTACAATAGTAGAGGCTGTTTATGCTTATCATTTTGTCACTCTTCTCAAATGAACATGCTTAGGAGGACCTAGTCTTCATTTTCCCCTCTTCTATCTAAAATTTCATTTTCGCTAGATAACCTATTTAAAAATAACAGAACCCTGATTATCACATCTATTCAAAATCATAAACATCCTTTCAGCCCCAACAAACAAAACATGCCTCCTCCCTTCTGGCAAAACCCTTTTCACTAACTCTGTTTTCAAGGCTTTTCTTATGGGGAGGGAGAACTCTGATTTGTTTTCCTTTCTGAACAAGAGGTTGTAAATATTAGGAGAGGAAGTAAGAGGAGAAAAGCAAAGAAGAAATGAATGAGTGGATCACATTTCATAGTTAAGAATTAGTGCTGTTCTGATCCTGGCAATTATTGTCCTTGAGAGACTGTCAAGTGCTGACATATTAGTTTGGTTATTTTTATGAATTTTGTCAAAGTACAGAATAAATTATTGATTTCAAATGGCTGAATGCAACAAGGAAATGTCCCAGGAGAAAAAGTATCATTGGTTAACATTTTGTTGCATAGATTTTTAAAGAGATCTAGCCTATAAAAATCACTCCATATAATTTTTTGTTTTGTTTTGTATTTGCTTTTGTTTTTTGGGTGCATAGTCTGGGGATCAAACCTGGGTCTCCCACATGAAAGGCGAGCATTCTATCACTGAACCACCCATGCACCCTCCAGATGATTTTTAAATTTGAAAAAAAAATAAAATTTTTGTTAAATGGTTAGTAGCTAATAACTAGTACATCAATTTTAGGTGAATTTTACTATATACTTTTTTGAATCAATGTATTGCAAGTATAGATATGGTGAATTGGAACATTTTGTATAATGCGTATGAAACATGCCGATTTTATAAGGTTTGAGGCATTGTTTTATAATTTTAAAGGATTTTAGAATATTATTGTTCTACTTCTAGTGTAATCCTTATTGATTACATTGATAAATTAGTTCATGCTACCCTTTCTTAGGAAACATTTTTATAGGAAAATGCCCAATACCTGTTTCTAGGAGGCCATAAAAATTACCCAGACATCATTTTCTGCATCACTTTTCTCTATCAGTGGCAATGAGTTTCTTCTAGTTTTGCTTTAAATATAATTTTAAAAACAGCCCACCAAATCAAAATAGTGAAACTCAAATCTTGTGTTTTTCATGGTCCTCTATTATGCTTACTTTTCACTTTATAGCTCTCCTGCCCTGAGAAAATAAAACACTGCCTACATTTTCAACCAGTAGGGATGGGAGAGAGGTCACTATTTCAAACAAGCCTCTGTTCAAGGTTGAGAAAATTGTAATATCACAGCTTTTTATTTAATGGCACAGTGGAATTTGTGGCAAGGAAAAGTACATGCAAATATACTGCATATTCTGAGACTGGTAAGCTAAATGTCAGTTGTTTAGACAAGATAGTGTCATAAAGCATGCAGATATCCTGAATGCAACCTTACAGATACAGATTCTAGCCTAGCCTTTGAGAAAAGCTGGCAGTCCTTCCTTAGTGAGCGTTGTCATTATATATTTGGACATACTTGTGTACTGTCCTGGAGAATTAATAAACCTGGATTCACCACATCCACTGGAGAGTTCAGAAGGTTGTGCAAAATCCAGCAATATCAGTCAACACAAAGAGGCAGGAGAAGTCACCTAAACTGGATCAATGAAACATTATACTTCTGGGGAGGCTGAAATTTTTTAGTTATTTGAAATATTGTATAAACATGTTTGTTGATAAGAGGAGGTCCCTGAGAGCATGAGATGAATAAATACAAAGATGGAGAATAATGCATGACATAGCGAACTGTAAGTGCTTCAGGAAAATAACCTGTCAGCTTTCTGTCACTCAGGACTTGACTTGATGCCCAGTATATATTAAGTACATAATACTTTTTTACTGAATCAAAGTCATTGTATTAGTAGGACTTCAGTGTCCCTAGAACTTGTTAGAATAGTGTTCTTAGGAATTCATGCTTTGGTGCTACTTTTTAGATGAAACCAGGGATGAATGAGTTCCTTACATTGCTTTTGGATACAGTTCAGGATGACTCACTCATTGAATTCTGTTGTATCAAGAATAAGATCCTGACAAAAGACCCATATATTAAAAATTAAATTATAATACTGAAATAAGAATGCAGTGGTAGTTTTGTTGCAACAAAACTTCGAGAAGCTGAGGGTTTTGTTCTTTTTCTACTTCTCAAAAAAGTTTTATCTAATGTTCAAAATGATTTAATATTTTTTTAAAGAAAACTATTAGAATTAAAGGATTTAGTCTAATGCAACTGGAGGAGTTTCAAGATAAAATTATAAATGTGCAGCCCTGTTTGCTACATAAAATAGGAATTACCTGCTAGTGACTTGTTTTTCACAAGGGTGTTGTTCATTAGATCATATGTCACTAGCTTTGTACAATTGATGACATTTCTTGTCAGGTTAGGAGTTGTCTCTGGAAAAAAAGATGTTTAAAAACTCCAATATATGAAAATGTGATGATTGGGAATGTATGCTTTAATGATTAAAAACTTACTTTGAAGTCAGCTACCTTTACAAAAACCTGTCAAGCCTTCTGTTGTGGTTATAATTCTTTAAGCACCGTAAGTCCCAGTTTAACGAGGTTTGGGACCATGGAGATGGCACTATGCTTGCTGTCTGACCTTCACAACCTATGTGGATTGTCCAGTGAGCATGGCCACTCCTTCAGTTGTTAATCCAGCTGAGATCTTGATTTCTAAACTAGTTGTTGCCATCCACAGAGGAAAAAATGTTATTAAACCTGCCCCTCCCCCCTGCCAAAAATCAAGATCCAGAATGCATGTTTAGGCTTTTTCAGTCTTCAGTGGTTAATATCTTAGACCCTTCCTTCTTTCGGCTTTCCTAATGCTTGTCCCAGTGTTAACCATATTCTAAATCATAGTAGAAGAGAAAACTTCAAAGTTGCCTGAAATGAAAACCTTTCAAGGAAAAAAGAAAACACAAGACCTATGTAGTCAGTGGCTTAGTTCTTTCTTGTTTTAGCCCCGTTTTTAGATATTTCCTACCTGCGAGGAAGCATCAAATCACCAACCATGCTTGGTCTGCCTCTCATCGATGATAACATCAGTTCTTGGATCTTTTTAAGAAAAGCCCAGGTCAACAAACTGTCCCAATATAGGACATCACGTGGTGTCAGGCAACAACATATGAAGGGGACAAGAAGAAAAAGATGCTAACAATCTTATTTTTTACTTGAAATTTTGAAAAATTAGCTCAAGACAGATGTGATTTAATTAACTACAAATATTCTTGGAGTCCAAATAATACAGCTATGCTTTAATAACATTTACTCATCAAGGCCTTACTCAACTTCTCCAATCCTCTGTTTCCTCACATCTGTAAAGTAGGAATAATGATATCCACCTCATAGAATTGTTCATGAGCTAAAGAAAATATCAATGAGACACTTAATACACTGTCTGGCACATAAGTACAAAAAAAATGACAGTAATTCACTACTATTA
Organism: Tamandua tetradactyla; assembly: GCF_023851605.1. Classification (NCBI taxonomy): domain Eukaryota; kingdom Metazoa; phylum Chordata; class Mammalia; order Pilosa; family Myrmecophagidae; genus Tamandua; species Tamandua tetradactyla. The sequence continues at coordinate 27,402,250 of NC_135348.1, read as the reverse complement.
TAATTGTAATCTTTTCTCATCATGTTTGGCATGAGCTGAGTATATAACAGATGACCATCTTTGCATTGGCAAGGTAATATGATTACCATTCCCTCCACTTTTGGCCAACATTTATAATCTTATCTTGATGCACTTATCCTTTCCTCCAATCTCCAACCCTTCCTTGGCCTTCCAGTCCCTGATTCTTTTCCCATGTTGAATTCCTAAGGAGAGAGACCTATTCTATATCTTCACTTCTCATGGCCCACTCCTTCCTCCACCCTCTCTGTAATTCAGCTTCCACTCACACTAATCCACTGAAGCTATTTTTGCTGAGGAGATCTATGAACTTCTGTTTGCTAGGTCTAATGATCACTCTTCAGTCCTTATCATGTTTCATCACTTTTCTCTGTTGGAGCCTTCCCTCCTGCTACTCCCTGGAATTTGGCCCAGATCTTACTTCTAAGAGCATGCACCTACTGGACATTGCCTGTCTACATGTCTTAAAGATAATTTCTCATTTTCCCACTAAGATGGTGTGCCGATTTGAAAGAATTTATGTATCCTAGAAAAGCTGTGTTTTAATCCTGATCCAATCTTGTGGAAGCAGCCTTTTCTTTTAATCCCTGTTCAATACTATATGTTGGAAACTTGATTAGGTTATCTCCACGGAGTTGTGACTCACCCAATTGTGGCTATTAACCTTGGATGAGAGGGAGATGTGACTCCACCATTGCAGGTGGGTCTTGATTAGTTGACTGGAATCCTTTAAAAGACGAAACATTTTGAAGAGAGTCCTTTTTTTAGAAAGACGAGAGAGCCACAAGGCAGAGTCCACCAGCCAGCAACCTTTGGAGATTAAGAAGGAGAATGCCCCTGGGGGAGCTTCATTAAAACAAGAACCCTGGAGAGAAAGCTATCAGAGGTTGCCATATTCATCATGTGTCTTTTCAGTTGAGAGAAAGACCCTGAACTTCATTGGCCTTTCTTGAGTGAAGGTAACCTCTTGTTGGTGCCTTAATTTGGACATTTCTTAGACTTGCTTTAATTGGGACATTTTCATGGCCTTAGAACTGTAAACTAGCAATTTAATAAGTCCCCCTTTTTAAAAAGCCATTCTGTTTCTGGTATATTGCATTCTGGCAGTTAGCAAACTAGAACAGATAGTTTCTACATTCCCTTCCTCATGAATGGTATCTTGGGCCAGAAACTTGTAAATCATCATATACTCCTACCTTTCCCTTATTCCTTACTTTTGTGTTCCATGTTCAGTCAGTTTTACTTCCTGGATCTTTCCCTATTGCCATTGTTTTAGGTTATACTTGGATCATTTCTTACCTTCTAACTTACCTCTCTTACCCCTTTTCTATATACTTCTCTACAGCAGAGAATACAAATTTCAAAATGCAACTCCTCTACTTAAAATTTATCAATGATTTTCCATCACTTTAAGGATAAAATTCAGACTCCTCAGCATGGCCTACATGACCTTTTGGGATCTGGCTCCTTTCTCCTTTCTTTCTGATTTCATCTCTTCCTCTTCACCAACATGTCCTCCCTCTATGCTCTATGTGTTTTCTCCACTCCTATCTGAATCTTTGTACATAGCTTTTACTCTTGTTGGAATGTATTTTCTCTCCACTTCAACTGCATTTACCCTATTGGTTCTTCAAGACTCAATTCCAACATCAACTCTACAGGAACATCTTCTATGACCATGTCCCCAAGACTGGGTTAAATATTCCTCTTCAGTGTTGTCAATATCCTGTAATTGCTTCTAACACAGCACTTAACATGGTGTATAGTAATCTATTGACTTCTCTCCACAATCCCATACTCTGAAACACCCACTTGGAGAGACATCCATCTCTGTACTCTGTACATCTTAACAGTATCTGGCACACTGCAGCTCAATAAAGCTTATTAAACGAATTGAGTAGGCATAAAATGGAATACTGCTAAATACGTCACACTAATCTTGTGCCTAAAGTACCCAGTTTGGTTAGAACAGCCAAACTGTGAGGAAGACCATCTGAATGGACAGCTTTTATATCCTTGTGTTTCTTCTCACTTCATCTATAAACATGGCAATGCAGTACTGACCTAGTAACATCCAGCCTTTATCTTCATTTTGGAAGTCCATGTGTACATTCACATATTTGTATAAATAATATCTATGAGTTATCCTATAAAGTTATGGTATACAGAGATTACTCAAAGAAAAATGATTAAATCTACCTAGGTAGTCATTTCTAATATTCATTTTACCATCAGCATATCTCTTGTCTGGTTTTTCTGATATACAGGAAAGAGCCTCTGGTATTTACTAGCAGAGTGATCTTACACGTTACTTCCTATGAACAGTGAGTACCAAGCTGAAATGGGGGAGAGCAGAATTCAAAGGATGTTTACTTGCCAATTTTTTATGAAGACCACCACCCTGTGTGTTTCTTTTTCTTTTTTCTTTTTCTTTTAAACAGAGCTATGCTGAGGCCTTATCTCCCTGGCTGTCTGCCCCTGGGGTGCTAGTTGCTTAATTATTTTCCCTGTGGTGAAAAACTCTGGGCAATATCATAGCGTCCTATTCAAAGAGAGGCAAAACTTTCTTGTTTCTGAAAGATAGCAGAGTTTCACTGGTCTTTGTTTTTGCCAGAGAGGCAATTGCTCCCAGGAAACTTTTAATACCTAATAGCACTGAATTTCTGGCATTTGCCTTGGATCTGGAAATGAGAAAGTTACCTACAGGTCAGAGTGAAGTGAAAATTGAATAAAAAGGTCCTACCTGGTGAGGAAAACAAAGACTGGCATCAGGCTGTCCTTTGTGGAGAAACATTAAGCCAAGAGTTTTTCCACTGTGTTCCTATTTGCAGTTCCTTTCTCTTCTCAGCAGTGCCTCCCCCATATACATTCATTCTTTGGCTTCAAAGCAACTTTAAGCATACCTCCCATCCCCCTCCATTAACTCTCCAGAACCTTTAAGGCAGTAGGATGAGAAGGACTATGCCTGTTTTGGTTTGCTAAAGCTGCCAGAATGCAGTATACCAGGAATAGGTTGGCTCTTACAATGGAGATTTATTAACTTAAAATTTACAGTTCTTAGGCTGTGAAAATGTCCAATTCAAGGCATAAACAGGATGATACCTGGACTGTGAAGACTGGCTGCTGGCAGCTGGGACACCTTTGTCACATGGGAAGGCATATGGCCAGCCTCTGCTGGTTCTTCTCTCCTGGGTTTCCTTGCTTTCAGCCTTTGGTTCCAGTGGGCCCTCTAGCTTCTTGCAGGCTTTTCCCTATGTGCTTCTCTAAATTTCATCTCTTTTAATCATCTTATAAAGAACTACAGTAAGAGGATTAAGACCTACCTTGAATGAGACCAATGAAATAATCTTATCAATAGGTCCCATCTGTGGGCCTCTGGTCCAGATAAGTCCTGACACCTAGCCCAGCCTCTCTGGAACATCAGATAGTTCCATCTCCCTACCCACATTAGTGACAGAGCCTTCCAGTATCAAAAATTTAGATATGCCATAGCCCAAACACCCCTAAAGAGAGATGGAAAGATCAAAGGTGATGGTGGAATTATATATAGAAGATAGGACTAAAAAATGAATATGAATGTTGAATCATTAAATTGATATCTCTTTTAAGTCTCCAGTATTTTAGAGCAGCTAGATGTAAAAACCTAAAATTGTGAAATTGTAACCCATGTCAAAGTCTGAAACAGGTTCTACAACTAATTGTGGTGCTGTGCTTTGAAATTTATAGCTTTTTTGTATATGTTTTATTGTTTACAAATAAAGAAGGAAAAAGTCGATTGTGATGATAAAAAAGTATTTAAGCCCTCTAGCCTCTCTGCCCTGCATCCTTTCTCTTTTTTTTCCTTAATATTTTTACTGAAAAATCTTCATACACATTCATTCCATACATGGTGTACAATCACTGGTCCACAATATCATCCCACAGTTGTGTATTCATCACCATGATCATTTTTACAACATTTATATTACTCCAGAAAAAGAAATAAAAAGAAAAAACTCCAACATCATATACCTCTTACCCCTCCCCCTCATTGACCACTAGTAATTTCATCTACCCAATTAATTTTACCCTTTGCCCCCCCATTATTTATTTTTTTAATCCATATTTTTTTACTCATCTGTACATAACCCTGGATAAAGGGAGCACCAGACACAGGGTTTTCACAATCATACAGTCACATTGTAAAAGTTGTATCTTTATACAATCGTCTTCAAGAATCAAGGCTACTGGAACACAGCCCAACAGTTTCAGGTACTTCCCTCTAGCCACTGCAATATACCATAAACTAAAAAAGGATATCTATATAATGCATAAGAATAACCTCTACTCTTTGAAATCTCTCAGCCACTGATACTTTATTTTGTCTCATTTCTCTCTCCCCTCTTTTGGTCAAGAAGCCTATCTCAATCCCTTGATGCCAGCTTCCGGCTCATAATGGGAGTTCTGTCCCAGGTTGCCAGGGGATTTACACCCTGGGAGTCATGTCCCACGTAGGAGGGGAGGGCAGTGAGTTCACTTGCCAGGTGGGCTTAGAGAGAGAGAGAGGCCACATTTGAGCAACAAGAGAGGTTCTCCAGGGGTAACTCTTAGGCCTCATTTTAAGTAGGCCTAGTCTATCCTTCCCGCATCCTCTCTTGATACCACTGGAGTTGCCCTTCACCCCCGTAAGTCCTCACCCCACACCTTGCTGCCACCTGCACTCGGTTTGGGGTCCATCAGAGGGAGGGCACGCCACTGACACTTGAGGTACCTCCTGAGTCTCTGTCACCCTTGGCTCGCACCCTTATCTGGTAGGGGAGCAGGTGGGAAATTCCCATCAAGTATGAGCTCAGAGATTCTGATAAAAAATTCTGCAGAGCAGGAGTGCTTCAGGAAGAGGTTTCCCAGAAACCTGATTAGCATGGTGGCACCATACAGCTTTTCCTGCTTCCCTCCTTTCCTTTCAATTCCTCATTCATTTTGTTTCCTGTTCCTTTCCAACTACCAAATTCAGACTTGGGAAAGTCCCCAGGAAAAACCGAGAACAATCTGAAATTTTACAAGAAACAAAATCATTTCATTTGATCATGTGTTTTTGCAGGAAGATGCCAAATGGGATAATATCGAATAGTAAATTGCTAAAGCCTGCGCTATCACTTGCTCCTTTCAATTGCCTTTCTTAAGGGTGCAGTGGAAAAGACACTGACAGTTGGTGCTTTGCTCCACATTATACTCTGCCACTTACCAGCTCAGTGACAATGAGCAAATTGTTTTTACTCAGGCTTTTGTTTCCACCTGTGTCAAACGTAGTTCCAGAACTATCCTGAGTCTGAACTCCTGTTGCTAACTTACTTATCAGAATAAATTAAGCTTTGTAATATGTGTATATCATGGGGTGAGGAGGTGGGCTTAGTCTGGGGATGGAAAGCTTTCCCCACTTTTATCCTTGTTGTAACAATTTATTTTGAGCATTTCTTTATTCTTTTGAAAAAAAAAATTAAAATGTCTTTTTAAAAAACCATAGTAGGAAAATAAGGGAAATAGGAGGAAGGAAAAGGGAAGGGGAAAGGATCAAGTTCCAGCTTCCAGGAACTCTCAGATAAGCCAAAAGCCTTTAGATGTTACTGGAATCCATATTCTGCTGCTACCCAACACAGAACTAAGCCCAAGAAAGAGTTCACTCAAGTCATAGAGTCATCTTTTCATGTTCAGGGTGAATAAGACATGAAACTCCTAGAGAATAATGTACAAATCCTCATTAAGCTATGAAGCCAGTTTTGAGGAACTTCCAAATATTAAAGTTTGGGTAGGCTATAAGTAAACAGGGAGGAGGAGACTGGGTTTTCTGCTTGGCAAACACCTGTTGAAATAAAGATCAATTGAGGCAAGTAAGTGGCATGTGTGAGGGGAAAGATTTTGGGGAAAGCAGAGTGAATATATTAGAATGCATTCTATTGGTCTGCCTGACTTGGAAGAATGGGAGAGGCAAATAAGAAGCTGGCAAGAGATGCAACTACAGAAGCCAAATGAGGTCAGTTGAGAACAGGCCCTGAATATATAGTTCAAGTGTGAATTCATGTCACCACCATCTAGAGTGCTCTTGTACAAATGCCACATTTATTCTGACAGACTATATAGTTTTATGAATGATTAGAGATGGAGTCAAAGATTTTCCAAAGATGACCCTATGATTAAGCACTTGGGTAGCAGTCTCCATGATGGTGCTAAGTGATTGTCATGATGCAGTTGGAGAGGGGAGTGATTTTAGAGGCAATAATTTCTGGAATTATTGGAGGCTGGAGATAGTGTTGATGTTTACATAGAAGCTATATATCCCAAGATAGTGAGAACTCAAGAGCTGGGAGGTATTCTGGAGCTAGCAATATGGATGAGAGTGAATGTCCTTTATATGGTACCAAGTACAATGAAACTGGGGCAAAGGGGTCAAGGACCAAATTATGGAGTGACCCAGGGTGATGGCTGGGAGGAATGAGCTTGTCAGAAGTAGAAATAGGAGAAGAAAAGGTAGCATATCCAGCTAAAGACTATGGTACTTGAAAATACACTGAAGGAGGGTTGGGTCTTGACTAGTGTCAAGTTCAGAAGACATGTCAAGCAGACCAAAAAATAAAAAGCAACTATTGGATTCGGGTCTAACATTATTGTCATCATAGGAAGTGCAACTATGGTTGAGTTATTGAGGTGTGAAACTGGAGTTATTAGGGGGTACAGTTATTAGGTTAGAGACTGGTGAAGAACATTAGGTATAACAGAACTAAAATGTACAAGAGGCATTATTCCTTGCCAACTCTTGTGAACCTCTGCTATCAATGGGTTAACTGCAACCTTCACCCCAACCCTACCCGTGGATTCTTCACCCACTGTAGGTGATTCTTTATGCACTGTAGGGGATTTAAAGCATGACTGCAAATTATTTGACAACCCTCCCATGAAGAAAGAGGGGGTCCATGTCCCCTCCCCTTGCATCTGGACAAGCTTGTGAATGTTTTCACCAAAAGAATATGACAGAACTGATGTTATGTGACTTCCAAGACTGAATTATAAAAGCTCTTCCAGCTTCTGCCTTGTTCATTGGAACACAGATTCTTGGAGCCCTGGGCCATCATGAAAGAAGTCCAACTTCTCTGAGGTTGGATGCTGGAGAGGCCCCCCAAAAAGGCACTTCCAGCCCTTCTCACCAAGGCACCAGACATGAGGATGAAGCCATGTTGGACTTCCCTCCTGATAAACCCCATCCTCCAGCTGAACATCTCCATCATTATAAATAATACAGAGATATCATTCAATTGAGCCCTGCCCACACTCCTGACCCATAAAATTGTGAGATATAAGGAAATGGTTGTTGTTTAAGCCACAATAGATAAGTGGAACAGTAGCTTTACTCTTCTGAGAAGTTGGGGGTAGCATGTACTTCCTCTTTGCCTTTTCCTCCGACACTGCCTTCAAGATGAAGAGTTGGCTGAAGTGAGTGATTATAGAGTTCTTGGATTTAGGCTAAAAGAAGGCATCATAGTACATTTTGGAAAGAGCAGAAAGGTAAAATAAAAGTTGTTTTTGTATCCATAAGGCACATGTCTGCATGTTTTAAGAGAAGAGTGTAGACCAGAGGAGAAGGCAAATAAAAGTGATTAGAAGGGAAGGAAATATGACAGAAAATCCATCTGTAGTCCAGAACAGGTAAGAGGTGGGTAGAGGGGGCATGTGACAGGATAAGGGTGGTGATTTATTTGACACTGATAGGAAGAATAAGAGCATGGATCTCTGGGATATTAATATTGGGCTGGATGTGGTCACTTAAGACTTTTCCAGGAGTTAATATCAGTTTAGTTCAATTGTGACTGACCAGCTATTGTGTACTAGACACAGTGCCAGCTGCTGGGGCTCTAGGAAGCAGCAGAGGTGAAAAAACCTCACATGAGAAGACCCTGAGAGGTCACAGAGGTTCAAGATTCTGGAAATGGTTCTGGATTCCAAGGAGCAGGCTGACCTCACCACCTCTGAGAGGCTCTGGGAAGTAGGAGAAAGTTTGCCTCTGGTTGGAGAGAACAGTAGGGGAGAGGGTGACATCCCCCAAAGGGTCTGATTTCTGCTCTTCTGGCAGAAAGAAGTAAAAAGATAAAAATTGGTCAGTGTGAGCAAGAGAAACTGACTTTCACGACACAGAAAAGGAGTTGCAATAAGTGCTTAATGTACAAGATTCTTATTTTCCTCTTTTGAAACCTGGAGCAATATTATCAACTATACTTGCTCAAATGGTGGCCAATCAGGAACCACTGAATAAAATGGCTTCATATTAAAATGTGAAAACCTAACAATAGTTGTATTAATCAGGGTTCTCTAAGAGAAACGGAACCAACAAGAGAGATCTGTAAATATGAGATTTATAAAAGTGTCTCCCCCAACCAGGGGAATGGAAGAGCCCAAAATCTGCAGGGAAGGCTGTTAAGCTGGCAACTCCAATGAAGAGACTGGACAAACTCCACAGGAGAGGCTCACTGACTGAAGAAGCAGTGAAAAAGTCTCTCTTCTTTCTTAGAAGTCTCCAACTGATTGGATTATCTCATTTGTGGAAGACAGGCCTTAGCTGATCACAGATGTAATCAGCCAGAGATGCAATCAACTGACTGATGATTTGATACACCAGCCTCGCAGCTTATCAACCAGCCACAAAATATCTGCGCAGCAATGGTGAGGCCAGTGCTTGTCTGACCAGACAACTGGGCATAATCGCTTGGCCACGTTGACACCAGAACCTAACCATCACAGTCCACCCCTTGTCAACTTGGCAGGTATATACATCCCCTTGCAGTGCACTTAATTTCCAAATAGAGCACAATAGCAGACATATGTTTCACTTAACAATACTCAACTGTCATGTGTACAGTTGGAACACACTACATATCTCCAGATGTGGTAGTTAGGTTCAGTTGTTAACTTGGCCAGGTGAAAGTGCCTAGATCTATTGCTGTGGATATGAGCAAATGGTGTATGAACCTCATCTCTTGCTGATTACATCTGCAGTCGGCTAGAAGGTGTACCTGCTGCACTGAATGATGTTTGATTTAATTGGCTGGTGCTTAAATGAGAGAGCTTAACATCGCACAGCCCAAGCAGTTCAGCATACCTCATCTCAGCACTCGCAGCTCAGCCCAGGCCTTTGGAGATGCAGAAAGGAATCACCGCAGGGAAAGTTGTTGGAACCCAGAGGCCTGGGGAGAAGGCCAGTAGAGATCACCCTGTGCCTTCACACATAAGAAAGAACCTCAGTTGAAAGTTAGCTGACTTTCCTCTGAAGAACTAATGAAATAAATCCCCTTTTACAGAAAGCCAATCCATTTCCGGTGTGTTGCATTCTGGCAGCTAGCAAACTAGAACACCAGAGTAGGGTACAAGTCCTTAAATAACATTCACTTTTAAACTTCATATCCTATGGCTTCAGTACTATAATATGAACAATCCAACTTATGTCATATGATAAGAGGAAAACAGGATATCTGCTTATGTACAAATGCAAAAAACATAACAAAAAAAGTAAATATTCATACACTCACAGTCCTCATTTCTGTAACTAGTAATGTGGTCATAGTTCACATTTATCACCACCATCTTCTCTACCCATACCATGTTCCCTTTACCCTAGCAAGCACTTCAGCTAGCCATGGTTCTTTGCCAGGTGGGGTGACCCAGAAACTTTCTGAAGTTTCTGGGACTTTGGTAGTCCTGTCTGGATTGGGTTGTTGCAGCTTTCCATTGACTTTAATCACAGGGTATGGTAGTACTAAGAGACGCCCTAGTGGATCTCCTGTATTCCAGGGAAACTCTTCTTTACCTCCACTGTGTAGTTGCAGTCCTATTTCTCTTTGATAGTCAGGATCAGTCACCCCAGACAGAACAGTAATCCCCTTTCATGCCTGTTAATTCAGTGGCATGAGAAGCCCAAAGTGGCCAGGTAGCAATCTTAACTTCCAGTTCAATGGAATCGTTGTGTCTCCTGGTAGAAGCCCTCTTCCATTTGGAACAAAGACCTGTAGATCAGCAGAGCTTAAGGTTTCAGGGACAGGAAGCAAAAAATTTTCTAGTGGATCACTAGGGGTGTCACTCCCATTTCCACCCCATGATTTCTGGACCCATGAATCCATATAGTGGCCATATAGTGGACTCAGAGCATGCACAGTCTCCTAGAAAACAATGCCCTAGTCCTGCAAGATATTGCCACCTAGTTGGCACCGTAATTGGGTTTTCAAAAGGACATTCCACTGTTCTATCAACCAGCTGCCTCTGCATGATGGGGAACATGCTAAGATCAGAGAACTCCATGAGCATATGCCTATTCCCACACTTCATCTTCTGTGAAGTGGGTTCCTGGATCAGAAGCAATGCTGTGTGGAATACCATGACAGTGGATAAGGCATTCTATAAGTCCATGGATGATAGTTTTTGCAGAAGCATTATGTGCAGGGAAGGCAAACCCGTATCCAGACTATGTTTCTATTCCATTTAGAACAAATTGCTGCCCCTTCCATGATGGAAGTGGTTCAATTTAATCAACCTGCCACCAGGTAGCAGGCTGATCACCTTGTGTAATGGTGCCATATCAGGGACTGAGTGTGGTTCTCTGTTGCTGGCAGATTGGGCACTCAGCAGTGGCCATAGCCAGGTCAGCCTTGGTGAGTGGAAATCCATGTTGCTAAGCCCATGCATAACTTCCATACCTATTACCATGATCACTTTGTTTATGAGCCCATTGGGCAATAACAGGAGTTGCTGTGGAAAGTGTCTAGTTGGTATTCACATGTATTAGCTAGGGTTCTCTAGAGAAACAGAATCAGCAGGAGATATCCATAGATATAATATTTATAAAAATGTTTCATGTAACTATGGGAATGTAGAGTCCAAGGTCTCTAGGGCAGGCCACAAGCTGGTAACTCCGATGATATTCCTCAACGAACTCTCAGGAGAGGCTGGCTGGACAACTGTGAGAATGGAAGAGTCCAAAATCCATTGGGCAGGCTCTGAAACTGGTGACTCTGATGAAAGTTCTGGACAAACTCCACAGGAGAGGCTCACTGGCTGAAGCAGGAAGAGTGACTGTCTCTTCTGAATCCTCCTTAAAAGCCTTTCAGTGATTAGACTGAGCATCACTCATTGCAGAAGACACTCTGCTTGGTTATTACAAATGCAATCAGCTGTGGATGCAGCCAATGTAATCATGATTTAAGTCCATGAAATATCCTCATAGCAACATACAGGCCAGTGCTTTCCTGACCAGATGACCGGGCACCACCACCTGGCCAAGTTGATACATGAACCTGACTGTGACACTACAGAACGGGTCATCTTATCCACTTGATTATTACAACCTTCCTCTGCTGAAGTCACCCTCTGGTGAGCATTCACATGGGACACAAATATCTTCATGTTCTTTGCCCATTCAGAAAGGTCTATCCACATAACTCTTCCCCAGGCCTCTTTGTCAGTAATTTTCCAATCATGTCCCTTCTAAATCCCTGACCATCCAGAACCATTAGCACAGCCCATGAGTCAGTATATAAACATACCTCTGGCCAGCAAACCTTCCAAGCAAAATGAACAACCAGGTGCACTGCTTGAAGTTCCACCCACTGGGAGGCTTTCCCCTTACCACTATCCTTTAAGGACATTCCTGAAAGGGGTTGTATTGCTGCAGCTGTCCACTTCTGGGTGGTACTTGCATATCGTGCAGAACCATCATTAACCAGGCCTGAATTTTTCTTTTCCTCAGTAAATTAACTGAAAGGAACTCCCCAAGAGGTCATAGCTCTGGTCTGGGGAAGAGAATGTAATGTGGCATAAGTGAGGGCCATGGGCATTTGGCCCCCTTCCTCATTTGACTTACTTATGTTTTCAGGACCTGCTCTGGCCCTATATCTTATATACCATTTCCATTTTATGATGGAGTGCTGCTGCACATGCCAAGCTTTATGGCTTGGTGAGCCAAACAACACCCAGTTTATGATAGGCAACTCAGGTCTCATGATAACTTGGTGGCCGATGGCTAAATGTTCAGTCTCTACTAAGGCCTAGTAGTAGGCTAAAAGCTATTTCTCAAAAAGAGAATAGTTATCTGCAGTGGATGGTTAAGGCTTTGCTCCAAAATCCTAAGGGACTGTGTTGTGATTCTCCTATAGAGAGAGGCTGACCAAAGTCTCCAGACAGCATCTCTATTTGCCACTGACACTTCCACAACCATTGGATCTGCTGGATCATGTGGCCCAAGTGGCAGAGAAGCTTGTAGAGCAGCCTGGACCTGTCTCAGAGCCTCCTCTTGTTCAGGTCCCCACTCAAAACTAGCACCTTTTCTTGGCACTTGGTAAATGGAGTGGTGTAAAATACTGAAATGAGAAATATGTTGTCTTCAAAATCCAAAAAGGTCAACTAGGATTATCTTTCACCTTAGAAGAGTTATCTTGATATGCCCCACACTTACGAATTTCACTGAGGTGGAAGGCCCTGCATTTTTGTTGGATTTATCTCCCATCCTCTGATTTGCAAATGCCTCACCAGTAAGTCTAGGATAGTTGCTACTTCTTGCTCTCTAGGTCCAATCAACATGATATCATCAATGTAATGGACCAGTGTGATGTCTTGTGGGAGGAGAAATGATCAAGGTCCCTGCAGACAAGATCGTGAGATAGGGCTGGAAGGTTGATATACCTCTGAGGCAGGACAGTGAAGGTATACTGCTGACTTTCCAGTTGAATGCAAACTGGTTTTGGTGGTCCTTACTGACAGCTATGGAGGAAAAATCATTTGCCAGATCAATAGCTGTATACTAGGTACCAGGCAAATTTGCTGATTTGCTCAAATAATGATACCACATCTCGAAAAGCAGCTGCAGTTGGAGTCAACACCTGGTTAAGTTTATGATAATTGACTGTCATCCTCCAAGACCCATCTGTTTTCTGCACAGGTCAAATAGCAGAGTTGAATCACCCATCAGGGTGGGAATCACCACCCCTGCATCCTTCAAGTCCTTAAAAAGGACTAATTTCTGCAGTCCTTCCAGGAATATGGTATTGCTTCTGATTCACTATTTTGCTAGGTAGGGAGAGTTCTAATGGCTTCCGCTTGGCCTTTCCTACCATAATAGCCCTCACTCCATGAATCAGAGAACCAGTGTGGGGATTCTGCCAGTTGCCGAGTATGTTGATTCCAATTATCCATTCTGGAACTGGGGAAATAATGACCTCAGAATGGGTCTGGGGACCCACTGGACCCATTGTGAGATGGACCTGAGCTAAAACCTAACCTCCATAAACTTCTACTCTGATGTAGAAGTGATGTTTTGGGTCTCCTTAAATTAATGTCACTTCTGAGCCAGTGTCTAATAATTCTCAAAATACCATTTCCTTTTCCATAATGCACAGTCTCCCTGGTAAAGGCCATAGGTCTCCTTGGGTTAAGGCTGGGAGGAAAGTTAACAGTACAAACTTGTGTCAGTGTAAAAGGTCCTTCCCCAAGGGTACCTAATCCTCCCCTCATTCAGTGGGTTCTGGATCTGTAAACTGTCTCAAGTCTGGAAATTGAATAAGGGGCTGTGACCCTCTGTTTTTGTAAACCAAGTTAGACTTCTGTTCACTTGACCTCTAATTCTTCTGCTTATATAGCTCAAACAAGAATTTAGTAGACTGCCCATGTATTTTACTTCTAGGTCCCCCATGATCTATTAGCCAATGCCACAAATCTCTGCGCGTCAGATTATTTTGACTGCTGCTTTGAGTCTGCTGACCATTATGATAGCCACGTCAGCCTTGTCTATGGTGATTAACTGTCACCACATGGCTTCTGCCATCTCGGGGTCCGATCGTCCCCATTCTGTTTAAGGATTCCAGCTCAGTGACAGCAGTTCTCACAGTAATATCTGACCTCCAGAGAAGGGCAACTACCGAGCTTTTCAGGGATGATGGAGCTAGTCTCTTGAATTTATTTCTTAAGGTTCTTGAGAAAGATGTGTCCTCTGGACATTCCTGGGGCATGTGAACAGGTCTTCCATGTTAAATCCACTCATTCCAATCTCTTTAAGCCTCTGGATCCCCTCACCTACATTATACCAGGGCAGTTCTGGCATTTTGATTTCAGGTAATGTCAGCCACTTTTTGATCCAACCATCCAAACTGTTAATGCCCTTTCTAACCCCTCAAGCTACAACATTGAATGCAGAATCTCTGCTTAATGGGCCCATGTTAGTAAATTCAGCTTGATCCAACTTTATATTCCTTCCACCATTATCCCACACCCTTAATATCCATTCCCACACACATTCCCCTGATTTCTGTCTACATAGATTGAAAAACTCATGCAGTTCTTTTGGAGTCTAAAAGTACCTCCTCCTGAGTCACAGTTTGTACCTCACCTTTCAGGGCCTGTTGAGTCTTGAAAATAAATAGAAGTGTCTTTGAAGCCAATTGGTTCAGGGCATTCCATTGCAGTTTCACTTGGTGAAACAGTAGTAGTTGCTCCAGACAGAGTACTGAGCACTATTTCCCTAAGGGAGGTGGTTATAGGTTTAGTAGACACTAAAGGGTTAATCTCATTAGGTGGAGATTGAATGACCTATGTCTTTGGGCAGACTGGAGGCTGGGAAGCTGTTTCCTCAAGACAGGCTGGAGGTCCAGGAGCTCTTTCCTCAGGGCAATCCATTACAAGTTTATCTAGCAAAGGCTCAGCTGATTCCAGGTATTCCATCTCCCCTTCATTATCAAGCCATATATCCCCATCACACATTTCAGGATTCCATTCTTTTGCAATCAAAGCCCTTAACTTTAACAGCAGACACCCTGCAAAGCTGAGATTTTAGTTTATTTTGTAAATCTGCTACTTGTACAATGAGGCTCTGTGTCTGTTTTTCAGATATCTCAAGTCTACAACCACAGGGAAAAAGATTCTCTCTCAGGGCACACATGGAAACATTTACATCATTCATGTGGCACTTAAGTTACATATTTGAAGGCTTCAGCTTATCCCTTTTCCTCATCACTGTATGTAGCATAACTAACAACAAATAGCCAATATCAATACCTCTTAATTCTACAAAACTTTGTAAAGGTGTCAAAAACACTCTCATCCAGAGCCTTGCCTCATATAAGCATACAATTAGCAGAATCTCATGGGCATGACTGCCAGTGTCATCTTGATTATTAGAAACAGAGTCATTAGTGCCATTGAGTCTAATCAGAGTAGAAAACCAATTGTAAAAGCTCATTTTTAAAGACCCTGTTTCCAAGAACCACTCCTGGAACCAAGCTGTATTAGTCAGGGTTATCTAAGAGGAACAGAACTAATAGGAGATATCTGTAAATATGAGATTTATAAAGGTGACTCACACAACCATGGGAATGGAAGAGTCCAAAATCCCTAGGACAGGCTGTGAAGCTGGCAGCTCTGATGAAGGGTCTGGTTGAACTCTGTAGGAGAGATTCACGGGCTGAATAAGCAGTGAGAAAGTCTCTCTTCTTCCTTAAAAGTCTTCAGCTGATTGGATTATTTTATTTGTGGAAGACAAGCCTTAGTCAATCGCAGATGTAATCAGCCACAGTTGCAATCAACTGACTGATGACTTAAGACACCAGCCTTCCTGTTTATCAACCAGCTACAAAATATCCTTGTAGGAATTTTGAAACTAATGCTTGCCTGACCAGACAACTAAGCATCATCACCTGGTCATGTTGACACCAGAATCTAACTGTCACAGTAGTGTTTTACGCTTTCCCATACTTCTCTCTTCAGCTAAAAGTAGGAGATATCATATCACTGCAGATAAATGTGCAAATGACATGAAGAGAAAATTTATAAACACAGACTTTAAAAATGGAGGAGATACATTTAATGTCAAAAATAAAGAAAAGTACATCTTTACCTAATACAGTAACACACTGCCCCAACATAAAATTAAAATTGTTATAGAATATATCACACATTTTAAATTTAATATAAATACTTATATTATTAACATGTATGCATAACTAATGTCATCATTATAAATTTATAAATATTATAAATGTAATAATGCCAATGCTATATTAATGTACAGAATTGTACATTATAAAATTGTACGATTCTTTTGGAAAGCCATTTGGCAGGCTGTATTGTACCAAGAATATATCCATACTATTTGACCCAGTAATTCTGTTTCTGAATATGTACCTCAAAATAATTAGCCCAAATATGAAAAAGTCATATGTAGGGAGGTGCTTATTACAGCTTAATATTTAAAAGAGCAAAGTTAGTGAGGTTCCACTGTTGACTGGGGACTAGATGTGCATGTTTCCGGGTCTGTCTGAGGAGCTTGTCCTATCAGTGACCCATAGGTAACCACCAGTTTGAACTCATATGTACGCGGAAAGGAGGCAGCGCTTAGGAGTAGGAAAGGAGCAGGGAGATACAGGTTGCAGGATGGAGTTCTATTGGTCACCCTCATTCCAAGGAAAGAGGGATTTTCAAGTTCCTCATTAATGAGAAAATATTTTATTTCCATTCTGATTAAAAGAAAGGGTGTGTTTTTAATCAGAGGCCCCAAATCAAATTCTTAGATACTTTCTAGCTTAGTGAGCTTAGTGAGCTTTGACATATCACTTGAGTTCTCTAAACCTTGAATTCTTTATTTGTACAGTGAATATTCCTGTGCCATTAAATTTTTCTTGTTAATAGACCACTCTTCTGTGCTGAGTACCTAATATACATGATCTCGCATAATCCTCCTAATCTTATAAAGGATTGCTCTATTTCATTCATTTGACAAACATTTAATACATGCCAGTTACAGTTCTAAGCAATTTAGGTCCACTTAATTGTCATTACAACCCAATGAGGTATGCACTACTGTAATTCCCACTTCACAGATGAGAAAACTGGAACTCAGAGGAGTTAAGTAACTTGTCCTTGGTCACATGACTAGAAATTGGCACATTTAGGGTCTCTCTGATCCCCAAACACTCAATTACTATGTGACACCCAAACTGCCTTTGCCATATATAGATGACATAACACTTTTCTATGATTTAAAGATAAATAATGGCTAGATACCCTTATATATCTCTGTAAGTTATATCAAAAGATGAGAAAAATTCACATGAAATATACATATGCTTTCCTTGGTTTATATGCATTACTGAAGGATTTACAAAGATAAAAAATAAAAATTACAACATTTTTAGTTTGCATAGCACTTAGTTTCATTTCATTTTTGGTGGAACCCGTGAAAGCAGTAAGGAAGGTGATAGATGAGACTTGGAAACATATAATTTATAGGCATTGAGCCAAGTGGCAGGACCAGGAAATGAAAAGCAAGAGCTGGCTTAGAGAAGGGACATTACTGTCCTCAGCTACTTGAAGGCATGCCTGGTGGAAAGAGTTAGGTTAGCTCTGTGCATGATTAAGTAAGAGAATTAATGCTGAGGAGTAGAAACTACAGGTGGGCAGGTTTTAGATAAATCTAGAAAGTGGTCCAATAGTCAGAGTGACCCAGAGATGGAATGGGAAGCCACTTTGGGTGGTGCGTTCTCCATCGCCGCAGGAATTAAATTACAGGCAGTTTGGGGTAATAGAAAGAACGTACAATTGAATGTTATAGGATCTAGATTTGAGTTTGCCATTTGCTATCCATATGACCTCTGCAATGTATTTAACCTTCTGTTTGCCCTTCTGCAAAGTGGGCACAGTAATGATAACTACAGTGATATCTAAGGATAATACCAGCAAAGACCTAATCACAACAACTAGATCCTTATATAGTTGATCCATATAGTTTTGACTGACCACTTTTTAGGACATAGTAGGCAACGAAAGCATCAA
The DNA here is from genome assembly GCF_023851605.1 of Tamandua tetradactyla. Classification (NCBI taxonomy): domain Eukaryota; kingdom Metazoa; phylum Chordata; class Mammalia; order Pilosa; family Myrmecophagidae; genus Tamandua; species Tamandua tetradactyla. Next base: position 27,384,403 of record NC_135348.1, on the reverse strand, counting down.
ACTGAAGGGTCTACTAAAAGATGTTAAAGTTCCCTTCACACCTTAGAGAACGAATCTGTGATTCTGTGACCCACCCTGGGACACAGTTACTACGTAGGAGAAGCAGGACTGGTTCCCAGTCCTCAGAGGCGGCACAGGGTGAAATGAGGACACTCCAGGTGAGACTCAGCCTTGAGACCTGCCTGGTGTACAGCGGATGCTGAACTCCATTCAGATGAGCACAGGGCTGCAGGGTTAGAGCCACAGCCTAGCTCCAGGAGCCTCTCTCCCCTGTGGTTCCTCCTCTTTCTAATCCCCCAGACCAATGGAACATGCAGAATGATTCATCCTGCTCAGCAGCAAGGATATGGTTGAAGGTCAAGATTGCAGCCCAAATGTGAATGTGAGGCAGACAGGAGAAAGGTGGAAAGACTGACTCAGGTTTCGTTGTAAGCTTTCTTTGTGACGTCTGTGGTTGTTGGTGCAAATATTCTATTTTCCCATTTCCAACACCAAGTGGAAGTTCAGAAGACAAGCCAGGAGGCCATGCCAGCCATGGACTGACTCACAAAAAGCACACTGATGCCGAATGTGAGGAAATATTGGTCCTGAGAGACTAAGAAAGATGAAACTTTAACAGTAAGAAAAAGACTTTATTCCATCCACCGGCTGGTAGGGAGCAGGACAAAATAAAGAAATCATTACCTTGAACTGTTTTCACTTTGTTGTTTGAGCCACTGTATGGTGCAGTGGTTAGAAGCTGTAAGTATCTCACAAAAACATGTTCTTAAATTTAATCCTTGCTGTGTAAGTAAGACCTTTTGTTGAGGCTGCTTCAGTTAAGGTGTGACCCACCTCATTCCAGATGGGTCCTAATCCTCTTATGGGAGCCCTTTATAAGCAGAAGGAAAATCAGACAGAGAGAGAGAAAATCATGGCAAGCAAGAAGCTGAACCGGAAACTAGAAGAGAAGAAAGAGACCAGGAGACGCTGCCATGTGCCTCGCCATGTGACAGAGGAGCCAAGGATCACCCAGCTCCAGAATGCCACAGTCTGGGGAGAAAGCATTGCCTTTATTTGAACATTTTTCTGGTCTCAAACTTGTGAGTGACTAAATTCTCATTGTTTAAGCTGAACCACTTCATGGTATTTGCTTGAGCAATCTAGGAAACTAAAACAAATGGTGAATAAAAAACTAAGGGAGCAGGTAATGGGGAATCTCCAGAAGGGAATTTAGTGTCTCCCATCTCTGAAGTGCTCCGTTTGCTGCATCTGAAGGATGAAAGACAAGGAAAAAATATCTTGGATATATGCACTCTTTAAAACATTCCATGAATGATATGGTCCGTATTTTAAAACTTCAACTTCTGTGTGAGACCAAAAGGAGAGATGGTTATTTGGTGCAAAATTTATATTTTGGGTAGCACATTATCTAATTTAACTAGTATGGGCAGTTTAGTTGAACACCATAATTGCATGGACTCTTGAATAGGGTGTGAGATCCTGTTGGTTTGTCCAGGTTAGTGTGATGCCCCAATATATCCCAGAGTAATCAGGGCAGTGAATAAAAGAGTATTTGCAAAGTCCCCTTGGGGGGCTGGGGAGGAAAAAGGAAATATTCAGCTTCCCAATTTGGGGAATTCTTGATATTCTTGCAAGCAGTGGAGACAACCAGTTCAATAGGCTGAGCCCTTGATCTCAGGGTTTGCCCCTGTGAAACATTCCTGCAAAGGATAGGCTAAGCCTACTTATAATTATGCCTTAGAGTCCTCCACAGAGAACCTCTTTTGTTGCTCAGACGTGGAATGGCCTCTCTCTCTAAGCCAAGTCAGCAGATGAATTCATTGCCCCCCCCCCCCCCGTATGTGGGACATGACTCTCATGGGTGTAAATCTCCTTGGCAACGTGAGACAGAACTGGGATGAGCTGGGACCCAGCATCATGGGATTGAGAAAGCCTTCCTGACCAAAATGGGGAAGAGAGAAATGAGACAAAGGTTCAGTGGCTGAGAGATTTCAAACCGAGTCAAGAGGTTATCCTGGAGGTTATTCTTATGCATTATATAGATATACCTGCTTAGTGTATGGTGTATTGGAGTGGCTGGAAGGAAGTACCTGAAACCATAGAGCTGTGTTCCAGTAGCCTTAATTCTTGAAGACGATTGTATAACAATACAGCTTTTGCAAAGTGACTGTGTGATTGTGAAAACCTTGTGCCTGATACTCCTTTTATCCAAGGTATGGACAAGTGAGTTAAGAAAATAAGGATAAAAAATAAATAATGGGGTGAGGATAAAGGGTAAAAAATTGGGTAGATTGAAATACTAGTGGTCAATGAGAAGGAAGGGTAAGGGATATGGGATGTGTGAGTTTTTTCTTTTTATTTCTTTTTCTGGAGTGATGCAAATGTTTTAAAACATGATCATGGTGATGAATACACAACCATTGGTGATGAATACACAACCATGTGATGATAATTTGAGCCACTGACTGTATACATGAATGGATTGTATATGTGTAAAGATATCACAGTAAAAATATTTTTTAAAAAAACATTCCATGAAAGCACTTTGAGATTTTACTTGAGTGTGTGGTTAAAGCAATTATTTGGAAATATATGTGATTGATTTTTAAATATCCAAATCTTACAGAGAACAGAATAATGTTTCCTTTTCATTAATGACCGTTTAATCACTCTCCAGGAGGCTTTCCTTTTTAAAAAATCTAAATAAATAATAATTTAAAATGTACAGAAAAGTTGAAATTTAATTTTGAAATAAATTTTGAAATAATTTCAAATTTACAGGAAAGCTGAAAAAATAATACAAAACCAATATGGAGAACTCCACCCTGTACCCAGATATCCAAATTTACCATTTCTAACATTTTGAGATTTGTTATATCATTCTCTCACCTATCAATCTATTTCTCTTTCTTTCTATCATCCATCAGCTATCTATCATTTATCTATCTTCTAAACATCTGAGAGTAGGTGTCCTTGCCCAGCTAAATTTTATAATGAAGTATGGACTTGGAATTTACCTGAGCAGGTGACTTTTGGCATTGTGCTCTGCTTCATGTTTCTCAGCTTTGCCCTTTTAAGTTTCTTTGCTAAACTCCCTTGTTCAGAATGTCTTGGTAGCATAAGAAGAAGGTCAGCATTTGGGTATTTATCTACTAAGCTGAGCTCTTCTAACATTCTTGGAGATAATAATTTACTCAACAAGTGTCTGATTGCATGCACATTTACTGAGCACTTTGCTGTGGTGTGAGGAGACAGGCACACGAATAGGTAAGATGACATAATACGGTAAGGACAGGTGAGAGATGTGCCAAGAGCTGGGGAAGCAGAGATGAGTGCCTGACCCAGACTCTGGGGGTTAGGGGGGTTTCCTGAAGAAGCTGCAGACACAGTCAAGTCTTGAATGGCAGGTAGGAATAAGCCAGGTAAAGGACAGGGGCATGGGAAACACAGGGCGAGGTCACACCAGGCAGATGAGAGGCACAGCCAAGCCATGGAGCCAAAGAACAGCATAGTAAGTGTGAATAAATAAAAGCTCATTGGTGTTTCAGGACCATACAAGGCAAGTCAGGGGAAGCAAGAGGTAGGATTTGAGCCTAACGAGACAGGGCAAACCCAGAAACTTCAATCCTGTTATCCTGTAAGTAATGAGAAGGTTTTAAATAAGAAAGTAACAAGGCTAATTTTGTTTTTGAGACAAATCTGTAGCTTTGGGTGGAAGTCTTGAGGTATACAAGACTGGAGATCGTCTTAGAAGGTAAAGGACAATTTCAAGACATGGAAAAATGCTCACAATACAATGCTAATTTTTAGAAAGAATATGAAGCTATTTGTTAACTATAGTATTTATTACTATTTAAGTTTTATTTATTTAGATAATTTATTAACCATTACTATTTATTAACGATCACTAAGAATATGAGACTATTTATTAACTTCTTATTGTATTATTCCAATTAAAAAAGTACTTACTAGCTAACAAAGACCTATGGTGCTAGGTACTGCTTTAAGAATCTGGCATTTATTTATGTATTTAGGTCTGGCAACAACTGCTGGGGTAGTACTATTATATGCCCATTTCTTAGATGAAAAAAAAATGGAGGTATAGAAAAACTAGATCACTTGTCTAAAAGCCACAGCTTAAATAGCCTGCTCCAGAGTTCAAGTTCTTAACCACATACTATTCCATCCCTTGCTACTGGTTATATGTTTGGCTAGTGTAATAGGGAACATTTTTTTTTTTTTTTGCAAATATGAAACATACAATACATATTTTCCCTTAATTCATTGTCTCCTTCAAGCCTCCGTTTGAGTCCACAGACACGGGGTTTACCTGCCCGCACTGGGGGGCGCTGGTACTGCATAAGACCCCGGCTTCTTGGGAGCCAGGCATTACAGACAGGGCATTTCCTCCATTTCTTTAGTTCCCATTCAAGTCCTTTAACTCATCAAGAGCTCGCTTGACAGGCTAGACTACAGGGTGTAACGAAGGAAAGGCTCAGACAGGGAAAAGCAGGGCCGGAAACCTTTCCTGTTGGACTTGGAAGATTGTGAGGCGGAGGAAGTGTGAAGGAGAGAGAGAGCGTGTCGGACGCCCCTGCCCTGCGCTGCAGTGGGGCAGTGTGGTTAGGGAAGGGAGGGGAGCGCCCGGGCCACGCGCCTGAGCCCGGGCCCCCATCTGGACTCGGGGAGGAGCTGCTGCAGGGGTGGCCACTCCACCTGCGCCCCCGTCCCCTCCCGCGCCGCCTGGAGGTGCAGAGTGGTGACTTTGGGGGGGGCTCCCCAGTCCTCACTTCCCATGTCTTGGTGTCCATGCAATGCGATGAGGCCAACATGTCCTGGAGAACAGGGGAACAGGGGCGTCCAGGCACCCGACCGTCCCCCTACCACGTGGGCTTGCGAGCCACGTTCCTGCGCTCACATACTCAGCTACCCTGGAGAGGGGCCAGGGAAGGGGAGAAGAAATCAGGGAATCTCTGCATTCTTCCTCAAAATGTTGATTATTACCTGAAGGCACTGCTAAAAGTATTGGATGATAAAGTAAAACAGGCTTAGTTATTTGGCTGTTATTCCTGTTAGTTGGCATGGAGTCTTTTGAGGAAGAGGAGATTAGATTGACCAGCAAAAGAAAGAAGTCATACTTTATCTACAAATCTCTGTATTGATAAATAAAATTTACCTCCATCCTATATATATATTTATATATATATATATAATTATAGGTAATGTTTATGATTAGTTATGTATTAGACACTTTCTAAACTCTCTATATGGACTATTTGAACAACCTATCTACGAGGTAGGTACTATTATTCATTGTCATTATGCACATGAAGAAACTGAGGCTGAGAGAAGCTAGGTAATTTGCTCAAAGGTGTGTAGCTGGTAAGTTATAAGGCTGCCTGGCCAGGAACCCACTTGCAGAAAGGTATGTGTGTTTTGCAGCAGCAAACATGGAATCTGAACTCCTCATCTGCCTAAATCAGATGAATTATTTTATCTCATGCTGATAAACACAATTCGGTCCAGTAACGCATTTTCATCATTTCAGGTTTAAGTGAGTTGTTCTCAGGTAAATTCATTCAAATCCAAGTGCTATTCTCTCTGCTGGCTGTTTATTTCAAGCTCTCTCTCTCTCCCACTTTCTCGCTCCCTGCCCCTCTTTTTCTCAGAACTCTCTGTTCCTCACCCTCATGTCTGATTCTAAACCCCGGAAAGCTCCTGCCTACCCGGTTGGAGAACAGCAGGCGGAAATAGGATGGTTGGAAACAGAAAATTGCCCAGCTCTTCCTGCTGTCCCTCCCCTCACTTAGTCTGGGGTCTGGTGCTGGCCGAAGCATAACCTAATGGCCTTCAGGCACACAACTGGCCAACTCTCTGCAGGCTCATGGAGTCGAGAACCCGTGGGAATCAAGGCTTTCCCCTTCACCCATCCGGTATTCCCTCCCACACATTCTGATAGGTCTCTTAATCTAATTTGGCAACCTCTTGCGAGGGGATGGCTTGTGCCCTTGTTCGCTTCCATAGGCTCAGAGGAAAGGGGGAAATTTCTGCCAAGCTACTCTCTGCTCCATGGGAAATAGGTTCCCAGGCCTTTTCTCATGCAACAGTAATGGAATGGGTAAACAGATGCTGCTGCTCAGCACAGCTGAGCCAAGGAACAGAATGATGACCTTTGCTCCCAGACACTTCTAAACCATGGGAGGCCTGTCTGGCATCTCTCCCTCTCTCAAAGAATGTCAGGGAAAGGATTGCATTATAGACCCGCTCAGAAAGTGTGTGCTTAATCTTTAATCCATGTTCCCATGGGTTTGAATTTATTTGTAAGTAGGATCTTTTTAAGATGCTATTTTTAGTTAAGGGGTGACCAGCTGAATCAGGAAGTGCCTTCATCCACCTTACTGGAGGCCTTATAAGAAGAACAAACTGGAAGCCAGAATTCAGAGAAGACCGCAGGGAGGAGCTGGAAGCTGACAGTCCCCAGCACCTGGAAAAGCAGACACAAAGAGAGAGGCAGCTATGTCAAGGGAGGCAGAGATGCAAGGAGCCCCAAGGATTAGAGCAAACCAGTGCCAGAATACTAGAGGAAGAAGCACGGACTTGCCAACACCTTGACTTCGGGCTTCTTGCCTTCTAAGTTGTGAGCCTGTTGGTAGGTCAACCCATCGTGTGGTATTTGTCAAACCAGCTCTGCAAATTAAGGCCTATGACAGCACTCTTAGGATCCCAAAATGCTTTCCCTGTTTCCTCGTAGGGTGTGAGGGAGGTGAGTCCTCGGGCTGAGAGAACACGGCGGCCTGGAGCAGGGTGGTGGCAATGGAAGGACGGGACGAGGTCAGAATCAGTACATGTTTTGAAGGTTGAGGCAACAGGATTTGTGTATGGAAAAAGTGGTTGATGGGGTTAGTGGTAATTTGTATCTCTTTCTTGACACTTTTCTATAATTTTCAATTCGTTTTGTTTTACATTTGACAAAACAAGTGTTTTACATTTGTACTCTCGGGTACATTTGATCAACGGTGTCAAATGTACCAGAAAGAGACCAGAAGGTAAGTCCTTAAAATTGTCTTTTTGATAGGATATATGAGTATTTCTGGTAACTTTTAGCATGAGAAGTTTAAACAGAGTTCCATGTTGAGGAAAGCAGACAGATTACAATGGATTGAGGAGTGGAAGGTGAAACCCAGTGGACACTATAAGAAATTTGATGAGCAGAGGAGAAAAGGATTGGGAATTTGAAGAATGAGAGAGGCTTAGATATGTAAATAAGGTTTTTCTTGTTTAAAAAGTGTGTAAATATATTTTAAGATAAAAATCACAGTTAATTATCTTTCTTTAACTTACCAATAATTTAATGTGAATTTGAAATGTGTAAATGTGACATAGTAAAAGACACAAAAATAATAAATTATCTCCTACTTCAACATTTGAAATAATGTGAAGCCCTCCAAAATGTTAATAATCACAAATTTTGAACTTGAAGGCTAAGTTCATTTTTTACTGTGCTCGTGCTATTGCTGCCTATAGTTCTCTTTTAATTTGGAAAGCTATCTCCAATATTAGTCAGGGTCCACCAAATTATGTGTTTTGTTTGAACCAGACCCTCATGAGCTTCCCTCAGAATTAGGCTGGGGGCTGTTCTCTTGTATGTGTCCTGAGAAGTAACACATATGTAGATGGTGATTGGGGAGCGACGACAAGTCACAGTGCCCTTTTTGGACTAGTCTGGAGTCTGCATAGGCCACTCTTATGCTAAGCATGAGTAAACCAAAAGCAAGCAAACAAACCCCAAAGAGGGAGGCATTAGGAAAAAAATCCTCTAAAAGGAAAACTAATACCAACACCAAAAGTCACAGAAAGAGTAAACTTCTGAAAATGACTTACTTCAGGAGCCATAAGAAAATTTCAGCAAAATTGTGTGGCCTACTAAAATTTTTGTAAAGAAGATATGAATTTTCAGGAAAAAAAAAAGGAGAAAATACAAAGAGAAATCATGCTTAGATGGAAATAAAAAGGAAGATGAAATGCAGCATGAAGCTGAGAAGAAAAGGGACCTGGGGAAATTAAGAAAGGAATGCAGGGAAATAAAATTTTCAACAGCCAAACAGAAATATGGTTTGGCAGAAGAAACAAACAGAATCTTGAAATATTATTTTATGGGTTTTACCTCCCTGTATTTTCCCCTTTCCCTGCATCTTTTTCAAGAACATAACTGGTTTTATGTTCCTTGCTTTAGGAGACATAAGGCAGGGTGGAAAGGACAAGTTGTCCTGGAAATTCTTCCTTCCCAGCTTTTGTTTCCAAAAACCCATCCCAAAAGACAGATTTTTGGTCGAGGCCAGAAAAGAAAGAGAGAGAGAGGGAGACAGGGAGAGGGAGAGAGAATATGAAGAAAAGGAGGGAAAAGAACAGTTTAACCCAGAACAAAACGTCCTTCCATCCCCCAGTCCCACCCCAGGCCCAGGAAGGAAGAGCAGCCCCAGCGGCAAAGAAGCAGCAGCGGAGACTGTGCCCGCTGGACACACAACACTCCCCCCGCCCCCACCCCCGACACGTGTAAGATCCACAGATTGCAGAAGCCTGAAGAATAATTAAGAATAAATTGTCTACCAGATCTGCAGAGAGGGGGCTCTGACTCAGAAATGAAATTGCAACCCTGAGTTTGCCAACTGAGAAGCATTAGACACACTAATGGAATTTAAATCGGGTTGGGAGAACAAACTAGGAAACCTCCCCGATGTATGTAGAGGACATTGGAGGAGAAGAGGAAACTGATTCGTGTGAGAGCTGAGCTGCAGAAACAAGCGAGGATGAGGACACTGCCACGGAGAATCAACTTCTCCAGGCTCTCCGGGCCTGGATAAACCCTTGTGCATAAACATCCGCCCTCCAGCAGTTACGACCTTGCAGCATTTTTGGATGAGACTCCCTGACCCCAGAGTTCCACCTCCCGCAGTTACAATCTTGCAGAAATAAGACAGTGTTTTCACCAATCGAAGGCCGCCCAACTCCCAAGGACCCTACTGCAATCCAGGCAGGCGGGAGTTTTCTTGCGTCAACTCCCCATGCTGTCCCTCTGCTAATAAATCTTCCTTCCCCAGCTGCCGGCGTCCTGTCTCCGTCTCTCCTTTGCATCTCCTCCGCCCAGCCCGGGGCTTTCAATCTGAGAGGTGACGGATGCGGAAAACAGAACAACGATTCAATTAGAAGATCCTGGGAAATACCCGCGTTCTTTGGTAAGAATTACTTGAACTTGTAAGCCAGCTCAAGGAGATCGATCAAAAGTAAGAGCTCCCAAAGGAGCTGGAGGAGGCGCTCTGCCTCGGACGCAGAGGGAAGCCCCCGGGACCTGGTTGCAGGATGGGGGTGGCGGGTTCCAGGCCGTCCAAGGCCCGCAGGCGCTGGGTGGAGCAGGCACTTCCTCCCGACCCCCACCCGGAGCGTGGTTAGGGACCTTTTTAGTGATTCCACCACCTGCAGGAAGTTAAAGCCGAGCAGCGAGCCCCTTGCGCCCCCGCCGCGGGTCACCCCGACGACGGTGTCGTGGACTGCCAGGCAATCTCAGCCCCTGGAGACTGCCCCGTGTCCCCCGCCGCGGGGGCCCCACCGTCTGCGAGGAGAGAACACAACCAGTCTGGCGCCATAACGATCTACAGCTTGCTCGCATAGCACCGTGGAAATGTATGGAAACAAAGGAGTAAGTGGCCGCAGAACAGAAATAAAGCAATAATTAACTTAGAAATGCCGTCTGTTTTTAGAAACGCCTCCTGGAGAAGTCAGACGATAGAAAATAAAGCAAAGTCATAACTTCACTTGTTTGTACCGGACTTCTGAAATGTAACCGGAGAGGGTGAAGCTGCTGTTTCTTAAGAGAACTGTTCTTTTCATTACCAAATATATCAAACGAACCAGCCCATAGATGATAGCTGACTGATGTTCTAGAGATTATACTTGGGAACACATAACGAAATCTTCGTGATAGGAATGTGGAAAAAACAAGATGTCAGAGTGTTATGGATTTTTTTTTTTGCATTTCAGTTGCACTCATTGACTTACCTATTAGGAAGTGTATCCTTTGCATTGTTTCAAGATTTTGGATCCTTATGCGATGAGTTATTAAAGAGCTGTCTGCTCAAATAATTTCATCTGTGGCTTTTATACTAGTAGTTTGTTTTATTGCCTAAATTTATTTAAAAGCCACCAAGCCTCCATTTATGTATTACAAATATTTCATTACAGTAGCCTTAATCTCTGTTGTACTCCTAGCATTTGTTTTGGGTGATTCAGCTCTTTTTCAATCAAAGCTTGAATTCACAGTTTTATTTGTGTTCGTATCTTTTACATGCCAAAATTCAAAAGTACTGACTATCATTTTTGAATTGATGAATTCTATAAGCTTGGCCTTTGTATCCCTGATACAGTTGATTAGGATAGTTTCTGATATGAATGAGTCTGTCCAATATTTTCATTTTGGGTATAACCATATACTGTGATCTTGCTCTAGTGAATTATCTGTTTTCTTGAAAACTGAGCACTACATTTACTCTTTCAAATATGAAACCATTACTAGAAGTATGGATTCCAACCTATATTGAAATGAACATCCCTTCTATGTAAATTATCAATAGTGTTCTTATTACAGTTTACTACTTAGATATCACAAGCTCCATTTAACAAGCATAGCATTACCTGTGATCCATTTAATAGCTCTAAATACAGCTCAATCTCATATAGAGATCATATTCTTGAATAAATGGAAAAACCTACCTAAAAATGTTAATAGGTTGCTATATTAAAATGAATCAAAAAGTTTATTATATCTAAAGTATTGGAGGGTAAGTTTAAGTATTTTGCATTCAAAAGAGAAAAAAATTCTAGAATTTCCCGAGAAGGATGGTTTGAACTGTATAAAGATGCTTACCTAGATAAATGAATTGATATTCATGGTAGAGTGGTAGAGTTTTCTATTCAAGGTTTGTAAACTAAATTAGACCTTAAGTTCCTCTTGTAACTTCCATCTATTCAAGAAGTATCATGTGGGACTGTGATGTTGTTTTCAAAATAATACAGATCAAATCAAAATAATTTCAAGAAAAGTTTTATGCTTGTCCAGAAAAGTTAACCACCAAAATTTGTTTTTAAGACAAACAGAATGAGGTAGCGTGTATTTGGCCATATCAACAATTACATTAATCAATAATTTACTGAATATCTATTGTTACATTCATCTGAGATTTGCTAATGACTTCAAAATTATAAGAAAAACATTTTTATCAATTATGAAAAAATGGAGAAGTTGAAATACAAAAGGACTGAGAGGAAGCATTGAGGCTAGTTAAATAAATTTACATGTTGTTGTAAACATAGTTACAAAAATTAATACAAAAATGATTCTTCAAAGAGAAGAGACATATGAATGTAAAGGTGATAATACTTGAACAACACCCATAGCTTCTGTGATGGTTTGGAGATATGAAACCAAGAAAAAGTGTTCTTAAACTTAACCCATTCCTGTAGGCATGAACCCTTGTAAATAAGACCTTTTGATGAAGGTATTTCAGTTAATGTGTGGCCCAAATGAATCTGAATGGGACTCACCACTGGAGGTCCTATAGAGATGGCTACAGAGAAGAAAAGACGCAAAGAGCAGCCAGAAGCCAGAAGTCAATGGAACCCAAAAGAGAAAGGAGAAACTGGGTGAGGCCACCCATGTGCATTGCCAAGTGTCATAAAACCCAGTGAACAAGGATTTCCAGCCCCAGAACACCAAAGTCTTCTGGGAGAAAGTATTGCCTTGATGACCTTTGATTTTGGATTTCTCCTAACCTCAAAACCATGAGCCAATAAATTCCCGTTGTTTACACAAATATGCATGGTATTTGTTTTAGCAGTTAGGAAACTACAAGACTCCCTAATCCCATATTAGTTTATCAGAGACTAGAAAGTGGCAGGGCCTGGGAGAGATAGTTGGTGAATGAATAAAGGAACTTTAGTACATCCATGTGATAGAATAGTGCTCAGCAATAAAAAGGAGTGATATACTGACACATGCAACAACATAGATGAATCTCATATAAATTGTGCTAAGTAAAAGACACCAGACTCAAAAGGTTTCATACTATATGATTCCACTTATGTAAAATTCTGGAAAAGTCAAAAGTATAGACAAGGAGAACAACTCAATGGTTTCCATGGGTGGAGGAAGTATTTTACTACAAGAGAGTTGAATGAGAGATTTTGGGGGTAGGGTGATAGAATTATGCTGTATCATAATCATGAATGGTGGTGGTTATATGACCCTGCATTTGTCAAAACTCATAGAACTATGAACCAAAAAGACTGCATTTTACTGTCTGTAAATTTAAAAATTAATTTAAGTGATAAAATACCACCCCTCTAGTGGACGTTCATCAGAACGAATTAAAAGTCCTTACAGTATCTTCTAGGACTTTATATAATTTGGCAACTGTCTACTTCTTATAATTTGGTGTATGAAAAAGATGACACTTCAAACATGGGGGAAACTCTCTATTTTTATTGACACAACAAAAGAACACACAAACATGGACATTTTTGGCGTATGAACATTCCATACCTAGTGTGCAATCAATGGTTCACAATATCATCATATAGTTGTATATTCATCACCATGATCATTTCTTAGAACATTTGCTTCACTCCAGAAAAAGAAATAAAAAGAAAAAACTCATACGTACCGTATCCCTTCACCTCCCTCTCTTTGACCACTAGTACTTCCATCTACCCAATTTATTTTAACATTTGTTCCCCCTATTATTTATTTATGTTTAATTCATATTTTTTACTTATCCATAACATAGAAAAAAGCAGAATCAGACACAAAGTTTTCACAATCACGCAGACACGTTGCTAAAGCTATATCATTCAACAATCATCTTCAAGAAACATGGCTACTGGAACACAGCTCTATAGTTTCAGGCACTTCCCTCTAACCTCTCTAATACACCTTAAACTAAAAAGGTAATATCTGCACAATTCATAATAACCTCTAGGATAACCTCTCAACTCTGTTTGAAATCTCTCAGCCGCTGACCCTTTATTTTGTCTCATTTCTCTCTTCTCCCTTTCAGTTGAGAAGGTTTTCTCAATCCCTTGATGCTGAATCCCAGCTCATTCTAGGATTTCTGTCCCACGTTGCCAGGGAAGTTTACACCTCTGGGAGTCATGTCCCACTTAGAGAGGGGGAGCGTGGTGAGTTTTGCTTGCCGTATTGGCTGAGAGAGAGAGGCCACATCTGAGCAACAAGAGAGGTTCTCTGGGGGTGACTCTTAGGCCTAATTTTAAGTAGGCTTAGCCTATCCTTTGAAGGGATGAGTTTCATATGAACAACCCCCAAGATTGAAGGCTCAGACTATTGATTTGGTTGTCCCCACTGCTTGTGAGAATATCAGGAATTATCCAAATGCGGAAGTTGGATTTTCCCCCTTTCTTGCCATTCCCCCAAGGGCACTTTGTAGATATTTCTTTATTCACTATTCAAATCACTCTGGGATTTATCAGGGCATCACACTGGAAAAACCTATAAAGTCTCATGCTCTATCCCAGATTCCATGTACTTATGGTGTTCAATTAACCTGTCCATATAAGTTATATTAGGAAATGCACTAGTCAAAATATAAATTTTGTACCAAATAAACATTTTTTGCTTTAGTCTCACACAGAAGTTGAAGTTTTAAAATATGAATGACCATCTATTTCCAACACCCTGAAATATTGATATTCCTTTGTTCTTCCTCATGCAAAAGGATTTTTTAATTTGTACATTTAGTCACTATCATTGCATACGCTGGACATTCCTAGATTATACCATCTCAGTCTTTATCATCTATCTTTCCTTCTGGTTTCATATGTGCCCCCAGCCCTCCTCCCTCTATCATTCTCATATTCAGCTTCATTCAGTATACTTACATTATTGTGCTACAATCAGGCAGTATTTTGCTATCCATTTCTGAATTTTTACAGTCTGTCCTGTTGCATAGTCTGTATCCCTTCAGCACTAATTACCCAATCTCTACCCTATTTTTATCTCCTGATGACCTCTGTTCTTAACTGAAACTCTCCAAGTTCATTCATAAATGTTAGTTCGTATCAGTGAGACAAATACAGTATTTGTCCTTTGTTTCTGGTTAATCTCACTCAGCATAATGTCATCAAGGTCCATCCACGCTGTTACGTGCTTCATAACTTATTCTGTTTTATAGCTGCGTAATAGTCCATCATATGTATATACCACAGCTTGTTTAGCCACTCTTATGTTGATGGACATTTGGGCTGTTTCCATCTCTTGGCAGTCGTAAATAATGCTGCTGTAAACATTGTTGTGCAAATGCCTATTTGTGCCCTTGCCCTCATGTCCTCCAAATAGATACCTTGTGATGGGGTGTGGCTGGATCATATGGTAATTCTGTATTTAGCTTCCTGAGGAAACGCCAAACCACCTTCCACAGTGGTTGTACCATTTTACAGGTACAAACATACATGAATTAAAGATGTAACCACTAAAGAAAAAGCCTATAATAAAAGCACTAAAACTATATAAAACATTTATCAACTTGGAATAGGAAAACCAGACAAAATTAGCAAAAACAATGGCATAAACTTTTTTCATTGTGAAATATATGTACAAAAAAGCAATACATTTCCAAGTACATTTTAATAAGTAGTTATAGAATATATTTTAAAGTTTGGTATGGGTTACAGTTTCACGATTTGATGTTTTTTCTTCTAGCTGCTCCAAGACACTGCAGGCCAAAAAAAATAACAGTATAGTGATCCAGCAGTCATACTCATTTGTTAAATCCTATCTTCTCTATTATATGCCTCCTTCTCTTCTTTTTTTCTTTTTTGTGAAAAATAACATATATACAAAAAGGCAATAAATTTCAAAGTACATAGCAACAATTAGTTGTAGAACAGATTTTGGAGTTCGGTATGGGTTACAATTCCACAATTTTAGATTTTATTTCTAGCTGCTCTAAGGTACTGGAGGTTAAAAGAAATATCAATATAATGATTCAGCAATCATACTCATTTGTTAAACCCAACCTTCTCCATATAACTCCACCATCACCTTTGATTATTCTCCTATTCTTTAGGCATATTTGGGCTATGTCCATGCTAAGTTTTTCATGTTGGAAGGGGCTTACAGTAATATGGGATAGGAGATGGAACTAGTTGATGTTCTGGAAGTGCTGAAAATGCTGGCCCCTCTGCATTTCAGGACTTAGCTGGTCTAGGGATCCATCTAGAGGTTGTAGATTTCTGGAAAGTTACCCTAGTGCATGGAACATTTGTAGAATCTTATATAATTCTCTAGGTAGTCTTTAGGATTGGCAGAAGTGGTTTTGGTTGGGGTTTGGCAAGTTATGATGGTAACAAGGTCTAACTGAAGCTTGCATAAGAGTGAACTCCAGGATGGCATTGTTGATTCCACAGTGTCAGGACCAGACTTATGCCTGGAAGTCATTTCCTATGCCACCAGGGAGACTTTCATCCTTAGATGTCATGTCCCAAACAGAGGGGAAGGCAATGGTTTCACTTAGAGTTGGACTTAGGGAGATAGAGGCCACATCTGAGAAACGAAAGAGGTTCGCCGGACATGACGCAGGCATACCTATAGATAACCTAAGCTTTTCCACTAGAGCAAGCCTCAAGAGTAAGCATTTGGCCTATTGATTTGGGTGTCCATAATGTTTGACACAGTCTCTGGGATTTCCCGAGGAGTGAAGTTTATTAATTCCATTTTTTTTTTCCTGCCATCCCTCAAGGTACTTTGTCAATACTTTTGGATTATCTGCTTGATATACTCTTTGATGTATCCAGGCATTACATTAAGCTATGCAGGATTAAAGGCCCTCATTCTTATTTGGGGCTCCCTGTGTTTGGATTGTTTAAATGATCTATCCAGACAGGTTCACTTAGATTATGTGACACAGAAAATTTAGATTCCAGACAAAATAAACCTTTCTTCCTTTGGTCTCAAAGAGTAGGTGAAGTAATAGCATAAACATTTGATAAATTTTATTTGATCAAAATTTTAAACTTCTGAACGATAGTCACCATAAACAAAGTTAAAATCAAAGAGACAGGAAGCAAAACTTGCAACATTTTCTACATCCTGGCAATGCCAAATTGATTTATGTTTCCCCTAAATGTTCTCTCATGCCTCTGTCACTGCTGATGCTGACCCTCTGCCTGGAAGTCCCTTCTTTCCTCTCTGTCTGACTGTTTTCTATCACCCTCGGGGCTCAGGGGAGATATCGCCTCCCCATTTTGTCCTTCCCATCCATTCCTCCCCACCCCACCTTGTCCCACCCTTCCTCCAGAGTGGTTTGGTAACTTTTTAGTGAGTTCATGAGTTCCTGTGCATCCTTGCTGTAGTACATCCCTGTTGTTTTGTAATTGTCTTCATGAATTTGCATCCTGCAGCAGATTGCAAGGTCTTCGAGGACCAGAATGCTTTTTTGTCAATGTCATAGCCCCTGTGCTTCCTAGTTGCCGCAAAAGCAAATCCAATGTATGGTGTCAAATGAACTAACTTCTGTGGATAAGAAACTTTACTGGGGCCAGTTGGCAATTCATCTAAGTGCCCTCTCTCTTTTAGGGCAGCTGGTTGTTTGAAATAAGCCCTTAGTTACTGGCAGTGACTATTTCAGAGATTCTTGGCTCCAGTTGTCTTCTGTGAAAGGATTTGACTCACTTGGCTTCATAAGTTATTTTGGACTCCAGATCTGTGACTTATATACTTTGTCATGCATGGTCTTAATTATAATCAACTAAAATAATTAGTCCTTTAGGTTTCTACCAATCCTTTAAGTTCCAACCAGAACATTTACTAAAGTAAACCACACTTTTCCATAATTTTGGGGGTGCTGTCTTGGAAATAGGTACCAGATAGAAATTTATTAACTAAGTTATCTATTATGTGGAAATAATGAAAAGAAACAGAACACCTATCAAAGCTCAGCAATGTAGGAGGAAACATTTCTATTCTAGTTTATTTTCTTAAACTCCAGATGTTCAAGCTCCAAATTTATCCAAAGGAATCCCTTATAAATTATATATTCTGGATTGCACAAGAGTTACATAGCTGCACTTTGAGAATTTAAACATGCTTTGTCCAGTACAAATTCAGCTCATTAAAAAAAAATCAAACTGCATTTTCCATCCATAGCATTGTCACTAACAATGAGTGTTCCAGGAAAGCTGAAAAAAAGGGTGGAAAAGATACTTGTAATGTTTCATATATTTTCTGGGTCTGAGAGTAACCTCTGCCTTCCACCATAATCCTGGGATGGGGATTAGAATAGCCCCTCACCCAGTTTGCCCTCCCATCCTCAGACTTGGCTAAGACTGCACTGGGACTGGATTGTAAAATTTTAAATAAAATAAACTAATGCGATTACTTGTAGTCACTTGCTATCTTCACTCCTTTGTATTATTTGAGAATGTATCTTTGCCAACTCTCTTTTCAGACCTCTCTGATTAGAGTATAAACTCATTTAGAACAGGATTTTTGTCATCTCTGCTTCCTTCACGTCTCCTTCATCCTTCAGCATAGTGCTTTATAATGCATGGGCCCAATATGTTCATTTATTCAACAAAAAGTTTTCAAAACTCATTGTGTTTAGAGAACTGTTCTAGGCCCTGAGGATAAAGGAGTATAGGTTTATTTCAGGGAATTATATTCAGGGAGAAAGGGGGAGAAAAGACACTAAACAGATAAATACGTGGATAATATTTCAGGTGGTAGTAAGTGCTATGAAGAAAAATAAAACGGACTAAGGGGACATAGATTGAGGACTGTTGTTTTCAATGAATTACTTAAGGAAGTTCTCACTAATAAGGTGGCATTGACCAGAGTGAAGTGAGGAAATGAGGCATGCTGATATCTGAGAGAATTATATTCCAGGCAGAAGGAATCACAAGTGTAAAAGCCCTGTGGCAGGAATATGCTTCGCATGTTCAAGCCACAGCAAGGTGACCAAAGTGCTGGAGAAGAGTGAACAAAGGAGATGTGCTTGAGCAATAATTTGTGGGTTAGACTAGCTGTCAGGGCTAGGTCATTTGGGCCACAGTGAAAGCTTTGGGTTTATTCTCAGTGTCATGGGAAGCTACTGATCATCTGAGCAGAGAAGTGCATGATCTGACTAATGTTTCGAAAAAAAAAACTGCAGAGGGACCGTGATTGTAGCAGAAAGACCAGTTAGGAAGGCTTTGCAAAATCCAAGTAAGATGTGATGGTGTTTGGACTATGGATGGAGTTGTATACGATCATATCTGATAAGTTTCCGTGATGTTTGATATGGTGTGGGAAAGAAAGAAAGAAAGAAGTTAGAATGATTCCAACATATTTTTGGCCCAAGCAAATGGAAGAATGGAGATGACATGTGTGTGCTGCTTTGAATTTGTAGACCCCAGAAAAGCCATGTCCTTTAATCCTCATTCAGTATTGCAGGGTGGGAGTTTTTAATTATCCATGGGGATGTGACCCACCCAATTGTGGTTGGTAACTTTTGATTAGATGATTTCCATGGAAGTGTGTCTCCACCCATTCAAGGTGGGCTTGCTTATGAGAGCCCTTTAAGAGGGAATTATTTTGGAAAGAGCTACAGAGTCCATGCAGCCAGAGACCTTTGGAAATGAAGAAGGAAAACATCCCTGGGGGAGCTTCATGAAACAATAAGCCGGGGTGAGCGGGGGAAGTTAGCAGATGTAGCCAGGTTCACCATGTGCCTTTCCAGTTGAGAGAGAAACCCTGAACTTCATCAGCCATCTTGAACCAAGATATCTTTCCCTGGATGCCTTAGATTGAACATTTCTATAGCCATACTTTAGTTGGGACATTTTCACAGCCTTAGAACTGTGGACTTGCAACCTAATAAATTCTCCCTTTTAAAAGCCATTTTGTTTCTGGTGTATCACATCCTGGCAGCTAGCAAACTAGAACAATGTGGAAGGAGCACAGTAGATATCCAACTGGTTATTTTAATCAAGCATGACTCTGGGGAAAGAGCTGCAGGCTAGAGATAGGAATTTGTGAGTAACCAGCATACAGATGATATTTAAAGCTATGGGATTGAATGAAGTTGACTAGAGTGAGTGCGATGGAGGAGAAGAGGACAAAAGACCAAGCTCTGGGTAGCTGACATTTGGAGATCAAGGAATTGAAGAAGAGCCAGTGGTGAAAACTGGGCAGGAGTTACCAGCAAGGTGGCAGGTAAAGGAAGAGAGACCGGTGTTTCTGTTGCTAAGTGCAAAAAATGTTTCAAAGGACTTTGTGTCAAATGTCTGTTCATGAAGTTTTGAATGAGTGCCAGCAATTCAGGAGGTGTTCTCAAGAGAAAGTGTCAAAAATACTCAAAACTTCCTGAAATGCCTGAGAATCTGACAGTTGAAACTAAAGATATTCAGATACTCATTTATTCCATGAAATTTTTTTCATGAAGCTTAAATATTCTGAGTCTCAATGTCATAACCTGTAAAATTAGGAATTAAACCAGGCAATCTTTGAGGTCCTTTTAAATACTAAATTGTTATTCAGTTAATATGGATTTTGCCCTCATGAGGGTAGAAGAACATTTTTGCCATCTTTGCCACCCAATAGTCATTCAAAGCTTAGTTCCCTGGTCATGGTTCTCTGTTACTCTAATTCTGCTCGTGGCTCTGGGTCAATTTTGTTGCCAGCCTTTTGGAATAAAGTAGGACAGTCTAAAATTTGGGCACTACCTGGTCTACTAATATTTTTCAGTGCATGGGGTCATGCATAGAGGCAAAAAGGCAGCATTGCGGCAACACGAGGCAGCATGTAACAGGCCCACGAGGGGACTGAGGCAGGCTTCCAGTAGCGGAAAGAGGAGGGGGACAGAACATGACAATGAGTGCACAAACAAAAGCTATTCTGCTCAACCTGAGGTTTGCAAAAGAGAGGGTAGCTCTGGTTTCCAGAAAATGCTCTAGATAGGAATCTAGTCTTTAATTATTCTAGTCTCCTTAGGAGTTTTTGGGCCTAATATAGGATTAAGTCTCAAGATCATACCCTTAGGAAAATTTTAAGTATTTCTCTTTGACCACTGGTAGCAGATGTCTGCTACCCGCACCTGTGGTGGGTCTGGCTAGCTGATCACGGCACCCTTTTCTCCTGAGTCCAGAGAGTGTTTCAGAAAACTTACCAACAGATCACACAAATAAGGGTCTGGTTTATAAAATGAAGTCTACCAGCCATGCCTGCCTTAGTCATTACCTTTACAATTGGGTCACTTGTCACTAGATGAATAGTAATGCTTGTAAGGGCATCAGCCCAGAGGTTAGAATCACTTATTAGATATTCGATGGGACATAGTATGAGTACAGGACCCAGTCATATGGAGATCCTCCCCCAGCCCTGCCTGTATATCCTGTTCTGATCGTTCATTCAGAAATCAATATTACAAAAAACTTGAACCTCACATTCCTATTGAGACGATGCTGAAACGGTGATCCTGCTGTCAGCCTTTCCATGGTTATTAGTGGTTGAGCTTTGGTGCTGAGAGCACGAGCCCCAGTCTTACCAGAGTGGAGTCAAGCATTGTGTAGGTGGGAGAAGGAGAAAATCCTCGTTAAAGGCAACCCCTACAAAACATTGCTGAGGAAAGTAAAGATTACTTTGTCTCCCTTTCTCATTGCTTTCTGCACCTCTAGTGGACATGCATATGACACCCAGCTTATATACTGAAGTTCCCTGAACAGTTGTCATGACAGGCCATTCCCTGTCACCCTTTGCCCTGGTGTGTTCATACCTAGAAGGAATGCATTCTGTACCATTTCTTAAGCATCAGCTATGTGTTAGGTGAATTCTGCGTCTTCCTGCTCCCTCCCCATGAGCCTAATCTCCTTATGTTGCTGAAAGTCTTCAACCTTCCTTGCTCTTTCCCTCTCCAACAAACTCCTGGTTTGTCTCCAGTCTCTTCTGAATTAAAATTCCCAGTCCCTCAGTACAGCTGATTGTCACTGGGTCCATGCAACTACTTCACACTAAAGAGTAAATTATTGTGGTCCTTTTCTGAAGAAAGATTGTTAACCCAGGCATCCACCCCAAGCCCCTCCTCTTTTCACCCGTTTCCATCTCTCACCATGAGGGATCTTGTGTACATGTGTGTGACAGCCCAGATTATATATGTAGAGGTTCCCAAAACAACCCTCCCAGCAGGCAACTCACCAGCACCCTTTTTCCCTGAGGTGCCCATACTAAGGATCCATTGACTTACTCTCAAGAGAGTGGAATGAAGCCCGGGCAGAACTGGAGGGCGGTTCGGAGCTGTTTGGGAAAGGAACGCTGGGCTCGTAGGTGCTGGACTGCGATTGAGATGGAGAAGGGTGGCCCAGCTCCACGTGCTCAATCTCCTGGGTCCTCAGCCCCTGTAGCGTGCGGTATTGCCAGAGAAGGCCAAAACAGGGACCACTGAAGCTTGGGGCCCAAGGCAGGGCAAGAATTACCCAAGTATGAGGACACAGCTGAACCCTAATGACTAACTGATGGCATTTCAATGTACATTACAAAATAAAAAATTAAAATGCAGGCAGAGTGAATGACAGATAATTTGGGGTTATAGAGCCCACCTACCAGCATAGCTTCCCTACATGGTTTGCATGAATTTCTTCCTTTCCTCCTCTTAGGAACCTGAGGGTTCACTAAAATCTTCAGGGTTGTAATTTTTTCAATGGCAGCTGCAACTAGTGGGGAGGATGGAAAGAAAGTAAAAAAAAAGCAGTCAATTTGGAAAAGGCAGTGGTTTAAGTGTAGATGTTTATTCCCATAAGAGGTGGCTCCAATGAACTGGATATTTCAGGATATTTCATTGCTGACATTCTTGCCATACTTGTATTCCTTCTTTTCTTTTTTCTTTTTAAACTCTCAGATTAAGCTGGGCCCTAGCATGACTTCCCAATTGCCAAGGTTTGACCTGTAGATGGGGGCGGGAAAGCCACAGAACACAATGTGGAGGTGTAAAGCAGCGGCTGTTTCACATGTGGACACCAGGCTTGGTTAGCCCCGCCCCATCCCTGCTCCTCAGAGCCCAGGGCTAAGGCACAGCCAAAGGTGCCAGCCGGAAATGGAGTATACAAATGTCTAAGGGAAACTACTCTTCTTTCCTCTGTCTTTGAGAAATTATGTTATTATTGCTAGAGAATTCACAGACCATATAACTCACCATTTCAGAGTAAAAGGCAGTTTTTACATACATCCAAAATGTTGCACAAACCATCTAATTCTAATTTCAGAACATTTCTATCACCCCCAAAAGAAAACCTCATGCCTTTCAATTCCCACCTCCCTTCATCCCCCAGCACCACTAATCTTACTGTCTCTTTGGATTTGCCTATTCTGGACAGTTCATATAAATGGATTATACAATATGTGGTCTTTGGTGTCTAGTGCATTCACTTAGCATAATGTTTTCAAGGTCTCCAAGTTTACCTATATCAGTCCTTCAATTGTTCTTCATGGTTGAAAAATATTCCATTGCATGGCTATATCTCACTTCGCTGTCTATCCATTTGTCAGTTGATGGATTCTGACATCATCAGTTGTTTCCACCTTTTGGCTGTTATGAATAATGCTGCCGTGAACATTCATGTACAGCTTTTGTGTAAACATGTTTTCAGTTCTTTGGCTGATACACATAGGAGTTGAATTGCTGAGTCACATGGCAACTCTTATGTTTAACTTTTTTGAGAAACTGCCAAGCTGTCTTCCACAGTGGCTGCACCATTTTACATTCCCACCAACACTGTATAAGGGCTTCAATTATGCTACATCCTTGCCAACACTTGTTATTCCATATTTTTGGTGTTTTGTTTTGTTTTGGTCATAGGCATCCTAGTGGGTATGAAGTGGTATTTCCTTGCAGTTTTGCTTTGCATCTCCTTAAATAACTTATGTTGAGCATCTTTTCATGTGCTTTCTGGCCCATTGTATATCTTTTTTTTTGGAGAAATGTTGTCTGTTTAAATCCTTCACACATTTTAAATTTGGGTTATTTCTCTTTTTGTTGTTAAGTTTTAAGAGCTCTTTATGTATTCTGGACACTATACCTTATCAGATATAGGAAAGGCAAATATTTTCCGCATTCTGTGTGTTGTCTTTTCACTTTCTTGATAATGTCCTTTAATGTACAAATTAAAAAAAAAATTTGATGAAATCCAATTGTTCTAGTTTGAAAGGATGTATGTCCCCTAGAATAGCCATGTTTTAATCAAAATCCCATTTCGTAAAGGTAGAATATTCCCTATTCAATACTGTATGTTTGAAACTGTAATCAGATCATTTCCCTGGAGATGTGATTTAATCAAGAGTGGGTATTAAATTGGATTAGGTGATGACATGTCTCCACCCATTTGGGTGGGTCTTGCTAAGTTTCTGTAGTCCTATAAAAAAAGGAAACATTTTGGAGAATAAAGGAGATTCAGAAAGAACAGAGAAGAACGACATAGCCATGAGAAGCAGAGAGAACCAGCCAGCGACCTTTGGAGATGAAGAAGGAAAATGCCTCCCGGGAAGCTTCATGAAACCGGAAGCCAGGAGAGAAAGCTAGCAGATGATGCCGTGTTCACCATGTGCCCTTCCAGCTGAGAGAGAAGCCCTGACCGTGTTCACCATGTGCCTTCTCACTTGAGAGAGAAAGCCTGAACTTCACTGGCCTTCTTGAACCAAGGTATCTTTCCCTGGATGCCTTTGATTGGACATTTATATAGACTTGTTTTAATTGGGATATTTTCTCGGCCTTAGAACTGAATAAATTTATTACTATTAAACTCCCCTTTTAAAAAGCCATTCTATTTCTGGTATATTGCATTCCAGCAGCTAGCAAACTAGAATGCCAATTATCTATTTTTTTTCTTTGATTGCTTATCTCTTGGTGTTTTTGAAACCTGGCCTAGCTATTTTACTTAGTGAACTCATCACGTGTTTTTCTAACATTTGTCCTCTCTCTCTTTTCAAATTTGGGAAAGAAAATTACTCAGCTTGCTCTGATGGTGTTTTCTGTCAGCTCTCCTGGAGGAGGGCCTGCCCCACATTGATCCATCAATAAAGATTGAAGGGGCGGGCCGCGGTGGCTCAGCGGGCAAGAGTGCTTGCCTGCCATGCCGGAGGACCCCGGTTCGATTCCCGGCCCCAGCCCATGTAAAAAACAAACAAACAAACAAAATATAATAAAATAAGAAAATGTTTAAAGATGTTTCCCATCCTTCCTTCCTTCTCTGTCTTTCTTTCTTTCCTTCCCTTCCTCCCTCTCTCTTTAAAAAAAAAAAAAAAAAAAAGATTGAGGCTTTATTATTTTATAAATGGTACCCTTGAATCCTTACATGGTTTCCTCGTTTAATTTGAATCATTTTGAGTTTTGTTCAAGTTCTCCCATTCAGACTTTTAATGATTTATTTTTCTTTCTTTTTTGGCATGGGCAAGCTCTGGGAATCAAACCCGGGTCTCCGGCATGGCAGGCGAGAACTCTGCCTGCTGAGCCACCGTGGTACACCCCTGCCCATGATTTTAAAGGACCTTTTAATGGAGCAACTCAGGTTGCCTCACTTGAGGAGAAAATAAAGTATCTGTAGTAAAATTGAGTGCCTTAGAGAAGTAGACCATCTTTAGGAAGGTGAGGGGTGTTCTAATCGAGATGGTGCCTCTGTATGTGATTGCAGAGGGAATGGAGTAAAACTGGCCTCCACGCGCTGTGTTTCTCCATGAGCTTATGCTTGGCAGGACCCCAGGGACTCACCCGTATCCCAGGCCAACGTCCTCCTGGGAGGGTCCCGGAGACTGACCATAGCAGGAAAGCTCTATGACCCATGAGACAACCTGGCACTGGAAACAACATGGCTTTGGCAGGGCCGTAGAAAGGACACTTTGCCAACTTAAGGCCATGAATCCAACAGGAAACTACATTTCAAGCAGAAATGAAATTCTATGAAAATATTACATATTAGGTAATGTTTGCATCATGAAGGAAATCATCTCTCTTACATTTACTCTTTTCTTCTTTTGATCCTTTGGTCCCTGTGTTCTTAATAGAATAGTGCATTGTCTCTACTGAATGCATTTTCAAGCAGATGCTTTTGACAGGCTCTTTTTGATGATATTATTGCATTTACCTTTGAATTCAAAGCACTGCCCTCCTTTTCTGCCCTAATTGTCTCCAGCAATAAGGGGAAATGTATCATTTTAGTTCTGACTGGAGGAGTAAACTTTAAGCCGAATATAATGACTTTGAGTCTCAAATTTAGCCATAGGGAATTTAGTCTTCAGCTCAACATTTCCCCCTAGTGGGATAAAATAGAATACATATTAATTAGGTTATGTGGGATGCAACCAGAGGCTTGCTTGAATCTGGTCTACTCTGTGGCAAATACTGAATGTCTACTAAGAATATTACCTAAAAGTGCATCTTCCCTTTGGAAAACCATTAGATCTCAGAGAGGGTGGAGCAATTCATTATGCTCAATAATCTCTTTTTCTTTCTCTCATAGTTACCATGGTTGGCCTTTAACAACTACAGAAATAAAAAACAGACACCAGGGCAGTGCAACGGTGGCTCAGTGGCAAGAATTTCCGCCTGCCGAGCTGGAAACCTGCGTTCGATTCCCTGAGCCTGACCATGCAAAAAAAATGTAACTACTGAATAACACACGATGCTAAAAGGAAATGTGAAAAGACAAACTGCAGACTGGGAGATAGTGTAAGAACATCATATAAATGGGCAAAGGACAGGCAATTCACAGAGGAAATAGAAATGGCCAGCAAGCAGTAAGAAAAAAGTTCAAACTCCTTAGTAGGAGAAAAATTCAAATTCAAATGAAATATCATTTTCACCATCAGATTATCAAAGTACTAGCATTGATAATTACCTGTAGGATTACCTTTACTAGAG
Source organism: Tamandua tetradactyla (assembly GCF_023851605.1). Lineage (NCBI taxonomy): Eukaryota > Metazoa > Chordata > Mammalia > Pilosa > Myrmecophagidae > Tamandua > Tamandua tetradactyla. The sequence continues at coordinate 27,358,457 of NC_135348.1, read as the reverse complement.
GTCTTTATTTCTTTACGCCACTTTCAACCACTGTCTAACATTTCCCTTCAGACCGAAGAACACTCTTTAGCATTGCTTGCCTGCCAGGTCTATGATAATGAACTTCCTCAGCTTTTGTTTATGTGGGAATGCTTTCATCTCTCCTTCGTTGTTATTTTTTACTTTCTGATTGATCTTTCCTTTTTTAATTTATTTTTCCAAATTGTGAAAAATAACATAAATACCAAAAAAGCAATAAATTTCAAAGCATACCACAGCAATCAGTTATAGAACAGATTTCAGAGTTTGGTATGGGTTACAATTCTACAATTTTAGGTTTTTACTTCTAGCTGCTCCAAGACACTGGGGACTAAAAGAACTATGAATATAATGATTCGGCAATTATACTCATTTGTTAAACCCTACCTTCGCTGTATAACTCCACCATCACCTTTGACCTTACTCCCACTCTTTTGGAGTGTTTGGGCTATGCCCATTCTAACTTTTTCATGTTGGAAGTTGTGATTGATAATATGGAATAGGGGAATAGAATAGCTAATGATCTGGCGAGCCTGGCCCCTCTGGGTTTCAGGACTTATCTGGCCTAGGAACCATCTGGAGGTTGTAGGTTTCTGGAAAGTAATCATAGTGCATGGAATCTTTGTAGCATCTCAGATAAAGCCCTAAGTGTTCTTTAGGGTTGGCAGGAATGGTTTTGGTTGGGCTTTGGCAAACCATCATAGTGTTGTAGGCAGCCCCTGTTTGTTTTAAAGCCACTTCCTATTGCAGCAGGCAGGCCCCTGTTTACTCAGGTCATTCCCTGTTTGAAAAATCTCCCAGGCCCTGAGATGGTCAATAGGCAGGATAAGAGAAGTCCCTGTGAAGCCCTCTCCCTGCTAACCGCTCATCCGCTTCTGAAAATCCAGATTCGTACCCTTCCCAATTTATACCAGCCAATCGTTTACCTTGTCTTTAATGTCATCCTGTTTATAAAAACGGATGTTAACCTTTTGTTCAGGGCTCAGACTTTCAGAGGCTACTCTGCTGAGCCCTATGGCCATGGATGAATAAAAACCTACTTACTGAAACATCGGAGCCTCGGTCCTGGTTTGTTCTGTTTCTGTGTAACATTCCAGGAGGCTTGAAGCCTTGTCCCTGTTTCGCGCAACAATAGGTAGCAATATCTAGCTGAAGTCTGTGTTAAGAGTAGCTTCTGGAGTAGCCTCTCAACTCTATTTGAACTCTCTCATTCCCTGATACCTTATTTGTTACACTTCTTTTCCGCCTTTAGACCAGTCAGGACGGCATTGCCAATCCCATGGTGTCAGGGCCAGACTCATCCTTGGGAGCCATGTTCCACATTGCCAGGTGGACTTTCACCCCTGGATGTCATGTCTCACCTAGGAGGTGGAGCATAATGAATTCACTTGCAGAGTTCTTCCTTCATTTTTGAAAGAAAGTCTCAACAGATATAAAATTCTTGGTTGACAGTTGTTTTTCTTTCAGCACCTCAAGTATTTCAACCAACTGCCTTCCTGGCTCCATGGCTCCTGATGAGAATTGAGAACTTAATCTAATTAGGACTCCTTTGTACATAACACATTGCATTCAAAGTGCTCTCCTTGTCCTTTGCATTTGACAGTTTGATCAGTAAGTGATGGGACACAGTATTCTTCAGGTTTATGCTATTTGCTGTTCTCTGGGCATAGTTATATCTTTTGCTAACTTTGGGAAGCATTCTGTCATTATTTCTTTGAATATTCCTTCTGCCCTTTCTTTTCCTTCTGACATTCCCTAGTGACCTGAAGTAGCTAATCAAAAGCAGTGAGAAGTGTTTAGACTGCAAACCCCCAAACCTTGGAAAACTGGGCCTTTATGTCCCACTCTGACATGAGTAAGCTGCACCAGTCCCTAACTTCTGCCTGCTGTGAGGTTGGAGGATGGGGGATGTTTGTCACGGCTAGAAAGAGCAGATCACTGGTATTTACCACAATTTACCAGCTTTTTCCTCCCACTTTTTCTTGGATGCTGCACTGGACTCTGGAGTTTCAAAATAGTCAATTCAGATAGTTCCTGCCAGGTTCATAGTTGTTCTGGTGCAGGGACTGAGCCCTAGGGCTTCCTGTTCTGCCAACTTCCCACAATCCCTCAATCTGTTCAGATTTCAAATGGGCATATGCTTTGACCCAGCCATTTTACTTTTTCAAATCTATACCAAAGAAATATTCTTATATAGACCCAAAATCTCTTAAGAGTGATATTTCATTGCCACAATGTTTATAAGAAAATTCTATACAAATTAAAAGTCCATCAGTGGAGAGTGGAGAATGGAGATGTGGTTAAATTAATTATGGAACATTCCCCTTATGGAATGCTCTACTGCCATTCAAATAATGAGGTAGATCTATATATACTGATGTGGAAAATCTTCATGACCCTTAGGTGAAAAACTCAAATCACAGAACAAATTTGATCACATTTTTTGTTTAAAAAATATGTGTAAATGTACATAATGTGTATACAGTTTCCTAGAATGGAAATTATAGGAGAGGAATAGGTGTTAGTAAGGAAAGTCTTTCAACCTTCTTTATCTGTATACTTTTCTATCATTGGATATCAGTATTCATTTTCTGTTGTTCCATCTGAGTATTATTTGTTTGTAAAAGGTAAACAAAAATAATTAGATATTATTACTTCCTGTTCATATAGATGCACTAATGTTCATATGGTGACTTCTGTACTATAGAATACAGAAAGTTTTAATTTAGCACAGCAGCAAGACTAAGTCCAGTGACAAGTCTTTGATCAACTGTCATTTTTCAAAAACTCTCAGTCCATGAATAAACACTTTGCTGGAGAAATACATGGATCTGTGATCTCCAAGATAGTCTAAACCTTCCCCTGGCCTCATCACTGCCAGAGTCAACACTGTTTACTCAGTGCACCGAGAAGGAGCCGTGGTGGATGAGGTGGTGGCGGAGTTCCTGGGGGTGATGAGTGCAGCCTGAGGTGCTCCAGTCCTTATGCCTCTCCACAACAAACGCTCTCAAACATGGCCTGACCAGCAAGGGGACAATTAGCTCTAAGGCAGTCACTTTGGTCATTCCCATTTAGAAAGAAGATGGAATTCCAAAGGAGATTTTCATGTCAACCTGTATGCATTCTTAAAACAATGTATTCATTTTCAAAGGAGTTTATAATTTTTTATTTTTTGCTTAAATCTGTTAAGGCATAAATATGCCCAGGTTAACTCCATAGCAGCATTTACAAATTCCCTTATGCATGCTGCGCCTTCTTCCTTATAAGACCAACTGTTGTGAAAAGAGCCCAGTGTCCCATCCCAAAGGATTTTGTGCTTTTATCCTTCATGAACTCTTTCAAGTGTTTTCTCAGCTTAAATGGTCATTCCCTTTATTTAGTTCTTCAAGAAGGACCCAGAGAGTTTTTATGTTACTTCCCCCTTATTGTCTTTCCTTTCTCTGAAGTACAGTTCTTTATTTCTCATGTGAGAAGAGATATTGTGCTGTATTACACTGGAAATACCCAACACTTCAATACCAATTACAGAGGAGAATTGATGCTAAGGTTTCCTTCTTTGGATTTTGATGAAATGTCATATTGATCACATATTGTTTGCTACCATACTTCCTTTTGCTTCTACAACTTATAAACCAATACTTTTTTCATCAAAATTGACTTTTTTTTTCTTTTTTGTGAAAAATAGCACATATACAAAAAAAACCAATTCAATGCACATCACAATAATTAGTTGTAGAACAGATTTCAGAGTTTGGTATAGGTTACAATTCCACAATTTTAAGTTTTTCACTTCTAGCTCCTCTAAGACACTGGAGACTAAAAGAAATCCCAGTTTAATGATTCAGCAATCATATTCATTTGTTAAACTCTACTTTCTCTGTATAACTCCACCGTCACCTTTGATCTTTCTCCCGCTCTCTAGGGGTACTTGGGCTATGCCCATTCTAACTTCTTCTTGTTGGAAGGGGCTGTCGATAATATGGGATCGATGGGAGGATGGAGCTGGTTGATGTTCTGGAGAAGCTAGCCCCTCTAGGTTTCAGCACTTATGTGGTCTGGAGGTTGTAGGTTTCTGAAACGTTACCCTAGTGCATGGAACCTTTGTAGAATCTTATATAATGCCCTCGATGTCCTTTAGGATTGGCAGGAATGGTTTTGGTTGGGATCTGGCAAGTCATCAAACCAACACTCTTTTATGTCTCATTCTAAGGTCTAAATTTGGAATGGACATTGAGGGAGAGATTAAAATATCATTCCTGACTCATATATTTTGACAGCATTACAAAGGTTGCCAAGAATTATGTACTAAAACTAATAATGGATGTTTGTTGTTCCTTAACTTTTTTTTTTTTCACGTGAGCAGGCACCAGGAAGCAAACCCTGGTCTCTGGCATGGCAGGGGAGAACTCTGCCTGCTGAGCCACTGTGGCCGGCTCTGTTCCTTAGCTTTTGAGAAGACTAAAGAGTGCTGAGATATTGGCAATGATTGACCATAAGCAGTCTGTATGCTTATTTATTATCAGGTAGAAAGTGAGACTGTTGCAAGGTTTTAAGCAGAGGAAAATATGATGGCAATTAAGTTTTAGAGAAATCATATAAGTAGCAATCTGAAGGAGTAACTTGAGGGTATGAAGAGAGGGTGTAGGGATAGAAAAATAATTAAGTGGCTACAATCCCGATCCTTTTTTGTAATTTAAAAAGCTTATTTCAAGCTCTTACCTCAGCCATCCATAGACACATTCAAAAGTATGGGATCATGAACTTCCAAATATGACCATTTCATTCTTGCTTGCCGACCACTGAAGGGTAGTTATATCTTACTCAGACTAAGCAATGGTCAAGGGGCCATTTTAAATAATGGACCCAATTAAGGAAATTGTTGGGAGCTGCCACAGTCTAGGACTATAAATCCATGTGTAAACTTCCACTTGAGTTTCCCTTTTGGGTCACATTTTTGGAGATAAGCATTGGACAGTTGGGTTCTGTGGAACACATCATTCAAGGAGGACAAAGAAAACAGTCCAGGAAAGTTGATGGAGAATTCTTCAGAGAGATGAAAAGCAATTTTGAAGATATTGGTGTCACAGAGACCATAGGAAAGAGGAGAAAACTTGAATGAAGAAGCGTTAACAAATCTAAGTGTTGCAGAAAGGTGAAGTGAGTTAAGGACCAGAAAGTAGCTATTGGATTCAGCAATTAAGATATCATTCATGTCCTCCACAGAAGCAGTTTCAGTCAAATGGTGAGTTCAGGAGTCATACTGGGGTGAACTGAAATTAGATTGGAAGTAAAGAAGTGGAGGTGGTAACATCCAACTGCTCCTTCATAATGTTTGTCTGTGATGCAATGTGATAAGTCAATAAATAGCTAGACTTGTAATAGAGTTAAGGGAGTGAATAAATATTCTTACAATCTGAGGCCGAGAACTCCATTGTGAGGAAGATGCTGAAGATAGAAGAGAAAAGAGAAGTGAAAATATGACAATTTTTTTTTCCTTCAAGATGGGGGAAGGAGAAAAGTAGATTGCAGGTGTAAATACATTTGTAGTTGAGGAGCAGGAAGTTGAGAGTTGTGACCTGATAGCTCCACTTATTTCTGTGAATTCAGAGTCAAATTTATCATCTAAGAAGGCACTGGGATCTGAGGGCTTGAAGAGACAAGTTAAGAATTAAGATAGCTATTTTGGGGATTAGGAAAAGGGTTGGATCAGGGACATGGAAGGAACTTCAGGACTCATGTGAGGATGAAAAACATAAAACTGGAGTAGCACAAGTCTATTTGATGTAATATTCACCCCCTCTAGCACCATGGACTACTCAGCAGTCCAGCTATGAGGGTGAAGAAGGCAGTTGTTCGTAATGATTCAAGATTGGGGGTTTAAAGAGTGACCACCTCAAGAGATTAAGGAAAAGTGGAGATGAGAAAGCTGAGATAACAGTGATTGAAGAGATGACCAGAGGATCAGATCTGAATAGGAGAATCAGTAAGGGACCTCATGGATTAATAGAGGGGTTAGAAGACTAGAAGTCCAAAAAAGCAGGTGTAGTAGAAGTGACAGAGCTTCTGAGGTTCAGCAGAGGATGGAAAGCCTTGAGAATCAAGGGAATCAAGTTTGGAGTGTTTTCTGGGTTCTCTATACAGACATTGACATTCTCTGAATGGTGGCAACAAAATTGAGGCATGGAGGAAACCTGTGATTCAGATGTTTGAGTATTTAGTAAATGTGAGAGAAGGCTCTGGAAAATCCAGAAGGTTGAGATGTGACAGAATAATGATGTGACAAATTCTTTGACATGCCTCACCTTGAGGCATAAGGTTTAGTTACCCTCTATTTGAATCAGGGTTGGCCTGTGACTGCTTTGAACAATGGCAAATGTAACCCAACCCTGGTCCCAGGCTGAAGGAGTGAGGATGGAGGGGTAAGTCACCACCTTATCTTACTTGGCTTGCTGCAGTGGCCTCCGTGCTGGTTGATCTGCTTCTATCCTTGTGTGTCTATTTGCATCACAGTGGCCAGACTATAGTTAAAACCCAAGTCAGATCATGTATCTCCTCTACTCAGAACCCTTCAGTGGCTCCCCAGCTCATGCTCAGTGGAAAGAAAAAGCCTTTTCACTGACCTCCTAGACTGTGTGAGGTCTGGTTCCTTGTCACCTCTCTGTCTTCACTGCCAAACGTCTTCCCTCACTCTGCTCCATCTATCCTGGCTTCTTTGCTGGGCTTCAAACACACAGCCATCTCACGGCCTTTGTACTTGCAGTTCTTTCTGTTTGAAAAGCTCTTCCCCCAGACATCTGCATGGCTCACTGCCTCGACTTTGACTCAAAAGCCACTTTTCTCTGTGAGTCCTTCCCAGACCACCTGCCTAGCATTTCATTACCGTTCTGACCCCAACATTTTAAATCCTGCTTCCCCACTTTATTATTATTTTTAATTGCATGTATCTCCGTCTTAACAGTCTTGTGCTCACAGTCTGTCTCCTCTATCAGAATGTAAATTTCCTTTGAAGGCAAGGATTTTTTTTCCCTGTGTGTCTGCTACATGGTAGGTGGTCCATATTCATGAAATAAATTAATTCATTAGACCTATTCTAGGACACCAAAGGTCATCATCTCCAGCCTAGTCCAAGGGGTATGCATCTGTATAGGTGATGCTTTCCCCCGAAAGAATTCTAAGAGGAGCTATAGGATTAAGGTTTGCAGCATTCTTCTGTCCTCTCTGTGAAGAGTGAGAAGAGGAAATAGCAGTGAATACAGGAAGTCCCAGTGATCTAAAGCTTGGCTCTCAGCTGTCGCAACTCACCCATCTCCCTGGCAGCTAATAGTAGTGACAAGGCTCACAGAGACAGTTTTAATTCTAGCATTCCATGTGCATTCTTTACCTAATTAGAAATTCCTTTATCTGGCTCCTATTATTTCCTTTTAAAGAATTAAATTGTCAGGAATATGTTAAACAAAAGACATAGGGCACTAAACATTATGTAATGGAATAATTTTACAGAAGAAAGCAATGTGAAATGCTTTGTACTCACCACATCTGTTGCTATTATTTTCGTTGTACAGTTAGTAGTTGACGCTGTCACAAAAGACCGTCCTTACCAAATGGGTAAATGAAGAACACACAATCTCAGGGGCCCTGTAACCAGAGGTCACAGTACTAAGGCAGCTGCCAAGGCCTCCCTAAGAGTTTCTCTGTGAGATTCAAGATCTAAAGTGGCTCTAAGTTTAGGCCCCCCGAGACAAAGCAACATTTGGAGATGGGGCCAAAGCAACTTCAAGATTAGAAGGCTCCTGTGCAGACTGGGGAAAAGGGGAAGGAAGGGAAGCTGTCCACATTGTCCACAGAAGCCAGCCATGAGGAGAGCACTCTGCAGAAGAGTTCTCGGCCTGTTACCTGGGGGTGAGGATGCTGCTGGCACGTGAGTTCCTCGGTGCCTGGCCCACCTTGCAGACCTCCACATGGCTTAACCTCCCTTCAGCCCAGAATTAGACTTGAACTGATGCTTGATGGAATGGCTTCCTTTGACCTGTGGTTTCTCTGGCATAGGCCCATTTCTTTGGCACACCTACTTCCCTGGTATCAAGACTCCAAATGATCTGTTTCTTTTCCCTAGCAATTGTTTTCTCTTTTGAGTTTTCATATGTGAAAACTCCACTGAGGAGCTGGAAGCTCATTGGAATACTACTCAAGTCATTAGGATAGAGATACTGGGCTCGGCATCTATAATCGTATAATAATTATTAGCATGAGAGGAGTTCCTGAGCTGAGTCTACAGTGACCATTCAGAGGAGAAGATATTAAATCACAATACATTGATATCAATGAGAATAATCTATGGAGATTATAGACCTAACATAATATTTGTGCATAACACATCATTAAAAACTAGACAGACACTAATATTTTCTAGAAAATGGTCTTTGAAATGTTCTGGCTGTCTCATGGAGACTGAGGGAAAATGATTCTCCTGTGTTTTTCTTCTGAAAAATGATCTGACAAACCTATTTGTCTCATAGACTAAACTGGAAATAATCAACTCAAGGGCTCAGAACTCTTCCAAGGTAGACTTTAGAAGCAAACACAGACTAAAAATTACAGTTATTTAGTATATCACTGCTGAGATGAAAAGCACCTTAGAAGAATAAGAACAAAATTATGACAGAAGGCTTTGAGCATCAATAGAGATCTATGCCTTCAGAGTGAAACATTCTTCAGTTACCATCTCTTTCTCAATGGGGATGGAAAATTCTGGCTCCTTTCCTTTATCTTGAGCTATACATTCAAATTCAAGTTTATTCCCCTTCTATCTTTGATTTTGGGGAGTAGATATGTGTGAGAGTATCAGATTTTTATAATATTATGTCTTGAAGCATCTTTAAGTGTCTTTAAAAATGGAAACACATGGAGTAAGTGTAACAGTTTTAGAGATCAGTCACATAAATGACTAGTCAGTCACTTGATTCAATACATACCAAGTGGTAGTTCAGCGGACTAATAAGTATTAAACAGAGGAATTTACATCCTGTTATCACTTACATAGGATAAGAATTTTAAATTAGATTACTGATTTTAAAAATCCTCTTCCTTATTTTAAATATACTTATTCATATGCTACATGTCACTACATATTACATTTCTTATCCCAAAATACTTGCCTATAAAAATTTGTTTACTTAAGCAAAATGACTGCCTAATAAAATTTCCCCTGCCAAGTTGTCAAAGGAATAATAATGCAATCTTAGGCAGAAACTCAAGCACTGAGATAAAAGCCATATCTGAGTATCTGATGTATTTTATTTGTTCACATTTCTCCTATTTGAGATTAACACTACTTCATTCGACAGTTTAAAAAATCATTCTGTAAACAAAATAGGAAACAGCAGCAACAGCTAAAATAAAGACACAATATATAAGAAATGAAAGGAGTATTCTGAATAAGCAAAGAAAATATGACCATGATTATGAATTCAACAGTAAGAAGACGAAATCTCCAATGTCTGTAAAAAAACAAAACCATAATAGTAATTAAAAAAAACGAAGCAAGAATTCAAAGTGCAGGTGTGCTAGTTATCATTTCCACATCCATTCAGGAAATAGATAGAGCATACTATTCTTTTATATAAAGTGACAAGTTTTGTTTTAAAACATTCAGTTACATTATCTTGCAGGGTTTTTTTTTCAGTTTATATTATCTCTACTTTACAGATGGTCATACGCAATACATTGTACAATTTCTTGAATCTATGGAGATTATGAAAATGGTAAAGCCTATTATTTTTGCTTTATTTGCAATGAATAACAAGAAGCTGAAAATCCAGTGTCAGAAGTATCAGTACTTTTACTCTTTCAAAAAAAAAAAAAAAGGAAATCCTGAAGCCTCTATTATCTTTGCTGCCTCTTCCAGATTCTCTGTAACAAAGGATGGTTCGTTTTCAATGAATTCTGGCCATCAGACATGATCAGAATCATTTTATTTTAAATGCAGAATTGATCTGGCCATTCGTCCAAATGGGTAAAATAAACTGTTATTCTGGCGTCATGTTTAAATCACTTATACATTCGCAATTGTTTAGATCCTTAAATGTTTTGCCCTTGAAAGGGAGCATCTGTTGAATGCGACTTTTGAATTGAGGACTTGTATGAAATCTTTAAAAAATATTTGTAATGCCTCCTAAAATGGCGTGGTATAGGACTTACCCCAGCTGACAATGCCTTTTCCACTTAAGAATATTCTCGTATTTGTGGCCTTTCATTTTCCTTACCATTCCAATTTGAAAAGCCCCAATACACAAATGACTGCCACCCTGTTTGGTGTGAAACAGTACAAGTTTTTAAACCATGTATACAGCTCAACAGCAATATTAATAAGCTCTAATACACACATACCACTGACAGATTGCTGTTTTGGAATCCACTGAATAAACTGTATTCTGGCCAACCCCCCCTCCCCCAAGAGAACAAGAGCCTGGGCTCTCCCTACATCGAGGCGTTTGCAAACCTCTCCAGCAGTTTTCATTCTTCTGTGAAAACACCAGGCTTCGAGCTGGGTACTAATAAATATTTAATTTAAAGGAAAGGAACCCCGACACAGAAGAACATAAAAAAGCCCCTTCCCCCGTCCAGGCGTCCCCCTCCCCAACGGGGGCTGGCGTGTCAGCCCGACACCGCGGAGAGCTCGTAGTCACTGACGGAGGTGAGCGGCTTGCCCATCATCCGGGTGTTTTTCGCGCTGGTCACCCTGGCCATCATGCACACGGGCTTGTCAAAGTACTTCACCAGGGCGGGCTCCGTCAGCAGGGAGGCCAGGAACTGCTCGAAGGTGATGGCCCAGTCCCGGTCCAGGCTGGAGCTCCGGGGCAGCGCCGCCGTGCCCTGGCCACTGCGCACCAGGACCGTGTCCTCCCCGATGTCCTCGCAGTGCAGCTTGTCCTCCTCGTGGGAGCCGGCGCTCAGCACCGAGTACGAGGACATGGAGCTGTCGTCCTTGGTGTCGTCGTCGGAGATCAGCATGGACGAGCACGCCCCGTTGTCCCGGGGGGAGGAGTCCTCCAGCTTGATGTCCTCCATCTGCCCTCCCAGAGAGGGGTCCTCGCTGTCGGCCCCCAGGCTGGCGGGCAGGGGCTCGCCGGCCTCGGCCCCGTAGGCGTGGCCGGGCGCCTTCTTGGAGAGGAGGATGCCGGGGATGGCCTGGTGGCAGGAGGGCCCGCCGCCCCCCGCCTCCCGGGCAGGCGGGCCGGTGAAGAGCTTGCCCACTTCCCCGATCTCCAGCAGCAGGCTGGTCACGGCGGCTGTGGCATGGTAGAGTTCCTGCTCGTTGGGGTCCTCACTGAACATGTTGTACATGGTCTTACACAGCTCGATGAACTGCCCCTGAGAAAGGGATTCGGGAAAACACAAAGAACGTGGTCATTTTCCTGGGGAGCGCAGAGGCGGGACTGAAGTGGGCTGTGAAACCATTTAAAATCAGGACTCCCCCCTGCCCGCCTCTAGGCATCTGCTCTCACTCTCGCCACCCCAAGCATCTCCCAACATTCGAGTCTCTGTCAACTCTGAAGCAACTGTTCTCTAAGCGTCTGCCTCTGAGGTTTCCCCAAAAGGTTTCCCCTTTCAAAGGACTCCAGTAAACTAAGCAAGGGCCACCTTCAAGAGGCAGAGTCATCTCTCTACCTAACCAAAAAGTCACACCCACAATCGGGCGTGCCAACACCTCCATACAGATAATCTCATCAAAGAGTTTCCACCCTACCGTATTGAATCAGAATTAAAGGCTTTTCTGGGGTACACAACACTTTCAAACCCGCACAGGAACCAAAACAGATTAAATTCCTGTTTTGTCAGCTTTAAATCACAGTGACTGTAAACTGTCTGGACACCACTTATACCCTATCCCTGGCACATATTAAATGCTCAATGGCCAGGCTTAAAAAAAAAAAAAAAAAATCAGGACTCCCAGAAGGTCTTCCCAAATTCCTAGGATGGATTCATGTGCTGCTCAAAGTCTCTTTAGTGATATTTCTGATATTTGGTGAATTATGAAAATTTCCAAACATATATAAAAGTAGAAAGAATGAAATCATCAACCTTCACATATCCATCACCTAGATTCAACAGTGATTAGTATTTTAAACATTTCCTTCATTAGCTGTTCTTCTTATTCTGTTGTTCTTTGTTGAAGGAGTTTAAGAAAACCCCAGACAGCCTCTCATTTCACTTTGACACACTTCAGTATAGATCTCCATATTTCAAAGGTTAGCTCAGATCCCTTTTTCCATGACATCCCCTGATTGCCCCTGACGTCTTCCCACCTTCATTTCTGATTATGTATCTGTTCCTCTGTTATGAAACTAAGCACATTCTATCCTGTGTTGTAATTTTCTATATTGTTTTTTTCACTCATTACGTTTCAATCTGAAAACAGCATGGGCTTGTCTTTGAGTATTTGTGTGCTTTTAACATCTTGGGATGACAGGTGTGTACTTGGAAAATGGAACAGTGCTTGGTTCACATTTTCTCTGAGTAGGTCATTTTCTAACAACCCAGTATAGTTTTGATGCAAAAAAAAAAAGTGCACAAAATAATATCAAACAGATGCTAATTAAGCGCCCCCAGTTACCATTATATTTGAGGGGTACTTAGTCTACATTTTTCTATGGCTGGAAAACAGAGCTTCAAGGTTTGAAATAGATGAAATAAACAGTAAAGCATGTACCTGATTTAATTTGGGTAAATCCTTTGCATTCTTTGACTTAGATTTATTTTCTGGAGTCCAGAGTCTCAGGTAGTTACGGTTTTCTTGAGAATGTGTCCTCTTCCCTAAAACCCAAACGTCAAGGAACATGTTCAAAGGTCAAGAGAATGGTGTTTGGCCAGCAGAAAGGTAAATATATAGATGAGAAAATCTGTACCTTTGTCTGTTTTTAGACTCACTGTAACAAAGCCATCATCTGCACTCTGTTTGCCTCTGGTATCCAATCCAACAACTACCAAGAAATATTCAGAAGAGAAATCAGAATGGTGTAAAATATAACCATATACTTAGCATTTATAGAAGAAAATAGAAAAACCTCTAGTGAGGGTTGACAGATTTTGCAGTTTAATTTGAATTTCATATAAACAATGAATAATTTTTAGTGTAAGTATATCCCATACAAATTTTTTTTTAATGGGACATGCTAAAAAAAATTTGTCATTTATTCTAAATTGCAATTTAACTAGGTGTCCTATATTTTATTTGGCAACCCTACCTCTAGGTGGAGGACTCTCACAGAATTCTTTTTCTCAACTGGGGGATCAGAGTGGAATGAAGAATTAAAAGGATGATGTTATGGAGTTTTCGGTACTTAAAAAATATATAGTGCCTGCCCCAATAAATGCTGATTTCCCTCTCCTCTCTGCTATATTACTAACTTTACTTTGCATATGTGAGACTGGATTTTCTACCAGACCCTGTAAAACATAAAAAACTCACTCTTTTAAGGAAATTAAAATCTACGCAGGCAGATAAAAGTAAAACAAAAAAATCTTTTGCTAATATGCTATCACTATGAAATTCCTTCAGATTCATAATTTGGCATTTCAAAAATATGATTTTCAAGGAACCCACTTATAATTGCTTTTTTTTTTCTCTTTTTAAAACAGGACATTTACAGGGCACGAAGGACTTCAGAAGGGAGTGATATGTAAGTTTCAGATCCCTCTTCCAGCACTTCTTTAACGATTCAAAAAGCTAGCTTTGCCAGATATGTGACTTTTACTATATTGGTGTTAAACTAATCTCAGTAGGTTTTAAGACAGAGCGAGGGCAATGCACTACATGTCATCTAGAAATTCCCCTCGTCTTCTTTTCCCCCCTTTCCCCCTTTCCTCTTAATGATGAAAATGATTTTGGAAACAAGTGAATATTTAAAAAATGGATCCTATACAACCATTTAAAAACAATGTTTTCAAAAAAGTTTTAATGACATGGAAACATGCTTACTGGATTTTAAGTGAAAGAGATAGCATACAATAATGTGTAAACAATTTGTTCCCAATTACATGTATTATTATTCTAACTACATATATCATGATTTTTAAAGATGGAAAAAGAAATATTTCAAGCTATTAATAACGGTTTTCTCTGTTTGGTAAGATTTTAAAACATCTTTAGCTTATTTTGTATAATTTACCTATAATTAAAAAAATTAAACACAAAACAATATTACTATTAGGATTAAAAACATGTTTAAAAAAAGCATCTTTCAGAATAAAAAAGCATCTTTCTGTGATATTAAATATTATTGTTACGTGACCATTCCGTGGCATTTTTGAAGCAAATGAATTATTTTCTGAGATGAATGTCCACTAAGGAAGATAAGGCTATTATTGCAGCCACAGAACTGCTACTGTTAAGAATATTGTAGGACAAACTAAGGCACTGTGTTAAAAGCTTTAATACGTGATTTCATTTGAAACTTTATAAACACCCAATATGATAGCCATCCTCTCCATTTTCCAAACAAGGAAACTGAAGCTCAGAGAGGCAAGGAGACTGCCTGAAGGCAGAGAGCAGGCCTTCTGTCCAAAGCATGTAACCTCAACCTCAGCTTGCCAACAACAACAGGACTGAGTTCTCCGTACTCCTCTCTACTCAAACATTTATGTGCTTACAGCTTAAAGGCGGATCTAAGATGTGCTCATGTGGGGACTGAAAGGTTGAAGAGGAAAAGGACCACAAGAAATCCACATTTACTTTCGGACTCAGGTGAGGGCATACAGCTGCCTTAATGATGAATTTGAATGTCAATAATTCACCGCAGAAGCTGAGAGATGGTTGCTTAGACAAAATAGTACCTCATACAGGGCCAGATAGTAACTGATTGAGGCTTTGTGGGTCATATGCTCTCTGCTCCATTTACTCAAGTCTATTGCTGTTGCACAAAAGCAGCCACGGACAACGAACAAACAGGTGAGCTGGACTGTGCTCCAATAAAACTTTAGGACACTAACATTTAGATTTTATAATTTTGCATGCAACAACATATCATTCTATTTTTTTTTAAACCATTTAAAAATGTAAAAACTATTCTTAGTTCACAAGCTGTACAAAACAGTAGTAGGTAGAATTTGACTCGTGGGTCCTAGTTGGCCGATCCCTGATGTAAGAGCAAAGGTGGACAGGAGAGAATGCTCTCAAAAAATTCCAGCCCTGATTTTAGGGAGCAGCATAGCAACAGGATGATGTCCTTAATGAGCAGACCCTTGCAGGGAGAGGGGGCAAAGGATCTAGCCATGGTTTTTCTAAGCCAGCAGGACACAAAGTTCATGGAGCCTACGGTGGAGACCTTCTCCCCAGCGGTCACCCAGTCTCAAATGCACGGAAGGGAAATAACCTATCAGGCAGCGGTAATCACATACTTCTTTGACTGACTTGAAAGGTAGTCACCTTTGGAAGCATGTCTTTTTCTAATAACAGAGGGCTTTGTAGAAAGGAAATACGAGTGCCTTGGGTGAGAAAAGTCACTTACCATGTGTGCATTCTGGGGTAAGAAAAGTCACTTACCATGTGTGCATTCTGGGGTGATATCTTCAAAGAAGTATTGAGTAGCTTCAAAAGCAGAATCTGGCTCATCTTGATCAGTGGATGGCTCTAGAGAAGGGAGGGAAGAGAATTCTCTTTCATATTGGCAAGGTCATGACTCAATGATAGTGTGCCGCAATCATTAAAGCATAATATAGGAGAGGATATTATTAGAGGATATGACAGGGTAAAAAAGCTCAAGTTACAAATGTGGGGCAGGGTCACACAATTGAGGGTTCTGAACGCCGACTGCCTCTAAAACCTTAAGCGTGTGTGGGGTTTACTCCATTTCCAACCACACCTTCCTTTTTAACAACCCCACAAAGAAAATTTCCTCTGCATATGGAGAATTTTCCAAATCCTGTGGAATAATGTTTTACAAACCAAATTTTCGGAAATGATATGCTAGAAAGATAATAATCCCTGTAGTGGGTTGAATTGCATCCCTAAAATGATAAATGCGGCTCCTATTCCCTTGCATCTGTGAATGTCACCCTATTTAGAAGTAGGACCTTTACAAATGTAGGTAATATAAGGTCATACTGGATGAGGGTGAGCCCTAAATCTAAAGGCTGGTGCCCTTTTAAGAGAAAGGAGAGGGATTTGGGGATACAGAGACATAGAAAGGAGAATGGTATGCAAAGATGGAGGCAGAGACTGCAATGATGCAGCTATAAGCTAAGCAAACAAAGAGAGAGATAGGGAAGAGACTTTCTCTCAGAGCCTACAGAAGGAACCAACCTTGCCGACACCTTAATTTCAGACCTCTAGCCTCCAGAACTGCACGAGGATAAAATTCTGTTTTTCAAAGCCTCCCACTTATTCCTGTCAATGGTAAAGCTGCTTCCTCTAGGTGCAGACTCTCAGCATGTCCTCCAGTTTTCTCTTTCACAATCCTTGTGTCCATATGCTATCATGGACAGATGTCCGTGCTTTTCTATTACTACAACTCAGACCTCAGACAGGTACATGACCATAAATCCAGCATATGCTGATTCAGAGAACTTATATAGGTGGTCATCTTTCAGTTTCAGTGACCCATTTTTGATTATGTGAATTTAAAAGGGGCTGAACAGGTTACTCCAAAAAAGATATTTTGAGTCAGCTCATGGCTACCAGTACAGGTGCTACTGTGTGTAGCTCACTTACCAGGCAAGACATGCATTTTGTACAGGAGTTTGAGTTTCTCTGTGAGATCCCCATGGCATGCAGCACCTAGAAATCACATAAGAACCAACAGTAAATGCTTAGTGTGCCCTGAAAAGTCAACTTTTTACAAACTGAAACGAAGACACTGTGACAGAAGGTGTGGCCAGGAAAAGTTTGGGCTAGAGCTCAGCATCTGGAGCCAAGATGTCTGGTTTTAAATCCTCTGTGCTTACTATGTGCTCTCAGGCCAGTTCACCTCCCTGCACCTCAGCTTCCTCTCTACAAGGCGCAATGATAATAGAACGTTCTACCAGCGGTCTTGACATTAAGATGCCATGAAATGCCAATTAGCGATTAGATTGGTTAATAAGTATAAAATATTTCAAATAGTGGCTGGCACATAGCAGACTACTGTCATCAATAAAAGAGGTTATGCGTTTGGGCCCCCACATCCTGAATAACTATTAGAGAGAATTCAGAAGTCATTTCAACGTATGTTTGCAAAAACATTATTACTCATTTTAGAAGGCTTACTAGTTCTTTTACGTCCTGCTAAATGTTTCCTCATTTTAATTTATTGTAATACATCTGTCATTTTATCATCAGAGCTTCAAGCCCTCCAAATACTCTTACTTTTTCCATTAAAGACGATATTTATTTTAGAAATCAGAAAACTCTTTCTGATGATTCATTCTCAGAGCGTCTACTTAAAATGATGAGATATGCAAAAAGAAGAAGAGGCAGCATAGAATCTGGGCTGGAAGGAACAAAAGGGGTTGTCTAGATCAACCTTCTACTTGAGGAGAAACCTCTTCCAACACACCCTTGTCAGACAGGAATCCAGCAACTGCTCTCGAACATTTTCAAGACAAGAAGCTCATTAAAACCAGGGGCATTTCAGCTCACAGAGGCACTCTCTAAATATCAAAAGTTCTTCTGTAACTTTTACTCTAGCCCAGGGTCTCAACCTGAAGTTATAACTTCCCCAAATCTATGAATTCCATTAAAAGTAAAATTTTGTGTGTATGTGCCTATGTGATTTTTTTGGGGGGGGAAGAAAATGTTCACAGTCTTTATCAGATTCTCAGAGAGGTCCATGATTCCACAAAGGTTTAACTTTGCATTCAACCTTTATACTCTTTTATTCTGTAGATTCATATTGACCACAGGATTAACTAAACCCTAAGATTTTTGCAATTGACTATTACTAATCTTGAAAATAATTTAATTTATACTAACCATTCACTCTTGTTAAGCCTTATGCTAACCACCTCACATGTGCTATCTCTTTTACGTCTCACAATAACTCTAAGGTGGGCACAGTTATTACCCCCATTTTACAGATGAGAAAAGCCACGCTTATTGATGTTAAGTAATTTGTGCAAAGTCATAAGCTAGTCAGTAGCAGGCCCAGATTTTTCTGACCCTGGAGTCCATGCTTGAAAACACTACACTATATGCAATATCCTATCTAGTTCTTTCACAGAGAGTTATTCTTAAAATGTAAGAATTCTGATTTATCCCTACACATTTTTTTTTTGCCAATCATTTTCTCTTATCAAAAAAATTGTTAACCTTGTTTTTTGTCATGCAACATATCAGCAGTCTCTCCCAACTTTGTGCAGTCTTCTCTAACTTCATGGTTTCAGTTACTCACAAGAGTCTGGTAGAGGAGCTCGAACAGTAATTGTAGTGAAAATCGTAATGCTTTTTGAACCAGGCACTATTCTAGAAACTTCAGTGATGCCATTACTCCTGACAAGAGCCCTATTTTACAGATGAGGTTAAATACCAGGTCCAAGTCAGTAGTGACCTCTCTCTTAGCTGAACTTGATTCATGAGAGTTGTGCAGCCAGTTAGGCAATCACCAACTTCCTGCACATCCACCTTTTCCAACTACGAATGATCGGTCAAGCAACTGTTTGCAATCATGGCACGCTCCAAGAAGCTGAGCGGCTACACCTTTTAGCAATATTATTGGAAAAGGAAAGAAAGCTATCAGAATGGCTTTTGATAGTAACCTCTCATTTCTAAGTTCATATAGACAATTTATTTAGTACTTTATAAAATGACCTATCTGGGGATTGATACCAAAATCAAAAATACATCCTTTCAGAATTCATTTAAAAAACAAAGACAGTGTTTCTCATTTCTGGTCTACTCGTATTTTTTCCATAGCTATAATAGGCCAAAGGACTGACAGCACTGCTGTAGCCACACCTGATGGCTCTCCCAGTAGCCTGGGGTGCTGTTTTCTTTTCTTTTCTTTTTTTTTTGGTATGCTGTATGGTGGGGTCACATTTCATTCTTTTTCCATGTGAGTATCCCATGAGTATCCCGTTCTTGCAGCATCATTTGTTGAATTTTTATTTGTTTGGTTTTTGTTTTGGGGAAGTGCATGGGCCAGGAATCGAACCCAGGTCCCCCACATGGCAGGCGAGAATTCTACCACTGAACTACCCTTGGGGTTGTCTTCTATGTTCAAAGTCAACTGCACTTTTAAGACCTAAGCACTCTATTCTCAGTGTCTGCACCAGCTTGGATTTGAAGTCCTTTTTCACTTCTTGAATATTTTGACGAATAATCTCCTTGATGGGGTTGAATGGATTTAAGTAAATTAAGCATTTATTTTTTACTTCTGTCACTTTCTACATGCAGGACCTGTCTCTTTTTCCTTAGTCTTGTCCAAAGACAATTTTTACAAATCTTTTTGTTATCAGTGGTTACCTTGGGGAGAGAAGAGATTAGGGTAGGGTCAAAGATATCTTTAACCTTATCTGTATTATTTAAATTTTTTTAATAAGGAGAATCTATTCGTTTACAACTGTGTAAGTAAAACTTTATAACTCCTCCGTAAAAATCACATTCGGCTGTCCCCAGCATGGAATAGTAAGAAAAAGATGAGCTTTTGAGATAGACAAGCCCTCTGCTTGAATCGGGAGCCTAGTGTATACTAATTGTGTCTTTCACTTCAGCTCAATGACAGATATTTATTGACTAGCTAAAAATTAATCATCCAGCCAGTTATTTAACCTTTCTGAGCTTTCATTTCTTTCGCTTTAAATAGGAATAATAATAATAACCTCCAGGGTGCCTGGATTCGAATCCTAGGTCTGGCTCTACCTCTTTGTAGTTGTGTATCTTTGTAAAAGTTAAATTCATATAAAGCGCTAGTGAAACGTCCAGCGCAGAGAAAATGCCGTATGTGTTGGCTGTGATTGTTACCTCAAAGGGCTGGTGTCTGGGTTAAGCGATACAAGTTCCAGAACATCTAGAACCTTGCCTGCGTTCAATAAATGCTAGTCCTTCACCCACTCTGCCTTTAAAGCATATATATCAGTGCTTTAGAGACATAAGTATTTTTTTTTACCTAGGAGGAGGTCACCTACACACACACACACACACACACACACACACACACACACACACTTTTTAAAACCATTTGCGTCTTCTGAGTTTTCAGCCATGCAGACATTATTCGTACAGGTTTATGGTAAGATAGTCTCTTTATTCATTGTGGGCTCTATGTACCGCTCTTCATCTTTCCTTGGACATGGTCCCAGGCTGCAGAATGGTGCAATTAGAATTAAAAAACTCTCCTTCTTACCTCACTTGGGCAGCTTGACATAATGACATAATAACTTGACATCAGCTGAGCCAAACTCTACTACCATGTGACTTTTTTGTTATAGTATAATTGAAACAAGAGTCCAGTGAGAAAATAAGACAAGCAAGCAGTCAGACAGTGAGTTGACACATTTTTAAAGGAAAGGTAATCTACCAAACATTTCTTTTTTTCTCTTGTCAAGTTATCACGGTCTATGATTTCAGTATTTATATTAAGTTGGTATTTTGCTGTCTTGCAAATTCTCTGATAATGTATTTTTTTTTTGTAAGCCATATGGTGGGAGCACATTTCATTCTTTTTCCGTATGACTATCCTGTTATTGCAGCACCATTTGTTGAAATTTTGTTTGTTGTTTGTTTTGCTTGTTTGTGTTTTTGGGGGGAAGTACATGGACTGGGAATCGAACCCGGGTCTCCCACATGGCAGGCAAGAATTCTACCACTGAACTACCCCTGCACCTCCTGATAATATATTGTTAACTAGTGTTGAGAGCGATCTAGTGTAGAAGCCAATGATTTAGCCATATAATATAGCCATTAACCAAACAAAGTTTACAATCAGCTTGCAAACCTACCATGTGTTTCTTGGCCTCTAAACTCAATCTTGCGAAGCAGTGCACGGCTGAGGCCCTAGGGGCACGCCAAGGACCACCGAATTTACCAGCCCTCCACTCTCACCCTCCCAGCTCATGCAAAATTACTAATAGAATACTACGTCCTTACTTAGCCCCGAGACAAACTCTCGGAAGTTAATTAGAGCGTCTCCATTTTCATCTAATAACTGGAATAAGCGGGAGGCCAGCACGTCGGAGTGAGTTCCACACGCCCAGGGAAAGAGAAGGACAAACATGCCCTTGAACTGCTCGAAGTCGATGCGGTACTGCTCCAGGTAAGGCAGGCTGGGGTCGTGCCGGTCCAGCGCGTTGCTGCTCCCGCCCCAGTAGCAGCTGGTGAGGTGTTCTGCCTGAGAAACCCAAGAATAGATTGGTGACTGCGGGTTCCGCCTCGCAGCAAATACCAGGGAGAAAAGGCCCACCCTCGGGTTTGGGGGAAAGGCTTTAAGTTCAGCCCACGTGCCTCCCCGGAGGCAGAGCTCTGGTCTCCTGGCCACCTGTGTCTTCCACCTGCCCTCACGACCTCCACTGCAGCCCTCTGCCCACTGCAGGCCGAGCACTTCCGCAGTTCCCAGCCGACGCAGAGAATCCCGTTCAATTACTGGGGACAGGTGAAGAAAGAAAAACCTCCCCCAGCCCCCAGCTTTCTTCCCTCTTACACACAGGCTCAAAACCTATCTACAGAAAATTTTTCCATCAAGAGAAACAAAAAAAATTCTTTCTAACTTAAAAGAGATACATAGTACGTTAGCCTGATAAGGATCTGGAATTTAGGTAAGCTGCCCATTATTTTCTAGGGATAATGGGGAAATCCAGAGGTTAAGTAGCTGACACAAGATCTCCCAGTTAGCCCAAGTAGAATCACGATGAGATTTGAATTCCCCATTCTTTGTCCTGTCTCGTCACCAAAATCACATAGATTTTATCAGAGTCATATAGTAATTCAATGCATAAACGTGGTCTTCCTGTTTCACACATCTGCATATAGCTCTAGAGATGTTATCAGTAGGAACCAGGAGGGAGAGGAGAATAGAGACTGGAGCCAGCAAAGAGTTTCCTGGTTCCCCCTTTGGAAGCAAAGCAGTCTCTTTATTCATGAACTCATATTGTCTCTGACAGAAATATATGGTCAACTTAGAATAAGGCGTGCAATAACAGAAAGATCTGGAAGGACACCCAAAAAGGAGGACTTTATTTTACTTTATTTCCAACTGTGCTGTTTGAGTATTTCAATACAAATGTGTATAAGTATCGCAATAGGAAAAAAAAAAAGCACTTTCAGAACAGATCTTTGTCTCTTGCCTAGAGGTTCTATCAAAGGGGAAGCCAGTTATAAGTGTGTAGTCCTCCAACCTGCCCTCACTTAGAAAAGGAGCAAAGATGACCGATGTCTCTATCACATGTGTTTCCTTGGAATCGGAGCTAAGACCCTAACAGTGAGAGGAGTGGGAGCAGTGAAGAGAGGAGGATGGTGAGGTGGAGTACAGAGCCAAAGTCAGGCTTTTCGCATTGCAGCCTTGTGAGAAGAAAGGAAGCTGTGTCAAGGTTCACCAAGCCTTGGGAAGCCTCCTGACTGCAGAGTGGAGTGGGCGACATCAGGTAAGGCGGAGAGGTGGATGCTGGAGGCAGAGTGGCCTGCTGGGTTGGGTTGTACTCTGAAATGGAAGTACAGCGGGTGGAGACCATGGACCCTTGGTGGGCAGGAAGGTGTCGGCGACACAACCCCAGGATGGGTCTCCTTTGCCTAAGCTATGTCAGTAGATAAAGGTTACCCCAATCATCTCCTCCTAGCCAAGCACCAGGTTACTCTGGAGCCAGGCCTGAGCATGAGGGAAAGCTTTATCACAACTCCCAAGGGAATATAAACCACACAGACCGGCTCCCTTGTTCTCCAAGAGACCCCAGATCTCATCACGTTCAGCCCTGAGCTTGAAACAGAAAGACCAGTGTGGAAATGGTTTAAGAGATGAATAGTATGTTAACCTGGAAAGGATCTGGAACTTAGGTAAGCTGACTACTTTATTTTCTAGGGGAGAATGGTGAAATCCATTCTATTTTCTAAGGGAGGATGGCAAAGGAGCCTTTCCTTCCTTCCACCCTGTGCAGATTTCCTCCCAAATCTGCCTCGGGGTGGCAGCCTTTCATCTTTCTTCCCCAAGTTTAGCTCCACAGCATGAGCAGAAGCTTCTTGCAAAAGGGACTGCATCCTTCCTTTGTATCTGCAGTTAGACACCCAGAAATTGGATGTTTTTACAGGACTAGAGAGTCTGGAAGGATAGCTGAGACAACGTAATGGCTCAATAAATGCTTGTTAAATTAAAGCATTCAAGGGACTTAAGGAAGTTGACTAACTGAAATTTTTTTCTTGGGTTCCACAGTACCAGGAGACTCCTTCCCATTCCTGACACCAACCAATGGTCTCAGGTCCTTTCTTGGTAGACTTGACGATACTTCTTTAGGGCAGGTTTTCTGAGTGCAGGACAAGCTTGCTTTAAGATATTTTCTGGTGTAAATGTTACACCAACTGCCTGAAGATGCACAGACCAGACAGTGTAGCTGGGTCCAGGAAAGACATGGTTTCAGCCATCTCTGGAGCAGGTACTACTGCACAACCAGCCCTGCCCTCCCTTCTTCTGGTGTCCCCCAAAGTCTGCCCCCTCTTTTGACTGTCACAGCCCTTTCCGTGGTCTTGCTGCCTTTCACCACTACTCCTTCTTCTGTTTAATTACCCCAGAATCCTGGCCTTTCCTCTCCCACCACCTTGTGAAAAAAGATTTCTGGTCCTCCTTAAAAATCTGAAGGTTTTTTTTTGAGCAACAACAACAAAAAAACCACAATGTGATACCACTTCACACCCAGTAGGATGGCTATTAGTTTTTTAAAAAATTGAAAATAAAAAGCGTCGGTGAGGATGTGGAAAAGCAGGAACTCCTCTATGTTGTTGGTGGGAGTGTAAAGTGGTGTGGCCACTGTGGAAAAGTTTGCTGGTTTCTCAAAAAGTTAAACATAAAATTACCATATGACCCAGCCACACGGCAATTCCACTCTTAGATATATACCCAAAACAAAAACAAATAACAACCACAAAACCTGAGGTTGTTTTGATCTCAGTTGGATCTTTGCATTTTTCCTTTAGGAACCAAAGAGGGACCCCTTCCTTATGGGTAATCAATTGCATTGAGCAGTTAGCGGCAGGGGCTTAACATGTATGAGCAAAACATTAACGGCAGGATCCACCATAAAGACTCCCCTCCAGTGCCAGGCAGAGGCGGTGGGGGTGCTGCTGTCCGCTGGTGGTGACGCCATGGCTGTCACCAGCCAGCTGTGAAGGCTCCAATGCCGTAATCTCTCTGCCGTTATCTCAGTTCCCCATCAGACATATGCGAGGGCTGTAGATCATTAACATATCTATGTATTCAACAAACATGTTTGCAGCACCTTCCAGGGGACAGGTACGAGACCAGAAACTAATGAGACAAAAATAAATAAAATGGAGTTCCCTACAAGAGCTCACAGGTGAGCGGGACTGTTGGCAGTTTCACTCCGTAGCACACATGCTCTCTGATTCTAAGGATAATTAGTGCTTAAATCAGGTTTTTATGTTATACCTTTATCCAATATGCTATCTTTTCAGTGCTCAAAACAGGTAAGCTTCATTTTGGCAGTAAAAGGTACCATGTACAGGAAGCCAGCCAACTAGAGACTGTGATAAAACTAGTACCTGGCAACATAGGATCTTTTAGTCTCTTTTTCTGTCAATTGTCATATTTTACCTTTGATGTTAATAATGACAGTTATGACAATATTTTTTTTCTAGAAGAAAAATTGTACGTTGCTTTATTGTACGTTACTCTCTTATTAATTAAAAATTGTACGTTATTCTCTTATTAACAATCAAGGTTGGCCTACCCCATAATGCTGAAACCCCTTTTCAACATGAGGAAGTTAGAATGGTCAGTGCCCAAATATCCCTGAAGATTGAGAAAATGACCAAATGAGAGGGGAGAGTCATAACAGAGAAGTTAGGATTTAACAAATGATTATCATTACTAAATCATTATATAGAAACTTCTTTTTAATTTCTAGTGAATTAGAACAGCCAGAGGACATACCTGAAATTGTCAAACTGTAACCCCTGCTACACTTTGAAATTTGCTCTAAAACTACTTGCTCAACTGTATTTTAAAATTTATCACTTTTCTGTATGTATGTTATATATCATAATACAAAAAAAAGCAATCAAGGCTGGTAAAGATATTGTCCCAGTGAGTATTATAAAGCAATACTACATTTTCTTAGGTCCAAGGGACACAACTAGAATTTATGTGGAGTGAGGCAGAGAATAAAATATCAACTTAAATTAGTTATAAGTATACATTTAGTTTTCATATTAACTACTCCGGTTTTGAACTCTCAGCTACATTTTCCTCATTATGCATATTGAGACAGGCTGCTGTTTAGCAATTTAACAGGAAAATCAAGAACTAACTGAAGTACTGAAGTGACTAGCTTTTCCCCTTGAGTACACATGTATGAACTTTGAAACTCACCTTGAAAAGAGCGTAAAGTTCTTCTAACTCATCAATGGTAAAGGACGTTTCTGTCACAATGGTTCGCACCTATAAGGATGATACACACGAAGAATTTCATAAAAACAAAAACTGTCCTATCAGGGACATGCTTGGCTTTCTCCATTTGAATCATTTTCAGTTCTGTCAAGAAGGAACTTATGAGCCAGTCAGAGTGGGAGAAAGAAGACCCCAGGCTGTTTCTCAAG
The DNA here is from genome assembly GCF_023851605.1 of Tamandua tetradactyla. Taxonomy (NCBI): domain Eukaryota; kingdom Metazoa; phylum Chordata; class Mammalia; order Pilosa; family Myrmecophagidae; genus Tamandua; species Tamandua tetradactyla. The sequence continues at coordinate 27,332,713 of NC_135348.1, read as the reverse complement.
GGACTCACCACATTCCTTTTTGTTGTATCCTCAAGTGTCTGGATCACCTTCAGTCTCTGTTTGAATCTCATCTGTTCAATCAAATCTGCTCGAATAGTTCCAAATTTCTGGAAGGAAGCAATATTGATTGTCATCACTGTAAGTATGATTGGAAGCTGTATGTATCCCAGAAAAACATGTTCTTAAACTTAATCCATTCCTGTGGGTGTGAACCCATTGGCCTTCTGATGAGGCTACTCTAGTTAAGAAGGCATGGCCTACCTCAATTAGGATGCATCTTAATTCTATTACTGGAGTCCTTCGTAAGTGGAGTCAATTTCAAAAAGAGAGAGAAATGCTACTGGACGAGCAAGAAGCTGAAATATGATGGATCCCAGAAGAGAAGGAGGAGACCAGGAAATGCTACTATGTGCCCTGCCATGTGACAGAGGAGCCCAGGATTGCTGGCAGCCAGCCCCAGAATGGCATTCTTTGGGAAGAAAGCATTGCCTTGATGACACTTTGATATATAATTTTTTGGGCTCAAAACTATAAGCTAATAAATTCCCATTGCTTAAGCTGAACTATTGCATGGTATTTGCTTGAGTATCCCAGGAAATGAAAACACGGGTGTTGCTGAAAAATCTGCTAAAACACACAATGTCATGTCTGCAGAACTGATGGAGACACAATTCTTATGCATATGAGAAATGACCTGCCAAATGACAGAAATTGAGATTATACCTTTATTTTATTTAAGGTTTCGAAGACACTTATTGATCATAAATAACCATGGAAATTCTCATGCATCTTAGTAGTTGAATTAAATTTTGAAAGCCAAATGAGGCTCCCTCAAATCAGTGATTCATCAAGAAGAAGGGGGATTAACTAAGCCTACAAAGACAATTTGGCATGTGTTTGGGTGAGGGGGAGGGAGGACTGTTTTAAGGGAAGAATTTCCTGAGCAAGAAGAAAAGAAGTACCTGAGGCCAAGTATTAGGCTGGGAGGTTGGAATAAATGTTTGTGTGAAGCTCCCTTCACCTGATTTCTACTTTAATAGCATTTGTTCTTCTTGTCAGAAATCAATGGTGCACATCTGTGTATAACAGACACTGTGGACTAGCTCTCTCTTCAAATTCCAAAATGTTTAATTTGAGTGCAAACATTTGTTGAACTGCATTTCAAAAACCAAACTAGTCTTCCTAGCTGAACGTAGAGAAAGAATATGTAAATTTTGATTTCTCAGTGATACAAAAGAAAAAAAAAAGAAACTCTGTTTAAAGTATGAAAACCCATAGAGGCAAAAACTACAATTGCTAAATATATTTAAAAGATAAAGGAAAAGTCAACAGACAATATCAAGTGTTGACAAAGGTATGGAGCAACTAGAACGCTTGTATTCTGCTGGTGGGAATAACTGCTGTTATAGCCACTTTGAAAATCTGCCCGGCAGTACCTAACAAATCTGAACAGATTAATAACCGGGACCCACAAATTCTACTCCTAAGTATATATCCAAGAGAAAAGTGCATATATGTCTCCCACCTACAGTTGTGTACTAGAATATTCATAGCAGAACTATCATCCCAAAGTGAGTAACTACACAAATGCTCATTAACAGTATAAACAAAGAGGATGAAGATATCATGGTATGGACACACAATGGAATACTATGCAACAATAAAAAATGAACAATATGGATAAATCTCAAATTGTAAAGCTGAGCAAATTAAAGCAGAACCAAAAGAGTAAATCCCGCATAAATCCATTTATATTAAGATAAAAAACAGGCAAAAATAATCTATGGTGTTAAAAGTTAGGAGAGTTGTTAATCTTGGTAGGATGGATAGTGGCAGGAATGGACAGAAGGATGCTTCTGGGGAGTAGGTAATGCTCTGTCTTTTGATCTGGCACTAGGTTATATGGGTGGGTTAAATGAGAGGTTTAAAATGAGAGCCTTGTGTATTTTATATTTTATTTACATCTTCTCCTTAACCAGAAATGGATCCTGTTATTTGGAAGGCAGGGCCCCTCCCTCAGCCAGACCTCTGGGACTAGCTATAGACAGGATAAATAGCCTTTCCATCTGGAGATTAAAGGGAAACTAAGGACTCCAAGTTCCTGCCAGCTATTTCTGGAAGATTCCTAAATGAAAGTGGGCAAAGAGTGGGTCTCTTTCTCTCTCTCTGTTTTTCTCCTTTCAGAGGGGTTTTGACAGAATGAAATGTTAAAAATAAAGCAAGCACAGAGCCTGCCCATGCAAAGAAAAAAAATAAATAAAGCAAGCAAAGGTGACTCAGTATATTCTGGAGCCAATGTTTCCTACCATGTAAAATAAGGGCAAAAGTTCATATATAATACCTTCTCCCAGACATTGCACATTTCAATTCCATGCAAAGAACTAATTTGCTAATGTAATAACATGCTTAATCCAGTAAATGGAATTTGGTAGTGAAGGTGGAGGGGGAGCATAAAGTTGTTTTGATTTTTTAAAATAACCCCTTCTTAAACAACAAACAATATCATCCATCCTCATTTACTTCTCCTTTCCAACTCAATTTTTATCTGAATGTTTCTGTGGGCTAGTTCTAATTTTCCAATCTAATTTCTAATCTTCTCTTTATGAGCTATGAGGCAATTTTCAATGTAGACAGTATTTCTTCTTCACTGCTTCATCCCTCCAGTTACTGATACCAACTAACAGCATGTATTCAGCCCTTCATTTCTTACCACCATCACCCACTCTGTCTGTAGATGTTCTTTTTGTCCCCCCAGTGGATTGGGACAATAAGCACGTGGATCAGATAAAGGTATGAAGTAGAGATGCACTGTCCCAAGTTCCAAATCCACAATCTATGGTTTCTCCACCCCCTACTATGTAAGAAAGGTGGGTGTCCCCAGCCTAGCTGGACAGCCTGCCTCTTTGTCATTTACTTTGCCCTTCAAACCTTTCCTTTATGATGCTGGGAAGACAGGGGTGGGTCGAGAACCTGGAGATATTGGTTACAAAAGGAAAAGGACCATGATTATGATGATAAAAGAACATTTATTCCTTCTAGCCTCCAATGTTCTAGAACAGCTAGAAAGAAAAATCTGAGATGATGGTATGGTACTCCATGACAAATTCTTGGATCTGTCCTGTAACTACTTGTAGAAGATGGCTTTGAAAACTGTTGCTTTTTTCTTTCTTTGCTTTGTATATATGTTATATTATACAATTAAAAAAAAAGTTAAAAAGAAAGAAAGAAAGAAATGGACCACAAGGATTGAACTCAGTGAAGATGAACAGGTTCTTCCTTTCCAAACTCTTCAAAGAGGAATTTAAATATGTCAATACTACAATTCTTTATTTAAAAAAAAAATCTCAATGTGGGCCCTAATAATATCCATGGAATCATCTGAACAAGTCCACTCATTACAAGGAAATTTATTGAAATGAAAAGAGGCATCATTTCTGAGATCCAAGGTCCATGGTTTATTATTTATTTATTTTTGTAAGTCAAAGTCATCTAAAATATGTTCAAAAGGTCTTTTAAAAGTTTCCTAATTGTGGGGTACTTATTCTCTGGGTATACAGTACAGGGTTCTCTGCTGGTGGCCAGAGGAATGAGCACCATTCACACCTGAAAGTCCTCTCATTAAGCAGAAAAAAATCTCCAAAATACCTAAAGTACTGAGGCTCTACCTTCGAAGAGTGGGTCGGGAGAGAGACGTCGGACGGAAGGTGGGTCTGTGGATATAACGTTATGGGAGGCAGAGACCAAAAGGTTGAGAGTGACTCAAATGCAGCTGAAAGAGCATTTCCCCACATTCCACCCACCTTTTTCATTGGTTATCTCTCTGCATGAGCCAACGGGTGTGTTGGGTGGGGCGGGGTTATCCAGGGGGAGGAAAGAAGAGGTCAAGGAGGGAGAGGAAGAAGACACGAAAGGCCAAGGATGTGAAGTCAGTGTGAAGGTTTTTCTCATCCCAGTGCCATGTTTGCTGGATAGGTTGTCTTTTTTTTAAAATTTTATTAATTAAAAAAAATTACAAGAAACAAACATTCCCAACACATACACTCAGCAATTCATAATATCATCACATAGTTGCATATTCATCATCATAATCATTTCCCAGAACATTAGCATCAATTCAGAAAAAGAAATAAAAAGACAACAGAAAAATATAACAAACAGAAAAAAAAAATTTTACAGGCCATACCCCTTACTGATCCCTTTCATTGATCACTAGCATTTCAAACTAAATCTATTTTAACATTTGTTCCCCCTATTATTTATTTTTATTCCATATGTTCCTCTCATCTGTTGACAAGGTAGATAAAAGGAGCATCAGACACAAGGTTTTCACAATCACACAGTCACATTGTGAAAGCTATATCATTATACAATCATCATCAAGAAACATGGCTACTGGAACACAGCTCTACATTTTCAGGCAGTTCCCTCCAGCCTCTCCATTACATCTTGGATAACAAGGTGATATCTACTTAATGCATAAGAATAACCTCCAGGATAACCTCTTGACTCTGTTTGGAATCTCTCAGCCATTGACACTTTGTCTCATTTCAGTCTTCCCCCTTTTGGTTGAGAAGGTTTTCTCAATCCCTTGATGCTGGGTCTCAGCTCATTCTAGAGTTTTTCTCAATCCCTTGATGCTGAATCTCAGCTCATTCTGGGATTTCTGTCCCACGCTGCTAGGAAGGTCCATACCCCTGGAAGTCATGTCCCATGTAGACAGGGGGAGGGTGGTGAGTCTGCTTGCTTTGTTGGCTGGAGAGAGAGGCCACATCTGAGCAACAGAAGAGGTTCTCTTGGGGGTGACTCTTAGGCTTAATTTTAAGTAGACTTGACCTATCCCCTGTGGGGTTAAGTTTCATATGAACAAACCCCACTCTGGGGGCCCAGCCTATAGCTTTGGTTGTCCACACTGCTTGTGAGAATATCAAGAATTCAACTTGGGGAAATTGAGTTTTCCCCCATTCTCACCATTCCCTGAAGGGGACTTTGCAAATACTTTTCCACTCACTGATCAAATCACTCTGGAATTCATCAGGGCATCACCTGGACAAACCAACAAAATCTCATGTCCTATACAAAGTTCCATGTACTTAAGGTGTTCAATCAACTATCTACATAAGTTATATTAGGAGACGCGCTAGTCAAAGTATAGATTTGTACCAAATAAACATTTTTTGCTTTAGTCTCACACAGTTGAAATTTTAAACTATTAAGTACCATCTATTTTCGGCACACTGCAGTAATGACATTCTTTTGTTCTTCCTCATGCAAAAACATTTTTTTAATTTGTACATTTAGTCACTATCACTATACACTCTAGGCATTCCTAGATTACACCATCTCAATCTTTATCGTCTATCTTTCTTTGTGATTTCATTTATGCCCCAGCCCTCCTCCCTCTATCATTCTCATATGCAGCTTCATTCAGTGTTTTAACATAATTGTATTACAGTTAGGTAATATTGTGCTGTCCATTTCTGAGTTTTTATATTCAGTCCTGTTGCACTGTATATTGTTGCACAATCTGTATCCCTTCAGCTCCAATTACCCAGTATCTTACCCTATTTCTATCTCCTGATGGTCTCTGTTACCAAGGAAATATTCCAAGTTTATTCACTAATATCAGTTCATATCAGTGAGACCATACAGTATTTGTCCTTTTGTTTCTGGCTAATCACACTCAGCATAATGTCCTTAAGGTCCATTCATGTTGTTACATACTTCATAACTTTATTCTGTTTTACAGCTGCATAATATTCCATCTTATGTAAATGTCACAGTTTGTTTAGCCAACTGTCTGTTGATGGACATTTTGGCTGTTTCCATCTCTTGGTAATTGTTAATAATGCTGCTATAAACATTGGTGTGTAAATGTCCATTTGTGTCCTTGGCCTCATGTCCTTTGAGTAGAGACAGCATATAGATGGGTCCTGTTTTTTAATCCATTCTGCCAGACTATGTCTTTTGATTGGAGAGTTTAATCCATTAACATTCAGTGTTATTACTGCATGGGTAGTACTTTCTTCTACTATTTTGCCTTCTGGATTTTATATGTCATATCTAATTTTCCTTCTTTTTACCTTTACTCATAGTCTTCCTTTCTACACTCTTCTCCACACCTCTCTCTTCTGTCTTTGTATCTGTCTCATTCCCTTTAGTATTTCTTGCAGAGCTGGTCTCTGGGTCACAAATTCTCTCAGTGATTTTTTGTCTGAAAATGTTTTAATTTCTCCCTCATTTTTGAAGGACAATTTTACTGGATATAGAATTCTTGGTTGGCAGTTTTTCTCTTTTAATAATTTAAATATATTATCCCACTGTCTTCTCGCCTCCATGGCTTCTGCTGAGAGATCTGCGCATAGTTTTATTGGGCTTCCCTTGTATGTGATGGATTGCTTTTCTCTTGCTGCTTTCAAGATCCTCTCTTTCTCTTTGACCTCTGACATTCTGATTATTAAATGTCTTGGAGTATGTCTATTTGGATCTATTCTCTTTGGGGTACGCTGCACTTCTTGGATCTATAATTTTAAGTCTTTCATAAGAGTTGGGAAATTGTCAGTGATAATTTCCTCCATTAGTTTTTCTCCTCCTTTTCCCTTCTCTTCTCCTTCTGGGACACCCACAACATGTATATTCGTGCGCTTCATATTGTCCTTCAATTCCCTGAGTCCCTGCTCATATTTTTCCATTTTCTTCCCTATAGTTTCTGTTTCTTGCCGGATTTCAGATATTCCATCCTCCAGTTTTGAAATCCTATGTTCTGTCTCTCGAAATCTACCATTGTAAGTTTCCATTGTTTTTTCATCTCTTCTACTGTGTCTTTCATTCCCATAAGTTCTGTGATTTGTTGTTTCAGACTTTCAGTTTCTTCTTTTTGTTCTTTTTTGTCTTCTTTATATCCTCCCTCAATTCATTGATTTGGTTTTTGATGAGGTTTTCCATGTCTGTTCGTACGTTGTGAATTAATTGTTTCAGCTCCTGTATGTCATTTGAATTGTTGGTTTATTCCTTTGACTGGGCCATATATTCAATTTTCCTAGTGTAATTTGTTATTTTTTGCTGACATCTAGGCATTTGATTACCTTAATTAGTTTATTCTGGAGATTGCTTTCACTTCTTTTATCTAGGGTTGTCTTGCTGGATGAATTTGTTGTCTATCTGTTCTTTGACATTCTGTTCAGCTTTATCTGGAGCTTTAGCTTAAGTTTTGTTTAACAGAGGATAATTTTTCAGTTCTGGTTTTCTTGTTTCTTGCCCTGCTTGTGTGGTGCCTTTCCCCCATACACACTTAGAAGGGTCTACTTAGATATTATAGACCCCAGCCAGATTTTCCCAGACCAAACTGGCCTCCTATCAGGAGGAAAGAGTCACCTGTGTTGGTTTTCCCTGAGGGTGAGACCCAGCAGGTTGAAAGACTTTCCTGTGAAGTCTTTGGACTCTGTTTTTCTTATCCTGCCCAGTATGTGGTGCTTGTCTGACTGCAGGTCCCTCCAGTATAAGGTGATGTGGTACCTTAAACTTTGGCAGACTCTTTAACTTTGGCGTGGTGGTGACAGAGGAGGCTGTAGGCTGGTTTTAATGGCTTCAAATAACCAAGCCCTGGGGACTGAATTGCTTGATGGAGGGATTCCACCTGGGTGGGGCTTCACCCCTCCCCTGGGGAAGGCACAAGCTCCAGATAAGCCCCCCAAAGAGCTCGCTTCTGCCTATGCCTGAGGCAGTTGCAGCCTGAAAAGCCCTGCCGCTGTATCCAGAGGCAGTCAAGCCTTTGTAGATACACAGCCACAAAAACCTCTGTTTCCTTCTTTTTTTTTTTCCCCCTTTTTCTGTCAGTCCTGCCCCCTTGGTACCAGGGCAAAAATGAGCAACCTCCGCTTTGATCAGGTTCACCTAAGCTGGGGGCCTATTTTTAGTAGTCAGAATTTGTTAATTAGTTCCACAATTGGCGTTTGATTGTGGCCAGTCCCTGCTGCTGGTAAAGTCCTTTCCTTTCCCCTCTGGGAAGTGGCCTGTGGGGGAGGGGCGCTGGCCGCCACAGCTTTGGGAACTCACGGTTCTGGGGGGTGCTCGCAGCCTGTGCAGCTGGTCCAGACTTGGGTATGCTGTGTGTCCGGTCACTATTGTGGCTCTGGGAGCTGTTCTGTTCTGTTTCTGGTTATTTAGTAGTTGTTCTGGAGGACGAACTAAAATGCGCACATTGTTAAGCCGCCATCTTGACCCGGAAGCCTGGATGAGTTGTCTTCTCTAGGGTTCTCTGACCTCCACAAAAGCCTCGACTCAAGGCCATCACCCTAACCACGAGACACCCTTATAACTCTCAGAAAGCAGGCTCAGATTTCATCACCTAAATTTAGGCTCCTCAAGGTACTCCTGTCTCTTAAGGCCTTTGTCTAGACGAAGGAGCTGAAGGACTGAGTTGCCACATGAGGTGAACAAGAAGCTACAATAACACTCTAGTCAGCTTCGAAGTTAAGTACCCCTTGTGAATGGACAGAACATTAGCTGTCACTTGCACATGCTGGTTAAGAGATAAGAAATAATGAGAAGCATCCAGTACCTTAAAGCAGCTAGAGATAAAAACTTAAAATTATGGAATTATAACCCATACCAAACTCTGAAATCTGTTCTACAATTAATTGCTGTGATGTACTTCGAAATTTATTGCTTTTATGTATATTTGCTAAAGAGAAGGAAGAGTATAACAGAGAAAATAGGATTCAACAAATGAAAAATAAATTAAACTTGAAAATCAAAGCTAGGAATTAGAAGAAATTTTATACCCGAAATGGCCATATCTATTAGAGATACAAATTGAAAGATTTACAAAATAATTTGCTATCTGGGATTTGCTTTAAAATACTCTGGGGGTGGAGGTAAAGGGATTGATGAAACAAAGCTTGGGAAAATGTTGATTATTGTTGGAACTGGGTGATGGGTTCATGGAAATGCCTTATTTTATCCTCTTGACATGTACTGTTGTTACTGTGCTTGACAATTTCTGTTAGCTAAAAAGAATAAAGAAAGTAAAAGATAATACCAGATATTGATAATACATTCCCAAGGCTAAGTATGATGATTGGCATAAGATAGACACTTGTAAAATCTTTTTTCCCTCCTTTGTTAGAGAAGTTATGGGTTTACAGAACACCCAGGAATAAAATACAGGTTTCCCAAATACAACCCCACCACCAACACCTTGCATTTGTATGGAAAATTTGTTAAAACTGACAAAAGCACATTTTTATAATTGTACTATTAACTACAGTCTGTGGTTTAACTTAGGCTTCACTCTGTAGTGTAGTTCCATGGCTTTATTTAAAAAGTTTATTCTGTTACCACATATAAAATCTAACACTTTCTGCTTTTAATTCAGATATTTATTCCATAGGTTAGTTATGCTCACAATGTTGTGCTACCATCACCACCATTCATTATCAAAGCATTTCCATCATTCCAAATAGTAACCCTGTTAAGCCTTAACCTTCTATTCTCTATTCCCACCCCATCCCCTGGCGTGATGCTTAGGTTCTGGTACTTGTGAATAATGCCTCTATGAACACTGGTGTGCAAATATCTGAGTCCCTACTTTCAATTCTTTTGGATAAATACCTCGGAGTGGGATTGTTGGGTCATATGGTAGTTCTATACCTAAATTTCTGGGAAACTGCTAAACTTTCTTCCATGGTGGCTTCACCGTTTTACACTGCCACCAGCAATAATGAATGCTCCTATTTCTTGGCACTGTATCCAAATTTGCTTTTTTCCGTTTTTTAAACAGTGGTCATTCAAATGGGTATAAGACGGTATTTCATTGTGGTTTTGATTTGCATAATCCTGATGGCTAATGATGTTGACCATTGTTTCATTTTTCTTTGGAGAGATTTCTAAGTGTTTTGCCCAGTTTTAAATTGAGTTGTCTTTTTGGAAAGATTTCTTTATACATTCTGGATATTAATCCTTTATTGGATATGTGGTTTTCCAAATACTTTCTCCCATTTGTGTAGGCTGTCATTTTATTTTCATGATAAAGTCCTTTGATGCACAAAAGTTTTGATTTTGATGAGGTCCAATTTATATATTTTTTTCCTTTGTGCTTTATATGTAAAGACTAAGAAACCATTGCCTAACACAAGGTCTAGAAATTTCCCTGCATTTCCTATGAGTTTTATAGTTCTAGCTCTTTTAGTAAGGTCTTTTATCCATTTTGAGTCAATTTTTGTATATAGTGTGAGATAGGGGGTCCTCATTTTTTTTTTGCAAATGGAGATCGAGTTTTCCCAGCACCATTTGTTGAAGAGACTATTCTTTCCCAATTGAGTGGTCTTTCCCACCTAGTAAAAAATCAGCTGCCATAAATATGAAGGTTGATTCTGAGCTCTCAATTCTATTCCATTGGTTTATATGTCTGTTTTTATGTCAATAACTGTGTGTTTTGATTACTGCGGCTTTGTAATAAATTTTAAGATTGGGAAGTATGCCTCTACCAAATTCATTCACCAAATAAATTTGATGACTGGCTTTTCCACTTCTGCAAAGACACTTGTCAGAATTTTGATCGGGACTGCATTGAATCATAAATTTCTCTGGGTAGGACTGACATCTTAATACAATGAGCATGGGTGGCCTTCTTTATTTTAGCAATGCTGTTCTAGTTTGCTAGTTGCCAGAATGCAACACACCAGAGATGGATTGGCTTTTAATAAAAAGGGATTTATTTTGTTAGTTCTTCAGAGGAAAGGCAGCTAACTTTCCACTGAGGTTCTTTCATACGTGAGAAGGCACAGGATAATCTCTGCTGGCCTTCTCTCCAGGTCTCTGGGTTCCAACAACTTTCCCTGGGGTGATTTCTTTCTGCATCTCCAAAGGCCTATGCTGAGCTCTGAGTGCTGAGATGAGGTATGCTGAGCTGCTTGTGCTGTGCTACATTTAACTCTCTCAGTTAAGCATCAGCCAATTAAACCAAACATCATTCATTACAGCAGGCACGCCTCTTAGCCGACTGCAGATGTACTGAGCAACAGATGTGGTTCACATACCATTGGCTCATGTTCACAGCAACAGAACTAGGCATGTTCACCTGGCCTTGACAACTGAATCTAACTACCACAAATGCTTTTTAGTTTTCCATGTACAAGTCCTTTACATGGAAAGGTTAAGTTTATTCTTAGATAACTGATTGTTTTTAGTTGCTATTGTGAACAGATTTTTTCCCCTTGATTTCTTCTTCCAGTTGTTCATTGCTAGCATATAGAAGCTTGTGTATAGAATACACACTGCTTGTGTACTGATTTTTGGGTGTTGATCTTGTACCCCACCACTATGCTGAATTCATTTATTAGCTCTCAGAGTTTTACTGAGGGTTTTTCAGTATAGACAATCAGATCATTTGCAAATATGTAAAGTTTGCTCCTTCCTTTCCAATTTGGACACCTTTTAGTTATTTTTCTTGCCTAATTGCTGTGGCAAGAACTTCCAATACAATGCTGAATAACAGTGCTGACGGTGGGTATCCTTGTCTTATTTCCAGTCTTAGAGGGAAAGCTTTCAGTTTTTGACTATTAAGTAGAATGTTAGCTGTGAGCTTTTCACATATGCCCTTCATCATGTTGAGAAAGTTTCCTTCTATTCTTAGTGTTCTGAATGTTTTCATCAAAAAAAGTGTGCTGTAAAGTCTGCTTGGGGGAATGGTGAGAAAGGGAGAAAATTCAACTTCCCCAAATGGAGAATTCTTGATATTCTTACAAGCAGTGGGGACAACCAAAGCAATAGGCTGAACCCCCAATCCTGGGTTTGTTCATATGAAACTTAACCCTCAAAGGATAGGGTAAGCCTACTTAAAATTAGGCCTAAGAGTTACCCCCAAGAGAACCTCTTTTGCTGCTTAGATGTAGCCTCTCTCCCTGAGCCAACACAACAAGCAAACTCACTGCCCTCCCCCTCTCTACATGGGACATGGCTCCCAAGGCTGTGGACCTTCCTGGCAACATGGAACAGAAATCCTAGAATGAGTTGGGGCTCAGCTTCAAGGGATTGAGTGAACCTTCTTGACCAAAAGTGGGAAGAGTGAAATGAGACAAAATAAAATGTCAATGGCTGAGAGATTGCAAACAGAGTTGCAAGGTTATCCTGGAGGTTATTCTTACGCATTAAATAGATATCACCTTGTTAGTTGAGATGTAATGGAGAGGCTGGAGGGAACTGCCTGAAAATGTAGATTGTGTTCCAGTAGCCATGTTTCTTGAAGACATTTGTATAATGATATAGCTTTTGCAGTGTGACTGTGTGATTGTGAAAACCTTGTGTCTGATGATCCTTTTATCTACCTTATCAACAAAGGAGTAGAACATATGGAATAAAAATATATAATGGGGGAACAAATGGTAAAATAAATTTAGTAGATTGAAATGCTAGTGATCAATGAAAGGGAGGGGTAAGGGGTATGGTATGTGTGATTTTTTTTCTGTCTTCTTTTTATTTCTTTTTCTGAATTGATGCAAATGTTCTAAGAAAGGATCATGATGATGAATATACAGCTATGTGATGATATTGTGAATTATTGATCTGTAGAACGGAATGATCATACATTAAGAATGTTTGTTGGTTGTTATAGTTTTAAAAAAATTAAAAAATTAAGAAATTATAAAAAAGGTGCTATATTTTGTCAAATACTTTTTTTCCAGTTGAGATGACCATGTGTTTTTTTCCCTTCATTCTATTAATGTGATATATTATATTAATTGATTTTCTTATGTTGAGCAAACCTTGTTTACCAGGGATAAATCCCACTTGATCATAGTGTAAAATTCCTTTAATGTGCTCCTGGATTTGGTTTGTTAGTATTTTGTTGAGTATTTTTTCATCTACATTCATAAGAGACGTTGGTCTATAGTTTTCTTTTCTTGTAGTATCTTTATTTGGCTTTGGTATGAGGTTGATGTTAGCCTTGCGGAATGAGACAGGAAGTGTTCCCTGCTCTTCAATTTTTTTTGGAAGAATTTGAGCAGATCTAGAATCAAGTCTTCTTGGAATGTCTGGTAAAATTTTCTTGTGAAGACATCTGGTCCTGGGTTTGGCTTTGTTGGAAGGTTTTTGATTACTGAGTCAATCTCTTTACTAGTAATTGGTTTGTTGGATCTTCTATTTCTTCTTCAGTCAATGTAGGTAGTTTCTGTCTAAAAGTTTGCCTATTTCATCTAGGTTATCTAATTTATTAGCATACAGTTGTTCATAGTATGTTTTTATATTCCTTTTTATTTCCATGGGGATCTGTAGCAATGTCTGCCTTTTCACTTCTGATTTTTATTATTTGTATCCTCCCTTTTTTTGTCAGTCTAGATAACGGTTTGTCAATTTTATTCATCTTAACTGTTGGTTTTGTTGATCCTTCTTATTGTTTTTTGTTTTGTTTTCTATTTCATTTATCTCTGCTCTAATCTTTATTTCCTTCCTTCTGTTTAATTTGAGTTTAGTTTGCTCTTCTTTTTCTAGTTCTTCTAGTTTTGAGGTTACATCTCTGACTGGAAGTCCTTCTTCTTTTTTAAATATAGGCATTTAGGCTATAAATTTCCCTCTCAACATTGCTTTCACAGCATCTGTTGTATTTTCATTTTCTATCACCTCAAGATATTTCCCAATTTTGCTTCTGATTTCCTCTTTAAGCCATTGGTTGTTTAAGAGTATGTTGTTTAATTTCCACATATTTGTGAATTTTCCATTTTTCCTTCTGTTATTGATTTCTAGCTTCATTCCATTGTGGCTGGAGAATATATATTGTATGAGTTCAATATTTTTGAATTTATTGAGACTTGTTTTATGACCCAACATATGGTCTATCCTGGAGAAGGAGCCACATACACTTGACAATGGTCTGTATTCTGTTTCATTGGGTGCACTGTTCTATGTATGTCTGTTAGGTCTAATTAGTTTAGTGTATCACTGGAGTCCTGCATTTCTTTATTGATCTTCTGACTAGACGTTCTATACATTATCGAGAGTGGTCTTAAATACTCCTACTGTTAATATAGTTCCATCCATTTTTCACTTCAAATCTCTCATATTTGCTTCAAATATTTTGGGGCTCTGCTATTTGGTACCTATATATTTATAATAGTTACAACCTCCCGATGATTGTCCCCTTTATCAGTATATAATGACCATCTTTGTCTCTAGTACACTTGTAACATCTTAAATAAAGATTTGTTGAATAAATAAATAGACAAATGTTGTTTCTTGCGTCTCTTCAGTCTTTACTTCTGGCATAACTGTAGTATCTTCTCTGTTAGTTTCTATCCCTTCAGTTTCCCCCCACTCCAATGCATTCAATACACAGGGAGCAGAAGCAATGCTGTTGAAGAAACCCTCCTCTCAGTTTCTAGTAACTGTTGGGTGCCTTGCAAATCAACGTTCCCTATGAACCAGCTTCTGTTTAACCAGTTGACCTCAGGTCCATATGTACATCTATAATTTCACCACCATTTTATCCAGACAAACTACCCTGCTCTGGCTTTATTGCTGAGGATCTCTTATTTGGATCCTGATTTTGCCACGTTCTAGCTATGTGGGTTTGAACAATTCACTCAGCCTCTCTTGAAATACTTTATAACTTAAAATGAGCTGACATTTATCTGGCAAGGCTGTCTATGCAGCACCCAGCACCCTGCTCCACACACGGCAGGCTCTCATGATTGGAACTTCTTATAGTCATCATTAACAAGCCCACCACATTCTTAAAACTTTAATAACTGGATTACATGCTCCAACCACTCCTTTTGTCTTATTAGCCACATCCTTTACCTGTTTAACACCTCTTAGACTAAACCCACCTGGCTGGGGTGAGCTTGCTCATGAAGAAACTCTTTTACAGTTGTGTGCCTGCTGTAAGGTCACTTATCAATGTGCCACTGTGCCTTCCTGGAAGGTCATCTCTGTCTGTAAGTCTGTCTTTAAGGCTGGTACTTTGTTGTCCAATTTGTGTATAATTATGCCAAAACTGCAGAGCCTTATACACAGGGCCCCTAGAAATGTCTGTACAACTCCTTTCAGCAAGGCTTTGAGAGAACTCAAAATGAGAGAAGTTTTTGCCTCAAATCATTTATGATATAAAGTTGTCATCTCCACTCAGCAGGTGAAATATGATCAATAGCAGACCAAGCTCCACCAATTCGAGAAGCCCTTGACCAGCTCTCAAAAACTGAATGTGCTTTCAGTACTCTTTCCTGCTTTTTCATTTTCACAGCTAATTACTCCAGAGTGCAGAAAGTAGAAATGTGTTGTAGGCCTTTGAACATTCAGGTGTCCCACCTATTCCAAACCAGGTTATAATCTACTTTAGCAGCTGGAGGCCCCATTCTGCATGGAGGGCAATGGTTCTCACTGGGCACTAGAACCACCCGGGGGAATCTTTAAAAATATAGTTATTCTTGGGTCTCATATTCAGAGATTGAGATTTAATTGGTCTGGAATGGTCACTGGTAATCTGTGTTTTTAAAAGTGTTGCTGGTGATTCCAGTGCACAGACAGGATTGAGGACTCCCAATTGAATGGTTAGGAGGAGAAAAAAAGTGGTAGGTAAGAATTTGTGGTGTCCCTTAAGTTGATCTGTGAGGCAGTGGGGAGCCATTGGGAACTCATGAGCAGGGTGGTGACACTTATACGCAGTCGTCATGCATCGAAAGATGAGGTGATGTAGCCACTGATATAAATCAAAAGAGTTGTCTCCCTGAGCAGAAGGCAGCAACTATTGTGGGGTCCTGCCATAGGAAGCCTGACAGCTTAGGGCCACGGTTAAGGATTGGCTAGAGAGGATATAAATGGAAACCAGCTCTTGATCTAGTCTCCAATCTCTTTGCCTTCCCATGAAAAATGGACTAAGGGCTAACCACACCATAATGCTAGATTATTAACTGTTGAGATTAAAGCCTGAATCTACATATAAGCTTTATTATTTTGATCCAGAATACTCTTAAAAATAAAGGTGTCAGGGCATGCCTTTAGAAAAACAACACCACTGGTATAACGATAATTATTGTCTCTAATTGCATGGGCTCTTTTTCTAATAGAATAACTATCCAAAATCTCTGATAATGTACTATTCAAAAGACTTGGGGCAAAGATTTAAAAAGAATGCAGTACAATAATAAGTGCTTCTGAAGAAGTGAAGTGAAAGAGCATCACTAGTCCCACCAGATATACCAGGTCTCATTTAGTGTACATGCCTGATTTCCAAACCAGCTGAAAATAAAAGCTGGATAATCTTTACAGAAATTGGCTAGTCTGTCAGGGGCTTGGATATAATTCATACTTTTTGATCCACTGCTGTCAGTCCGTTTTAGGACTCTAAGAAAGTAATCAGAAATTTCATATCTGTGTACAAGTTTATTGCAGAATTCCATATAGGACTGAAAATTTGGAAGCAAGTGAAGTAAATTTCTAGAGAAAGGGGACCAGTTCAATACATTTTGTACTACATTAAAGCAGAATACTAAGAATCCACTAAAATCATACTTTCAAACAGTACTTACTATATTAGAGAATGCTCATGAAAAATGGCATATTACAAAGCAGCAATTATAGGACCTTATTTTTCAAGTGTATATCACATACAGAAAAAAGTACTTGAGGGAAATATGGTGAAATGCTCATAGGATCATACAGATTTCTTTTTCATTTTTTCTAGTTTCTACATTTCCTACAATGACCATGTATCACTTTTATCATTCTAAAACATAACTAAAAATGTCTTGTTTTCAATACACATGGAATCTAAATGGAGATTCAAAAACACAATAAATCATCAATCTTTCTCCCACTGTGAATTAAGGACACCTACTTCTGACAGGGATCCTGGCGCCGTAACATTTTTTTTTAAAGCACTGAATTTGTTTATACCAAGAGAGAGTTTTCTTCTGAACTCAACCCATCCCCAGCATTTCTTCCTTATCCAGGCTGTGCTAGTTGGAATGCTGATAACCACCAGTCCTACTGCTGAAAAACTTCTGTAGAGGGATGGTGTGCTCAGCCGCGCAGTCATCTTATCTCCTTTTTAATGATTACTCTATAAGATGTGCTGAACCAGGGATCAGGAATCAAAGAAACTATCAGGTATCACAGATTCTGAGTCCTCAGGGCCGCATAAGTCACCAAACGCGATGGGGCAACTGGCCCTGTGGTTCTTTCATCCATAAAAGCACCAGAGCAGGCTGAGTCTGGCATCATCATTAGGCACATCCCTCCAGGCCAAGCAACTCTAGAGGGATGCTAGGACTCTGGTTCTGCCCATGATGGTACTAGGTGTTCTGAGTGTCCTGAGCTTAAGATGACTGGCTTATCTACTTTAGAGAAGATGCGGAAGTGGGTTGATTTGTGCAGGTCAACTTCCCTAAGCCTGCCTACCATAGCACCTCTTCGGTCCACCCAGATCACGCTATAGTCAGAGAGCTGAAACTTGTCATGGCATTTGCTGCCAAGGTCTTAACCCCACCAGATATTCTAGGTTCCAGTTACTGTGCTTCCCTGATCCCCAAACCAGGAGTCTAAAGCTGTCAGCTGGCAAAAAAGCAATTGGTTCTTGCAATATAAGAGGGAGCAGGTAAACTCAGGGGAGAGCTATTTTCCTGGGTTAGCAATAGAAGTATGCGACACACGTCCTGCGTCAGGGTGCTCTAACACTCAGCTAGGAAACAAGTCCCACCTCGTAGGAGGTTCTGATGAGCCTGAAGATGTCGACCTCTGGGTAAGGCTCCACATCATCACTGAGCAGGGAGTGCAGGTGAGGAATGGGGGGCAGCGTGCTGTCCTTATTTGTCACACTGTCCAAGTACCTGGAAGGAGAATGAATCAGAAGTCATGGGGAGGCTAACCTGGAATTCTCTATTACAGTTCTCTATCCATCATTTGAAAAATGTCTATTGCTGACATTTCTGAAATTCTGATGTTTTCCATACTTTTCAAGCAAAGACTAGCTTCTCCTTTAAGAGCAGAATGGAATTTATTTCACTTCTAAAAACAAAGCAAATGCAAGTAAGTTTCTCCAGCACAGAGAGAAGCGGGCATTATGATTATCACTGACCAATTAGGCCCCGGGAAACCAAGGAGAAATATACATGGAAAGCAGAGGGAAGGACGCCGGAGGGGGTGTCCAGTTAGGTTTAGCAAATACCTTCCCAAAACAGTCATGGCCTCCCCATCGTCCCTGCAGTTCAACAGCTTGTCCACGTTTGCATCCAACACTGCCAGGGCCAGCTGGAAAATCACTTTGATTCCTTCATAGAAGAAACAGTCGACCACCACAACGGCGCTCTCGAAGGGCATCACACTGAGGAAGAGCGTGAGGAACCACGAGAGGGAGATGGTGGAGATGACCCCCAGGTCCTGCATGCAGTCGTACAGCTGCGGGACGTGGTCCCGGGCCAGCTCCTCGAAGACGCCCTGGTCCACCAGCGCACCTGCATCGCGGGTGGACACGAAAGGGCAGGGGATGACGGACTAGGCCTTCTCACTAATGAGCACACCCAAACGGCTGCATTGTGATAATGCAGTTCACAACTGTCTTCTTCCACTAAGAGCGAAGCCCTGCTCCTTCCTGCTGACGGCAGGGCCAGGCACAGGCCTCCATCTCTGCACCACGGTACCAGCACTGACATTCAGCCCCGTCACTGCCCTGCTTCTGACAGCATTTTCTTTCTGGGGTCTTCCCGCCTTGCTTTCTGTACCATAAAATGACACTAATGTGGCAACTATAAAGGTGATTCAAAAAGTCAGTTTACAAAAGTTTCATGACATACAATGACGTATATTGTGGGCAACGTGATATTTGCACAGGCATGCAGTATGCAGCTCTAACCATCTCTTTCTATAAATAATATTGCTGTTCTGGATGCATGGTCCCCACAGGTGAATGATATCTTGTTTTTCTAAAATCTTAGGTGCATTCCAGCATATTCATGGTCAACTTACTGATGTTTATTTGGAAGGATATTTTCAATGAGCCAAAATAGTGTGCAAAGGTTTCCAAAAAACAACAGAATGCAAAAGGAAGCATAAAGCATGCATTTTGCTAAACACAGTGAAAAGCTTGTCCTGCAAAATAAATGTTTAACACTTAAAGCCATTACAAGGAGGAAAGACCATAACTCATTTAAATGTTCACAATGATTGCCTGTAATGAAACCAGTTCCGAAAAATACCTTAGGAGCTTAGCTTTGGGGAACATTTATATACTATTTTCTCCACTCCTATAGCTACATTTCCAATACTTCTGCTCTCTATGCATTCATTCTCTTCACTAACATGTTTTTGACTCAACTCTTTGGGTTGATGGTTGATGTACCTGGTGTTGCTTTTCCAGGTCACCTGGAGTGACAACCACGTCAAATGTTTTCTAGAATAATTTATTTAACAGTGATGCTTGTGTATCCTCTTAAGCTCCAAGTGGCCCCTTTGGGTACAACCTATAGTGAGTGAGTCAAGGCTTCTCCTTTCCACTTAGCAAAACTGTCTCGAAACGCTTTTGGCTAAGGGTAACTGGAAATGTAGTTCCAGCCGGTATCACCGCTCTAGAAACATCTTTCTGTTGAGATATTGGTTACAGTGTCACATGCTCCCACACATACCCACTACTCGGGTGTTGTAGTAATCGGGCAGCATGCGTTCGCACAGGGCCACCAGCAGCCAGAAGGCTTCCTCTTCTTTGGCATAGAGAAGCAGCACCGACGTGACAATATTCATGGCCTAAAGGAATGAGACACTGTCACTCTATCAATTTTAAGATTTTAAAATATAAGCAAATCTGTGAACCTAAAAATTACCGAGTTAAAATGTACAAAGTTTAAAAATGTTTTTGCATGAGGAAGAACAAAGGAATGTCATTATTGCAGGGTGCTGAAAATAGATGGTAATTAATATTTTAAAATGTCACCTTATGTGTGAGACTAAAGCAAAAAATGTTTATTTGGTACAAAATTCATATTTTGAGTAGTGCATTTCCTAATATAACTTATGTAGATAGTTTGATTGAACACCATAAGTACTTGGAATCTCAGGTAGGACATGACATTTTGTTGGTTTGTCCAGGTGATGCCCCGATGAATCCTGGAGTGATTTGATCAGTGAGTGGAAAAGTATTTGCAAAGCCCCCTTCGGGGAATGGTGAGAATGGGGAGAAATTCAACTTCCCCAAGTTGAATTCTTGATATTCTCACAAGCAGTGTGGACAACCAAAGCTATAGGCTGAGCCCCCAGTCTTGGGGTTTGCTCATATGAAACTTAACCCCACAAAGGATAGGTCAAGTCTACTTAAAATTTGAGCTTGGGGGTCGCCCCCAGGAGGGCCTCTTTTGTTGCTAGGGTGTGGCTTCTCTCTCCAGCCAGCATGGCAGGCGGTCTCACCACCCTCCCCCTGTCTGCGTGGGGCATGGCTCCCGGGGGTGTGGACCTTCCTGGCAGCTTGGGACGGGGATCCTGGAGTGAGCTGGGACTCAGCATCAGGGGATTGAGAAAAACCCTGGAATGGGCTGGGACTTAGCGTCAGGGGATTGAGAAAACCTTCTTGACCAAAGGGGAGAGGAAAGAAATGAGACAAACTGTCGATGGCTGAGGGATTCCAGGCAGAGTTGAGGGGTTGTCCTGGAGGTTATTTTTGTACATTGAGTAGATATTACCTTGTTATTCAGGATGTAATGGAGAGGCTGGAGGGAACTGCCTGAAAGTGTAGGGCTGTGTTCCAGTAGCCATGTTTCTTGATGATGATTGAATAGTGATGTGGCTTTCAAAGTGTGACTGTGTGATTGTGGGAACCTTGTGTCTGGTGCTCCTTTTATCTACCTTGTCAACAAACGAGTAGAACATGTGGAATAAAAGTGAATAATAAGGGGAACAAATGCTAAAATAAATTTAGTTTGAAATGCTAGTGATCAATGAAAGCAAGGGGTAAGGGGTATGGTAGGTATAATCTTTTTTTTTCTTTTCTGTTTTTGTTTTATTTCTTTTTCTATTGTCTTTTTATTTCTATTGCTGAATTGATGCAAATGTTCTAAGAAAGGATGGATATGCAACTAAGTGATGATATTGTGAATTACTGATTATATGCTTTAATGTTTTATTTGGTTTGTTAAATTTCTTTTAATTAATAAATAAATTTTAAAAAAAATCCTACCTCCCGCCTGATCAATGCGAAACACTTTCACACCAAGTTCTGTATCAACCACCATCAGAGGAACTGGACTCCTACATTTATGTCTTTTGTCATTGCTGTAAGTAAGTCTCTATAATAAAGGCTCATGTCTCAGTCAAAAAAAAAAATTACTGAGTTATACTCACAGGGGTCTTTTTCTGTAACAGGCCAGATGGTAAAAGATCTGTAGACTTTGTAGACCCCATACTGTCTGTGTCACATGTTCTTCTGTTTCATTTAGTTTAGGTTAGCTTTGCTTATGAACCTTTAAAAGTTAGTCCTCAACATGACTCCTAGGGGTGTGGACCTTCCTGGCAACGTGGGACAGAGATCCTGGAATGAGCTGAGACTCAGCATCAAGGGACTGAGAAAAACCCTAGAATGAGCTGAGAATTAACATCAAGGGATTGAGAGAACCTTCTCGACCAAAAGGGGAAAGAGTAAAATGAGGCAAAGTGTCAATGGCTGAGAGATTCCAAACAGTCGAAAGGTCATCCTGGAGGTTATTCTTACGCATTAAGTAGATATCACCTTGTTGTTCAAGATGTAGCGGAGAGGCTGGAGGGAATTGCCCGAAAATGTAGAGCTGTGTTCCAGTAGCCATGTTTCTTGATGATGACTGAACAATGATATAGCTTTCACAATGAGACTCTGTGAATATGAAAACCTTGTGTCTGATGCTCCTTTTAGCTACTATATCAACAGAAGAGTAGAACATATGGAATAAAAATAAATAATAGGGGGAACAAATGTTAAAATAAATTTAGTTTGAAATGCTAGTGGTAAATGAAAGCGAGGGGTAAGGGGTATGGTATGTATAATCTTTTTTTTTTCTCTGTTATCGTTTTATTTCTTTTTCTGTTGTCTTTTTATTTCTTTTTCTAAATCGATGCAAATGTTCTAAGAAATGATGAATATGCAACTATGTGATGATATTAAGAATTACTGATTGTATATGCAGAATGGAATGCTATCTTAATGTTTTGTTTGTTGTTAATTTTTTTTAATTAATAAAAAAACTATGAATTTTGAGGATCAGCTTTTCTATTTATGCAAAAAAGGATGCTGGAATTTTCGTAGGAATTGCGTTAAATTTGTAGATTGCTTTAGGCAGTATCGATAGCTTGACAATATTGAGTTTTCTAATTCATGAACGTGGGCTGTCTTTTCGTTTATTTAGATCTTCTTTATTTTCTTTTGGCAGTGTAGAAGTCTTTCACCTCCCTGGTTAAATTTGTTCCTAGGTATTTTATTCTTTTAGATGCTATTATAAATAGAATTGTTTTCTTGATTCTTTTTCAGATTGTTCATTATTTTGTTTTTATTTTTATATTGTTCTTTAATTTGCATATATGTATTTCTCCAATGGCCAAAATAATACTAAGTTTGTGGGATTTTTTCCTCCAAAATGAATTTTTTTTTCAATAAAAATACTCTAAATCTTAAAAGGTTAGTCCTCAAGCCAGTAATGAAGGATCTCCATTGACACCAATATTCACCAAGGGCTGGGCCCTCAATGCACCCAGGCGAACCTTCCTTCAAAACTGTGCCCAAAACAAACAAAAACTGGGCCCAAAGGCTATTTGCCAAAGTTTGTAACACACTAAAATCTCTCAGCAATTTCAATCCTTAGTTCAGTGAGGTGAATTTTCCTTTTTAACCTTTCGTGGTGGTTCCTATAACCAAGTACACGTGGTCTGAGTCTCTGCCCAGAGAACAATGAAACCTTTCAAAGTTGGAATCCTTGTCCATTATTTCCATTTAGACAAAGATGGGCAACAGTGACTTAAATTCTAAAGTAACCCTTCTTTATTAAAAGACATTAGCAGGTCACTCATAATTGGGACCTAAACTACTTTAATAGTCCTCTTAATTAAAAAAGAGGAAGATCAAAAGATATATATGAACCCAACTCTATTAGATACCAAAACTACCTCTTACTATTCTTTTGATTTTCTAGAAACTAGTAATTGTTCATCAAACTACCACAATATAAATTTCAAAAAGGGATTTTGGTCTATTAGGCTCTTTCTTCTAAGTCTTATTCCACACTTTTCTAAGTGAAAACGTTATTAAAATTCCACCTGAGCATTAACTTGTCTATTAGGTGCTTGATCATGGCCAACGATCAGTTGATAGTCAGTTGTCAAGTGTGTATTTTTGAGGGTCTACAGTATAACAGGCACTGGATTGAGTGGGGGGGGAGTGGGGGAGGTTGGACACAGTGATGGCAAGTCTTACAGGGTTAAATTCTGTGTCAGAGACAGAATGAGATGTAAAGGGTGACTAATTAATCAATAAGTGCTATCAAGAAGACAAAACAATGTGGTAGAGGGACACTGATGTGTGTGTGTGTGTGTGTGTGTGTGTGTGTGTGTATGTGAACACAGAGGAGCTAAACCCACTTTAGGTGGATGGTCAGGGAAGTCCTCTCTGAACATGTGGCCTTGGAACTGAAACTTCAGCAGTCCCATTATCCTGGGGATTCCCAAATTGCGGTATGCATACCAGCACAAAAGTGATGATTTCAGGCTGTGTGTGGGCATCATTTTCTTTAATATCAAGTTAAGCGTTTAATTTAATGTGTATAAAAATGTAACCATAGCATACCAAAGCTGTATTTTCAAGGACATCATTGCTCAGGAGCATGTAAAGTAAGAGCATTGTGGCAATCCAGAATCAAAAGCCTGGTGTTCAGACTTGTTTTCTCTTACGCCAAGATGAGTAATAGAGGATGGATCAGAGAGTGAAGTGAGTTTCCAAGGTCACACAGCTAGACAGTGGCAGACAGAGAAATTGCAGTCTTCTCTCTTGGCTCCTCTGTTCAGTGCTGTGGTTCTCAACCCAGGGCGATTTTGCTTCCCAGGGGACATGTGGCAATGTCTTGAGACATTTTTGGTTATTACAATTGAGAGGTGCTACTAGCATGTAGTGGACAGAGGCCAAGGTGCTGCTAAATATCCTACAGTGCACAGGACAGCCCCACCCACAAAGAACTGTCCAATCCAAAATAGCAATAGTGCTGAGGTTGAGAAACCTCAACTGCCTCACTTCGGAAACAGTTGCATTAACCATAAAGCCTTTCTTCTTTCTTCTCATTATTTACTAGCTAAAAATGAAATTGATATATAGTATAATCCATCAATGACAGTTTACCTGGCAATACCCTATGTTAGGGTTTCGAAACGCATAAGCTGTTAAGACTCTCCTCAGCGCTGCAATGCCCATTTCATTCTGGAAAGCTGGGTGTTCTGGAAGGGAGCGGTGTAAATCCCTCTCGATCTCTTCCGTGGCAAGATTATACTTTCCCATGGACTTCTCCACTAGATCTTCATAGTAGCCAGGATGTGTGGCCTTCTCGTTGATGGCGCCTGGGAAATACCCAATGGAATACACCATCAATAAAGCAAAAAATTCCTCTTCTCTTTAACCTGCAACCAAACTTACTGAATATCTTCTCTCTCCTTACCTTTCAAAGGAAAACTACAAAACAATAATGAAATCACACAGATATGTACCCATGGCTTCTTTCTCTTTTTAGCTCCAGGGTAAGGAGGCTATTTAAAATCTCCCTTACATGGTGGTTTCCAGGCTATAGAAATGTTTCCCAAGATGCTTCCGTGGTTACTCCTAAGGGGCTGCTCAGGGGTTGAGGAGAAAAGGTGACCAGAGGGAAGCCAAGCTAAGTGCTCACCTATCTCAATTCTCCCTTCAGCCAGGGCAGCTATGCTTTTCTTTTATTGGGGTTTTCCTTAAGATTTCACTTGCAAAAGGAGGTTGTGGCTTTTAAAACAAACTTGAAAACTGTATGCTCAAGTGTTAGCTCTTAAGGTCTTTAATCGGCTACATTCAAGAGTAGGAGACTGAATTGGAATATTTAAAGGGATTTCTAAAGTTGCAGAGGGTGTTAGGGTGTCCCTGGCAGTGGCAAGACACAGTTATTCGGAGTTTCTTAGGTGGTAAGGATGGGGGTGAGGGTCAGTTGCAAAACACTGGTCTGAGATATTTGCATTGTAACATTCTTGCATTTTATATATTCTATAAATATATATGTTTATGTGCAAACACATAGAAATATATATATGCACATATCTGTATATTTAAAGCTAGGGTAAGCATCTGTCTTCCCAATCTGAGAAGTAGAGCGTGAGACCACTGGGCTGGTCCATTTCTTGTCCCTGACGGTCACCAGGTAAACCAGCCTCACCACTGACACTGGCCCAGGAAAGGCAGTCTAGTTGCAGGAAACTAAATATGGCAGTTTAGTTGCAGAACTAACTAAATTTTTGCTCTGTTTTTGTGGGAAATTTGCAAATGTTCTTGCCATCTGACATGTCATCTTTGGTGGGTAAACTGAGTCCAGGTCCTGCTGCAGGGGCCTGGAGGATCTGGGAAGCAGGGTCAGACCCCGGTGGGGTGCCCTGCTAGGAGCCAGGCTTTCCCGAGACCAAGCTCACCTGCACAGAAACCCACCCTGCGTGAACTGTGTGGGAAGGCGGGGGCTCTCTTATGTACCAACAGGGGGCGCTATGTGGCCCACTGCCCACTGCAGCCTCACACAGACCACGCTGTTAAAGGAAACACGGGTGTAACTTTAAACGTTATCTCTGCCACAGGCTGTTAAACACTGGTTTCCAGGTACTCGCTGTAAATAACCTTCTAATTTGAGTAGGGAGGATTAGAATGGAAGTTTTTATTTACTTGGCCAGTGACCTGAATCAGGTTATCAAGGCAGCTTGTTTGCCAAATGCAAGGAAGAACAGGTGGTAATGATTTTCTTGATCTTGATTTGTAATTAATTAGAGATGCAATGACTCAAACTGTGGTTCCTCAATGAGAAGCTATGGCTGGTCAGCTCAAGGAAAATGGAAAACTAGGCATGTAAGTGAGCCTAGCACAGGTAGTTTTGCCTGAAATGGATAAAACCAATTAGTTTTCAAGGTTCTATCCCCTACTCCCCTACCTCTGAGACACTTTCACATCTTATGGGCAGCTGTACCATTTCTTTCTCTTTCTCTTAGTTTTTTTTTTTTTTTTTTCTGATAAAGCTATCTCTGACTGTAATGCTCTATATATTTATAAAGAAGTTACAGATGCAAGTAACACCCCATGGATTATCCAACAGCAGAAGTTTCCTAGCCAGGGAAACAGCTTGGTAGAAATAAACACACAAATCCAGGTGAGTCTGAATACTAGAACTGCCTTGTGTCCCAGAGATCTTGGCTGCTTTCATTGAACCAACTCAGTCCTGCTACCAGCTCCCTGGTAGGTTATCAAAAGCTCAGGAGACAAGGGCGGGCCGCGGTGGCTCAGCGGGCAAAGTGCTTGCCTGCTATGCCGGAGGACCTCGGTTCGATTCCCGGCCCCAGCCCATGTAACAAAAACGGAGAAACAGAATACAATAAAAACAAGAAAATGTTTAAAAATGTTTCTCTTTCTTCTATCCTTCCTTCCTTCTCTCTGTCTTTCCTTTAAAAAAAAAAAAGCTCAGGAGACAAGAGCCAGTAGGGCCATTTAGGAGAAAAAATTATCTTCCCTCAGTGCAATAAAAGAGAATAAACTCTGGATCCATATAGATCATGTCTGGCTCTGCTACTATACTATTTCTATAAAATGGGAATAATACTTATTTTGAGGAGAGACTCTCAGGTGGAGATTAAATGAGATATTATAAGTGCAAATGATAATGAAGAGCTCGGTCTATGTATGTTCCAGTGTGAAATCTCTGCCATCTCTCCTGAATCAGTACAGATGGACCAAGATTCTCCACCAGTAAAGTGAGTTTTACTGCTATAAACTTAAACTTGACAGGCAAGATGACTTATTGAGCCCTGGAAACTCAAACATGTGAGTCAGAGTCCACTTCAATCTCTGTTCTCTAGGTCTGATACTACATTTTCAAATTTAGCACGTCCGTTCTCCCCCGGATTATGTCCTCACTGGAAGCCTCTGCTCACGTGACTAATTTAAATAAATTTAGTATGAGAATACTTCACTTTGATGACTTACTTGGACATCTCTTGATGTGAGAGAATTCTGTGCCTTGTGTAAACCACTAAATTGACTTTCCTTGGACATCGTTGCTGGCCTGTCTAAATTCCTGAATCTACCCCAAGCCCTGTGGCACCACAAGGCTGGCTACAAAGCAAGTCACTTCATTCCACTTGGCGCCTTCATGCTTTTCTTTATCTTTGGCTCATGCTGCCAAGTTCTCAGCAAGTAGGAGGGTCCAATGCAGTCTCGTTAGCCACTTCACAAAGACGCAACCAAAACTTCTGAATAAGCTACATGGCTGCTGTTTATCCTCTTTTTTTTTTTCTTCTTATTTTTAGAAAGAGCTGAGAGTTTGTTTGCTTGTTTTTTAAGGCTATCTTATAAGCTTAGTAACTCTATTATTTTAATTTGAATGTCATTTTGTAAGTACAAGGTTGTAATAATAAGTTGTGGCCAAGTTTCCTAGGCTCAAATAAAAATATTCACATAAGTCTCTTTGGAATAATTATATTCAAGGTGTCTATACAGGCAGAGCAATTGATTTATATATTAAAGACTGGTGGAACCCAAAGGAATGCTCTGATGCTTCTGATAGAACAGATCCCCTGGGATACACAGGCTACGTCAGGGCAGGAGGAAGTGGTGGTGGGCTTGGTTGAAGGACGCCTGCTTCCTCTACAAGGATTCAAAGCCTTGATCTCACAGGGTTGTGTTGGGGTATAGCAGCCTGGTCTGCAGATGAGCGAAGGACACGTCTTTCCCACTGGTCCATCAACATGTCCCCTTCTGCTTCCCTGGCATTGCCAGCTTGAAGTAAAGGTGTAACCTGGATAGGCTGTGATTCCTGGGTGGATTCTGTTCTCACCTCCACACCTTCAGGAACAACCAGAGAATTCAGGAGGCCAGAAAAATCAAGGACAGGCATTTCTTATTCTTCCCGTTTCCTCCAGCTTCCCCACCCCTGTCAGGTTGCTTTGACAACGTGCCCCATTTTTAAAAGTTTGCTATGAAGTTTACATAGCTGGGAAACTAGAAAAGCACTCCAAAAACTATGAAAAATTATATTCTTTTACTTCAGGTTCTCCTTTTTTCCCCCAAATAGCCTTAGTAAAGAGAAGAAGAGGTTATAAGGACTTAGGGGAAGGCACCTTCAGCATTTGAACTGTTTAATCTATGTCTTGTATTTTTATTAAGGGAAGAATAATGCAGGGACGTCAACACTCTGACTGAGGAAAGGAGATTTGGCTCTGAATCAGGGGTTCGCATAGCGTGGTTGAAAGACGCCCCTGATGCATAATAGATGTCAGAGGGGAGACCCGGATCCCATCGAATCTGGGCCCGCGCCCCACCCCAGGCCGTACCTGAGAGCAGGAGCCACAGCTCGCCCCGCATGCTCTCGGGGATACCCTTCAACACCAGCTCCCGAGTTGTTTCCGTGCGGTACATGCAGATCCCTTGTCCATATTCAGCAAAGTGAATCTTCCAGGCTTGTTCCTTCAAAACCTCTTTGGCCTGAAAAGAATAAGGAGACACTACTTCATTCTAAAGTGCTTCAGGGATGGGGAGGGGAATGTTAGAGGACAAGTGTGGGGCTATTTTATGGAAGGCTGGAACATTTTCCCTATTGAATGGGGCAGTCAAGTTCTTGACTGAACTCATTCTACTCAAGAAGAGAGGTGGTTGGTTGTTTTTCTAAAGGGATGGTCTTAAGAGTAAAATTTGCTGTTGAGATCTCGGGGGCAAATGTATTCTGATTCAAAAAGGAAACGAGAAGCTAAAAATGTAAGGAGAAAAAAGAGAAGCAGATTTCCTGGAATTCTTCCCCAAATTTATGCATCTCTCATAGCCAGGATTCTGCCACGGAGGCCCTTTGGCTCAGAATCAGAAGCCTGCTTACCCGAGACAGGTCAGTGGAATCCCGATTATATTTACGGCTCTACGGCTCCCCACCTCCAGAGTGAAAGTGAGCTGATGCTTTTAAAATGTGGGATGAAAAACTGCGTACTTATTTGTTGGTGGGCTTAAACAATAATTAAAAAGAGAACAAGACAAATATATCTTCACCTCTACCCTCTATAACTGTCTCCTTCCGTGAAGCCACTTTGAAACTGATGACATAGTTTGACAAAATCTGCTTTACTTAGAGGAAAACCTCCATGTCCATAGATATTTATGATTTTGCTGATATTTAAAAAAAATTTTTAAAAATTGAATCTGGGTCTCCGGCATGGCAGACGAGAACTCTGCCACTGAGCCACCGTCGCACTGCTCTATATTTAAAATTTTTAATGTCATTTTTCTAATATAGAAGGGTTCAGGGACGCAGAAGGGACACCCACCAGCTTAGGGTTGAATTCCTCGGGGGAGCGCCGCCGGTACATGGTCATCAAGGTCTGGGTGGCTGTGGGGACGCTGTTCCCATTGAGGTTGAACTGGCGGTCCCCGTCCACGTCAGAGCTCGTGCTTCTCTGGGGACTGGAGGAAACAAGGCTGCTGGGCCGAGAATATACCTGTAGGTGGAGAGAGGAAGAGGACGCGGGAAGGGTTCGGGAATTAGAATCCACATCGTCAGTGCCCAGATACCAGTAACTACGGTATGTGTTCCAAGATGTTTCTTATGTGAAGGAACAAGAGAAATGCAGCAAGCCAACATTTTGGCAGGGATTAAACTGGTGCATGGGTCACAGACTGCAGTGCTGTAGGGCTCAAAATAGGTTTCCTCAGTATTTCCAAAGCATTTTTTGCAACAAGGTGGTTGACCATTAGCTCTCTGGCATGCATTTTTGCAAAGCATGCCCTGCATGATGTGGGAAGTAATGGGACCTCCTCAGCAACACTCTAGTTTCTGGTGCCTTGAACATGCTACATAAGTCTGAAGCAGGTAGACTGCAACAAGGAGGGTACTGGCAAGCCTCCGTCATTGGACACAAGTTTCCACCACCAGTAATTGGCTCTATTACTTCAGCTAATCAGGTCTCTTCTTGGAGCTCCACTTTCCTCATCTGTCCAATGAGGATGTTGGTCTGGGCCTAATACAACAGGAGCCCAACATGTTTTATTAGGAGAATGATAGTAAGGATTTGAGACTATGTACTTACTGACCTATGTCCCATTCTCAACAATTTTATTATATGGACCAGATTCACTTGCTATGTGACCAAGACAAATTAAAATAAGAGAATTAGACCAGATGGTCTCTATATAATGTACGCCACTGCTCTGTGACCCCAAATGCAAACTCTATGGGATTCAAATAACTGCTGAGATATGACTCTGGGCATCAAGGTATGTGGTTTAACTTAGCACAGCTGCAAAGACAGTGGGAGCCTAACAAAATGCACAAGGACATGAGCATACTCGGACAGAACAAAAGGACAAAGCAGAAACACCCCTGGGGTTGTAGTTCCTGGCCACTGAATTCTACACAGACCTCATCATCTGAGCTATTGTAGCTTCCCGCAAACTCTTTATCCGAGTATATTTTCGAAGTCGTCTGTTGTAGGAAATCGGAGATCCTCTGCACTAGAAAGTCTCTATCTCTCAAATTGGCAAATAGGAAAGTCATCCTGTTCCTCGTGCTGATGGATAAGGGACTGGGGAGAACACTGGAGCTATCTGCCTTTTCCACAATTGTCACCTGAAAGGAAACATGAAACACAGAACATTACTTTCCAGGAATTTCCCAACGGCAGCCTATTTAATAGTTGCTCTAAAGAAAAAACCCTGCACTATTATGTCATGTCGGAACCCCCGTAATTTATTGAGGCAAATTGGAATTCTTTGCCTCTGTTCCAATAAATTAACAGTTCATAACAAGTCAAAACGGAGCTGATGCCAGAAGTAGAATCAGGTTGATGGTCTTTCTAAATCCGTGTCTCTAAACTGGGAGTGATTCTGCACCCCCTGGAGACAGATGACATCATCCGGAGCCAGTGCCAGTTGTCACAAATGGATGGGGTGCTCCTGGCATCTAGAAGGAAGAGGGCAGGGATGCTGCTAAATCTGCTATGGTGCACCAAGCAGCTCCCACAACTTCCAGCCCAAAATGTTAACTGTGCGGTTGAGAAACTTTGTTATAAAGGTTTGATTTTCATTAAAATTTCATGGAACTATATAACAGGTCTTAAAGCTGCTTCATCATCCCTGAGAGACAGGAACCAACCCACGATACTGGTTTCTGTTACCACACATGATGTCGGGATGGTTTTCAAACACCAACAATCCTTTACACACCTCATTTGACTCCAGGGCTTTGCATCCTTCATCTTCTGCCACTTCAAAGTTTTAAAGGCTCGATTTATGAACAGACATGATATAAACAACTCGATTGCGACTCTATCTGCACTGCCAGACCCTGCGTGTGCATGTGTGCATGCACGTGTGCACGTGTGTCTAAATACGTCTACCATGTCGGCAGAAAAGTAGGAAGGGGAGATGTCTGCATCAGCTCTCTACTGAGGACATATATCTGGCGGTTTATAATGGAATTTTCATCAACTGGGAGCTAGAACAGATGCATTAAGACTATTTTCTTCAGCACATTATAAAAAAAAAATTCTCAAGGCAAGTCCCAGACAAATGATGTATTTGCAGCAGCTCTGACTATATCCTTAAACCTAAGTATCTCTTCCCCTCCTCATTTCCAACCTGCAGGCAATATTGAAGGATCAACTTTAACCTATATGTTATCATTTTCACATGAAATATATTTCCTCCAAAGCAGGACTTAAAAACTTTTCATGCACTCGACTTCTGAAAGTTGCCTTAAAATTTGCATGGCCCCCAGTGTTATAAAATGGGTTTGGTGGGCCCATAATGGAAAAAAAATGGCAGGACCTGGTTTCTACAATCAGATTTTATAAATGCATAAGTGCATACATTTATATATATTTTAAAAGAATCCCCTAGAAATACCTGGGGTTGCACATAGGCTTTTCTTTTAATTAAAAAACAACAACAAAAAAACCTAGAGAAATAAGAAAAATAAACTCCTATCATGAAAAGGATTTTCCCACCACATTGAGGGCATGTAGTAAACAATGTTTATTTTTAAAGGATCTATAAAAGCTCCTTTTCTCACATCAAATTTATGCTGATTCTTTTGGCCACCAGGTGTCAGGGACTAAATGGCAAATGCTGAGGGAATTAAAGGTTTAGGTTCTGTGTCTAAAGCACATATGTGGATGCTGCAGATCTTGAAAAAGGAAGAGTGAAAAGTCCTTTATCTGGCTAGGCTATGAATATGGAAACAACAGATTGCTCCCTCAGAAAACATGTGAATACCCAGGCAGGTTACAAGATATGTTTTCACTGCCAGATGACTTCTGGCAGAATTCTATTCCATAAACTTTGTGCCACTAGGAGAAAATAACAGCTACATTAGAATTTCCTACAACATAATGAGATGTAAATTTCATTACCAACTTGGGCTATAAAATAGAGTAGAATTTAATCAAATTCTGATGTTTAATAAGGAACACTCACATGGTAAATTTATGAATGAAAAGAAAAACATCATCTGAAATTTGTATCTAATGAGGATCCCTAATCAGATCACTCTATCCTCTTGCCTGGCTGTTTCAGTAATTTCGTTAAAACCTCCAGCAGGGTGGTTTTTTTGTTGTTGTTTTTTAATTAAAAGAAAAGCCTATGTGCAACCCCAGGTATTTCTAGGAGATTCTTTTAAAATATATATAAATGTATGCACTTATGCATTTATAAAATCTGATTGTAGAAACCAGGTCCTGCCATTTTTTTTCCATTATGGGCCCACCAAACCCATTTTATAACACTGGGGGCCATGCAAATTTTAAGGCAACTTTCAGAAGTCGAAACATTTAACATCTATAGGTTTGGGCCACTTTAAATCCGTTTGTGGAATGCATATTAACAATCTGCAGTCAATATTTCCGTTCATTTTTAAATTTCAATAAAAATAATGATGGCGGGCCTATGCAATCCTAAAAGTATTCACTCAGTGTGGGATGCAATATTCCCGTGGAGGCTCCTGCTGACCAATCAGCTTAAGATTGGTTTAGGAGGTGCCCAGTTCAAATAGAGACCATTCTCTACTCAAACAGACCCCAGATGAATTGCTTTTCTGACATTATTGTTACCTTACAGTAATAAAAATTACATTAAGCCCTTGGTTTCTTCCATTAGTCAGGTTAGGAATCTACCATTAGTGTACCTCAATGACTCATTAGGTTAAAAGGAAGGGTACAATGGTCTCATTTAACATTTCTTTAAAGCTGTGTCCAAACCTAACGTGCTTTATTTGTAAATGTCCCTCTGCTGATTTACCCTGAAATATGACTGAATTATCTCTACCTTACTATTTATCAGGGTAAACTAGAGAGCAAAAGGCTTGTGTGTGAGATGGGTTGAGAATATCAAGTATCTTTCTCTCAATTCCCCTATGCTTTCACCACAGCATCCTAAATCACATTAAGATGTGAAAAGAGCTAATTTGACCCAAGATCCAGGCTTGGTAAACAGAGGGAGAGGAGATATTTAGAAAGCTGCTTCCAGATCCCCCTTTGCTCCTCTTTTCTCTCTGAATACACAGAAGGGGGACTTGCTCAGATTCATTCATAGCATATCCACAGTACAGCTTTAATTCCAGAATGGGCTTCCTTTCTGGACTTCATGCACACTCAAGGCAACTTTGCTTTACTACATTCAGATAGTACTTGAAGAAGAAAATTAAGTTTAATAACAGCATATGGCAAAGACTACTAAGAAGGTAAACTTGCTTGGAAAAGTTACAAAATTCATTTCAGAGCCACTTATAAGTACTCTTGGATGATCCACATTCGATGACCCACCCCCAACAACTGCTTAACACCAGTTAGCTCACCCTATATAAAGGAAAACTAGATTCGTCAGTTGCCTAACATTTTGCATTTTCTTCAATCTACTAGGAATTTCTCATTTAAGGACAATTATGTGTAATGATTGGGAGGAAAAAAATAAAAACAATTAAAAGGCCCAATGATACAACATTTGAATGATGGATAGCCATTTAATGGAATAGAATGCTGTCATTAAAAATTACATTGTAGAAGAATATTTAATGATTTGAAGAAAAGTTTAAGATATACTTATTACTAAGGGAAATAAGCAGAAAACAAAAAGTCTCTATCCTATGACATCATTTTTCTAAATTTTTAAATGTCATATACACAGCAGTGAAGAGATAAAAATGGAAAGCTGTATAATAAAATGCTAACAGTGGTTCTCTCTGGGTGGTGGGACTGGAGGTGAATTTTGTTTTCTTATTGTCTGTACTTTTAAAACCTTTTTCCTTTCTGCAATGATGATACATTACGCTTAAACAAGAAATAAACAGAGAATGAAATTTGCCCTGTCCTTTTGATCCATTCCCGTGGGTGTGGACCTACTGTGGGTGAAACCTTTTGATTGGGTTGTTTTGGTTGGGATTTGAACCACCCCATCTGGGGGAGGAGGGTCTTGATCCCTTGTCCTTTGTGAGAGGATGGGGGACATGCAGAGAAAGCCCAGAGCTTAGAAGGAAGCCCCTGAAAGGCTGAGAGAAAAGAACACACCCACAGCAGCTAAGAGAGGAAACCACTGAAGCCAGAAGCTGAAACAATGAAACCTGGAAGAGAAGGACCAGCAGCACCGGCCATATGTCTTCCCGTGTGACAGAGGTGTCCCAGATGCTGGCAGTCTGTCTTCAGAGATGGTATCGTCTTGTTGATGCCTTAATGTGGACATTTCCATGGCCTTAGAATTGTACATTTATAAGGTAATAAATCCCCATTGTAAAAGCCAACCCATTTCTAGTATATTGCATTCCAGCAGCTTTACCAAACTGAAACACTTACAAAAATAATTTTTAAAAAGAGTACAAAAAGAAGGCAGAAGGAAACTTGAATCCTTTGCTATAGGGAATCTTAACAAAGGATCAATTTTTATTAAATGACCAAAGCATTTGATCTCCTTTACCTCCAGAAAAGTAGAAATTGCAGGGCTGCTGTCCCCTGCACTGCTGCTCCCCTGACAGCCTATTCTGGGAATCCTTGTCATCTCCGAATCTTGGAGCAAAGCTTTCAAGTAAGTACCAAAGTAACTGAAGGCCATGAAGATGTGATGGAACCCATCTCCACTCCAGGTCCAACAATAATGTTTCTTAGATGATAGTGTACATGAGACTCAGCTAGGGAATTTATTAAAATACCGACTCCAAATCTTGCAGAGATTCAGATTTAGAA
This sequence comes from Tamandua tetradactyla, assembly GCF_023851605.1. Taxonomy (NCBI): domain Eukaryota; kingdom Metazoa; phylum Chordata; class Mammalia; order Pilosa; family Myrmecophagidae; genus Tamandua; species Tamandua tetradactyla. Next base: position 27,297,313 of record NC_135348.1, on the reverse strand, counting down.
GATCTGAGGTGGGTCTCAGACCAGATCTGAACAACACTTGGCTTCCAGCTCACAGTCTAAACTGTCCCCTTTTGACCCAGCGGCTCTGGTGCTGTGAACTCCACAGCCCTGGGGGAAGAGACCTCACAGAACCCACAGTCACAGACAGCAGGGACCACACTAGAAAGGGGAACAGGTGCCACCATGGAACCCTGGACATTCATCTGTGGTTAAAAGCCAATCAGGTTTCAGAGGAACAATTTCTATTTGGGACAATGGAAAAGTGTTGATAATGGCAGATGGTGATGGCGGCACAACACTGTGAATGTAATTAACAGGACCGCATTACATTTTTGAAAGTGGTCAAAGGGGGCTATTTTAGGTTGTGTATATTACTAGGATAAAATTTTTTTAAAAATCCATATAAATGCAAATAGAAACAATGAACACTAGGTTAAACTATGGACTTTAGTTAATCATACAATTATAAAAATGTGCTTTCGTCAATTGTAACTAATGTCCTGCAGCAATACAATGGGTTAATAATAGAGGAGTGCATGAGAATTCTGTTTTGGGGGCATGATTGCACGTAACCCACAACTTCTCTAATATGAAAAACAAGCAAAGAAAATCTGAAAAGTTATCAAAGCCAAGAGGAGCCTAAGAAGACATGAGAATTGAATGGAATGTGGACTGCAGTATCCTGGCTGGACTGAAAGAGGACATTACTTAAAAACTAAGGCGATCGGAATAAAGTATGGAGTTTAATTAATCATGATTAAACAATATTGGTTCATTAATTGAGACAAATATATCATACTAATGTAAGCTGCTAATAACAAGGGAAAGTGAATGGAGGATATACGGGAACTCTTTGTCCCATCTTCACCATTTTCCTGTAAATTTAAAATTATTAGATTTTAAAATTATTTTAAAATTAAAAATAGGTTTTTCAAAAACTTTACAAAAAAAAAACTAACCAATTGCTTGTAAAAATAATAGTCCTGGTTCACACAGGAAAATATTACAGATAAAACTCTTAAATTATCCACTTTTAGCCAACACTTACCTCACGGAGTGGGATAATGAGGCTACACAAGTTCTCCTCCTTGCTGGTAAAACAGATGTAATTTGTGGACACAAACATTTGCCCCAAAATGTGCATTTTGTTAAATGGAGTCCAGAGGGTGCAGTCCGTGTGGCCATCTAACTTTTCATCTTTGGGCAGCCGGAAAAGAGCTCGGTATCGCTCGCTCTTTGCTCTGGCATCAAGATCTCTGGAAAGCAATAGTAATAACTCACCTCATGCAAGAAAAATGTTTAATTCCTTCTATATGATTCAGCAATGCAGTTTCCTTCAACCCATCTTTCCCCTCCCTAAATCCTGCCAGATTCATCCTACCTTCTGAGCTTTGTATCAGAGTTAACTCCAACTTAGTGATCCAAAAGCCTAATAAAATCCTTCAAATATATTTAGGTCTCTTTTATGGTCATTTTACAGTCAATATCCATCAAATGTTATAGGCGGTTAGGAAAGCTAATCTTGAACAGGAAGCTCATTGCCTTTCTAAAGGAATGCAATAATTTCAAAAGAGATTAATAATGTATACTTATGAAGAGCCACTTTTGGGGCCTTATCTTTTAAGAAAGACCTAACAAGAATGCAAACAAGCCACATGAACCTGCTGGAAGTTATTGTATTCCCTAAACAGACAAACTTTGTATGCAGGGACACAAAAACAACCTACATCTTGCACTGTTAGGGTTTCCAATCTCAGCTGGGTCTTCCGTTGATGACAATCTTTTCCCTGAAGAGTTCTTTTTCCTTTTCATCTTATTGTTTCAAACCCCTCCCCTCAAGCTCACGACCTCAGCCCCTTGACAGTCTGATTTCTGGCTAGATAGAGCAAATAGAGGTCTTGGTACAGGAACTTCCTCTGTCTTTGCCTGTTCTTGTTTTCCCATTTCAAAGGGAGAGATATCTGCAATACAAGCATCTGTTTCCATGCCCTATAAGACATTACTTTAAACAATGTTAATTATCACTTCATTCTCTATTCTCCTTCGGCCTCTACATTTCTAGCCTCGCCAACAAACTTCCCATCTGCCTACCTCATTTTATCCTTGGTTCAAATCTTTTCCATTCTAAAAAAAAAAAGCAACCCACCCTCCTTCACCATTGGATTTCTTGGATAAGCAGTCTAAACTTGCCAAATTCCCTTTGCTCATCTTTCACTTGCTATTTAGCCCATTGCAGTCACTGCTTCTATCCTTCCACCACGCTACTAAAACATGTCTAAGTTACCACAGACATCTTAATTGCAGTGACCTCTTTTCAGACTTCAACTCCCGCTTGTACAACAATACCTTTCAATTCTGTGCATCTTTCTCGACTAATCTCCCATCTTCTAACCTACATCTCCAATTATATGTCCTGTAAGACACGTAACTCATCATGAACAAAACTGAGCTACCATGTCCTTTAGACATGTTCTTCCTTCTCTCATTCCCCATTTCAGTTAATGGCAATTTCATACCTACAATCACTTTGGGTAGAAACCTTAGAGATCATCAACTTTTCCCTCATCCTCTCAGCAGCTTGACTAACACATCCAGACCTCCAGGCTTCTCTGCAGCCTCTCCTCATGCCATGCTCTGCCATCTTCCAGCCAGGTCGTGGTCTTGCTTCCCTCAGGGTTTTTCCCTTGTGTGTCCCCACATATTCCACCTTCTGCCTAAAATATCCATCTTACTAGACCTGCATGGGTAACTTCTACTACCCCTTCAAAGCCCAGCTCAAAGTAGCCTCCACTGAGAGACCTTTCCAACCCCTCTGCCCACCTGGGCGGAGCTAACCACACCCTCTTTGTGTGCCCACCGCACTCTGTTCATAAGACCAGAAGAGTTACCACAATACTGTGCTTGAGCTACCCTTGCCTGTCTCATTTACTGAACTGTGAACTTCAGGGAGTTTTGTCAGTTTTGTATCTACACCCAGAAGAGTGTTCAAAACACTTGTTGTTCAGAAGAGGTTAAACTGAATCAATGAACTGATAGGTTTCTTGTTTCTAAAGTCTGAAGTACTGAATCTTCATCACCTACCGTTTTAGAGCGGATACTTTTTTGGGGGATTTCTTTTTCAACTTGGGCAAGGATCTATCTTGTTCAAACCCTTCATTGTCTAAGAGTTGTCTCATGGCTATGTTGGCGAGTTGCTCCATTAACTTGAACGTCTCGTTGATATTGAGGAATACTGAGAAGAAATGCTCGCTGGACCTCGTGCTCACTTTGATCACATCAGGTAGGAGCAGTGTGGCATTCTTTTCAAGCTGAGTGATGTCCACCCATCGGATTACCAGCTTGGCTGAGCAAAGGGAACAAAGTTGGGTCAACACCTGGCTCCTTATCATTTTTTCCAGATTTCGCATCCTCGCTCCCCTACCCACCAGTTCTGCCAAACTCCTTTGAGTCTGTTTTTAGGTCAGGGTTAAGAGGCAAATGTGGATGCCATAAGGTGTGAGTTCATAATGATTAGGGATTTGAATACCTATCTACTAAACCAAGTGTACCTTGGGGAATTTTTATTATTTAATGGCTAATTTCCTTACAATTTTTGAACTGAAGGAGTTCAATTCATTTGTTAAATAGTTAAAAATAATGTTGACCCATTTTTAACTATAGATTTATTTATGATCTTCTGAAGTGGTTTACAGAGCCAGAGCAAATATCGGTGGTCTTTCCAAAGGTTCCTTCTGAAAACAACTTACCTTCCCTTCCCATGAGAAAAGAATAAAAGCAAAGGTGGTTAATACTGAGGTACATCCAACCCTGACGGGGGACCTTCCCCTTCCAGTAGCTGCAAGAGTAATAGTTGACGAGCTTCTCTTCCTCGGGCATCCCAAACAGCCTGTGAAATTTCACAATGGCTTCTTTAAACTTCTCTGTGTCATCATCTTCCTTTACATCATTGATTTTGTTATACTCAGCAATGATGCCCTAGGGAAGGATAAAACACAAAGCACACAACTGGCATTAATATAAATGCAGTTAGTTTTTCTTTATGCTTATATATTTGAAAAGATAAAATTTCCTAAGGTGGAATTTTTAAAAAAAATTTGACGAATTCTATTCTCAGGCTACCCCTAAATTCTAAACCAATTACTCATAGCATTTGTGTCCTAAAAGATTTTCAAATGACCATATAGATGTTATTATCTGCTTATCGGTGTTCACCATTCTATTAGATTTGCTTGGAGCAAAGCCCGAGGGTTTTGTTTTATAAATGAGATGTGAAGATTTTGCTACTTCTATTACTTTTGCTATCTTATCAGGACAGGGTCCACCCAAAGGTCAATTTCTGACTTTCTCGAAATCAACACAATTCCATCAAGCGTAGCAAACTTGACCAGAGACGAGACAGGAAAGAAAGACCAGAATGCACGTCTGACCTTCTGTCTTAGGGCCATGAATAACTGTCAGGGAATCTAGGGAAGAGGAACAACCAGCCATCTGAACAGGAAAAGGGTGACTATGAGAACAAAAATTATATTACATGCACAATTTGGGGGCAGTTGGACAGGTAATGAAATAGTTGCATATCAAGTGACAGCTTAATCAACTATTAAATCATTATAATAGCTCCTCTGTAATTCACTGAAAATTGGCTTCTACCTACATTTCTTGATAAAGATGCTCCCTTTTCTACCTTTGACTCTCTAATTATCAGATTCCTCTCATTCTATCTGAATTTTCTCTGAAATCAAGGTAGTACTGCAAACATCTGAAAGAACTTCTAAGCATGAAAGTCTTGTGTTCAGATCCTCAAAATACCACTACATGCCTATGTGAACTTGGGCAATCTCTTTGACTCTTTTCGAAATGAATGAGCCTTCCATATCCCAAGCACAGAAACTGCACCTGCCTCATATCTAGAATTCTTAGTTTTGGGTTCTTCTGACTCTACTACACCTTGGATAGTCCCTACAAATTTATCTACCTGAAACTCTTACCGTCAAAATCCTCAGTGGTTCCCACTTCAATGAGTATAAAGCCCAAAATTCCTGACCATGCACATTTTGGATCCAACCAACCCTGCAACCTTTTCTTCTCTTGTACCTACATCCAACCAAAGTTTCTCACTAGTAATTTTGCTCTAGCCTGCCTCAAGTACCCTGAGGCCCCGATCATGTCATTTGCTGCTTTCCCACCTTCTCACCTGTGGTCTGGCCATTCTGCTTGTCTAAAATCAGACTATTCTTGATTTCATTAATTCTACAAATTCCCCAAATTTGGTTCAATTTCCACTTCCTTGTGAACCTTCGCCTATCCATGATTCTCCTTCACCACATTAAATACAGTTGACTCTGCACCATGCATTGAGAATCTTTCTTGAGTTATACCTTCACTGCCAGACCTTTTTTTTTTTCATTTTTAAACAATTTTATTTGCACATCATACAATCCAACTGAAGTAAATAAACATGCCTTCATCACCATAATCTATACAGACATTTCTTTTTCTTCCTTATAGACTCCACACTTCTCCCCTATACCCCTCGCTTGTTGACATTTAGTTTTAGCATAATGGCTTTGTTACATTCAGTGGAAGCATATTATAATGTTACTGTTGACTATAGACCCTAGCTTTCATTGATTCTTCTTTTTCCCATATACCACCCATTTTCAACCCTTTGCAATTTGTTCTCCCTTATGCAAAAACGTTTTTATATTTGTACATTTAATCATCATCATTATCCACTCTAGGCATTCCTAAGTTTTACCATCTCAGTCTTTATCGTCTATCTTTCCTTCTGGTTTCATACGTACCCCCAGCCCTTCTGCCTCAACCATACTCACATTCAGCTTCACTCAGTGTACTTATATTATTGTGCTACCATCAGGTAGTATTGTGCTATCCATTTCTAAATTTTTACAATCAGTCCTGTTGCACAATCCGTATTCCTTCAACATCAAAGGCTCAATCTTGAACATTTTTTATTTCTTGATAACCTGTGCTCTCAACTTTAACTCTCAAAGTTCACTCATTAATATTAGTTCATATTAGTGAGACCGTACAGTATTTGTTCTTTTATTTCTGGCTAATTTTACTCTCACTGCCAGATCTTTCACCCTTATTGCCAAAAGTGGTGCTAACGACTAGTGAAAGTGGGAGGGAGGGCTTTAGACTTCCTTAGTTTCTATTACTATTCAATTACAGTTTAAAACAAGCAAACAACAATAACCGTTAAGACAAACAGTAGGCTTATTATGCATACATAACCCAAAAATAAGTCTCCAACCTATTCTTCTCCTATGCTCCCTCTTCATAGTCCACAAATTACTGCAATATTACCAACTGGCATCCCAGCAAGAGTCTTTCTATCCTCTGATACATTTCATACAAAACCACTTTCTGAAGCAGAGAGCTCACCAAAGCATTCCCACCTTAAAAACTTCCATAGGCTCTCAGTGAAAAAGAAAGAGTCCCAACTGCATCTCAAGCTGTAAAATCCTTTCTTGGTCTGCCAAAAGCAACCTTTCCAGGTTCAACTTAAATATCATGTTCATTTGTGAAACCAACCCAGCCCTATGTGAGGACTAGGCACTCTCACCCCTATCTTCTCTTAATTTACATATTGGCTGAAAATATTTTGTTTGTCTCTCCACCACTGAAGATGAGTTCCAAAGATAGGGATGGTGTCCTGAACCTTCTTTGATCATCAGTATCTGGCACTTAAAAGATGTTCAAGAAAGGACTATTAGGTGACTATATGTTGTCTATCCTTACTAGAATGTAAGTACTATATCTTAGTCTTTATTGTGTCATCAGAGTTGCAGAATTCTGAATCTAAGGTTGGTTAAGCGTTATCAACCCTTGGGGAGCTGAATACCAGTTGCTGACTCCTGTTCTTTTATCATACAGGAGGGCAGTATGGCTGGTATAAGATTGGTTTCCTCAAATTGCTTCTGATATTACAGCACCAAGAGAACAGAGGTGCTGATGTGGGTGGAGGGCAGAGGAGATCAATATTGAGCAATAAGCTATTTTAGGGGACAGCAGGCTTTTAAGAAAAGAGAGGGTCTAGGATGCACAACTTTTCCTTAGTTTGCCCTAATATTGTAGCCAAGATAAGCTAAATGATGGAATAAAGGGATGCAATATGTTCTTTCCGTAGGTGTTACCTTTCTACACAATATAAATAGGTCCCCCTGGTTGTAGACAGTAGCACTTGAAAACTTTGGAAAATTAATACAATCCAATATGTTGGATGTCCAAGAAAATTTTAAACATACAAAAGGATATTAACAGACTAATCACAAAAAGGGAAAAATGAGTTTGGCAAATCTGAAAAAATTGTTCAATCTCAAAATGAATCAAATATAGAAAATGAAAACCATAAGATACTGACTTTACTTATCCACTTTGAAAAACCATTTTGAAAACTACAATGCCAAACACAAGCATCGGTGCCACAGTACACGTATTCTAATAAACTGACGATATTTTAAAAGTTCATTAAAAATTCTTAAATTGCCTTAATCCAATAATCCACATTTTGGAATCTATCCCAAAGGGGGAAAAAAAAGAGAAATCTGTGGAAAATGCTAAATGAACAAAAGTGTTGACTGTATTAAAGTTTTTGTCTGCTCACCCCACACACATCTTCAAGCTATGATGACTTCCATAAAAAGAGTAATGGAAAAATCAATTATGGAATAAGATTCAAGTATTAAAATCACAACAAAATATCTATATAGAAATGGCATAGTTACCCATCAAGGGAAAAAGATCAGGCTAGAAACTATATGTACAATGAGACTGCTATGCATGACCGTTCTGTTAACCCACAACTTCTTTTATAAAAAAGAGTACTATTATATTAAATAGAATATTAAAAGTCTAGAAGGTAATACACAAAAATATCTATAATGGTTGGATGAGGGATGTTTCTGAAGTTATAATATTATATTTATATTTCATAAAATTTAATTAAATTTTCACAACAAATAAAGTTGTTGGTTCCCTTAATTATTGGAAGTCTTTGAACGCTTAAACCATTCCTTTGCACATGAATAACATCTTTTCACACATAACTGCATTAACAGGAATTCCTTCCTTATAATTAGTTTCAGGGGAATTAAATCTGACATTTTTGGTGTAATGAAAACAGTGTAAAAGTGACTATTTGACATTATTTGTCCTTGTGGTGTTTTCTGATTTTTCCTTCTTGCTACTGTCCCTTCTAAGCTTTGGTTTCTTTGTGCAGCTCTTTATTTGTGCTACATTTCAAAAGATGCTAACATTTGAGGGCGCACTATGAGAAGTAACTAAAAACCTCACAAATAGCTCCTGGGTGGAGATGATGCTCCAAGAATTTGTGTCCTCCCTAAGCTCAGCCCCATTTCAGCCAGCCTCTCTAACATAATCAAATTAGGAATCCATAGACCTTCCCCCATTTACATTACTTCCCAGAAATACAGATATGTGATTTAGAAATAAAATGAAGATGTTATAAAAAGTGATTGATATTATCAACAAAATGACTCTGAGATATTCAAGAATTTTTTTTTGTTATTTGGAACCTGCTGTCTCCTTGCTCTAACTGAGCCTTTCCACTGTCCCCCCATCACCCGATTTTTATCCATTTCATTAATCTCTTTAATAAAAATGGAGAAGAAGCTGAAATTACCAATCTTGAAGCAGTGATAAAATGTTTATTTAGAGGAGGGAATGAAAGAAAGTGTCGATAGTATTATATGTGCTTTGTACTGCTCAGTTCTTATTAATTTTATACGGTCCAGTTAAAATTCATCACTCTTCTTTTAAAACATCAGACTGTAAAGAGTAATGTGATTCCATTCATATTTTAAAAATTATTTTTCCCATTATAAAAAGACTACATGTTCATGTAAAAACTCTAGTAAAGTAGAAGAAAATAAAAACTGGCTGTGCTGTGGAATTTTAATGAGAAGCACACTGTCAGATTATTACCTAGAATTCCTTCTTAACCTGATTATAGAAAAAGGCTCTCTAACTAATGAGTAAATTAAAATTAAGAATTTTGCATAGTAAAAAACTACCATAAGTAAAGTAAAAAAACAAATGATAATCTTAGAGAAAATATCTACAATATATTTCACAGATAAAGAGCTAATATACTTTATAAACAAATACTTTTGTAGTTAAGGAAAAATATGATAAAAAATCTTTTATAAAAGTAGGCAAAGGGCACAAAAAGTTCACAAAAATTGATATAACAAATTATCCTAACCCCTACCTCACGCCATAAGTAAAAATTAAGTCAAAAAGGATCAATACAAACATAAGAGCTAAAACTATAATGCTCTTGGAATATATAAAGAACTCCTACGATGCAACAATAAAGACAACTCAATAAAAAATGGGCAAAGGGTAAAATAGTGATTTCTATTTCTTCTATCTAGAAGATATATAAGTGCATTAGAGAAATGCAAATGAAAACTACAATGAGATATCACTTCACACTGACTAGAACAGCTCTTTTTTTTTTTATTTCGCACGAGCAGGCACGGGGAATCGAACCCAGGTCTCCAGCATGGCAGGAGAGAACTCTGTCTGCTGAGCCACTGTGGCCCACTGGCTATTATTTTAAAAAGAGAAAATAACAACGATTGGAGAGGAGGTAGAGACATCAATACTCTAACACATTGTTGTTGAGATGCAGTTACTGTGGAAAACAATATGGTGGTTCCTTAAAAAATTAAATACAGAATTACCATTTGACCTGGCAATCCTACTTCGAGCTATATAGCCTAAGAGAGTGAAAGCAGGGTCACAAACAGATACTTATGCATTAATGTTTATGGCAGCATTATTCACAATAACCAAAACAACTCAAGCATCCATCAACAAATGAAATGATAAACAATATGTGGTACATACGTACAATGGAATATTATTCTGCCATAACAAAAAATGATGTTATGAGACGTGTGACAACATTGAAGAACCTTGAAAATAATATGCTATGAACTATGAAAGGCACAAATGAACCAAAAATGTATGATATTACTTACAAGCGATGACTAGAAATAGCAAATTCATAGAGATGTAAAGCAGTTTAGAGGTTACTAGGCAAGGAGGTATGGGGAGAAAGGTGTGAGCAGAGAGGGGAAGGGGGAATGTGTATTTGTAAAAATAAAAATAAACAAACAAATGGATGAAAATAGAAAATAAAAAGTTCTAGCAATGCTGCAGAGAGATAGGAACCCCAATATATTGTTTGTGGGTATGTAAAATGGTGGAGCCACTGTGGAAAAGGTGGCGCTTTCTCAGTAAGTTAAACACAGAGTTACCATATGACCCAGCAACCCCACTTCTATGTATATACCTGAAAGAACTGAAAGGAGGAACTCGGGCAGACATTGGGTGCCAATGTTTATAGTAGCATTATTTACAATAGCCAAAAGTGGAAGCAACACAAATGTCTGTCAGTAGATAAATGGATAAACAGAATGTGATATATAACACAATATAAAAATATTGAGCTTAAAAGAGAATGAAGGGGAGTATGAGGGTAGTTCAGTAGTAGAATTCTTGCCTGCCATGCAGAAGACCTGGGTTCGATTCCCAGCCCATAAACTTCCCAAACAAACAAAGAAACCAAAAACAAAGAAACAAAAAATTCAACAAATGGTGCTGCAATAACTAGATACTCCCATGGAAAAATAATGAAATGTGCCCCCACCTTACAGCACCCACCCACCCACACACACACACACACACACACAAAGAGAATGAAGTTCTGATACATGTGACAACACGGATGAACCAGGAAGACACCAAGTTGAGTGAAATAAGTCACAAAAAAGGACAGACAGAAATTGTATGATTCTACTTATATGAGATAGCTAGGATATGCAAATTCATGGGGACAGAAAGTGGAGTAGAGGTTACTAAGGGTGGGGGCTTTGGGTGAGGGAGGGGGGAATTATTGCATAATGGATATATGATTTCTATCAGCAGTGATGGGAAAGCTCTGGTAGTGGGCAGTGGTGAGTGTAGTTCAACATTATGAATGTGACTAATCCCAGTGAATTGCATGCTTGGCCGTGGTTGAGATGGGAAATTTTAGGTGGTATATACATTTCCATAATTTAAAAAAAGGGAGATTAAAAGAGACAGTGAGAATTAAATGCAACACATTATCAGATCTAGTCTGGACTGGATCTAATAATGGGAGATAAAAATGACCAAAAAGACTTTTGGGGACATATGAGAAAACTGGAATGTAGACCATATGCTTTATAACAGTGTTACATTTCTTGAACTTGATAACTGTACTTAAGGCACTTACGTAAATGAATAGCTTTGTTCTTAGTTGCATTAAGTGTCTAAGGAGAATAATGTATACAACCTACTCTCAAATGTTTACAAAATAGATAGAAAGATAGACAGATGGATCATAGGCAAAATGGATAGACAGATAGAACAATATGGCAAACATGGCAAAATGTTAAATGTTGGTAGATCTGGGTATCTGGATGGGGATATGTTGGTGCTCTGTGTTTGGGTTTTATATTATTTTGCGACTACCTTGCAAATTTGAAAATATTTCAAAATAAAACATTTTTTTAAAGGCCCTTAAACATATGTTCGGTTTCTTTCATAATAATATAAAGAAAAGACAATACCAAAATATCATCTTTCACCCATCACATTGGCAAAAATTCAAAACGTTGAAAATACACTTTGTCTTTGGGGCCGTGGAAAAATGGGCATCAAGAATGCAAAATGATAGAGTCCCAGGTATTTGGGGTGGGGGGAGATACAGTATTATATAGCCAAACTACACGTGCATTTACCGTTTGACCTGGCAATCTCACTTCTAGGAGTTCACCTTAATGATACGTTCCCAACAATAAGAAAATACAAATGTATGAAAATATGTATGTAACATTATTTATAGTTATAAAATATTGGAAAAGGTGGAGGGGAAGCAGAAGGGAGTGGAAGTTTTTAAGGAGTTTTTGACTTTTGAAAGTATGCCAGTATTTCACATTTTCAAAAAAATCAAATTAACAATGATGGGAAGGCAAGGAACCTAAAGCTGAAAACAAATTAAAATGTTTATTCAGCTCACATGCTTAGGGCTGGGGCAAGGAAGGTATAAGATGAGCCTGGAACATCTTGTTATATAAGAAGAAAGGAAGTGCTCAAAAAAATAATGGGAGGTTGGTGATGATGGCAGCACATTGTGAATATAATTACACCACTGAATTGTATACTTGAAAGTGGTTAAATGGAAAATCATATTAGAGCAATAAAATTTTTTTAAATAATAATAGTGTCACAGGAGACAATTTGTAGGGGCTCCTTCATAGCTAAGTCTGGGACAATGTAAGTACCCAAAATAATCAAGTCCAGTAATGAAATAAAAGCCATTGAAACACACAGGAATCTATGAGCCAACATCAATAATAAAGAGGAAAATAAATGGGGAGGGGGGTGGTATTGCTTACAGAACACTGGGTGCCAAATGGTAAATGTGGAGAGACTGCTAGAATAGGAAAGTCATCATTTTGCAACCATCACAGCAAAGATTGCAAGCCATCACAGGCAAAAAAAAAAAAAAAAAAAAAAAAAAGTCAATAGATGTTTATTAAGGAGTAGGGTACTTGCATAGCCTTCAAGTGTTTTCCTATGGAAAATTACAAATTGTTTATTATTTGCAAAGGCAGAATTAGTAATCATGCAGTGGAGAAATTATATAACATTGTGACTGAGTGACCAAATTGTGTAGTAGCAATGAGGGACTTAGGTGTATCATGTACTTGTAGAAATGATACTCTGAGGAGGACACAAAATCACTCACGGAATTCTCAATCCAGGAATGCATAAACTGAATCTAATCATGAGGAATCATTTGACAAACAAAAGGAAGAATGTTCTATTGAAAAAGCAAAACTGTCTACTTAAAAAACATCAATGTCATAAGAGACAAAGAAAGGCTGCAGAAAAGTTTCAGATTGAAGGAGCCTATAAAGAGACATAAAGACTAAATGCAATACCATCTTAGACTGGATTCTACACTGGAGTGGGAAAAAACGCTATAAAGGATGTTATAGGCCAATTAACAAAATTGAAATATATACCAAATATTAAAGTAATACAGCAATAATCAGTGTCAAAGATACTGAACTTGATAACTGTACTATTATTTTAGGGACTATCCTTATTAGTACACAATGAAGGATTTAGGGGGAAATTTCTCTCAAATAGAGAGTGGTGAGCACACAAATGAAAAGGTAAATGGGGTCACATGCTAACAACAGGTGAATCTGGGTAAAGGGGACACAGGTTTGTGTTATATATTCTTCTTTTTACAACTTTTCTGTAAGTGTGAAATTATTTCCAGTTAAAAGTTTGTTTGTTTTCTTTTTTTGTAAACTCCACTACCTGTATTTTCCCTCTCACGAATGTGGTGATATCATTCTCATTTTCAAAGATGGAGAGAGTCTGCAGTAGATTCTGCTCAAGCCACTCCCAGTGCTCGGTGATTTCTTTCTTGGAACCACCTGTACACATATAAAAATGATAATAAAAAGTGTCAGAGGTCATAACAAAGAAATTAAAATTCCAGGGTCACTTCATCAATGTTCAATGCTAACAGCTGGAGATGATCATTGCAACAGCTCTACCTCTAAATGCTGTTTCCCTGCAGAGGGGAGGTTACTGTTGCACACAGAAGACACTTAAAGATGTGTCATCCCAAGAGGAAATACTATGTTACGTTCATGTCTGATCAGGTGATCCAGAAGTGCTTGGGACAGTATTTGAGATGAGAAGGCAGCAACATTTTCTCAGATTCACTTTTCTGGGTTGAGAGTTTAGCATTACCCTTTTCTTTTCTCCCTCCTAGAACCTGCATTTTACAGGCTAGCAGAGCTCTTGGTACGATGCTAGGTTACAGTTGTTAAGTTGCAAGAATATGAGAGCTTTGGTATGCCACTGGAGAGCTGATGTAACCGCTTCCTATAATGGGCAAAAAATTATCCTCACTCACTTCAATTATGAATGAGTTGTGAAAATGGACTATCTCTAGGGAATAGAAGCCTGGCTCTCACTAGCACAGCTGCCTCGAAAATGTAATGGGATGAAGTCATCCTTGCAGCCTCTGACTAAATCACTACATTTTGGTCAGTAAAATAAGGAGCATAAATCACCTCACTGGGCAACCTCCAAATTTAAACAATCCTAGCCTTGTAGCAAACATAACCCTCACCCTGTTTCTGCTTACAACTGCAGGGCATAACTAAGATAACAGCAGGATGTGGCTGCAGAGATACTGGAGTAATTTCCCTCCACCTTTTATCTTGCTCTGAGGTTGTTAATGTTCCTACAGAAAAACAGTTTGTTACAAATCACCCACATATTACATATATAAATCGTATGCACTACTCACTCCACTATTAAAGAACGATTTTGCAATTCCACTAATAAAAACTGTAAGCATCTCCTTGGATTTCCAAATTATCTTTTAACTGATTTCTTAAAATCAGAGCACAGATTTCTGTCTTCTTTCTATGGTCACCAGGAATTCAAGACATTTCAGAATCTCCCATTCAAGACATTTCGGAATCTCACACTGATGCCTGACAAAGAAAGGAAGAAGGTTTCAAATGTATCTACAAAGATTCTGAGAACTGCAGAAGCAGAACTAAGAACTCAGAAAATGAGAGGCTGTGTTTGGTGGGGGTTCAGATCCACTCTTTGAAGAGAGGCAAAATAAAACAAACAAAACAAAATTTAAGTTTAAAACTAAACACCAAAGTTTTGCCTACACTGAAATGCTTATGCAGAGGATGACATATTTCTTACTGGAGAGGCAGTCTGGTGGAAACACACAAAAAAAGATTGTTTTCATCTCTTCATGGGCATTTTTCACAGCTCACTCATTTAGGACTACTGCATATAGAAACAACAGAATGACTCTATATTAATGATGTCATGGCAAGAGATGGAATTCAGAAATTGGCATCCCCATCACATTTTGTCACCAGCCAGATGGGTAACTTTAGACAGTTTGCTTAATCTCTCTCTGTCTCAAATTCTTTACATGTAAAATGAAGATTAATGAAAAAAAAAAAAGCCCTTATCCATCTCAGAGCAATTCTGTGAAAATCATCAGAGATAATGACTGCAGAAACACTTTGAAAATAAACCCTTCACAAATGCAAAAGACAATGCTTATTTGGGATATTTAGGGAATGAGTCATCTTGGAGTTTACCAGAGAACTTTAAAACATTTTTAAACTTTTAAATTTTGAGTTTTGGTTTCTGGTCAACAAAGATGGTAGCATGAGATACCCCAGTGTTCTGTTCCCCAGTGGAATTTCTGAACAACTAGCAAAAACAGTCAGAGCCATCTTTCCCAGAGCTCTGGAAAATGGTTAAAGGTTGCAGTAACTGGGTGAGTACCAATTCAAGAAAATGCAACTGAAAAACAGTAGGACATTCTGGGAAGATGATGGAAAAGGCTGATTTCACCCTTGCTCCATGGGTCAACAAGAGACGGGGCAGAAAAAATGACTGGGATTGCAGTACCAGGGCATGAGTGATCGAAGAGGGTCTTTGGTGTTCCATAGGGAGATCCTGGTAGAGAGCGATGGGAGGATCAGGATGGGGAGAGCAGGGTGGCAGCGTGTGAAGAAGGGCAGATCCAAAGGACTGGACCACCCCTCCACTCCAGCCTGCCCCAGCTGCTGGCTGGGGGGCCGCTTCATGCAGCCCTGCATCTGGCAGCACCTGTGGGGAGCCCAGAGGGGTGCCTACCACCCACAACAAAAAGCTGAGCCCATGGGTGCTGGGATAGGTCACTCCACTGGGCACCATGAATAGCTGTTCCATTGGGACTGTAGGCAGTGGATCCACCAGGCACTGTGACCAGCTGACCTGCTGGACACTGTGATCAGCTGCCCCACCAGGTGTTGTGATCAGTTATCCTATCTTGTACCCTGGGACAGACATCCCACTTCTGTGCACCAGGAGCAGCCCTCTGCTGTGCACATCATCTTGCCCAGCTAGTTGTTATGGTCTAAGAGAGGCAGCCCTGAGGGGAGGAGGTGTCTCAGGAGCACCATATGCTGGGAAGAAGTGGAAAGCGCAGTCTGGCAAATTCCTTGTCTGCAGTTTTATTATTTTATTTTATTTTATTTTTTCTCTTTCTTATCTGTGGCCACCAGTCTGAATTTTTTCCCAGTATATCTTGGAGTATCTCCTTCTGGCGTCAGGACCTATTATTGCTGAGTTTTGTTTGTTGGTTGGTTTTGCTTTTTTGTGCATGGAATAGGAGTTGAGTCTGGATCTCCCATAAGGCAGGCAGTGTTCTGTCACTGAACTACCTGTGCATCTCTGCCAGGCTTTTAATGGACCATCAAGTAGAACTGCACCCCTACCTGAGATCCAGGCCTTGGTTTAGTGGGAAATTACTGACAAACCAAGTGCAAAAGGAACTTCAAGGCAAAACTTTAGATGAGTGAAGGAAACCAATTCGCAAAATAACCTTATTAAGATAATCAAATGCCCCAAACACAACAGAAAGTCACAAAGCATGTGGAAATCCAGGAAGAAATCAAAACACCAGAGGGCACACAGAATATGGAACAATTTACTCAAAGATATTTTTAAAGTAATAAAGGATATCAAAAAGACACTAGAAGAGCATAAAGAAGAATTTGAAAGGTTACATAGAAAAACAGCAGATCTCACAGAGATGAAAGATACAGTAGAACAAATTGGAAATATACTAGAGACATAATAGCAGATTCAAAGAAATGGAAGGAAGAATAAGTGAGCAAGAAGACAGAACAATGAACTAGATAGCATAAGAGAACAAATGGCAAGAAAGATGGAAAAAAATGGAACTGGATCTCAGGGAAATTATAGACAACAAAAGGTGCACAAATATAATAGTCATTGAAGTCCCAGAGGGAGAAGAGAAGAAAAAAGGGCTTGGAAGGCTAGTTGAAGACATAATTGGAGAAAACTTCCCAGTCCTTATACAAGATGTAAATATGCAAATCAAAGAGGCCCAATGAACTCCAAATAGAATAAATCCAAATAGCCTACACCAAGACACATACTAATCAGATTGTCAAATGTTGAAGAGAAACAAAGAGTTCTGAAAGCAGCATGAGAAAAATGATCTACTGCATATAAGGGAAACCACATAAAACTGAGTTCAGACTGCTCCACAGGCACCACAGAAGTAAGAAGGCAGTGGGTATGATATGTTTAAGATCCTGAATGAGAAAGGCTTCCAGCCAAGAATTCAGTGTTCAGCTAAGTTGTCTTTCAAAATTGGGGGAGAGATTAAAATCTTCAAAGACAAACAAAGACTGAGAGAATTAGTCAATAAGAGACCTGCCCTATAAGCTATACTGTTCGGTTAGCTGAAGAAAAAAGACAGGAGAAGGAGGTCTGGAGGACGGCACAGAATTGAAGAGTACCAGTAAGAATAATTCAAAGGATAGAGAGAGAGAGAGAGAGAATATATAGTTCTGACAAATAAAAACTAAAGGTTAAATTGCTAGATTCAAGAAATACTTTTACAAGAATGACTTTGAATGTTAATGGACTAAATAGACTAATTAAAAGACACAGATTGGCAGAATGGATTAAAAAATAGAGTCCATCTAAATATCTTTTACAAGAGATAACATTTTAGACCCAAAGATACAAATCAGTTTAAAATGAAAGGATGGAAAAAGATGTTCTATGCAAGCTGTAACCAAAAGAAAGCAGGAATGGCTATACTAATATCAGACAAAATAGAGTATAAATGTAAAGATGTCATAAGAGACAAAGAAGAAAACTACATATTAATAAAAAGGTCAATGCACCAAGAGGAAATAACAATCATTAATGCTTATGATCCCAATGAAGGAGGTCCAAACATTGGCAAAACTGAGGGGAGCTATAGGCATTTCAACAAGAATAGTGGAGGTCTCAATAACCACTCTCTACTATAGATAAAACCAGACAGAGGATAAGTAAGGAAATAGAGAACTTAAGCAATGCAATAAATGAATTAGACCTAGTAGACATACATAGATCATTACACCCCAAAACATCAGGATATACATTCTTCTCTAGTGCTTATGGAATGTTCTCTGGTGTGGATCATATACTGGCACAAAAAACAGGGTGTGCCAGTTTGAAAGGATGTATGTACCCAAGCAAAGCCATGTTTTAATCCTAATTCCATTTTGTAAAGGCAGCTGTTTCTCCTAATCCTTATTCAGTAATGTATGTTTGAAACTGTAATTAGATCATCTCCCTGGAGATACGACTCAATCAAGAGTGGCTGTTATGATGGATTAGATGGAAATGTATCTCCACCCACTCTAGGTGGGTCTTGATTAGTTTACTGGAATCCTATAAAAAAGAACAACAAGAGAGAAAGCCAGGAGATTCAGAGAGAACAGAGAATGACATAGTCATGAGAAGCAGAGAGTTCACCAGTCAGCAACCTTTGGAGATGAAGAAGGAAAATGCCTTTCAGGGAGCTTCATGAAATGGGAAGCCAGGAGAGAAAGCTAGCAGGTGATGCTGTGTTCGCCATGTGCCCTTTCAGATGAGAGAGAAACCCTGACTGTGTTTGCTGGGTGCTTTTGCACTTGAGAGAGAAATCCTGAATTTCATTAGCCTTCTTGAATCAAGGTATCTTTTCCTGGATGCCTTAGATTGGACATTTCTATAGACTTGCTTTAATTGGGAAATTTCCATGGCTAAAAACTGTTAACTTGCAATTTATTAAACTCCCCTTCTTAAAAGCTGTTCTGTTTCTGGTATATTGCATTCTGGCAGCTAACAAACTAGAACACAGGGCTTTATAAATTTAAGACTGAAATTATCTAAAGCATTTTCTCTGACCACAGTGGAATAAAGCTGGAAATTAATAATCACTAAAAAAACATAACTTTCACATGTATATGGAGATTAAACAAAACATTCTTAAATAATCAGCGGATCAAAAAAAATTGCTAGAGAAATAGGTTAATCTGGAGACAAATGAAAATACAAAATATCAAAACTTATGGAATGTGACAAAGGCAGTGCTGAGAGGGAGATCTATTGTCTTAAATGCTTATAGTGAAAAACAAGAATGAGCAAAAATTAAGGGCTTAACTGCTCACCTGGAGAAAGTAGAGAAAGAACAGCAAACTACCCCCAAAGCAAATAGACAGAGAGAAATAACAAAGATTAAAGCAGAAATAAGCAAATTGGAGAACAACAAAAAAAAAAAAAAATAGAAAGAAGCAACAGAACTGAAATTTGGTTCTTTGAGAAAAATCAATAAAATTGATGAAAAATTAAAAAAGAGAGAGGATGCAAAAAACAAAATCAGATATGGGGGGTCATTATGATGAATTCTGAAGATATTTTAAAAAATCATAAGAGAATACTATAAACATCTATACGCCAACAAACTAGACAACTTATATAAGATGGACAATTCCTAGAAACACACAAACTATCAATACTGACTCAAGTAGAAATAGAAGATCTCAACAAAACAATTACAATAAAGAGATTCAATCATTCATCAAAAATCTTCCTGCAAAGAAATGCTCAGAACCAGACAGCTTCACAGGGAAATATTACCAAATGTTCTAAAAGAACTAACACAAAATCCTGCACAAACTCTTCCAAAAAACTGAGGAAAAAGGAATCCTACCTAACTCATTTTATGAAGCTAGCATCACTCTAATACCAAAACTGGATAAAGATTCTACAAGAAAGGAAAACTACAGACCAATCTCCTTAATGAACACAGATGCAAAAATTATCAACAAAATACTAGCAAATCGAATCCAATGACAAATGAAAAGAATTATATATCATGACCAAGTGGAGTTTACATCAAGAATGCAAGAGTGGTTCAACATAAGAAAATAAATCAATGTAATACAGCACATTAAGAAACTGAAAGAGAAAAATCACCAGTATATCAACTGATGTTGAAAAGCATTCAACAAAATTCAGCATCCTTTTCTGATAAAAATAGTTCAAATGGTAGGAACAGAACAAAACTTCCTCAATATCATATAAAGGGCATATATGAAAAGCCCATAGCCAGCATCATACTTAATGATGAGAGATTAAAAGCATTTCCCCTAAGATCAGGAATAAGACAAGGATGCCCATTGTCACCAATATTATTCAACATTGTACTAGAAGTTCCAGCTAGAGCAATCAGGCAGGACAAAAAGCATCCAACTTGTAAATGAAGAAGTAAAACTTTCATTATTTGCAGATGACATGATCCTATACTTGGAAAACCCTGAGAAATCTATGACAAAGCTACTTGAACTAATAAACAAATTGAGCAAAGTGGCAGGTTACAAGATTAATGTACAGAAATAATTTCTATACCTGTGTATGACCTAACTGAGGAGACAATTAAGGAAAAATTCCTTCAAAATAGCAACCAAAAAATCAAGTATCTAGGAATAAACTTGACCAGGGATATCCAAGGAATTGTACACAGAATACAAATTACAAAACATTGATAAAGAAATCAAAGAAGACCTAAATGACTGAGAAGACATCCCATGCTCATGAATAGGAAGTTTGAGTAATGTTAAGATGCCAATTCTACCCAAATTGACCTACAGATTCAAAGCAATACCAATCAAAATTCCAACAACCTACTTTGAATACTTGGAAAAACTAGTTATCAAATTTGTTTGGAAAGGAAAGAGACCCTGAATAGTTAAAGATCTACTAAAAAAGAAGAGCAAAGTGGTAGACTAACAGTTCTTCACTTTAAAGCTTATTGTAAAGGCACAGTGGTCAAAAGAGCATGGTACTGGCATAAAGACTGAAAGATTGATCAATGGAATCAAACTGAGAGTATTGAGATAGACCACCAAATCTATGGTCAACTGATTTTCAGAAAGGTACCCAGGTCTGAACTGGGACAGAATAGTCTCTTCAATAAATGGACATGGGAGAACTGGATATCAATAGCCAAAAGAATGAAAGAGGACCCTTACCTTATGCCTCATACAAAAATTAATTCAAAATGGATTAAAGACAAAAATGCAAAGGCAGTACCATAAAACTCCTGGAAGAAAATACAGGGAAACATCTTCGAGTCCTGGAAATACGAAGTAGCTTCTTAAACTTTACACCCAAAGCACAAGCAACAAAAGAAAAAATTGATAAATGGGAACTCCTTAAAATCAAAAGCTTCTGTGCCTCAGAGGACTTTGTCAAAAAGGTTAAGAGGCAGCCAACTTAAAGAGAAAAAATATTTGGAAACCACATGATGGATAAAGGTTTGATAACCTGTGTACATAAAGAAATCATACAATTCAACAATAAAAGAACAAGCAACTGAATTATAAAATGGGCAAAGCATATGAAAAGACTTGTTTTCAAAGAGCAAATACAAATGGCTAAAAGGCATAAAAAGAGATGTTTACCTTCATTAGCTATAAGGCAAATGCAAATCAAGACAACAATGAGATATCACCTCACCCCTAAAAGAATGGCTGCAATTAAAAAACAGGAAACTACAAATGTTGGAGAGGGTGTGGAGAAATTGGGACACTTATTCACTGCTGGCAGGAATGTACAATGGTGCAGCCACTGTGGAAAACTAAATATCGAGTTGCCCTATGACTCAGGAATACCAATATTCAGTATATACACAGAAGAGCTGAAAACAGTGACACCAGTGGACATTTGTACACCGATGTTCACAGTGACACTTTTCACAATTGCCGAAAGATGGAAACAATTCAAGTGCCCATCAACAGGCAAGTAGATAAATAAAATGGGGTATATACATATGCTGGAATATTATGAAACAATAAGATGAAATGAAGTCCTAAAACATATGACAACACGGATGAACCTAGAGGACATAATGTTGAGTGAAGTAAGTCAGACACAAAAGTATAGATACTGTATGATTTTGCAATTGTGTTTTTGGTAAAGGTAATCTCAAAGGTTTACACTGTAAAATATGGGGACCTAGAGATACACACGCTAGAGATGGGGGAAAGCAAATACAAATGGCTAAATGGCACATAAAGAGATGTTTATCTTCATTAGCTATACAATGACTGAGAAGCTGAAAGACTAGATGAAATATATAAAGGTATCTACATATAGATGGAATAGTGTGTGGCTACAAAAAGGAATGTTGTCATGAGGCATAAAATGAACTGAATGAACCCTGGGGACAATGTGTTGTGCAAAATAAGCCAGAAAATACTTATAAGAAAATTGGAGCCTAGATTGCAAGCTATTTCAGCAGCCATACTTGGTCCAAAAGTGTATTTCTAAATTCTGAGACACAGAACTACATGTGTATAAACTGGTATTTTGCTGGAACTTTGAGTACCTCTGTGACACCTAAGATTCAGAGCTGGGGTTCTCCAGCTCTGAAAGTCAACACTGTTACGTACAATAGTTAAAGTAAACAAAAAAGATATCGGACTTCAATTAGAGATAAACATGAACCTGATCTGACTGGGACTAAGAAAAATCAGAATACAGGACGAAAGATAATTGTGTATGTTCACCTACTGTATGAAGCTAAAGGCAGAGAGGTTTATGATGTCTAGACCCTGAATTTTCTGCAACACACAATCTAAATCAGCCTGTCTGGATAGCTTACTAAACAACCCAAACATGTAGAGACCAGAACAGGAACAAGGCCTTGTAATCCTGTATATTTTAATGTAATACCCAGAGAAATCCTAGATTATGGTGGGCTGATAATTAAAAAGTATCAGTACAGTCCCTTTGGAAGTGAAGAAATAATATGGAACTATTAAATTTTCCTGTCTGGAAAACCACTGAGTTTGAGCATTCTTAAACTTTAGGGACTCCCAAGAAAATAGGTCAAGACCTTGATTTTTTTTTTTTTTTTTTTTTTTTTTTGCATGGGCAGGCACCAGGAATCGAACCTGGGTCTCAGGCAAGGTAGGAGACAATTCTGCCACTGAGCCACCGTCACACTACCCTCAAGCTCTTGATTTTGAGACTTGCCCTTATGAAACTTATTTCTATAGTGGTAAGCTAAGACTACCTATAATCATGCCTAAGAGTTGCTTCCAGGAAACACTTTAGTTGACCAAGTGTGGCCTCTCTCTCTCTCTCTCTCCCCTCCCCCTCCTCCTCAGCCCACCTCTGCAAGGAAAATCATTACCCTCCTCCCTACAGGGGACATGATATTCATGGGTGAACGTCTCCCTGAGAACCTGGGACAGGACTCCCTGGGATGGGCTGGCCCTGGCATTGTGGGATCAACAATGCCTTTCTGACCAAGAATGAGAAAGAAGTATAATAAAATAAGGTATCAGTGGCTAAGAGAGATCAAATAGAGTTGAGAGGGTATTGCTCTTATGCAAGCTATTGCTTGATATTGCTGATTGCCATGCTTTGCCAAACCCCAACCAAAATCATGCCTACTAACTCTAAAAAACACCTAAGGCTCTAACTGATACTCTATAAAAGTTTCATGCACTAAGTTTACTTTCCTAAAACCCATTACCTCCAGAAGGTTCTTAGATTAGATAAACCCTGAAACCCAGAGGGACCAGTCTCTCCAAGAATATCAATGAATTCTATCTCCCATCCTAAATTATTGACACCCCTTTTCAATATGAAAAAGTTAGAAAGGACATAGCCCAAAGATCCTTAAAGAGTGGGAGAAGGATCAAAGGAGAAGGAGGAATTATAACAGAGAAGATAGGATATAACAAATGAGTATGACTGCTGAATCACTATACTGGTATTTCTTTGAGCTTCCAGTGTTTTGGAGCAACCAAACACTGAAACTGTGAATACACTGAAATTGTGGAATGGTAACGTATACCAGACTATGAAAGCTGTTCTGTTGCTGCTTGTTGGAGTGTACTTGTAAAATTATTGCTTTTCCTTTTCTTTGTTTATATGTTATATTTCAAAATAAAAAAAAGTTAAAAAAAAATAGGAAATACTTCAGGCACCCATGCTGGCCCTTCCCCCATGCTGGCCCTTCCTCCACCCGCTACCCAGCAAGGTGCGGCACTAGCCTGTGCTATCAGTGTGGGTCCCTGGCCCCATTCTAGAGGGAGCAGAGTAACCCCTATGAACATACTTGGTGCCTGCATATCAGTTACTGTCTGGTATCAGCCTGAGTCTTTGGTTTGCCCTCCCAGAACTTGCCCTGCAGACAGAAGCAGTTGCAGATAGATAAATCCATGTAAGAAACAATCAAATTCCATTGGCCTGTGGCAAAGGATTACCTTTAAGCTTTAAGATCTACAATAAAGCACCAGGAAAGAGGAAAAGTGTATTTCATAGGGAGAAGAGGGGTCATGCAGATACCTGTTAACTGGGAATTCCTAAGGCCAGAGGCACATGCCCAAGACAAGATGCAGTTCAGGAAAGACAAAGAGGACCTTGACTTTTGCCTCAGCCTGATCTTTTTGGTAAGAGGGCTAAACTCTGAAGGAGAACACCAACCAACACAGAGCCCATTTGCAAAGACTCTGAAAGGTATGTTTTAGGTTGGTTGGTTTTCATTAGCTTCTGGTGCTCAAGGAAATCTCTGTCCTATTACTAGCTGTATACAAGCTTAAGGAAGAGACATTCTGGGGACTAAATTCCTGAGTTAACACATTAAAATATTAAAGGTGCAGTGTGCAACAAAAGATAACAAGACAAGCAAAGAGGAAAAAAAACGGCCCATCCAAAGGAACAAGATAAAACATCAGAAACCATCAACAAAGAAGGCTTTGGACATGCCAAGGGAAGACTTTTAAAAAAGTCATCTTAAATATATTCAAAGAACTAAAGGAAAACATAGTGGAATAAGCCAGACACAGGTCAAATATTATACGATCACATATAAAATAATCAGAATATCAAAATCACAGAGCGGCAATTAGAATACAGGTTATCAGGGGCAGGGGTAGGGATGGGGAATCAGAACTTAATGCTCAATTCGTATCAAGTTTCTGTTTGAGGTGATGGAAATGTTTTGGAAACTGATGGTGTTGATGGTAGCAAAATATTGGGAATGTAGTTAACACCACTGAATTCTATTTTGAAAATGGTTAAAATGGGACATTTTAGGCTGTATAACCTGAATAAACATTTTTAAAAACCCACAGACTCTACAACACAGACTGAACCCTAATGTGAACTGTGGGCTAGAGTCAATACTTTACAGTTAATAATATAATTATAATGATGCTTTCTCATCAACTATTCTAAAGGTATCATGTTAATGTGAAATATTAATAACAGGGAAAACTGTGTGTGTGTGTGTGTTGGGGTGAGAGTATACAGGAACTCCTTACTTTTCACATAAATTTTCTCTAAACCTACAACTGCTTTAATAAAAAAGTAATAATTTTGAGTATTGAATGGAATAATTTCTGGACAAACTAAACCTTCCCCTACCTATAAATACATCACTGCCATCATTAGCTGTGATGTACTGTAGATACAGATGGAGTCCTGCACAGAGTAAATGACAGCCATGCATGCAACTTCCACCCAGCCGCCCCATCTGGGCACTGTCAGAGGTACTGCATCTTAAGACAGAGACACTCCTGGGGACCCATGGGACTACCGAGCTTCTGCAGGTCCATTTGGCACAATTTCCAGTCTATGCATTTGCCTCTCATCTGCCCCTGCCTATATTGATCTCAGATGTGCACTCCAGATGCTGGTTTTCACATGCCCTTGGCTCAGCCAGAGCATTCTAGTTGTTAACCAGTATCTCACCATGTCTGCTCTTTATTAGGTCATCACACCAGTTACTCGACTTTGGAGTTGTTTCACCCTGTCATTGTAATCAGTTCAGCCTTGCTATTGCTGGGTTGTCAGTGATAGAAAACTCCATTAACTATAAGGCTGAAGGCAGAAAAGGTTGCCTTCAGTATGGCACACACTGTTTTCAAAGCTATATTTATTCACATATTCATGCAGGTGTATCCTCCCACCCACATACACTTCCCCACAGCAGAAACAGTGTATGCACGCACATGCTCATTCATCAAACATCTATTCCTGTCAATTATATTCACTGGCATTATATGAAGGTCAATTTGCTGATGTGCTCCCTCTCCCTCTGATTTCAAATAGCCAGCTGTGTATTCTCAGGCTATAGGATTGAAAAGTACAAGTTTACTGTGACCACTGTTTCCCCACCTATTACCTTCTCTGCTGCCCTAGTACCTCCTGCTCTCCATCCTGCCTCACTGTCCATCATTTCTATAATATCTACTTTCTATCACCCAATACTATTTTCACCACCGGCTCTTTTCTCTCTTCTTTTCTCCCAGGGACCCAAATACCCACACCTCTTTCTCCTGTTACCACCACTGGCCCCATTCAGATTGCTAATGCTTGTGCTGTTTCTCTTCTGTCCTCCACGACTCGTTGTTTCTCCCACACTTCTCAACGTCATACGACAAGGCTGGTCTTTTAAGTTACCATGAGGCTCTTTGCTGCTATCCTTAGGAGAGGTGCTCGGACTGTAAATCCTTGTCATCTTGAGCTCCTCAACTCCTTCAGCTTACCTGGTGCTTCACATCTGCTTCTGTACTACCAGGAAATTTTGTAGGTTTTTCTCTCTACAACCAGACCTATCATTTCAAGATTTCCAGAACACTGGATTCCAAATAAGTAAGGACTTTGTTTACCATTATATGGAACCCTTATCACAATATACTATTTGGGGAAAGAAAAAGATACAAATGCCTTCAACCAATAGTAGCTCAAGAATTGAACAATGGGTCAGACCATGGTGGCTCAGTGGCAGAGTTCTCACCTGCCATGCGAGAGACCCAGATTTGATTCCTGGTACCCACCCATGCAAAAAAAAAAAAAAAAAACATGTATATATATATATATATACATATATATATATATATATATATATATTCCAGGGAGAATAATGTAAAAGTACTCCCAAATAAAACCTTTACCGCACAAATGTACCAGATTTTCTGAACAGGCTTCAGGTTCTGTAGACTAGAAGTCTGAGGATACCCATAAGGCAGGACTGATTCTCTCCCCAACAGACAATATGAATTCTGAAGATACCAATCCCTTAAAAAGTATTTCTGGAAGCAGGTAGCTGCTTCTGTCCATTAATGGCCCAAGTTAACTCTCAGAGGTTACAGAGTAAATGCTCTGTTTACAGTTACAGAGCAACTGCCACTTTTTCTGGGCCACAGTTTAAGAACCAGTGATATTCTAAAAGAGGGATATTTGAATCCTAAATGTTTCTTACAAATGGCTCTTTTTTTCTCAAGTAAATAAGTAAAAGTGCTTGGAATTATTTTGATAATGTTGTTTAAAGTGAGAGAGCATGAAGCACCTTTGCCAGGACTCTGAAGCGGGACTGCTCTATTTACTCAGAAGTTTGAGCAAAGGGTGTTAGATGCTCAGAAGACAAGAAAGGAAGGGCTTGTGGTCAATTTTCTAAAAAGGGCCCAATATAGTGAAATACGGCAGGAAAAACAATCTGACCTGACTTTGGAATCAGATGGAACAATAAAGAAAGCCGGTAGTGTCAGATATGAAAATCCTCCAGGAAATGCAAACTAAAACATTCTGCAATGGTGCAAACTAGATTAATATTTGATGGGCTTAAGATTACTTAGAAATTAATTTTGGAAAAAAGAAAATTTTTTATCACTCAGAGCAATTTGTTAGAATATTAGCCACAGGCCCCTGTGCATACATTCGGGCAACTTTTAAATGCCATCTAATGATGAAGGAAATACGAAATTGTCCTAGTCCAATTTCTCATCCAGTTTTTGAAATGCAACTTAAAGTCTCTTTGAAAAAAAAAGAAGCAGCATTAAGATGAACCACAAAATGATTCTATCATATCTAGCTTCTGAGGATTCAAAAATAGGCTTCAGAACCCACTGGGAGAAATTCACTGGATATTTCTTTTGTGATAACTGATTATCATTATATTTTGGTTCTGAGACTACAACACAGACTTAAAAATCCAAATTCCAGAGTAACCAAGGGGGCCAGTTGTCACTGATCACGGGGTGGGGCGGGGGGTGGGGATGGGTGAGGAGTGTATATGCACATGTGTAGGTAAACATTTGGATGTGCATACAAAAATAAAATCACCGGGCACAGCACACACAAAATGAACTCCCTATACCTCCTACGGTTTCAAAAGTCTCAACCTTGTACTTTCAGGCCAGTACAGGCTGTCTGAATCCCCCAGCTGTTCCAGTCCTCAAATGAGTAACACTTGAAGCTCCTCCAATAAAGGAAACCATATGAAGGCACTGTCTATTTTGCAGCCTTATCCAAACACGATGTGGCCCACAAAGATGGACATTTTGAAGTTGCAATACCAACGAAGACAGGAGGAATAGTCGATACGCTGGAAGAGCACCTAGCTGCCCCTGGTTTACGAGGTCACCTTCGTAATCTCCATACCCAGAAGAGGTATCTGGAGATGGCAAAAGACAAAACTTGGAAGTAATGTGGGAGTCTGAAAGATTCTGAGAAACCAAAAAGGAAACACACTTTAAAAAAATCCACACCTACGGGATGCGAGGGTGGTTCAGTGGTAGAATTCTTGCCTGCCATGTGGGAGACACGGGTTCGATTCCTGGTCCATGCACTTCCCAAACAAACAAACGAAAAACCAAACAAACAAAAATTCAACAAATGGTGCTGCTGTAACGGGATACTCACATGGAAAAAGAATGAAATGTGATCCCCGCCATACAGTATAGAAAAAAAAAATCCACATCTAATTAAAGCTATAATCATAAATGGGTTAAATAGCATGATGATAATGTTATCTATTATTTGTTTGTGCTTACCAAGTGCCCTGGCACCATGCTTTAACTCTAGACACATTGTCCCGTGTGACTTCACAGGAATCCTGATAAAGCCTGGTTATAAACCTGTTTATAGAGAAGAAAACTGAGGCTTAGGGAGGCCACATTTCTTATCAAATCCAGATTTGTCTGGCTCTAAAGTCTACACTCTTAATTGCTACACTTTACCACGTCCTATCATATTTTATAAATGGGAGTTAGTAAAAAGAGAGGTGAGAATAAACAAAGGGAGATAGTATTATATGGTTCAGACTAGTCTTTGATGTTTAAAACAAAAAACAAAAAAACCACACACCTGATTTCAAATCTCCACAATGCCTTGTACTAGCTGTGTGACCCTGGACAAATAACCTAACCTTCGTGCTTCATTCTTTAATATTACATATCTGTAATATTATGTAAGTTATACCACCTACTACATTGGTTTGTGCTGGTAATTAAGATAACATATCTAAGTCCTTAACACAGGCCTAGAACACGGAAAGCACTAAATAAACAGTTGTTCTTACTATCACCATCATAAGCAACAGAACACAAAGGCCTCATCTTGAAATGTGGTGCAGAAGATATTTCTAATTTCTGAAGTTCTGGATACTAAGAAAAGAGCTGCGAACCACTGCCTGATGAACACACATTCAGCAGATGTCTCCCTGGCCCTGGCGCCATTATGTTCGGATTACATAGTGCATGTATTATTGAAGTAAGATATGCTTACAACAACTCCTACATAACCATTATAAGCTTCTTACATAACTTGCTTATAATCTCTTATGGAACATAACAATATGCTCATAGCGTTATGATCACGTTCAGAAAAGAGAGGCTCAGGTAAATCTTCTAGCCATGGCAGTAACAGTCAAAGGTTGATGACCTTACTTTATTTTTAAAGTGCCACGCCACTCTCCTACACTGCTGGTGAAAGTGTAAATGGCTCTCTCTCTGGAGGACAAATGGGTTAGAGATACTAAAATCCTTGAATATGTGCACATTCTTTGACTCAGCATATATCTAATGCTAGAAACATTACGTGATCAGTAATGGAATATGGAAAGATTTTCTTAGGAAGATATTCATCTGATGGTTATTCAAAATTTAGTAACATTAGGGGAGAAAACTCCAGATTCCCAACAACAGCATATTAGTTATATATGACATAAATTATGTTATACACACAGTAAAATACTATCAACTTATTAAAATCAACATTATAAAAATTTTTTTGACATTGGAAAGTATCTTCAATAGATTAATCGAAATCTTCATTTTATTTGCTTTTAAATACACATGTGTGTGTCTACATGTACACACGGATGTATACATGTATACAAAGTATATATATATGCACATATGCACATATATATATTTATACATAAAGTATATATACATACATACACACCACACACAAACACACATATGTATACACATGTACATATATAACTTGAGAAAATCCTGGAAGTCAATATATCCAGAGAGAAAGAAATAATGAGGATTTGTGATGTGGAATTATGACTTTTTTCTTTTTTATTCTTTTTGCTTATCTATATTTTTTAATTTTCTGCAATGAACATGTATTGTTTAAATAAAAAAGGCCAGTTTATTTTTGTATGTGCTGTGTTTCCAAGGATACAAGAATAGTTCTTGAGATACACAGGCCAAGAAAGGATTACAAAAATACCTCCCAACTTCCACATTATATCTCATGCAAAAGGCAACTAAATTATCCAACATTTTCTCCATCTATGGTAGGGAAATAGTAGGAACATCACCAGTTAGAAATGTTTAATTAAACTCTGGTCTTACCAGCTGCTGCCTAAAAGAATGTTTAGTCATCAAAAAAAAAAAAAAAGCCAGCATAGAGCTGTTTAAAAAGTATTAGGGGCGGGCCACGGTGGCTCACCAGGCAGAGTTCTCGCCTGCCATGCCAGTGATCCGGTTTCAAGTCCCGGTGCCTGTCCATGCAAAAAAAAAAAAGTATTGGGCTGGGACAGAAAGACCTATGGATTCTGTCCCAGCTCCTTCACTAACAACCAGCTGTAACCGGTGATGTGAACTTGTGTTATTGACTTTGCCTCTATGCCCAGAGGCAAGTAAGAGGGCTGGTTAAGATGACAGCTGATGTATCTTCTAGTTCTGAAACCAAATGACTACAGAGACCTGGCTGAGATTCTGGAATGGTAAGAAAGAGAAACTAAATCAACAGGCAGCCAAAATTAAGTGCCCTCTTCAGGGCTGTTACCCATGAGGTGTCCATCAAACACACTGCCCTTTACTTCATTTCCTTTATAAGTCCTGTCAGGAGGTCAGCTGTAACCAGAGGGAAATGCTAATAGCTCTTTCTTTCGGTTTCTAATTCTTCTCCTGAGCTGTCCCCAAGAGTTCCTCTCTTTAGACAAGACTTTGAAATTACCTGCATTTCTATGTATTTTTATTCCCTCTGAGGCTGTATATCCTTCTTGCTGTCAGAACCCTCTACAATGGGGAAAGACCCAAATGCGTTGTTTTCTACCTCTGCCACCCAAGGCCATGGAGGACAGAGGACTGAGCTCACTCTTGCTTCTGAGGCACCAACCCCAAAAGACCAGCAGTGGGGAGCAGATCTGAACTAGTCTGGGTCCCTACCTGCAAAATAGCCAGTTGATGGGTAGGGAAGAGAGGCAGAAATACGACAGATGGTACAACCAGCCCAGCAAACTGGCTGGACAAATTTCTTAATGTTCTTGGAGATAACAAGTAGTACAATTTTCTATACAAACCATCAAGCAAAATGCTCTTCTGTAGGCTAGAATTGCTGGCATGTTGTTGCAGCAACCAAAGAGAACTGTGACAGCATTCTGGGTATGAGTGAAAAGAGTCATCACTTAGGAAGGTTTTGATTCCTTGAATCTGAACATCAAAGTTCTCAATGTGAAAGAAATGTTAAAAAAAATCAATTTCTGTAAACCATTCTGGACACAGACTAAGAGATAATAAAATGAAGCGTATGAAAATAATGTCTCACCAAACCTTGTTTTTTCTCTCTCCCTCTTCATGATTCAAGCTGCCAGCAGCCAGGTGGTTATTATATTGGCAGTAAGTTAAACTGGGCCAGAAAGATTCCCTTCAGCCTGGTTTCATGTGGTTGACTCTAAGGCAAACTATTCGACTAGGATTTACCACTAAAACTACTGCTATTTTATCTAGTAGCATACGGCAAGACATCAATGGTAGATGTTTCCTTTAATTCAATGAATATTACTGAAGACTCATAAGGCACATGACAGAGAACAAGACTTAATATTCTTTTGGATTCTACAGGACAGTGAATCAGACTCATGCAATATTCCACTAAGAGTTCTCCTACAGCAATGAATCATGAAATTCAAGCAAATTAAAAAGATTCAACATATTGTTCCACCAAATACCAACTTCGAATTTTATGAAAAAAAAACACATTAAAATTACAAATAGGAAGTAAGCATCCTGGAGAAACCATTTTAAGGCAGTAGCTTCGACTCCTATCATCTTCTCATAAAAAGGAGCAAGCAATTTGGATTTCAAATGGAAATTCATTAAAAAGAACAACTAATTGGTGAAAAGGAACTTCTCAACAGTTGTCACTTCCATGGAGTCTTCCATAAAGAAATTCTGGTGCTGTCTCTATGGGTAATCAATGCACACAAAAGCTAAAACCATTCTGGGTTTATTATAATGAGATCATACAGTTGTGACAGGCATTGCTTCCTGGGAAAATGAAAGTACATCTCTTTGTGGTATAAATGATGCCATCCACATTTATGGCCTAGTTTTCCTTAGCTTTTACTCAACAAATAATTTAGAAATGCTTCATCTTTGTAACTCCTGGTCTCTATCCCACATGAGTTATGCATAAGATCATCTGCTTCATGGAATGGCAAAACCCCAGAAACAGACTGGGGGGTAGGGATGTCAGGGAAGTAAAAAACAACAACGGTTAGGGCGATGGGACCAGAAAAAGAAAAGTCATGAACGCACAAATCAGCTCCCAACTCCTCCTTTAGCTGACGGCAGGAGCACAGAGTGACGTCAGGAGAGATCTGAGGGGTCTGAGGAGCTCCTGCCTGCAAAGGACCTCAGAGGCCTCTGGGGCACAATTGTGCAACTGCTTCCAAGGAAGGCGAGTGCGAATCAATTGAAAAGGTCCTTTCCACATCCACATTAAGTTGATTCGTTCAGTGGCTCTGCTTGATTTTTTTCTTGTGGTAAAGGATTATAATATAAAATTTGGCATTTGAACCCTTTTTAAGTATATAATTTAGTGGTGTTAATTATTTTTACAATGTTATCCCTTGGTCAACACTATACATTACCAAAAGTTTTTCATCATCCAAAGCAGAAACTCTGTACTCATTAAGCAACAACTTTCTATTTCCACTACCACTCCATGCCCCCAATAACCTCTAATATACTATCTGTCATTATGACACGATATTTACCCTTTTGCATCTGGCTTATTTCACTCAACATGTCTTCAAGGTTCATCCACCTTGCAACCTGTAATGGAACTTTATTCCTTTCTACAGCTGAACAATATTCCACTGTATGAATATACCACATTTTGCTTATCCAGTCATCTGTTGTTGCTTCTACCTTTTGACTACTAGGAATAATGCAGCTTTGAATATCAATGAGCAAATAAATGTTTGAGTCCTTGCTTTCAATTATTTTATGTAAATGCCTAGGAGGAGAATTACTGGGTTATATGTTACTTCTACTGTTAACTTTTTGAGGAGCATCTGCCTGATTTTTAATTTTCTTTCTTTTCATTTCTTCACTTGCTGGCAACAATGTCTATTTTATTCTAGATTGTCTGTCAACTAAATTAGGTACTTTCCTCTCAACCAACTATCACAACCCACCCAGCACTTCACCTGGTACAGTATTGGGTGATTCCCTCTCAACTGAAGGACCCACGGATGGCTAGAATGCTCTCGCACACCAGTAACCTGGGTTACACTGGTAAGGCTCTCTTCTTCAGGGTTCTGACTTTCTTCTTCCTTTATTTTTTCTCCCCTCTTCTCCTCCCCATCCCCAGTTTTTACTCCATACCATAATCCCTGATGCCATTTATTTATTACAAATGACTGAATATATTCAGGTGTCTCTCATGGGGTTCTTCACATCTTAACCAGAATAAATTTAAAGGGACACAGGTACTATATTAGAATTTGAGGTTCCAGTAATTTTTTGAGTGAGCACTACTGGGGCCTTCCAGCAGCCTCAAAGTATCCTACAATAATCTTCGTACCCATGTAGAAGGCCATCCCAGGTTCCTGCATTTAGTTGGTGAGCCAGTTTGAAAGGATTTATGCTCCTTAGAAAAGCCATGCTTTAATCCTAATCAATCTGTGGGAGCAATGGTTTCTTCTAATCCTTATTATTCACTACTATAGGTTGGAAATTTGATTAGGTTATCTCCATAGAGATATGACTCGACCAATTGTGGGTATTAAACTTGATTATATGGAGACGTATCTCCACCCAGTCTATGTGAGTCTTGATTAGTTTACTGGGATCCTAGTAAAGAGGAGACATTTTTTGGAGAGAATGCCTTTTGAGAATGATGAGAAAGCCACAGCAGAGCCACGAGGCTGACAGAACCAAAGTCCACCAGCCAAAGACCTTTGGAGATGAAGGAGAATGCCCCTGAGGGAGGTTCAAGAGGCCTAGAGAGGAAGCTAGGAGACAACGATGCCATGTTCACCATGAGCCTTTCCAGATGAGAGAGAAACCCTGACCATGTCCGCCATATGCCTTTTCCACTTGAGAGAGAAACCCTGAATTTCACTGGCCTTCTTGAATCAGGGTATCTTTTCTTGGATGCCTTAGATTGTATATTTCTAGAGACTTGCTTTAATTGAGATATTTTCATGGACTTAGAACTGTAAACTTATAACTTACTAAATTCCACTTTTTAAAAAGCCATTCCATTTCTGGTATATTGCATTCTGGCATAGCAAACTAGACCGACTGGGTTTCCAGCAACCAAATGGAACTGCATTATTCACACTGGATTATAGCTATTTACTTGTGTCCTCATTAGACTATGACTTTCTATAGAGCAAAGCCTGAATCTAATTGTCTTGTTATCTTCAGATCCTAGCACAGCACTTTCTACCAAGGAGATCAATTTTAAAAATTAATAAAGTCAATTAAAAGGGGTCCTAATGGCAAAGCTGAAACAATGTGAGCAACAAAATAAAGTAGTTTCCTGGTGCCCGCCTATGCAAAAAAAAAAAGTAGTATTGGATTATAACTCAAAGTATAAAATAAATGTCCATGAAACCAGACTGAAATAAATAAATAGGTGAATAAATTAAAGAATGGAGAAGAGATAAATCTCCTGTGCAGAATTCCAAATAAATTATGTAGGTACTCCACCCTAAAGGAAGGGAGCGTTAACTCTCTATGCCTTAAGTGTGGGCTGCCTAGTGAATTCCTTCCAAAGATACAGTATGGAAAGGGGGGGGCGGCATGGGGAAGAAACTTCATACTATGAAACCCGACATGCACAGCTTCAGTCAAGTGATCAAGGGAACCACAACAGTTGTAAATCATCTGATAAAATGAGATGAAAACAATCCTTTATCTCTGTGATCTCCCTGAAATCCAATACCTCAGTCTAATCATGAGAAAAACTTCACACAAATTCTGAAAGAGGAGCATTCTACAATACACCTGACCAGTGCTTCTCAAAACCATCAAGATCACCAAAAACAAGGAAGGTCTGAGCAACTGTCGTAGGCAAGAGGAGCCTAAGGAGACAAGACAACTGAACATGATGTGGTTTCCTAGATGGGATTCTGCAACAGCAAAAGGACCTAAAAAAAAAGTAAAAACTATGGAAATCTGAGTACACTACAGGTTTTATTTAATAATAACATTATTAATATTGATTCAATATCAAATGTATCATATTGATGCAAGATTTGTTAATAATGGGGAAACCATATGCAGAAAGTGACAGTACATAGGAACTCACTGTACTATCTGCTCAATTTTCCTATAAATCTAAAGCTGTTCTAAAAAATAGTCCTTAATAAAATTACAATCAAGTGGAGTTTCCACCTTCCCCCTCCAAAAAAAAAAAAAAGGAAGTGTGCAATGCCCTTGCTTCCCCAATGGTTATTTTAAAAGCCAAATGCAAACAAATAAGTTAAAAAACCTTTGGACTGGGGACTCTTACGAGAAATATAATGATAGTAGAATTGCTCACCACCATTTTAAGTGCAGCA
The DNA here is from genome assembly GCF_023851605.1 of Tamandua tetradactyla. Classification (NCBI taxonomy): domain Eukaryota; kingdom Metazoa; phylum Chordata; class Mammalia; order Pilosa; family Myrmecophagidae; genus Tamandua; species Tamandua tetradactyla. Next base: position 27,261,204 of record NC_135348.1, on the reverse strand, counting down.
CAGTGTGCAGATTATTATCAGAAGAAATAAACCATCCGTACTCGGTATGAAGCACTGTGCTAGGAAACACCAAGTGTTAGTGCATCAACTATTCTGTGGGGTCCTCTTCTTAATTCAGCTTCCCTTGAAGTTAGGTTGGGGCCGAGTGACAAGCTCTAGCCGAAGGCCTGTGAGTGGAAGTGTTATGTGACACCTCTGGGCCAAGGAAGTTGACTGAGATGCGTCTCCACCCTCCCACTCTGCCTTGTAAGTTGACCTTGAAGGTTCAGTGTTCCAGGTGGTATACCACTGACGGAGGAGGCTGCATGGTCCGAATGAGACTTTACAAATGAGAAAGCAAGCTCTACTGTGTTAAGCCATTGCAATTTCAGGTTCATCTGTTGATACCGATCAAGTGAATTACCCTAACATACCCCAAAGACTGCATTCTGCAGGTAAATGTAACCTTCCCATCTGTCGGAAAGTTGTTCATCACAACCATTCTCTGTAAACCTGCACTTTTAGAATACCGCTACTTACCACAGGCGATGGTCCAATACACCAGAGAGTCTGGAGTCTGGTACAGGATTCGGTAAGGAGCAACCCTGGCACTGGAGTCCAAGACAACATCTAGGGTGCCCACCAGGAGGCCTGCGGAGAAAGGGGGAAATGGGTAAGGGTCTCCTCAGTGCTTGCCGAAATTCCTAGAGTCAGTTGAACGTGCCCCATCTGTTAGACACCCCAAGAATTGAGAATTCCATCTCCCACTGCACTCTCCTCAACAAAACTTTCATCGTTAACAGGACAGACAGGATGATATAGAGCTGGCTGGCTCTGTGTTACTTGTTTGAACAACCTCCAAGAGAAATTAACTGTGCAAGTTGAAAACCAGTCCATCTTGGTGCTGGTTTCAAAAACAATGGAAGGCTAGCAAAGCTCCTAGCACAGTCTCTGATACTTGGTGCTGTTTCTAAATGGCTGTTTAAAATAAAAACAAGTTATTTCTTAAGCCTTCATATGCTCAGGTCTGGACTTAACCATACATTATGCCTGATGGGTATCATTTTTCCCTTTGACAATTTTAGTTGGTGCAGTAAGTAATCCTTAAACTGAGTAACTTGACAAGGCTACAGGGACCAGTTACATAGATGTGATTCACTGCGATCTGCTGCCTCACATACTATTATTTTTTTTAAATATTTTAATTGGGATATATTCACACACATACAGTCCATCCACAGTATACAATCATTGGCTCGCCATATCATCACATAGGTGTGTATTCATCACCACGATCATGTTTAGAACCTTTGCATCACTCCAGAAAAAGAAATAAAAAAGTAAAAGGAAAATTCCTACATCTCATACCCTTTACCCCTCTCCCTCACTGACCACTAGTATTGCAATCTACCCAATTTTTTTTTACCCCTTACCCTCCCACCCCCATTATTTATTTAATTTTTTGTCCTTTTTTTTACTCACTTTTCCATACTCTGGATAAAAGAACCATTAGCCACAAGGTTTTCACAATCACATGGTCACACCATAAAAGCTATATAGTTACACAATTGTCTTCAAGAATCAAGGCCACTGGAATACATTTTAATACTTTCAGGTACTTCCCTCCAGCCATGCCAATACATCATAAACTAAAAAAGGATATCTATGTAATGCATGAGAATAGCTTCCAGGATAATCTCTTGCTTCTGTTTGAAATCTCTCAGCTACTGAAACTTTATTTTGTCTCATCTCTCTCTTCCCCCTTTTTGGTCAAGAAAGCTTTCTCAATTCCATGATGTTGGGTCCGGGCTCATCCCCAGAAGTCATGCCCCACATTGCCAGGGAGCTTTACACCTCTGGGAGTCATGTCCCACATAGCAGGGAGGACAGTGAGTTTACCTACTAAGTTGGCTTAGAGAGAGGCCACATCAGAGCCATAAAAGAGGTTCTCTAGGGTAATTATAAGTAGGCTTAGCTTCTCCTTTGCAGGAATAAGTTTCATAGGTGCAATCCCCGAGATTGAGGGTTTGTCCTATTACATTGGTTGTCCCCAGTGCTTGCGAGAATATCAGGAATTCCTCAGGGGCAGAAATTTAGTATTTGCTCCTTTCTCCCCAGTCCCTCCAGGGGGTTTGCAAATATTTTTTTATCTTCTGGTCAGATTATTCTGGGATGTTTTGGGGCATCACACTGATCTGAACAAACTAACAAGATTTCACTGCGTATTCCAGATTCCATGTAATTATGGTGTTCAAATAAACTGACATACAAGTTAAATTAGATAGCATGCTACCAAAAATATAAAATTTTCACCAACTAAACATCTCTTCCTTTGGTTTCACACAGAAGTTGAAGTTTTAAAATATAAGCCATATCATCCTTTACCCTGCATTCTGATTTACCTTAATCCTAACCAGATCAGCTTCATTCATATCTCTAGTTGAAGTCTGATCACTTCTTCAACTTTTTAAACAGTTTCTGTATGGGGTACTGCTGACTTTCATAGCTTCAGGGTTCTAATGCTGAGTCTCAGGTGTCACACAGATACCCCAAACTCCAGGGAATGACCAGGTTATACACAAATAGCTCAGCATCTCAGAATTTAGAAAATACAGTTACAACTCCGGAATAGATGTGACTGCTGTAAGAGCTTACAATCTAGGACCCTTTACAATAAACCTTAACCTGGTAACCATGCTCTCAACTTCAATTCTCTGAGTTCGTTTGTGATATAGTTAGTCCATATGGGTGAGACATGGTAATATTTGTCTTTCCATTTCTGACATTTCACTCAGCATACTGTCTTCAAGGTTCATTCCCCTAGTTGCATGCCTCACAACTTCATGCCTTCTTTCAGCAGCTCAGTAGTCCGTTGCATGTATACGCCACAATTGTCCCTTCCAATCCTCGGCCACCTCTCCCTGTTGCAAATCCCGAACAATGGAACCAGTCATGTGTATCTGATTCACTGCCTGCCCTGCTGCCCCACCTATGATTTTTAAATTTGCTTCATTTTGCTTTTGTAGTGAAAATGTTATACAGTTCAGCTCAGCAGATATTAATTGAAGACCTATTATATGCACGGCACACCCTGTGGGCACAACACTGAGTAAGAGAGGGCCCCCAAGGCATTTACAATCATTACAGAGAAAGACAAAACAGTTTTAAGGCTGTGTTTGAACTAGGGGCTGCGAAACAGAGGAGTTTTTCCAATCAGGAATAACTGGAATCTGGTCTATACTTTGAAATGATGCAGTAATAAGAAGAAAGATCAGGAAAGGCATTTAGGTAGCACAAAATTGAGTTCTTTGGGTTGGGAACCTCAGTGATCTGCTTATCCAGGGCTGAGCAAGCATGTGAGGAACTCAGTCACACTGTCTAAAGTCCAGACTAGCTTAACTTTGTTTAGCAAATGAATTTAGCAATTTATGCTGAGAAATACAAATGCCCACAAGACCACAGCTCACTGAAGAAGAGTTCATGTCTTTTCTTTCCAAGAAGGAAGTTGAGAAGAAAGAGGAAATTAAGAGCAGAAGGCAGCTTAATGATCAAAGCCGGAAGGTGCCTCCAAGGAGAACCGTGCACAGGCTGACCAGGTGAGCTTGTCAGATGCATGGAATGTCACCCCTGCTGTTGAGGGGAGGCATGACCTGGTTTCTCACCGAGCAATCAGTTTTCAACATTCTCAGCTGAGCTTTCAGGTCTTGTGGCGACAGCAAAAGGACTCTGACAGTTTCAAACTGAGAGCCTCTAGTAGTACAAATATGTCTTTTAACACCTCTCATCCAATGTTCTCCCATCCAGAAAGTGTGCCTCCTCTAACCACACATAGCCGGGATTAGATACCAAACATTCTACACTAATCTATAGTAACCTGGGCGTGTGTGTGCATGCATGCACACACACACACACACAGACACAGACACAAATTCTACAAGGTCAAAAAAGACTAGATCCTTTACTTGGCAGCATGAATGCAAAAGATGCATGCAAATTAAATGCTCACAATTACTCTAGAGCCAGAAGGAACCCAGTATTCCTTTAGAATCAAAGGCCCAATGAGGAGCCTTGGCTAGTTGAATAATCTTAGGGCAAGACCCTTTATTTTCCCAAAACTTGGTTTTCTCCAGTGCAAAATGGAGATATTATCAATATCACAAGGCTGTTTTTGAATAATGAATATAATAGGACTTAGGTGCAACAAGCTGGTTGGATCCAGAGGTTAGCCTTTTCTAGGACCTGCAGAGACACCATTTAATTTTTTTTCCCCTTGGATTGCATATTTATAAAGGATGACTTTGAGAAGGAACTAATGGTGAATGATGTTGGGAGGGGGAGGCTCCAGGCCCCCCACCCTCCCTTGCTCTGCTGCCCCTGTGGAAATGAAATAGCGCACCAGAAAGCACCAAAAGCTCAGTGTCTGGTTCACAGAAGCCCTTTCATGAACTTCTATGGACTCTGAACCACAAAGTCTTCTTATGTCACCAGCAGGTATTTCTTTTTTTGGGGGGGGGGGGCGGGGGTTGTGTATTTGTAAAAAATTTTTATTAATAAAACCAATCAACATATAATTTGAACATTTTTTTCTTTTATCACAGTTGTATATTCATCATCATGATCACTTCTTAGAACATCTGCATCAATTCAGGAAAAGAAATAAAAAGAAAACAGAAAAAAATTCATACATACCATAACCCTTACCCCTCCCATTCACTGATCACTAGCATTTCAATCTACTAAATTTATTTTAACATTTGCTGAACTATTATTTATTTTTAATCCATATATTTTACTCATCTGTCCATAAGGTAGATAAAGGAAGTATCAGACACAAGGTTTTCATAATCACACAGTCACATTGCGAAAGCTGTATCATTATACAATCATTTTCAAGAGACATAGCTACTGGAACACAGCTCTACATTTTCAGGCAATTCCCTCCAGCCTCTGTTATGCCTTAACTAAAAAGACATCTATTTAATGCATGAGAATAACCTTCAGGATAACTTCTCGACTCTGGAATCTCTCAGCCATTGACACTTTATTTTCTCTCATTTCTCTCTTCCTTCTTTCGGTCGAGAAGGTTTTCTCAATCCCTTGGTGCTGAGTCCCAGCTCATTCTAGGATTTCTGTCCCATTTTCTGTTGCCAGGAAGGTCCACACCCCTGGGAGTCATGCACCACACAGAGAGGGGGAGGGCAGTAAGTTTGCTTGTTGTGTTGGCTGAGAGAGAGAGGTCACATCTGAGCAACAAAAGAGATTCTCTTGGGGGTGACTCTTAGGCCCAATTTTAAGTAGTCTTACTCTATCCTTTGCAGGGTTAAGTTCATATCAACAAACCCCAAGATTGGGGGCTCAGCCTATTGCTTTGGTTGTCCCCACTGCTTGTGAGAATATCAAGAAGTCTCACTTCGGGAAGTTGAATTTTCCTCTTTTCTCACCAATCCCCTAAAGGGACTTTGCAAATACTTTTTTATTCACTGTTCAAATTCTTCTGGGATTTACTGAGGCATCACTCTGGACAAACCTACAAAATCTCATGCCCTACTCAAGGGTCCATGTACTTATGGTGTTCAGTTAAGACCAGCAGTATCCCTTGATGTGGTCTTCTGTAATGTCTTGACCATACTGAATAACACCTTGTTATACACAATATCATTGAAATTCACTTCCCCTCCACTCTACATGTTGAGGGTTTGGCCACCTGGTGTCATGGGAAGATCTGTGGACTAGTCAACTAGTGGTCAAAAGAGCTTAGCCTTGTTCTGAGCATGTCATAATCAGTTCTATGACCTGGGATAGGCCATGAAACTTCTCAGAGCTTTAATTTTGTCAGTTGTAAAGTTGTGATGATAGCACCTGCCTCCCTGAACTAGGGTTATTAATCAAAAAGCCTAAGTACAGTAGACCATGAGGAAGTACTTCAGTTGCCCTTGGTCTCTATCTAAGGACAAGAGATCCATTTGGATTCACTGCAAACCACAGTGGCCATTAGCTGACTTAAACAAACCAGAGGAAAAAAAACCCCACACTTTTGCTAAAGTAGAAACATATTCATTTCTTTGCTCTGGCCTGTATGAAATACATCAGAATAAAAAAATTCTTGGAGCCTGCAGAGTTTTTCAGGAGGTATATTTCCACATCATGCTCCACAAATGTGCATTTTTTTGTTCCTTACTGTGACAGATTTACTGCAAAGACCTCTAATTACTTTCCAATTATACACACTGATGGAAGAGTATATTAATAGCAAGAGCAAAAGCAGTGCTATTTGAGAAAAACTAGATATGCTTTCTATTATACACATGTTAACTAGAAATACAAATGCATCACTTATGAGAACTGAAAGCTTGTAATACACTCCTCTTTTCTTGAATCAAAAGAAAAAAATGCCAAAAAATGTCATATATATTAATTCTCAGGCACAGAAACTTCATTCTGGAGTAAGGGAGTTGCTAACAATCAGGGATTCATTATGTGGTTTAATAAACCACTAAAATATCATCATCTTACATAGAGATTCTTCTAAAGGGAAGCACAGCTCACTGGGCAGAGAAGCAGACAGAAGCAGTCCCAGTTACTGAATTCTTCAGTATCTACCATTTCAACTCCATGATCTAACCTCGCTGAGCCTCAGCTTCTCCATCCTTAATGGCTTACTAGACTCAGCTCATGCAAAGGAGGCAAGACCTCTGAAAAAAGCCCAGGCAAATCCCCATTATCCTGAACACCACAAATGTTCCCAGTTAAAATCCATTGCCAACATCCATTATTCCAATTAATAAAATCTTTGGAGTCACTGAGATAAAGGAAACTGAATTATTTAAAGTAGGCCCCTCTTTTCTTTAGGAGTGGGGCTTCTGGTTAAATGCCAGCTCACCAATCCTGATTGTGCATTCACAACTGGCACCACCAACTTACGCATGAAAACTTATAGACATATGCATATCTATCCAAGGGCACATGCTAAAATATTTTAAATACAGATGGCACAGTATTTATATATTCATATTGGGTGCATATAACAGAAAAAAATGTGAGAGATCTCTGAAAGCTTCAGGTGTTGGATATACAAACGTAAGTAATATTGTGAATTCAGGTATGCAGTTTGTGAGGCAAATCACTAAATTAATTTTCATAACAATCTAAAAGTGCTAGAGGACATTTCCCTGTCTGGAATGCTCTGCTTCACCATCTACTCTTGCCTCCAACCACACAATGAGTGACAAAATTCTAATTATTTAATGCTATCTCCTTAACAAATCTTTCTAACTCTGCTTTCCCTCCCAGTTCTGCTTCTACAACATCTATTATGCATTTTTATTTGTTCTATCCCTTCTGCTTTCTACAGACTGCGAACTCCTTAAAGGCAGAGAATAATTTATTCCTTTGGATCTTTAGGCCCTGACCTTAGCTTTGAGCATAGTAAATGCTGAACACGTATTTGATGCATGGAGAAATTTGATATTTTTTGAAAAATCTAAAGAGTGTGCTTTCATAGTGCTTTCTAAATTGTTATTGATAGAAGGAGTCAAGACTCCTGGAATGAAATGTACTCCTCTTATAGTCTCTCTCTATAGAATACTATGGTATGGGAATCTGGTCTAGAGAATCAAAATTAAAAAAAAAGCAAGTAGGATTTTCTTAGAAGTATTATTACTCCTACCTCTGAAACGGTTGTCAAAATACTGAACCTTTTCATCGTTACCCACACAAAGCCCTGTTTTAGCAGCTGTTCTAGTCAGCTATTTCTGGTGTTAAACAATCTTTGATTGCCTGAGAAAACGAAATCAAATTACGTCCCTCAAAATAACTCTTCTCTGCATCTTCCCATTACATTATAGTTCGGGAGCATCTCGCAACATAAAAGTGTGGTTTTCAAGGATATTCAGAAAATACTACGCAAAATTAGTGCATTTTAGCTTCCCACTCAGTTGTACACACCAGAGAGCATATGAAGCACATGGAGTCCCCACTGCACACCTGGCACCTTGGCTGGGAGCAGGTGTAGCCGGCAGGTGTGCAGCAGTGCAGAGAAGCCTCTCTGGAGGCAACGATGTGTCGGGAGAGTTCTGGGCACATAGGGATGTGCTCATGAGAGTGATCGATCAATCCATCTGCTGATGACCTTGGAATAACTTAACATTAAAACTGGGCAGCACATGACTCCCAGGGGTGTGGACCTTCCTGGCAACATGGGACAGAAATCCTGGAATGAGCTGAGACTCAGCATCAAGGGACTGAGAAAACCCCTAGATTGAGCTGAGACTCAGCCTCAGGGGATTGAGAAAACCTTCTCGACCAAAAGGGGGGAGAGAGAAATGAGACAAAATAAAATGTCAATGGCTGAGAGATTCCAACCAAAGTCGAGAAGTTATCCTGGAGGTTATTCTTACGCATTAAATAGATATCACTTTGTTAGTCAAGATGTAGCAGAGAGGCTGGAAGGAACTGCCTGAAAATGTGGAGCTGTGTTCCAGTAGCCAAGTTTCTTAAAGATGATTGTATAATGATATAGCTTTTGCAATGTGACTGTGTGATTGTGAAAACCTTGTGTCTGATGCTCTTTTTATCTACCTTATCAACAGACAAGTAAAACATATGGAATAAAGATGAATAATAGGGGGAACAAAGGTTAAAATAAATTTAGAGTGAAATGCTGGTGATCGATGAGGGGGAGGGGTGGGGGTATGGTATGTATGAATTTTTTTCTGTTTTCTTTTTATTTCTTTCTCTGAATAGATGCAAATTTTACAAGAAATGATCCTGATGATGAATATGCAACCATGTGATGATACTGTGAATTACTGATTATATATGTAGAACAGAGTGATCAAAAATTATGAATGTTTGCATTTGTTTGGTGTTTTTTGGTATTAAAAATTTTTTTAAAGTAATAAAACAAAATGAAAAAACTGGGCAGCATCCTAAAGGTCATTTGGCTTCCTTTTTTTTTCCAGCAGGCACCCAGGAAGCCAGTGAGATGAAGCAGAGATCTATGACGTCTGCAGCAGAGAGGTGGTCAGGACAGTGGGCTCGGCCTCAACTCACACACTGTCAGGGCCTTAACCATTTCCTGATATAAAAGCAATAATACTACCTATCTCAGAGAATGGTTGATATGTTCTAAGCACTATTTTTTAAACATTTTTTAATTGTGAAATACACATATATATGAAGAAAATAAAAAGCAGTAATTTTCAAAGTACACTTCAACAAGTAGCTATAGAACAGATTTCAGGGTTCCATATGGATTACTAGTCCATTATTTCAGATTTTTCCTTCTAGCTGCTCCAAGACACTGGACGCTAGAAGAAATGTCAATCTGATGATTCAGCAGTCATACTCATTTGTTAAATCCTATTCTCTCTATTATAACTCCTCCTTCTCCTTTGATCCTTCTTCCAGTCTACAGGGACCATTAGACAATGCCCATTCTGACTTTTTCATGTTGAGAAGGGTGTCGACAATAAAGGATGTAATTAGTCGATAATCTTGGAGACACTGGTCCTTCTGGCTTCCAAGGGTTATCTGGCCTAAGAATCTTCTGGAAATTATAGGTTCCAGGAAAGTAAACTTAGTGCATGAAACCTTTATAGAGTCTCCGTTTGAGCCCTAAGTGTTCTTGATAGTTAACAGGAGTGATATCGGTTGGGGTTTAGCCAAACCATGGCAATTAGCACTATCTAACTGAAGCTTGTATAAAAGTAGCCTTGAGAATAGCCCTCTTGACATTATTTGATCTCTCTTAGCCACTGCTGCCTTATTTTATTACATTTCTTTTCTCCCTTTTAGTCAGGAAGGTGCTGTTGATGCCACGGTGCCAAAGCCAGGCGCATCCTAAGAGTCACGGTCGAGGTTGCTATGAATGTCATGTCCCACGGAGGGGAGAGGGTAATGATTTCCTTGCAGAGATGGGCTTACAGAGAGAGAGAGAGAGAGAGAGAGAGAGGCTACATCTGAGCAATAAAAGAGGTTTCCTGGAAGTAACTCTTAGACCTCATTATAGGTAGCCTTAGCTTCTCCACCAAAGAAATAAGTTTCATAACAGCAAGCCTCAAAATCAAGGGTTTGGCCCATTTTCTTGGGAGTCCCCAATGGTTGAGAGGGTAACTGGTGTTTCCCAGATGGGAAAGTATAATAGTTTCATATATTTATTTTTTTCTTCCTTTGGGAAGAGACCCTCAAGGGACTCTACCAGTACTTTTAAATTATCATCCCACAATAATCTAGGATGTATCTGGGTATTACATTAAGCTCTACAGAATGACAAGCCTCATTCTCCATTTGGAGTCCAGGAGTATGGGTTGCTTAAATGAGCTATCCAGACAGGTTGACTTAGACTCTGTGTTACAGAAAATTTGGGTTCTAGATATAAGAAAACCTTTCTGCCTTTGATCTCATACAGTAAGGGAAGCTCTGGAGTACATAAACTCTCATCTTTTACCCTGTATTCTGATTTATATTAGTCCCAGCCAGACTGGTTTTGTTTTGATCTCTAATTGAGGCCTGATCTCTTTTTCTGTTATTTTCACTGTTATTGTATATAGCTAAGCACTATTTTTTAATGAGATATTTCAAACCACAGGTACTACCATTCTGATGTTAACATTTTGCCTTATCTGCCTCAGATCTGTTTTTCCAAAGAAAGAAAACAGCAGACACAGTAAATGTCCCCTGTATCACCTTAATCTTTTCACTCTTTCCTTTCACCATTCTCAAGTTTTTGTATTTTTCTCATCCAGGTCCTTTACTTTTATTTCCTTATATGTATGTACATGTAAATAGATTTAACATTGATGTGCATTTTAAATTTATGTTAATAATGAACAGTAGGCAATGTTCTGCAACTTATTTTTTTCACCCAATGTTTGTGGGATTTACCCAGATTATACTTGTAAATCTCATTCATTCATTTTAAAAGCTGGGTAATATCCCACTGTATAAATACACTATAACAAATCTACTTTCCTAATGAAAGACATTTGGATTTATTTCCAACGTTTTACTATAATAGACTTTAATTCGATTCAATGTATATGACTTCTCTTTCTTTTTTTGTATGTTGCACAGTGGGGGTCATATTTCATTCTTTTCCATGTGAATATCCTGATATCACACACCATTTGTTAATTTTTTTTTTTTTTTGGAGTATACGGACCAGGAATTGAACCCTGGTCTTCCACATGGTGGGTGACAATTCCATCACTGAATTATCGGTGCACCCCTACACATGACATCTTAAGCATGTGAGCACATTTCCTTAGAATGGAATTTTCAGGTCACAGGGTAAGTGCATTTTAAAACCTTACTAAAAACTACAAAATTGCTACCCAAAGTAGTTGTGCCAACTTATACTCTTACCAGGAAAGCGTGAGAATACTTATCTGTCCATAATTTATCCATTACTTAGTATAATTGTATTTTTTAGCCAATCTCAAGAGTGAAAAATGGTATTGACTTATTGTCTAAATTTGTATTTCCCTGGTTATTAATGTACTTGAGTATCTTTTCATGTTTACTGGACACTCCAGTTTCCTCTTCTGTGAGTTATTTGCCTTTTCCACTATTGACATTTCTGGAAGGTCCAGGTCAGACTTTCCAGGTTAATCACTTAGAGGCCTCCACTAATAAAATCTGGGTAAATCACACAAACACTGGGTAAAAAAATGATTTCGACTTATTTCAGCAAATATTAGCGGATATCCCTAAAGCCAGAGAGGCAGTAACTTGGATTTACTTCTTTATATATTTCATATAAATGTAAGAATTTGGGTTCAGTATTTGTCAGTCACTGTGCACCGCCCCATGCCTGGCTCCCTATCTGCAAGTGGTTGGTTTCTGCAGGTCACCTGCTTCTACCTATTCTTCTGCCTTGTTGCCTAGATGCTACTGGTACATTCCCTGAAAATCTTAACTGATGTGGGCTCCCTGGCATTGGGCAGACAGTAATTAAACAATAGCATTCAAGAGCAGGTTTATTTTCCTATTTTGTTTTGCTTTCAATCCTTCGAAGCTTTGCACAAGTTGATTTACATGATTTGGAAAGACCTTTCTTTTTCTCTTCCTAGCAAATTTCTCTTTCCCTTAATATCCAGGTCACCTAATTCATTTGTTCTGTTTTGTCTCAGCATTGTCCCTATCCACCCCTCAACACCCAATCCCGCAAATGTCGTAGCCATCAATTATTCCCTCTCCTGCGCTCCGCCAACCGCCTTGAACTTGATGTTACTAAGGCAACCATCACGTTGTTTTCTATTTAAAAAAATAAATAAATAAGTTTCCTCTACCAGGTTGGTGAGATCCTTGAGAGCAGGCATACTATCTTATTTCTCTTGGAATTTCCCAAAGCCTAGACTAATGCCTAGCATATTATGCTGAATATTTGCAATATGTGTCACCGTGCTCAATTTCATGGGCACCAGGAGAAACCAAAATTATTTTCAGAGATTCTTCATATTTGTACCACAGAACCCAATATAAGGTCTAACAAAAAGCAAATCTTAAATGATAAAATTGTCTGAGTATATTACAATCAAAGAAGACCAAGTCTTGAGAAGAAGGTGAGAAAATCCCTTCTCAAACAGTGTAAAGCAAAACAAGCCCATGTTGGAAACGTTTTAAATAGAGAAACCTATTTCTCTAATTTCAGAAGTAATTTTCCACTCTTCAATCAATATTGAAATTTATCTAGAATTAGATGGAGCAAAAGCAGAGATATTAGGGAAAGAACAAGTCTTTCAAGACTCCTACTTTTGGAAACTGGTCCAGAGATGAGCAGTTGTTGCCCAAAAACAAGAAAGCCCAAAGTTTAACCAATTTGAACCCTTGTGCTCCCCACATAGCTTGGTAAAGACTGTGTTTGCATGCCCTACTGGCCAAGGGACCCGGTGAGTGATTAGATAAAAACGTCTGTGTGTAGCTGTGAAAGACGACGCTGGGATCACCAGGCGATGGTCACCTCCATGCTTAAGTGAACCTGAGTTTGTGGTGACACCATGGGCAATGCGCAGGAGCAAGAGGGAAACAATGTGAAGGTACGAGTGAGGTGAACAACATGCAGGGACACACGAGGTGAACAATGTGCAGGGACACATGAGATGGACAACGTGCAACACACACAGTGTCGCGAGGTGAGCACCGCGAAGGCACCCATGGGCTGACATCGGGCAGCTGCGACCTGTGTGAGAGAAGAGAAGGGGCAATGGCAGTTCCCTGGGAAAGGAGGGGGGACATGGAGGTTTGTGGGGGGGCGCGGGTGAGACGGGAATTGCAGCCAATGTGTTTTTCTGTCTCACAACATGGAAGAGTACACCAGCCATTCTAAAGCATGAGTGCTACTGCCAGAGGGAAAAAGAGGATAAAAGGGGAGCTTTGGGAACGTAACCAATCCCATTACTGGGACTCCACCTTCACTGCAGAACAGCCAGGGGGCATTTTTATTGTCCTAATCATCACATATTCTCCCACCTCCTGCCCCCGCCTCCAGCATCTTTAGGTAAAAACTCTCCCTGAAAATGGATACTAAGAAGTGCTGTTGGTAGGGCGGGCCATGGTGGCTCAGCAGAGTTCTCTCGTCTGCCATGCCAGAGACCCGGGTTTGATTTCTGGTGCCTGGCCATGCAAAAAAAGAAAGAAAAAAAAACCAGTGCTGTCGTGGAATATGCCGTCCATAGGTCTTTCCTCTCAACTTCAACAGCTGCCCCTCATGACGCCATTCCAGCTCCACATTATGGCCGCCTTCATGAGTGGAGGGGCCCCAGCACCCCCCCCCACAAGGTCCATCACCGCTGGTGGAAAGGTGAATCAATGATAACTCCAGCAGGATAGGGAACAGCTGCTGACTAAATCAAGCACGATGGTGCTTTGCACACTATTTGTGGTTAAAGTCCAGTTTCTTGGACTTTAACCCGTTTCTGTTTGGTTTTCAATTTCCATTCTGTTGCAGACTGATACTTTTGTAAAATGCAGCATGAATGAAATACTAAAAAGAAAAAGAAAGGAATATAATACGAAAAAAGACATAAAATATAAGCCTCCAATTTTTAAATTATTAAATTCCACAGGCAAATTGTTATCAGTCTCTAAATACTTAATCTCAATTTCTGTTCTTAGCTTGCAGCACAGTGCTAACAGATCCTGCAGCTGGCACTTGAAATAGCACTAAATTATCCGGGGCAGCAATTTTCCCCCAAATGTGTTCACCAAAGTCATATGTATACTTTTAAAGAGCAACTCAGTTCTCTAAAATAACTTATTTGGAAAAAAGCAAAAACTTGTGTTCACAATGCAAACCAGAGAAAAACTCAACAACATCATTACTCAATTGAAGGCAAAAATGTAAATAGAGGAAGGCATGAGATTTTTACAGGATATTCATTCGAAGGGGCACTGGTTTTGAAGCGTTGAGAATCTGAACTAGTGTTATAAGGGATCCCTGAGAGATCCTTAACCCATTTCTTACAGAAAGGGGGGCAGGCTAGAGGGGGTGGAATGGGGAAGCTAAGAAGCAAGAAGCACCCTGCTCTGGGATATTTCAAATGGGAATTCTGGCTCACAGGATCTTTGAAACTGATGCTCATATAAGTAACCTAAAAGTTAGAGCTTAGGAAGAAAGAAGCCATGACTTTCATATTTTCCACCTCAAAAGATAAAGCATAGCCTGGTTTACACTCAGCAGAGTAGAATATTGAAATCTGAGAAGCATTTTGTCTGCAGAGGTTTGTCGTGCAGCCAATGAGTGTGGGCTGCCCAAGTCTCCCAAGCATTCTTGAAGGCTTTTAGTAGCTGCTCCATTTCACCCCGCAGGCCAGTCTCTTAAAGGCACACAGCCGCCTCCTGCACAGAGGGGAGGCTGTGGAATCGATATTTTTCCCCCTGCTCTTTGAAGGTAACCGGCTCTATCTGAGAAAGAATCATTAAATGATTTTCTTGTTGATACCTTACTTTACACCTCATTTAGGACCAGCTACATAACATGCAGGATTCGGTGCAAAATGAAAATACAGTTTCCTTTGTTCAGAAATTCTTACTCATTTCAAGGCAGGGACAATTGAACCAAGCGCAGCCCTTTTAAGCATGGGTCCCTGCCTAGGTGGCAGGCATCCCCTGAAACCGGCCCGTGCTCTGGCAGCTTAATGGTGAGGCCATCCCCACAGACAGGCTTGTTCTCAGGGATCAAATCTGCTCTGATCTATAGCAAGGACAATGGGAGTGGATTTATTCAAAATGCGCTCCAGGCACCCGTGTAATCCAATTCCTCAAACAAACCCTCAACCCATTAAGAGGAAAGTAGACTCTTTTTTTTTTTTATGCATTTACAGCTGCTTTCATTTATCCAACAGGAAGGTGCATTGATTCTCATCTTGTCTGTAGAGGCGGGGCTGAAAAACTGATGGATCAGGGCCAGCCAAGGTCAGCCTGGAGAGAAAGGACGGATGGACTCCTTTGGTGTGTGTGATGGTTGGGTTCCGGTATCAACTTGGCCAAGGGGATGGTGTCCAGCTGTCTGGTCAGGAAAGAACTGGCCTAACCATTAGTGCAAGGATATTTCATGGCTGGTTGATAAATCAGAAGGCTGGTGTATTATAATTATGAGTCAGCTGATTGCAGCTGTGGCTGATGACATCTGCCATCAACTAACGGTGTGTCTTCCACAAACCAGAAAATCAAATTAGCCGGATTTGATCCAATCACTTGAAGACTTTTAAGGGAGAAGAGAGAATTTTCACCTCTTCTTTCTGTACAGTTTGTCAAGGAAATTCATGGGAGTTGCCAGCTTGCAGTCTGCCCTAAGGATTTTGGACTCCTGCGTCCCCATGGTTGCATGAGACACCTTTATAAATCTCATATTTATAGATCTCTCTAGTTGGCTCTGTTTCTCTAGGGAACCCTGACTAATACATTGCGGGGGGGGGGGGGGGCGTCCATCCCACGAAGCCCAGCCCCGTCTCTAAGATACAAACCCCATCCTCCACCTCAGGGAACCCCGGGCGTGATGCCCCTCAGAACCTCTTCTCTCAAGTGGGCTGCATTTGCAGGAGCATCTCTTGTTCCAAGATGACAGCTAACCCCTCTTCTAATTCATGTAACCTCTTCCTCATTTCAACTCTATGGTGAAATAGAAACAATTCCAAATTTAAATTACATTTACAAAATGACCCAGAATGTCTAAATAAATTAGAATACATCTTTATAATGTCATGTGAAATCATGTTCTCAAATAATTATTTAATGATAGCATGAAATGCTCCTAGGATGTTATGCGGGAAAAAGACAGCACAAAATTGTAATTTTTGTTTAATATGAAATCACTTTACCAAACAAAAAAGTATGCCATCTACGTCACAAATTACAATGTTTGCACTCTTTCTTAAAGATTCGAAAATAAATGCAGATAACATACTGGTAAGGTAATTTTACTTTCCTTTTTTTACCCTTCTGTGAAATAGATGGGAACTGTGGTTGTTGCAGATAACCATGGTTAATAATCTTGTTGCTAAGATACAACATGCCAGCCAGGGGTCAATATTTAAATGAGTGTCCCAGTGGAGAGGGCCCTGGTCTTTGCATTATAGAAACATTTTTTTTTTAAGTTCATTTTTTTCCCTCTGGCATATGAAAAATCACCAACAGGACAAAATCTGGTATATATTCATATACATAGCACCATATAGCTTAACCCAGTTGCAGGCACTGGGTTATCTTAACTGGGTTAACTTAACCCAGTTAAAATGATCTTAATTAAGTTATCTTAAGCAGGGAATTTATAGTCTCAAAATAAAAACTACAAAAATTAAATCAATGGAATCAATTTCACTATCTTCTTCGCTGAGTATTCCTTAAATCTGGAAGTATCCATGATATTATTGTCCTTGCCCACAGAAAAGCAAGGCAAAGAAAGGTTTTATGCTTGCTGCTCTCTACACTGGAAATGTCAGGAAGGATGCACCTTGAACTGCTAAGAATGGTTACGTCGTGGACTTGACAACAACATGGAGGAGATGCCCCACATGGAAGAAATCAGGGACTTTTATGACAGCTAGAACTGCATTTTTTTAAAAGTAATTTTTATACTGTTGAGGTATCCTTTATAAACCTTGCATTTAGAACTATCTGAAATGCGTATATATTATGATAAAACAACAATCAAAAGACTAGCAAAGGAATAACAAAACGTTATAATTAATGATTATCCTCCTACAGAATTTTATGAAAGGTGAAACTACAACGCAATCAGCTCTTGCTACTCTCTGTAAATGTCACTGGCTATCCTAGAATCTGCAATCTTTAGCACAAAGTGGGCGGGGGTTGGGGGATCTTCGGAGAGGTGGAGCGCAACACTGTACAAGAGATGGCTGCCTTAGGTAAAGCTTCCTTCTCATTAGGGACTGTGGCTGAGGCAAAGACACAGGGCTAAAATGTGGCCAGAGTGACAAGACGGGGCAGGTCATATTTCCTCTCAAGAGAACTTGAACTCAAAAATACTAAGAGAAAATCCAAGTAGCTATAAAAGCTGAAGCTGAAAAGATTGCAGAAGAAAGGAAAAGGGGCAAGCAAATCAGATTGTAAGGAAGCAGAAAGACTGAGGTAAAGAAAAGATACAGGGCGGGCCACGGTGGCTCAGGAGGCAGAGTTCTCACCTGCCATGCCGCAGACCTGGGTTCGATTCCCGGTGCCTGCCCATGCAAAAAAAAAAAGACATAACATAGTAGAGTTGAGAAAGTCAGTCATCAGCAAAACAGAAGAGGGCAGAAACAAAGCTGTCAACAAGCCGACCACGTGATCCCAGAGAGACAGACAGGGGGAGGAGGGCAGCCACTTCCCTGCTGCCATCCTGCTTCCTGCTTGCCAGGCCTGGTCCAGTTCCCCTGTATCCTGGCAACGAAACCCAGGTAATTTAGGTAAATGAGTCTGTAGGTTCCTTGCACCCACAAGTGCCCAACAAAACTGTCACTAAGACCCTTGGCTCCACCTAGGATGGGCTCTTTGAGTAAATATTCTATAGCACGACAAGCTATATAAAATGGCACCCAGGAATTAACAGCAATTTAATAATACGTTTCCAGCCTTAAATCTTAGCTATCCCATAACAGATAAAAATGGTGGCTATAGAACCAGAATTAAAACAACCATGCTATTTACACGGGAGAGATACAGTAGCAATTTGGTTTGATTACTGAGAGTTTTGTCCAACCTTATCACTTCAAGGGCAGGCAACTCCACTTTCACTCCTTCTTCGGAAGGACTGCAGCTCTAGCTAATTTTAAGTCACCTGGGTAAGAGTGACAGATATTTCACACAGAAATTTCCGTCTGTAATGAATCAAGTCAAGACACGCCTCACCTGAGATTCAGTTAATGGCTCCAAGAGAAAGTCTAGCCAGGAGGATGTGAAAATAAAGAGGATATTATGGACCAAGAAACAGGAGATGAAATCAGGACACCTGCCAGAAATTGTTTCACCTTGGAAAGCTAGCTGTGTGGTAAACCAGTAACTCTCTTGTTTGGTCAAATGTAACACTATGTATTTTTTTTAACAAATGTAAATGATCTGTAAATGTAGACGATGCCCTTATGGAATATATTAGAATCAATTCAGATTTCCCAAGAAATTAGGTAAGGCTTAGAAATGGCCTGTAAACTATTTCAAAAAACCTGTGATGGATGGAAAAAAGGATCACTGGTATTAACAAAAGTCTTATGCTGGAGAGGAGGAGGGGGCATTTCACAGCAAAGTGGTTTCAAAGTCATTTCCAAGGAAATGTTCTTTTTTCATGCCATAAACTTGTCATAATACACACAGCACTAGGGCTGAATCACCAAAAATGTCACTGACTCCATATATATTTTCACTTATAGATTTGTGACACAAAAATGAAATGTGGGGAAAATTATCTTGTTATATTATTATTAATGAGTGGGGAAATTAGAGTGATGAAGGACTCTTGTTTCATCCCAAGTTATATCTTCTTTGTGTAGTTTCTTAATTTCTAGGCAAAAATGGCATATAGACATATATATATATATATATACACATACATCTATATACAAATTTAGGAAGACTATAAATGTATACATAGACATATATACTATTTAACACTATACTCATTGAAACATGTTCATTTAAACTGGGGTTTAGAATAGAGGGACTATAAAAAGTACCTTGATTTTTTATCTCTATCTATGTATGGAGTTAAAAAATGCAACAAGGCAAGGAAAAAATAGAACTGCATAAAAATGTTTAAATTTTTTAAAAAGACCAATCACATGCAAAAGTTCCTTTTATGCTAATGTCTCTTAACCAATATGCTCTTTGAATAAACCTAAAAATCTTACGCTTTCCCTCAGATTCTGTTATGCCACCCTAAAGGTCATGGTTGTACAGAGAATTGATGAAGCTTCACGAAATCTAGAAGATGTAGACACAAGATTTTGCCCAGTTCTTCTTTCTGTTATTTACACTTAGAGAGAAAGAGAAAGAAAATAGAAGGATAGAGAAAAATAGAGAGAAAAAGAGGGAGGGAGAGAAAAAAGGCCCAAGAGTATTTAAAAAAATTTTTCCCATTATAAAATAACAACATTTAGTATGTTCTCTAAATTGCACAGGCCTTCCGGTTTGACAGCTGCTAGACAAATGATTTCAAGATTCTTAATGATTCCCTTTCTTTCTCACAAACAGCCTTCTTTTTTCTCCTTCCACGCACACACTCTCCCTTTCCCATCCCCCGACACACCTCCTCTCTCTGTAACCTAGAATCTGCTTTCTATCTGTGCTAATTTGCTATTTCTAGTCATCTCTTGTAAGTGACATCATTTCATTTTTCGTCCTTAACGTAGCTTGCTTTTTTCACTGTGCAGAATGCTTTCAAAGTTCTTTCATGTTGCAGCGTGTCTCACAACTTCATTTTTCCTTATGGCCAAATAAATTTTGTCGTGTGTATGTACCACGTTTTGTTCAGCCATTCGTTTGTTGTGGACACATGGGCTGTTTCCAGCTTTCGGCTATTATAAAGAACGTTGCTATAAACATTAGTGTACAAGTAATGGTTTGGGATTGTTTTCATGACTCTCTCTGGGTACATACCTAGGTGTGGGATTGCCAAGTCAAATGGTAATTCTATACTTAACATTTTGAGGACCCCTCAGATTGCTTTTCACACTGGCTGCACCATTTTACCTTCCCAAAGACTCAATTTTGATGGTAATTCACTGCCTCTTATTCTTTTAGCTATGACTCCTCCTTTCTCCCATTGTGACAATATTTTCTTTAAGGCTATTAAATTAATTTCTCTACAGCATGTGAGTGATAACTATGAATAGCAAGGAAAATATTGGGTGCAATAAACTAAGGCAAACACCTTCATCTGAAAATGGGCAAGGGCAGCCTTCGGCTTCTTGGCATCTCCTGGCTTCTGGTCTCTACCTTTGCTGGCCCAGTGCCAGGGTCTCTGTCAAATCTGGGACACAGATCAGGAAAACAGATCCTCCCACTGCTTCATCACAGCGAGAAGATTATGCAAGTAGGAGAAAGGGGTGCTTCCTGCACTTATGGGTTCCCTGGTGCCCACCACTTTATTTCCCTATGTCCATTAGACCTTCCAGTTTGCACCAGGAGATGGGTGGGGAGTGTGGCAACTGGGTGGGGCCAGTGCAAAGGTGCCATGTTCTGTGTGCTATGATATGAAAATAGGTGGAAAACTCTGTATAAAACTAAATAAAGTATTTAAAAACCCTTTCAGATAATAGCACATTGCACGACAATATTTCCACACATTTGCTTTTTTTTTTTTTTTTGCATGGGCAGGCACCGGGAAATGAACTTGGGTCTCTGGCATGGCAGGCGAGAAGTCTGCCTGCTGAGCCACTGTGGTCCGCCCTACATTTGCTTTTGATCCATTCTGACATTATTCAACTGAATTGATGTGTGGAATGTTTTCCCAAAGGTCTCCTATAAAGTTATATGCTATAATTTATTTAAATGCAATACACATTTTTTAAAGAAAAAAACACATCCAGGTGTGCACATAGAGAGGTGAGTTTGTATGACATTGTTCTCACTTTTGGTTCTCATTGTGCTAGTTACTGGGAAATCTGGATTAGGACTGAACAAACCTCTCTTTGTAAAAGTTTAGGATCTCTGATCCTCACTTCTCACTGCTGTGAGTGGGCCCCAAGGGAAAGTGAGTCAGGGCCGCCCTATATGATCTATGCTACATGCTTCAGACACCCTGGCCCTCCCCTAAGAAGTTCAGTGAAAAAACAGCACAACAAAATTTAAACACTTTCACAATGAGCAAGCCAAATGATTAGGAAATTCCCAACAGGACTATTTTCAAATATTTTCCAAAATGATCAAGAAGGAAATCCCCAGAAAAATAAGCTCTTTTCAGGTGAATCTGGAGAGTACCCAGGAATCCAAGTAAAACATTTAGATTATTGTACTGCCCTCTATCTATGTTGGAAATAGAAACATTTCTAACAAGACAGGATCCACTTTGTTGTGCAACGAAACCAGGTGATGCAGATTCATGTTCCCACTCCAGCACTTGCTAGCTGTGTGACCTCAGACAATACACTTAGCCTCTCTGAGCCATAGCTTCCTGTCACTGAGTCAGCGATAAAGTTAGCTTCCCTGCCTGTCTCCCAGAGTTTCGGGAAAATCAGATGACAGACTGCTTCAGGGAGCACTTTGTAAACTATAAGGTATCTTACACATGTAAGAGGGTATTTAGGATTTTTTTTTTAAAAAGAATTTTAGAGCAAGATGAGCTTTCCACCACACACTTCCATCTCTTTGTCTTACAGAAAAGGGAGTCTGAGCGCTATATGAAAAAGTGTTTGCCAAGGTTATGTTCTGAAACTTAGTAAATGGTCGCCGTGGTTATTACTATCTAGGAAAGGCAAAGGTTTAAGTAAAGTGTCAGTCCTGGAGGTGCATATTTTCATCCTTATCATCATGGAACACTGATGTTAAGCCCCTGTAGATGGGATGCTTTGTTGACAATGGAAATACATTAAGTCTGTCCTGTCTTTTAAGAAGATCTGGTTGAGAAGACAGAATAAACTTCTACAAATAGCAACCGTTAAAATGCATCATTTGCGCACGTCAGTTCAAGGACACACAGTATACACAGACTGCTGCTTCGGTGTTGATTGCCAAGGGATGGGTGACCTCCCAGGAGGCAGCTTTGGAACCAGGCTCTGCAGCTGGACTTGCTTGAAGACAGGGTTAAAAAGCATGGGCTCTGGGCGGGCCACGGTGGCTCAGTAGGCAGGAATGCTTGCCTGTGATGCCAGAGGACCTGGGTTCAATTCCCAGTGCATGTCCATCTTAAAAAAAAAAAAAAAAAAAAGCATGGGCTCTGCAAGGAGAAACCAGGGGGGATCCCAGTTCCAATGCTTCCTAGTAACATGACCTTAGGGCAAACCACATGATTTGTATAAGTGACAATTTCTTCACCCACGCATTGAAGATAATAGCATTTTCTTGACAGTGCACTGGTAAGGATTAGAGATAATGCATATCTTGGTGCTTGGCAAGTGCTCAATAAAAAGTACCTACTACAATTGCTGAAGTAGCCCACCAAGGCGGGAAGGCCCATGGCATAAGAGGGGAAGAGTATGCTAAGTACATCAGTGAAATGCTATGGAGGATCCAAGCAGGGGAGGTTTGCAAGGTGTGGTGTGAGGTCAGATGGTGGTGGCAGTGCTAGACTGCTTGGAATTTATGATACCAATGAAAGTTTCTGGGCTAGAGCATCATGTGCATTGTTGCATAAAAAATCATTCTAGTTGCGGTGTTTGGTAGCTGGTAGGAAAGGGAGACAGAAGCAGGAAAACCAATTGGTCAGCTTTTTATGAGGCAGAGGAATATTAATTGAGCTCCTTGCTTTATGCTAGGAACTTTCCTTATACAAAATTTTCTCTTTAGTCCTCACAAACATCCAGCCAGTTTATCCCCATTTCATAGGTGAGGAAAAGGAGATGTAGAGCTGCGACTCCAGCCTGCATCTTTTTTTTTTTTTTTTTTTGGTAAAAATACAATTTTAACAGGAGATCTTAATATACACTTCGAAGAAAACTTGATTATTCAAGAGACCAGTAAATTGCATGGTCTCATAGCAAACCTTAAGAAGACAGGAGAAAACAAAATGATGCCATTAGAGATGTGAAAGAATATAATTACATATAAAGAACAGGTTTATTTTATTTTAAGAGAATATTATGTCAAGCTTGCACCATAAAATTTGAAAATCTGGAAGTCAGTGATTTTTTTTTTTGGTTCTTAATTTAATCAAGGTGACATAAAAGTTTGAAAGTAAACAGGGGTTAACATGATCTTAAAAAAGACACATTTTTTCAAGTGAGGAGGCATTGTCTAAAACAATAAAGAAGGAGACGGTCAACATGCATATCAATAAGTATGTTGGTCTGATAAAACACAGACTCTTTGTCATCTATACAGATTACTCAGATCAGCCTGCATCTTTTTAGCTGTCGACTGTGCAGCTTCATACACAGACACTGACCAGGACGAGGCGTGTCAGATGGAGCAAGGGAACCCGAACCCCGCTGCATTATTTGGGCTGTAATACTATCCACCTCAGGGAAGGTGGTAAATTCTCAGCTATTAGTATTCCTGCTAGGGGAAAGGCTTCTTAATCCATCCCTTTTAGGACTAGCCTTTGAGAAGCTAGTTTCCAAGGTGACCCACAGGTTTCTAATCTAAGTGACAAATTCCTGCCTCAGCAGGTTGAGCGTGTTTTGTTTGTCTGCCTGAAGGGAATGATGTGGCTCCCGTGTCTGGGACCGGAGGCTGACTCCTTGTGTGTCCACCAAGAAGGGAACCCATTACCGGCAAACACAGCTCCTTTCCTGGTTCCTAGAAAGCGCTGCTCTTACCGAGGTACCCTTGCTACAGCCCAGCCAGCCTCCGAAGGAAGTTTCCAGACTTGCCCAGGCATTAAGCTGGCACAGAAAACAAGACCCAAAGGGTGAGGGACACTCAAGAGGCGAAAGCATTCTTGAGAGTCCCTTTCTGACAGTTTGGGGGTGGGCTGGGGAACACAGCCTGCATTGCTACTTGAAGCCTGATTTATTCACTTGGCTTAGTTACAAAGGGGGAGAAGTGAAAAATAAATGCAATATATGCCCCAAGCATACATATATTATTTCAATGAATCAATAAAACCACAAACAAAAATCATCAATAATGCCTAAGAGTAGTGACACATCCTAGGTGCCGTCCCAATCACTTTATATGCATGTTCTAATCTAATCCCCACAGCATAACTGCCCTCTTTTATAGAGAAGGAAAGACACTGCAGCTAGGAGGTGAGAAGTTACCCAGTGGGAAATTGCTGCTGCTTAAGTGGCAGAAGGCTTTGGGCGGAGGACGGTAGATCCAAACCTATGGAAATTTCACTGCGGAAGCTTCTAGAATAATTTTGTTAATGGAGCTGAGGATGTGGTGAGGATGGAAGCCCGAATAAAATGGATTTATAGCAAGAGTTTCTCCAGCTTGCAGAAAATTCAACTTTATTTCAGTCCTTATCGACTTTAGATCCCAAAGCATCCTTCCCATTCCATTTGTTATTGACAATCTGCGAAACCTGCGCTATTCTCCTCACCCTCACTTGTGTAACTGTTAGAAAATTTAACAAATAAAGGTGCTTCACAGTTAAGACAAAACACACACAATCGGTATTATCCTGAAAACTGTTGGACAGCTGGGAGAGCCTGTTCTGGTTAGCCTTTCTCTGACCCTGAAGGAGACTCTCAGCCCATGAGCCTGCAATGATCCAACATCTGAGCTCTTCCATCTCCTCTTCTTCATCTTCCTCAACCCCAGAGTGGAGGGGACATGACATACTGGCCTCTGTCTACGGGCCCAGTTTCAAGTCAGAGAGCATTTGAGGAACCCCATTTTCCTGTGGGTCCTATTAATAACAAGATCACTTTAACCTGGCATTTGGAATTATTCTCCAGCGGCTGAATCTCTGTCTTGGTATCTTGCCCAACACCCCAGTTCCCTTGAGTGTCCAGCCCTCCTACTTGGGAACTTAGCCTGCCCACTTGTGCCGAGATGTTAATCGACTACCTTCTGCTGAGACCTTATCAAACAGCACGCCTCACCTGCGTGGGTCTCAGAGCCTGGCTGCCTTACATTCTCTCAGATCTGGCCTGTCCCTGGGATTCCCACGAGGCTTGGAGTCTGGTTTTTTTCACTCGATGGAAGTAATAACTGATGGCCACTCCATGAAAGCAGGAGACTTTGGGGGATGGAAAAAGGTTTACTCACGCCAAGCTTCAACAATAAGCATAGCTCCAAGTAGCATGGAAGCAAGGAAAGGAAGGCACTTATGTCTCACAGACAAAAAAGCCAATTAGTGTTCTATCAAAATGATCAAGCAGGTACCATAACTCAGGAACGGTGTTTGGTTAATCTAGAAATCCCAGAGATCACTGATCACTTTTCAACTCCACTCATTCATTCCTCATCAATGGAAAAAGAATGAAAGCCTAAGCACACAGAAGGAGCAGCAGCCGTGTAAAGTGCACCCAGGGTGGCGGCTGACATCCTGCTTCCGCCATCAGAGGCAAATCATTCCCACGGCACAGCCAAGACCAAACTATTTTTGTTGAGTGCGACCTTGAATAGAGGTCTAAATATGCCCAAACAGGTAATTCACTTATCATTCAACCATCTGTTCCTTCAGTAAACATTTACCAAGGGAGTAACCACGTGTCTGGTATCGAGCTGGGTTACAGCAATGTCACATGGATCTCAAGAAACCTTGGGTTTAGTGGGGAGTAAGTAGTCTGATAGACAACATATGGCAGATACGTTATATGTTAGGCTATGATGCTGGCCAAATAATTCTCAAAAATGACAGCATTTTAGATTTTCTTTCCACTCTTCAATTACTATTAAAACTATTAAAACATTGTTTTCTGCCCCATGCTGATTTTATTTACTTACTTTCTTCTCAGTTTTTTTCACTTTAGTTCGAAACTGCTCCCATGGCTACTTTATCTGAAATTTCCCTCGCATGTCCTCCTGGGAGTGCCTGTGAGTCTCCCGTGTCTCCTTCACAGGACACTGGAATTGGCCCATGATTCCCCTCCTATTCATTGAATTGTGCAGCTCACCACTCTGTGGTCCTCTCTCACTACCTCTCATTGCCTCTCCTTTTTTTATTTCTCCCTCCTCCCTCTTCTGTATTTCTTTCAACCTCCTTTGGGAAGGAGTAAACTTTTCATTTTTTGTTAGGCTATCAAATTACACTGTGTGATGGAAATCAGAATACTTACTCATTAGAATCCTTTCAAATGAGAAAGGCCTTACTCTGCCTGAGGGATATTGGCACCCTGAAATACTAACTCTAATAACTCTTGGTAATTATGCTTTACGTGCTGTGCATTCCCGGCCTGTTTTCTCAGGCCCGTATTTGGTTACATAAACAGTAAGGGTGAACATATGCCACAATTTATAATCACCATGGCTTCAAACTGGATTACCAACCTGCCAGAGTCCTTGAAGGGTTTAATATGAGAAGGCATCACCAACAGACTTGACCTCAACCAAACTGATTTGCATCATTACTTCCCTGTCTTTGGCATAGATAGCCTCCTTCCGATCTGGACAGGCTCTCAGAATTACTGAAATGAGACATTTTTCAATGTATAGGCGCCACAGAAAATGTCAAGTATAAGATCAAAGTGTTACTTATAAACTTTTGAGTTAGCATTAATTTCTGAATAAATTTAAGGTAATAAGAATCACAAAAATAACTAGTGATGGTACATTTGCAAAATGACACCAAACAGGCTTGGTTAATGGAAAGTCACTGAGCAATTTCCTGGATGAACTGGCCATTTCTGCTCTGGCCCTTCATTCTACCTCCTCCTCAAAAAGTGCACCCCCCCTAAAAAAGAAAGAACAAACAAATAAGCAGGTACAAGCTAAGGACAGAAATGGCCGGCTACTAGTTCAATAGGCAGTTGGAAATATCCTCCTCCAGCTGGCTCAGTTCCCAGAAATTACACTATAGGCAAGAAAGATGTAGAATGAACCACAGTAAACTCGTATGCCACGAGGCCATAATCCAGCCCAGATAAGCAACCTATCTGCATTGGTGAGTGAAAGTTTTTTAAAGGTTTTGCTAAAATTCCATTTGAATTTTGAAGTGGGGAAAAGTTTTCTATGAATCACAATACAGAAGCCATTTGAAAACAGCTGTGTTCTTCTGCAAGTAAATTCCAAATAAGTCAAAATACACATGACAAACCAGGACCAAAAAAAGATGTGCAACTAATTCACATCCCAGACTTATTGCCTTAATACATAAAACGTTCCCAAACAATGATAAGAAAAAGATCAACCACCCAATAAAAAATGGGTATGGGAAGAGAACACGAACAGTTTACAGGAAAGGACATAAAAGTGGCTCTTAAACAGATGAAAAATGTTCATTACTTATGCAATTTCGCAATATCTATGGGCCTGCAATTTCACTTCTTGAAATTTTTTCTACAGATACATTTCATCTGGCTAAATGACATGTATAGAAAAGTTATTTATTGCAGCATTAGTTGTTAGAGTGAAAGACTGAAAACAACTTAAATGCCCATCAACAAGGGAGTGGATAAATAAATGATGATGTTGCCTTATAATGGAATCATAGGCAGACATAAAGAAAATAAAAAGAATTAGGACATCCTGAGTCCTGATATAGGAAGATACACTATCTGCTGAACAAAAGGTGCAAACGAACCTTTCTGTAAAAAAAGGTTGGGGGAGGAGTGGGATAAAACTATATATCGGTGCTTGTTTATATATGCAAAAAGAGTTGGGGAGGATATATACAAAAAATGAATACAGGGGCCACCTAACTGAGTGATAACTAGGCAGATAGGTAACAGGTTGAGAGATTTTCCACTACACACTTTTTAATACTTTTAGATTTTTGAACTCTATAAAATGTACTACTTACTCAAAACACGTTTTAAAAAACTCCTTCATGACTGTGTTAAAGGGATTTTGCTTTAAAAATTAACCTCGAGAATCATGGGGTGGGGAGTGGTTGCAGTAAAGCAGTTACAGGGCCATCATTTTGCTGTCTTTTGCTCTCCTGTGTAGCTCCCCAAATGTGAATTATGGAATTTGAAGGTGAAAAAAAAATTCTCACAAAATCCCCCAATACGAACTTTTTAAAAAAATGGTGTTACATTTTACATTACATGCAAACATAAAACCAAGTTTAAACTTCTTAAGCTCAAGGCTCATTTACAATTACAAAACCAAGTACAAATTAAATACAGCAAATTTACAAAATCAATAAAAGTGAGAAATAGCTACATTAACTTATTGGGAAAGACAAGCTCGTTTTGTTGAATCCAAATTATCACTGGGGTCAGGAATACTGAACTGGGTTCTAGGGCCTAGCTCCTCTCAAATTCAGCAGGCTACATTATCTTTCCTCATGCAATGCAGTGACCATCACCATTTTATTTTTCTCTGTTCAGATTCAGGAAACCTTTGTTCAGTATCCTGAAGTCGTCTGACCTTCTTTTGGCCAAGCTGCCTCTGTTATTTTCTCAGTGACTCTTATCAACTGATATGAAGCCATAAAATCATAAATCTAAGTACCGCCCTAAGCGCGAAAATCAGGTGTCATTTGTCAGTCATAGGATGATCATTCCCATAACCCAAATTAAGCTTGTAGTAAGACCCTATATTAGTATTATTAGTTAATAATATCATGATAAAAATGAAAGGATCAAATCTTAAAATTACATAGAGAACTCACAGTCTTTGAACAGTGTACCCAGACCCCCAGCAGTTCACAGGCCATATTATGAAAAGCACAGCTGTAATTAATCTACTTTTGAGAGACAGTGCCTCTTATTCGCTGCCCCAGTTGAAGACTGTGCCTTGGATCTAATTTTCAAGCCTCTGACCAACCTATCGTCCTCTTTGGTCCTTGCGCCTACCTTCACCTACAGCTCTGGAGAGACCCCTGCCCATTCCTGGGCTCACTTCCAGCCTCTCAAACCCCAGGCTGGGGCAGAATCCCAAACCATCTATGATCTAGGAAGGGAGAGTGGATAATCTGCGATAATATTATCCCCAGTTAACACCAATAACAATTCTCCCAAGGGCACATACATTTCAACGTGCACGGCAAAGCTTCTCTCATCTGAGCATTAAACTAATCTTAACAAAACCAGGAAACTAATCTGAGCATTATGCACATCTGTGCAAACTCTTGCTGGATCGAATTTCTAAAGCGTAGGGATGATGTCATTCATCTTTGCATCCTCAGTGCCTAACATGGTAGACACCTAATATCTGTTTGATGGGTGAATGAGTGAGCAAATGAATAAATGCATGAATGAGTGATGTATTGGCCCAAGAGTAAACAAGGGAGCACACAGAGTCCATCTGAAAGACAGGTGGCCTCTCTTTCATATCTCTATTATCTCTCTTTGATTGCTCAGAAACAATATTGCCCTTTTATAATTAAAATCTCCACATACAGGGTGGGCCGCGGTGGCTCAGCAGGCAGAGTTCGCGCCTACCATGCTAGACACCCAGGTTCGATTTCCAGTGCCTACTCATGCAAAAAAAAAAAAAAACCCAAAAAAACAAAAAACAAAAAAAACTTCACATATAATAGTCTTTAAAAACCATAAACTACTAGAAAACTGTGGTAGAGTTTCCTTGTGCTTTTTTTTTTTTAAGCATACTTCAGGGATTGAGTCAGTGGCTCAGTGGCAGAATTCTCACCTGCCATGCCAGAGACCTGGGTTCGATTCCCAGTGCCCGCCCATGCAAAAAAATAAAAATTAAATAATAAAAATTAAAGCATATTGCAGTCATTCTGATATTTGGCTTGTTACTAGAGCTAAAACAAGTGGATTCCACTGGCTTCTACAGTTAACCAAGAATGTATCATAGTAAACACTTTTCTTCCAAAAGCAGTGTGTACAGTGATTATAAAGGCAACTGGCTACATCAGGCACATTATTTTAATACCATGTTCAACATCAGTCAGGAATGTTGGCCACAATCCAATATAAGGTGAAAAGAAACAGAATTCTTTCTCAAATTCAAGCAGTTCCTTGTCTGAAAATGTAGAGCTGTGTTCCAGTAGCCATGTTTCTTGATGATGATTATAATGATATAGCTTTCACAACATGACTGTGTGATTGTGAAAACCTTGTGTCTGATGCTGCTTTTACCTACCTTGTCAACAGATGAGTAGAACATATGGAATAAAAATAAATAATAGGTGGAACAAATGTTAAAATAAATTTAGTTTGAAATTCTAGTGATCAATGAAAGGGAGAGGTAAGGGGTATGGTATGAAAAATTTTTTTTTCTGTTTTTGTTTTATTTTTCTGTTGTCTTTTTATTTCTTTTTCTGAATCAATGCAAATGTTCTGGGAAATGATCACGATGATGAATATGCAACTATGTGATGATATTGTGAATTGCTGAGTGTATGTGTTGGGAATGTTTGTGTTTCTTTCTTGTAATTTTTTTTAATTAATAAAAAATTTAAAAAAAATTAAATCAGTTCCTGAGTTACAAGAGGAATTTTATTTATTTTTTTACCTTCAATGATAGAAAAAGTTTCAGTTCTGCCAAAGCTTCACATAGATGAAGGCAGCCACTTCAGGAAATACGACAATCGAGCTCCCTTGATGAAAGTTCGGTACATGAAATGTCAGTAAACAGGAGCATGAGTGCCCTTCTGAGGTCTAGGCTAGACCTTCCGTGCATTGCTTTGTTCCCCTTTCTCTCCTCACCCTTATTCTTTACCCTTTCTGGATTTTCTCTATGTCATTATACCTACAAAGTTGTGTTAACTGGTTCTCCTCCCTCTCTTGGATGAGATTTCAGGCTTCAAGTAACAACACAGGGAAGCCACCTCACTGTTATTTCTGAAGGTGAAGTTCCAATAAATGTAATGTTGGTGATGGTATATGTTAGCTAGCTTTTTTTTTTTGATAAAATGTTAGAGATATGTGTGGTTTGAACAAATCCCTGCAGTTTTTTTTTTTTTTCATTTATTTCATTTTTTTAAATACCAAAAAACACATAACAAACGCAACCATTCCTATTTTGCTCATTCCGGTCTACATATATAATCAGTAATTCACAATATCATCACATAGTTGCATATTCATCATCATGATCATTTCTTGGAACATTTGCATCTATTCAGAAAAAGAAAATGAAAACAGAAAAAAAAATTTATACATACCATACCCCTTACCCCTCCCCTTCATTGATCACTAGCATTTCAAACTAAATTTATTTTAACATTTGTTCCCCCTATTATCCATTTTTATTCCATATGTTCTACTCGTCTGTTGACAAGGTAGATAAAAGAAACATCAAATACAAGGTTTCCACAATCACACAGTCACATTGCAAAAGCCACATCATCATTCAATCATCGTCAAGAAACTGGAACACAGCTCTGTTCTTTCAGGCAGTTCCCTCCAGCCTCTCCACCACATCTTGAATAACAAGGTGATATCTACTTAATGCGTAAGAATAACCTCCAGGATAACCTCTTGACTCTGTTTGGAATCTCTCAGCCACTGACACTTTGTCTCATTTCACTCTTCCCCCTTTTGGTTGAGAAGGATTTCTCAATCCCTTGATGCTGAGTCTCAGCTCATTCCAGGATTTCTGTCCCACACTGCCAGGAAGGTCCACACCCCTGGGAGTCATGTCCCATGTAGACAGGGGGAGGGTGGTGAGTTTGCTTGTTGTGTTGGCTGGAGAGAGAGAAGCAACATCTGAGCAACAAAAGAGGCTCTCTTGGGGGTAACTCTTAGGCCCAATCTTAAGTAGGCTTGACCTATTCTTTGTGGGGTTAAGTTTCATATGAATAAGCCCCAAGATGGGGGGGGGGGGGGGCTCAGCCTATAGTTTTGGCTATCCACACTGCTTGTTAGAATCTCAAGAATTCAACTTGGGGAAGTTGAATTTTCCCCCATTCTCACCATTCCCGGAAGGGGATTTTGCAAATACTTTTACAAAAAAGTAAATCACTGATCAAATCACTCTGGAAATCCCTGCAGTTTTAATGAGATTTAACTAAGGTTAAAAGATTCTGATCATATGGAAGAGACTGCATTCAACCGCATTTCCAAAGTTCAACTTGTCCATCTCAACAGCAAAGAGCTCAGTGGAGTCACTGGTGAGATGAAAACCTCAGTTCCAGGTAGCTTAGACTGGACTCTTCTTCCTCTGGTTTCCAAGCAAACTTAAAAAATAAATATTAAATAACAATGCAACAGGATTCCCCCACCCCCACCCCTTTACCAAGATCCTTTGTAAAAATCCCTTCTTGAGCAATTATTTCATTTGGATCTGAGCACCTACTCAGCTGCCCTGGGACTTGTCTATGGGTAGTTTGCCCAGGAGACCAAAAATCTTCTTTAAGTGCTAGTAATAGGCAGCGATTATCATCTTCCCCCACAGTAGGCAGAAGTCAAACTCTTTACCCACTTCATCTCTTTTCATAACCTCAAAAAGCTTCGACCCCTGAGTCTCAGTTTGACTCAAGGTACTAAAAAGCTTTTTTCTGAGAGTTCAGTACTTAACGTGATTAGGAAGACTGCATGGGTCCATCCTAAGTACCTCTTCCTCATCTGACAATTAATACCCCTCCTATACCCTGGGGTGTGTAAGTTGGACACCCTGAGGCCAGGGGCCCCTGGTCAGGAAAAGGCCCTCCACTTTAGACTGCTGGAGCCAGGGGAAATCAGATGCTCTTTAAAAGCTTTCAAAGACGCCCTGACAAATAATGGGGTTGACGCCACTGTCTATTTGAGACATCAACAAAAAACAGGGCATGCGTCTGTTACACACCACAGTCATGAATATGCAACATGGAACTGAGCACCACAGGCAGAGAACATGAATAACAGGTCCGCTCCATTCGACTGGAAACACTGCAACCAAACCTTACTTCTGGAACAGCCACCACACACCCGGAAAATGCTCTGTTCTGTTGTTCGAAGCAAACGATCAGACAATACTTGTTTGTCCTCAAAGGACTCAAGTTAAATGAAACAAGTTAAACAATACTTGTCCTTTACCCAAAGATTGTCAGCCTCATTCTTACTCAGACCACGGGGCCTTCTGAATTTGCTTTCAAAGTTCCAGAAGCAGAAAGGGGAAAAGGGCGGTAGGCTGCCGTGTGTGTAAGCACGTGGACATGAGAGGCTGCTGGAGTTCACAAACCACCAGCTTGGGCACTTACCAGCCCAGGGGCCTGAGGCTCAGTTCCTTCCTGGCAAAACAGGACTAACGGTAGGTGCAACTTACTGGGGTTGTAGTGATGGGTAGAAAGAGAAGAAATGTGTAGGCATCCAGCACAGTAACTGGACTCTCAGTTAGCATTCAAATGGTGTTATTAGAAGTCACTGATTTCTCTTGGGAGTCTCACCGCCAAAATGCAGATATTTTCCTCAACTACCCAAAATAAAAAAAATTAAGGCAAAACCACTGAAATGACTAATTCACAAAAGGAGAAAATATTTTGCAAGCTGGTGCCTGTTTTGTGGAATGAACATTTGGCTTTAAAAGCCTACGTGCCCCCACAGTACAAACAGTAAGCAAACATCTCCAGACAACTTCAGTGTATTGAGTCATTACTTGTTTGATCTTCATGGAGATCTCACCTTATGCCTATGTGAAGCTGGGCGAGTTGGAGTTTAAAGGCAGCCTTCTTTCTCCAAATCTGCTTCTTTCCCCTACACCATGAAGTAGAAAAGTTCCTTGACTGCTGCCTCGGACCTTAAGGGTGAATCAATAAGAAGCATTGCTACTTCAAGCTCCTTACTTCCTTCAAAGAAAGGAAATGATCATCAAATACAAACGGAGCCGAGCACCATCGGCTGAATTCCCCACTTGAGCCTCCCCTTTCTCCCTTCTTATTCTATAATTCCTTATAATAACAGCCATGAGTTGTCCAGTTTTTAGTAGGTTCCAAGTTCTAAACACTTTACATGTATAAATGTAAACAACCTCAATATCCAAACACTACTTTTATCTTCTTCGTTACCGATGCAGAGATTAAGGCATGGAGACTCAACTTGCACCACGTCACCCAACTCGAAGTAAGAGATGGGCTTCAACTCTGGTAAAGATTTATTCTATATCTGAGCAGCAAGTGCTAAAGGTACCTGGATGAGAGGGATGGGTGGTACTGAAATCTAGTCCTGGCTCTCTTCCTCGGGGTGGGGGTGGGGGTGCTGAGCCTCCCCAGTGATACAGCTCAGAGGGAAACTTTTCTCTAAATGCACAATGCCCTGGGTGGGACCTGTTCAGGTAGCTGGTTCCAAACCATGCTCTTAACCAGAAGCCTATGCTCTTAAATACTGGACTGCTGTCCTACAGGTGGCACTGGTTGAAAATATAAACTCAAAAGAGTATTGACACATTTATGAATAATGTATAATACGTAATGAGTTCCAGACTATTAAAGGAGAATGGGATTTAAGGGCCCAGCCAACTCCAGGACAGCAAGTCTCCATGGACAACTTCTCATCCTTGTCAGAGATTGGTCATAGGTCTTGTTTGGAAATACAACCAAACGCTACCAGGTATTTTTGCCTGGCTGCAAATGTACTTAAGTTGTAAATACATTTTGCCTTAATGGCTAGATACTAGTGGAAGATGTCTCAAAAACAACTATGGGAAGACTTCTGGGAAATCAGAACACCTTTCCCAATTAAGATATTGTTACTGTTTATTCATCCACGGTCTCCAAGTCCTGAATAAAACACTAACTCATTTCTCATCTCATCTCATTAAGTGCTTATTTAATGAACTGAAGTGAAATCCGGACTTGGTTAGGTAACATCAGCTACACCTTTCTAGGTTAAAACCAGTCTCAAAATAGAACTCAGGTTCTCCCAAGCTGATTTATAGCAAAGTGCTAAACACTCCATCAAACCCCAGAATTCCTTCACCAGTTTCAGGAGACCAGGTTTTCTGTGGAAAGTGTGATTATGTGAATCAGTAACACCCTGCAGCTATTTGCAAAGCTGCTAAATAAATATCAATGAATGGATACTCTATCGATACACTCTAACTGACAGCATACGTTTGTATTTCATAATAATATGAACCAAGGCGACATCAGACAAGACAATTACCAGGCTAAATAACAGCCTGAGACTATTTCGGTAGGGAACGTGCTCCCCAACCTCCCCCATTCCTCACTCCCTATTGTCTCCCTGACGGTGGAGATGAGTGTCACTTTCCATTTATCACCTTGAACTCTTAAAGAAAAAAACTGCAAACATTGCTCATAGCAGCTAAATATATCTCTATTACCATAAACTAAATCTCTATCAAAAGAGGAAAAACAAAAGACAGACTGGGAAGACACTCCAATATGTTTCAAAATATTGGAAAAAGATATTTCTTTGTGCAATAAAGAATATTCTTAAGGTTTCAACATTTAAAAAAATTGACCTTTACAATCAAGGCAATACCCTCTCTTTCCTCCATTCCCTCCCTCCTCATCTCACTTCCAAAGTAGTTATTTGATTTATAAATGCCAAGAGTTATTAAAAATCCAGGTACTAAAGCCCTACTTTATTTAGCTGATGTCAGGACCAGACTCGCCTGGGGGAGGGGGGGACCCTTTACAGAAAATATCTTTTTTTTTTTTTATGTTCTGGGTCACATTTCATTTTTTTTCCATGCGACTATCCCCTTATTGCAGCAACATTTGTTGATTTTTCTTTTTGTGAGTGTGTGTGGAGGAAGTGCATGGGCTGGGAATGGAAGCCAGGCCTCCAGCATGGCAGGCGAGAATTCTACCACCGAACTGCCCGCGCACCCCCTACAAATATGTTTTTGAGATATGTTTTCTAGATCCTCCAAAGGTCTTTTGGGACTATAAGTTTAATACTGCTTGATGCTTGTACCTGCATTTTCCCTGCTAATTCCAGCAAACAATCCCATTATCATAAGCAAAGCAACGTTAAATTCTTATTCTGTGTTTACAAACTCATTCAGCCAGAGTTTTCCAGCCTGGGCCTGGGCCGTATGGGCACATGGCTTCCCAGGAACCGTGACGCAGGCCTTCTCTCCGTTTCCTATTATCCTGGAATAGAATCTTAACACAGTACGCTCTAAAGGTCTGTGGGACTGCCTACATTTTCTGTTTAAATTCATGTGATGTAAAAATAATACCTTACGCTCTGGTTCCAAAGAAGTAAGGAACAGTCAGTTTGTATGAAAAGACAAATGGCCTAAAAATTTACCACAAATGGCCTAAAAATTTACCACCACAGACAGTTCCTAAAGCCAAATGCTTTTCTTTCTTTTTGTTTTCCTCCTCCTTCCCTCCCTCCTTTCCCCCGTGCCTTTTGTATATACCACTGTATGGTGTAGTACTGCCATAGTACTATATGGTACTGCCATGGTACTATATGGTGAAGTACTGCCATGGTACTATATGGTGTAGTGCTGCCATAGTACAACCTACTCTTACTTGATGTAGTACTGCCGTGGAACTACATGGTGTAATACTGCCATGGTACTATGTGGTACTATATGGTGAAGTATTGTCATGGTACTCTATGGTACTATATGGTATAGTCTGCTATGGTACTATTTGGTGAAGCACTGCCATGGTACTATATGGTACTGCCATGGTACTATATGGTACTATATGGTACTGCCATGGTACTATATGGTACTATATGGTGAAGTATTGCCATGGTACTATATGGTGTAGTGCTGCCATGGTACATCTTATTCTTACTTGATGTAGTACTGTTGTGGAACTATATGGTGTAATACTGCCATGGTACTCTATGGTACTATATGGTGAAGTACTGTCATGGTAGTATACGGTACTATACGGTATAGTCTGCCATGGTACTATATGGTGAAGTACTGCCAGGGTACTATATGGAACTATATTTTTGATATTGCTTCTGCCATTGTTCATAATTTCGTTGCGTAGGTGAAGGGTACTTTGATAAGAGAAGAGTACATTTGGGAGCACAGATTCACAGCCCCATATTCAATCTGACAAACTTTTAGCCTTCAAAGCACTTCTGGAATCTAATTTGACCGTCTCAGCTGACATGTGGAGTGGGGGGGAGGGGCCATCCCCGGTTTCAGATGAGGGACAGCCTCTAAGAAGTTAGTCCTGGTTACTCACTCAGGAGTTAACCACAGCATTACCGAGCCTCCTTCCATTCCAGAGAGTCCCTTAAGACAGCAACCACCAAAAAAGTTTACGCTCTTTCACTATAAATCATATTTACAGTGAAGGATACAGAATTTCTTTAAATCAAACTTTATCTGACATAACTGACCTCAAATTGGAATAGACACCCTTTTTGACATTCATATTATGTTGGAAGGATGTTCCCAGATCCTTTGAAAAACGATTATCCCCGAAAAGACTGCCTAAATTCACTAAGCTTTCTGAAAACGCTCTCTCCCATTCTGCATAAGTATTATAGGACAAGGCTCTAGATGGTGGGTAAGAGTCAGGAAAAATAAAAGGTTTCACAGAAGAATATTCTAAAATCCTGTGTCCCTCTAAACTTAAAACAGGCCAAATGCACAATGGGAAAAGAAATCTGCAAGTTGCCATTAGAAGCACATGTGCTAAAGTTCTTGTACAGCTACACAGCTAATTGTGCAGAGTCTTGGTGACAAACTGAAATGACCACAAACGTGAGAGAGCAAGGGGTGTCCACTGCTACCCAACTGAAGTCTTCATCAGCGGAAAGAAAGAAGAAGAAAGAAGGATGGTCACTGCTCTAAGACAGTGAGAGGGATCACAACTCATTGTGGCTATTTCTATCAAGGATACAACTTTAGTTTTAAAGAGGTGAAAAACTCACGGGTGCTTGGCTGGGGCAAAGCCGGACTCTGAAATTGGAATGATATTGACAAGATCTGCATGGTTTCTGAAAAGAATGACTGCAAAATATATGAATCATTTACAAAAACAAAAACTACATGTAATTTTTGTGACGTTTCCATGGATTTACCATGATGTAGGGGGGATTGTCCTGAAGATGGAAAATAATGGGTTTTACCAGGGAGAAAAAGGGGAAGGGGACAGTGGGATCAAGACTACAAAATTTATGAATCATTATAAAAGCAAAAACCACATGGAATTTTTGTGATGTTTCCATGGATTTACCATGATGTAGGGGGGATTGTCAGAAGATGGAAAAAAATGGGTTTTAACAGGGAGAAAAAGGGGAAGGGGACAGTGGGATCAGCTAAACAGACGAGAGCAGAAAACTAGGGTTAAAAACTAGTATATGCCATTCTCTTCTTAAGAAGCAGAGGTTACATTCAGGCAGCACCATGTTTGAGAAACCAGAGGTGGTTTGGTTACAAAATCAGAAATAGGAAGAACGTGAGTTTACAGTTCTCACCCTGAGGATTACATCCTGACAGGTCTCCTCCAGTCAGAACTGCACCGTGATTAGGCTGATAATGGGATCTCAATGTGCCAAAAAGGAGGGCCAACTCACTCCTCCGTACCTGGAAAATGTTCTTTGTAAATGAAGAAATAGCTCCGGTGCTCCTGTTTATGAATGCTTTGTGTGGGGGGGGAAATGAGTTTCCACAGATTTTAACTTTTTAATGTAAGCATTTTTAAAAATAAAATTTTGCATATTTTAAAAAAAATTCCCATTCACCTGAGAGAAAAAATTAAGAGGGGCGTGACCTGTCGGTGCTCCCTGCGCTATATTACAGGGCATCCTGGCGAGGAGCTCCTGGGAGGCCATCAGCAGGGGAAGGACCAACCAGGCCACATGGGTCCTTAGGATGGGCAGGATCCTCGGGTAAGCACTTCATGCCTTGCCCCCCACCCACCTCCCCTCTCTCCCTTTCTCCTCCTCTTTTTCCTCCTCCTCCTTCTTTTTCCTCCCTCCCTCTCTGTCTCTCTCTCGCTCTTGCTCTCACTCTCTCTCTCTCTCATACACACACAGAAACACACACACACACACACACACACACACACACACCCCTAGGGAATTCTCCAAAATAACAAACTGGGAATGGCAACTGAAGGGACCTTATCTGTATAACAGGTTAAAAGTGAGAAGGGACCAGTAATATTCTCATCGCTGCATTCAGACAGCTGATAATATTTGAAAGATGTACATAAACTGAACTCATTTAGCTGATTGGGACCCTAACAGATTTACCTGGAAATGGTGTAAGAAATCAGAATTTATAATAATCCTGCTGCAAGTGTAACAATATATTTCTGAAAATTAATGCTTTAATTTTTCCTTTTAATTAAGTAATGCTTTTCTTAAAGACGCCAAATGTAAATCAGTTTAGTATATTTTTATTAGAGGCTGATCTTGGTTCCTATGTCAAAATTTTTAAAATTCATTTTCTACTACTAAAATGTAAAAGAGTTTTCCAGACAAAGGAGCATTTCGGGCAAGTAATCTAGAAAAAAAAACTGAATGCAAAAATGCAGTTCTACAACTGGGACTCCCTTTGCCTTACTTTGTTTTAACTTTCCAAAGAACACATTACAAGCTCATCTTCTTTCCTTCTTCTTTTTTAATCAGTCAGCCCTGAGGACAAATTCCAGCTCTGCCTGTTACTAGCAGGGCCCCCTGAAGTAAGACAATTAAAGTTTTCCAAGCACTCAGTTTCCTCATCTATAACGGTTGGTATATTTAACCTACCAGGTTGTTATGGAAATTAAATAAACAAAGGTATGAGAAGTTTTCCGCAGAATGCCTGGGCCACAAAAGATTTCAACAAATGATAGTTCACCTGCCTTTATACTCTCTTTATGCTAACTGTAAAATTAATAAAAGTATATGATCATGCATTAATATTATTAACAGTATATAACCACAATGACATTTTGAAATTTAGCTGTGGAACACACAGATGTGAAAACACCTGTAATAGATAAGTATATATGTATGACTTTTAGTAACAGAAATGTAGATGTTATAAAATGCCAATGGAGCAAAAGAGCAATCGTGATCTGTCTAGCCCAGCTTATTTTTACTAGAAGCTACCTTGGTTATAAATTAACACAAAGATTTTAAAAATTCACTGAACTACTAAAATATAAAGAGTTTTCCTGATAAAGGAGCATTAAAGGCAATCAATGTTTTAGGTAAAAGCTGAAGTAGAGGGCCACGGTGGCTCAGCAGGCAGAGTTCTTGCCTGCTATGCTGGAGACCTGGATTTGGTTCCCAGTCCTTGACCATGCAAAAAAAAAAAAAAAAAAAATGCTGAAGTAGATAAATAGTTTCCCTTTTTGTTTAAAGTGTAAACAGAGATGGAAGCCTTAATGGTCTACTTGACCTTCCCTCTAACAGACAAACCTTAGAATAATGGAACTTGAAAGGTAGGAGTGGATGCGCAGTTATCGGTGTGAATCGCACAGACGTCATCTCATGACCAGACAGCTCTTCACCTAGCTTTGTATTCCATGGACTCAAAGATGAAGTAGAAGAGTTCATTTATCCAAATAGAAGTTTCCAATCCAGATATCCAGGAGAGTTAGAACTTTATTGAATGCATCCCACAGCTAGGAAATTGAGCAACCAGATGCTCCCCAAAACAAATATAAATCACCTAACAGCAAAACTGTAAAATTCCATTTGAGGCAAACTAGAAGCCAGTGGCAATTACAGAGCACTTTAAAAAGTGACTGGCCTATTCTCTGAGCTCCGTAGAACACACATCCAGGAAAGGGAAACAAAGAAAAGGAGAAAGTGGGCTAATTCTACATAGTTTCCAGGCTCAACAACTAGTGGATGTTTCCAAATTACAAATTCTTGATTGAAAAATTAACCTTGAATTCAAAGAGAGGAGGGAGCCTCTCCCCTGCCTCTTTCCCCAGTCCTTCTCCTAGTTTGCCACACTTCCAGAGAGCCATTGTGCAGGGAGAGAGGAGAGTCAGAGAGCCAGGGAGCGAGAAGAGAGGGATGTGTGTGTGTCTGTGTTCAGGCAGTTTTCAAAACATGCATACCCAGGAAGAAAGGAAGGGGAGAAGGCCATGGATGAACTATTCAAGGTGGGTGAACAAAACTTACCTTCTTCAAAAAGCTTGAGTATTTGACTTAACTTGGATAAATGGCTAAATATCAGTCAGATGTCCATTTGCTTTAGTGGCTTGCTTTTGAAAATGCAACGCCCTTGTAAACTACAATCATTTAATTACTGACACGTTGGTGTGAATTAGTTAGAGCCAGTTGTCTCTTAACACATAAGCAAGATCATCTTGCAAGAAGAGAACAATGATGGGGCCATCATCTATGAATGGTTCTTTATGTTACTTTCCTGCATTTTACATCACTTACTAAGAGAATCCTCACAGTGGGCACTAACTTAAGTGCTATCAAGCCATTTTGGATAAGGAAGTGAAGCTCAGAAAGGATGAGTAAGGAAATGAAGCTCAGAAAGTATATAAGTAAAGTCTCAAGACAAATTGGCATGGCTAAGTAAATAATTCTTTGGACAAAATCCTGCTGAGGTTAGTAATAACAAGCAGACCAGGAGGAATTCATGGAGCAAGCAAGCAAAATCTGCTTTTGTATACAGGTGCTCTTCTTACTAGCAGCATTTGTTTACATGTAAATGTTCCAAGTCAACCCCATACACAGCCGCAGACTACTGCCCAACCCAGCACTTACAGAAGTCACCAGTTATAACACTAAGCTCAACTACAAAGCAACACAAATTTTTATTGCTCTTATATATAAATAAATCCATAAGGAAAAACATTAACTGCCAAGTGCAACTAGCAGAAACTTTGCAAAAACTTACAAATTAGCAAGATGAAACTATTTGCTCACTTTACCCTAAAAACAGGCACTTACTAACCAGGCAAGGTTTCAAGAGTGTTGCTTTGTCATTTCCCTCTCATTATTGGGAACTCTGATTATTTGGTTATCAGATGGAGAGCTCCATGTGGTACAACAGTCAAACTCCTGGACAGTCTAGTGACCTCTCCAATGGGATAATTTGATACAATCTTAATTAGTCTGTATTCATATCATCCTTGTGTTTATGTTCTTAACTCTCCCAGATTTATTTATCCAGGTTTGATCACTAAGTTAGTAATGGCTCAACAACAGAAACTTGTCTTTTCTTTCTTTTACATCTTTGTAAATGTCAGCACTGTAAACACAAACGGTAATCAAACACATTTCTGGCAGAAATGCTTACTGAGGAAATCACACTTGATTTTGTGCAATGAGAAACTGTCTTGATCTCTTGGTAACATCCTTTAGCTAGAAGCCCCTTTGTTTTCATTCACTGGGGAAACATGAAACTCCTAAAATTGAATGTAAAATTTCTGTGTGCTTTCATTTTTCTGGAGGTAGAGTCCATACCTTCTATTAAATTCTCAAAGAGAGTTGTAAGAGGAAAATAAAGTGAAGGCACTTCATTAGAATGATCCCTGAAAAAAATAATAAATAAATAAAAAATCAAAAAGGCCCCCACCAGGGCAAGTCACTCAAATTCTCTAAAACCTTAGTTTCCATTTTTACAAAATGAGAATAGCAATAGCATCTATTTTTTTTTTTTTTTTTTGCATGTGTAGGCACCAGGAATGGAACCTGGGTCTCCAGCATGGCAGGCGAGAACTCTGCATGCTGAGCCACCATGGCCGCCTAATAGCATCTATCTTATATTGGCAAACAAGGTAATTCTCACCAACACCCCCAACCAGTCAACTACACGCCCTGAACAAAATACAGTCTAAGACATTAGAGAATTAGAGACACAAATGATTTCATCTGGGAAGACAGTGGCTTGTAGAGGCTAGCCTACATTTGGGTCAATTTTTATTTGGAGGGTTTCTGTCTCTTTCAGAGAGGTTTTCTCAGCAGCTGATTCTGGATGTGCTTTTAACAGAATCATGGGCTATACTGACAAGGATAGGGGGTCAATGCCACCAAACAGATAGGGGAGTTGATGATGCTCCCTCTTCTGTTTGGGTTGGAATCTTATGTAAGTGTGACACTCATGGAGACAAAACTACCCAGGTTAGAGCTCAGTTTTCAAATATATATCAATACCTGAAATCATAGTGACTTGAGTTTGTAATTGGCAGAAAAGTAAATATCACTGATAGAAAATAACATCATTTCCATTTCAGATTATTTCTATAAAGTAGAAATACAATTGTCAAGTACATAATCGAAAGTAACCAGATACAAAGGATGACAGACCAACATGAACAAAAACCAACGGAAATAAAAAATAACAGAAAGAGTCTCATATGAGCCAAGGTATTGAAATTAACAGAGACTTTGAAGGAGCTATGACTGCTAAGCTCAAAAAACAGTTTTAAAAAAGACTGAAAACTGATAGATAACTGGAAGTGAAATGATAGATAACTGGATGTGAACTATAAATTTGAGATGAATTTTAGAACTTAAAAATATTTAAGAATGAATGGGTTTATAAACATGTTGACTACAGCTGAAGAGATTATCAGTAAACTGCAGCATAGATCAGAAAACAAAACAAAACAAAAACCAGAATGAAAACAAGTAAATATCAAAAGAGGGTAACAGAACTAGAGACACAATGAGAAGGTCTTGCATATGATTAGAAAGATGGAGAGAATAGAGGGAAAGCAATGTAAGAAGTGACACTGGCTGGGAAGTTTATAAAACCAATGAAAGATAGACTAAAGTAGGCCTACTACAATAGGTGAATCCTAATAAAATTGCACAACACCAAAGTCAAACAGAAAACCTTATAAACAGCTGGAAAAAGAGCCATATTACCTACAAAGGAGCAATAATTAAGAGTGACAGTTGAATTCAAAAAAGAAGAAAATATACATCAGAAGACAATCGAAAGATATTTTAATCATACTTGAAAAAATTAACTTACAACCATTGAAAACAAAAATATCTTTCAAGAATGAAAGCAAAATGAAGATGCTTTTGAAACGTAAAAAGACTGAGAAAATGTGTTCCCAGCAGGCTCAGGCTAGAGGAAAGAGAAAAGGATTTTTTCAGGTGGTAGAAAAATTATTTCAGCTAAAATGCAGAGATGGAAGAAGGAAGGAAAGTGACAACAATGGTAAAGATGTATGGAAATTTAACAGAATATGGTCCTTAAAAGACAATATTG
This sequence comes from Tamandua tetradactyla, assembly GCF_023851605.1. Classification (NCBI taxonomy): domain Eukaryota; kingdom Metazoa; phylum Chordata; class Mammalia; order Pilosa; family Myrmecophagidae; genus Tamandua; species Tamandua tetradactyla. The sequence goes on along the minus strand of NC_135348.1, from coordinate 27,217,056 downwards.
TTTGATTCCCAGAGCCTGCCCATGCAAAATACTACTGCTACTACTACTACTACTAATACAGTATTAATTATATGTTCTTTGCTTTAAAATATATACAGGATTAAAGTATTTTACAACAATGGTATACAAGTTGGGAGCGGAGGCAACTGGAGTTAAAAGTTTTCCAAGGTCCTTGCATTATCTGGGAAAAATTTTAAAGTACCAAAAAAAAAATAAAATAAAAAGTAAAGTAAAAGTTACCAATTAACAATAAATTTTAATTCAAGAACGCTTTTGTAATCTCCAGGGTAACCACTAAAAGAACAGTAAAATGAGTGTAAAATGTCTAGCAAACAGAGAATGAAAAATGTAATCATTTAAACGACAACATCACTACCAACAACAAAACACATCCACCAAAAGAAAAGGCAAATAAAAGAACACTGAACAGGTTTAAAAAAATACAACTTAATAATAGAGCAGATTCAAAGTTAAATCACATATATATTGATTAAATAATCCAAATAGTAAAGATTTTCAGGCTACTTTAAGAAAAAAAATCAGCTAATTATCAGCCATTTATAAATGACATACCATACAAATACTAATAAAATAAATTTGTCGTAACTACATTACTATGAGGTAAAATAGGCTCTAAGGCAAAAAGCAATTCTGAAGATATAGAGGAATATTTCATAAAGAAAAAGTATTCAATTCACCAGGAATATATTATAATAATAAATGTATATGCACCTAATAATATAGCCTCAAAGCATATTAAACAAAAATTGAAAGAAATGCTAGGAGAAACAGTCAAAACAATTATAGGGGAAGAACTGAACACACTTCTCTTAGTAATTGACAGAATTAGAAGATTTTTTTAAACCCACTTAAAATATGGAAGATTTGAACAGCGCAAGTAGCAAACCTGACCACGTGAATATAAATAAATCATTTATCAAGCGACTGCAAAATACGTATTTTTCTTGGGCACAACATGTAACATTTTAAAAAACTAACCATCAGCACAAAATAAAGCAAGCCTTAAATTTCAAAGCACTGAAATCATACAACATATGGCTTCTGGCTGTAGTAAAAAAAAAAAAAAAAAATAGCAACTTCCTGGAAGATGGCGGCTTAGTAAGACGCGCGGATCTTAGTTTCTTCTCCAGGACACCTACTAGGGGAGTAGAAACGATACAGAAAGCGCCCAAAGCCACAACAGAGATAAAAAAGACAGCGTACCCCATCCTGGAACGGCTGGCTGGCTGAGAGAAGCAGCTCGGGTGAGATCGCCGAGGCGCGCGGGCCTTACCGGGCGGGGTGGCAAGCTGCCGGAGTTACTCCCTTCCCCCTTCCCGGGCCGGCTGGGAGAATTGGAGAGGTGGTCCCCTGAAACCAAGGCGACTGGCGCCCACACCACGCGCAGCCCCCGGACCATCTGAGAGAATTGGATCGGAAACCCCCAGGCCGCGGAGAACGGTGACCCCGTGACTCCCGGGGAACGTGCACTCTCTCGGGCGGGCCGCTACCGCTGGCGCCCTCCCGCCACGCGTGTTGCCCAGGGCCGACTAGGAAATTCGGACGGGCTCTTTCCCTGGCTGCGGCGACCAGCAACCCTCCCTGCGTTCGGACCCCGGGCCGGCTCAAGCCGCTTCGGCTAGCGAACCCCCAGGACGGCGAGAGTTTTCCAAAGTTTAAGGTCCCACAGCACCTTTTACTGGTGGGACCCGCAGACAAACGTGTGCCACGAGCGCCACCTACTGGGCAGGATAAGAAAAACAGAACCCAGAGATTTCACAGAAAAATATTACAACCTTGCTGGGTCCAACACCAAGAGAAATCTGAATAAATGCCCAGACGCCAGCAGCAGAAGATAACTGTCCATGCTCAAAAGATTGAGAATATGGCTCAGTCAAAGGAACAAACCAATAGCTCAAATGAGACACAAGAGCTGAGACAACTAATGCTGAATATACGAACAGAAATGGAAAACCTCTTCAAAAATGAAATCGATAAATTGAGGGAGGACATGAAGAGGACATGGGCTGAACATAAAGAAGAAATAGAAAAACTGAAAAAACAAATCGCAGAACTTATGGAAGTGAAGGATAAAGTAGCAAACATAGAAAAAATAATGGATAGCTACAATGATAGATTTAAAGAGACAGAAGATAGAATTAGTGATTTGGAGGATGGAACATCTGAATTCCAAAAAGAAACAGAAACTATAGGGAAAAGAATGGAAAAATTTGAACAGGGTATCAGGGAACTCAAGGACAATATGAACCGCACAAATATACGTGTTGTGGGTGTCCCAGAAGGAGAAGAGAATAGTTGGAGACTTCAACTCACCACTCTCATCAAGGGACAGAACATCTAGACAGAGGATCAACAAAGAAATAGAGAATCTGAATATTACTATAAATGAACTAGACTTAATAGACATTTATAGGACATTACATCCCACAACAGGAAAAAGGAGGAGAAAAACTAATGGAAGAAATTATCACTGAAAATTTCCCAACTCTTATGAAAGACCTAAAATTACAGATCCAAGAAGTGCAGCGCACCCCAAAGAGATTAGACCCAAATAGGCGTTCTCCAAGACACTTACTAGTTAGAATGTCAGAGGTCAAAGAGAAAGAGAAGATCTTGAAAGCAGCAAGAGAAAAACAATCCATTACATACAAGGGAAACCCAATAAGACTTTGTGTAGATTTCTCAGCAGAAACCATGGAAGCTAGAAGACAGTGGGATGATATATTTAAAATACTAAAAGAGAAAAACTGCCAACCAAGACTCCTATATCCAGCAAAATTATCCTTCAAAAATGAGGGAGAAATTAAAACATTCTCAGACAAAAAGTCACTGAAAGAATTTGTGACCAAGAGACCAGCTCTGCAAGAAATACTAAAGGGAGCACTAGAGTCAGATACAAAAAGACAGAAGAGAGAGATATGGAAAAGAGTGTAGAAAGAAGGAAAATCAGATATGATATATATAATACAAAAGGCAAAATGTTAGAGGAAAATATTATCCAAACAGTAATAACACTAAATGTCAATGGACTGAATTCCCCAATCAAAAGACATAGATTGGCAGAATGGATTAAAAAACAGGATCCTTCTATATGCTGTCTACAGGAAACACATCTTAGACCCAAAGATAAACATAGGTTGAAAGTGAAAGGTTGGGAAAAGATATTTCATGCAAATAACAACCAGAAAAGAGCAGGAGTGGCTATACTAATATCCAACAAATTAGACTTCAAATGTAAAACAGTTAAAAGAGACAAAGAAGGACACTATATACTAATAAAAGGAACAATTAAACAAGAAGACATAACAATCATAAATATTTACGCACCGAATCAGAATGCCCCAAAATACGTGAGGAATATACTGCAAACACTGAAAAGGGAAATAGACTCATATACCATAATAGTTGGAGACTTCAACTCACCACTCTCATCAAGGGACAGAACATCTAGACAGAGGATCAACAAAGAAATAGAGAATCTGAATATTACTATAAATGAACTAGACTTAATAGACATTTATAGGACATTACATCCCACAACAGCAGGATACACCTTTTTCTCAAGTGCTCATGGATCATTCTCAAAGATAGACCATATGCTGGGTCACAAAGCAAGTCTCAACAAATTTAAAAAGATTGAAATCTTACACAACACTTTCTCGGACCATAAAGGAATGTTGTTGGAAATCAATAATAGGCAGAGTGCCAGAAAATTCACAAATACGTGGAGGCTCAACAACACACTCCTAAACAACGACTGGGTCAAAGAAGAAATTGCAAGAGAAATTAGCAAATACCTCGAGGCGAATGAAAATGAAAACACAACATATCAAAACTTATGGGACGCAGCAAAGGCAGTGCTAAGAGGGAAATTTATTGCTCTAAATGCCTATATCAGAAAAGAAGAAAAGGCAAAAATTCAGGAATTAACTATCCATTTGGAAGAACTGGAGAAAGAACAGCAAGCTAACCCCAAAGCAAGCAAAAGGAAAGAAATAACAAAGATTAGAGCAGAAATAAATGAAATTGAAAACATGAAAACAATAGAGGAAATCAATAAGGCCAGAAGTTGGTTCTATGAGAAAATCAATAAGATTGATGGGCCCTTAGCAAGATTGACAAAAAGAAGAAGAGAGAGGATGCAAATAAATAAGATCAGAAATGGAAGAGGAGACATAACTACTGACCTCACAGAAATAAAGGAGGTAATAACAGGATACTATGAACAACTTTACGCTAATAAATACAACAATTTAGAGGAAATGGACGGGTTCCTGGAAAGACATGAACAACCAACTTTGACTCAAGAAGACATAGATGACCTCAACAAACCAATCACAAGTAAAGAAATTGAATTAGTCATTCAAAAGCTTCCTAAAAAGAAAAGTCCAGGACCAGATGGCTTCACATGTGAATTCTACCAAACGTTCCAGAAAGAATTAGTACCAACTCTCCTCAAACTCTTCAAAAAAATCGAAGTGGAGGGAAAACTACCTAATTCATTCTATGAAGCCAACATCACCCTCATACCAAAACCAGGCAAAGATATTACAAAAAAAGAAAACTACAGACCAATCTCTCTAATGAATACAGATGCAAAAATCCTCAATAAAATTCTAGCAAATCGTATCCAACAACACATTAAAAGAATTATACATCATGACCAAGTAGGATTCATCCCAGGTATGCAAGGATGGTTCAACATAAGAAAATCAATTAATGTAATACACCATATCAACAAATCAAAGCAGAAAAACCACATGATCATCTCAATTGATGCAGAGAAGGCATTCGACAAGATTCAACATCCTTTCCTGTTGAAAACACTTCAAAAGATAGGAATACAAGGGAACTTCCTTAAAATGATAGAGGGAATATATGAAAAACCCACAGCTAATATCATCCTCAATGGGGAAAAATTGAAAACTTTCCCCCTAAGATCAGGAACAAGACAAGGATGTCCACTATCACCACTATTATTCAACATTGTGTTGGAGGTTCTAGCCAGAGCAATTAGACAAGAAAAAGAAATACAAGGCATCAAAATTGGAAAGGAAGAAGTAAAACTATCACTGTTTGCAGACGATATGATACTATACGTCGAAAACCCGGAAAAATCCACAACAAAACTACTAGAGCTAATAAATGAGTACAGCAAAGTAGCAGGTTACAAGATCAACATTCAAAAATCTGTAGCATTTCTATACACTAGTAATGAACAAGCTGAGGGGGAAATCAAGAAACAAATCCCATTTACAATTGCAAGTAAAAGAATAAAATACCTAGGAATAAATTTAACTAAAGAGACAAAAAACCTATATAAAGAAAACTACAAAAAACTGCTAAAAGAAATCACAGAAGACCTAAATAGATGGAAGGGCATACCGTGTTCATGGATTGGAAGACTAAATATAGTTAAGATGTCAATCCTACCTAAATTGATTTACAGATTCAATGCAATACCAATCAAAATCCCAACAACTTATTTTTCAGAAATAGAAAAACCAATAAGCAAATTTATCTGGAAGGGCAGGGTGCCCCGAATTGCTAAAAACATCTTGAGGAAAAAAAACGAAGCTGGAGGTCTCGCGCTGCCTGACTTTAAGGCATATTATGAAGCCACAGTGGTCAAAACAGCATGGTATTGGCATAAAGATAGATATATCGACCAATGGAATCGAATAGAGTGCTCAGATATAGACCCTCTCATCTATGGACATTTGATCTTTGATAAGGCAGTCAAGCCAACTCACCTGGGACAGAGCAGTCTCTTCAATAAATGGTGCCTAGAGAACTGGATATCCATATGCAAAAGAATGAAAGAAGACCCATCTCTCACACCCTATACAAAAGTTAACTCAAAATGGATCAAAGATCTAAACATTAGGTCTAAGACCATAAAACAGTTAGAGGAAAATGTTGGGAGATATCTTATGGATCTTACAACTGGAGGCGGTTTTATGGACCTTAAACCTAAAGCAAGAGCACTGAAGAAGGAAATAAATAAATGGGAATTCCTCAAAATTAAACACTTTTGTGCATCAAAGAACTTCATCAAGAAAGTAGAAAGACAGCCTACACAATGGGAGAGAATATTTGGAAATGATATATCAGATAAAGGTCTAGTATCCAGAATTTATAAAGAGATTGTTCATCTCAACAACAAAAAGACAGCCAACCCAATTACAAAATGGGAAAAAGACTTGAACAGACACCTCTCAGAAGAGGAAATACGGATGGCCAAGAGGCACATGAAGAGATGCTCAATGTCCCTGGCCATTAGAGAAATGCAAATCAAAACCACAATGAGATATCATCTCACACCCACCAGAATGGTCATTATCAACAAAACAGAAAATGACAAGTGCTGGAGAGGATGCGGAGAAAGAGGCACACTTATCCACTGTTGGTGGGAATGTCAAAGGGTGCAACCACTGTGGAAGGCAGTTTGGCGGTTCCTCAAAAAGCTGAATATAGAATTGCCATACGACCCAGCAATACCATTGCTAGGTATCTACTCAAAGGACTTAAGGGCAAAGACACAAACGGACATTTGCACACCAATGTTTATAGCAGCATTATTTACAATTGCAAAGAGATGGAAACAGCCAAAATCTCCATCAACAGAAGAGTGGCTAAACAAACTGTGGTATATACATACGATGGAATATTATGCAGCTTTAAGACAAGATAAACTTATGAACCATGTAATAACATGGATGGACCTAGAGAATATTATGCTGAGTGAATCCAGCCAAAAACTAAAGGACAAATACTGTATGGTCCCACTGATGTGAACGGACATTCGAGAATAAACTTGAAATATGTCATTGGTAACAGAGTTCAGCAGGAGTTAGAAACAGGGTAAGACAATGGGTAATTGAAGCTGAAGGGATACAGACTGTGCAACAGGACTAGATACAAAAACTCAAAAATGGACAGCACAATAATACCTAATTGTAAAGTAATCATGTTAAAACACTGAATGAAGCTGCATCTGAGCTATAGGTTTTTGTTTTGTTTTGTTTTGTTTTGTTTTGATTTTACTATTATTACTTTTATTTTTTTCTCTATATTAACATTCTATATCTTTTTCGGTTATGTTGCTAGTTCTTCTAAACCAATGCAAATGTACTAAGAAATGATGATCATGCATCTATGTGATGATGTTAAGAATTAATGATTGCATGTGTAGAATGGTATGATCTCTAAATGTTGGGTTAATTTCTTTTTTTCCGTTAATTAAAAAAAAAAAAAAAAAGAGAAGGGATAAAAAAAAAAAATAGCAAAATGTCTGAAAATTAAGAACTATACACTTAAATACTGCTAGGTTAAAGACAAGGATCATAATGGAAAATAGCAAATATTTCAAATGAAATAATCATCAAGTTATTATATGCCAAGACTTAGTGGTAGAATGCAACTAAAGCCTTGTTTATAGGGAAATTTATAGTCCTGAATGCATATATTTGAAAATAAGGATGAAAATCAATAAACTAAGCATCAGTTTCAAGAAACTAGAAAAATAAAAGCAATTTTATACCAGAAAAAAAAAAAGAAAGGCACAACAAAGATAAGAACAGAAATTAATGAGGCAGAAAACAAATACACAACAGGAAAGGTCAACAGGTCCAGAAGTTAATTCTTTTAAAAAAGACTAATTAAAGTAATAAACTCCTGGAAAGGCCAGTTAAGAAACAGAAGGTACAAGTAATCAATGCCAGGAAAAAAAGAGGGAACATCACTGTACATCCCACAGACATTAAAAACATGAGGATATCACTAACATATTTATGCCAATATATTTGAAAATCTAGATGAAAAGGATAAATCCTAGAAACATGCAGCTTACTATAACTGACAGGAAAAGAAAATTAAAAAAAAAGAAAACTCATTAATGCTATACTGTTCAAGAAACTGAATCCATAGTTTTAAATATTTTCACAAAGAAAACTTCAGGGCCAGGCAGCCTCACCAACGAATTCTATCAAACAGGTAAAGATGAAATAATACTAAGGTCACCACCAACTCTTCCAGAAAATAGAACAAAGAGCGGATATTCCCCACCTTAATTTTTTTAAGGCCTTAATACCAAAATTTGGCAAAATCAAAATCTCTTGGTTAAAGAACAATTTAGGCTTGTCCTACCAATGAATAAAGTTGCAAAACTCCTAAATAAAAGATCAGGATGTGACATTAATAAACATATAAAAAGAATGGCATACTACATGGGGCATGACTCCCAGGGTGTGAACCTTCCTGGCAACGTGGGACAGAAATCCCAGAATGAGCTGAGACTCGGCATCAAGGGATTGAGAAAAACTCTAGAATGAGCTGAGACCCAGCATGAAGGGACTGAGAAAACCTTCTCGACCATAACGGGGAAGAGTGAAATGAGAAGAAATAAAGTGTCGATGGGATACAGTTGCCTGGACATGGTGTATGTGTGTGGTGGGGGCAGGTCGAGAAGTTATCCTGGAGGTTATCCTTATGCATTAAGTAGATATCGCCTTGTTATCCAAGAGGTAATGGAGAGGCTGGAGGGAACTGCCTGAAAATGTAGAGCTGTGTTCCAGTAGCCATGTTTCTTGATGATGATTGTGTAATGATACAGCTTTCACAATGTGACTGTGTGATTGTGAAAACCTTGTGTTTGATGCTCCTTTTACCTACCTTGTCAACAGATGAGTAGAACATATGGAATAAAAATAAATAATAGAGGGAACAAATGTTAAAATAAATTTAGTTTGAAATGCTAGTGATAACGAAAGGGAGGGGTAAGGGGTATGGTATGTAAAAAAAATTTTTTTTTCTGTTTTCGTTTTATTTTTCTGTTGTCTTTTTATTTCTTTTTCTGAATTGGTGCAAATGTTCTAAGAAATGATCATGATAATGAATATGCAACAATGTGATAATATTGTGAATTACTGATGATATATGTAGAACGGAATGAGCATATATTCAGAATGTTTGTGTTTCTTTCTTGTTATTTTTGTTAAATTAATAAAAAATTAAAAAAGAATGACATAGAAAAGGCAAGTGGGATATGCAAGTATGATTGAAAATCAGTTACTATAAATCACCACACTATCAGAATAAAAGAGAAAAATTATACAGTCACCCAACAGACATAGAAAAGCACTTGAAAAAGATCAGCATCTATACATAATTAAAGCTTCTTGGCAAACTAGAAATAAGAAGTTCCTCTAAAAAAATTATCAACAAAACTCATCATACATGATGAATGTTGGAAGTTTTTCTTTTGAGATCTGGAAAGGGATAGGATATGCACCATTACCACATCTATTCAACATTATACATGCAGTCCTAGTCCGTACAAAAAGGAAAAGAAAAACAGCATAAAGATTAGAAAAGAACAAAATTTTCTATATTTTCAGATAATATTATTGTACATATAGAAAATTTAAAAATCTACAGGTAAGTTACTAGAATTTGTAAATTAGCTAGGTTCCAGATACAAGTTCAATATTTAAATAAAGCCAAACCCTGCGCTTCTATATAATGTTGATCCTCATTATTCACAGGTTCCATATTTGCAAATGTGCCTATTCACCAAAATTTATTTGTAACCCCACAAGTGCAATTCACGGCACTTTCTGCAGTCATTCACGGACATGCGCAGAGCAGCTAACCCTTTGCGCTGCCGACACGCACAGTTCCAGGTGAGAGCGAAGAAGGTAATGCTCTGCCTGCTTGTTTCAACTTTCCTACTATAAACAAGGGTCTTTTTTACAGTATACCTAGTACCATGCTTTTTAAATTTTTATATTTTCTGTTGGTGATTTCACTGCTTAAAATGACTAATCAGTGTTTGGAAGAGGAAGAAGAAATGTGCCTTAGAGAAAAAAATATGTGTTTAGATAAACTTCGTCTAGGAATGAGTTACAGTGCTGTGGGCCCTCAGGTAAATATTAATGAGTCAAAAAATAAAAAAAATAAAAGATTAATGAGTTGACAATATCTATTAAAATGTCTTTAAACAGAAATACAGATAAAACACACTTATGTATTGAATAGCTGATGAAAATGTGATCAGAGGCTCACAGGCACCCAACCCTATACTTGCCCGAGGAGCAATGGTCCTGAATTTGCTACTTCACTATTCACAGTGATTTCATAAAACTTAACCACCATGAATAAAAAAAATCTACTGTACTTGCAGAAAAGAATCAGAAAATGAAATTTTAAAAAAGATATAAAATAAAATGAAATACCCAGAAAAAAAAATCTCATAAAAGATGTGCAAGACCTCCACACGCAAAACTATGCCACATTATAGAGAAAAATGTTCAGAGAGCTAAATAAATAGAAGAATATACCATGTTCATGAACCGGAAGACTCAGTATTATAAAGTCATCCATTTCCCCTAAATTCATTTATAGGCTTAAATGCAATCTCAATCAAAATCCCAAGTTTTGCACTTTTGTTGCTGCAGTTTGTTTTGATGAAACGTAAAAAGCTGATTTAAAAATGTTGGTGTAAATGAACAAGTCAAAGAATAACCAAGGAACTCCTACAGAAAAAGAACAAGATAAGGGGGCCTGATCTACTGCAAATAAACACTTACTATAAAACTACAATGCTATCAGTGCAAGTATATACGAATGGAGAAAACAGACTAGAGAGCCCAAAACAGACTCACATGTTTGGACACTTGATTTATGATAAAGGGAACATTGCAGAGCAGTGGAGACAAAATAGTCTTTCTAAAAATCATGCTGGGGCAACTGGATATCCACAAATTAAAAAAAAAATCTTGATCCTACCTCACATCACATGTAAAAATTAATTCCCAATGAATCATACATACAAATATGGGGGGGGAGGAGGGAGAGACTGCAAAGTTTATAGAAGATAGTATAGGAAAATATCTTTATGACTTCTGAGTCAGAAAAGACTTACTGAACTGCATACAATAAAACATTAACCATAAAGGGAATGGAATCTATAAAGGCTCTGAACTACATTAAAGTCTTGAACTTTACATAAAGTCATCCTTAAGAGAGAAGGCAAACTACAGAATGAAGATTTTGTCGAACATATAACCAACAAAGGACTCAAATCTGGAATGTAATGAGTTCCTGCAGTTAAGTGAGAAAAAGGCAAACAACCCAGTTAAAAAAATGGGCAAGAGACTTGAACAACCAGGTCACAGAATATCTTAAATAGTCAAACATATGAAAAGATGCTCAACGTCCAAAGTCAGGATAAAAGGAAATTAACCCCACAATGTTGCATTACTACAAAACCACCATAATGGCTAAAATTACAAAGACTAACAATATGGGCATGGATATTGAGCCAGGGACGCTCCCATATGTTGTCAGTAGGGGCATCTGGTACAACTACTTTGGAAAACAGTTTGGGATTATATATTAAAGTTAATGTGTAAAGATAATACACATTGCCTGTGGGCCAGCAATTTCTTTCCTGTGTATAGAAACAATAGAAATGTATGCCCACAGGCATAAAGAAACACGTACAAGATATTCATAGCCCATCACCAATATACAGGATAAATAAATTGTGATACACTCATACCACAGTTTTCTATATAGCATGCAAAAAAGGGAAAAACTACAGCCACAAGCAACAACATTCACAAATATCACAATGCTAAGCAGAAGAACCCAGATGCAAAAGAATACATATTTTATTATTCCATTTCATTCTATGCACAAAACAGAGGCAAAACCAAAATATTAGGTTTATGGATACTTTCTTTGTTGGAAAGCTACAAAGAAAAGCAAGATACGGTTTGCCAAAAGAAAAGAAATCAGGATAATGTTTACCTTTTGGAGAAGGTGAGAAAAATGATTGGGAGGGAGTCACAAGAGGATACTTGCAATTTCTTTCTTTCTTTCGTTTTTTTAACCTGCTTCTTGGTTGCTGGACATTTACTCTGTGCTAGATCCCTGCACTTTGCATCTTTGTTTTGTGCCTTTCCTGTATGCATATGAAGTATCAGCTAAAATATGTTAAATAAATAAATCAAATGCATCTATGATAGAAGACTTCAATGCAAGATTTCCTGATTAAACACCTAATACTAATATTCAATGCAGCAATCCCTACGTGTATTGCCCAATCTGTCTTTGCAGTGGTCTGCATTTCTAGGAGCAGCTGCTTCTCCCCAGGCCAGAGCCCCTCCTCCTTGGCTCCAGCTCTCATGGGCTCTAGTCATGGCCTTCCGATGATTACCAGAAAGATGGTTGTGCTACTCAGTCTAAGTAGTCATCTCATTAAACTTTTCATTTGAACTAGACTGGATTCTGTTTCTGCTGCAATCCCACAGAGTGGCAATTTTTCATTAATTTATGTGATTATTTTACCAACATCTGTCTTCTTCCACTATGCTAAGAGCCTCAAGATACTGGATCTCAGAAGGATATCAACAAAGATTTGTTACATGATTGAACAAGTTAATGAATGAATAAATGAATGAACATTAGAAGAGAATATAATATGCTTAGAGCATGGATTTCTAAAATGTTCCTGCTACATTTGTCTGGGCACCAATCTGTTAGAGGGAACATTCTTGCTCTTTGATAGAAAATAGACCTGTTTGCAGAAATAGTTTTACTCATGGCAATAATTTCAGTTATTCCAGCAATAAGTGCAAAAGCTACGATTTCCCGATTAAAAATATATAAATGTATCTATGTGAAATAAGTCATCAATGATGAAATTCCAAGTGGACTGTAGTCCTTTACAGCTCAATCAGTAGGAACACAATAAAAATCTTAAGTAGAAACGAAGGCTCTGCATCCCTGAATTTCTCACAGCCTATTGCAAATGACCTAGAAAAATAAATACTTAGTAGTTTCATGATGTGTGTGGGGGGGGTAACTCTGGGCAGGTAATGTTCTTTCTTTGTTACTACAATAGACTCTACATTATCATCCTAGGCTTAAAGGAAAATTTGTGCTGATTCCAAATTTAGATACGCAAGTTACTTATTAATGTCAACAATTAGACAGCATCTACAAAATGAGCTAGAAAGTTCTAATTCCAGGCCACAAATCAGAAATTCCAGAATGGGATCTAGTGCTCTGGAGATTCCGTTCTCTTTTTTGGTAGAAAAGATGCAGAATGACGAGATAACCTGCCAAACCATCGATACATTAGCAAGATCTCCAAATTCATGTATGCTATGCCAGGTGACTCGAATTTCAATCTTAAGAAATTGAAGTTACAATCACACAACAGAATATATACTCTACAAAGAATTTTTCTTTGATAAGAAAGCATTTGAAAACAACAATTTCCCTAGCATATAAACTCTTGAAGGTTGCTACATTCTGCACTCTGCAGAGGTCAAAGTTCACCTGCTTTCTGCAATCCCTTTCCTGATTAAACAACTACTACTTTTGCTAACTTTTTCACTGTAAAAAGTATTCCAGTTCTGTACATTCTAACTGACAGGTAGGGGAGAAAGTCCAATTTCTCTACTACTATATGAGTTCAAGATTATCTGCAACTTCCCACCTGCGAACTAGTTAGGTAATAAAGGTAGACTTTTCTGATATGGCACCCCTTAGGATCTGGGTCCGTCTGAGTTTATAATTCTGAATATCATAATATGGCTTCAGTAACAGTTTCACCATTAGTAATATCTTGTAGGGGGTGGGAGGGGAAGTAATGAAGTTAAAATCCACTTATACCTCCAATTCTTTTAATAACCAGAACCAGATACCTTGCTTTCTTTTATGCTTAGGTGCAACAAAAGACTTCCTTTTTCCTTACTCATTTCCCTTCGGTCATAACTAATATAGGAAATGACCGCACCAGCTCCTTAATAGATTGCTTCCTTGGAAACAAAAGGACATTTTATACTTGATCCTGCTATTGCCAGTAAAGAGAGTGAAGTTAAAAATTAACCGTCCCCCCTTTACCTCCCACATAAAGCGATATTTGGGGTGGGGGTGAGGGAAGTATCTCATTCAATTCCTCAGCGCAACTACTTCCCCCTCCCCCCACGCATCTCCGTTCTCACCCACATCGCCCACTCGTGCAGCGGCCAGGAGGTGAAAGGCCCCATCATCCCTTGACAGGGGCAGAAAAGAACCATCTCCGGATCTGAAAATCACGGCCCGCGATGACCCCACACGCGCCGAGGCGGGGCGGCTGGTCCCGCCCCGGGGAAACGGGCGGCGTCTCCCGTGCCAGGCGGTAGCCGGGGGTCCCCGGGCGGCGCCCCGGAGCTCCGGGGTCGCCCTCCCGCAGGGTCCGGCCCACGGCCCTTACCCGCCAGTCCGCCGCCGCCGCCGCCGTCGCCCGCATGGCCCTTCCTCCGCTGCAGGATGAAGTACGGGTTGGCCCTCTCGGTGATCCAGAGCGCGTTGGCCAGCAGCACCTCCTCGGGGTTCACCCACATGTTCCCGGCCGCCGCGGGCGCACGCACAATGGGGCCGCGGGTCGGCTCCTGCACACCCAGGCACGCACAGGCGCGCACTCCCGGGCACACGCGCGCCCGCCCGCCCGCTAGGTGCGGCCGCGGCAAGCGACTCTACCAGCCCGAGGCCCGCGACGCCCGGGCCGCGACAAAGCCCCCGCGGGCAGCCGGGGAGGACGGCGAGGACGCCGGCCCGGCGAGCAGCATCCTCCCCCGGGCGCCGCCGCCCCCCGCGAGTCCGCGGCAGCCGCTGCCCAGGCCGCCGCCCGCCGCCCGCCGCCCTTCAGCCGGCCCCGCGCCGGCGGGAGGAGCAGGAGGAAGAAGAAGGGAAGCGGGAGGAGGAGGAAGTGGCACGGCTTAGCCCCGGGATCCGAGTCGGAGGCCGGCTGGGCAGCTGGAGCTGATTCGGCCGCACAGTTAGGGCCGAGGTGGGCTGGGGCGCAGCCGACTCCTCGGCGCCGACCGGAGCTCCGGGCCCGCCTCGGCTGCTGGCTGCGGAGAAGTCCCGAGCTCACGGCACAGGAGGGCTCCGCGTCCCCACCGCTCGCTCCCCGGCGAAGCCCGGCTCCCTGCAGGAAGGACGCTCCGGACACTGCGAATGAATGACGACAGCGCGGCTCACTGGGAGCGAGCCCGGGTGGCACCGGTGTCCGCCGATGCGGGTCCTCCACGGGCTCTGCGCGTCGAGCCGGGCTGCTGCGTCTGATTTGGGGGGAACCTTCTGGGGACCGTGTGCCAAGCGCTTGGCCCCACGCCCATCCCAACAGGGAGAACGCTGCCAGTCCGTGTGGGTGCGGGTGCGATGTGTGAGATCGTGTGTGTATGTGTGTTTGTGTTTAAGATTGACGCTGTGTGGGAAAGCGCCGCCCTTCTTCGCAGGAAATGTGTGTTTCAAGGTTCCAGACCTGGAGCTAGTTACCGGGGGTCGGTCGGTTGTGGATGCAGCCAATGGTTGTTGATGTTTTTGTTCCCTGCATCCCTAGAGCAAGTCATGCGCTAAACTTGTCACCGCCTGTGACCCCTCCCCCTCTCCATTCCATTGTAATTAAAGTGGCCCGGCTAAGTGCATTACATCACTTCTTGCCTTGACCTGTAGGGCATGAGCAAGAGCGAACTTGGAAGCCGCCCAAAAGCTCTGACCAACTAATTCACACCACAGCTGTTCATATGTCAGGCATTTGGACTTCGAGGACCAGACAAGAATTCAGGGATTTATCTATACTTAATAGATAGATGGATTAAGCAAACAAACAGAAATCAGTGAAACCAAAGACATGTAAACCAAGCCAGCTTTATCCCTAGTCTCTGGGTGATCACAGCTTCTCTGTCTACATATCTGATCATCTTTTTTTCCACCTCTGCTTACACACAGGAGTTCTGGGGATTGCTCAGAAAGCAGAAAGAGCCTCCCCTCCCCACATGAAGGGAATTTGCCAAGCTTTGCTTTGTTGTGGAGGTTAGACTGTCCCAAGGATTTCTTGCTTTCTAAGTGGACAAAGCATTCAGGTAACATATTCTTGTGTGGCTTGCTGGTCCCCAGGCTAACTACTGACTTTAAAGTTTTTACTCTTGTAGGTCTCACATTTATTGCTAAATTTCTTCAAATGTAAGGGTGAGTGAATCATCAGCCATTTTAATGAGGCTTTCACTGTTACTGTTGGTTTCCTAGGAATGGAAGTTTCTCTTTACTGTTACCAAACTGATTGATCTGCCTTTTTAGGAAAATACTTTAGATTTCTAGGCATTTGCAGAAGTTCACATATTTAACAAAGACCCTACAATGTCACTTGGCATCACAATATGGTGCCCTCAATCAAAGAATCCTACTATATAGAAAGGAACAAAAAATAACAGACCATAAGATTATAAACCATAGGTATGTAAAAATTTTATTGATATTGTGTTTATGTAACTCAGTATTTTAGAGGTGCTTCCATAAATACCCTTTTGCTTTATCTAATTAGCATTTTTTAAAACTCTACCAAGTGCCTTATTGTCTTTCGTACTCATCACAGTTGTGACTTGACACCAAAGCCTTTACTCCTGAAATTAATCAAAACAATTTTTTTTTTAAACTTGCTCTGGCAACAACATCGGACACAAAAGAAAAGAAGAAAACTTAAAAAAAAAATTTTAGCTAAATTTTCTAATTTCTTGGACAAATTAGGGCACGTTTTCTTGAGGAAATCGGGACTTAGATTATTATAATGAATTGTGATAACCTGTAGTGGAAGGACATTGCAAAGAGGTAAAGAAACTACAAGGCTTGCTGGTTGCCATACTGCTAACTGCTGACTTCATTAAAATGTTGTTTTGTTCTGTTTTTCTTTTAAAAAAGTACAATCACATATATCTGAAGTAGAAAGATATCATGCAATCAGTTCCTTTTTTAAATTGGTGAGTGTTTTTAACTTTCAATTCATTCTCTTTGGTTTTAAGCCCAAAGACTGTCACAAAACACCAGAAGAGGAAAAGAATTCGGGGTCACTGTCTTTGTCTGAGCCTCCATTGACATCCCATTCTACCCTCCCTGGAAACATGCTCGAAAGAATCCATTCAGATGAAAATTCTGATTTCTTGACCTTTGAGCAATCAACCAGTTTACTGCAGGTCTGGCAAAACTGTGAAGGTAGTTCGATTTTTCTCACAAGTCTCACACCAGTTCCTACAAGATTGCCTCCTGCTGCTTCTGTCCACCTTCTTTCACCTTCACCATGGTGTATTTTCCTTCCCATCCTCACCCCTCCCTCAATAAAGCCTTTATTTTGCTTTCCTGGGATTTGCCCCATTCTTGGGTAATATCATGGGGTCTCTGACACTTTATTTCTGTCCACCCCACCATCCCGATTGCAACGCCCACTCCCTCATGACCTAGTCCTCCCAGAAGACAGGGAACAGAGGCTGCAGAGCAAGAACCATGCTAACAATTCCGTCACCCAGTGGCCCCAGGAGTGGTAAGGTCAGTAGAAAATTCAGCTCCAATTTCAGGAGGGAAAAGTCATCCAGCAGAGGTAATAAAGTGCCAGTGCTTCCTTGGGAGAAGCAGACACCTCTCCCAGCTCTTCTATCCGAAGGGAGCATTAACAAGACTGTTATTTTTTTTGTTTGTTTGCTTGTTTTTAATGCCCCTTCCTTCCCAATCCAACCTAAAAGGACGGTAGCTCCAGTAGAATATTTGGAATTTCTAATGTGCAGTGAGATAGGAGGAGGAGGGTAGCAATTGGAGTAGGACAGAGTAATATTGTTCTGATGATTCAAGACTTTGCAATGACTTTGGTATCTGATATTGAGACCTTCGCAGGGAATCTGAGTTGTTAAACCAGTTGGAGGATAAAGATTAACCAATCATCACAGTGACAGCTCTGAAAGTAATAGAGCTAATTTATGATATGGAAGCCACAGTTTGGTACTTTCAGATTTCAGTGGCTGAATAGACCTGCAGCCAGGACTGTGCTTCTGTATAGTGGGATGTGAGGGGGGCAGAGCCCTCAAAATAGCTCTGCCTGCAAGTACTTCCTTGCAATCCATCAATTTATTCCTCATTCAATCTCTCTACCTTCTGAATTTTGAGATGTTTTGGAACACAAAAATGATAAAACATGAATTCCCTCCATGTTGGAGCGACTATGGCCAAATGACCTCTGTTAAATACGTGTGTCCCTACAATGAAGGAAAGAAAGCCATCTCTTCAGGGAAATACGTAAGAAGCAAATATTAGCAGAGATTAGTTTACCAGATTAACAATTTGTCATTAAAGAGAGAAAGTTTCAGTGATTGGGAAAAGGTGATAAAGTAAAGACCTTCAACCACCTAGCAGGGAGGGGAAGCACTTTGCCTAACTCCTTGACGGGCAGGTTTTGTGAAGGCCAAGGCTCTGAGCAGGTTAGGGTTATATCCCCAGGCTTTGCTCCAGGGCCTCTGCAAATGAGGAACAAGAGAGTGTTTATGTGACTGTTGAATTTCTAAATTTAAGTTAGCTTTAGAAATTTGGGAAGAAAGGAGCTGTAAGAGAACTTGGTTATGGCTATGTTCACCTCTTCATTTTAATGACAAGGAAACAATAGCTTGGGAAAGAGAAGGGACTTGACTGGGATCACTTGGATAATTAGTAAGTAAAGTTAGAAGTTAAGTTGTGTTAAACAATAGGAATTTATTATCTCAGTTTTGGAGGCTAGAAGTCCCAAATCAAGGTAATTAGTAAGGTATGCTTTCTCCAAAGTCTGTACCATTCCGCTGGTAGCTTGCGGCAATCTATAACCCAGTGACTGCCTCTGTCATATGGTGATCTATATCCTGTCTCCTCTTCATTCCTCTGTCTTTGCTAGATTTCTTCTTCTTATACTCATAATTGAGTTAAGATCCACCCTGATTCAGTTTGACCTCATCTTAATAGCATCTATGATGATTAATTTCATGTGTCACTTTGGCTAGGTTGTGATGTTCAGTTCTTTGGCCAAGTAAGCGCTGGCCTTGTTATTACCATCAAGTCATTTTGTGGATTTAGAGCAATAATCAGTTGATTGCATCTACAGTTGATTGCATCTACAGTAGGGTAAAGGAGAGTGCCTTTGACAATGAAAGAAGTTTCATCCAATGAGTAGAAGGCCTTAAAGGGAGAACTGATTATTGCAGTGGTCAGAAAAGAAAAATCTCTATCGCTACTTCAATCAGCTCCATCTCCTGGAGAATTAATCAAAACTTTCATCAGAGTTCCCAACTTATGGCCTGTTCTACAAAATTTGGATTAGCCTATCCCCATGGTCATATGGGGGGGAGGAATCATGGATGTTTGGGGTGTTCTTTTTTGCTTTTATTCTTATTTTCATTTTTTTGGAGTAATGAAAATGTTCAAAAGTCAACTGTGATGATGAATGCACAGCTATTTGATGATACTGTGAGCCACTGATTGTGAAATTTGAATGGTTATATGGTATGTGAATATGTAATATATCTCAATAAAATTAAATTAAAAAAATGCAGGTTGGGTCACTGATATCAAGCTAACTAGTATTTTCTCTGAATTGCACATATGCTTATTAAACTAATAAATAATTTTCTTTTCTTTTTATAAATAAAGGCTTATAAGCTTTATTCCTCCAAGGATACAAACTGACTTTTATTTATCTTTTTGAAATAAAACAATTTGAATTACATACATCACTTTATGAAAGAAGATGTTTTATCAGATAATTTACATAGGTTCTTTCAATAAGGACTTTCGGGAAAAAAATAAGTCATTTCCTTTTCAGAATAAGACACCTTTGTTTGCTTTTTTATTATACTGACAACGTTCTATGAGCAAAATACTGTGTTCTATCTTGATTCTTAAATGTTTAAAACACTTTTATTATAGTTGACTAAATTATTTAAAGGAGAAAGGGATATTTATGTATCAATAATACATACAATAACAATTTGCCACCCAAATTCTCTAATTCAACTCATAAAACCCTTTACCTCTTGCTACCCACTAATTGTTACCAAACAAATGTTTGGTATAAAACATTAAGTGATAAACCTACTTTATTCACTACACTAAAGGAGAAAGATCTGAGTTCACTATCCAAAAGGATAGATATGGGAACTGACTGCTGAACTATCTTGTCTATCAGAATCAAGGACAAGGCAAAAATTGGCTCAAATTGTACTTGTCCCCAGGCTTTTCACACTCTCTCTTTAAGCATTTATCACTGAGTTTTAGTTAACAGAATGTATTGCCCTTCAATGACGTCTTCTATTTCTTCAGACTTTAATAGACATTTTCATCATAAAATTGTACTGGTGAGAATTTTGCTTTTTTTGTCATTCAAGATCCTCTTTCAGGCTGTGAAAAGCAATCTTCCATAAAAAGAGAATGTGTTAAATCACACTGATTTCTATTCCAATGAAAATTACAGTTTGCTTTTAGTGGGAATGACTCAGTTGATCAGATTGGAAGCTTGGACATTCTCTCACTGAAATGAAACTTTTTAAATCCGAAGTTCCTCTTCTCTCCTTTATACAAAGCTAACCCTCACTCACCTAAACAATACGCATATTGAAAACAAAAATACCCCTTGAATACATTCTTCTCCACCAACTGTGCCCTTTGGATTTTAATGTGAATCTCAATTAAGAAGCCTTTTGAAAGAAATGGGAGCATCTATTTCCATTGACCAAGGAAAGGTCAAAGAATTCTAGAGCGCTTAGATACAGATAGTTGATTAGTGGTTAAAAAAAACAAGGCTGTATAAGAGATGATGACTTTATTAAGTCATTCTATATAGTCTTCTTAAGGCTGCAGTGGGACCTGATCACATGCAAAGGCTTTACTAGGGCTGTGAGCAAGTAATCACTCACATTAAAAGAAGGGGGTGGGGTGGAGGCATTACATAAAATATTTTACAAATTTAAATATCTCCAATTAATGCTCCTCCAGTGTTTAATTTATAATCATAGAAGTAATCATATTGACTGTAGAAAAAATAGAAAATACAGCTAAACACAAAGAAAATATTCTGAATCTATATGCAGCTACGTTTTGCTTTTCAAACAACTAAGTTCGCACTAGACATAAATTTTGCTATTTGATTTTGTTACATAATAATATTGTGAGCACATTTCCAGATTTTAAAAAATATATATTTATATCATTACTTGTTTGGGCTGCCTATTACTTAATTATATGATGTGCCTTCATTTATTTAACTCATCTGCCATTATTATTTATCTTATTTATAATGAGATTTATTATTCTAAATAAATCTTTAGAATATTTTAAAGAAATCTATGATGAATGTGTTTAATTATGTGTCAATGCACATTTATCTAATTATTTTCTTACTATGGATTCCTCAAAGTAGAATCGCTGGGTCCTGGGATACAGTTGCCTGGACATGGTGTATGTGTGTGGTGGGGGCAGGTTGCGGATATTCTCACTAAGGTGTAAAATTTCCTTTGGACAAGAGATCCGAGTCCTCTTTCCTGTGTCCCTTAAACTGGAAGCAGTCCCTGCTGTGGCCACCTCCACTTGAGATTCAGCCTGAGGGAGCTGGAGGCAAGACAATTGATGCATATACGTTTTATATGTATATATGTACACATTCTACTTGTTATATGGTTAGTATTTAGTGAGCATGAACTATGTGCCAAGGCCATATATACTATTTAATCCTCACAGCAACCTGATGAGGGAAAGACTGCACTTTTTTTTTTTTTTTTTTTGCATAGACAGGCACAGGGAATCGAACCCATGTCTCCGGCATGGCAGGTGAGAGCCCTGCCTGCTAAGACACCATGGCCCGCTCAGACTGCACTATTGCGGAACTTCATGTTATAGATGAAGAAGCCAAGTTACAAAACAATAAAGCAAGTTATCCATAGTCACATAACTAAGAAGTCAGAATTCAAAATGAGGTAGCTTAAATCTAGCCTGTGCCTTTAACCATTATGCTACTTCCTTTCTATTAAATACAGTCGACTGTTTTATATTATAATTATTTCAGTATTATAGCTTAGCAAACTTCATTAAGTGACAGAATTATCCTCAGACCAACTCTGGTCTACGAGGGACTTGTAGGTGGTTAGTGAGAAGATAGGCCAGGAGGTTATTCTTTTTAAACAAATGTTTTTATTATAAACAACGGAGAGATATACAAATATTCTTTTTTTTTTCGAGAGAGGAACTCCATGTTTTATTGTTTTCATTCTGGAAACAGTTATCAAATATAAAAATACCAGCAGCATTTTAATATTAACTATCAGCAGTACTTTTATATTATAAATTACTGGTTTAATTGTAAGGTGCCTTCCAGTTACTGGTTTAAAGACCTGTTTTGAGCTCCCCAAATAAAATGATTCCACGAAAGCCTCTAAATGAAAGGCGTGGCCACCTTTGCAAGGGGAGGGTTGAATGGCAGATGGAATTTCCAAGACTCTAAGATCAGCAGAGCCAATCCATTGGCCAACATAAATAAGGTGGGCAGCCACACTTCCTCCTTCTTAGATGCCGAGATAGATAGCTGTGAGTATGGGTAACTAACATTCATGTGTGTTGGAACACAGGCTAAGGAGGTAACATTCTTTAGGCCAAACAAAACACATCTGTGAGCCAAGATGCTATACAAACATTCTTGACATGGTGAAATCACTCTTGAAGAAACTTCTGCATTTTGGAGGGTATGATAAGAAATTTGGGTGGTGGTGATGGTAGCGCAGCCTTCTGGATGGAATCAACACCACTGAGTTGTGTATTTGAATGTGGTTAAAAGGGGAAATTTTGGTTTATGTATGTCACACAGTAAAAAAGAAAAAAAACCCATAAATCTGTACAAAACAGAGAACCCTAAAGTAAATTATGTACTATAGTTAATAATATGATTATAATAATATTCTTTCATCAGTTGTTACAAAGGTACCACACTAACGCAAATTGTTATGGAGAAAACTGTGTGTGGGGGTGTGTGTTGTGGAAACTCTGTACTTTCTGCATGATTTTACTATAAACCCACAAGTTTTCTAGTTAAAAAAAAATTCTGTAAAAGAAAAAAAAGAATGGTGCCTTAGTTAAGGGCTATCTTCCTTAGATAAATCATGGATTTACTTAAATATATGAATGGGATTTAGGCATTGGGGCTTCAGTATTGGATTAGTTTATCCTTTAATATATACTCAGATTTAATGAAATGAACTAAACTCACCTCTTATTTCTATTTTGGAACCTGTATTCACTTGTTGGATTCTACATATAGCCAACAAATTAAGACCCTAAATAGGTAAAACCCGTCAGACACTTGGCATTGTGCTAGATGATGGGGAAGGACTGTTAGAGAAAAATAAGCATAATTTATGCCCTCATGAAACTTCCTAGTAGGTAGGAAATCAAATATTAATCAACCAAAATAAATGTAAAATTCAACCATAATAAGTGCTAAGAAAGGGAAAAACAGCATTCAGAGATCTTAAAATGGGGTTTTGATTTATCCTGGTCATCAAGGAAATGCTTCCCCAAAGTGATGCTTAAGCTGAAAGCCCAAGAATGAGAAAAATCCACTAAAAGAAATTCAATTTTAAGAAAATTAGCTTTAGCAAGAGGAGAAATGATCAGCTATAGTACCAAAAGCACAGGAAATCACTGTGGGTTGTTGAATGGACTAGAATGTATTGTATCATAGCAGCCTACCAATTTCTTCACATGTCTGTAGTTTGAGCCCCCAAACCAGTCTCTAAAAGTTTAAAACATTGTATGAAACTAATAAGAATCGATCTGGGTTTGTTTTTCACTGATCCAGCAGATCGTCTTTTATTGGGAAAACTATTCAGCTGGAAAATTCTCGTATTCTCAAACTTCTGGCAGAGCATTTAGATGCAAGAGGTTCTTATTGCTTTCCTCCTCCCTGAGGAAGTAAATAAAATAAAAGGCTAAAATACCTTCAACTCAGCTTTGTAAACCTGATGTCATCCTCTGAAGTAGCCGAACCCTGATCAAAGTGGCCATGGAGGCTCTGAATATTCTCTCAAGAAAATAATCCTTCTCTCCAAGACTTGCTGAAGAAGTCTAAACACACTATCAGTGTGTGGTAGTAAAACACAGTTCTTAATTGCTATTTCCTCCCTCTTCCATCCCTCAGTAGACACTAGGAAGAATCTGAAAAGTCGAGTCAAAACCAGTTCCAGGTACATGAAACAATTTCAGTGGCAGTAGTTGGAAGAAGAAAGGCTCCCAGGAGGATGCGTAAAACTGGATGGAAGGCGTGCTTGCTCATCAAAGCAGATAATTTCTCTGGTGCCTAAGCACTTTGGGATTACTCCCTGCCTCAAGGGAGAAGGACACTCGGAAGAGGTTAGTCCTTTGGCGTTTGGACATAGGACGTTGTTTAAGAAAGATCTGTGGGCATGGCACTCTGAAGAAGTCTAGCCGTGTGGTCAACTCCATGTCCCCTGATGCCCTGAAAGTTGAGAGAAGGGTTGCATTTGACCATATCTATTTTTAAATGCAATTCCATTTTGAATCAGAAATCTCATTTCTGATATTTTTAGTTCGCTTCTTTCAGGAGAAAGAGCCTGGTGGTGGCCAGCATGGGCAGGGCTCCGTGCATTCTGCAAGGCAGTGGCTACCTTAAATGTACTGATAACTCGGTAAGTGAATTTCAGAGCATCAGCATATCTTCAGGTCATCCTGGCGTTTCCTCATACCCAGCAGCCCTCCGTTTGTGCCCCCTTGAGCACCAACAGAAGCAGGTGAGAAGGTAAGAACTAGAGCAAAACAGAGTGTGGGGGAAGATGCTGGCTGTACCCAGGGGCTAATACTGCACATGGCTTTCCTGTCCCGTTGCTCTCTCTCCTGCCCCATCCTCGGTCTAAAAATAATAGCCTATGGACATGTAAGCACAAATCACCTCTGATTTCACTGCTTCCAGGATGCGCAGTGTTATCTGAGATAAAGCAATTGATTAAATGAATCAGTGTCCTGAAAGAAATAATTGTCCTGCTGGAGTGGACTTGAATGAATCTAACCGTTGAAGCCTTTGGCATCTTCCATCTGAATCTCTTTGGTCTTATCAAGGCATTCAAGCACGTGCACCATAAAGCATTAGTAAGTTGTCTTGTCCCATATAATAATTTATACGTCTCTTGGGGAGAAGACCTGATTGCCTAAGCTGGTGGTGGTTTTTTTTGTTTTGCTTTGCTTTTATGAGAGAAGTTGTGGGTTTACGGAAAAATCATGCATCAAATACAGGGCTTCCATGTACCACCAGGTTCCCAAAACCTGGCAGCGGTTTTGCTTGAAGTGCTTTCCAAAGCATAGGAGGGGAAGGCCAGCCCTCACAGAGGGAAAGGATGACAGGAAAGAGAGGTCAAAGGAGGAGGCAGAGGTCACATAGCAACTCAGCAGAAAATTCTGCATGAGAACGCTAGCTAACAAAAAACAGTGTGGACTTTTCTTAATTGGAAGCTTGCTGTAATTAGCTCAGAGGTGGAAATGGACCACCCCTGTTACAGGATGAGAGAGTAGGGCCCACTGTCATTGTGAGGGGGCCATCACAAGTGTCTCAGGGGCTGAGGGCACAGTCGGCCGAATCATCACTTTTTGGTTTGGGCCTGAAGGTGTTCCATGCTAAATTGGCCTGGCTTGGCAGATTCATCCTCTGAGGCTTTTGGGAAAGGAGCCCATGGCCATAACTGGCACTCAGAAGGGTCCAATTGGCCCTACTTGTACTCCTTCAGTGGTTCGCTACAACTTTCCAAATAAAGTCCGCAATCTTAAAATCCACCATCTTAGCCTGATCTGCATGCCTGCGCGATCTGGATCTTTTTTCCCTCCCAGTCTTCTCCTCCTCCGTGCTCCCCTCACACTCTGTACTCTGGCAATTCAAAGCTGCTCTCACTGCCAACACCCACCTGCTACATGTGACTCGAGATTCCTTACCTCTACTCAAGCTATTGCCCTGCCTGAAATTTCCTTTCCACATTTCTTTGCTTGGACAACTCTAACTCATCCTTCAATACTCAGGGCAGGCTTCATAACCTCTGAGAAGCCTCTTATAGAGTCACAGGCTTAGCACCTCTCTTCTGTTTCCTCAGCTATGACCACTTTCTTTTTTTTTATTTTTATATTCATCCTCTATTCCTCTATCTATATCTGTCTGTCTATCTATCTATCTATCTATCTATCTATCTATCTATCTATCTATCTATCATCTGTCTATCAGCTATCTGTCTGTCTGCCTACCTATCTATCTACCTAACTGCCTATCATCCATCTATCTACTAACTACTTATATGTATATAACTTACTTTTGTATCCTAAGCAGCAGACATAGTGCCTGGCACGTGGTAGACGTTTAATAAGTGCATTTAAGTAGAACCGTTCAAATTTAACAGTACATCTTCTAAGGAGTCTGTGCCTATTTGAATAGGTTTATGTACCCCAGAAAAGCCATGTTTTAATCCTAATCAACCTTGTGGGAGCAACGGTTTCTTCTAATCCCTATTCAGTACTGTATATTGGAAACTTTAATTAGCTTATCTCCATGGAGATGTGACTCAATCAAGTGTGGGTATTAAACTTGATTAGGTGGAGACGCGCTTCCACCCATTCCAGTTGGGTCTTGATTGGTTTTCCTGGAATCCTTTGAAAAGAAGAAGCACTTTGGTGAAAGTTATAGAACACGAGAGAAGGCCATGAGATTCTGAGAGAGCAGAGAATGGTGACAGAATGACGAGAGAGAAAGCCACAAGATTCAGAGTGAGACAGAGTCCACCAGCCAGCCACCTTTGGAGGAGAACACCCCTGGGGAAGCTTCATGAAACAAGAGGCCTGGAGAGGAAGTTAGCAGTTGCCTTATTCACCATGTGCCTTTCCAGATGAGAGAGAAACTCTGAACTTCTTCAGCCTTCTTGAATCAAGGTATCTTTCCCTGGATGCCTTAGATTGGACATTTCTATAGACTTGCTTTAATTGGGGCATTTCATGGCCTTAGAACTGTAAACTTGTAGCTTATTAAATTCCCCTTTTTAAAAAACTGTTACATTTCTGGTATATCGCATTCCGGCAGCTAGCAAACTGGAACAGATATCTGTTTGGTCCGATCACAGACTTTTCTCCTAGTTAAATTTCTGATTGCAGAAGCCTAGTTTCAGGACTAGAGCTAGATTTTTCATATATGATATTATGTTCGTTAGAAATTTAGTGCACAAAAATGCCTGTCTGCTTGCCTCCTGCCTGGTTTCTGGAAGTAGAGCGAGGGAGACGCTTTACAAAATGAGCAGTAAGAGAGAAGTTGAAAGAGCCAAAAATCTAGGATCTGGGTATATGCTCCTTCATTCATTCATTATTGGGCTGATAGATGTGTACACAAAAGCAGCTGATTCTTCTCCTCAAGCATTTAAAGTGAACTGTTTTGACCTGAAGGCAGATAACAGCTAGTGATTTGTCTTTTGGCTGAGGCCCTACTTAGAGACCTTCAGTGTGAGGAGGGAGGAGAGAGGATTAACCCTTAGCTAGCCAGTGAGCTGAACCAACAGCCCAGCATCTAAGCTTGAATTGGCTTTAGTCATCTTTATTATTCTCTTCTCAAATTTTAAAATGCAGGAATACTTCATAAGTGCCTGAGAGAAATAAATTTAAATTGTCACTATACAACATATTCTATGATAGTTTTTCAAGGAGATTTGCAAAGGAGATTTGGGACATCTTCCTTATAATTGCTGTGCCCTGTGGAAAGTTCAACATCTTTGAATTGCTTAAGGCTGTCCCTGGAAGGGGTATAGGGGTTTTAGAGGAGTTGTGAAGGAAATGGCAAATAAGAAGATCACATATTCAGCATGAAAAGCATTTTCTCTGTTTTGTCTAAAAAGCTATGACTTACAAAAACAGGACTTTCAAATGCAAATATTGGGGTCTTTTGTTTTCCCCAGAGTGTGAACATTAGCTATCTAGCCCTAAAATCTAGGGCACACCCTCTTCAAGATACACATTCTTGACTCTAGAGAATAAAAAATGTAACCCAATCTAACTATTCTAGCAGGGTCTGGTCCCTGGAAAGCTACATTGTGCAGCTGGGAGGAAAAAAAAAAATAGGCCAGTTGGCAGCTTGTACTGAGGATGGTGAAATCAGGGGAAGAAATTTGGACAAGTTTCTGGGTACTTCCTCTGTTTAAAATGTTTCCCCTTGACAAGGGCATATGTAAAGCTTAAATACAAATCCAAAAAGAAAAAACAAAGTTTTTGCCTTGTACAAAAAGGGAAAGAGCCACCTCCCTCGTCTCTATTCTTAAAGCATTCTTTAGAGAACTTGTAATTGTAAATTCTTTCTCTGCCTTTTCAGATGTGTGCAAATCTTCTCAAAAACTAAATAAACCCATTGCCAGCTTTCAAACCAGGAATGTCTTTCTCAAGATTCTGGGAGCTATCTCTTTGAAAACTATCAAAGAAGATAACACCCCTATCTCCACATTTCCATGGGAGTTTAACTTAGGTTTCCTGCTCCGAAATTGTAACTCTCTGTCATAGAGATATGAGAAATTTTGTTATTCCTCTGGATAAAGGCAATTAGCAAACACAAAGGCCGCCCCAAGTACCAGGTGAATTTAAGATGAACTCCCTGTGATAAATGGTGCTGTCAAACCCTCTCACTTGTGAACCAGTTATCTAGAGAACTTGTCTGTAATGGGCTCTATCTACTTGGCTACATAAAAGGGCAAAAAATTGTTTCTTTTTTTTTTGCAATCTCTTTAGTGGATTGCCTGCGATGTATCACATTCTGCTTTAATGGTTCAATAATGCAATTTTCCCCCCTTTCTCTCATATCTTTCTAGAATGATTTTCTGGGTTAAGAGAAGAGTTTGTTTTAAATTCTATTTCCCCAGCACAAACCAGTCTCCACCTTCAAAAGCATATCTTGTCTTAAGTAAAGCATATATGAGAATATTTGTATTTTTAAGACGCATAAATAAGGGTATTACTTTTTGCCTTACAAAAAAAATGCCATTTGACCTACTGTACTATAGGGACATAATAAGACTATTTTGTCTTGAATGGTTTCAACCAGGCAATTCTTGAGTATAGAGTAAATTGAATGTATGTAGACAGGAATTTTCCAACATGTATAACATTTTAAAATATTTGAGAACTGGCACACTCACATACTCTGTTTCTGAATAAGAAAGGGAAGCACCAACTTTGGTAAATTTTACTTTACAATGAAGTCAGTCATAGCTGTTTTTTCCCTAGAACATCCTGTGAACTTAAATAATACTGAGTTGACTCTAATATGTTCTCTGTCTTTAAAAGAATTCTCTATCAATAGTCATTGCTTTCAACAGACTCTAAGCTAGACTGATCAAGTGAAATATAATCTAGATAATCATATTCCATGAATAAGTTAAATAGTAAATATGGCTTTCCTTTTAAAAATTAATACTTCAAAAAGTAAAATTTTATTCCTAAAACTGGGTGGTGTTAAGTTCATAACTTTTGAGGAAGTGTAAGGTATCTATTTTAGGAAGCCTGATATTTACCCTGAAACTATGTCACAACTTATGGGAGGGTATTTGCTATGAATGAGATTTTGTTTTTCAAACAATGTTTGAGTTTACATGAGAATCAGCTGTTTTGACTAATAAACTCATTCTTGTCAATCTAACAACAAATTGATTTAAATAAGAAACTACTTTGACTGATGTTTTTTCATTGAGTTGACTGATTTCTTAAATCATTTCATCAAATTGATGTTTTGTTTTGGTATTTAGTAGTTACAACTAAAGGAGTTTATTAAAGAAGCCAATATTTTTTTTCAATCTACTAAATGCCGGCATCTTTCTAGGCACCACGGAGTCACTTCTTATCACCCAAGATATTGGTCAATATACCTAACAATTTCAGAACATTTTAGAAGTTTTATCACGTCGTGTCCCATGACTAATCTTCTCTTTTCTCCCAGTGGCACAGAGAGAAGAACTAGCTCTTTCCTGAGAATGATGTCTTCTACCTTTCACAATATGATTTCTAGTTCTGAAAACATGTTAATCCTTGTTAAAGTGAATTAACAGGAAAACAGGGCGCTCTCAGGATTTAACTGGGCAGGAACATTCTATGGTAGTATAGAAAATTCTGGAGGCTTAATCATATAGAACAATTCAAGAAATATTTACTAATCACTGAACATAACAGCAAGCATAACAGATAAGACAGTTTCTACCTTTAGTTCCACTTTAGCAGAGAGGGTGAGAACAAGCATATCAATGAGACAGAGAAGGTAATAGCCATAGTATAGAAGAAAGGATATTTGAATTAAGGGTACAACTTTGGGCATGTTAACTTAAACTCTGATTTTGTTCGCTTTGATCTATAATATCAACTTTACATTGTTGTAAGGATTGAAAGAAAAACCATTCATGAAAGAACTTTGTAGGTAGTACAGCCTGACAAAAACTTGCTGTCACACATACAGACGTATACATGTGCAGATATCATGCAAATATACATTAGTATACACATACAATATTATATATGTATTTGAAGGGAAACAGAACATGATGGGATTGCAAAGGGGAGAAAAGATCTGATTCATGTTTAGAAGAATCTGGTAAGTTTTCATGGAGGAAGTTTGATTTGAATTAGTACTGAGAAAATTAGATTTCTACAGATGATGATGAGGGGTAGGTGAAAAGGAGAAGCAGTTGCAAGTAGAAAGGTTTGTGTTGTGGTCTGGAAGGGCATTTTCCTCAGAGTTTGCATTCAGGTGCATTATGAGTTGGTGGAGAAAGCTGGTGGTTTGAGTTATCATTTTATGTATCACCATTTTTTTGGAAAATGGCTAAGTGGGAGTTGCAAAAGTGTAGCCTATGAAGAGTTAAGGAAAGTGTAAGCAGAATGTTGGTCCCCAAAGATGTCCATGTCTTAATCCTTAGAACCTGAGACTATTTTACTTTACATGGTAAAAGGGACTTTGTGGATATGGTTAAATAAATATTTTGAGGTAGGGTGATTATTCTGAATGATTCAGATGGGCCCTGTCTTTTAAGCTTCCTTTAAAAAGTGAGAGAGGGAGGCAGAGTGTCAGAGTCAGAGCAAAATTTGACACGCTACTGTCCATGAAGATGGTGAAAGGGAACACAAGCCAAGGAATGAGGGTGACTTCAAGAAGCCGAAAGGTAAGTGTTCCAGTTTGTTAAAGCTGCTCGAATACAATATA
This sequence comes from Tamandua tetradactyla, assembly GCF_023851605.1. NCBI lineage: Eukaryota > Metazoa > Chordata > Mammalia > Pilosa > Myrmecophagidae > Tamandua > Tamandua tetradactyla. Next base: position 27,185,942 of record NC_135348.1, on the reverse strand, counting down.
CAAGAAGTGGAATGGCTTTTAAAAAGGGGAATGTATAAAGTTGCAAGTTTACAGTTCTAAGACCCTGAAAATGCCCAAACTAAGGCATCCAGGGAAAGATACCACTTAGGCTGGTGGGCCCAGAATGCCTCTGTCAACTGGGAGGGCACATGGCGACATCCGATAGCTTTCTCTTTTCATTTCATAAGGCTTCCCTGGGGTCATTTTCCTTTAGCATCTCCAAAGTTCTCTGGCTATGTGGGGCTCTGTCAGCACTAAAGCACTTTCTAAAATGGTTCCCTCTTAAAGGGTTCCAGTAAGCAACCCCACCTTGAATGGGTAGAGACAGATCTTCATGGAAACCATCTAATCAAAAGGTACCATCCACAATTGGGTGGGTCCCATCTCTGTGGAAACAATCAAAGAGATCCCACCCAGCAATGTTGATTGAGGATTAAAAAACATGGCTTTTCTGGGGGTACACAGCAGTTTCAAACCAGCACAGCAAGGAAACGAATTCTCCCCAGAGCCTCCAGAAAGAACATAGTACTACTGACACTTTGATTTTAGTCCAGTGAGAACCATTTTCGGCTTTTGATCTCCATAACTGTAAAATAATAATTTTTTGTTGTTTTAGGACACTAAGTTTGTGGTAATTTGTTATGGCAGCGAGAGGAAACATACAGAAAGCTAGGGAGGTAGCAAAAGCACTGATGAGAGTAACGAAGTTGGTGATAAGAAGATAATGATTTCTCATTAGAAAAATTCTGGATAGTTGGTGTTTGATCACTTATTTCTTTAATTTTTTTCATCCTCCCCTTTTTTCTCACTAAACAAGCACGCACACATATATTTAAGTATAAGATTTTAATTATACTTAATTGATATTAACTATACTTTTGATTCTATCCACAAGCCCTTACAGGTTCCCCAGATACCAGTGCTTCTCATCTGCCTACTGGCCCAAGCAGAGGCAAAATAAAGCCCTCCCCCCTACTTCCCCAAAGCTTAGTAGAAATAGACTGATTTTCAAATGTGAATTTACTATACTATGTAGACTCTACATTACATAGTATACTGTTACATATGAATTCTAAGACTTGGAGACCTAACACTGCCTGTGTTCTTGTAAAGCCAGGGCCAAAATGTTACCTTCTGTTTCATTAGGTCCCCACCCACCCACCCCACCACCATCACACTTTTTCTATTCTAACAAAATGTATATCCGATAATGAAGTGGTGTAATGATCCTAGTTCAGAGTCGAGCAATGAGGTAGGAGATAAATGGAGATGATGGTCCATTTCTTAATGAACAAAGGAATCTTTTTGTTGTTGTTGGTAATGCCCATAAAGAACACAGCATGTCAATCAATCTGAACTTTCTTGCCTTGGGAAGTGTCCCCTTTGAGGAGGACTGAAGAAGCATTTTCTCTGTAGTGGTTTGAAGCGGTATGCATCTCAGAAAAACATGTTCCTAAATCTAATCCATCCCTGTGTGTACATTGGAAATAGGCCATTTTGATATGGCTACTTCAGTTAAGGGGTGACCTAGCTCAATCAGAATGGATCTTAGTCCTATTACTGGATTCCATTAAAAATGGAGTGAAATTCAGGCAGACCTAGAGAAAAGCCAAGGGAAATAAGAAGCTGAATATCAATGGAACCAAGAAGGGAAGGGAGAGACCAGGGAACACCGCCATATTCCTTGCCATGGGACAAGAAGGTCACTGGCAGTCAGTCCCAGAAGGCGGCAGTCTTAGGGAAGAAAGCATTGCTATACTGATGCCTTGATTTGGGCATTTTCCCAGCCTCAAACCATGAGCGAGCAAATTCCCATTGTCTAACCTGACCCGCTGAGCAGCATCAGAAACTACACCCTCCCCTCCCCAAGAAAATACATGAGAGATTTTGCATTGACAAAAGCTTATAGAAGAGTCATTTAGTTGAAGCTATTGAACACAGTCATGGGTGTATTATACAACTAGGTCGTCTTCATTGGAGGTAGAGACTAGTGACCCACCTTCCCTAACCCCCTTTCCCATTTAATTGATTATCAAACTCTTTTATTATAATAACTGTGATAGGTTACGATTGTGAATGTGGAAGTGGAAAATTCACATATTTCCTCTCTTTTCAGGCTCCTAATGAGAATTCTATCATTTATTTTTAGACGAGTTTCCCTGTCTTCCCCTTCAAAAGAGGATGGATTTGTTTTTGCTAAGACGGAAGCTAACTCCATCTATGCATCAAATTGCTAAAGACAGAAAAGGGGAGGAGGAAAAGAAAAAAAACGCTTCACACTTGGGGCAGAGAAAATATATTTTTTCTGAAGGGAGGCTTAAGGAGGGGTAAGTTGGAGCAGTTGCGGGTATGAAAGATGTGAGTAAGAGAAGAAAGGAGGTTCAATCAGTGTTGTGTGGACCCTTTAATGTCCTTTGAAGTATTTGAGTAAAGAAAGCAATCTATTGGCAATTGAATTATGTTTCTTAAACATGATACAATACTGAATACATGAGTTCTGAGTATAGAATTTGTTTATTCAACAAAATTTCATATGTGTTTCCCATGTTCTAGGCCACTTTAAGATCTGGGTACACAGAGGTAGGTAAGATGACTTCTATTCTCAAGAGGTCATCGGTCTACAAGTATTGCTTATATGAGCAATAAGTGAAACAAAGTGTTTTGGGTACTAAGATGCAGTAGATAAAACATTTTACGCCAGATTTCTGTTGTAAAATTATGCCCCTGGCAGTGAAGGTATTCGGGGTCAGTGGGGATGGTGCATGCCAGAAAGACCATTACTATCCCAGAGATGTTTCTGGCTTGACATAGGGAGGTGGGAATGGAAGAGGGAAGAGAGATATGTAAGTGATGAAGAATGGAACCATGTGCTATTTTCTTATTTATGATTATCCTGAGAAAAATCTGAGCTGGTCTTCTGTGGATGTATTGGAACTGTAATTCAGATGAGACAAGGCCAGAGTGATCTCATGATTTTAAAGATGATGCCATAACAGGGGGGAATATGAGAGGAAATAGATGGTGGACAAGTGGTTTCTGGTGTGTGTCAGATGACTGTTTTGCATGATATGCACAGTTCAGGAATTTTTAAGAAGAAAAATTTTAACGTGTATTATTATATTGCTCAAGACATGAAGGGTGATTGCCAACTCCCTTCAAAACTGAGACTAGAATATTCATACAGCAAATGCTGTCATTGCACAATTAAATGGACAGTGTGTGTAATATGTCTAACTGTGAGTATGCGAGTAATCTAAGCATTATGTTTGGCATGAGGCAGATGATGCAGCATGACTAATTAGAGAGATTCTGTCCTGGTGGTTTTGTTAGAATGGAACAAGATGATAAGGGGGAAGGAAGACAGAGCCAGATTCAAGGGTACATTTTTCAAAGCTCTATCTTCTATTTCATGTACTTTACTTTTTGTCTTATACATATGGATAAGAAAAGAAGTACTAGACAGAATTAATTTTTAAATTTAATTTTTAAAGCAGTAGTAGGTTTACAGAAAAATTATGGAGGATGTACAGAGTTCCCATATACTTCCCCCTCACACATGCAGATTTCCCTATTATTAACATTTTGCATTAGTGTGGCCTATTTGTTACAACTAATGAGCCAGTATTATGATAATTATATTATTAACTTTAATCCATAGTTTAAGGTTTCCTTTTTGTGTTGTACAGATCTATGGTTTACAAAGTTTTTTGATTGTGCTGACATGTAGTCAACATATAATTTCCCATTTTAACCACTTTCGAGTATGCAATTCAATGATGTTAACTACAGTCACAGCATTGTGCTACCCTCATCACTGTCCATTACTGAAGCTTTTCTATCACCCTAAACAGAAATTCTGGACCAATTAAGCCTTACCTCCCACTCCCTTCCCCCACTCCCATATGAGACAGAATTTGAACCAGGCTTCTCTTTTCATGGTGGTCATTACCTTGAATAAGGAAACATTTCTGTGCCTTGGTCTGCCCCTCAGCGAGGAGAAGGAGGATGACTTGGCAAAGGAGCAAGAGTGATATTTCCTGATGCTTGTTCTGTGCCAGCCACTGCACTGGGTCCTCTACCAAAGAGGTTACCAGCCCAGAGCAGCAGGAAGGGGCTGCATGAAGAATGGGTTTCCAGAAGCAGTTCCCTGGGTTCAATCCTAGTTCAGTCAGTTACTGCTGTGATTTTGGGCAAGCAACTAACACTCACGGGATTTTTACCTTCCACTAGGCACTGTCAAGTGTTTTACTCTGTTTTGTTTTGTTTTTTTAAATCTTTACAAAATCCTCATAAGTAATGTACTGTTATCATCTTCATTTTGCATTTGAAGAACTTGACATGAAAGAAATTAATGGAGGAAGAATGGCATAAAGGTTGGAAGCATCTGGGTTCTGGAGTTAATAATGCTGGTGTTTGCAGCCCAGCTATGCCGCTTATGAGCCATGTCCACTTAGGCAAATTATTTAATCTCTCTTGACAGATTTGTGGTGGACTTGAACATTTTTGTTTGGCACATAGGAAGAGAACAGGAAATGCCAGCTATTGTCCTGACAATATTTCACAGGATCCTGTCCTGTGAAATAGTGGGTATTCCTGTTTGTGAAACACATTTACTGCTTGGTCTTGAGTAGCCAAGATGGGGAACACATATCAGGTCTGCAGGTTCTGATTTGAGGCCAGTAAATGTACAAGGCACACCAGTGTTCTGTATATGGGTATTTGGGGCTGTGTATACACTCTTCTCTGGTCTCTGCTCCCCCAGGGTTACGTGTTCCTCTTTCAGTTCCTCTTTGAGGGTAGTATGGAGATGAGTGAGAAGGGGAAGGGACGCCACGTGCTTGCAATTTCTCTGAAGAGTGAATCCTGGCTGCTGGTAATGGATGTTATAATGACATGCCCAAGTCAAAATGCCACCAGCACCCTGATAAGGGAGTGTCTGTACCATAGCACACCCAAACAGAAGTAAATCTCACTCATTATTCCATTTGGAGGGATTTTTATGTATGCTTTATTTGAAGCCCCATAAATAAAGGCAACGCTATTACATAACATTTAGAGGATTCTTTAACTCAAGATTTCAGAATGTGACAAAAATATAAGTTTAGAAAGACAAAACTCTCACTATTGCAGTGGAAAATTTGTGAAGTATTTATTGTTCCCTAAAAGGTGATAAACTGAATTTATGTGTAAGTTCATTTTCAATACTAATTTTTAGATTAAAAAAATTACCTTTAATTACTAAATCACTAAACATTCATGAAAGAAGATTGCCAGTAAGGGGAAGTTTCTCTCTCTCTGTCTCTCTGTTATAATTATTGGGTTTTTTGGTTGGAACATAAAGATATGTGTTTCTTGCTTCTCCTTATGAATCACTACTCTTTGTTAGGTTCATTTCTTTATAAGGAAATGTCTGATTACTGTCAACTATGATGGGCAGTGGATGCTAGAAGCCCCTTCCAGAAACTCCCCAGGTGCCCTGTCACTTTGACGTTCCGAAGAATGAGGTTTTGGGCTTGACAGAAAACCAGTACTTCCCCAGAGCCAATAAGCTACTGGAGACCAAATATCAGAAGTTGACAAACTCATTTCTGTTCTCCTTTCCACCATTGTCCCAGATCTGACCTTCGCCTTGTGATGATGTCGGTTTGGCTTGGCTACACAGAATAGTCAACAAACAGAAAGGATGATATTGGGAACAAGTTGGCAACATCATTTAAATGGCTTGTGTGGATTTTGATAACCCGATGGTTCAAAGTGGAGCATTCGCTGTTTCTGGTATCTGACCATTGTTAGGTCTTCACTGAGGTCACCATGTTTTGACCTCACTCTGTCTTGAGATATGAAAAAACGCCTGTTTAAGGTCAACCAGTAGATGAAGTATAGCCCCAGGTTGGGGCACAGAGTGAAATATGCTCCTTTCTAGAGGCAATACTTACTGTTTCCAAAATGAAAACAGATAAACAAAACTTACTTTTAATTGAGTTGATAAGGATGATCAGACAGTGCATGCAAAACTTAAAGAATAAATATTGCCCAATAAGTTAAAGATTGAATAATGATTATGATAATCTTTGTTCTAGTTTGCTCGCTGCCGGAATGCAACACACCAGAGATGGACTGGCTTTTAATAAAAGGGGATTTATTTTGTTAGTTCTTCAGAGGAAACACAGCTAACTTTCCACTGAGATTCTTTCTTACATGGGAAGGCACAGGGTGGGCTCTGCTGACCTTCTCTCCAGGCCTCTGGGTTCTGACAACTTTCCCCAGGATGATTTCTTTCTGCACCTCCAAAGGCCTGGGCTGAGCTGCGAGTGCTGAGATGAGGAATGCTGAGCTGCTTTGGCTGTGGGTTCTCTCATTTAAGCACCAGCCAATTAAGTCAAACATCACTCATTGCAGCAGACACGCCTCCTAACCAACTGCAGATGTAAATCAGCAACAGATGAGGTTCACGTAGCATTAGCTCATGTCTGCAGCAACAGGATTAGGTATGCTCACCTGGCCAAGTTGACTACTGAATCTAACTAACACAATCTTAATAGTATTTTCTGACATAAACAACTAGCTAAAAGAACACCATATGATTATAAAAATAGTAAAATAAAATTATGTAAAATTGGAGGAGATTATTCCCTAATGGTCAGAAGAAAAAAAAAAAAAACAGAACCCGTAAATAAAGCATTAAAGTAAATGCTTCTGGTTACTTCTGGCAAGGAGGCTAGTTTCTGACCAGTATATAGGAAGCTCTGGGAAAGAATAAAGAGTAAGGGAGGGATCTCCAACTGGCTCTTTTCTCTCAGTCTCAGTATCTCTTTGCTGCCTCCCTTCCCCTGCCCCCTCTCCAGCAGACAGGAGGGATCTGAGGAGCTTATGACCCTGCTGGGGGTGGGGGTGGGTGGGAAGTGGGGGTGAGAAGAGGGATTCTCCTGTTCTGATCTAGGTGAACAAGGCAGGGTGCAGGGGGAACTTCCTCTGCTTCTCTTTCTCCTCCCACCTGTCTGAGACCTGAGAAGGAGTTGAGGGTCAGGGAGTGCCCTTTCCCCTTCCCTGGGATGAGCTGTTTGTGTGCGGGCAGCACAAGTGGACGTTTCTCCGTTCATCCCGGGACCTCCCAGCAGGTTGGTAGGTGTTTTGGTTTGCTAGAGCTGCTCAGATGCAATATACCAGAAATGGATTAGCTTTTACAGTTGGGATTTACTCGCTTACAATATATGGTCTTGGGCTGTGAAAATGTCCCAACTTAAGGCATCAGCAGGACAATACCTGGACTCTGAAGACAAACTGCCAGTATTAAGGACACCTCCGTCATGTGGCAAGGCTCATGGCCAGTGTTTGCTGGTCCTTCTTCTTTAGGTTTTGTTGCTTCCAGCTTCTGACTGCATGTTTCTCTTTTAGCTTCTGTCTTTCTTAGTTTCTCTGGATGTGTCCTTGTTTCTCAGTTTCTCTGAGGCATTTTCTGAGCTCTCTAGGCTCTTTGTGTGTCCCTTATCCTCTTATAGAGGATTCCAGTAAGGGGATTAAGGCCCAGTTTGAATGGAGTGGATCATATCTCAATTGAAATAACCTAAGCAAAAGGTCCCACCCAAGACAGGTCTGTGCCCACAGGGAAGGAGTAAAAGAACATGGCCCTTTCTGGGGTACCAAACACCCTCAAACTACACAGTAGGATACAGAGAGAGCTTAGTTCTGTAACCGCCTTGGGCTGTTGTAGAAGTTCTTTTAACAGCTTTGTTACCTTTGGCCTTGAGGTAACTTCCTGAATTCTTGCGAACCAAGATTAGTGTGGCAAGGTGAAAAAAAGAAATTAAACTATATTTACACCATTCCTTTCCTCTTCCCCCTTAATTCTACTGAAGATTATTTGCTAGTTCCTTGGCTACCAGAACTTTGTTTTGTCCTTCAGGATACTAGGTAGAGATACCAAACTGAAGAGGGCAAGGTAGGCAATAGATTGCTCTACAAAAGGAGAAATTACAGGAAGAAAAACCCAGAAAGAAAGAGGGGGGTGAGGGAAATAAATGAGTCATATGTGAAAAAGGATTTTAGGTGGTTGTGTTAGTTTCCTAGTGCTGCCAGACAAGTTGCCCACAAATTGGGCTTCTTAAAAAAACAAACCAACAACTAAACAATAATTATTATCACAGTTTCTGGAGGATGAATGTCTGAAATCAAGGTGTTCGCAGGGTTGTTTACTTCTGGAAGCCCTGAGTGACAATTTCTTCTGAGCCTCTCTCTCCTTCTGGTGCTTCTGGAGGTTGCCAGCAATCCTTGGTGCTCCAGTAGAGATGTCACTTCATTCTCTGTCTCCATCTTCACATGGCTTTCTCCTCTCTGGGTCTATATCTTCAACTGGTCTTCTTATAAGGACGTCAGCCTTTGGATTTGGGTCTCACCCTAATCCAGTGTGACCTCATCCTAACTAATGACATTTGCAAAGTCCGTATTTCCAAATAAGACTGTATTTTGAGATTCTGGATGAACATGAATTTGGGGAAACACTCTCTACCCCAGGATAATGGTCTTGCTGTGTATTGTATTAGGATATGCAATTCCCTCCCCAAATGGCTATCTCCTAATTATTCTCATTCAACAAATCCCACATTATTTTTCCTTCTGTATTAGAAAATAGTTTTTAAATAGCTAGCAAAGATGTTTTCTGTGCACCAGGTATCTTCTAAGTGATTTAAAATAATTAAGTCCTCATAGTAACCATGTGAGGTTTGTGCAATTATTATCCCTACTTTATTGTTGAGGAATCTGATTCACAGAGAGGATAAATAACTCCCAGTTACAAAGGTAGAAAGAGACAACTCTGGGCCTCAAACTCAGTCAGGCTCCAAAATCTGTGCTCTTAGCCATTATGTTATGTTGCCTCTCTTTTTTTTTTTTTTACAATAAATTTTTATTAAATGTAAAAGTGAATATATTCTCCTTTAAAAAAAGCAAACTCAACAGTTACAAATAAGTCAAACCACCGTGTGGGTTTGAATCTGTTGTGGACCCCAGAAAAGCCTTGCTCTTTTCATCCTCATTTGATATTGCCGGGTGGAATCTCTTTGAATGTTTCCATGAAGATGTGACCCATCAGTTGTGGTGGTAACTTTTGATTAGGCGGTTTCCATGGAGATGTGTCTCCATCCATTTAAGGTGGAGTCGCTTACTAGCTTTCTTTAAGAGGGAACCATTTTGGGAAAAGCTTTAGTGTGGACAGAATCCATACAGCCAGAGACATCTGGAGACGCAGAAGGAAAACACCCCCGGGGAAGCCTTATGAAATGAGGAGAGAGAGCTAAGAATCTTCACCATGTGCCTTCCCAGTTGAAAGAGAAACTTTCAACTTCATGGACCCTTTCTTTGGAGTTAAGGTATCTTTCTTTGGAAACCTTAGTTTGGACATTTCTAAGGCCTTAGAACTGTAAACTGGTGACTTAATAAATTCCCTTTTTAAAAGTCTTTCTATTTCTGGTATATTGCACTTCTGGTAGCTTTAGAAAACTAAAACACCATTTGTGGACCAATCCCTGTCCTCTAATTCTAATTTTTTTTCTCCTCAGAGAAAATTATATCTTTCCAGATTTTTTTTTATCTCTTATGCTTTTGTATATATGTGTATATTTGTATATGTATATACATCCACGTACAAACATACATGTAATTATAGAACAGATTATATTCTTTGTGTGTATGTATTTTGTGTTTTTTGTTTTGTTTTATTCAACAATATATCTTGGAGATTTTTCTAGATGTACATATAGTACTGCTGCATTTTTGAAATTCTTGTATAAAATCCCATGGTATGGATATACCATATCCTACTGATGAATTTCTTCAATGGAGGCTGGATTTTCAGAAATTTTTCCACTAATTTCATTCACTTTCACGTAGTGTTCTAATGCCCTTCTTTGTACATTTCACATTATACATGCATGTAAATAGTTTTCAAAAATATATTCCAAAAATTAAACATGCTGGGTCAAGTACAGTAAAAATTTTAATAAAACAGGCACCCCTGAGATATCTCAATTTTGAAAAATCATGCCCTAAAAATTAATGAGATTTATGGCAAAAACTAAACTGGGGCAGATCACTCAAAATGTAGGCAGCTTTGTAATCAGAGTGCTAAGGGAAACAATACAGGGTCCCTTGGGAGATAACTTTTCAGCCCAGGAAGGCAGTTCATCAGGAAAGTGGCTGCCTAAAGGAGATATTAAAAATGCCCCCAAAGCACTAGGTTAGAAATATTGGATTATAAATGCTGTGAAAAATGTAGATGGATGTGAGGCTCAGGGCTAATGGGTTGTCTTTAAGATGGACTCATAGGAAGTGCAACCTGTGACCGGTGGAGCATAATGCAGGATGCATCCCTGTGTGCCTCACCAGGGAAAGACGCAGGTGCTCATTTCATTTGTTCATTTGTTTAAATATTTGAATAGAGCTGAAAGGATCCTGGCTTATGCACAACAACTCATCTGAGAACATTTTCCTTTCCTGTACAAGGAATGGGTCATGTACAATAAAAATTTTAATATTATTGGCATTCTTCCAGCTTTCCTGCCTGTGAAAATTGTGTATGAACTAACCAAACTTCTACATTGTACTTAGATCAGTTCCCTGTTTATCAATCATGTAAGAGGTAATTAATTTGTGTTATAAAAACATACACCGTGGCTGAACACACTATTGCTAATGTGCTTTCAAAAGTGTTGTTAGCAATGTCACTCTCACCAGCTGTGCACCACATTAACTTTTTTAAAAATCAGCGATGATATAACATTATAGAAAAATCGTGCAGAAAATATAGTTTCCACTACTTTCCTTCACACATGCTTTCCTTACTATTAGCACTTTGCATTAGTATGGTGTCTTTGTTACAACTGATGAAAGAATGTTATTATAATTGTACTATTAACTATTGTCCATAATTTACATTAGGGTCCACTGTTTGTGTTATACAACTCTATGGCTTTTTTTCCTTTTAAATTTCTATTTTAGTAGCATATAAATGACCTAAAATTTCCTTTTTTAGCCACATTCAAATATATTATTCTTTGGTGTTAATTACAATCACAGTGTTGTCCTACCATCACCACCATCCATAGCCCAAAATGTTCTATCACCCCAAACAGAAATTTTGTACCAATTAAGCATTGACTCCCCATGCCCTACAACCATCCTGGCCCCTGGTAACATGTGTTCTAGTCTCTAATTCTGTCAATGAGCTTATTCTCTTTATTTCATTTGAGTGAGGTTATATAACATTTGTCCTTTTGTGTCTGACTTATTTCACTCAACATCATATTTTCAAAGTTGTGGTGGTTGGGTTCAGGTATTAAACTGGCCAGGTGATGGTACGGAGCTGTCTGGTCAGGAAATCACTGGCCTAAGTGTTACTGCAAGGATATTTCATGGCTGGTTGATAAACCAGAAGGCTGATGTATTAAATCATTGCCATTTGATTGCAGCTGTGGCTGATTACATCTACGATCAACTAAGGGTGTGTCTGCCACAAACTAGAGAAACCAATCAGTTGGATTTGGTCCAATCAGTTGAAGACTTTTAAGGGAGAATATAATTTTCACATCTATAGCCAGTTTGTCTAGAACCTTCATCAAAGTTGCCAGCCTCATAGCCTGCCCTAAGGGTTTTGGGCTCTTGAGGCTGTGTGAAGCACTTTTATAAATCTCGTATTACAGATATCTACTGTTGGTTTTGTTTCTTTAGAGAACCCTGACTAATAAAGTTTGGTACCAGGGGTAGTCATTGAGAAACAGAATCTTAAAAATGTTTTTTTTTTCAGTTGTTTTTCTATTCTGCTTAGACTCAAAGACACTACTGACTCTTTTTCCAATAATCAAGATGGCACTGACAGTCCACGGCATGAGTTGGCAGTAGAGATATGCAAAATATCACCACTTGATTCTGCTAATTGTATGTTTACATGAGGCAAAACTCTGCGTGAGAGTGTTTTTGACACCTTAAAAGAGCTTTGTGGAGTTAAGAGGTATGATGGTGTTGGCTGTTTTTTCTTAGAGATGCTGAATACAATTAGGAGGGAAAAGATGAACTGAAGGCTTCAGATTTGCAACTTAAATGCCATATGAATGGTGGAAAAGCTTCCATATATACCCTGAAAGAAAATGTTATTTCTTGTGGTCACAGACTTGAGATCTCTGAACACCAGACCCAGAGCCTCATTATGTGAGTAGCAGATTTACAACATAAGCTAAAACCTCAGTATTACAAGTTGTCTGCTATAAAAGTAAGGGCTTTGATTGGAAAATAATAGGATCCTGGAAGTTTGGGATAGGGACCTAAGGGTTGATAATGATGGCAGTGCAGACATGGAAACCCTGGATTCTGGTGAGCCTTTGCTAGATAGACCTGTAATGGTCTGCACTGAGGAAAGAGCTTCTCAACCTCCAGCCTGCCTTGAAGAAACAGCTTCCGGGCCTCTAGCTCACCCTGAGGAATCTGCCATCCAGCCTCCATCTAAAGAGATTAAGCCTTCAGTGCCTGCTAAACCTATAACCACCTTCCTTGGGGAAACAGCACTCACTGTGTCTGGAGAGATGAATACTGATTCACCAGATGAAACTACAATGGGATGCCCTAGGAAACTGACTTGAAAGGCACTTGTAATTCTTTACATGACCCACTCCTCAGCCCTCTTTTCTTCAAGACCTATTACTAGACTAAAGTTCCAACAGGCCCTGAAAGGTGAGGTACAAAATGTAACCCATGAGGAGGTATGCTATACTCCAAAGGAACTGCATGAGTTTTCTAATTTATATAGACAGAAATCAGGGGAATAGATGTAGGAATGATTAGTAAGCATGTGCGATAATGATGGAAAGAATATAAAGTTGGCAGGCTGAATTTATTGATATGGGTCTACCAAACAGAGATTTTGCATTAAAAGTGGTAGCTCGAGGGGTCCGAAAGGGCATTAACAGTATGTTTAGATTGTTGATTTAAACATGGATTAAAAGGTGGCCAACATTACCTGAGGTCAAAATGCCAGAATTTCCTTATATAATGTAGATGAGGGGATCCAAAGTCTTTGAGAGATTTGAATGTTAAAGTGGATGTAACATGGAAAACCTGCTTACATACCCCAGGAGTGTCCAGAAGACACATGCTTTACTAAAACTATAAGAAATAATTTGTGAGACTAGCCCCATTGCCCCTTAAGAGTTCTGTAGTTGTCCCCCTCTGTAGGTCAGATATTACATGGGAACTGCTGTCACTAAGCTGGAATCTTTAAACACATGGCATGATCGGATCCCGAGTTTGCGCAGCCATGTGGCAACAGCTAATTGACATATACAAGGTGGGTGTGGTTATCATAATGAACAGCAGACTCAAAGCAGCAGTCAAAATAATCTGATTTGCAGAGACTTATGGCATTGGCTAATAGATCATGGGGTACCTAGAAATAAAATAGAGGGACAGGCTACTAAATTCTTATTTGAGCTGTACAAGCAGAAGAATTCTGGGTCAAGTGAACAGAAGTCTAACTTGAATTCCAAAAACAGAGAGTCATTACCCCTTAGTCAATTCCCAGACTTGAGACACTTTACAAACCCAGAGCCCCTTGAATGATGGAAGGACTTGGTACCCTTGGGGAAGGACCTTGTTCCACTGCCCAAAATTTATACTGTTAACTTTCTTCCCAGCCTTCTCCAAGGAGACCTACAACCTTTTATCAGGGTGACTGTGCATAGAAGAAAAGGAAATGACCAGGCATTTTAAGGATATTAGACACTGGCTCAGAAATGACCCTAATTCCAGGAGATCCAAACTGTACCTCTGGTCCACCAGTCAGAGTAGGGGCATATGGAGGTCAAGCGATGGATGAAGTTTTAGCTCATCTAACAGTAGGTGCAGTGGGTCACTGGACCCATTCTGTGGTTATTTCCCCAGTTATGCAACGTATTACTGGAATTGACACACTCATCAATGGGCAGAATTCCCACATGAGTTCCCTGATTCATGGAGTGAGGGCTATGATGAACGGAAAGGTCAAGTGGAAGCCACTAGAACTGCTCCTACCCAACAAAATAGTAAATCAGAAGAAACAGTGGATTCCTGGAAGTATTACAGAGATTAATACAACTCGTAAGGACTTGAAGGAAATGGGGGTGGTGATTCCTGCCACATCCTCATTCAACTCTTCTACTTGGCCTGTGCAGAAAACAGAAGGGTCTTGGAGACTAACAGTGGATTATCATAAACTTCACCAGATGGTTACTCCAATTGCAACTGCTGTTCCAGATGTGGCATCATTGCTTGAAAAAATCAACACATCTCCTATTTCTGGTATGCAACTATTGATCTAGTAAATGCTTTTTTCTCAATATCTGTCAGTAAAGACAGCCAGAAACAGTTTACATTCAGCTCACATGGCCAGCAGTACGCATTCACTGTTCTACCTCAGGGGTTTATCAATTCTCTAACTCTATGTCACAATCTTTTCCATAGGGACCTTGATCATTTCTCCCTCCCACAAAGCATCATGCTGGTCCATTATATTGATGATATCATGTTGGTTGGATGTAGTGGGCAAGAAGTTGTAACTATTCTAGACTTATTGGTAAGGCATTTGCATGTCAGGGGATGGGAAATAAATCTAACAAAAATACAGTGACCTTCCACCTCAATGATATATCTTGGTTTCCGGTGGTGTGGGGCATGTTGAGATATCCCTTCTAAGGTAAAGGATAAACTGTGCATCTGGCCCCTCCTATGACCAAAAAAGAAGCACAACACCTAGTTGGCATCTTTGCATACATAATCCAGCTGATCCAATGGTGCTGGAAGTGTATATGCTTCCATATACACTTAGATATGCTTTCTGGGGCCTTTGGCAGGTCGCTATAGGATAATCACAATGGACTTACAGAATGCCTATCCACTATCATGGTATTCCACACAGCATTGCTTCTGATCAAGGAATCACCTTCACAGCCAATGAAGTACAGGAAAGGAAACATGCTCGTGAAGTTCTCTGGTCTTACCATGTTCCCCATCAAACAGAGGCAGCAGGGTTGATAGAATGGTGGAATGTCCTTTTGAAGACCCAACTATAGTGCCAAGTAGGTGGCAATATCTTGCAAAGCTGGGGCAATGCTCTTCGGGAGGGTGTGTATGCTCTGAATTAGCATGCACTCTCTGGTGCTGCTTCTCCCATAGCCAGGATTCATGGGTCTAGGATTCAAGGGTTGGAAATGGGAGTGGCACCACTTACAATCATCCGTAGTGATCCACTAGGAAAATTTTTGCTTTCTGTCCCCTAATCGTAAGCTCTGCTGGTCTGCAGGTCTTAGTTCAAAAAGGAGGAGTGCTCCTACCAAGAGACATAACAACAATCCATTGAACTGAAAGTTCAGACTGCCAACTGACCATTTTGCTCTTTTCATGCCTTTGAATCAACAGGCATGGAAGGTGACTACTGCACTGGTTTGACTATCAAGGGAAAATAGGACTGCAACTACACAATGGAAGTAGAGTTTTCCTGGAGAAATGTTAGTACTGACATTCCCTGTGATTAAAGTCAATGGAGGACTGCAACAACCCAATCCAGGCAGTACTAATAATGACCCAGAAATTTCAGGAATGAAGGTTTGGTTCACCCCACCAGGCAACAAACCATGGCCAGCTGAAGTGCTTGCTGCAGGTAAAGGGTACATGGAATGGGTACTGGAAGAAAGTAGTGATAAATATGAACTATGACCACATGACCAGTTACAGAAATCAGGAATGTGATGGTATGAATATTTCCTGCTGATTTTGTTGAGTATGTTTGTATTCGTACATAAGGCAATTATTTTGCTTTCTTTTCATATCACATAAGTTGTATTGTTCATGGTATAGTATTTAAATTATAGGTCAAGTCAATGTTACCTGAGGACTTGTATCATACTCGAGATATTCAGTGTATTTCTGGTTGTACACAGAGCGTTGAGTATTGTTAGGTGAAACATATGTCTGATATTGCGTTCTATTTATAGATAAAGTATGATTTAAGGTCATGTGTATAGCTGTTAAGTTGACTAGGGGTGGACTGTGATGGTTGGCTTCAGGTGTCAACTTGGCCAGGTGATGGTGTCTAGTTGTCTAGTCAGGCAAGTACTAGCCTAACTGTTACTGCAAAGATATTTCATGACTGGTTGATAAACCAGAAGGCTGGTTTATTAAATCAACAATTAGTTGATTGCATCTGTGACTGACTAGTTCTATGATCAACTAAGGATGTGTCTTCCCATATGAGAGAATCCAATCGGTTGGATTTGATCCAATCAGTTGAAGACTTTTAAGGGAGAAGAGAGAATTCTCACTGCTTCTTCAACCAGCAAGCCTCTCCTGTGGAACTCATCTAAACCTTTCATCTGAGTTGACTGTCTTGCAGCCTGCCCTACAAATTTTGGACTCTTACATCCCTGTGGTTGCATGAGATACATGTTATCATATGTATAGAACTTCATGCTTTCTTACAGTTGAATAAAATTTCATTGTATGTATATACCACATTTTGTTCATCCACTCTTTTGTTGGTGGATACTTGGGTTGCTTCTATATTTTGGCAATTGTGAATAATGCCACAATGAATGTTAATGTACAAATATCTGTTTGCGTCCCTGCTTTCAATTCTTTGGGGTATATATACTTAGAAGTAGGATTGCCAAAACATATAGTAATTCTACACTTAATTTTCTGAGAAATTGTAAAACTGATTTACACAGCAGCTGCATCATTTTGCATTCCCAGTAATAATGAACAAGTGTTCCTGTTTCTCTGCATCCTCTCCAACACTTATAATTTTCTGTTTTTTTCTAATAGTAACCATTCTAATGGTTATAAAGTGGTATCTCATGGTTTTAATTTGCATTTCCCTAATGGCTAATTGTGAGCGTATTTTCATGTACTTTTTCGCCATTTGTATATCTTTTTTGGAGAAAGCTTTTTTCATAATTTTTAATTTTTAATTGAGCTATTTGTTTTTTTGCTGTTGAGTTGTAGGAGTTCTTGACATATTCTCTGTATTAAGTCTTTATTGGATACATGATTTCCATATTTTCTCCCATTCTTTACACTATTTTTCTACTTCCATAGAAAGTGTGTGCTGAAACTTCACCTTGACTAGGTCACAGTCATTAGCATATTATCTGATTTTTTTAATGGAATGGCTGACTCAAATATTGCATTAATTAAAATTCATTTTCTTGTAATTCTTTCTCTTTTTCTCAACTCCTTACCCTCTTTGTATCAGGGTTAACCCAGAACATTACTTTGAGAGGTTTTAAGTTACATTCTATGTATGAAATGCAATGCATGTTTCCAGTATAGCTCTGCTTAACTAGAGCAAAAGTTCTGAGCCCTAATTTTCCTCTTTCCAAACCAGTTTAGAAAAATAATGAAGGTTCAGAGTAAGAACTTTGAGGGACTTCCAGGGACATTGCTCCACTTGAGATTCAGGGAGAAGACCATTATTGTCAATCAAGACCAAAAGTGCCTGGGTTGTTCTTGCTGAGTGTTTGTTGAAAACCAGAATGGGGATACAATGACTTGGATGTCTTATCCATCCTGGAGAGGCCCCCTGCTGAAGGAAAACCCAGTATTTTTGCTGGGAAGCTGGAATGTGTCCCCATCTGCAATTCAATTTGGTAATTATGAATCTTCCAGGATTCCCCACTCATACTTAACGTGCCCAAGAAAAGCTGTGATCATCAAGGATAAACTACCAAACAATGCCTCTACTAGTAGGAACAGTAGAGCAAAGTCCAAACAGTGTAATGCTAACCACAAAATTGAAACTTCCAGGTGGGACAAAATTCTTTCTCCAGAGACCATAGTTAATTAAGTCTAGGAAATACTTTAAGACATTTGTGGAGACCCAGAGCCCAGGCCCTGGCTCCATATTGAGAATAAGTTACTGCATGTGATGCCTACAGTAACCAGGACGGAAGTTAAAGGTCATCAGGCCCCTTCAGTGGGGGAAAAGAATGTACAGATGGTATCATAAACAAAACTCCCCTCCCTTGATCATCACTGATAACAAACCTGTGTCATGAGACCCTGCTGAAACTATACTCTCACACCCTATGGAATGTCTTTGTCCTAAACCCTTATAAACCCTTGCACTTCCTACCCCTTTGCAGAGTGCTAACTTCCATTTCCTGACTGGCTGTCATTGGCAAGAATCTTCTCCTGTTTGTAAGTCCCAGTAAAACCATGCCTAATTCTCTCTCTAACATGTTCTTTGGTCTTAGGGCTATGCTGACCCAAGGTCTTCAGATGCTGGATTGGAATAACATTTTAAAAAGTATATGGTAAACACACAGAAAATGTCAACTATGCCACAGGCAGTGTGTTAAATGTTTTATGAAGATGATGGGCTGATTAACTAATTTGTCTAAGAGTTCAAACCTAGCCAGTGGCAGAGCAAGGACTTTGAACTCATGATCTGATCCTTCTTCAACTCTCTGATTTTATATCCTAACCTGGGAGTCTCTTGCTCACTTTCATTAGCTTCTGGCTCTTCCTCCAAAAGCCAAGTATACTCTGCCTCAAAACCTGAGCTCATGCTGTTTCCTAAGTTGACCTTCCATCAGATGACCATGTGGCTTTGCCCCTCATTTCACCCAGCTCACAATTCAAATTCCTCAGTAAGGTCTTTAACTCTCTCTTCTAGAACAGTGCCCACCCCACCCTTGTTAATCTTTACCTCCAAAACTCTGCTTTATTATTCCTTTTAGCAACTATATTTTTAATCTGGACCTCATGCCTGAAATTCCAGGCTGCATTAACAAATTACCAACTTCACATCTCCACTTAGATGTCTGTGAGACTCCTCAAACTCACTGAAGTCATATCCAAAAGTGATCTTCAGATCCCCTACCCTCCTTACCCCCAAACTGCTAGTCCGGCAATCTTCATTTCAATTAGTGTCAACTCTGTTCTTCTAGTTACTCAGAGCAAAACTTTCGAGGCACTTCGGACTCCTCTCCTTTTCTCATATCTCCTGCCCAATCCATCAGCAAATCCTGGTCTCTATCTCCAACTTAGATCCTGATTCCAACCATGTCTCACCATCTCTATGACTATTGCCCTACCCCTGTCACCATCAGACTCCCACTGAGATCAACAATTTCCTGACTCATCGCTTCACTTCTGCTGTCGATCTCTTGGGTTTACTCTCCACACAGCAACCAAAGTGATGCTCTTAAAACATGATTCAGGGAATGTGACTCCTCTGCTCAAAACCCCCACAGATTCCTATCTGAGTCCTTGCAAGGGACTACCAGACCCAGTATTCTCAGGACTTGATTACCCTTCTGACTTCATCTCCTCCACAATTAGAAAAGATAACTGGAACATGTATTGAAAGAATGAATGAATCAATAGCACTTATTTTAGTTATATTAGTTATATGCTTATTATCTATCTTTCCCCATTAGAATGTAGGTACCATGAACACAGAGACTGGAACCTAATAGATCCCCAATAAATATTCATTGAATGGATGATCACATAAGTGAACCCAGAATATCTGACTTCAGAGCCCGTACATTTAATCCTCTATACACCATACTGTGAAACAGATGGACTTTAGGCCTCTCAGATTGCATTTCATTCTCCTTTCCTGATTTTTCCCAATAAACATTTCTTCTTCTCTGTAACAACATTACACTGAATTTACTTGCTCTTCTCTCTTAAAGACAGTTTCTTGGCTTTATGTTTTTCTTCTATGCTAATTGTTACAAAATCCAATATTTCAATTTCCAGTCCTGAATTTTCAAATATCTACTTTGATGAAGTCTGATTTGGAGAACTAAGTATGAAAACCCATGCCTTGTGGTCCATGCAGAGTGTGCTAGTTCCTTTCATTTCTTTCAGAACAAAACATACTGAAACCAGTTCACCTTTAAGTGGAGAAGGGGGAACCTAAGCCTGAGGTAACTCTTAGCCCAGCTGAGTGTCTTCATTTTATTTTATAAAGCAGCAGAATGTCTGATGTGCAGGCTTCCTTCCTTCCTCATTTACATCAACCATCACAATGCGGAAGTGAAAATCCATGTACTCAGAGAAGCTTCTACTTCCTTCTTCACATTGAGAACTCATGTTCGTTCTCTCTGGAGAGGCTTCTCAGAGGAGGGAGCCACAGATATATTCTTTTTGCATGTCCTTTAGTGTTTCAACAGAAGGAGACATCCAGCCACACTCTTTGCTTGCTCTGTGACCTCAGATAAGTCACATCAATATTTCTTTTGGTAAAAATGGGTTCCTCATCTGTAAAATGGGTACATTATTTGCTCAGTCAAGTGCTGTAAAACTTTTTAAAATGAGATAATAAGATGCAATACTGCTTTAAAGATAAGAAAGTGTATAATATTTTCATTTGTATTTTAATAAAAGTACTACACAAGGAAATACAACACTTAGGAGATTCCGCAGTGTGTAAACTATCCTTATCTCAGAGTTAAAACTGAAGCACAAGGGTACATCTGTTAGAGCGAGAAATTGCATTGCTCTCTGGACCACAACTGCTCCAAAAAGTTTTGACTATAATTTGAGTTCTTTTCCCCCAAGACATCTCTAGGACCTTTATAGAGAAAGAGAAAGGAGCAGCATTTTGTCCAGTTAAGGACTGGTTCTGAACTTTCTTTCTAGGGTTCAGATATGCTTCTCCTATTTTAAAGAAGTATTGTAGTTTGTTATTGTTAAGACGTATTAAAACACAGCAATATAAAACAATCTTTCAAGTAAGATTTAATTTAAGGAAGGAAAAGAAAGTGTTCCATTGTTTTAAAAATGTTCAAAAAGATTGTAGTAGATACAAATAATATTAATACTAATGATAATGATGACATCCAGCATTAAGATATTGTATTCTATATGCCAGGCAGTTTTAAGTATATTTAGATGTGTTTGCCTGTGTTTAATCGTTTGCTTCATAATTTGAAAATTTTTAACTCAGATTCTCTTAAGAAGTACAAGAGGCCCTTTGGGAGACCTATACCATCCACTTCAATTTCCCACCAGTAAAGGAATTCAGTGATTTCTCAGATAACAGTGAAGAGTTATAAAGAATTTGGGAGGGAGAGGAGACGTAGAAAAACTTTCTATCCATTTGCCTTTCCAATTAGAGAATAATAATTTAACTCTGAACTATAATGCATATCCATCTCAAAGTGTTATTACTGGAAAATTATTATCCAAAAAAGTATTGTTGATGCAATTAAATCAGAAAGCCACCAGCGAACTAGTTAGATTAGATTCATTCTTAATCTAAAAGAATAGAAAGAGCCACATTAGAAAATACAACCATCTCAGGACAATGCTGGTGGCAGGTGTTTTCCTGAAAACTGCAAGGCTTTCAGCCCACCCCTGTGTGGGGTCATAGGCAAGAGGAGCTTTGAAAGATCAAGAAGCACTGCCTAGCACCAGTTTTCTATTGATTACAGTCCTTAGAAACTCTGAATATGTCGATTTTCACTATAATCACTAAATTTCATTAATTCTTAGACATTTACTGTAGCCAACAAGTCGTGATAATAATGATGACAATAATATATTTTTGAACCTTACTCTGTAGCAAGCCCTGTGCTGAATACTCTAGTGTATTGATGTCTTAATCCTCATACTAATAGAAGTATGAATCTCAGCCACAGAGACGTTAATTTCAACCCCCATCAGCCCATCTGCCGGTCGTCCTTATGTAGCCATCAGTCAAATGTGGTAGCATTGGCTCAAACCCTGGAAACTGGAGAATGAGGTAGCATAGGAGGAGGGCTAGTCAGGAAGGAGACTGGTGGGTTCAGTTTGAGTCATGGTGTGTTTGACATTAAGGCAGAATATCCACTCATCTGCAGATGCTAGGTAGGTGGATATGGTGAACTACTGCTGTTCAAGATCGGAGGTGGAGATTGAAGTCATAGAATATTGAAGAAGGCTGAAGATGGGCCATTGTTTGTTATAGGCAAAGGAAAGATTATAGATAGGAAAGCGTTCCCTTATTGCTCAGTCGTAACTAGTGGCAGTTAAATGAAATGCATTGGAATAAAGAATCACTTAGATAACGACCAATGATAGGGCAGCATTCCCTCTCCAATTTAAGTTGTTTTCCTGAAAACTTCAAAGTAAGAAATTCTATGGTTGGGTAACTTAAAATCTCATTGCAAAAGTAGGATGGGGGAACCAAGTTTGCAAGACCTCATAGATATTATCGTATTTTATAAAATCAAACAATGGTGGGCACATTAACCTAATAGAGTACCGTGACATTAAACACAGCCCCCAAATAAAGGGCACTGCACAATTAATCTCCTGCTTGCTAGACAGTTTCAGGATTTCTTTCTCATTTCATTGAAATGCTTATAAATTCATTGTGTATTATTGCAGATGATGTTATTTGCATTTCAAGAATATTCCTTTTATCCTGATTCTGATTTTTGCTCAAGTGTCTAGTAATTACTGATTTGGAGTTTACTCCTGCTTACCAGAAAAACTTGGATGTTTGTGAGGGAAAATGTGTGTAACTGAGTAGATCTCAAAACTTTCTTGTGCACAGGATCATGAAACGTTCATCAGAAGAGCGCAAAGCATTGCAACCTGGCTCTATCAGTTCCTCTGTTGGTTTCAGTTCTCTTCTCCCAGCAGATAATAGCTAATAGTTTAATGAATATTTCTTGAACATTTTCTGTGTGTCAAGAGTTGGGCTTAGTGCTTACTTGGTTTGTGCTAATTATCCTCACAACAACACTGCGAGGCAGGTATTATCACCTTCTTAGAGGTGGGGAAACTGACCCTTAGCCTGAAGTGGTCAAGGTTGTATCACCAGTCAGCGGTAGACACAGTTTTGAACCCAGGTTTGCCTTACCCTGAAGCCCTAAATCTTTTTTTTTTTTTTACATGGGCAGGCACCGGGAATCGAACCTGGGTCCTCGGGCATGGCAGGCAAGCATTCTTACCTGCTGAGCCACCGTGGCCCGCCCTGAAGCCCTAAATCTTAAGCTCTATTTCCAAAAAGCAGCGAGGTCGCTGCTCTGGGGCTGAGGCTTACTAGCCTGCAGCTTTCTTTATATACTCCAGCACAAACCTGGCATTATGGAAGAGGGCAGGAAGGAATATAGGGACTTCTCCACCATCCTCTACAACTTCCCAGGAGAGAAAAAGATTCCATTTTGACGACCTGATCATACAGGAAATCAGTTGCAGAAACTGTGAAAAAGAAATCACAGTGCTATTTCTTCTGTTTAAGAGTAAAAACAAAAAAAGTAAACATTTTTTCACTAGTAATGTAAAAAATATTTAATTTTAAAAATACTCTTTGGTATAAACCATAAGACAATGCCACTTCAAGACCACTATCCTACCTGCCTCATTTTCTCTGAGCTCACCAACAGGTGATTTGCTCATGTTGATATTTGCAAAGATCTTAATCACATTTCTCACTCCCCTTTGGTCATCTTCTTATTTTAAAGGATCAGGTATGGTTTATCTGTTGGTAATGTCTTAGTTAAAAATAATGCAGAAACACAACTTTACCCTCTGCTCCTCCTTGGTAACGTCTCAGTGGCTAGATCTCTTCAACAGTCCCTCTCTGCCCTTTTTTCTTCTTCTATGTGCTGATTTGAATCTGTGGTGGGGCCCAGGAAAGCGTTGTCCTTTGCTCCTCATTCAATATTGCTGGGTGGGAATTTGATTAGATTATCTCCACAAGGCTGTAACTCGGTCAATTGTGAGTATTAACCTTTGATTAGAAGGAGATGTGACTCCACCCATTCCAGGTGGGTTTACTGGAATCCTTTAAAAAGGAAAGCATTTTGAAGACAGACAGAGAGCCCATGCTGCCAGAGGCCCTCGGAGATGAAGAAGGGATACATCCCCAGGGGAGTTGCATGAAACAGGAAGCCTGGAGAGAAAGCTAGCAGACGTCTCCATGTTCACCATGTGCCTTTCCAGCTGAGAGTGAAACCCTGAACTTCATCGGCCTTCTGGAACCAAGGTGTCTTTCTCTGGATGCCTTAGATTGGACATTTCTATATCCTTGCTTTAATTTGGACATTTTTCATGGCCATAGAACTGTAAACTAGCAACTTATTAAATTCCCCCTTTTAAAAGCCATTCTGTTTCTAGTATATTGCATTCTAGCAGCTAGCAAACTAGAGCACTCTGCTTCCTTCAGTGTGTCCTGATGCCACATTTTCACTCAACTGGTTCAGTAATCCTGGGAGAAGTTAGACCACAGTGACAGGTGTCTCAGGGGCTGGAGGGCCAGATGGATCACAGAGAGTGTGAGCATTGGGGTGCATGAGGAAGGGTGTACCTCCAGTTTGCTGATGCTGCATCTCTCAAACCTAAACTGCAGGTTATCAGCAGCTCCATCCTCTATATTATCTCATTGCTCCCTTCCCAGTAGCCAGTTCCATCATAGGATTGATTCTAAATCATGATTGTCTGTCTTAGGATTGATTCTAAATCCACAGTAATGTGAACCTAAATTGTCAGGGTTCAGGAAAAGGTATGAAATCCTAAATATGAATATGAGATGTTTCTAGCTCCTGACTGCCACAAAGAGGTGGCTTTCCCTTATCTGTAACTGCATGGCCAAGATGATTAATGTACTACCAGTACCCAATGACATCAGCTGATCTGGGGGAGAGCTGGGAAGTGAAGTTGGTAGAACAGAAAAAAGGTGTGTGAGGTAGATTTTAGCTCAGGAGCCAGAGTACGAAACCAGGGGACAGAGGAATCTGGAGACAAAGTCACATAATAAAAGGAACTCTAACCTTAGTTGTGGTTCTGTGATGCCTAAGCTGGGCAACGAAGTTTAAAGGGTCAGCGATGAAGCTCATAATATTACTACTAGTGTTTCAAAGGAAATGTGGGGAGAAATTACTGTGATACACCTGAAGATCTCTCCTGTCCTAGATTCAGTGTGCCTTTTTACACATACAATTTTCTGTGAAGAGAAAAGCCATCTTAGAAGGGTGAGTATTTTTCATCCAGTTGTTTTTCATTGCTTAAAAAGCTTTCTAGTGTGGAAAGACTTCATATATCTATGCACCAGGAACTCCATGTTTTGGGATTAAGATCGGTGTTCCCTCAAAGTTTTTTTAAGAAACACCGTGTTCCATGACCCAAAGAATAGAAAATTGGAATCCATGTGAATACATAATCATTTAAAATAAAATAAAATCTTTCAAAAACATTTACCCGATGCTTTGTGCTGCCTGGCAGTCAGGCATTTTAAAGGCTCCTGCTTTCATTCCACCTCCTTCTGCCCTGACCGAGGACAAATCACTTCCTGGCTCTTCTCCACATGTTCCAACAGGACCCTCTGTTCAAGGAGCAGGGCACAGCCAAGTCTTCTAAGAGTGGCCTCTGCCCTTCCAGCCTGGAGGGGCTTCTTGCCTCCTTTCTCTGAACTCCTGTATAAGCTTGTCTTCTCTCCCACATGAACAATTCTCGTTTGTTGTTCACTCACTATAAATCTCACGTACAGAGATTTTCTTTACAGTACTCTTCAGTCATGTCATGTGGATAAGTCTTCCCCCTTCAAGAAGACTATTTGGAACAGGTTCCTTGTATTGTGCAAACTCCAAAAGCACGTCCAGCGCAGAGCAGGGCCCCAAGCAGGTGTTCAGTGAGGAAGTCATGGCTGGGAGGGTGCCTCAGTGCCACCCTTACACTAAGCTATTCAGGGTTGGGGCACGTGGTGGCTCAGCAGATTCTGTTTCCATGGTTTTATGTTAGGGCCCTCAATGGTGATTTCCTAGACCTCAAAAGTAGGAGAAAACATTCCTGACCAGGGTAGGTAGGAAGAGAGGTGAGAGGTGAAGACTTTTCCTTTCCAATAAGGTAGCTTCATCAACTACTGAACTGTCTGACAAATAGAAGCTTTAGTGGACAAATCCCTTAGAAATAATTAAGGAAGAAGAAAAAGTTTTTAAAAAACTGGGTTTCTGAATGGGAAAAGGTTAAATGGGGGAGATGTCATGCTTGTCCAGGATGGCCGAGTTTCACAGGATGGTGAATGGATAGGAGACCTCCCGGTGAGAACATACGACATTGTCCTGGGAGGGCAAGTCTCCTGGAGGCAGCAGTTGAGGGAGCCAAGGGACGCCTTGCATGCAACTTTTTTCCAGCTAGTGGGCTCCTCTGTCTGCCAGCTGCTGTCCCACAGCGGGTCTCCTTGGCAGGGTTCCCTTCCTCTGGTCATCCATCCAGGCTTTGCGCAGAGAAACAGAACCAACAGTAGAAATCTGTAAATATGAGGTTTATAAAGGTGTCTCACACAACCGCAGGCATGCAAGAATCCCAAATCTGTAGAACAGGCTGTGAAGCTGGCAGCTCCAATGAAGGGTCTGGACGAACTTCACAGGAGAGTTTGGCTGGCTGAAGAAGCAGTGAAAGAGTCTCTCTTCTTCCTTAAAAGTCTTCAACTGATGGAATTATCTTTTTTGTGGGAGACACACCTTAGTTGATAGCAGACATAATCAGCTACAGATGTAGTCAATTGACTGATGACTTAATATACCAGCCTTCCATTTTCTCAACCAGCAGTGAAACATCCTTGAGCAACGGTCAGGCCGGTGCTCGTCTGACCAGACAACTGGGCATCATCAGACGGCCAAGTTGACACCAGAACCTAGCCATCACAGTCCCTAATAGAATTTTGTACCAATTGAGCTTTCTAAATATTTACTTTATTATTATTTTTAATATATTTATTGAGGACTCTTCACACACATACATTCCATACATGGTGTACAATCAATGGCTCACAATATCATCACATAGTTGTGTATTCATCACCATCATCATTCTTTTTGAACATTTGCATCAGTCCAGAAAAAAGAAGTAAAAAGTAAAAAGAAAAACTCATACATACCATACCCCTTACCCCTCCCTCTCGTTGACCACTAGTATGTCTATCTACCCAATTTATTTTATCCTCTCTACACCCCCATTATTCATTTATTTATTTATTTATATTAATTTTAAAAAATTACAAGAAACAAACATTTCCAACACATACACTCAGCAGTTCACAATATCATCATATAGTTGCATATTCATCATCATGATCATTTCCCAGAACATTAGCATCAATTCAGAAAAAAATAAAAAGACAACAGAAAAATATAACAAACAGAAAAAAAAAATTTTACAGGCCATACCCCTTACCTTACTGATCCCTTTCATTAATCACTAGCATTTCAAACTAAACCTATCTCAACATTTGTTCCCCTATTATTTATTTTTATTCCATATGTTCCTCTCATCTGTTGACAAGTAGATAAAAGGAGCATCAGACACAAGGTTTTCACAATCACACAGTCGCATTGTGAAAGCTATATCATTATACAATCATCATCAAGAAACATGGCTACTGGAACACAGCTCTACATTTTCAGGCAGTTCCCTCCAGCCTCTCCATTACATCTTGGATAACAAGGTGATATCTACTTGCATAAGAATAACCTCCAGGATAACCTCTAGGCTCTGTTTGGAATCTCTCAGCCACTGACACTTTGTCTCATTTCACTCTTCCCCCTTTTGGTTGAGAAGGTTTTCTATCCCTTGATGCTGGGTCTCAGCTCATTCTAGAGTTTTTCTCAATCCCTTGATGCTGAATCTCAGCTCATTCTGGGATTTCTGTCCCACGCTGCCAGGAAGGTCCATACCCCTGGAAGTCATGTCCCATGTAGACAGGGGGAGGGTGGTGAGTCTGCTTGCTGTGTTGGCTGGAGAGAGAGGCCACCTCTGAGCAACAAAAGAGGTTCTCTTGGGGGTGACTCTTAGGCTTAATTTTAAGTAGGCTTGACCTATCTCCTGTGGGGTTAAGTTTCATATGAACAAACCCCAAGACTTGGGGCTCAGCCTATAGCTTTGGTTGTCCACACTGCTTGTGAGAATATCAAGAATTCAACTTGGGGAAGTTGAGTTTTCCCCCGTTCTCAGCATTTGCAAATACTTTTCCACTCACTGATCAAATCACTCTGGGATTCATCAGGGCATCACCTGGACAAACCAACAAAATCTCATGTCCTATACAAAGTTCCATGTACTTAAGGTGCTCAATCAACTATCTGCATAAGTTATATTAGGAGATGCACTAGTCAAAGTATAGATTTGTACCAAATAAACATTTTTTGCTTTAGTCTCACACAGTTGAAATTTTAAACTATTAAGTACCATCTATTTTCGGCACACTGCAGTAATGACATTCTTTTGTTCTTCCTCATGCAAAAACATTTTTTTAAATTTGTACATTTAGTCACTATCACTATACACTCTAGGCATTCCTAGATTACACCATCTCAATCTTTATCGTCTATCTTTCTTTGTGATTTCATTTATGCCCCAGCCCTCCTCCCTCTATCATTCTCATATGCAGCTTCATTCAGTGTTTTAACATAATTGTATTACAGTTAGGTAATATTGTGCTGTCCATTTCTGAGTTTTTATATTCAGTCCTGTTGCACTGTATATTGTTGCACAATCTGTATCCCTTCAGCTCCAATTACCCAATATCTTACCCTATTTCTATCTCCTGATGGTCTCTGTTACCAAGGAAATATTCCAAGTTTATTCACTAATGTCAGTTCATATCAGCGAGACCATACAGTATTTGTCCTTTTGTTTCTGGCTAATCACACTCAACATAATGACCTTAAAGTCCATTCATGTTGTTAAATACTTCATAACTTTATTCTGTCTTACAGCTGCATAATATTTCATCTTATGTAAATGTCACAGTTTGTTTAGCCAACTGTCTGTTGATGGACATTTTGGCTGTTTCCATCTCTTGGTAATTGTTAATAATGCTGCTATAAACATTGGTGTGTAAATGTCCATTTGTGTCCTTGGCCTCGAGTCCTTTGAGTAGAGACAGCATATAGATGGGTCCTGTTTTTTAATCCATTCTGCCAGACTATATCTTTTGATTGGAGAGTTTAATCCATTAACATTCAGTGTTCTTACTGCATGGGTAGTACTTTCTTCTACTATTTTACCTTCTGGATTTTATGTCATACCTAATTTTCCTTCTTTTTACCTTTACTCATAGTCTTCCTTTCTACACTCTTCTCCACACCTCTCTCTTCTGTCTTCGTATCTGTCTCGTTCCCTTTAGTATTTCTTGCAGAGCTGGTCTCTTGGTCACAAATTCTCTCAGTGATTTTTTGTCTGAAAATGTTTTAATTTCTCCCTCATTTTTGAAGGACAATTTTACTGGATATAGAATTCTTGGTTGGCAGTTTTTCTCTTTTAATAATTTAAATATATTATCCCACTGTCTTCTCGCCTCCATGGTTTCTGCTGAGAGATCTGTGCATAGTCTTATTGGGCTTCCCTTGTATGTGATGGATTGTTTTTCTCTGGCTGCTTTCAAGATCCTCTCTTTCTCTTTGACCTCTGACATTCTGATTATCAAATGTCTTGGAGTATGTCTATTTGGATCTATTCTCTTTGGGGTATGCTGCACTTCTTGGATCTATAATTTTAAGTCTTTCATAAGAGTTGGGAAATAGTCAGTGATAATTTTCTCCATTAGTTTTTCTTCTCCTTTTCCCTTCTCTTCTCCTTCTGGGACACCCACAACACATATATTTGTGCGCTTCATATTGTCTTTCAATTCCCTGAGTCCCTGCTCATATTTTCCCATTTTTTCCCTATAGTTTCTGCTTCTTGTCGGATTTCAGATGTTCTGTCTTCCGGTTCAGAAATCCTATATTCTGTCTCTCGAAATCTACCATTGTAGGTTTCCATTGTTTTTTTCATCTCTTCTACTGTGTCTTTCATTCCCATAAGTTTTGTGATTTGTTTTTTCAGACTTTCAGTTTCTTCTTTTTGTTCTTTCCTTGCCTTCTTTATATCCTCCCTCAATTCATTGATTTGGCTTTTGATGAGGTTTTCCATGTCTGTTCATACGTTGTGAATTAATTGTTTCAGCTCCTGTATGTCATTTGAATTGTTGGTTTGTTCCTTTGACTGGGCCATATCTTCAATTTTTCTAGTATGATTCGTTATTTTTTGCCAGCATCTAGGCATTTAATTACCTTAATTAGTTTATTCTGGATATTGCTTTCACTTCTTTTATCTAGAGTTGTCTTGCTGGATGAACTTGTTGTCTATCTTTTCTTTGACATTCCATTCAGCTTTATCTGGACCTTTAGCTTAAGTTTTGTTTAACAGAGGAGAATTTTTCAGTTCTTTTTTTCTTGTTTCTTGCCCTGCTTCTGTGGTACCTTTCCCCCATACACACTTAGGAGGGTCTACTTAGATATTATAGACCCCAGCCAGATTTTCCCAGACCAAATTGGTCTCCTATAAGGAGGAAAGAGTCACCTGTGTTGGTTTTCCCTGAGGGTGAGATCCAGCAAGTTGAAAGACTTTCCTGTGAAGTCTCTGGACTCTGTTTTTCTTATCCTGCCCAGTGTGTGGCGCTTGTCTGACTGCAGGTCCCACCAGCATAAGATGATGCAGTACCTTTAACTTTGGCAGGCTCTCCCTGCTGGGGGCATGGTGGAGACAGAGGAGGTTGTAGGATGGTTTTAATGGCTTCAAATTACCAAGCCCTGGTGTCTGAATTCCTTGATGGAGGGATTCCACCTGGGTGGGGCTTCACCCCTCCCCTGGGGAAGGCACAAGCTCCAGATAAGCCCCCCAAAGAGCTCACTTCTGCCTATGCCTGGGGCAGTTGCAGCCTGAAAAGGCCTGCCTCTGTATCCAGAGGCAGTCAAGCCTTTGTAGATACACAGCCACAAAAACCTCTGCTTCCTTCTTTTTTTCCCCTCTTGGTGCCAGGGCAAAAATGAGCAACCTCCGCTTTGATCAGGTTCACCTAAGCTGGGGGCCTATTTTTAGTAGTCAGAATTTGTTAATTAGTTCCACAATTGGCGTTTGATTGTGCCCAGTTCCTGCTGCTGGTAAAGTTCTTTCCTTTCCCCTCTGGGAAGTGGCCTGTGGGGGAGGGGCACTGGCCGCCGCAGCTTTGGGAACTCACAGTTCTGGGGGGTGCGCGCAGTTGGTCCAGCTGGTCCAGACTGGGGTACGCTGTGTGTCTGGTCACTATCATGGCTCCAGGAGCCATTCTGTAGTGTTTCTGGTTATTTAGTAGTTGTTCTGGAGGATGAACTAAAATGTGCACGTTGTTAAGCTGCCATCTTGACCCGGAAGTCTCCTCATTTATTTTTATCCATATTTTTTACTCATCTATCCATACCCTGGATAAAAGGAGCATCAGACACAAGGTTTTCACAATCACAGTCTCATTGTAAATGTTATATCATTATACAACTGTCTTCAAGAATCGAGGCTACTAGAACACAGCTCTATAGTTTCAGGTACTTCCCTCCACATGCACTAGTATCACTTCACCATTTTTGCCTGCTGTCTGTGTGACCTGGGGCAAGCTGCTGAACGTCTCAGTTTCTCTACCTGCAAAATGGGGATAATGATAATGACTATCTCAGAATGCTTTTGCATAGATGAAAGAAGTTTACGCATGTGAAGAAACTAGCATAGAGCCCATTGGACACGAATCATCCAATAGCTGTTATTTTAAAAGTAAGAATTATTATTGAGTCACTCATTTTGTTCTTATTTTAATAATAATGGTTATTAGCATTTATTAAGTAATACATTTTATTATTTAATAAGAATTGTTTTAATAATTATTGACTATTATAATTTAATAATAGGACTGTTCTTATTAAAATAGGAATTAAGAGAAGAATGTTAGGTTAAAATCGGGTGCTTTGGAGTCATGTAGGTGTGGATTCCTGGCTCCAGTACCTTCTAGCTTTTGGATATGTCTGAACAACTCAATCTGTCTGGGTCTTGGTCTTGTCTTGGTCTTGTTTTGGGGTGGGGAGGAGTAGTGCATGGTCGTGGAATTGAACTGGGTCTCCTGCATGGAAGGCAAGCACTCTACCACTGAACCACCATGCACCCTATGTCTTGGTTTTTTTGATCTGTTAGATGGGAATAAAAATAATTACCTCTAAAAATTGTGTAAATATGTATTGAACTAATATATAGAAAATATATTAGCTGTTCAACAAATAATAAAAACTCCTCAAAACACAGTGGCTGAAATTAAGAAGAGAGGGATTTTATTTCTCATATAACAGTCTGAGCTGAACTGTCTGGGCTGAGCCCTCCGAGTTGACAAAGCTGCTCTATTCCACAAGATAATTTGCATCCCAGCCCCCTTCACCCTTGTTTCTCTGCCCTCCTGCAGATTTGTCCTAATCTGCAAAGTCGAAGTGGGGCTGTTGCAGGTAGGAAAAGGAAGGAGAAAATCCAGGATTAGTGATTTTCTTTTAAGCAAGTGACATGAAAGTTAGGAAGTTATTACATCACATCTCTCATTTTTTTAAGAACTTGATCACTTGGCCATCCCTAACTCACCAGGAAGCTGGGAGACATAGTGTTTGGCTTGGCAGCCTGTGCTTGATCAGAATTCTGTTATTGTGGAAGAAGGGGAAAATAGATTGCCAGGGAGATTTACACCCGTGGGAGTCATGTCCCATGTAGCAGGGAAAGCAGTGAGTTTACCTGTGGAGTTGGCGTAGAGAGAGAGTCCACATCTAAGCAACAAAAGAGGTTCTCTGGAGGTGACTCAGGAATAATTATAAGTAGTCTTAGCTTCTTCTTTGCAGGAATAAGATTCATAAGGGCAAACAGCAAGATTTAGGTCTTGGCTTATTAAACTGGTAGTCCCCAGATGCTTGAGTATATCTGCTTTTCTCCAGTTGGAGAAGTTTAATTTTCTACATTTTATCCCAGTCCCTCAAGGGGATTTTGCAAATATGTTCTTATCTCTGCCCAGATCACTCTGGAATGTATTGGGCATCACACCAATCTGTACAAACCAACAAGATCTCACTCTCTATTCAAGGTTCCATGTAACTGTGGTGCTCAAATAAACTGACCATACAAGTTAAATTAGATAGTATGCCACAGAAAATGTAAATTCGCACCAAATAAACACCCTTTCCTTTAGTCTCACACAGAAGTTGAAGTTTTAAAATACAGTTAATATCATCCTTTGCTGTTTTCTCTGATTTACATCGGTCCTAACTAGATCAGATTAATTCATATCTCTCACTGAAGTCTGATCTCTTTTTCACCTTTTCAAACAGTTGCTTTATGGAGTAATGCTGACTTTCATAGTTGCAGAACTCTACTGCTGAGTCACAGATGTCACACAGATACCCAATAGTTGTACACAAAGAGCTCAGCATCTCAGAATTTAGAACTAGCAGTTACAATTCAGGAATAGATGTGACTGCTGTAAGAGCTTACAATCTAGAAACCTTTACAATAAGCCTTCCTCTGATATTGAATTCCACATTCAATACTCAGAGTTTGCACATGATAGTTAGTACATGTTAGTGAGGCGTAATAATATTTGTCTCTTTGTTCCTGCCTTATTTCATTCAACATATTGTCCTCAAGGTTCATTCACCTAGTTGTATGGCTAGCAACCTCATTCCTTCTTATAGATGCTCAATGTTCCCTTGTACGTATTCATCAGTTAACCCTTCAGTCATTAGTTGCTGGGTCCTTAGTATATCCATTCCAAATCATGAGTACTGCCACCATAACACCAGTGTGCAGGTGTCCATCCATGTCCCTGCTTCCAGTTCTTTCAACTATATACCTAATAACTAGGTTGCAGGATCATATAACAACCCTATACTTAGCCTCCTGTGGAACCACCACACTGCCCTCCAGAGGGGCTGCACTATTCTACTTCCCTGCCAACAGGGAATAGGTACATCCTTCTCTTCACATTTTCTCCAGCACTTGTATATTTCTGTTTATTTTTAGACCAGAATGGGTGCATTTGGGTGGTATGGCCATAGACTGCTTATTTTTAAACAATTTTATTCACACACCATAGAATTCATCTTAAGTAAACAATCAATGGTTCCTGGTATAATCACATAGTTATGCATTCACCACCACAATATATATGAGGTCATTTTTATTTCTTCCACAAAGAAAGAAGAGCAAAAAAAAAAAGAAAAAAAACAAACAAACAAAAAAGAAAGGATTAAAAAACAATAGAACAAAATAAAAAAGAAAAACAACATCACCATGAATCCCATACCCTCCTCTGTATCTCCCTCTTATTGACATTTAGCTTTGGTATGTTGCCTTTGTTATATGTAATGGAAACATATGACAATGTTACTGTTAACTATAGACACTACTTTGCATTGATTGTATTTTTTTTATATATTATCCCATTTTGAATACCTGCATTATTGACATTCATTTGTTCTCCTTCACCTAAAAACATTCTTATATTTGTAGGTTTAATCACCATCATTGTTCACTCTAGGTTTAGGTAAGTGGTACAGTCCTAATCTTTGTCTTCTATTTTTCCTTCTGGTTTCATACAGTCCCCTACCTCACCTTGCTCTTTCAACCATGCTCACACTCAGTTTTGTGCAGTGCACTTACAATATTGTGCTAATAACAGATAGTGTTCTGCTATCCATTTCTGGATCTTTACAACCAATCCTTTGAACATTCTGTACTCCTTCGGCATTAAATGCCCAATCTCTACCATCTTTCTATCTCCTGATAACCTATGTTCTCAACTTTAACTCTTAAAGTTACCTCATTAATATTAGTTCATATTAGTGAGATGATACACTATTTGTCCTTTTGTTTCTGGCTGATTCCACTCAAAATAATGTCTCAAGTTTCATCTACATTGTTGTCTGCATCATGACTTTATTCTGATATATCCTATCTTATTAATTTTCTATCTCTTTTTACCTTTACTGATAGACTTCATTTCTATACCCTTCTCCAGGCCTCTCTTTCCCATCTTTTCCTATTTGCCCATAGTGCCCCCTTTAGTATTCTTTAGATCAGGTCTCTTGTTCGCATTCTCAGTATCTTTTATCTGATCTTCCTCATTTTTGAAGGACAGTTTTGCCAGATGTGGAATTCTTGACTGGCAGTTTTTATCCCTCAGTATCTTGAATATATCATACCATTGCCTTCTTGCCTCGATGATTTCTGCTGAGAAACTCACACATAGTCTTACCATACTTCCCTTGTATGGGATGGATCACTTTTCTCTTGCTGCTTTCAGAATTTCTCTTTATGACATTTGACAATCTGACTAGTATATGTCTTGGTGTAGGTCTATTTGGATCTGTTCTGTTGGGTGTATGCTGTACTTCTTATATCTGTAATTTAATGTCTTCATAAATTTCAGTGTTTATTTCCTCCATTATTCTTTCTGTCCCCTTTCTTTTCTCTTCTCCTCTGGAATGCCCATAACATATATATTCATCTGCATCATGTCATTCAATTCCCTGAGACCCTGCTCATATTTTTCCATTCTTTTCCCTGTTTATTTCTTTGTGGTGTAGGATTTCAGGTGTCCTACCCTCTAGTTCCCTAAGTCTTTCTTCTGCCTCTTCAAATCTGCTGTTTTTCTTCTCTTTCGTTTTTTCTTCAAATTTGCATTTTTCTTCTCTTCTGTTGCACCTTTCATTCCCATAAGTTTTGCCATTTGTTTTTTCAAGCTTTTAATTTCTTCTTTATGGTTGCCCAATGTTTTATTTATATCTTTCATCTGTTTTGATTTTTAAATTGATTTAGCATGCTTGTTTGAGCATCTTTCATTTGCTGTTTCAACCTTTGTATCTTGTTTCAAGTGTTAGTTTTTTCTATTGACTGGGCTGTATCTTTGTTTTTCCTAGTATGACTTATAATTTTTTACTGGTATCTTGGCATTTGATTTCCTTGATTAATTTATTCTCGAGATTGTTTCCACTCTTTGCCTGGGGTTTTCTTGTTGGTTGGCTTTGCCCTCTCTCTATTCTTTGGCATTCAGTTTAACTAATTCTAGACCTTCAGCATAGCTTCTGTTTAACCTATCAGAATTTTTCAGCTCTTGTTTTTCTGTTTTTTGCTCTGCCTACAAAGAATCTTTTGTGAAGAGGGTCTCCTCATATATGATCAATCCAACCACGTTTTCCCAGTTAAGGAAGGTCCAGGTCTCAGGAGGAGGGTGTAATCAGTATCAAGTTTTTCTGAGAATGAGGCCCAGCAGATTGTCTGACTGTCTGGGGAGCCTCTAGATTCTGAGTTTTTCTTATCCTGCCCAGTAGGTGGCTCTCCACCATCGTAAAGTGTCGAGAAGCCTTTAATTCTCAGCCTTCCATGGGTGTGGTTGAGACAGAGGCTTTGATGGAACACAAACTTAACTGTTTCTGTTTTCCAGCCCTTGGGGTCTGAGTTCCCTGAAGGAGGGCCACCACTTGACATGGGCCTTGCCCCTACTTTTCTTGGGAAGGTATGCCCTTTAGGGAATTATCTCCTTTACCTGATTTGTTACTTTATCTCCCACACTTAGCTGAACCCCACCCTTGCCTGGATTAGTACTGACAATTGAATATGCCTGAGGCTTTCTTTAATGTGCTACTTAGAGTACTTAGAAATGACAGAGAAAGAGAAAATTAAAGAAAATAATATAAAATCCATTTTTAGAGCCAGTCTTCCCAGCTCTCAAGATTTGCTAGTCAAGAGCTGGAGTTGGTATCTGGTTCTATGTGCCATTTTCTTGTGGTTCTATGTGCCCCTTTCCCAGTATTCTGAGCTCAGCCAACTCCAGAAGCCCTGTCTCCTCTCTGCTGGGATGGATCTCATGGTTACTTTCCTGTTTTCTTTATGTTTATCTGGGCTCAGAGCTTGTATTCTGCATCCAAATTTGTTAATTAAAACTGCAACTGGAGCTTGATTGAGCTACCTTCCCTTGCTCCTAGTAGAGAGCATTTCTGTTTTCCACAGGGAAGAGAATGCAGATCAGCTTTTGCCAGTGGAGATGGGGTGCCAGCCTCTGCAGTCTGGAGGATTAATTTACAGTTCTCTGCAGTGATCTCAGCCCTTCCATCCATTCCAGATTGGTGTACGATGTGTATCTAGCCATGGACGTCCTCTAAACTTGTTCCAGACAGTTCCTAGTTATTTACTAGCTGCTCCAGAGAACTAACTAAATTGCACACCTTCCTACACTGCCATCTTGCTGCCATAAAATCCATCCTTATGGCTTTAACGTCACACATTTTGTATACCTACACCATATTTTCTCTAAAATTTCATCTTAAAGTTTCTATTTGCCTATCAGGCATCTTCACCTGAATGGCCTACAGATAGCTCCAACAAAATGCACCTAAAATTGAGACAGTTATGCCAGTCTTCTCCTTATGCTGTACTTTCTATCTCAGTTAGGAATATTATCATCCACACTACACCCCAAGCAAAGATTTTGGAGTCCTGTTTACCCATGGCTATTCCTTTCTCTCTTACCTCTACTCCCTAGAATTGAATTGGTTACTAATGTCTTCTAACTCTGCAATGTATTTTGAATCCATTCTCTTTTCTCCATTTCTTCTATCACTGCCATAAACTCTTTTAAAAAATTACCTCTGGTGTTAGCACGTTATTGCTTTTAGTTTTTACTCACCTGCTTTTTTTTTATGAAGAGCAATTTTAGTATTGTTATAACAGACATAACTAATTGTAGACACAATAATTTAAAACAAGATTGTTTAAACTTATTTTTCATTCCTGCTGTTGTATTCTCAGCATGTACAGTTAAAATAACTACTCTAAATTTTCTATTCTTGAAGAAGAAATAGTTAGAAATAAACTTGTTATAGTAAATGATCATCTGTGATTAATATGACCCCCCCCCCCCCGGCTATAAGCACTCTAAATTAAAGGATAATTTCTTTAGGTTGTGTATTAGTCAGGATTCCTTAGAGAAATAGAATCAAGAGGAGATATCTGTAAATATGAGATTTATAAAAGTGTCTCATACAACTGTGGGGACGCGAGAGTCCAAAATCTGTAGAATAGGCTGAGAGCCTGGCAGCTCTGATGAAGGGTTTCCACGAACTCCATAGGAGAGGCTGGTTGGCTGAAGAAGCAGCGAAAATTCCCTTCTCCCTTAAAACTTTCCAACTGATTGGAACAAATCCAATTGATTGGATTCTTTCACTTGTGGAAGACACACCCTTAGTTGATTGTAGATGTAATCAGTCACAGACGCAATCGACTGACTGATGATTTAATGTACCAGCTTTCTGGTTTATCAACCAGCCACAAAATACCCTTGCAGCAATGGTTAGGCCAGGATTTGCCTGCCCAGATAACTGGGCACCATCACCTAGCCAAGTACTCACCTGCTTTTCAAAACACACCCTGAGCTTGTTAGTTTCTCATTTAAAATGAGAGCAACAACATTTAATGACTGTCCTTGGCCATTAGGATACTGTTTACTTAGGTTATTGAATCTCCTGCCAAGCTAGAGAAGGGACAGAAAGGCAACTGGGACAGCAGTTCCAGGATGTAAGTGACCTAGGAGGGTCTTCTACACCACATAGGGAGGCCCTGGTTGCAAAAGCTGAAGACTTGAGATGCAGAGGGCCGGAGACTGTCCAGTTAGTGCAAACAGCCTAATACACCCCTTTCCAAATGGAAGCTCAGAGCCCTCAGGAGTGCACGGACAGGAACACAAGAACAAGGAAGTAAGCGAAGCCACTTTCCTTGAATGCGCTACCTCACGTGTGCTGCCCCTACCACTGCCCCACGATTCACCCCACGCTCCATGCACCTGAACCCTGTCTCCTGGCCCCCACACTGTGCTCTAAGCACCCCTGCCCCGAACCACCACACACGTGCACACATGCCCAGCCCACCTCTCCCATGTAAGTGCACGGTCTCACTCCACCCCTCCTGAGACCCTCACACCTGTGCCCAGCCCCTCAATCCACCCCTTCCAGCTCCCTGCAGGTGGTCATTGGTGCATCAAGGCTGTGGCACTTACCTTCACATCCAGGTTACACTCTCCCCCAGCCCATACAGTCAGGCAAACCCGCCCAACCCCCCTAACCTCTGTGTACGTGTACATTAGATTACAGACCTCCAGATTCTCAAACGTGCATGCACACCCCCGTCACATCTCCCAGCTCTGGGAAAATGCTGAAATATGCATCCAGACTACACCTGCCCCCAGCCTATGCAGGGCAACTCAGGCCTGCTGCTCCTGAACTCTGTGCATGCACACACCAGGGCCCTGGAGCACAGGTGTGTGTGTGCACACACACAGCCATATCCTCCCTGCTGGGCACCCACGCATTCGTGCACTGACCTCTTGACCCTTGCACCCAACCCCCCTGACTCGCACACATGCACATCCTTGACCTACCCACTGGCACAAGTGCCCTTTTCCCACACCTGGCAGGTGCTTACGTGAGCATCTATGCCACATAGCCCCCGCCCGGCACACGCAAGCACCCCTGCCACAGCCCCCCACATCTGCACACCCAGTTCACAGTCCTGCCCATCCAAAATCATTCACTCCTGACCCGTGTCCTGCAACCCCCATGACAGGAGCCCTGCCCATACACACTTGCACATCGCATCCTGGTCCTGCTAGACCCTCCCCCCCTGCAAGGATGACACCCATGCCCTGCCTTCCCTGTGCTCCAAACTCTGAGCCACCGACCCCACACCCTGATACCCATGTCCCCCATGCTCCATGCACCCACCCACATCCTGCCTGTGCACCAGCCTTTGTGCATCTGCATAGCCCCTCATCCAACTCCTACTATGCCCTGCCTCTGTGTTCCCCATGCTGTACCCTGCTCCTGTGCTCCAAGGCCTGCTTGAGCTGTACCCCACACCCACGGCCCCCGCACTACATCTCCATAGCCCCACACCCCACTCCCCATGTACACAGACACCAGCATAGTGTTCCTGACCCAAGGCCTATACCTGTGCTGCAACCATCATCACACTGTTGTGTCTTGTCCTACGCCCTATACCTACTCCACATCCATCCTGCAAATATAAAGGATGACATCCATGCCCTGCCTTCCCTGTGCCCCAAACTCTGAGCCACCTACCCAGTAGTCATTTTGACTATGGAAGAAAGTCAGCTTCAAAAGTAACCTTGTTACGAGATATTTACATATCTCAAAGACAACAGAAGATTGCTAAGCATATTAAGATGCAGACAAATATCACTAAGCATATTAAGATGCAGACAAATATAATGACCAAATTAAAACACCAGAGGAGATACAGACTTTGCAATAAACATTCAAAGATGTTCATATAACTATACCAAATAAAGTCAGTGGGATGACTAACGACATAAAGGAGATCAAGAAGACACTAGAAAAGTGTAAAGAGGACCTTGAAAGAATATATAAAAATAAATAACAGATATCACAGAGATTAAACATGCTGTGGACCAAATAAAAAATATACTTTAGACACACAGCAGCAGATTTGAAGAGGCAGAAGAAATAATAAGTGAACTAGAGGACAGGACAACTGATTTCAAACACACAAAAGAACAAATGGCAAAAAAGATGGAAAAATTTGAATTGGGTCTCAGGGAAATTATAGTCAAAACAAAGCACACAAATAGAAGAATCATTGGTGTCCCAGAAGGAGAAAAGAAAAGTAATGGGTCAGGAAGGGTAGTTGAGGATATAATACAGGAAAACTTCCCAACCCTTATAAAGGGCATAAATATGCAAATCAAAGAAGCCCCCCAAAACCCCAAATAGTATAAATCCAATTAGGCCTTCCCCAAGACACATACTAATCAGTCTTTCAAATGTTGAAGAGAAGCAGAAAATCCTGAAAACAGTAACAGAAAAACAATCTAGTACGTACAAGAGAAACAACATAAGACTGAGTTCGGACTATTTGATTGAAACTATGGAGGCAAGAAGGCAGTGGTATGATATATTTCAGGTCCTGATAGTGAAAGACTTTCAAATAAGAATTCTGTACCCAGCCAAATTGTCCTTCAAAACTAAGGGAAATTAAAATTTTCACAGACAAACAAATGCTAAAAGAATTTATCAATGAGAGACTGGCCTTACAAGAAATACTAAATGGAGTTCTGCTGGCTGAAAAAAAAAAAAAAAAACAGACAGGAGATAGAAGTCTGGAGGAGGGCACAGAATTGAAGAGTACTAGTAAGGGTAACTTAAAGGATAAAAGGAGAAAGGGGTAAAAGAATATATACATCTGACAAATAAAATCTAAAGGATCAGATGGTGGATTCAAGAAATGCTTTTACAATAATAACTGTGAATGTTAATGGACTAAACTTACAAATCGAAAGACACAGATTGGCAGACTGAATTAAGATATACAATCCAGCATTATGCTGTTTACAACAGACTCATATTAGAGGGCATAATTTTGGAAAGAGCCATGAGAGCCCACAGAGCCAGAGACCTTTGGAGATGTAGAAGGAAAACACCCCCAGGGGAGGTTCATGAAACAAGAAGACTGGAGAGAAAGCTAGCAGATGTCGCCATGTTCACGATGTGCTTTTCCAGCTGACAGAGAAACTCTGAACATCAAAGGCCTTCTTGGGCCAAAGTATCCTTCCCTGGATGCTTAGATTGGACATTTCTATAGCCTTGCTTTAATTTGAATATTTTCATGGCCTTAGAATGGCAAACATGCAACTTAATAAATTAGAATAGTAAACATGCAACTCAATAAATTCCCCCTTTTAAAAGCCACTCCATTTCAGGTATATCACATTCTAGCTGCTGGAAAATTAGAAAACATCCCCCAAACACCAGGGTATACATTCTTCTCTAGTGCTTATGGAACATTCTCCAGGATAGACCACATACTGGGGCACAAAACAGGTCTTTATAAATTTGAAAACATTGAAATTATTCAAAGCACTTTTTCTGATCATAAGGGAATAAAGCAGGAAATCAATAACTGCCAAAGAACAAAAACTTTCACAAATAAACAGAGATTAAATAACAAACTCTTAAACAACCAGTGGGTCAAAGAAGAAATTGCTAGAGAAATCAGTAGCCATATGGAAATGAATGAAAATGAGTATAAAACATATCAGAACTTATGGGATGATGTAAAGGCTGTGCTGAGAGGGAAGTTTATTGCCCTAAATGCCTATATTAAAAAAGATGAAAGGGCAAAAATCAAGGACTTAATTTCCCACTTGGAAGAACTTGAGGAAGAACAACAAATTATCTCCAAGGCAAATAGAAGAAGAGACATAATGAAGGTTAAAGCAGAGTTAAGTGAATGGGGGAACAAAAGAACAATAGAGATAATCAAAAAAACCAAAAGTTGTTTCTTTGAGAAAAATAAATAAAGTCAATGGATGCAAATAAACAAACTCAGAAATGAGAGGGGGATCATTACCACAGACCTTGAAGAAGTAAAAAAATATCGTAAGAGGTGATTTGATGTATATGAACAACCACATGCCACAAACTACACAACTTAGATGAAATGGACAAATTCCTGGAAACACATGAACAAGTTACACTGAGTCTAGAAGAAATAGAAGATCTCAACAAACCAATCACAGATAAAGAGAGTCAATCAATCATCAGAAATCTCCCTACAAAGAAAAGCCCAGGGCCAGATGGCTTCACAGGGGAATTTTGTCGAACATTCAAAAACAGAAAAAAAAAACTGACACCAATCCTGCTCAAACTTTTCCAAAAATTTAGAAAAAAGGAACACTACCTAACTCATATTATGAAGCTAGCATCACTTTAATTCCAAAACTGGGTGAAGATGTTATAAGAAAGGAAAATTACAGGCCAATCTCCATAATAAACACAGATGCAAAAATTCTCAACAAAACACTAGCAAATTGAATCCACCAACACATTAAAAGAATTATACACCATGACCAAGGGGGGTTTATACAGAAATGCAAGGATGGTTCAACACAAGAAAATAAATTGATGTAAGAGAGCACATTAACAAATCAAAAGGGAAAAATCACATAAGAAAAAGCATTTGACAAAATTCAACATTCTTTTCTGATAAAAACACTTTTGAGGGAGACATGGGTATCAGGGTGTGGGGTAGAAATCAAAGATAACTTCCTCAATATGATAAGAAGCATATATGACAATTCCATGGCCAGCATCATACTCAATGGAGAGAAGCTTAAAGCTTCCCCCCTAAGATTGGGAATGAGACAAGCAGACCCTGTGTCACCACTATTATTCAACATTGTACTAGAAGTTCTAGCTAGAGCAATCATGCAGGAAAAAGAAATAAAAGGCATCCAAATTAAAAAGGAAGAAGTAAAACTTTCATTCTTTGCAGATGATATGATCTTATACTTGGAAAATCCTGAGAAATCTACAACAAAGTTACTTGAGCTAATAAACAAATTCAGGAAGGTGGCAGGATATTAAATTAATGTGCAAAAATCAATAATGTTTCTATACACAAGTGATGACT
This sequence comes from Tamandua tetradactyla, assembly GCF_023851605.1. Lineage (NCBI taxonomy): Eukaryota > Metazoa > Chordata > Mammalia > Pilosa > Myrmecophagidae > Tamandua > Tamandua tetradactyla. Next base: position 27,142,613 of record NC_135348.1, on the reverse strand, counting down.
TAGCTGAGGAGTCAATTAAGGTAAAAATTCCATTCAAAATTGCAACTAAAATAATCAAATATCTAGGAATGAACTTAACTAGGGATGTAAAGGATTTGTACACAAAAAAATACATAAAGATGCTGAAAGAAGTTGAAGAAGCTCTAATAGGTGGAAAGACATTCCCTGCTCATGAGTAGGAAGGTTAAATATAGTTAATATGTCAATTCTATCCAAATTGCTCTACAGACTCAATGCAATGCCAATCAAAATTCCAACAACTTACTTGGAAGATTGGAAAAGCTATTTACCAAATTCATTTGGAAGGGAAAGAGATGCTAAATAGTTAAAAGCATCCTAAAAAAGAAGAACAAAGTGGGAGGATCATCACTTCCTGATTTTAAAACTTATTGTAAAGCCACAGTGGTCAAAACTGCATAGTACTGGCACAAAGATGGAAGTATTGACCAATGGCATTGAATCAAGAGCACAGAAATAGACCGCCAAGTCTATGGCCAACTGATCTTTGACAAGGCTCCCAAATCCACTGTACTGGGACAGAATAGTCTTTTCAATAAGTGGCATAGGAGAACTGAATATCAATAGCCAAAAGAATGAAAGAGAGCTTTTATCTTACACTCTATACAAAAATTAACTCAAAGCAGATCAAATACCTAAATATAAGAACCAGTACCATAAAGCTCCTAGAAGAAAATGTAGGGAAACATCTTTAAGACCTAATAATAGGAGGTACTTTCCTAAACTTTACATCCAAAGCACAAGCAACAAAAGAAGAAATGGATAAATGGGAACTCCTCTAAATCAAATGCTTCTGCACCTCAAAAAACTTTGTTAAAAAAGTGAAGAGGCATCCAACTCAATGGGAGAAAATATTTGGAAATTACACATAGGATAAAGGTTTGATATTCTGTATTCATAAAGAAATCATAAAGTTCAACAACAAAAGAACAAACAACCCAATTATAAAATGGGCTAAAGATATGAATAGACATTTTTCTGAAGATCAAATATAGATGGCTAAGAAGCACATGAAGAGAAGCTTATTTTCATTAGCTATAAGGGAAAGGCAGATCAAGACTATAATGAGATCCCACCTTTCTTAGGACACACCTTTAAGAATGGCTACTATTAAACAAACAGGAAAATACAAATGTTGGAGAGGATGTGGAGAAATTGGGACCCTTATGCCTTGTTGGTGGGAATGTATAATGATTCAGCTGCTATGGAATACTGTTTGGCGTTTCCTTAGGAAACTAAATATTGGATTGCCCAGCAATGCCTCTACTCATTATATACCCAGAAGAGCTGAAAGCAGTGACACAAACAGACATTTGACCACCAATGTTTATAAAAGCATTATTTACAATTGCCAAAAGATGGAAACAGTCCAAGTGCCCATCAACAGATGAGTGGATTGACAAAATCTGGTATATGCATACGATGGAACATTATGCAGTAGTAAGGTGAGTAACGTCCTGACACAGTACAAGATGGATGAATCTTGAGGAGATAATGTTGAATAAAATAAGCCAGACACAAAAGAATAGATGCTGTATGGTTCCACGTTTTGACCATGGTAAAGGTAAAATTAGAGGCTTATAATACAAAATACAGGGAACCTAGAGATACACAGAAGCTAGAGAAGGATGAATGCTTAGCAAATAAGGTTGAACTCAAATGTAAGGGAATAAATAGAAGCAAAAGCAGTTCACTAGTGGGTCTATAAGTAATAGTACCATATTGAAGATGAACATGCGTGAAGGGGGTTGTATAGACCTTTGTGTTCACCAATTAACATTACAAATATAAATAAATTATTGCGTGCACTACTTCAAAGATATGAATCTTGTATAAACAGTGTATAAATTCAGGGTATAGAGAGAAAACTGCTATTGCATGCTATGGGCTATGTTTAACAGGAAAATATCAGCAGTACCACAGCAACAACAGGGATAAATAATGGGGAGAGGGACAAGAGTTATGGGGAGGTTTAAATTTTCTATTTGGTGAGGTGTGTTTATTGGTTATCTTTCTCTTGGGAACAATGAAATTATCTAAAATTGAGAGTGTTGATGGACTGTTGACTATGGACATTATACATGATGTCCAGTGAATGGAGGTGGCTGAAGGATGCACTGACTGAGAAGTAGATTGGTGAACAATGGTGTATACATATGATTGAATATTGTGCTGGTTCAAAAAGAAATGATGTTATGAGGCATGCAATATCATGAATGAACCGGTGGGACATTTCATGAGGCAAAATAAATCAGAAACAAAAGATCAATTATTATATGATCTCCTTTAGGAAATACTTATAAGAAAACAGGGGCCTAAATTATAAGTTCTTATAACAATCGCATTTAGTCTGAAGTGGTTATTACTATCTCTGGATTTTGAGAGGTTGTGTTTTTTTGGGGGGTGCATGGTCTGGGAATTGAACCTGGGTCTCCTGCATGAAAGGCAGGCATTCTACCACTGGACCACCCAGGAGAGACTGTTTTGCATATGTAAAACCTGGTATTTAGAGATGAGAACAAAGCCAATCAGGTCGTAATTAAGGTAAGTCAGAATACAGGATTATTGTCTATATTTTAGACATCGTCTATATTTTAGAACCCCATCTGCTCTTTGAGACCAAAGGAAGAGAGATTTATTTTGCTCAGAAACCAAATTTTCTGTAGCACATAATCTAACTCAGCCTGTCTGGATGGATCATTTAAACAATCCATTCACAGGGAGCCTAGAATAAGAATGAGAGCCTTTCCTCTCTCTCCAGCCAACACAGCAAGCAAACTCACCAACCTCCCCCTGTCTACGTGGGACATGACTCCCAGGGGTGTGGACCTTCCTGGCAATGTGGGACCAAAATCCTAGAATGAGCTGAGAGTCAGTATCAAGGGATTGAGAATTCAGTATCAAGGGATTGAGAAAATCCCTAGAATGAGCTGAGACTCAGCATCACAGGCTTGAGAAAATCTTATCGACCAAAAGGGGGAAGAGTGAAATGAGACGAAATAGAGTGTCAATGGCTGAGAGATTCCAAACAGAGTCAAGAGGTTATCCTGGAGCTTATTCTTATGCATTAAATGGATATTACCTTGTTAGTCAAGATGTAACAGAGAGGCTGGAGGGAAATGTCTGAAAATGAAGAGCTGTGCTCCTGTAGCCATGTTTCTTGAAGCTGATTGCATAATGATATAGCTTTCACAATGTGACTGTGTGATTATGAAAACCTTGTGTCTGATGCTCCTTTTACTTACCTTATCAACAGACGAGTAAAGCATATGGAATAAAAATAAATAATAGGGGGAACAAATGTTAAAACAAATTTAGATTGAAATGCTAGTGATCAATGAAAGGGAGGGGTAAGGGATATGGTATGTATGAATTTTTTTCTGTTTTCTTTTTATTTCTTTTTCTGAATAGATGCAAATGTTCCAAGAAATGATCATGATAATGATATGCAACTATATGATGATATTGTGAATTACTGATTATATATGTAGGACAGAATGATCAAAAGTCAAGAATGAAAAAAAAAAGAATGAGAGTCTTTAATCCTATATAGCTTAATGTAATGCCTGGGTACATCCTGGAGTATATTAAACAGTTAATCAAAAAGTATTGGCAAAGTCCCTTGAAGGATGGGAGAAAAAATATGGAATTATTAAACTTTATCACCAGGGAATCCCCTGATACTGTGTCAAATATTAAGGACACCCAAACCAATAGGCTTAGCCCTTGATCTTGAGTCTCACTCTTGTGAAACTTATGTAGGTTGCAGAGAAGCTTAGCATACCTATAGGCATTCCTAAGAACTACTTCTGGAGGACCTCTTTTGTTGCTTAGATGTGGCCTCACTCTCCCTAAGTCCAGTTCTGCAAGTGAAATAATTTCCGTCCCCTCTACATGGGGCATGACATCCAGCAGTGAAAATCTCCCTGACAGCGTGGGATCAACAGTGCCATCCTGACCAAAAGGGGGGAATAGATGTGATACAAAATAGATGTGATACCAAAAGGTATCAGTGGCTGGGAGAGTTCAAAGAGAGTTGAGAGGCTACTCTGGAGGTTACTCTTACACAAGCTTCAGTTAGAAACTTTTCCCTACTATCAGTTGCCAAACTCCATACCTATAGGCATACCAAAACTATTCCAGCCAATCCTAAAGAACACCTAGGGCGTTATATAAGATTCTACAAAGGTTCCATGCACTAAGGTAACTTTCCAGAAACCTAAACTTCCAGATGGGTCCCTGGACCAGACAAGTCCTGAAATGCAGACGGGCCAGCTTCTCCAGAACATGAACTAGTTTCATCCCCCATCCCATATTATTGACAGCCCTTCCCAACATGAAAATATTATAATGGGCATAGTCCAAACACCTACCAAGAGTGGGAGAAAGATCAAAGTTGACAGTGGAGTTATACAGAGAAGGTAGGGTTTAACAAATGAGTCTGATTGCTAAATCAGTATATTGATATTTCTTTCAGTCTCCAGTACCTTAGAGCAGCTAGAAATAAAGTGTAAAATTGTGTAATTGTAACCCATACCACACTCTGAAATCTGTTCTACAACTGATTGTGCTGTGCTTTGAAATTTATTGCTTTTTTGTATGTGTTATTTTTCACAAAAAAGAAAAAAGTTCTTTGTGTTTTTGGAAAAATCTGAAATAGTGGAATGCTAATACATAAAAACTCTGAAACTTGTCCTGTAACTACTTGTTGAAATGTGCTTTGAAAATCATTGTTTTTTCTTTCTTTTCTTTATATATATGTTATATTTAACAATAAAAATGTTTTTTAAAAATTGGTATACCTAAAACAAAAAGAAAAAGAGAGATTCAATAACCTTCACACTTGGGCTCATTCTTTGCAATCTTATCTCCTACTACTACCTGTTATGTACCCTATAATCTAACCATTTACTTATTTGCCATTTCCCCAAAGCCCTTGATAAAATCTTCTCACTTTATCTTCACTCATGCTGTTCCCTCTACCCGTAATATAAAAGAAACACATAAATGCCTTGAGGAAAAAGGAAACAAGTATGACCACCATTGTCTGGTATCATTGGCAGAACATTTATTCTGAAGAGATGGATCTGCAGGGGGAATAACAGGGCACATGATGTTGGAGCATCATGTTGGGAAAAGATACAGATGGTCCCAGTTATCAGGAGGAATCTGCAAACCCAAACTTTGCCATTTCTGACAGTTTGACTTCAGGTAAACTCCTTTATTTCATAGAACAACCTCAGTTTCCCCGATTGAGAACTGGATATCACTTCTAGCAACACGAATAATGTACCACAAGAAGTGATACAATGCTAGGCTCTCTGCAGATTAATGCTAAATGGAAAGCAATTCAAGAGCAACCCAAACAAAATGCTAGTTCTGCCATTGGGGAGTTGACCTGAAAGAATGACCAAAATCAGTGTTTGAGACAGGTTGGTCTGTGCTGTGCTTAGTGGGTGAAAAGTGGGGACCAAATGGGCCCTTTGTGCCTCTCATTCTTTTCTTTTGATCATGCTCCTTCTCCAACTTGATAAGCTTCCCATCTTCTTGATAGGCTATTTCTTCCGGAAAGCAACAGAGTCAGCATTTACCCAGGTAGTGGATGGCTCTCACAGAATATCCCTGCTGGTAAGAAACAGCATGAGACAAGGATGATTGAGCACCCTGCAAATATCCATGAACTCATGGACATGAATCATGAAAGCAGCTGATGTAACACACATGTGAGGTCTATCTTTCAATATCCGAATACAGTAGAATGCCTAGAGGACCAAGGTGATGTTTTCTCCCCTGTACCCTTTTTTCCTAAGGCTTATGTTATCTGTTAGTGATAATGAAGCATATGCCTCATTTGTTTTCCCAAAAGAATTTGCTCATGTTACTCAGAGCATTATCGTAATTTGATAAGCCTGGACGTTCTGGTTTGCAGAACTTACATATTTTTTGGTGAGGAAAAGAGATGCAATTAGCGTCAGCACTGGTTCAATGTGCACAGAGAAGAATTTTCAGAACATCAGTGAACTGTGACTCATTTGGAATTTTTAGCACTAGGAGGAGAAGCTTTGGAAAAATTCTAACAAATAATGAAAATCTTACACATGTGATGGAATTGTCCCAATTTTGCTAGAAAAGGAGGGCTAGTGCTAGAATCTAGGCTAGCTCTCTCTCTACCACTCGACCCTTAAGTTGGTCTGTCAATCAGGCTGCTGAGTCAATGTATTATGCTACGGAAAGATGGACTCTGAATGTTATTAAATATTTAGCAACTATCATTGCGGTGAAAATTTTATAATGAAATCCAAAACTTCATTAGAGTGATCTGACTATGGAAGAATGATGAAAAAGAGACCTTACTACAGCTGATCAGAGACGTGAGAACGCAGTTTGGATAGGAAGAATTGCATAGAAGGGAGGAGGATTTGGAAAACAGTACTGGGCCTGTCTGAGAATGTGGCTCTCTTGCTATTCCCTTGGACTTGTACCTAAGTCTAGGGAAGGAGGGGCACAAACAGAAATGCAAAGGTGGTTTTCACATGCAGATCACAGCAGAGTGCTGGAAACCCAAGGCAAGTGTTCTCGGGGATCCTGGTGACAGAGGGAGGGAGGGGAAGGTATTCTCCCCACTTTGACAGGACTGTTTCAAAGCAGACCTGTGCTGGCTCTGTGTGACTTTGGGCCATTCTCAGTAGGAGAGGTGAGGTGTCCTCATGTGGCTTTGTTAGCAAAACTCTGCAGAGGAGCCAGAGTAGAAAAAAAGGAAAGAGCAAATGTTCAGGGGTCACATAAAGTGTTTGTTTGTGACTTCTTCCTCTACCCTAGGAAGGTTAAGGGAAGGGAATGAGAGGTCCCATCCAAGTTTGTAGAGATGAATTAGACCAATGTCTAATCAAATTGTAAAAATAAAATATTCCAGATATCCTTTGACTTATGCCAAATCCATTGTTACTCTACCATTAAAGAGACTGCTGTTCTTTTACCAATTTAGTTGGGAGGCTTGCAGATTTCATTTGACACGATCCTGTTAGTTATCAACAGAGCTTCCACATGCCGCTGTAAATGTGCTCTTCCAAGAAAAGACTGCAAAGATGCAACTTGTTTTTCTCTTGAATGTTCTTCCAAAGCTGTTAAAAGATGAAGATTTTTCTCACTGTGATATTGGGTGTATTTTATCTGTGCATCTAGACTTCTCATTGCCTGCAATCTCTAAGATTCCTTTCTTGCTATTGTACATTTCTTGCTATTGTACATTTCTGTAATGCTTACAAACTCATAGAGCATATTGATGTACACCTTAACATATTTTCTTCTCTCAAGAACATATATGTTAGTGTGTATTGTTCCATGATATGGATTAAGAAACTAGGACTTGAGTATCACCTTCAAGGACTAGCTGCAAATGGCTTTCAACCTGTGTTCCCTTTTCTATCTAGAGTAATATTATACTACCAGTAAGTGTTATTCATGAATCATTTCTAAAAGGCAATTTAATCCAGACCTTATTAACCAAGCTGTTGAACTGGGAAAAAATGGTATATTTTTCTCTCTTTGATGTAGCAGAGAAAATAGACCAAAAGGCTGCCAGTAGGAAAATGAAAGATGATGAGAAACTTCAGGCTGTAAATTTTGTGTGTATTTTTCAGATAGAAAATTGTCGGTACAATGTTGTAATGTGTGCAGTACTGCTTTTTTTTAGGGCACTGGCAATCCATCTAGAATCCATGGCATATGACTAGCTCCCTGTTTTCATAACCTGGCTGTCTTCTTTTGTCCCTGTCTTCCTCATCGAAAAGCTGGACATGGCTCAGGGAAACCAAGGAGGAAGCTTCTATGTTACCTGGTGCTAAAAATAACAACCCACCTGAAACTCTTAAATGTACAGCCATCATTCTGTTAAATACAATGGGGCAAGGTAGATGCGGGTTTTCCCATCTATCTCAGTCACCCTTCAAAGCATTCCCTTTTCTGATTTATTTTTCCTTACAACACACTTGTGAGCTCACTTTAATCACATCACCCTCTTTTGAAGATGTTAGAGGTGGCCCATTTCACTTGCCCTAAGCTGCTCTGTTTAGACACAAAAAAACAACTACCTTTTTTTCATGTGGAAAGACAGATCATGTACGTGCCTCCTAGAATATATTACCTTTAAAAAACCCTTGACTTCCGTATCATTTCATACGACTGATGTGGATAAAATTGTTTGAAACCATGGCACCTGGTATCTGATCACTTCTGGACTTCGACCAGCTAACTACTCTCTAGCTATTTTTGGAGAAAAGACTCAAACACTTAGTTCAGCAATATTTGAGAACTCCTGGGGGCCCACAGCAAGGGACAGTGCAGAGCTAGAGAATTTCCTGCCAGTCAGGTAGTGACCAGGAATAATCCAAGACATTTACCACGCAAGGCCTGCTGTGATTTTCCTATGTGTATCATTTTAGTATCAACCATGCTGTTTTCAGTTTTAAACATACAAAAGTCAGGGGTAATGCATGAAAAGGACATATTTGCTTATTGCTTAGAGTACCTTCTGTTTTTCTGACAGTGGTTGGCTCAGTTTCCCTAATTCAGTTCCAGTTGGTGCAGAGCAGGCTTGGGTATGGGCTGGTGGCCTGGATCTTGCAGAGCTCACCCACAGCTTTGGTCTGAGTGGCAGGAATCGCCTTCACACTGGGGCTGCCTCCCGCTTGCTTTTAAGGGGGATTAGCCCCTTCTCATGAAGCTGGTGCTACTGAGAACCATATGTAGCTATAGGAAATGAGGGTATTCATGAGCTTTCTAGTCACTCATCATATATTAATTGCAATTCTTTACTTTTGTATATGATATCCATTCACAAAGAACTTCCAAATCTTTTTGAAATTTAAAGGAATCTGATAACTAGCAATGGTTATTATCCAGAGTCCGCAAATGGAGAAAGGAGGAGCTTAGGAATAAATAAGAACAACAAGAACAAAGGTGACTTATTGCTATCATTTATTAAGTACCTGCTAGGTGTCAGGCATGGTAATGGCTGCTCTACAATCACAGTGTGTTGAAACACACTGATTTTGTATATCAGCCCTGCCAACTTAGTGTTATTTCATGGATAAGAATGTGATGCTCAGTTAGGTTGTTACTTGCCTTAAGGAAACATGTTAAGTGATAGAGACATGATTATCAAGTTCCCAATCCCAGGGTTTTTGTACATATCACATTTAAATGATTTGCTCAAAGTCTATGAGTCGTTTGACTATTAGCCCAATTTCCCTTCCATTACATTGATATTTCTTTGCATATAGTCTACCTTATTGGTATTTCTCTCCCCTTTCCCTTTCTCATACATCTAGATTTCTCCACTGTAATTAGTGTTCTATAAAAAATAATGATCCTAAGATGACTTGTTAACACATAAATTTACAGCCCATTATCTCAAGTCATGACATTTTCAAAACCACAGCAATTTTAATTCCTTTTTTTTTTTTTCTTTAACAAACTACACATTGAACATAACATAACAGAGAGAAGGAGGTGGTATGAAATATTATTATCCTAGACAGGGCTTGGAGTTTGAAGCACAAGCAGTTCTATTAGTAGGGATCTTTCATTGTAAATCAATTTGGAATGACTTCAGCACAAAGGCATTTACTAGTTCACACTCCTGAAAGGTCTTGGGTAGACCTTCAGGAAAGACTGCATTTTTCACATCTGTCTTCCTCTTGGTTGTCTCCATTCTCAAGGAGGCTTTCATTAGATCTGGGAAAATTCAGGCAGTTTCTAGTCCTAGAGAAAGAGAGAATCACCCCCAAACATAAACTATCATGGAGAGCCTCTGACTGTCCCTGACTGGTCAGGACCCCATGCTTAGGCCAATCTCTGTGGATTTGCAGATGGTGTTGTACTGGCTGGGAGTCATGAGCCATATTTTGTAGCATTAGACACATTCGGAGCATCAGGAAGGGCCGACTCCTTCTCTCTGGTAACTTCCTCCCGCAGTCACTGTCCTCTCAGTGATATGATCCACTGGAATTTGCAGTATTCCAGGTGCAGCACTGCCAAAGGGAGAATGTTTCCTAATTACCCAAAGGCTGGATGTTATCTTTACCTGCAAGAATTTTGTTTGTTTTAAATTAACTTTTATTTTGAAATGATTTCAAGCTTACAAGACAGTTGCAAAAATGATACAAACCACATACAAAGAACTCCAAGATAGTTCCCTTCCAGAGACCTAGATCCACTAACTTTAAAAAATTATTTTTATTGAGAAATCTTCACACACACACACGGTGTACAATCAATGGCTGATAATATCATCACAGTGTACAATCAATGGCTGATAATATCATCACATAGTTGTGTATTCATCATCATGATCTTTTTTTTTTTTTACATAGTGGCGCTTTATTTCTATTGGTTATAATTTCACTCATTTTGCAGGGTCAGAGCTTAACATTGTGTATTTTTTACTTATCAACATATTATTTTCCTTAATACATACAGAATTTATTTTTATGTATGATGAGGTAGGTGGTATAAATTTTGTTTTCTTCCATGTGTGTAGTCAATTTTGCCAGTATCCTTTATTAAATGAACTACCCTTTTAATAAGTTGCAATGCCATTTTTAATGTATGTAAGTTCCCCATAAACTTTTGGATCTTTTTCTGAAATTTCTGTTTTGTTCTGCTGATCCATTTATCTGGTTTGAAGCCAATACTAAACTATCTTGATTAGTGGCTCCAAAGTTTTAATATCTAGTTAAGATAAGTATTTTTATTATTCTTCTTTTGCATAATTTTACTGTCTTTTTTAATATACCTGTTCTTCCACTTGAACTTTAAATTATTTTCTTTAAAAAATCCCATTAAGATGTTAAATGAAAAAAATTTTATATGCAATTGCAAATATGTATTTATTGATTTGAAAAGATTGAAAATATATGTCTTCCTATGTAGGTTATTGTACATCTCTCCATTTATTCAGTATGATTTTTGTAGTTTGGGGGAGGATAATTAAAATCTTTCAAAGCTAGTCCTTTGTATTTTAAATGTTGTTGCAATTATAAATGGGATTTTTTTCTAAAGGTTAGTTCCAGCTGATGGATACTTGTAAAAAAACTACATATTTTGTATATTTATCATATATCCAAACATCTAATCAAAAGATCTTTTCAAATCTAGTATTTTTAAGTCTCTGGGTTTTCCTAAGTATCCAGTCATATCATCTGCTAATAAGACAATTTTATATCTCCCAATATTTATACCTGTTGTTTACTTTTCTTGTCTTACTGCATTAGCAAGTACTGTTTAATCCATATGAATAATTATGGCTATAATGGGAAGCCCTGTTTGTTCCTTATTTTAAACAAAATAATTTCATCATTTTACTGCTTCCTAAATTTGCTAGAAGAACTTCATAGTCTTTTTATTTTTAAGTAAATTAACCTCTTTGTTTATTTGCTACAGTTTTGTTAGGCATGACTTTTCTTTTACGTAATTTTAAAATTGCATTTTGGTATCTAATGACTTAATCTTATGCTTTTTAAAAGCTTTTGTTGATTTGAAGAACTATCTTCATAGATTTTCTGATATAAAAACACCTTTACATTACAGAAATAAGCCCTACTAAGTCATATAGAGTGCTAAATTTGATTAGCTAATGTTTTAGCTAAACTTTTTGCATCCATATTTATTAATGAAATTATTAGATATTGGCAGATTGTGTTAGCTTTGTAAAAGGAAGTAAGGAACTTTCCATCTTTTTCTATAGCCTGAAATTATTTAAATAATTTAGGAATTTTCATTTTACTGTATAATAACTTAGAAAGGTACATAGAAGAGTGTATTATTGTCATACAGATTTTAAACATGATGAATCAAACAGTCATTAGGAGGCAAATCTGGGAAAGTAACCTCTGGCTTCTAATTCCAGACTTGGTGCTTGGTTTACTGTATACCATCGTATCTTTCCAGGAACAATCCTGAAATCCTGAACTACATAAATGTGAACAGAAATCTCACAGAAGGAAAAAACAGAAAACTACCCTTTGATAAGCACAAAATACATCAGTTGCAAGCCTTATAAAGAAGAGTTATGGGCTGCTGGGAAGCCATAACTGCAGAATGGTCTTGTGCTGGTTTGAAACTGACTCCAGAAAAGCCATGTTCTTATAATCCAGTCTTATGATAATTTTTTAGAACATTTGTATCACTCCAGAAAAACAAAAAAAAAAAAAAAGAAAAAACTCATACATACCATATACCTTATCCTTCTGTATTAGCTAGGATTCTCTAGAGAAACAGAATCAGCAGGATATATCCATAGATACAAAATGTATAAAAGCATCTCATGTGACCATGGAAATGTAGAGTCCAAGGTATGTAGGGCAGGTCACAAGCTGGTAACTCTGAGGAACTTCCTCAACAAACTCTCAGGAGAGTCTGGCTGGACAACTGTGAGAATGAAAGAGTCCAAAGTCTGTAGCGTAGGCTGCGAAGCTGACGACTCTGATGAAGGGTCTGGATGAACTCCACAGAAGAGGCTCACCAGCTGAAGCAGGAAGAGAAACTGTCTCTTCTGAATTCCAGTGATTAGGTTGAGTGTCATTCATTACAGAAGATGCTCCCCTTAGCCGATTACAAATGCAATCAGCTGTGGATGCAGCTAACCTAATCATGATTTAAGTCCATGAAATGTCCTCATAGCAGCAGACATGCCAGCACTTGCCTGACCAGAGGCACCACCACCTAAACTAAAAAGTGATAGCTGATATAGAGATGCATAAGAATAACCTCCAAGATAACCTCTCAACTCTGTTTGAATTCTCTCAGCCACTGAAAATTTATATTGTCTCATTTCTCTCTTCCCCCTTTGGGTCAAGAAGGCTTTCTCAATTCCTTGATGCCAGGTTCCATCTTATCCCAGGATTTCTGTCCCACATTTCCAGGGAGATTTATACCCCTGGGAGTCATGTCCCATGTAGGAGAGAGGGCAGTGAATTTACCTGCCAAGTTGACTTAGAGAGAGGGGCCACATCTGAGAAACAAAAGAGGTTCTCTCGGGGTGACTATTAGACCTAATTTATTTTTATTGTTTTATTTTAACTTTTTTATTGTGAAATGTAAGGTATATGCAAAAAAGCAATACAGATCCAAGTACATTTTAACAAGTAGTTATAGAACTTTTTTTTAAGTTTAAATAGAATTTTAATATATACTTTTAAGTTTGCTATTACCATCCAGAGGCATGCAAATAATCATTGAACAGGTAGACAGCCATAAGTAGAAACTTAGTTATACAAGAAACAGAAACACAGAGATACTTTTGAGAAGGAACCAGTTAGGGACTTTTGACGAATGCAAATGCTGAAACATACCAAATAACAAACTGAAACTGATATTTAACACTTATTATATTTAAGTAATACATCAATTAATAACTAGACTGAGCACACAAATGCTCAGGCATTAAATGCTTAGATTTCACTAAGAGAGGTTATAGGACACAGTAAAGTACTGAAATTCTTTAATAAATTAGGTGGGGTTAGTAGAGTGCGAGCTTAGGTGCTGTTCAACTTGAGAAAGGCTAAAAAGGGAAAAGGGAACACGGCAGCAGTTTGGGCTTGGCTAGGAGGGGTTGTGTAGGGAAGAGGAGGAGGGCGAAGAGTCAGAGGAGGGCTGAGATTCTGCAGTGGAACCTGGAGATGGGAGTGAGGAGGAGAAGGGGGAGTGCTATCTTCTGACTGTGTTTTAGCCACAGCTGCAGCTCAGCCAGGAGGAGCTGCATAGGAGAAGGGGGAGATGAGTTAAGGAGAAAATCTTTGGCAGGATCAAAAGGAAGTCCAGAAGGTACTGAAGGAGCATAAGGCGGAGGGGTGGTGCACAATCAGCAAGGTCAAAGTTGGTAGAGGATTTTGTAGAGGATTTTTCTGATCTCTTGGGAGAAGGGGAGATGAGAGGAGGGCGTTTACAGAGGAACAAAGTTTGGCAGGTGGTATAGGATTGGCAGAGGAAAGGGTGGTAAGAGAGGGAAAAGAAAGCCTGAAAAAGAAGTCTTGGAAAATTTGGAAACCAAAAGTGCCATTTTCTGGCCATCGATTTTTAAAAATTTTTTTATTGTATGATGTAATATACATCCAAAGCAAAGAAAGAAAAAAGCAATAAGCAATAGTTTTCAAAGTACTCTTCAACAAGTAGTTACAAGACAGATCCCAGAGTTTGTCATGGGCTACCATATGATCCTCTCAAAATTTTCCTTCTAGCTGCTCCAGAACATAGGAGGCTAGAAGGAATGAATACTTTTTTATCATCACAATCGACATTTTTTCTTTTCCTTTGTGAAAAATAACATATACAAAAAAACAACACATTTCAAAGCATAGCACCACAATTAGTTGTAGAATGTATTTCAGAGTTTGACATGGGTTACATAATTCCATAATTTTAGGTTTTTACTTCTTGCTGCTCTAAGGTACTAGAGACTAAAAGAAATATCAATTTAATGATTCAGCATTCATATTCACTTGTTAAATCCTATCTTCTCTGTATAACTCTACCATCACCTTTGATTTTCCCATCCCTCTATTTAGGGGTGTTTGGGCTATGGTCATTCTAAATTTTTCATATTAGAAGGGTCTGTCACTAATTTGGAGTAGGGAGACGGAACTATCTGATGTTCTGAAGAGGCTGGGCTAAGTTTCAGGACTTATCAGGACCAGGGACCCATCTGGAGGTTGTAGACTTTTGGAAAATTACTCTAGTGCATGGAACTCTTGTAGAATCTTATGTATTGCCTTAGGTGTTCTTTAGTATTGACTGGAATGGTACTGGTGGGGAGTTGGCAGGTTATGATAGGTAGCAATGTCTACCTGAAGCTTGCAAAAGAGCAAGTAAGAGCAAGCTCCAGAGTAGCCTCTTGACTCTATTTGAACTCTGTCTGCCACTGATACTTTATTGGTTATACTTCTTTTCCCCCTTTTTGTCAGGATGAAATTGTTGATCCCATGGTACCAGGGCCAGACTCATCTCTGGGAGTCATCTCCCATGCCGCCAGGGAGACTTTCACCTCTGTATGTCATGTCCCAGGTAGGGCGGAGGGCAATGATTTCACTTGCAGAGTTGGGTTTAGAGAGAATGAGACCACATCTGAACAACGAAAGAGGCTCTCCAGAAGTAACTCATAGGCATGTCTATAGGTAGTCTAAGCTTCTCTGCTACCTAGATAAGCTTCACAAGAGTAAGGCATGGCCTATTGATTTGGGTGTCCTTAAGGTTTGACACAGTGTCAGGGGATTCCCTTATGGTAAGGTTTAATAGTTCCATATTCTTTCTCCCGTCCCTCAGGGGACTTTGCCAATACTTTTTGATTATCTGCTTAATATGCTCTAGGATGTATCCAGGCATTACAATATTCTATATAGGATTAAAGTACCTCGTTCTTATTCTGGGTTCCTTGTGTTCCAGTTGTTCAAATGAGCTATGCAGATAGGGTGAGTTAGATTACACCCTACAGAAAATTTCAGTTCCAGACAAAATAAACCTTTCTTCCATTGGTCTCAAAAAGTATGTGTGGTTCTAAAATGCAGACACTGTCTTCCTTACCTCCATGTTCTGAATTAATCTAGCCCCAATCTGTTCGTAGGCCACTGTTTTCTTATAAGCATTTTCTAAAGGTGACCATACCATTCTTGTTCTTTTGTTTCTGGTCTATTTTGTCTCTCCAAATGTCCCATATGTTCATTCACATCGTTGCAGGCCTAACGACTTTGTTCCTTTTTGTAGCAGCACAACCTTTGTTCATAAGTATACACCATCATTTGCCAATCTACTTCTCTATTAGTGCATACTTCAGCCACCTGCATTCATCGGGTATCATGCATAGTGCCTAAAGTCCATAGTCCATCAACATTCTCAATTTTAGATAATTTCATTGTTCCCAAGAGAAAGAAAACCAATAAATACACCCTTGCCAAAAAAGAAATCTAAACCTCCTCTTAACACTTGTCCCTCTCCCCATTATTTACCTCTGCTGTTGTTGTGGTAGTGCTGATGGTTTCCTTTTGAACATAACTCATAGAATGCAATAGCAGTCTTCCCCTCATTAGCTAATAGTTCACCCATCTCTCTACCTTCTGTGTATCTCTAAATCCCCTATATTCTGTAGTATAAACCTCTGATTATCCCTTTATTCTGGTCATAAAAGTGGAATCATACAATATCCATCCTTTTGTGTCTGGCTAATTTCACTCAGCATTATGTCCTCAAGGCTTATCCATCTTTCCATGTGCTTCAGGACGTCATTTTGTCTTACTGCTGTATAATATTCCATCATGTGTGTATACCACATTTTGTTGATCCACTTGTCTGTTGATGGGCATTTGGTTCATCAGCCTTTTTTGAGTGAAGGTAACCTCTTGTTGATGCCTTGATTTGGACATTTTTATAGATTTGCTTAAATTGAGACATTTTCATGGCCTTAAAACTGTAAACTAGCAATTTAATAAACTCTCCTTTTTAAAAACTGCTGTTTCTGATATATTGCATTCCGGCAGCTAGCTAATTAGAAAACATATACACATAAAAGCAATAAATTTCAAAATATATCACAACTATTAGTTGTAAAACAGATTTCAGAATTTGATATGGGTTACAATTTCACAATTTTAAGTTTTTATTTCTGGCTGCTCTGAGGTGCTGGAGGCTAAAAGAAATATCAATATACTGATTCAGCAATCATACTCATTTGTTAAACCTGACATTCTCTGTAATTCCACCATTATGTTTGATCTTCTTCATATTGGAAGGGGCTATTGATAATATGGGATAGTGGATGGAACTGGTTGATGTTCTGGAAGGGCTAGCCCCTTTGCAGTTCAGGATTTATCTGATCCAGGGACCAATCTGGAGGTTGTAGTTTTTGGAGAATTACACTAGTACATGGAAACTTTGTAAATCTTATATAATGCCCCAGATATTCTTTAGGATTGGGAGAAATAATTTTGGTTGGGGTTTGGCAAGTTATGATAGGTAACAATGTCTAACTGAAGCATGTGTAAGAGTGACCTCCAGAGTAGCCTCTCTACTCTACTTGAACTCTCTTAGCCATTGATACCTTCTTTGTAATACTTCTTTCCCCTCTTTTTGTTGGATGGCATTGTTGATCCCATGGTGCCAGGGCCAGGCTCATCTCTGGGGGTCATCTCTCACACTGCCAGGGAGACTTTCATCCCTGGAAATCACGTCCCATATAGGGGGGAAGGCAGTGATTTCACTTGCAGAGTTGGGCTTAGAGAGAGAGGGGCCACATCTGAGCAACAAAGAGGTCCTCTGCGGGTGACTGTTCGGCATGCCTATAGGGAGGCTAAGCTTCTCTGTTATATACATAAGCTGCACAAGACCAAGCCTCAAGATCAAGGGCTTAGTCTTTTTTTTATCACATAGTTCCCTCTATGTGATAAAATTCACAGTGATCTATTCATCACTGTGATCATTTTTTAGAACATTTGCATCACTCCAGAAAAGCAAATAAAAAGAAAAAAGCCTCATATTACCATGTACCTTACCCTTCCCTCTCATTGACCACGAGTGTTTCCATCTACCCAATTTATTTTACTCTTTGTCCCCCTATTATTTATTTATTTATTTTTACCCACATTTTTTACTCATCTATCCATACCCTGGATATAAGAAGCATCAGACATAAGATTTTCACAATCACACAGTCACATTGTAACGTTATATCTTTATACAATCGTTTTCAAAAATCTAGGCTACTGGAACACAGCTCAACAGTTTCAGGTGCTTGCCTTTAGCCACTACAATACACCATAAACCAAAAAGAAATATCTATATAATGCATAAGAATAACCCCCAGGATAACCTCTTGACTCTATTTGAAATCTCTCAACCATTGAAACTTTATTTTGTCTTATTTCTCTCTTCCCCCTTTTTGTCAAGAAGTCTTTCTCAATCTCTTGATGCCAGGTCCTTGTTTATCCCAGGTTTTCTGTCCCATGTTGTTAGGGAGATTTACACCTCTAGGAGTCACGTCCCACATAGGAGGGAAAACAGTGAGTTCACATGCTGAGGTGACTTAGAGAGAAATGTCACATCAGAGCAACAAAAGAGGTTCTCTGGGGGTGACTCCTAGGCCTAATTTTAAGTAGGCTTAGCCTATCATTTACAAGAACAAGTTTCACAAGGGCTAACCTCAAGCTCAAGGGCTTGGCCTATTGATTTGGTTGTCCCTTCTGCTTATGAGACTATTAGAAATTCTCCAAATGGGGAAGTTGAATTTTTCCTCCTATCTCCCCATTCCCCCAAGGAGACTTTGCAGATACTTTTTTATTCACTACTTAAATCACTCTGGAATTTATTGGGACATCACACTAATTTGGACAAACTAGCAAAATCTCATTCCTTATTCAAGATTCCTTATACTTATGGTGTTCCTCTAAACTAACCATAGAAGTTAAATTAGGAAATGTACTACCCAAAATATAAATTTTGCACCAAATAAACATCTCTCCCTTTAGTCTCACCCAAAGTTGAGGTTTTGAAATATGGATGATATCATCCTTTACCCAATCTTCTAGTACACTTTAGTCTATCCAGATAAGCCTCATTCACATTTCTAATTGAAGTATGACACCCTTTCAACTTTTAAAACAATTCCTGCATAGGGTACTTCTCACTTTCATAGCTTCATAGCTCTAACTCTGAGTCTCCGATGTCACATAAGTATCCATACTTTCTGGGAAAGACTATGTTATATACAAACAATTTGGTATCTCAGAAATTAAAATTAACAGTTACACCTCATGAATATTTATGACTGCTGTAAAAATTTACTATCAAGGATGCTTTACAATAAGCTCCAGCCTGATAACCTATGCTCTCAACTTTAGTTCACTGAATTTTTAAATTATAATTAGTCCATATGATTGAGGCATGATAATATTTGTCTTTTTTTCCTGACATTTCATTCAACATACAATTCTTTTTTTTGCAAGAAAGGGAAAAAAAGCTTTATTTGGAAAGAACAAAACCATTAATTTACACAAACTTACACCCCAGTTTATATACATTATGTATAGTTTATATACACAGTATTTAACACTGGATGCTGACCCCCAAGGCAGCATTGAGCCCCCTCCAGGCCATTCTAACAATAAAGTCTACTCCTCATCACAGCTGGAAGCTTCTTGAATCAAGAAATGAGACACCCAATCCCTCCTGGAGAGAGCTGTGAAATGGAATCAAAGGAAATATCCGGTTCCTTCTTTGTGCTCAGGTGGCTTAGGTGGGCCTCTAGACAGGAATGGTACCCGAGGCAGCACCATGCTGGTCTGAGGACTTGCTGGTGCTGGGCCAACATACAACTCTTAAGATTCATTCACCTAGTTGCATGCCTCACGACTTCATTCCGTCTTGTGGCTGCTCAATAGTTCATTGTATGTATGCCCCATAGTTCCCTTTCCATTCCTCAATCATTGTATCCTTAGGCCACCTCCATTCACTGTGGATCAGTAACACTGTCATAAACACCAGTGTGCAAATGTCCATTTGTGTCTCCAGGTATATACTGAGCAACAGGGTTATAGGATTATATGGCAAAACCAACCCTAGCCTCCAAGGGGCGGCACCTCTCATTTCCCTACTAAGGATGAATAAGAACATCTCTTTCTTTGTATTTTCTCCAGCACTTCTCTCTGTTCATTTAAAAATAGTTTTATTCACACATCATACAAGCCAGACTAAGTGTATATACATGCTTTCACCACCATACTCTATCCAAACACATTTCCTTTTCTTCTACAAAGAATCCATACCCCTTTCCCAATCCCCATGCCTGTTGACTTTTAGTTTTGGCATAATGCTTTTGCTACTTTCAGTGGAAGCATATTACAATGTTACTGTCGACTGTAGACCCTAGTCAGACAATGATACTATGAGAAAAGAAAATTATGGACCAATCTCTCTAATGAATATAGATGCAAAAGTTCTCAACAAAATACTTGCAAATTGAATGCAGCAGCACATTAAATGAATTATATACCACGACCAAGTGGGATTTATTCCAGGTATGCAAAGATGGTTCAACATAAGAAAATCAATTAATGTTATATACTATATCAACAAATCAAAGCAGAAAAACCAAATGATCATCTCAATTGATGCAGAAAATGCATTTGACAAAATTCAATATCCTTTCTTGATGAAAACACTTCAAAGGACAGGACTAGAAGGGAACGTCCTCAACATGATAAAGAAAATATATGAAAAACCCACAGCTAACATCATCCTCAACGGAGAAAGAATGAAAATGTCCCCACCCCCCCAAATCAGGAACAAGACAACAAGACAAGGATGTCCACTGTCACACCTGTTATTCAACATAGTGCTGGAAGTTCTAGCCAGAGCAATTAGATAAAAAAAAAAAAAAGTCATCCAAATTGGAAAGGAAGAAATAAAATCCTCATTGTTTGCAGATGATATGTAAGATGATATGATTTTTTTTTTTTTTTTTATTTATTTATTTTTTTTTATTTATTTTTTTTTTTTTATTAACGGAAAGAAAAAAAAGAAATTAACACAACATTTAGAAATCATACCATTCTACATATGCACTCAGTAATTCTTAACATCATCACATAGATGCATGATCATTGTTTCTTAGTACATTTGCATCAGTTTAGAGGAACTAGCAACACAACAGAAAAAGATATAAAATGTCAATATAAAGAAAAGAAATAAAAGTAGTAGTAATAGTAAAAAACAACAACAACAAACAAACCAACAAGCAAACAAAAACAAAAAAAAACCCTATAGCTCAGATGCAGCTTCATTCAGTATTTTAACATGATTACTTTACAATTAGGTATTATTGTGCTGTCCATTTTTGAGTTTTTGTATCTAGTCCTGTTGCACAATCTGTATCCCTTCAGCTTCAATTACCCATTGTCTTACCCTGTTTCTAACTCCTGCTGAACTCTGTTACCAATGACATATTTCAAGTTTATTCTCGAATGTCCGTTCACAACAGTGGGACCATACAGTATTTGTCCTTTAGTTTTTGGCTGGATTCACTCAGCATAATATTCTCTAGGTCCATCCATGTTATTACATGGTTCACAAGTTTATCTTGTCTTAAAGCTGCATAATATTCCATCGTATGTATATACCACAGTTTGTTTAGCCACTCTTCTGTTGATGGAGATTTTGGCTGTTTCCATCTCTTTGCAATTGTAAATAACGCTGCTATAAACATTGGTGTGCAAATGTCCGTTTGTGTCTTTGCCCTTAAGTCCTTTGAGTAGATACCTAGCAATGGTATTGCTGGGTCGTATGGCAATTCTATATTCAGCTTTTGAGGAACCGCCAAACTGCCTTCCACAGTGGTTGCACCCTTTGACATTCCCACCAACAGTGAATAAGTGTGCCTCTTTCTCCGCATCCTCTCCAGCACTTGTCATTTTCTGTTTTGTTGATAATGGCCATTCTGGTGGGTGTGAGATGATATCTCATTGTGGTTTTGATTTGCATTTCTCTAATGGCCAGGGACATTGAGCATCTCTTCATGTGCCTCTTGGCCATCCGTATTTCTTCTTCTGGTAGGTGTCTGTTTAAGTCTTTTTCCCATTTTGTAATTGGGTTGGCTGTCTTTTTGTTGTTGAGTTGAATAATCTCTTTATAAATTCTGGATACTAGACCCTTATCTGATATGTCATTTCCAAATATTGTCTCCCATTGTGTAGGCTGTCTTTCTACTTTCTTGATGAAGTTCTCTGATGCACAAAAGTGTTTAATTTTGAGAAGCTCCCATTTATTTATTTCCTTCTTCAGTGTTCTTGCTTTAGGTTTAAGGTCCATAAAACCACCTCCAGTTGTAAGATCCATAAGATATCTCCCAACATTTTCCTCTAACTGTTTTATGGTCTTAGACCTAATGTTTAGATCTTTGATCCATTTTGAGTTAACTTTTGTATAGGGTGTGAGAGATGGGTCTTCTTTCATTCTTTTGCATATGGATATCCAGTTCTCTAGGCACCATTTATTGAAGAGACTGTTCTGTCCCAGGTGAGTTGGCTTGACTGCCTTATCAAAGATCAAATGTCCATAGATGAGAGGGTCTATATCTGAGCACTCTATTCGATTCCATTGGTCGATATATCTATCTTTATGCCAATACCATGCTGTTTTGACCACTGTGGCTTCATAATATGCCTTAAAGTCAGGCAGCGCGAGACCTCCAGCTTCGTTTTTTTTTCTCAAGATGTTTTTAGCAATTCGGGGTACCCTGCCCTTCCAGATAAATTTGCTTATTGGTTTTTCTATTCTGAAAAATATGTTTGGGATTTTGATTGGTATTGCATTGAATCTGTAAATCAATTTAGGTAGGATTGACATCTTAACTATATTTAGTCTTCCAATCCATGAACACGGTACGCCCTTCCATCTATTTAGGTCTTCTGTGATTTCTTTTAACAGTTTTTTGTAGTTTTCTTTATATAGGTTTTTTGTCTCTTTGGTTAAATTTATTCCTAGGTATTTTATTCTTTTAGTTGCGATTGTAAATGGGATTCGTTTCTTGATTTCTACCTCAGCTTGTTCATTACTAGTGTATAGAAAAGCTACAGATTTTTGAATGTTGATCTTGTAGCCTGCTACTTTGCTGTACTCATTTATTAGCTCTAGTAATTTTGTTGTGGATTTTTCTGGGTTTTCTACATATAGTATCATATCGTCTGCAAACAGTGATAGTTTTACTTCTTCCTTTCCAATTTTGATGCCTTGTATTTCTTTTTCTTGCCTAATTGCTCTGGCTAGAACTTCCAACACAATGTTGAATAATAGTGGTGATAGTGGACATCCTTGTCTTGTTCCTGATCTTAGGGGGAAAGTTTTCAATTTTTCCCCATTGAGGATGATATTAGCTGTGGGTTTTTCATATATTCCCTCTATCATTTTAAGGAAGTTCCCTTGTATTCCTATCTTTTGAAGTGTTTTCAGCAGGAAAGGATGTTGAATCTTGTCAAATGCCTTCTCTGCATCAATTGAGATGATCATGTGATTTTTCTGCTTTGATTTGTTGATATGGTGTATTACATTAATTGATTTTCTTATGTTGAACCATCCTTGCATACCTGGGATGAATCCTACTTGGTCATGATGTATAATTCTTTTAATGTGTTGCTGGATACGATTTGCTAGAATTTTATTGAGGATTTTTGCATCTGTATTCATTAGAGAGATTGGTCTGTAGTTTTCTTTTTTTGTAATATCTTTGCCTGGTTTTGGTATGAGGGTGATGTTGGCTTCATAGAATGAATTAGGTAGTTTTCCCTCCACTTCGATTATGTTGAAGAGTTTGAGGAGAGTAGGTACTAATTCTTTCTGGAATGTTTGATAGAATTCACATGTGAAGCCGTCTGGTCCTGGACTTTTCTTTTTAGGGAGGTTTTGAATAACTAATTCAATCTCTTTACTTGTGATTGGTTTGTTGAGGTCGTCTATTTCTTCTTGAGTCAAAGTTGGTTGTTCATGTCTTTCCAGGAACCTGTCCATTTCTTCTAAATTGTTGTATTTATTAGCGTAAAGTTGTTCATAGTATCCTGTTATTACCTCCTTTATTTCTGTGAGGTCAGTAGTTATGTCTCCTCTTTCATTTCTAATCTTATTTATTTGCATCCTCTCTCTTCTTCTTTTTGTCAATCTTGCTAAGGGCCCATCAATCTTGTTGATTTTCTCATAGAACCAACTTCTGGTCTTATTGATTTTCTCTATTTGTTTTCATGTTTTCAATTTCATTTATTTCTGCTCTAATCTTTGTTATTTCTTTCCTTTTGCTTGCTTTGGGATTAGTTTGCTGTTCTTTCTCCAGTTCTTCCAAGTGGACAGTTAATTCCTGCATTTTTGCCTTTTCTTCTTTTCTGATAAAGGCATTTAGGGCAATAAATTTCCCTCTTAGCACTGCCTTTGCTGCGTCCCATAAGTTTTGATATGTTGTGTCTTCATTTTCATTTGCCTCTAGGTATTTACTAATTTCTCTTGCAATTTCTTCTTTGACCCACTTGTTGTTTAAGAGTGTGTTGTTGAGCCTCCATGTATTTATGAATTTTCTGGCACTCCGCCTATTATTGATTTCCAACTTCATTCCTTTATGATCCGAGAAAGTGTTGTGTATGATTTCAATCTTTTTAAATTTGTTAAGACTTGCTTTGTGACCCAGCATATGGTCTATCTTTGAGAATGATCCATGAGCACTTGAAAAAAAGGTGTATCCTGCTGTTGTGGGATGTAATGTCCTATAAATGTCTGTTAAGTCAAGTTCATTTATAGTAATATTCAGGTTCTCTATTTCTTTATTGATCCTCTGTGTAGATGTTCTGTCCATTGATGAGAGTGGTGAATTGAAGTCTCCAACTATTATGGTATATGTGTCTATTTCCCTTTTCAGTGTTTGTAGTGTATTCCTCACGTATTTTGGGGCATTCTGGTTCGGTGCATAAATATTTATGATTGTTATGTCTTCTTGTTTAATTGTTCCTTTTATTAGTATATAGTGTCCTTCTTTGTCTCTTTTAACTGTTTTACATTTGAAGTCTAATTTGTTGGATATTAGTATAGCCACTCCTGCTCTTTTCTGGTTGTTGTTTGCATGAAATATCTTTTCCCAACCTTTCACTTTCAACCTATATTTATCTTTGGGTCTAAGATGTGTTTCCTGTAGACAGCATATAGAAGGATCCTGTTTTTTAATCCATTCTGCCAGTCTATGTCTTTTAATTGGGGAATTCAGTCCATTGACATTTAGAGTTATTACTGTTTGGATAATATTTTCCTCTACCATTTTGCCTTTTGTATTATATATATCATATCTGTCTTTCCTTCTTTCTACACTTTTCTCCATGTCTCTCTCTTCTGTCTTTTTGTATCTGACTCTAGTGCTTCCTTTAGTATTTCTTGCAAAGCTGGTCTCTTGGTCACAAATTCTCTTAGTGACTTTTTGTCTGAGAATGTTTTAAATTCTCCCTCATTTTTGAAGGACAATTTTGCTGGATATAGGAGTCTTGGCTGGCAGTTTTTCTCTTTTAGTAACTTAAATATATCATCCCACTGTCTTCTAGCTTCCATGGTTTCTGCTGAGAAATCTACACATAGTCTTATTGGGTTTCCCTTGTATGTGACGGATTGTTTTTCTCTCGCTGCCTTCAAGATCCTCTCTTTCTCTTTGACCTCTGACATTCTAACTAGTAAGTGTCTTGGGGAACGCCTATTTGTGTCTAATCTCTTTGGGGTGCGCTGCACTTCTTTGATCTGTAATTTTAGGTCTTTCATAAGAGTTGGGAAATTTTCAGTGATAATTTCTTCCATTAGTTTTTCTCCTCCTTTTCCCTTCTCTTCTCCTTCTGGGATACCCACTACACGTATATTTGTACGGTTCACATTGTCCTTGAGTTCCCTGATACCTTGTTCAAATTTTTCCATTCTTTTCCGGATAGTTTCTGTTTCTTTTTGGAGTTCAGATGTTTCATCCTCCAAATCACTAATTCTATCTTCTGTTTCTTTAAATCTGTCATTGTAGGTATCCATTGTTTTTTCCATCTTTTCTACTTTATCTTTCACTTCCATAAGTTCTGTGATTTGTTTTTTCAGTTTTTCTATTTCTTCTTTATGTTCAGCCCATGTCTTCTTCATGTCCTCCCTCAATTTATCGATTTCGTTTTTGAAGAGGTTTTCCATTTCTGTTCGTATATTCAGCATTAGTTGTTTCAGCTCCTGTATCTCATTTGAACTATTGGTTTCTTCGTTTGACTGGGCCATATGTTCAATTTTCTGAGCGTGATCCGTTATCTTCTGCTGGCGTCTGGGCATTTAGTCAGATTTCCCCGGGTGTTCGACCCCACCCGAACGTTGAAAGATTTTTCTGCGCAGTCTCTGGGTTCTGTTCTTCCTATCCTGCCCAGTAGGTGGCACACGTGGCACACGCCTGTCTGTGGGTTCCACCAGCGAAAGTTGCTGTGGGTCCCTCAACTCTGGAAAACTCTCGCCGTAGGGGAGGTTCGGCAACCCAAGCGTCTTGGAAGAATGTCAGCCGGCCCGGGGTTCCAAACGCGGGGAGGGTCGCCGGCTGTCGCAGCACAGGAGAGCGTCCGGCCAAATTAGCTAGTCAGCCCGGGGCACCAAGCGTGGCGGGAGGGCGCCAGCTGTCGCAGCCCGGGAGAGTGCACTGCTCCCAGCCGACGGGGGAGTCACGTGTTTGGAAGGGATCCCCCGGTCACTGTTCTCCGCAGTCTGGGGATTTCCGACCCAACTATCTCAGTTTTCCGGGGGGCCTCGTGTGGTGGGGGCACCAGCCGCCGCGGCCTAAGGGGACCGCCTGTCCAATTCTACCAGCTGGCCTGGGAAGGTGGAAGGGAGGGACTCCGGTCGCTTGCTGTCCCACCCAGGAAAGCCCGTGCCCCTTGGTGATCTCACCGGAGCTGGTTCTCCCAGATAGTCAGCCGTTCCAGGATGGGGTACGCTGTCCCTTTGATTTCCCTCGTGGCTCCGGGAGCTGCTCTGTATTATCTCCACTCCCCCAGTAGTTGTTCTGGAGGAGGAAAGGTGAGGGCGGCAAGGCTGTCGAGGCTGGTGGCGGAGGAGCACGGTGAAGGCGGGGGAAGAGGGCACCGTGGTGGTTGGAGAGCAGCCGGAGCAGGAGGGGGAGGAGGGGGTAGGGAGGTCGGGCGGCTCGGCTGCTGCGGGGCGCGTGCGCCGCGCGGCGGTCCGGCGGAGAGAGAGAGGGGGTAGGGAGGTCGGGCGGCTCGGCTGCTGCGGGGCGCGTGCGCCGCGCGGCGGTCCGGCGGAGAGAGAGAGGGGGTAGGGAGGTCGGGCGGCTCGGCTGCTGCGGGGCGCGTGCGCCGCGCGGCGGTCCGGCGGAGAAGAGAGGGGGTAGGGAGGTCGGGCGGCTCGGCTGCTGCGGGGCGCGTGCGCCGCGCGGCGGTCCGGCGGAGAAAGAGAGGGGGTAGGGAGGTCGGGCGGCTCGGCTGCTGCGGGGCGCGTGCGCCGCGCGGCGGTCCGGCGGAGAGAGAGAGGGGGTAGGGAGGTCGGGCGGCTCGGCTGCTGCGGGGCGCGTGCGCCGCGCGGCGGTCCGGCGGAGAGAGAGAGGGGGTAGGGAGGTCGGGCGGCTCGGCTGCTGCGGGGCGCGTGCGCCGCGCGGCGGTCCGGCGGAGAGAGAGAGGGGGTTGGGAGGTCGGGCGGCTCGGCTGCTGCGGGGCGCGTGCGCCGCGCGGCGGTCCGGCGGAGAGAGAGAGGGGGTAGGGAGGTCGGGCGGCTCGGCTGCTGCGGGGCGCGTGCGCCGCGCGGCGGTCCGGCGGAGAGAGAGAGGGGGTAGGGAGGTCGGGCGGCTCGGCTGCTGCGGGGCGCGTGCGCCGCGCGGCGGTCCGGCGGAGAGAGAGAGGGGGTAGGGAGGTCGGGCGGCTCGGCTGCTGCGGGGCGCGTGCGCCGCGCGGCGGTCCGGCGGAGAGAGAGAGGGGGTAGGGAGGTCGGGCGGCTCGGCTGCTGCGGGCGCGTGCGCCGCGCGGCGGTCCGGCGGAGAGAGAGGGGGTAGGGAGGTCGGGCGGCTCGGCTGCTGCGGGGTAAGATGATATGATTTTATATGTCAAAAAATCCACAGCAAAGCTACTAGAGTTAATAAATGAATATAGCAAAGTGGCAGGATAAAAGATCAACACCCAAAATTCATTAGTGTTTCTGTATACTAGTAATGAGCAATTTGAGGAGGAAATCAAGAAAAAAATACATTTACATTAGCAACCAAAAGAATTAAATATTTAGGAATAAATTTAACTAAGGATACCAAAGACCTATACAGAGAAAAGTACAAGAAACTGCTAAAAGAAATCACAGAAGACCTAAATAAATGGAAGGGCATACCGTGTTCATGGATTAGAAGACTGCATATAGTTAAGATGTCAATTCTACCCAAATTGATTTACAGATTCAGTGCCATACCAATTAAAATCCCAAAAATTTATTTTGAAGAAATAGAAAACCAGTAATCAAATTTATTTGGAAGGGCAGAGTGCCCCAAATAGCTAAAAATATTTTGAGAAAGAAAAATGAGGTGGGAGGGCTCACACTATCTGACTTTAAAGCATATTACAAAGCTACAGTGGTCAAAACAACATGGTACTAGCATAAAGATAGACATACTGACCAATGGAATCAGATAGAGTGTTCAGATACAGACCCTCTTATCTATGGACAATTGATCTTTGATAAGGTGGTCAAGAAACTCACGTGGGACAGAACAGCCTCTTCAATAAATGGTGCTCAGAGAATTGGATATCCATATGTAAAGGAATAAAAGAGGATCCATATCTCACACCTTATGCAAAAATTAAATCAAAATGGATCAAAGGCCTAAACATTAGAGATAAGACCATAAAACCTTTAGATGAAAATGTAGGAAAATATCTTATAAACTTGTAATAGGAAGCAGTTTCCTAGATCTTACACCCAAAGCATGAGCATTGAAAAAAGAAATAGATAAATGGGAATTCCTCAAAATCAAACACTTTTGTGCATCAAGGAACTTTGTCAAGAAAATAAAAAGGCAGGCTATGAAAGGGAGACAATATTTGTAAACCACATATCAGATGAGAGCTTAGTATCTAGAATATATAAAGATACTCTTTAATTCAACCATGAAAAGAAAAACAATCCAATTAAAAAATGGGCAAAAGACATGAGTAGACACTTCTCAGAAGAAGAAATACAAATGGCTAAAAGGCACACGAAAAGATGCTCAACTGATTATCATCTGACACCCACTAGAATGGTCATTATAAAAATAAAAACAACAGAAAATGACAAGTGCTAGAGAGAATGTGGAGGAAGAGGCATACTTATCCATTGTTGGTGGGAATGTAAAATGGTACAACTGCTGTGGAAGGCAGTTTGGCGGGTCCTCAGGAAGCTAAGTGCAGAATTGCCATATGATTCAGTAATCCTATTGCTGTCCAGAGGACATGAGGGCAAAGACACAAATGGACATTTGCACACCAATGTGTATAGTGGCATTATTTACAATTGCCAAGAGATGGAAACAGCTCAAAAGTCCATCAATAGATGAGTGGCTCAACAAGCTGTCGTATATACATAGGATGAAACATTACACAGCTGTAAGACAGAATAAAGTCATAAAGCATATCAACATGGATGGACCTTGAGGATATTATGCTGACTGACAGTAACCAGAAACAAAAGGACAAATACTGTATGGTGTCACTAATATGAACTAACATGAATGCACGTACTTGGAGAATTAAAGTTAAGAACATAGGTTATCAGGAGATAGAAACAGGGTAGATATTGGATACTTGGAGCTGAGGGAATATAGATTGTGCAACAGGATTGAGTGTAAAAATTCATAAATGGATATCACAATACTACCTGATTGTAGCACAATAATATCAGTACACTGAACGAAACTGAATGTGTTTGATAGAGGGAGAAGGGTTTTGGCACATATGAAGCCAGAAGGAAAAGATAGGGCTTGGCCTAGTGGTTTGGGTGTCCTTAATGTTTGGCACAATATCCAGGGTTTCCCCATAATTTTTCTCCCATCTTTCGAGGTACTTTGCCAAAACTTTTTAATTATCTGCTTAGTATACTCTGTGATTTTTCCAGACATTACATCAAGCTATACAGGATTAAAGACTCTCATGCTTATTCTGGGCTCCCTGTGTTTGGATTTTTTTTAATGATCTATCCGTACACGTTGAGTTAGAATATGTGCTATAGAAAACCTAGATTCTGGACATAATAAACCTTTCTTCCTTTGGTCTCAATGAGTAAGGGAAGTTCTAAAATACAGACAATGTCTTCCTTACCCTTGTCTTCTGAATTACCTTAATTCTGACCTGATCAACTTCATTCTTATCTCTAAATATCAGGTTATGCATGTAGAAACCAGCCCCTTAAAATCCAGAAATAACAACAATTACCACTCCAGACTAAATGTGACTGCTACAAGTACTTACAATCTAGGCCCTGGTTTTCTCATTGGTATTTTCTAAATGAGATGATACAACATTTCTCTTTTGTTTCTGGTTCTTAGGCCTAATTTTAAGTATACTTAGCCTATCCTTTGCAGAAATAAGTTTCATAGGGCAAACCCCAAGATTGAGGGCTTGGCCAGTTGATTTGGTTATCTCCATGTTTGTTTTTAATCAAGACAATATTGGTGGCAGGAATTGCAAGATATAGTCATGGGTCAGTGACCCTGTTATGTACCTACCAATGTTTCTTGGAAATCCAGAAATCTACTCACTGCTAACATTTCTTAGATTCATTCATTTATACCCAGTAAGGCTAACTGCTCTAACAAACAACTGCAAATCTTAGTGGACTCACATGTTAAAGGTTTTTTGTTAATGTCATTGTCCAATTCAAGAAAGGAGGCCTCTGCTCCATGAAGTTGCTCAGAGACCCAGGATTCTTCCATTTGGGTTCTTTGCCATGGTCTTGGAGTCTTCCTCTGGGTCCTCTGCATCTTTTGGCATAAAAAGGAGAGAAGAAGGTGTGGATGTTTTTGCTGGAGATTTTAGAGGATTGTCTTGGAAATGGCATACATCATTTCCATCCATGCTCCATTGGCCCGAACTCAATCATATTGCTTTTAGGTGTAAGGTGCCAGGAAATGTAGCCCAAATGTATGCTCAGGAAAAAGAGAAAGTAGGATTCTTTGAGCATCTAGTCATTCTTTACCACAATCCATCCATCAATTCATCCAACCATTTATTCATCCATCTATTCATTCATCCATCCATCCATCCACTTATCTACCTACCCATTTCAATCAGTTTCTTTCTCCCCTTAAAAACTATTATACACAAAGCATTTTATCTATCAGGAGTTCACAGTTTCTGGGAAATAAACTGAAAGGGGATACAGGGAGATATGAATAAGGCACTATAGAAATATCAAAGAAGGAGAGACTAACTCGGACTGGGCTGATGCTTGAACAAGGCTTTGAGGACTGAGTATGACATACTCAGGTAGGTAAAGTGCCAGGGACATATGATAGAGGAAATGGTGTAGAGAAAGCCAGGGAATCATGGAAAAGCATGGTGGATTTGGAAAAAGCAAGAACTCCAGTGCTGCTGGAGCATAGGAGCATAATGTTGAAAACTTCTTCCCCGGGACATTGTGGTAGCCTAAGAGGACAACTCTGGTTGTCCAATCTGCTGGATTGGAGTCTACAGTTCATGGAGGTTGTTATCTATAGTTCTCTATCTCTGTGTTCTTTGTTTCATGCAATTACTGATTTTTAGTCACAGTAAGTGGCTCTCAAGGGCATGATGATTTGAGGGACAAGCAGAGAAAAACAGAAGAGGAATAGAGAAAAATAAGAAGCATGTGTTCAGTCTAATTCTATTTGAGGTCTGAATTTGTATGTCACAGGGTTACCTTGAAATTTTATTGTGCAAAATTAACTTAACTAGCACAATTAACTTAAAGAATTCTAAAATTAATTGACATCTTGGGAATGTTTGTGCTTCTTGTAATTTTTTTAATTAATAAAAAATTAAAAAAAATTAATTGACATCTTCACCTTCCTCTGAAATAAATCAATCATTGAATATTTTAACTTTGACCACTCAACTCCAAATTTCCATGCTTTTGCTGTCTTTATAAGTTAATTTAGTGAGAGTCTGTAGGTAGTCAACTCTGTCCATTTTTCTTTATTTATTTGGAAAATGATTTTATTTAGTCCACAGACTAGAGACAAGGAGAAGATGTTTAAATAGAAGCTCTGTCCAGTTCTTGGCTTGCTTAAAGCCTAGCGACATAATTTTTTTACCTGGCCTTTCAATACTTTTTGTTCTCTTTCACTGACTGTTTATCTGAAGCTCTTACTAGTGCAATATATTCCTCAACATCAAATTTGCTTTTAACAAATTAACATTTGAATTAGGGCACTTCCAGAAAATCTTCATTGTCTCTTTATGTACAGTGTGCACCCAAGATGCAAGATAGTAGAAGCTGGTTTACAAATGATGGAGAAAATTGAAGACTTGCTTCATATGAGCTATAATCAGGCCTTCACTACTGGCTTATTATTTATCAGAAGAAACTTTCTATCTTGATATAATTTTATATTTACATATAAGTTGCTAAGAAAATATGGAAAATTTGTTCATCAGTTCAGTTTCTTCTAATGTTATCATCTTATATTACCATGGTACGTTGATTAGAGCTAAGAAGCCAACATTGGTCATTTATTGTAACCAAACTCCAGATTTTATTCTGGGTTCACTAATTTTTCCACTAATGCCTTTTTATGTTCCGAAATTCCATCCAGGTTACCACATTGCATTTAGTCATTTTCTCCTTAGTTCACTCTGGTCTCTAACAGTTTCTCAAACTTTCCTTTTTGTGCTTATTTTTTATGATCATAACTGTTTTGAGGCCTCCTGGTCAGATATTTTATAAAATGGCCTTTAATTTGTCTAGTATCTTTCTCATGATTAGATTGGGAACGAGCACCACAGAGGTGAAATGTATCTTATCACATCACATCAGCAGTACTGATATGGGTCTATCATTGTAAGGAATTTATTTTTTCATTTAAAAGCTTGGAGGGCCTTGACTATTTTCTTCACTTAATACGTCATATCAAATTATCCTTTTGAATTGGTTCCTTTCCACCTGTTACAAGCATTCTCTAATCTCCTCCACATTAGAGGCAATTTTTTCTTTAATCTTGCTTTTCCCTCAAGCTATCTATTACCATCTTTCCTCTGTCCTTGCAGTTTGGCTGGAACTCTTTGTGGCTTCTGATTTGTTTTCCAATGATCTGTAATGAGTACAAACCTCATGATGGAGGAAGAGAAATCATGAAAGGATATTGAGAAAGATTAGAAAAGGCAGGATGACATTCTGAAACCCAGCTCTCTCACCTGCCATTTTAACATATGCACCCTACTCTTCACCATACTGAATTACAGTGTTCTGCGACA
This sequence comes from Tamandua tetradactyla, assembly GCF_023851605.1. Lineage (NCBI taxonomy): Eukaryota > Metazoa > Chordata > Mammalia > Pilosa > Myrmecophagidae > Tamandua > Tamandua tetradactyla. The sequence goes on along the minus strand of NC_135348.1, from coordinate 27,109,608 downwards.
GACTATATTGTTTCAAACCCCATGCCATTGGAGGTGTGCCACCTCCCTTTGCCTGAGATATCTGCTTCCCCTCCTGAGGCAGAATAGCATAGGCATGGCGGCAGGCTGGCTGAGTGCTCAGGAGTAACTGTAAGATCAATGGCTTCTGGCAGCTAGGGGGAATCTTCACCTGAATAGTCAGAAACCAACCATGGGTGAGAGACCTGCAAGGGAGGAGGGAGAGGAGGGGAATGGAAAAGTACTGAGACCAGCAACACCCCATAGAAAGGGCAGCCCCCACAGAAGGTAGCACACCTCTTCCCTTATGAGAGCACCCATATGTCCGTCTTGCATGTGTACTTAATAAAACTTTCTACCTGCTTGCTCAATCTATAAATGTGAGACATTTTACCTCCCTATCAATATTTCTTGCTCTTGTCAATTCATTCTGCCCCAAATACTTTGTTTGGAGCACTGATATGCCACGTAAACTTCCCCTACCTTGTTCTGAAGGAAGATCATGTGTATTAGTTACATATTTGCTACATAACAAATTATCCTCAAACTTAGCAGTTTTACACAATAAACATTTATTAATGCACAGTTTATTTGGGGGTCAAGAATTTAGGCATGCTTTGGCTGTCCTCTGCCTCAAGGACTCTCAGAGTCTATAATTAAGGTAGGGCTCCAGTCATCTTGAGGCTCAACTGCTTCCAAGCCCTCTTACCTTGCTACTGGCAGTCTTCAAGATCTCAGAGGACATCATGGTCAGGTTCATCTGTCAACTTGGCCAAGTTGTGGTACCTGTTTGTCTGGTTGGGTAAGTGCTGGCCTGTCTGTTGCAATGAGGACATTTCATAGAATTAAATCACGATCACGTCAGCTGAATCCACAGCTGATTCCATTTGTAATCAGCCAAGGGAAGTGTCTTCTGCAATGAGTGATACTTAATCTAATCACTGGAAGCCTTTTAAGGAGGATTCAGAAGAGACAGGCTCCCTTCCTGCTTCACATTGGCCAGCGAGCCTCTCTTGTGGAGTTCGTCCAGACCCTCCATCAGAGACGTCAGCTTCACAGCCTGTCCTGAAGATTTTGGACTTTTTCCCCATGGTTACATGAGACACTTTTATAAATTTTATATTTGAGAGTATTTCCTGCTGATTCTGTTTCTCTAGGGAACCCTAACTAATACAACTTGGTACCAGGAGTGGTTCTTAAGAAACAGAATCTTAAAAATGGGTTTTTATGAATGGTTTTCTACTCTGACTGGACTCAAAGGCACTAAGGACTCTGATTCCTGTAATCAGAATGACATTCCCAATCCATGGAGTGAGTTGGCAAAAGAGATAGTCAAAATATCACCATTCGATTCTCCTAATGCTTCACTAGTACAAAGCCAGACTCTGGGGGATAAAGTTTTTGACACCTTTAAGGGGTTTTGTATGAAATAAGAGGTATAGAGATGTTGGCTGTTTGTTGTTAGATATACTGGCTACATTAAGGAGTGAAAGGGATGGGTTTAAGGCTTCAAATGAGATGCTTAAGCGCAGTCTGACAGATGTAGAAGTTTCTATGAGTATCCTGAAGGAAAATCTTATTTCATGTAGCCGTAGACTTGAGATCTCTGAAAAGCAGACTCAGAATCTTATTGTTAGAGTAGCAACTTTACAATGTAAACTGAAATCTCGGTCTTGCATGATGTCTGCTGTTAAAGTGCATTGATTGGAAAGGAGTGGGACCCTGAAAAATGGGATGGTGACATATGGATTGATAACGATGTCGGGGGTGAAGTTGAAACCCTAGGTCACACTGAGTCTTCCCTAGATAACCCTGTAATAGTCTGCCCTGAGGACATAGTTACCCCACCTCCATCCTACCTTGAGGAGTTGGCCACCCAACCTCCACCTGAAGGGATTAGCCCTAGAGTGATTAATCCTGTTTCACCAGATGAAACTGCAAATGAATGCCTTGAAGCAAATGGCTTGGGAGATATTTCCAATTCTTTTCATGATCAACCACCCCTCATTTCTTCCAGACCTATAACTAGACTAAAGTCCCAACAGCCCTCTAGGGGTGAGGTACAAAGTATCACACATGAGGAATTGCGTTATACTCCAAAAGAACTGTGTGAGTTTTCCAATTTATGTAGACAGAAATCAGGGTAATATGTGTGGCAAAGGATTTTAAGGGTGTGGGGTCATGGTGGGAGGAATATAAGGCTGGATCAGGCTGAGTTTATTGATATGGGCCCACTAAGCAGAGATTCCGCATTCAATGTTATAATTTGAGGGGTTAGAAAAGATATTAACAGTTTGTTTGGATGGTTGGTTGAAATAAGGATCAAAAGGTGGCTGACATTATCTGAGGTTGAAATGCCAGAACTGTCTTGGTATAATAATGTAGATGAGAGGATTCAGAGCCTTAGAGAGATTGGAATGTTGGAGTGGATTTATCATGCAAAGCCTGCTCTTATGCCCCAGGAATGTCTGGAGGATGCACCTTTTACCAGAACAGTGAGAAATAAATTTGTGAGACTAGCACCATCATCCTTAAAGAGCTCTGTAATTGCACTTCTCTATAGATCAGATATTACTGTAGGAACTGCTGTCACTGAGCTGGAATCCTTAAACACAATGGGGATGATGGGATCCCGAGTTGGCAGAAGCCAGGTGGCAGCACTTAATCGCCAAAGACAGGGTAGATGTGGCTATTATGATAGACAGCAAACTCAAAGCAGGAGTCAAAATTATATGACTCACAGAGATTTGTGGCATTGGCTAGTAAGTCATGGGGTAACTAGAAATACAATAGAGGGCAGTCTACTAAATTCTTGTTGGAGCTGTATAAACAAAAGAGTTCCAGGTCAGGTAAACAGAAGTCCAATCTGAATTACAAAAACACAGAGTCACGGCCCCTTAATCAATTTCCAGACTTGAGTTTACAGACCCAGAGCCACTTGAATGAAGGGGAGGCCAGGTCCCTTTAGGGGTGAACCCTGTTACACTGCCACCAATTTGTACTGTTAATCTTCCTCCAAGCCTTCCCCAAAGAGACTGATGGCCTTTTACCAGGGTAATTGTGCATTGGGGAAAAAGAACTGATCAGTTATTTGGGGGATTATTAGACACTGGTTCAGAAGTGACATTAATTCCAGGGGACGCAAAACGTCACTCTGGTCCACCAATCAGAGTGGGGGCTTATGGAGGCCTGGTGATCAATGGAATTTTAGCTCAGGTCCATCTTACAGTGGGTCCACTAGGCCCCAGGACCCATTCTGTAGTTATTTCCCCAGTTCCAGAATGTATAATTGGAATAGATATACTGAGCAACTAGCAGAATCCCCACATTGGCTCTCTAACTCATGCAGTGAGGGCTATTATGGTGGGAAAGGCCAAGTGGAAGCAAGCCACTAGAACTGCCTCTACCTAGCAAAATACTAAATCAGAAGCAATACTGGATTCCTGGCAGGATTGCAGAGATTACTGCCACTCTTAAGGACGTAAAGGATGCAGGGGTGGTGATTTCCACCACATCCCCATTCAACTCTCCTATTTGCCTTGTGCAGAAAACAGATGGGTCTCAGAGGATGACAGTGGATTATAGTAAGCTCAACCAGGTGGCAACTCTAATTGCAGCTGCTGTTCCAGATGTAGTATCATTGCTTGAGCAAATCAATACATTCCCTGGTAACTGGAATGCAGCTATTGATCTGGCAAGTGCTTTTTTCTCAACAGCTGTTAGTAAGGACCACCAGAAACAATTTTCTTTCAGCTGGCAAGGTCAGCAATGTACTTTCACTGTCCTACCTCAGGGGTGTATCAACTCTCCAACCCTATGTCATAATCTTGTCCCCAGGGACCTTGATCATTTCTCCCTCCCACAAGACTTCACACTGGTCCATTGAATTGATGATATCATGCTGATTGGACCTAGTCAGCAAGAAGAAGCAACTACTCTAGACTTACTGGTAAGGCATTTGCATGTCAGAGGATGGGAGATAAATCCAACAAAAATACAGGGGCCTTCCACCTCAGTGAAATTTCTAGGTGTCCAGTGGTGTGGGGCATGTCAAGATATGCCTTCTAAGGTGATGGATAAGTTGCTGCATCTGGACCCTCCTATGATCAAAAATGAGGCACAATGCCTAGTTGGTCTTTTTGGATTTTGGTGACAACATATTCCTCAATTGGGTGTGCTGCTCCGGCCCATTTATCGAGTGACCAGAAAAGCTGCTGATTTTAACTGGGGACCTGGACAAGAGGAGGTTCTGCGACAGATCCAGCCTGCTATACTAGCTTCTCTGCCACTTGGGCCATATGATCCAGCACATCCAATGGTGCTGGAAGTGTCAGTGCAAATAGAGATGCTGTTTCAAGCCTTTGGCAGGCCCCTATAAGAGAATCACAATGCAGACCCTTAGGATTTTGGAGCAAAGACTTACCATCTGCTGCAGATAACTAGTCTTCTATTGAGAAACAGCTTTTGGCCTGCTACTGGGTCTTAGTTGAGACTGAATGCTTAACCATGGGCGACCAAGTTACCATGATACCTGAGTTGCCTATCATGAGCTGGGTGTTGTTTGACCCACCAAGCCATGAAGTTGGGCTTGCACAGCAGCACTGTATTGTAAAATGGAAATAGTATATATGAGATAGGGCCAGAGCAGTCCTGAAGGCACAAGTAAATTACATGAAGAAGTGGCCCAAATGCTCATGGTCTCCCATGGTCTCCACTCCTGCCATGTTACCTTCTCTTTCCCAGACCAGAGTTATGGCCTCTTGGGGAGTTCCTTACAGTGAATTGACTGAGGAAGGGAAAACTTGGGACCATCTGTAGATGGTTCAGCACAATATGCAGGTACCACCAGAAAGTGGACAGCTGCAGCATTACAACTCCTTTCTGGGGTGCCCTTGAAGGACAGTGGTGAGGGGAAATCCTCCCAGTGGGCAGAACTTCGAGTAGTGTACCTGGTTATTCATTTTGCTTAGAAGGAGAACTGGCCAGAGGTGTGTTTGTATACTGACTCATGGGTTGTTGCTAATGGTTTGGCTGGATGGTCAGGGACTTGGAAAGACCATAATTAGAAAATTGGTGACAAAGAGGTCTGGGGAAGAAGTATGTGAATAGACCTTTCTGAGTGGACTAAAAATATGAAGATATTTGTGTCCCATGTGAATGCACACCAGAGGGTGACTTCAGCAGAGGAAGGTTTTAATAATCAAGTGGATAAGATGACCCATTCTATGGATACCAGTCAGCCTCCTTCCCTGGCAACTCCTGTCATTGCCCAATGGGCTCATGAACAAAGTAGTCATGGTGGTAGGGATGGAGGTTATGCCTGGGCTCAGCAACATGGACTTCCACTCACCAAGACTGACTTGGCTACAGCCACTGCTGAGTGCCCAATCTGCCAGCAGCAGAGACCCACACTCAGTCCCTAATATGACACCATTTCCCGAGGTGACCAGCCAGCTACATGGTGGCAGATTGATTATGTTGGACCACTCCTTTCATGGAAGGGGCAATGATTTGTTCTAACTAGAATAGACACATACTCTGGATATGGGTTTGCTTTCCCTGCACACAATGCTTCTGCCAAAACTACCATCCGTGGGCTTACAGAATGCCTTATCCATAGTCATGGTATTCCACATAGCATTGCTTCGGATCAAGGAACACACTTCACGGCAAATGAAGTGTGGGAATGGGCACATACTCATGGAATTCTCTAGTCTTACCATGTCCCCCATCATCCAGAAGCAGCTGGACTGATAGAATGGTGGAATGGCCTTTTGAAAATCCAATTACAGTGCCAACTAGGTGGCAATTCCTTGAAGGGCTGGGGTAATGTTCTCCAGGAAGCTGTATATGCACTGAATCAGCATCCGCTGTATGGTGCTGTTTCTCCCATAGCCAGGATCCATGGGTCCAGGAACCAAGGGGTGGAAATGGGAGTGGTACCACTCACTATTACCTCTAGTGATCCACGAGGAAAATTTTTGCTTCCTGTCCCTGCGACTCTGAGCTCTGCTGGTCTACAGGTTGTAGTTCCAAAAGGGGGAGTGCTTCCACCAGGAGAAACAACAATGATTCCATTGAACTAGAATCTAAGACTGCCACCTGGTCACTTTGGGCTACTCATGCCCCTGGATCAATAAGCCAAGAAGGGGATTACATTATTATCTGGGGTGATTGACCCTGACTATCACGGGGAAATAGGACTGCAACTATACAATGGAGGTAAAGAAGAGTTTTCTGGGAATATAGGAGATACCTTAGTGTGTCTTTTAGTACTACCATGCCCTGTGATTAAAATTAATGGAAAACTGCACAACCCAATCCAGGTAGGACTACCAATGGGTCTGAAACTTCAGGAATGAAAGTTTGGGTCACCCCACCGACAAAGAACCATGGCCAGCTGAAGTGCTTGCTGAGGGTAAAGGGAACGTGGAATGGGTAGGGGAAGAAGTTAGTGATCAATATGAATGAAGTTAGTGATCAATATGAACTACGACCACATGATCAGTTACAGAAATGAGGACTGTAATGCTGTTTTGTTCCTGTTATATTATTTAATTTGTAAGATATCAAGTTTAAGATTGAATATTACCTAAGGACTTGCACCCTATTCTGGAGAGATTTAATGTGTTTCCAGTTATACGCAGGACAGTTGAGTATTGTTAGGTGAAAGAAAAAATGTGAGTTTTATTGTTTTTTATTTAGAAATTAGGTATGGTTTAAGGTGATTTGTATAGCTGCCAAGCTGACAAGGGATGGACTGTCATGGTCAGGTTCATATGCCAACTTGGCCAAGTGGTGGCACCTGTTTGTCTGGTTGAGTAAGTGCTGACCTGTCTGTTGCAATGAGTACGTTTCATAGAATTAAATCACGATCATGCCAGCTGCATCCACAGCTGTTTCCATTTGTAATCAGCCAAGGGGAGTGTCTTCTGCAATAAGTGATGCTTAATCTAATCACTGGAAGCCTTTTAAGGAGGATTCAGGAGAGTCAGGCTCCCTTCCTGCTTTGCATGGGCCAGCGAGCGTCTCCTGTGGAGTTCGTTCAGACCTTCCATCAGAATCGCTGGCTTCACAGCCTGCCCTGTGGATTTTGGACTCTGCATTCCCACAGTTACATGAAACACTTCTATAAATTTTATATTTGCACTTTATATTTGTTGTTTCTGTTTCTCTAGGGAACCCTAACTAATACAGAGGGCTTCTCATGCCTTGACACCTTGCTCCCTCCAGAACAAGTGCTCAAGAGAGTGCAAAAGATGGCAAGCATTATGGAAACTGTCCTTTTGTAATCTAATCTTGGAGGTGAATCCTATCACTTTTACTGTATTCTATTAATGTGTGTCGCTAGGTCAAGCTCACACTCAAGGGAAGGGGATAAAATCCAGGAGGTAAAGATCATAGGAGCCATCATAGAGAAGACCTACTTTATTGTAGAGAAAACCTACTTCATCGTAGAGAAGACCTACTTCAGCACATGACTTCGATGCCCTTTAGGACCTAACCTCAGCTAACTTAAGAAAGCAAGTGCTCCAGAAGTGGTTACTGAATTGACACTACAGCGCTAGAACAGGAGCTGCTACCTGAAGAAGGTTTTTCCAAGTGCTCTCCTGTCCATCATTGCTAGGAATTTGCAACTCTGTGCTGCCCATCCCGATCCCCTCATGAACAGAACAGGAAAGTGATTGCTGCTAAGGAAGGAAGCCAACACAATCCAGTTGGGGTATTGGTCCAATGCTTTTCCTCTTTTTCTATTTGAATTGCGCCCTCTTTGATGTAGAGTATCGATCATTTAGTCATTCATTCAACAAATATTCATTAGAATCTTCCATGGGCCAGGCACTGGAGTTACCACAGTCGAGAGAAGAAAGTCCTTGCTCTCATGGAGCCTCTGATGAATGGTCAGCTTCCATTTGGGGTTGAAACAGTTTCTCTATTGAAATTGGAAAAGCCAGACTTTATTGCACCCTCATTGCTTTCTCATGGAGACCCTGTGGGAAATATCTGAAAATATATTAGCTGTCAGCAGGGGAGCTGGTATTTTCTTAAATCCCTCAAACTTCTTCAAGTCTTTGCTCAGCTATTCAGTGAAGCCTAACCTGGTCATCTTGTGTGATAATGCAAACAAAGCCCTCAGACATGCACTCCAAAATTTCCTTACTCTCCCTTACTTTTCTTCCATATAGTTTACTTAGTGTCTTTGCATTGAGTATCTGTTTTCCCTCTGATTGAATGTAAGTTTCACAAGGGTAGGATTTTCCATCTATTTCCTTCTCTGCTGCATCCCCAAAGCCTAGAACAGTACCCAGCACATAGTAGATGCTCAACAAGTATTTGTTGGATGAATAAACCGAGTCTCTCCAGGTCAGGCCTCACATTGTAGTTTGGAAACATTTTCATGAAGAAATAGAAGTGCAGAGAAAACCTGCAATGACCTAGCTGTGCTTGCTTTTTGTTGCTTCCGAAAAAGGGAATCAGATTTAATTTATTGATAGGGCTGAGAAATGAGACGTGGTCAGACATTTGGCAAACAGTTCATAATGTGGATGTGCAGCCATCACTTTCTCCTACTCACTCTTTCTTCCATGTAGCCAGTCTCTCAGCTGTTTGGTTTTCACTCTCTTAATGAGCTTTTACACATGTGGCTTGAGCATGCTGGGGAGTGAGAGTCTGGTGTTGCCTGGTGACTTGGAGAGAGAGAGGTGTCTAATTGGAATAGAATCAGCGGCTCTTACCCTTTATCCCCCAAAGAACAGAGAGATGCTGGGAAGGAACAAATACATTCCCCAAGCAGTTCACAAAGTTTAATCCTGCATTTTTTCCAGGCTTTACAAGAATAGAAAGTAATTATGGGAGATGAAGTTACTCTGGTTGAACTCACCTTCTTACACTTTGTTCTCACTTGTGTGTTACTCATTCTGCTCCTAATGCTTGATGATTTTGAATTCAGCGTAATCTGTTTGCTAAACCCTTAATAGTTAGTTGAGTGGAGAGCCCCTTAGGAAAGTTTTACTTTGTTATTAAATGTATTTCACACACATATCCAAAGGAGGATGAGAAACAAATCTCTGCTTCTCTCCTGTAGTAGTTCTAGCCACAGAGTCTGCTTCAGAAGGAAGTAAAGGGGCCACTTTTGTTTCCCCACCTTTTCTCTTGTCTCTCCCCTCAAGATCTCACTTCTGCTTCTTCTCCTCTGGTGCAGGTTGTCATTTATGAAAATAAATAAATGACTCAAAATAGGTTCATGGCTTCCCCATGGAAGTGGCTTCAAGTCCCATGCAGATAATAATAAAGGAATGAAGGCATGAAGAAAAGAGGCATTTGAGTTCCAGCCTTGTCCTTAGCACAATTCCCAAACTTTGCCTATTTTCTCTTTTCTTTGTTGTATCATGGGCTGTTTTCTTTTCTTCTCTTTTTTCTCTTTAGAATGGGGGCAGAGTCCAAAAAGACAGATGTGTCCTTCCATTAGAAGGAGGAGAAAAGGGGGAAAAAAATCCCTTCTGTCATACAATTCAAATGGAAAGAAAATCTCTAATTCTAGTGAATGGGAGCTCCCTTAACTAGTGAGAGATGCTTGGAGAAGACGTTATATTATAATATAGATTATACATTTATTCCAAGAGCTTGTGAAGCGCTAGTGCTCTGGAGGCTCATATTATTTCTTTACTTTCAATTAAACGATATGTTTATTTTAATTGATAGTTACATTTAAACTTTAAAGTAAAATATTTCGTTTATGTAAATTGAAGAAAAACAGAGGAAAAAATTAGAATCACATGTATTCAGCATTACTCAAAGAAAAACAATGTTAACATTTTGTTATAAGTCCTTCCATTGCTTTTTTAGATGTTTTTCTTCACATAAGTGCAACTATATAGTTAACATTTTGCATTTTCTTATTTTCTCATAGCATGATGCATTTTTCCAACTTTTGCAAATGCTTCATGAAATTTTGTTTTCAATGACTGTGTTTTAGTTTACTTGGCTGTTCAAGCAAATACCATCAATGGGTTGGGTTAAGCAATGGGAATTTATTAGTTCACAATTTTGAGGCTGGGAAATAGTCCAAATCAAGGCGTCATCAAGGTGATGCTTTCTTCCCAAATCCTGGCTTTCTGGGGCTGGCTGCTGGGATATCTTGGTCCTGGGCTCCTCTGTCACATGGCTACGCACACGGCAGCCTCTCCTGGCCTCTTCGTTCTCTTCCCGGTTCTTCTGTATTTCAGCGTCTTACTTTCTGTGGCTTTCTCTCTTTTGTGTGAGTTTCATTTTCTTATAAAAGACTTTAGTTATAGGATTAAGACCCATCCTGGGCCACATCTTAACTGAAGTAACCTTACCAAAAGTCCTACTAAAATAGGTCCACACCCACAGGAATAGATTATGCTTGAGAACATTTTTTTTTTCAGGAATACAGAGGACTCTAAGCAATGATAGGCTGTGAAACAGTCCAGGATATATGTGGTCCATAGATGACTTACCAACAGTCATCTACATTCTGAATTAGTAGTCTAGTTTTTGGTAAAGGGCCAAATAGTAACTATTTTAGGTTTTGCCGACCAATACATCTCTGTCACATCTATTCAGCTCTTCCATTGTTGAGCAAATGTAGCCACAGATAATACGTAAATGAATGGTTATGTCTGTGTTCCAATGAGACTTTATTTACAAAAGGAGACAGTGGGTTGGATTTGGATGCTAGGCTGTAGTTTGCTGACTTCCATTTTAAACCATTAGAATGTGTTTATTTTTTTGCTATTATAGATTCTATATGAATATTGTGCGCCCCCTTTAGGATTGCTTCCTTAGAAAGCATTTGCAGAATACAAATAGAAGGGAAGGTCAAAGGCTTTGAAGGATTTCAGTGCTCTTCATACGTATTACTAATAAATGATTTTAGTTACCTCCAAGGACACAGTCACCAGCAATGTACGATTGTGCCAAATTTACTATTCTTTATCCAGAATTTATTTTATTGATTCCATTCAAAGTTATTTTTTAGTTGTATATTTATTTTTATATATCTATTTATTTTAAAACTGTTTTTATTGACACATCTGCACCCACAGACATTCCATACATGGTGTCCAATCAATGGCTCACAATATCATCACGTAGTTGTGTATGCATCACAGTGATCATGTTTTAGACATTTTCATCAGTCCAGAAAAAGAAAAAACACCTACATACCATGCCCTTTACTCCTCCCTCTCATTGACCACTAGTATTTCCATCAACCCAATTTATTTTACTCCTTATCCCCTTATTATTTATTTATTTTTATTTTTACTCTTTTTTTTTTTACTCATCTGTCCATACCCTGGATAAAAGGAGCATCAGATACAAGATTTTCACAATCACACAGTCACATTATTAAAGTTATATCTTTATACAATCGTCTTTAAGAATCTAGGCTACTGGAACACAGTTCAACAGTTTCAGTTATTCCCTCCAGCCACACCAATATATCATAAACTAAAAAGGGGTATCTACATAATGCATAAGAATAACCTCCAGGATAACCTCTCGACTCAGTTTGAAATCTCTCAGCCACTGAAACTTTTTGTCTCATTTCTCTCTTTCCCCTTTTGGTCAAGAAAGCTTTTTCAATCCCATGATGCTGGGTTCTCGCTCATCCCATAGGTTCTGTCCTACGTTGTCAGGAAGGTTTACACTTCTGGGAGCCATGTCCCATGTAGGCGGGGAGGGCAGTGTGTTTATCTGCCAAGTTGGCTTAAAGAGAAAGAGGCCACATCTGAGCAACAAGAGGTGCTCTGGTGGTGACTTCCTAGGCATAATTGTAAGTAGGCTTAGCCTATCCTCAAGGTCATGTTTAGGAAGATATATTGCTAAGTAGAATCAAGAAGACTAAAGAAAGTATGGGGAAAGATTTAAAAAATAAGTAAATTTTCCATTTTTATAGGTAAAAAAATGAATTCCTCCTTTTTAAAAAAACTTATTAGAGCACTTGTAGGTTTACAGAAACATCATGCAGGAAGTACAAAGTTCCCATATAACCCTTTCCCCATGTGCAGTTTTCCCTCTTACTAGCATTTTGCATAAGTGTAGTACCTTTTCCATTATTGATTTAAACTGCATTTATTGGAGATGAATTTTACCCAATCTGTCTGAGAATCTCCTCTTGTGGCTTTTCCTTATGTCTTTTCTCACTTAGAATCAAGAAAAATCTAACTGTTCCACTTTACTATGTTTAACCAGTTTTTAAGGCAACATTTGAGACTACCTAATCCTGGGCCACAGGAATGCTTACATAGAGCTTATTATAAAATTAACAGTGACATTTCATGTGGCTATTGCAGATTTTTATTTGTTTTGTTGTCTTTGTAGGAACATGGGTAGAATTTAGTGGTCCACATACGTTGACTCATGGCAGTCTGTAACAGATTCACATAAAGCACCTTTAAAAATTAAATTAAATTAATTTTTAACCTTACCTTGCCCATTATTTTACTTTTAATTTAATTTTATTATTTTCCTGTATTCAACTCTGTATTAGTCTCCTATGGTTGCTGTAACAAATGACTACAAACCAACAGAAATTTGTTCTCTCAAAGTTCTGGAGGCCAGAAGTCATGAAATCAGCATCACTGGGCTGATACCAAGGTATTGGCAGGACTGCATTTGCCTGGAGACTCTAAGGCAGGATGTGTCCCTTGCCTCTTCAGCTTCTTGTGGCTGCTGGCAACCCTTGGCTTGTGGCTGCATCACTCTAATCCCCAAGCCCAGCATTTTCAGATTCCACTCTGCCCCATGGTCACATTGCCTTCTCCTCTGTGTGTGTAAAAATACATTCTGCTTTTCTCCTATAAGGAAACTTGTGATTGCATTAGGGCCTACTTGGCTAATCCAATATAATCTCCCAACCTCAGGATCCTTAATTTAATCACATCTGCAGAGATCCTTTTTCTAAATAAGGTAACATTTACAGGTTCCAGTGATTAACCTGATCTCTTCGGTGGGGGGGGGGTGGGGGTGGCAGCATTTCCCAGTCTATCACCATCTCCCATTCCTCCTTTCTCTTCTCTGCTTAGCTATTTTGCTGCAGATTAATGCATTTTCTTTCGATCCACTTTTCAAACATTGATTGATATATTTATATCTTTATAAAATATGTAATGTGGTTTTTAAACTTTTGAAACATTTTTAAAATGAGATTGAAAAACAAGCGATACTGTGCCATAAAAACTTTTGTCTTAATTTGCCCTCCACATGATGTTTTGAGACTGATCCAATAGTTTTCGTATGGCTTATGTGTTTACCCTACATTCCCCATACGATGGACACATAGATGTCATCTAATCCAGTTCAACTAAGATTACTTTATCATTATTTTTGGTTTCTTATGAATACGTTTGATTTCTACATAGTCTGCTGATAAACCAAGTGTTTACAATATGCTGACACGTACGAAGCACGTAAATACATTACCCATTTGACACTTCTAACAGATAGTGAATGGCTTTTTAGATTGTCTCCATAAACTCATCAAACTGAGCATAGAATCAAGTAATGTTTCCCAAGTCAGCGGAATGTGGCCTTGAAGAAGGCAGTGTGGGTTTTCCACCAAGGGAGTTATACCTCCCGACACCCCTTGGCAGGCCATCATGCGAAGGCCCCAGTGGGTGCCGAATAGAAATATACTTCCCTATGGAGTCCAACAATGAGTTTACTCCTCTTAAGGCAGGTGGGATCTGGCAGTGATCTGGGTTTCCCATTCCCGTTCTTGGGTGAAGCATCCTGCCAGCCCGCAGCATTTTAGCACCCTCACTGCACATTCCTGCTTGTCCAGGTCCACATCATATCAACTGTGAGTTCTACACATCTAACTCCACCATAGCTTTCAAATATACACTCCCCTTCCATTCCACACGCGCTCTGTTGGCTCGTCACACGAAATGATTCTCTGATCTTTTAGCCAAACTTCTGTATTTTCTCCTCCCCTGATCTACCTTCACACCACAACCAATTAGTCTCCTATCTAAAGAAAGACACATCCTTGAAACCTGTCCATGCTTCTGGGCTTCTGATATTATTAAGTAGAAATATTTTTTTTGTTTATTTTATTTTATTTTTTTAGATACCAAAAAACACAAAGCAAATGCAAACATCCTATTTTGATCTTCCATTCTACATATATAATCAGCAATTCACAGTATCATCACATATTCATTTCATCATCATAATCATTCTTGAACATTTCCATCTATTCAAAAAAAAATAAAATAACAAAAAAAATTTATACATACCATCCCTTACCCCTCCCTTTCATTGATCACTAGCATTTCAAACTAATTTATTTTAACATTTGTTCCCCCTATTATTTATTTTTATCCATATGTTGTCTCTCTGTGGCAAGGTAGTTAAAGGACATCAGACACAAGTCTCACAATCACACAGCCACATTCTGAAAGCTATATCATTATTCAATCATATCAAGAAACATGTTACGGAACACATTCTACATTTTTCAGTTCCCTCCAGCCTCTCCATTACATCTTGAATAACAAGGTGAATCTACTTAATGCTAAGAAAACCTCCAGGATAACCTCTGGACTCTGTTATCTCTCAGCCATTGACACTTTGTCTCATTTCCATCTTCCCCTTTTGTGAGAGTTTCTCAATCCCTTGATGCTGAGTTCCAGCTCTTCTAGATTTCTGTCCACATTGCCAGGAAGGTCCACACCCCTGGAGTAATGTCCCACATAGACAGGAGACATGGTATTTCTTGTTGTTTCTAGAGAGCCACATCTGCAACAAAGAGATTCTCTTGGGGTGACTCTTAGGCCTAATTTAAGTAGCTTTACTTATCCTTTGTGAGTTAAGTTTCATTGAACAAACTGCAAGACTGGGGCTCCCTATACTTTAGTTGTCCACACTGCTTGGAATATCAAATTCAGCTCGGGAAGTTGAATTTCTCCCTTCTCACCATTCCCCGAAGAACTTTGCAAATACTTTTCCACTCACTGATCAAATCACTCTGGGATTCATCGGGGCATCACTCTGGACAAACTGACAAAATCTCATGTCCTACCCAAAGTTCCAAGTACTTATGGTGTTCAATCAAGCTGTCTACATAAGTTATATTAGGAAACGCACTAGTCAAAATATAAATTTTGTACCAAGTAAACATTTTTTGCTTAGTCTCACACATAATAAATTTTAAAATATAATTACCACTATTTTCAGCACCCTGTAATGACATTCCTTTGTTCTTCCTCATGTAAAACATTTTTAAATTTACATTTAGTCACTATCATTAAGACACTCTCGCATTCCCAAAGTAAAATATCTTAGTGATCAATCAAAGCCTCCAGGTCTGGCTGCATGACCTTCAGACTTATCTCCGACTTCTCTCTTGCAGACATTCTGCTTTTGCTGTCTTTATATTATTATTATTATGTTATAACTGTAGTAACCTTCTTCTACTATCACTACGTATTTAATTCAAGTCTACTTTCCAAGTTCATCTAAAATGAGGGCATCCCCAATAATTATTCTTACTTTCTCCAACAAATTTTCATTTTAAATGATTTTAAATTTAATGACTGCTTATAGATACTCAATCGACCAAGCACGTCGTAAACCACAAAAACTTATCTTTTTCCTCATTCAATCCTCTGAGTAGGTATATCATTTTCAAGATGAGGAAACAAAGGCAGAATAAGTAACTTGCCTGAGATCACACAATTATACTTCACAGACTTGATTCAAATCTGGGCAGTCTGTAGATACTCATGCTTTTAACTGCGAAGTATTCTTCCTTCCTCCTCCCTTCCCCCTCTTTTTTTCCTCCTCCTCCCACTGTCTCCCTCCCTCCCTTCCCTTTCTTCTTTTTGAATAGCAAATTTGTCTATGCTAAGCACACATCACAAATAAAACAGTTGTCCTCCTAAAGCACATATTCGATGGGAAAATGCACAGTAAACAAAGCAACAAGCAAGCAAGCACAGCCACATTCATGAGTAATTAAGGAAGCGTGTTCTGTGATTTTTCTCTTCTTGACTACTTTCATCTTAAAATGAACTCTTCAATGACCACCATTCTCTCTTAAACTGTTTTGGAATGTAACCTTAATCTTCTTCACAGATTCAAATTCCAAGATGAGCTTTATTCTTTTTATACTCAATAATTTGGCACTAACACCAGTACTACTGTTGAGCAAACTCACTCAGATTCCAACAATGGAACCTACAATGTTGTGGTCATCCTCACCTTCCCCAATCATCGTGTGCCAGGTTCAGTGACTCACATTGCTGCTGTTTTGAGGAACGCAGGCTGCTATAGTCTGGCTAAGAACAAAAGCTATAATTTGATATACAACTGAGCCAACCCCTTACTTGAAAGTGAGGACCCCTACAAAGAATTCATGACAGGATTATATAATAAGAAAAGGCTTGTTGAGATATTTTGGTAGCTTAGTTTGAGCTTCCCTAGATTTGTGAGCTCTTCAGGATGAAATCAAGCAGCTAAGCTCTGAAGAATCTGCCATAACACTAATTTTTATGAACCCTCAAGCAGCTAAAGTAAGAAATTAGATAATGACAACACGGCAACACTTTAGTTTCTAGAAAAAGGAACTTTTCTGATGGCCAAAAATAAGGATTAAGACAAAGTTCTCTCGTTTGTGGCACATGTTTCTAAAAAGGGGAAAGTAGACTAATCGTTGCAATGACAAAAAGGAAAGACAATCACTGCTGTGCTGTAAGGTCATCGACTGCATTCTGGTCTCAATTCCACCCACTTGGTAGCTGTATGACCTTGAGTGAGAGACATTAATTTTCCATCTTCTCCTCCTCGTTTATAAAATGAAGGCAATTAGCCTCTGTCCATTCACACGTGGTTGTGAGGAAAGCATATTTTTATAAACATTGTATAAGGCCCCATTCAAACACAGTTTTCATTCTCTAGTTGTTTCTCAATTTCATTTCTCAATTTCATTCTATGATGTCACTTATCTGCAAAGCTATTGAAAAATCCCCTATGAGATTTTTAAAAGTTCATTTAACCACCAGGTCATCTTTTTTATCCTTAATTTTAATTCCTCCTCCTTATTCTCAGATAGCTACTGTCTCAAACTACTACCCTACAACACAAACATACACACACACACACACACACCCAGAGTATGGCATCATAGAAATAATGACCAATATGTTCCCGTTGGCCATTTGACCTGAAAAGTGAAACTGGCTGTGTTTCATTGTGTAGGTATGCTGATTGTAGCATGTTTCTCAAGGAACTAACCAAAGAATTTAAAATCAGAGCTAAGCCTTTCAAAGCCTTGAAGGCTGGCCTGCCTGAGCCCTGCAGCTGCCCTCGCAGAGCTGGCTTCACTCCATAGACTTGACATCCCTGGTTTGTGTAGCTGGCCTTCCCTGACATCTTGGCAGTAGGGCTAGTCTTGTTCTGGTTCTATCATAATGAAGACTCTGCAGGCAAGTTCTGGAGAGCTTCAACTTCCATCTTCTAGTAAACAGTTTAGGCTTTTTCACTTTGATGTTCATATGAGGAAATCCATGTGTCAGTTACACAGAGGCCATGGAAAGGAAAAAAGCAAAATGATATTTATACTCCCATTTGACATTGACATACCTGTGTCCAGAAAATAACAAATTCTCCTGGAAGAGACTGCTTCCAGCTTCAGTGGAAGTCATCACCTGTGCCCTTAGGCCTGGGAACCTATCAGAGTCTTTGAAGGTGCACTTGTCCCTGCCTAAGGCTCGAGACCTGGGTGCCAGAGTCCTGTCCTCTTTTCTTTACTCCCAACCCTGTGCCTTCCAGGTCAGGGCAGGCAGAAGAGTATTCAAACCACAGCTGGTGGAGGGGCTCAGAGAACCCATATGGTTCTCAATGTCTTGTCCTTCACACATTTCAAATTTCTGGGTTGTTTCTTTAAAAAGTTCGATACCACGGCCCATAGTGCAAGCAGACTGTTTAATCAGTTGGATTTTGCTTTCACACAGGTGGATACAGCAGCAAAATGACTGAGGCATTAATCATGAGTGGAAGAAAATACTGTCAGACTTCTCTGAAAGGTGGTATACACAAATTAAAAGTATCATAAATATTCACATATTTCATTCAGTAATTCCAATCCTAGCAAATTTATCTATGGAAAAAGTTAAGAAAGGACATGAGGATTTATGTTCAAGGACACTCATCTCAAGGTAATTTTAAAATAGTGTAAGATATGGAACAACCTAAATTCCCCCAAAAAGGCAAAGGATGAAGTAAATTTGGTTCATGTTATTATCACAACTTTAGTGTCAGCGATTAGGAGACATACAGAATCCATCCACACATCACTTAACTGTCAATAAGATTTGTGTAAAACATGTTTAGGGGCAGTTATCTAGACTAAAAGTTTTCTGATACGTGCATTCTCTGAGGGGCAGACTTCTTAAATTGTCATCAAAGAGCCCACAAGCAGCGTGATAGTCATCAAAGCAGGTTTAAATAAAGGGTCAACAGGCAGCTATAATTATGGAGGTCCAGTTCCTTACCCCTGAATATTTACGAGAGGCTTCTCTGGGACCTAATCAGTTTGTGGGACGCTGTAACTTTGTTTTCTATTTTTGCTTGTCTGGATTGTTAACACTATTATTTGAAGTCGGGAAAAGAGAATAGAAAGCAGGGAAGGCTGAATGCAAACAGTTCGTATTGCAACAAGTTCAGGGACAGGACACTCTAATTGGATTGGGCTCTTAGAGCCTGCTTCATCCAGGGCACATTACTTAGTCTCTATGAGTCTCTGTTTCCTTTCCAAGGATATTGTTTATAATACTGCTTGAGAGCTATTTCTGTCTATATTTAGTATGGGAAATAATTGTACTAACTTAGCAATGGGCTGTATTATGTAATGGACAGTGTGAATTTTATAACTAATCAGGTTTCCCTTTCTTTATAGCTTAAAACCAAATCTGTCATCTTTTCTAGCAAGTATATGCATAGTTGATGGTATATTTATACATTTTAGTATACCCAAACTCAACGTATTTATCCTTTGAAAAAACTATGGAGAAGTAGTTATTCCTCTATCCCTATTTCTTCTTCTTTTTTTGTCTGATTGAAATTAACTTTTATTCTCATTACAAAAGTAAATTATTTATTTATTGAAAACTGGGAAATAAAAAGGCATAAGGAAAAAAGTTAATATCAGTCATAACTTCACATACATAGTGTCTTTAAGATTTTAATGCGTGTGTGAACCAACTGGAATATGTTGTGGGTTTTGTAATTTGCTTCTCATTCTGTTACCTTGCTGTGATTTATGAATCTCTATAAATGCTTTTATATCCATTTTGGGAAAAGCAGGCTATCCATAAATGGATAAACTAATCAACAAACATGCCTCCCCAACCTGCCTCATAGATTGTTCCAAGATAATAAAAACAAAGTTTTGTGAAACCCCTCTGAGGCAGGGCACTCACAAGAGATTCTCTATTCTCATATTTGTTTGCTGCAATATTTATTTGGTTATATGTTTCTCTTTATAATTAAATAAATATTGGTGGTTTGAATCATATTTGAGCTTCTTATTCCCAGTGGCAGTAGGAGCAAACCATCTTGATGTGGCTGTATATATATATATTTTTTTCTTTATAATTAAATAGATATTGGTGATTTTAATTATATGTGAGTTTTTGCTCACATTTCAGTGAAAAGTAGACATGTTAGGAAACTGCTCCTTCCTTGGAAATTCACCCTTTCACAACCAACTACCTCAGCTAAGGTGCTCATGGGGTAATGATTCTTGGTTCTGGTTGACAAGGTCATGTTATTTATAGCAGTGATATAAAATACATCTACATCTTAATAATGCATTTTAGTGCTCTGTTGCAATCCACATTTCTTTTTTTTTTTCACCCCCACCATCTCCTGTTGGATGACCTTGACAAAATAACAAAATGTGCCTTTCTATGCCCTGCCCCTGTCTGCTGCACAATATCACACTGCCCTTATCTCTCCCTGCCCAGTATTCCATCTGCCACCTTTACCTCTCTTCCTATGACTTATCCCACTGCATCTTATTTTCAGATTGAAAAGAATCTGATAACTATATCTACCTATTCTTGTTTTTCCACCCAGGTGGCCAAATTGATTTTATAAGGAATTATTGGAAATCAAAGATTTTCGAGACTCAAATGAGTTGTTGTGTAATGGAGAAATTTCAGGCTTACAATAGGGCTGCTTCTTTTTTTTTTTTTCCATCTCATCCTTTGGCATTTGGCATTTCTGGCTTGCTGGTTTGTTTCTTCAACTCCAGGTCTTGGATATATGAGGCAAAAAGAAAAACTAGGTGTGGTGAATTCAATTATGTACCCTAAATTAGATGTGCTTTTGGCTTTCATTCACATTTATTGTGGGCATGAATCCATTGTAAATATCATCTCTTGAAGATGTTATTTAGTTAAGATGTGGCCCAATTTAAGGTTTGATTTAATCTGGATTACTGGGGGCCTATATAAGCAGAAAAAATACATATACATTTATATATAAAAATATATATACATTTATACAAAGCCAAGGGGAGAGCTGGAAGTTGAAAATCAATGGAATCTAGAGGAGAAAAGAGATGACATGTCACATGTTATGAAAGCTAAGGAATCCCAAGGATTACTGGTCAGCTTGATGGCTAACAACCCTGGGAGAAAGTAAGTCTTCTGGTTCTGAAACCACAAGCCAAGAAATTCCTGTTGTTTAAGTCAGCCCACTGTGTGGTATTTGTCATAGCAGCCTGGAAAACTGGGACAGTTTTTTGTACTGGAAAGTGAGGTGCTGCTATTACAAATATCTGACATTGTGGAAATGACTTTGGAATTGGGTAATGGGTGGAGTCAAGGAGACTCGTGAGGTACTTCATAGAAAAAGCCGAGATCACTTTGAAGAGATTGTTGATAGAAACATGGATGTTCAAGTTACCTTCTAGGAAGCTTTAGAAGGAAATGATGAATGTTTTATTGGAAACTGGAGGAAAGGTGATCCTTGTTATAAAGTAGCAGAGAACTGCTGGTGTCGGATACAAAGTAGAATGTGCAATGAACTTGGATATTTAGCCGAGGCAATTTCCAAGCTTGGTGTGGAAATTCCAAGTCTGGTTCCTCCTCACAGTTTATAGTGAACTGTCATAGGAGAGGGATAAACTGAGAACTGGACTCTTAAGCACAAAGGACCTGGAAATTGATAACAGAAAATTTTCAGCCTAACCAGATAGTGCACCAACACCAGGCCCAGAAGTGGCTCTAACAGGTCCCTTCCTGGGCTTCTGGGAATTGAGTCCTCCAGAGAAAAGGGCCTCACGTGAACAACTCTTTGCTAAAGAGGGTGTGGATCCAGTCAGCCATGTCAGAGGAAGTCAGGATTGGAAATGCAGTTACTGAGGAAAGGTCTATGGAGAGTACATTTGTCTGAGAATTTGTACCTCCTAAACCACATGCAAAGCTGACAAGTGTCTTGTGAACTTTGAATGAACAGAAATACTGCCAGCCTACACTGAAAAGGACACGAAAGGATCAAATAGATGAAAGAATGACTTTAAGGGCAAAATCATGGAAGCAAATGGCTGGAATAAAAAGATTTCCACAGGCCAAGAGAAAGGGCCCGCCCACACATATGGAAAGGGCTGCTCTGCATCTGCTCTTGGAGGGGGGTAGTTGTATTGTTAATTTATGTATTTCTAAGATTTGAAGTCCTTCCAAGCCTACTTCGATGACCTGAAGTTTCTTCTGGATATCATTTATAGCATCCAATTTCTTGGTATGGCTGGTTATCTTTGACTTAGTCTTAAATTGGATGAAATATTAGAGGACATTAGCAACAAAGGAAAAATAGATGAATTGGATTTTATAAAAATAAAAACTTGTGCATTAAAGGACATTTATCAAGAAAGTGAAAGATAACCCATAGAATGGTAGAAAGGATTTGGAAGTCATGTAACTGAAAAGGGTTTAACATGCAGAATATATAAATAACCCCTTCGCCTCAATAACAAAAAGACAAATAATCCAATTAAAAATAGACAAAGGATTTGAATAGACCTTCTCCAAGGAAGATATATAAATGGCCAATAATCACATAAAAAGATGCTCAATATCATTATTCAATAAGAAAATGCAAAGCAATACCATGATGAGACACCACTTAATACCACCTTTTAAATTAGCAGCATAGCTATTATTTTTTAAAAAAAATGAAAATAGCAAGTGCTGGCAAAGCAGCAGAGAAATTGGAACCCTCATAAATTATTGGTGGAAATGTAGAATGGTGCAGCCACTGTGGAAAACAGTTTGGTGTTTCTTCAGAAAGTTAAAGAGTTAACATTTGACCTTGAAATTCTACTCCTAGGCATATACCCAAGAGAATTGAAAGCATCAACTTGACCAGATATTTGTACATCATTATTCATACCAGCACTACTCACAATTGCCAAAAGGTGAAAACAATCCAAGTGTCCATCAACAGATGAGTGGATAAACACTATGTGACACATACATACAACGGAATATTAGTCTGCTATAAAAAATAAAATTCTGATACACAGTACAACATGGATGAACCTTGAAAATATTGTGCTAAGTGAAATAAGAGAACACATACTGTATGATTCCACTTATGTGAAGTATTTAGAATAAGCAAATTCATAGAAGTGGAAAGTTGATTAGCGGTTACTGGTGGTGTAGATACATATATAATTTGTGTAGGATCATATATAACTTAATACTAATATATAAATGTGTATCACTTAATATTTACATATACACATTTAGATTTACTCACATGATGCATATAACATTTACATGTGTATAAATGCAAATATTAGATTTATTATAGGAGTTGGCCCATGTGACTATGGAAATTGGCAAATTCACATTTCACATGACTGGGTGCAAGTTGGGAACTCGATGAAGGTGAAGTCGTATTCCCCAGGAAAAGTGGGCTGGCTGAAGTAAAGGTAGAAATTCTTCTAACTGTTCAAATCCTCAGTTCTTGTTTTAGGTCTCTAGCTCTTGCTAGAGGAGATGCCTCTCATTGCTGAAGGCAGTATTTGTTGACGTGCATCCACCTGAAAAATATACTCATGGTAGCAACATGCAGTGCTTGCTTGACCAAACAACTGGACCCCAGAACACCGCCAACTTCACACATGAAATTAATCAGCACAGACATTATTGCTTAAAGGGTACAGAGTTTCTGTTTTTTTTAAAGTAACTTTTTTATTGTATAATATATTGTATATATACAAAGCAAAGAAATAAAAAAGTAACAGTTGCCAAATGACCCCTCAACAAGTAGTTATAGGACAGATTCCAGAATATGTCATGGGCTACCATATGATCTATTTTAGGTGATGAAAACATTTTGGCACTGGATGGTGGTTCTAAAATAGGCTTGTATGCAAAGCTATGTGATGATATGTGAGCCAGTGATTGTATACTTCAGATGGTTTGTATGGTGTGTGAATATATCTCAATCAAACTGCAAAAAAAAAAAAAAAAAAAAAAAAGAAGAAAAAAGAAGAGGAGTTACAAAACAAAAATTAAGAGATTGACCTTCTGCATAAGTATCTGTGCCAGTTACAGATCAGGTGAAGATGAACTTGAGATAAGGTTGCAGAGCTGTTATCATTATTTTTGCCTTAACTTGAATTTTGATATTATGTTCTTTATGCTTTCTTGAGTATGTGGTGGGTTATGGATCTAATAGAAACATTGTAGCTCTACAAACAAAAGCAATTCAAAACTAAAAAGAGAGAGAGAGAGAGAGAGAGAGAGAGAGAAAGATTGTTTCTGGGATGAAACTGGTCATTTCTCCTAAGGATGTACCTCCCAGGATAGTTGTGCTAATGGGGAGCAGGTAGCATTTCTTTGTTTTGAATCAAGTGAGGCTGGGTACTATTATTAGACCAGGAAACCTGGAAAACTCAGCTCCGGCATCATCTTAGCTATTCCTTAACAGAGCAAGACCCTGGAGAGAGAGTCACCTGTAGTAAATGCCAAGAAAAGCTGCACTCAATGTAGGATTCTATTAAGCTATTCTATTAGAACATTTTCATTATTTCTGAAAGGAAATAAAAATAAAGAAGAAAACTCAAATCCTCTCACATCCCTGTTTCCCTATTATTGGCCCATAGTATTGGTGTAGTACATTTGTTCTGTTGATGAAAGAGTATTAAAATATTACTGTTAATCATAGTCCATAGTTTACAATAGGTACATTTTGTCCCATAAACCCTTCTATCATTAACTCCTTATAATCGTGTCATGCAATTGTCCTAGTTCATGAAAGAACTGTTTAATATTTGCATAGTTAATCATGGGCATTGTCCATTACAAGATTCATTATGAAATGCATCCCCATATTTTACCCTCCAACTTTCCTTCTGGTGACATACATGACACTAAACTTCCCCTTTATACTCTATTCACATGCCATTTAGCATGGTCGATTGTTACTGTTACCTCTGTCCATTTCCAGATACTTAAGTTCACCTTAGTGAGACATTCAACATTTATTAGGAACTGCTCCCCATTCTTTAGTCTCATTCTATATCCTGGTAACCTACATTCTATATTTTATGTCTGAGTTTACATATTATAATTAGTTCATATCAATGAGATCATATATTATTTGTCCTTTTGTGTCTGACTTATTTCACTTAACATAATGTCCCCAAGTTTCATCCATGTTGTCACATCTTCAGGACTTCATTTCTTCTTCCCAATGAATAATATTCCATAATATGGATATACCACATTTTGTTCGTCTATTCATCTGTTGATGGACATTTGGGTTGCTTCCATCTTTCGGTAAATATAAAAAATGCCACTATGAACATTGGGGTGGAGATGGCTGTTTGTGTCCCTGCTTTCAGATCTTCTGGGTATATCCCAAGTAGCTGGATTGTGGGATCGTAAGGCAACTCTTAACTTAGCTTCCTGAGGAAATGCCAAACTGTCCTCATTTTACATTGCCACCAGCAGTGAATAAGTGTTCCAATTTCTCCACATCCTCTCCAATACTTATAGTTTTCTGCTTGTTTAATAGTGGCCATTCTAGTATGTGTGAAATGATATCTCATGGTTTTGATTTGCATTTCCCTAGTAGTCAGTGCAGCCGAGCATCTTCTCATGTGCCTTTTAGCCATCTGTATTTCCTCTTTGGAAAAATGTCTATTCATGTCTTTTGCCCATTTTTAAATTGGGGTGTTTGTCTTTTTATTGTTCAGTTGTAGTATTTCTTATAATATTTTGGATATCAAACCCTTATCAGACATGTTTTCCAAATATTTTCTCCCATTGGGTCAGTTGCCTTTTCACCCTTTTGACAGAGTCCCTTGAGCATTGAAGTATTCTATTTTGAGTAGTTCCCATTTATCTATTTTTTCTTTTGTTGTTAGGCTTTGGTGCAAAGTCTAAGAAACTACTGCTTGTCACTAGATCCTGGAGACATTTCCATACATTTTCTTCTACAAGTTTTATGGTATGGGTTCTTCTATTCAGGTCTTTGATCCATTTTGAGTTAATTTTTGTATAGGGCATGAGATGGGGTCTTCTTTCATTCTTTTGTTTGTGGATATCCAACATCATTTCTCCCAACATCTCCCAACATCATTTCTTAAAGAAACTGTTCTGTCCTGGTTGAGCAGGCTTTGCATCCTTGTCAAAAATCACTTGACCACAGAACTGAGGATCTATTTATGAGCTCTGACTTAGATTGCATTGATTAATCTGTCTATCTTCATGCCAGTACCATGCTGTTTTGACCACTGTGGCTTTATAATAAGTTTTAAAGTCAGGAAGCATGATACCTCCCACTTCATCCTTCTTTTTCAAGATGTTCTTACCCTTACCCTTGCAAATAAAATTGAAAATTAACTTTTCCATTTCTGCAAAACAGTTTGATGGAATTTTGATCTGGATTTCATTGAATCTTAGATCATTTTGGTAGCGCTGGCATCTTAATGACATTTAGCTTCCCAACGCATGAACATGGAATCTCTTTCCATGTATTCAGGTCTTTCAAAAATGTGTTTTAGCAGTGTTTTGTAGTTTTCTGTGTATAAGTCTTTTACATCCCTGGTTAAGTTCATTCCAAGATATTTGATTCTTTTATTTGCTATTGTAAATGAAATTTTTTTCTTGATTACCACCTTGGATAGTTCATTACTAGTGTACAGAAACACTATTGATCTTTGCGTGTTGATCTTGTATCCTGCCTCTTTGCTGAACTCGTTTATTAGTTCAAGTAGCTTTTTTTGCTGTTTTTTTCCTTTTCAGAATTTTCTAAATATAGGATCATTTCATTTGCAAATAGTGGCAGTTTTACTTCTTCTTTTCCAATTAGGATGGCTTTCATTTCTTTTTCTTGCCAATTGCTTTAGCTGGAACTTCTAGTACAATGTTTAATAGCAGTGATGACAATGGGCATCCTTGACCTGTTCCCAATCTTAGAGGAAAAGCTCTCAGTCTCTCACCATTGAATATGATGCTAGCTGTGACTTTTTCATATATGTGCTTTGTCATGGTGAAGTTTCCTTCAATTCTTATTTTCTGAAGTGTTTTTTATCATGAAAGGATGCTAAATTTTGTCAAATGCCTTTTCTGCGTCAATCGAGATGATCATGTATTCTTTCCGTTTTGATTGTGAATGTGGTGTATTCCATTGATTGATTTTCTAGTGTTGAACCACCCTTGCACACCTGGTGTAAAACCCACTTGGTCATGGTGTATAATTCTTCTAATACGCTGTTGAATTCAATTTGCAAATATTTTGTTAAGGATAACTCTTTTTTATTATTTTTTTTCTCGGTGATTTGCTGTTAACATTTAAATGCTTTACTTGTTACATTTTTTCCCCAGCTCTCCTAAATAGCCTGGTATAATGCCCAAATGTTAATAGTTCTAGTTCCTGGACGTGTTTTTTAATTTTGTTTTTAGATGAAAAGAATAAAACAAGTAGGAATGGGATGAAAGTTTAACTTGTCATTTCTTCAATCATTTATTTTATAGATTCAGATTGAAAGCCTACTCCAAGCCAGGGTCTATGGTAGGCACAGAAGTACAATGGAGAATAAAATCATGTGCCTAAGGTGGGCCACGGTGGCTCAGCAGGCAGGAGTATCTGCCTCCCATGCCAGAGGACCTGGGTTCGATTCCCTGTGCTTGCCCATGTTAAAAGAAAAAAAAAAAAAAGATCACGTACCTACTCTCAAGAACATGCTGTCTAGAGAGGATTCCAGACATTAATATAATAACAATTTAAGCAAATGATTAATGCTGGCGTTATTTTTTAATTCATGGAGTAAATCTATATTTAGCGCTATGAAGGCAAAGTACAAGGTATTATATAGGTGGCTTTTTTTTTCTTTTCCCTCATGAGCAGGCATCGGGAATCGAACCTGTGTCTCCGGCATGGCAGGTGAGAACTCTTCCTTCTGAGCCGCTGTGGCCTGCCCTGTATAGGTATTTAATAGGGCTATGAAATCTTGCTGGAGAGGTGAGAGAAGATTTCCCCAAGGGAAAGTTGTTCAGCTGAGATCCAAAGGATGAACAGTCATTAACTAGAAGAAGGGGGGCAAAGTAGAACTGCTTAGGCAGACAAAAGAGCCTGTGCAAAGGTCCTGTGGTGGGAAAGTACTCTGCACATTAACACAAGAAGATGTTAAAGAAGGTGAGTTGGATTGGAGCATTTGTAGGAGGGGAAGTGGGGTATAAGATTATTCCGCAGATGTTGTTAGGGGCCAGATTGTGCAGGATTTAGGAAGTCATGTTAAGGATTCTGTATTCGGACTTAATAGAAATGGGAGACAATTAAAGAGTTTTAATTGGGTCAGTGTGTGTGTGTGTGTGTGTGTGTGTGTGTGTGTGTGTGTGTGTAAAGGCTGCTCTTGCTACTGAGTTTAAATAAAGGATTACGTACGAGAGTTATCTTGTGAAATGCAATGCGGAATAAGACATTTGTGGTCGATTTGTGAGAATGTGGATATTACTCTAAGAAAAATAAAAACAGGTTTATTTCAAGAACACAAGCCTTGTTGGGATAAAACATTTCTAGCTATATCAGTTCTAAACTGCTTTTCATTTGGCAATATATGATTTTAGGAATTCATACGTCTAATAATATCCCAAAATATTCTGTTTCCTAGTTTAGTCCAGTGTACGTCCTCCCTTCTATGAAACACCCCACCTCAACCCCCTTGCTTGCTGTTGTCTAACACCCCTTTCTTACTACACAAGTATTACTGAGGAGATTTCCAAATGGTTATTCTTCTTTAAAGTTTATCCAACAAACTTTGCTCAAGGTCGATTCCCTGTAGCCTTAGTTTTTGATGCCAGGATTTTTTTTTATTTGATGGTCAACAGAGCCCCCTACTGGGAGACAGTGCAAATACACAAATTTCAAAACAAAGGGCAAGTGTGGTCCGTGGTGCTTTTGTGTGTATGCTGTTTACCCACCCAGTGTTAAGCGTAGCTACTGTGCACCAGCTAAGAGACTTTAACCCATAACCTTCGCAACAACTTTGACATATAATTAGCAATTATTACTTTCTCATTTGGTACATTTTTCAATTATTCTGGATTAAAGTCACTGTAACAATTAATACAAATCACCAATTTATAGCCTAAAAATGTTGATTGATGTTGGAAAATAATTCCATCCAGTCTCCTGCTTCAAGAAGAACATATAAACTATGCAAGTTTCTGCATCCTTGGTTGCATTTCTAAAATTTCCAGGGAAGAGCACTGCCCGATATGGTCAGTAACCAATTTCTATGTTTCCAGTAACACAGCATCTCCATACATTTTACTGGTGTGGTTCTTCTTCTTTTTTTTTTTTTTTTAAGTCTGTTTTAAAACAGTTTTAAATTTACAGAAAAGTTACAAAGATAGTAAGGCGTTCCTAGGTACTGTTCACGCCGTTTTCCCTACTGCTGACATCTGACATTACCATAGTCCCTTTATCATAACCAAGGAACCAACATTTTATGTTACTATTAACTAAACTCCAGACTTTATTCAGATTTCCCTAGCTTCTCCTTAACGTACTTTTTCTGTTCTAGGGTCCCAGGCAGGACACCACAATTGTGTTGAGTTACCACGTCTCCTTAGGTTTGTCTTGGTTGTGATCGTTTCTCAGACTTTCCTTGTTTTGGGTGCTCTTGGCAGTTCTGAGGGGGCACTGGCTAGGTATTTCTTTTTTTTTTTTTTTAGAATACCCTTCAGTTTGAGTTTGTGTGATGTTTTCCTCCTGGTTAGACTGGAGTTACGGGTTTGGGGGAGGAAAACCACAGAGATGAAGTGCCATTCCCAGCACATCATGGCTTAGGAACAACATGACTTATTACTATTGACACTGAACTTCACCAGGGAGGGACCGTGCACTAGCTGCCTCCACTGTAAGCTTCCTTTTTTCATTTTGGTCCTTGTTGTATTTCCTTCGAATTTAAATCCGTTTCATCTTATTCTGATAACAAGAAAACTTGTTAGCTTACCTTTTTTTTTTTTTTAACTTTTTATACAGCTGAATATGACATAAATACAAAGTACAGGAAGAAAAAGCAATGATTTTCAAAGTACACTTCAAGAAGTTGTTACAGAACAGATTTCTGAGCACTAGCTTTTCCTTTGGAAGAAGCAGGGCAACATAATGTGACGGCAAAGAACAGCTCTTAGGAGCCAGAAACACCTGGATTTGTGAGCAGTTCTCCCACTTACTAGCTGTGTGATCTTGGGAAAGTGACTTTCTAAGCTTTAGCATCAGTGTTTGTAAATGGGGATAATAATAGCATTTTCCTCAAGGGGTTGTTGTGAGGGTCAAATGGCATGATGCATATAAAGCACTCAGCCTATTGCCAAGTGCCTAGGATGCCTTCAAGTGTTTGCTATTATCACTAACATCTTTATGATAGCAGTAATCATAAAACTTAGGGACTTATTTTAAGTCACTGTTAAGTTTATTCTCCAGTGTCAATAACAGCAATTTTTCAATGTGCAATTCTTTCCACTAATATGCCCAGCCAGTACTCCCTTGAAACTGTCAAGATCATTCGAAAGTCTGAGAAACTATCACAGCCAAGAGAAGCCTAAGGAGAAATGATAACTCAATATAATGCATACTGCTGCCTGGAACCCTGGACCAGAAAAAGTACATTAGGGAGAAACTAGGGAAATGACTGGAATGATAGTTTTCAAACTTTGCAGTGTATCAGAATCATCCGGAGGGCTCCTTAGCACACTTATTTTATATCCTGTACATGACATTTCCCACATTGCCAATATTTCTGAGTCTGATTCCCTCCTCCTTGCTGTGGTTGGCTTCCTTCTATGTTTTAAAATGTATGATTCCTTGTACCTTGGTTTGTGGGAATATCTTTGAGGACTGGATAAAGAGTTCTTACAGTGAGGATATGAGTTTGCAAGAGCTTTGTGTAAGGTTTAATCTGGGGTCACTTTAAGCTAAATTTGTACTTTAGGAATTCTGATCACTCAGGTAGTTGGAGTCTAGTCCATAGACTGTGAGAGGCTTGTTTATGGTTAGGGCATCTCAAGGGAGATTTTATCTTTTTTTTCCTCCTTACCTAGAACTAACACTGGTAAACATCTGTACCAACTCCATCTGGAAGGTATATATTTTTTCTGATTTACTCACTAAGGGCATCAGTTTTTGTGGGTGCTGGTTTGTGGGGGGGGGGTCTCTGATTCTAATCTCCCATGTTCAGGAAATTTGTCTCTGGCACCAGCAGGAAGCACAGATCCTTTCTGCGGTCTTTTTTTGTGTCATTCTTGAGCTAAGAGTGGTTATTACATTTTTAATGGGTTGGTTAAAAAAAGAAGAAGGAAAAGCAGCAGCAGTGACATAGGCCATATGTAGCCCATAAAGTTCGCAAAATATTAGTAATGTGCCTCTACAAAAAGGCACACAGGCCCCTAGACTGTCAGAGTCAATGGATGAGCCCAGCAGACCCCACTTCTGAGCTCATTTTCCCTTATGGGTAAATTTGGATTTTCTATAGTTTCTGGTCTTCAAGAATTTCTCTTACTTTCCTGCCAGCTTAGCAATGCATCTTAGAGGGGATTTTTAATATTTTATCCATTATTGTTAGGCATTCGGTAGTTGGGGGTTTCTCTGGAAATCTAATCCCCTACGATGCATGAGAAAGCTCTCCTTCACTTCCTTTCAAAGCAAGTTCACTGCCATAAAAGGGACTAAGAGAAAGACAGGCTGTGGCCTGAGAGCCAGTTTTGGAAAGCTCAATCAACACAATAACCTATTTTATTTTGTTTGTTTATGTATTCATTTATTTCGTTGTTTTTCTAATCTATTTTATTTTGAAGGGGTGAGTCGAGAACGTAATCACACTCATTGTGAATGTTTTTCCCCTTAAGCTTTGCTTTAAGTGTTTAGTTGACTTTAAAAAAGCATTGTGGTGGTTGTCACAGATCACAAATGTAGTAATTCATTTGTTTGTTTACAACAAGAAATGTCTCATTTTAGCCACTTTCAAGTCATACCTGGGGCTTTTAAGGCAATCAGCTTTCAGGCACGGCTAAAATTAGACAGCCCTCAGCAGGGCTCACTCACCAGGGACTGATTGTGTGTGTGTGTCCTTGTGAGTGTGTCCCTGGGCGAACACATCCTTCTGATTCTGCATCCAGATTAGAATTGTCCTAGATCAGGGAGTGCCTCCTGATTATAAAATAATCCTCCTATTAATGTAACAAAAACCAACGTTCAGAGCGTCTTGCTTTCTGTCTTGAGATTTTGAGCAGTCTGGAGGTCCCTGCCCGTTCCTGCCCAGTTTGTGCAGACCTCACCAAAGTCCTAGCCCTGCCTCTGTCCCTGATACACATCCTCTCTTTCTTCTCCCCCTTCCTTCTCCTCATCCTGGTTTTGAACAGAAAGAATGAGGAAGAGAGAACGTCAGAGCGGTAAGAGGCAAATGGACCGCCTTTAATTTTCCATGGCATAAAATAAGGTCTGTAAGTTACATATAGTTAGCTACCGGCATTGTACCCTCTGTCCAGAGAAAATTCCCTTGAAATTAGACTTTCTGGGAGTTTTGCCGATGGACAAAGCATCAGGCGCAGAGCCCAGAATGATGTAATTTTATTCTCATGTCTTCCTCTATAGTGTGCTTACATTCTGTAATTAACTTCTCTGCTCTTGCATTTATTTGTAGATATTGATGCTGCTTCCAAAGCTCTAAATTACGTTCTTTTTTCCCTTTAGAGATTTGAGACCCTTGGCTCCCATTCGATGTACAATATCAGTGACAGCTGTGTTGTGTATACAGCTCCCGTAGCAACCAAGTGCAGTTGCCCACCAGTGAAAGCTGGCCCCGCTTTCTCCCTTGACTATTCAGTAAATGATCCTTAAGAACAAAGAGGGTAAGATGGTTAGAGAGCAGCCCAGAGGGGGCAATTAGGTTAGGGGTCTTGGCTGTGGTCAGATCTTCAGGAAGTTCCCAGGTGGAGAGGGAAGGGCATGTCTTTCACAGCAGAAAAGCTTGAGGATGTTTGGGGGGTTTAATTTGCACCTCTGGGTGTGTCGGAGGACACTAACCTCCACTGCTGGAAGCCCGAAGGCTGCACGCGAGGCCCTGTGAGTGGAAATCAGTGCAGGGAGATCTAATCCCAGCGGGCACCGGGATTCCCCGGCCTGTGGCCACGCAGTGTGAGGTCCCTTATTTTTTTCACAGTCAAGAACAAAGAGTCATCCTGAGACTTGAAGGAGATGCTATACCAGTGAATTTGATGAAATAAGAGGTGCAATAATTTCTATTCTTGGGTTGCTAAGGATGATGGAACTATTGTTCTAAAAAGTCTCATAAATGCGAAACCTTTCTCAGCCCACCCAAATGTCTCATCAGCCGGCGCTCTCTCTCCTCCACGGATAGTCATGATCATACAGCATAAATAATTTACCTCCCCCCTAATCTGGCACAAAGCCTCCATCCTCCAAGGCAAGGAGCTCAGTAGCAATGCTGACAATAGAAGGAATTAAGAAACTTAGAAAAGAAGCAAACGCATTTTTTGTACTTTTTGAGTAGGGTTAGTAGTTTCGCCCAGACTACCCAGACGTAAACGTTAACAGAATAGTAGGAATCAAGTGGTAAAGCGGGCCTAGCTGGTTTATTACAAAGTTCTGGGGAGTTTTAACTTTTCCATTCTCAAAGGGACACACGCTGCTTGGCTGGCCCATACGGTGGAGTTTCTGGGGTGGTGGAGGATGGGGCCTCTCCTTCCCCGGGCAGTGTCAGGAAGCCACGGCCACCACCCACTGCTCCCTGGGCCTGTGTAAGCAGTGCCCAGTGACCTGTTTCCTGGGATACGTCTACTCGAGGTGAGGCTGGCAGTGCAAACATTGCATGCTTGACATTTTCCGGGTAAACTCAGCGCATTGGGAGAAAGGAAGCAAGAGGTTGTGGCTATACAAGATAGAGAGGTGGGAACGAAGCCCAGCAGGGCTTTTTCTCCCCTAATCCTCAATATGATCCTTGAAAAAGGAGAATTCTATCATGAATCAGGTTCTGAAAAGCTGAGTTTGCAGAGTGAAATAAGTGACTTTTCTCAGGTCTTCTGAAAGGCTTTTAATCACGGTCGTGTATTTTATGAAGTCTTAATACGGTTTAGTTGACCTTGGGGCTCTTTGCTATAATTTCCAGCATATCCCACAACGTGGCCCACGAAGCACCTTGCTCAATGTAGGAACCTCTGGTTTATCAGAAAAATTGCAGAGGTTGGAGTCCTGACAGATGGCTTCTAAATCCTCAGTGATAGGATAAAACCCTCAGATGCCAGCTTCATTGCTTGACAAAAGGTTTCTGTGCAGATAAAGATTGACATAATGCTAACATAAACGTAGTTTAAAGCGACTTATTCTGTGGCACAATCATTATCCTTACTAAGTGTCCCCTTAGAATATGTTTGAACCTGCAAATTCAGTCTGAACTGGCCCGAGCGCAAGCCTCCGTCGCGCTAACGTTTAGCATTTTCTGCATCGCCGTTCTCCCTTTGGGTAGGAAGGAGCTTCAGGAGACCACAGCACTCAGTATATATAGTTTGAGTTTTTTTTCCCAGTAGATTCTGTGGACTCCCCAGCTCCTTGAGTGGCTCCCGGAGAGGTGGACGGGTCTACGCTGGACTGCACTTTGCATTCCCAGCTCTCTCTGCTCCTTCAGGGGACGTCAGCAGGCATCCTGGGTTGGCCACACACAGGCCAAAGAGCAAGAGAGTTTCATAGCAGGGATCGTAACAAATAGGGGTGTCCCTCCTTTCGTACCTTTCCCAGGCTGGCAGCCCCCTTCTTTTCTATTTTCTTAGACCTCCCTTGTTCATTTCAAGGAAGTGCCACTTAAAAATCCTTCAGAGGTGTAAAAGAAAACATAAAAAAAAAGGTCTGGCTGACCCACATCTGACAGGCCCAGAGTATAATAACCCTGGGGATAAGGCCACCTGCCCCACGAGGCACCCACCCTGCCTGGTCGCTTCCAGCCCGCCCCTCAAGCTAGTTTAATGTCGCTTCTTCCTCTGAACTGCTCAGAATCTTTCAATCAATCCACTCCCAGGGACTCAGCTTAGAGGATGACTGGTGCCTGGTACTTGACTTACTTGAAGAAAATGAGAAATTAAAATTCCACTGAGTGCGTGTGTGTTTTAACATAAACGTGATTTAACTGTCACTGTCAGTGTTTTAACAGCCTCTGGAACTCAGGAGCAGGCAGCGCAGTTAGGAAATATGGATGACACACACACCAGCATCTGATTCCATTTTATTAAAAAACAAAACCAAACAAAATTTTGCAATGGAATTCACAATCCTTGTCTTAAAATGTTTATGGTTACAATATATATATATATATTTTACCAGTCCATAGTAACACGATTGCACTTATTTACATTATAATCTTGTATGTAACAAAAATAGCCATGTTGTACGATTGAAGGTTTCCAACTACCATCGTTACACATTTCACCACTAGCCCAGTATGAGACAATCTGTTTATGCACTCCAAGCACATAGAGAAGAAAATAAAGTAAAATAAAAAGTCCGTGTCCCCTAAAAGAAGACAAATCCCAAAGAGAATTTTTCTTGATTTCTGTGTGTTTAAAGAGAGATATATAAAGTGCTTTGGAAGGACTAGGGTAGGTGCCTGAGGGGGCTGGTGGGTGGGTGGAGCAAGAAGGAGAAAAGGATTTAAAAGAAAAACAAACAAACAAAACTACACTACCTTAACTAACCACTGAAATAGGCCTGTGACTTTATCAGTAACATGACGTTTGGGTAAAATGGCTGCATAATCCACGACGACAGTATTTCATTAGTTAAAAGCTAACAAAGCTCAAATTAAAAACTACTTGCGCAAATGCCATCAGGAGTGACTTCTATGATTTTTGAGTCAGAAGACCAAAATCTCAGTATAGAGACTGCAGATAAAAGCTGCACTGGAACTTCACATATATGATCTTCAGAACTGGCTAGAAAAGAGGATCCAGATGAAATTATACCTGTGACCTTATTCATTTTACCCTAAAAACATACAACGTGTGTTTACTAAGCAAAAATAAATCCATTGAAATTTCCTCTTGCTATCGGGAGGTATAAAAGATCATTTAATGATGCCATGTTAATTAATTCATTGCAGCAGATGGTTCTTCAGTGGAAAATAATAATGTGGCGTATGATTGGTGTTAAAATAGGTAGGGATTTTTTCTTTCCTTCACATTTTAAAACTGGCAGTTGCTGGTAATGGTCTGCAGACTACAAAATCAGGTGTCACATACGTAATGCTTGGGAGGCTTCCCTAGAAACTAGAATAATCATCTCCCAGCCCATGAGCATTGTAAAGAACAGTACCCATATTATTTCCAGGAAATAGATGGAATGTAACTTTTCACAAGTACAAAATTATTTCAAGTTTTCTAAATATAAGGGACATCCCACTATAAAAATAACAGCCCCTCCCCACCCTTCCCCACCCCTACATCTCTTTCTAATTATAAAATGGTATAACCATTTCAGATCAGTAATGTGAAAGCAGGAAGTAAATATATTATTATATACATGTACAAAACAGGTCAGTATTTCACACCATTTACATTCATATCAAAGAAGTCTGTTTATTGATCTTCCTTTGCAATTTCACAAGAATAAGGTTGAGATAAATTACAAAATAATCAGGCCCTTGTCTTATAATTCTGCATAAACATTTCAGCCAGATGCATCTTCTTTGAAAACAGAGCAAATAACACGCTTCAACATTTTGCAGAAGAAAGGGCAGCTGATGGAGAGATCTTCTGGGGGGCTTCTCATTCCACTTCTCAGAGTTTGTGGCATTCTTTCCTCTTTTGGTAAACAGGGACCAAATTCTCAACTACTGTATCATGAAAGGCAAATTACTTGGCGAAGAAATGGTGACCCAAGTCCAATTAATTTGCCGGAAGAATAAAGCAGATGATTCCAGCAGAGGGCGCCCTGCCCCCTTGCAATTTCATCCTGCCAAACAATAAGTTCTGGCTATGCCAATGCAAATTCAGACCGATAAGCCGGTCTGCCAGTCCTTCTCCAATCGCTCTACTATCAACTAGTTCAGGCAACAGTTTAAAGAGTGGGATACATTATAATTTGCTAATTCTTACCCATGAAAATTATACATGAAAATTCTTTGGCTGTTTAAAATCTTAACATTCTCAAACAACATTCAGAGTTCCATAAAACACTAGATCTGTGGGAAACTTGAGAGTAAAAGGGACAGGGCACGACTCTTACAGATGATGTGGTTCCAAGGCTACTATACCTTTTAGATTTCTGGCTTCAGTACGGTTCAATCACTGCCTGTAAGGGAAAACTCCCTCAAATTGCAGAGCTTCCTTCCACATGCCACTCATCTTCGCTTTTACTTATGAGAACACAAGGAGAAAATTAAGTTGGCCAATGGAAGAAATATGCGTCCATTTGGATGGTGAGCAATCTTTGGTTTATAGAGCACACATGATCCTCACATGTCTCCTGCTTGTCCAAACCCTCCCCTTCGGTAAGATGACAGGCCACAGAGAATGCTGAGCCATGAGTGGGGGTAACTCAGAGGAAGGGCCCTTTTCCGTGGATTTCCCCCCTTGCTCTGTTCAGCTCTGCAGAGCTTTTGAGAGATGCATATTCTTTCTTTAACAAATATTTATCAAAGTGGCCATGCGGCAAATGGCTTTCTAGCAAGTGCAAACTTCAATAGTACCTAAGGACTAGAAGGTCTTTGATCACTGAAGTTTCTGAAAAAGCCACTAGATTATGAAGCACTTGAGACAGCCATGGTTCAGAGGGCAGTAAAGAGAGGTGTGACTGATTCAGCGTGTTCTTTTGTAGAATAAGCCATTTTTGCAATGACATGGCCAGGTAATGAATGTTCCACATCTATGATCTGGGACCACTTCATTACTTCTGCAGATAATAATTTTAGTGCCATCAAAAGACACAAAGTGGCACTAAATAGTGGGTCTTTATATTGACCTGTGGGTCTTTACAAATCGCTGTTACTATTTACAAAGGGCAAGGGGTTGTGAAACAAGGAGAAAAGCAGAGAAAGGGGAGAGGAAAGTGATTGGAAACTGCTATCTGCTTCTCAGCATGAATTTCTTTGTCATGCAATCCCATCCTTTTTTTGCCGTGCCATTCATGAGTGTCTCAAGGAAAAACACACAAGCAAACAGAATACCCGAAAACAAATAAACAAAGAAACAGAAGGCAGTTCTAAATCTTGGGGATAAGCATTTATTCAGGGAGTGCACCCACGATATGTCCATTGCGGAAGCGTTTCTGCCGTGTCCTTCCCTGACTGGGCATCCTGCCACCCTCTTTTCTGACTTCCTGCAGCCTACTGCCCCCACCTCCTTTAATTGCCATCATCAGGTGGGTTCAGCCTTTCCGGCCATGCCACAGCATTGATAAGCCCTCTTCTGAGGTGCAGAGCCCTGCACAAGAAACTCCGCCCCACTGGCCACAGGAGGGTAATCGCTTTGGGCCTCTTTCCCCATTTTAGGAAAGAAGAGGCCTCAGGTCACTTACTGAGAGCAAGTTCTTGTGCTTTGATGTTAAGAAACAAGAGTGGACCTCGGATCCACTATACCCCACAAGGCTTTACAAGAAACCCTAACTCTGGGAGCCTGTGGTGAACTAGGCAGGTTACAGCTGCTGGGGGTGGGACATACTGAGTTTAGTTCATATTCGGCTAATTGTTACCTTGCCTTTACTTGCCTTGGGGACTTTTTTGGTAAGGAAGGCTAAAATTATAATAATAATTTAAAAAGGCAAGAGCTCTCGGTTGTTTAAGGACAAATTAATAATATGAGAAGGGTGTGAAAATCAGGCTAACTCTATCAGGGAGCATCTTAATTTGCCTTTACAACAACAAACTGGTTTTTCTCATCACAGATAAAGACATTGCCGCACAATAAAAAGAAGAAAATTAATAACAACACAATCATAACGATGATACTAATTCCATACATCTAAAGTCACTGCTGTTTTTTGCCCTGAATGCTATTTGAGAGATTCTTGCAAAAAAAGAAAACAAAGATATAAGGGGGGTGGGGCGAGGCAGGGGTGGGGAGAAGGAAAGTGGGGAAAGAATGAATGTGAATTTGTGGGCAGTCAAAGAGACAAAGAAAAACAGAGATCAAAACAGAGGCACAGGTAGAATAGAGACAGAAATTTAAGTGATGGAATAAAAACGAAACAGAACAAAACAAAACAAAAATCCCCACAAAAATCCACCACCAGGAATTGCCTCAGTGGTCCTAGCATCAGTTTGGGCTCTGCACTTGCTCCATTGTGGGGTGACTCTGTAACCCAAATTTTCTCTAAGAGTTTTGGTTTAATGAAATTTCATTGTTTTCGGTAAAGGTGATACTTTCAATGCATAATTAAATGTCACTTAATTTTTATGCTCTGTAAGAACTCCCATACAAGTGAAATTTGTAAATAAGAAAGAATCCTTTGTTAAGCTATCTGTCATTGTTTTTGGTTCTGAAACTGTGGTTGCTGCAGGGATTTAGAGCAATAACTGAAGTGGCCACTGGGTGTTGCGATGACCAAACCCATGAAATTTCCAGGTATGTTTCCACTAGAAAGTGGGAAAAGTTAAGAAAAAAGAAACTCTTTGGACAGAGCTTTGCCTCCATGATTGCAATCAAGCAATCGTTACCATGCAATGACAAAATAGGTAGGGTTATTTATTTATTTATTTGCCAATTTTAACTTTCAACCTTCTCCAAATCTTTTCCCTGCCTAGATGATAGGAATTGACATTTCATTGATAATGAAACCCTGGAGAAGAAATCAGTATTCAGAGGCTCTATTCATGATCAGGGCTCAGTTATTCCCAAAGGGACCAGCCAACACAAGAGGTAGCAATGCCAAGAGGTGAGCCTAACTTATTCTAAGTGAATGAAATGTTCCCTTTCTCCCCCCACAGCCTTGGGGAGAGGCGAATACTGACTTCTGATTTGAAGGTTGGCCGCAGGAGGTGGTCACAGTTCACTAAGAAGACACGGATGATCACTAGCTCCAAAGACCCACTTTTATCAAGGCCACGTGAAGTCATATGTACCTTCCCACTCTTTCCTCCCAAATCCATGAGGGGCTTGGGGACACCGAGTCAGGGAAAAGGCCTTTTGCCAAATGAGAAGACCTAGAAGTTAAGGTCAAGTTGGATGACCAGAGTATGCATTTCTCCTCAGTTCCTAAGTGCCATAAATCACTAACTAGACTGAAGGTTCGTCATAGACTTGAGGGACGTAATTTTGTTTCTGCTGGAAATCAACATGGTTTGTGTGACTTTTAAAAACACAACTGGTCAGAGCAGTCCCAGTGAAGGATACCGGACATCAGTGGTGTGACGAGAAAGTTCAAGCAGACATTTCAGAAAGGGCTGCCCAATCTTTACTCATTCCAAAATAAACTGGTCTACAGGCCTCTCATTAGGCAACTTGGGTGCATCTAGTTCTTTCAAGAGGTAATTAAGGTTTTAACCTTTTTTCTTTTGTGAGACTCTGGAGAAGTTCTAGATCTGCACTGTTCAATTAGTAGTCATTTGCCACATGAGGCTATTGAGTGCTTGAAATGTGGTTATTCTGCATTGAGTCTGCAAGTGCTATAAGTGGATTTAGAAGACTTGGTATAAAAAAAAGAATGCAAAATATTTCACATGAATTCCATGTTAAACAATAACATCAGATTAAATAAAGCATATCATTAAAATGATTTTCACCTGTTTCTTTTTAAGGTGGGGCCACTAGACCATTTTAGCTTAACTTTGTGACTCGTATTATATTTCTATTGGCCAGTGTTGGTCTTGACTCTCACTACAGAAAATTGTACACCTGCAAATCCACATAAAGTCTGCATATACTTTTAGATGGTTCACACACTCTTGATCTGTGAACCACTGGGTCTCTCTTCTTTGGGGACAAGCAATGAAAATGATCCTAAGGGAGGGCTATTTCCCTTTCTTTTGAACTCTTCCATGCTAGATGAACTTCCCTTTAACTACCAAAGACACAGAAAATCCTCCAGGAACAACTTTTCCTGAAGGGCAAACCTCCCAGGCTCAGTAGGTTTGCAGTGGGAGCTCCCTGGGGCTAGATTCACAGGCCTGAGATTGGCCTCTTGGGTGCCTCCTTGTCTTGTGCAGCATCGTATAAGAGGCTGCTGGAGCCAGGGCTTATATA
This sequence comes from Tamandua tetradactyla, assembly GCF_023851605.1. Taxonomy (NCBI): domain Eukaryota; kingdom Metazoa; phylum Chordata; class Mammalia; order Pilosa; family Myrmecophagidae; genus Tamandua; species Tamandua tetradactyla. Next base: position 27,068,869 of record NC_135348.1, on the reverse strand, counting down.
TGCAAATAATTCCTGATTTACTGGCCACTGGCAGGGAAAGATGACATTCAGCAAAGAGAGGACTATACTATTCAAAAGGCTCTCTCAGGGTACTTATATATTTTTTGCTGCTGGAGTATCCTTCTAATTCCACTTGACTTAAGTTAATACCAGAATTTATTTGGGGCAAAGCTGACTGAAGAGTGGGTAGGTGATACAGGCTTATGCTGACTGAGAAAAAGAAACACCTGAGAAGCTAAGAAATCCCCACAGACACTCTCTGCACTCATAACTAGAATATAAAGGTATCTGGTCAACCAGAGACTGCAGACCCTGTGTCTACATGCAGTTTCAAAACAAGGCAAAAGAAAACAACTCCCACTTGGACTTAAACTTCAGTCACTTGGATATCCACTCTCAGCAGCATCAAATGCCAAAACTCAAAGGCTATTATCTGTTTTGTATCAAGGAACTCTGTTTTCCCAAGCTATGAAGTCTGCTCTGTGTCATCGCTATTGACGAAAAAATGGGTCCCCTGACAAAATGCTCATCAGTGGTCCTCGGGAGCAGTGGGAATCTTCTTGCTAACCCCCTTGATTTTATAGATGAAAAACTGAAGCCCAGCAAATGTATGGCTGCTTTAGGCCTCTGTGTTCCTGGCTCCCAGCTCTCCACACGTCTCTGCCTGTTTCCCACGCGTGCTACATTGTATTTTTTTTTTTTTACAAGAAGTTTTAGACTCCTAGAGAAATGTGACATTTTGGAAGGCAGTAATCAGTTTCCTTGCCTTGCTGCCTACTTACAAACCATCAAATAGGAGATCTTTAAAGGTGATGGAAAAGAGCAACCAGTGGTCTCCCTTTAAAGGTAAACTTCCCATATTTCAGCAGGCAGCAAGGTTTTCCAGCAGAACCAAACTCTGTTTTTGAATGAGTATTAGTGTAACAAAGTTGGAAAGCACTCATCAAACATATAAATTACAACTCAGTGAGAAAAACTTTTGCAGCTAACCCAAGCAGCGGCATGGCCTTTGCCAACTTCTTGCAGCTAATAAAGTGATCCATCTGATTATCCAAAGAAACCATTCACTTCCTTAGCCAGGCAACTGACAGTCGTCTCTGCACCTGGATAGTATGAATTTATTACAAAATTGCCTGCTGAAAAAAAATAGCACATCTCTGTGATAGTTAGGAAAAAAAAAGAGCAAAAACATAAACGGTTTAAAAACACTGGTAGGTTCTAGTATTTGTTTGTTGCCTCTCTTCCTTTCCCTTTTTGTCTCTCTCAGCCAGGATAAATTTGATTTAGCAAATTCCCACATTGCATTTTTTGGATCAAAGGACTTATAAAATCGCACCTCATTTATTAACTTGCTATCTAGACAAACTCTGGGAGCCCTGGAATGCTATCTGCTAAGGATTCACTGAAATCCTGCTGTGGTCTGGCAAGGTTTAAGGGAAGTGTGTGGGAGCAAAGGTAAAACCTAAGCGACCACCACAGCCACCATCGTGTCTGCCATTGGTCTCGAAATGGCTGGATCTTTTCTAAACCCTCCTGCAGAACCCACTTAAGGCAGTAACAAAAGATGCATTCTAAGCCCTAGGGAAACCACTGCGACAGGCGTTTTGCTTTCAGTGTGAAGACTATGGGGTACCTGGTTTTAAACTAGGCTTGCTGCTCCAGCTACAAGCCCTCCGGCTGTAACGACTAGCTTTAATGTCCTGCAGGGGAACTCTGTGTTCAGAATTGCAGCCAAAGACCGTACAAACCAGAGGAATTGAAGTGCCTCCCCTGAGAGGACCCCTCTCATGTCATGTGGGCTCTTGCAGAGCTCGGCAAGTGGAAGCCAGGATGATGTTGCTTCATATAATGAGCAGTATGGCCTCAGCAGACTCAGAGATTAATGTTGGGGTCTCTGGCAGCTGGGATTTTCCAGACCCACGTAAAAGAATTTAGATTCTTAATGAAAGCCGGCTTTTAGACTATTTCACGGTGCTGGAGCACTTCCCAAAACCATGCACACTTCATGCTGAGAGAGGACAAGGCCATAAATCTCAGAGATGGAATACAAATTGATCATAGCAGGAACAGGCGCTCCTAAGCAGAACTTGTATAAAAGCTGGGGTGAATAAAAGAAACAACAGAGAAGTGGATGTAAACTACAAATAGTTTTTAAAAAGAAACGGCTAAAGAAATCAAACAACATTCCAGAAAGAAGGACAATAAGACTGAAGGACTGGAAAAGACTGAAATGAAACTAAGAAACCCTACAAGCGTCCTTTTAGTCACTGTTTTAGGAGCTTCTGACACACTGTCTGCAAAGACATGGGAGGGAACATCAGCTTTCAGGTGCCAAGCTGCGAAGGCCATGGTCTGTTGTAGAGATGGAGAAACTGCATCCTGATTAACGGGACTTTGGATATTGCTTTTCGTTACCATTCTTGAACGGAGCACCCTGGAGTCGCCAAGGTGTTTTGGAGGTGTGTGTGCCTGGTCCAGGTCTCGGGGCACTCCTCCCTTCCTTTTCCTTGGGCCCTACCATCCCTTTTGGTATATTTGCCATTTCAAGATTTCACCTCTTCACAATCTTGGTCAGTGGAAAGTTCTACATCAGAAAGTCCAACTTCCATTGCCATGATCAGCGAGATGTCTGAATCACTGCTTACCGCTGGCTCTTGTTCACCTGCAGGGGTGGAAAAAAGCAAAGTTCATGGTAAACACTGGGCTGTGTCTCTGGGTGCTGGCTATTTCTTTAAAGGCAAGGGAAGGTAGTAGAAGAATACATTATTTTGTCAAATTTCCAGTTCGAGCCTTATTGCACATCATGCACAAAAATAAATTCTAAATGGGACAAAGAGTTAAATGTAAAAACAATACTGTAATAAACTCAAAGAAAATAAAAGCTCTAAGTATTATATCTAAATGGGGAATTATATATCTAAGTGAAGAAAGACATTCTACATGGAAACACAATTGTGGAATTCACAGAAGACTGACAAATGGGCATGACATTTGGCATGAAAAACGAAAAGGTATAGAACAACCTGGGGATATGTGTAAAAATTTCACCATAAAAGGATTGTATCTTAACACATCAAGAACTTTTAGATCAATAAGAAAAACACAGTCCAATAGAAAAATGTGCAAAGGTTACTGGTATACAATTCACAGACGATTGTAACACAAATGACCAATAAAAATGAGATACTTCTTTTTGTCTATGAACTTTCACTCTGTAAAAAGGTGTTACAACAAAGGATACACTGAGGTAGGAACTTGGATATATTACATGTAAAACTCTAAAATTTTCCCCTAGAATATATTATAGGGAAATAATCAGAGATGCAAAAATATTCATTTAAGCATTATTTATAGCAGCACAACATTGCAAGTAACTTGCACAGTGGAGGAAAGGCTGAATATGTTACTCCTAAAGGATACTCTTCTTGTAATAGCCACTAATGTTTCTGAAGAATTTATGGCTTCATGAGAAAATGTTCACAGTGCACTGTTAAGTGAAAACAGAAGTATTCAAAGCTTTATATGCAGTGAAATCTGCAGAAAGAGTTAACTAAAAGCAATTGCACTTAAATACTAACAAGAATTGTGTTTAGTTGGGGGGGATTATATTTATTTTCTTTTCATTTTTTTTCCTGTTTTTATTCCTAAACATTCTGCAATGAGCCTTTGTCATTCATTCTTTCAAGACATTTTAATTGAGTCCCTACTGTGTGCCAAGTGCTATGCTAGATGCTAGGGATGTAGGTGGGAGTAAGACAGAATACCTGGCTTCAGGGAACTTACTGTGTTGTAGGCAGGCAGACCATTTACTGGGCAAGTACAACACAACTACGATGAAGAATGTACTGGCCATTACAGCACTAGGCCAGAAGGCTAAAGTTATTTGCTGGGTCAGAGAAGGCGTCTCATAGGGGGCAATGGCTAAACTGAGTCCTAAGGGATAATTTGTATTTTGTACAGATGAATAGGAAGGTGGCATCTTTTAGGTAATAGCGACAATATGTACAAACAGATGGCTGCAATTCATCGGGAGCCTTGTGCAGGTGGACAACAGAGTGTATTTCAATATGATAGAAATGTAAAGTCAAGATGGGGCGTACAGACAGGGGATGCTGGGAGGCAAGTTGCATACAGACAGCTCTAAAACCAAAAGTTCTTCTATGCTCCCTACAGAAGAAACAGAGCTGAAAGACGTGGTGACTTCAGCAAGGTGGTGGGGTGAGAATTTCCAGGGTTCCTGACAGAATGTTTTCCCCCGGTTCCTCTGATTTGTTTGTTTTTTTCCATTATTAGAGAGGTTGTTGGTTTACAAAAAAAATCATGCAGAAAGTACAGGGTTCCCATCCCCAAAATAGTTTTCCCTCCACACTGGCAAGCTGCCGTGAGCCCTGCTGCACAGGCCCACTCCGTCTGTGCCCACACATTCATATTTTTTTCCAGTTGCCCAAATCTTGTTGCTCTTGTCCCTTCTTCCATTCTCCCTGGCCATGTATATCTATGTCCTAAAAATCCCTTTTCATATGGTTTCAGTAGACTGAAAATTACACTGGAAGCCCTTTTTAAGGCTATATTGTGGGAAGTTATTTTCAGAACACATTGTCCATTCTCTGAATATTAAAATATGGTAGAATATGTTCTAAGTAGTGAACAATGAAATAAATGATCAAAGGAATTATTTTTAAAAATAGAAAATGAAAAAATATTGTGGACATTTTGGATATAATCTGGGAGTGAAAATAGATAATAATCCATTCATAATTTTCTACTTCATAAATTTGAAAGTCATTCCCAGTTATTAATCTGTATTATTTCGCCAGTAGTTGTCCCAGACTACTTTGATTTCAAATCAGCTATGTTATAATGTGGATATCCATTCAGGAATTGTCATTAGATTTCCTGAAATTAAGAAGCTAGTTAGAGTCACAAGAATTGGTCAGGAACTTAAAGGATTTAACTAACTGGTTAACTATATGGTATATATATATGTATGTATATGTATAGATATGTAAACACACATACTAGCAGCTTCATTTAAAAAATCCCTTTTCATGGGGTTTCAGGAGACTGGATGCAGTTTCATTTGTTCAATCCACTCCTTTTATTCAGGGTTATGCAATACTTTTACAATGAGAAATATATATATGTATTTGTCTGTAAAAGAAGGTTTAGACTAGAATTAGAGCCCTTTCCAATTTAACGGCCTATACCTGTATGTGTTCATGGCAAGCTAATATAGTGCCTCAGACATGGTGGGTTATCAAAAAATAGCTGTCTAATAGAACTACCACTAAGAAACAAAGTTGTAAGTCTTTGTCTTTTCTCAAATACTCAAGGCGATTTTTAAAAAAGATTTTCTTGACCAAAAAGAAGGCCTGCTTATTGTATATTCAGTGCAAGTACGCATTAACTAGGGAATTTTTTACTTGGAAATGTAATGAACACTGAAATATTCTTTATTACTAGAGATTTAAAAAAATGGAGATTAAACTCCCTATAGAGGAAACTTACCAGTGGCCCATCAACCAGTTCATCTTGTAAGAGGCCAACACTTTCAGCTCACAATCAAACTGGGAATCCACCATGTTGCTCATTATGGAGTGATTTTATGACTTCCATATAGATTTAGTAGGAGGAAAAGGTGCCACAGATAACGAGCTACCTTAGTTATAGTTGCATGGAGACAGAGCTCACTGTTACCTGAAGTGCCAGCTTCTCACCTTTGAAAGGGAAAGGGGCCATGGAGACTGCTATAACCAAGGCTGCTAAATTTATGGTGCCATTTTGGAAATTAAAATTGCCCTGCACAACTCAAGGCAAAGATGAATTCAAGTCAATAAAAGTAGAAAGATTTAAAAAATAAAAATAATGGTTCAATTTCTATGAGGTAATGCTGCATCTAACTTATCATGTAAATGCTTTCTATTTAAAAATTCTATCTGAAGACGTTTTAAGTTATTCATTAGTAGGTTTTGTTTTTAATTGAATTTGGTTTGTTCCACAATTTTTTAAATTGAGAAAACTTCACACATACATTCTCTATATGTTCCATAATTTTTAAAAACAGGGTTTTATCCTTTATCAAGGCAGATGTTTTACTTTGAGGCCACAACAATACAAACTACAGTACAAGCTGTAGGGAAATATTTAGAAGGATCTCTGTAGGTGGTACTGATTGGGGATTGTAAAGTGGCTATTAACAGCATAAATATTCACCGAATTTTGCCTCCCTCCCTGTAAAAGTTAATGGAAAACTGATGTAAAAATAACATTGCCCTTATCTGACTCTTGTAACAACTTTTGAAGTAGGTATTTTTATTTCCACTTCACAGATGAAAAACATTCATAGGAGCCTTTGACACAGTAGTATGATACATATATATATATATATATATATATATATATATATATTTTTTTTTTTTTTTTTCAGGCTCTGAAAAGACATTGAGGGGTTTTAAAAAGGAAGAATATAATCCAATTAATATTCCAAAAGATCACCTTTGCTGTTAGGTGAAGAATGGGTTACAAAGGACAAAGGGTGGAGAAAATCCAGTTAGAAAATCACTGTGGCAAAAGATGAAATATAAAGGTGGTTTTCTGTAGCAGTAGGGATGACAGGAAGGGAAACTGAAGAAATATTTTAGAAGAAGGATCTGCAGAAAAGTGCTGGATTTGAGAAGGGCAGCAAGAGAGAGGAAAACAGAGAATAAAACGCTTACATTTCTGGAGGAATACCAGTTCCATGTATTGAGCCAAAAAACTCAAAGTGGAACAGATGTTGGGAACAGATCAGCTGTCTTGAACAGCAAAAGAATTAAGTTTTGCATATACTATGTTTGAGGTGCCTGCAGGACGTTGAAGGGAAATGGGATATTGGCAGCTTTATGTATGATTTTAGAATTTAGAGGAGCAGGCCATGGCTATCAATGCAGTTGGGGGCTTCAGCACAGGGAAGGTATTTTAAACCACGGAAATGGCTGAGGCTCCCTGGGGAGAGATTGTAGAGTGAGAAGATAAGCCATGAGCGGACTCCAAGAAGCACCATTACCAAAGACTCAAACTGGTGGCCCCCTTATTACGTTTGTTTGGCCTGCAGAGTCTTTTTTAAAAATGTGAATTAGTTACCAACACTTGAAAGTCAGGATATTACTCTACATGAAGATTTATATTTGTAGTTTATCTTGGAAAAAGAAAGATTTGGCAACACACGGCTGTTTCTCAGATGGAAGTCGCTGATGGGAGGTGAGGCAGGGTTGATCCATCTAACCCAAGCACACACTCCCGCACATCACCACGGCCACCAAATAGTCTGTTCTACTATCTTGTCACCTGCCTGGTCTAAGTTGTGTTTGAAACTTAAGAGGGCAAAAGAATAGTAAAGTTTCTAAAAAGCCTGAAAAATGCCAGGGTGGTAAAAGGAAAAATAGGAGAATATTGTGTCATTGATTAATTCACTTCTTTTCTTTATAATGCCTCTGCTTTTTTCAAACCTCCTTTATAGGCACTGACTGACTCACTATTAAAAATCCATACCCAAGATGAGATACTGTAAATATTGCTGAACTGGCTAGGATGGATTGAAAGATTGATCCTAACTCATCTCATTCTCAGATTGAGCAAATACCTTTATTCTTTATCACAGTGTTAACGAATATCAGATTAGATGGTGGGCAGGCAATACTCTATTATAAATGGAGCTTTGGCCCCTATTTTGTTGATCCGTCACTATTGCTTTATTTCCACATCTAAGGCTAAGTAAAATCCATCAGCAGTCTAAGTGCAATTAACCAGAAAATTCATAGTGGTGGAATTTGTTTTATTAATTCCATTTGGTCAATAAATCATTAATATACTTGGTTGATATAATTCGTCTTTAATACATAAAAGCTTACCCCAAGATTCACAGATTTCCTTTTGTGGACTAGACATTGCAGATCTGTGAGTTTCATATAATAGTCTATAACTGTGGGCCTGGAAAGTCATTAAAATTCCTTCAAGTTCTATGAATACAAGAATCAGAGATCTGCCCTGTCCGCTCTTGGGCAGATCTGGGCAGCCTTTACCACTTCCCTGGTTCAGGCCATTTCACTGTCTTAGTTTGTCAGGACTGCTATGACAAATACCACAGGCTGGCTGCTTAAATGATGGGAATTTATTGCCTTGCTGTTTGGGAGGCTGGAAGTTCAACATCAACACCTTGGCAGGGTTTACTTTCTACAGAGTCTCGTGTTCTGGCACTCCTCCTCATGCGGCACTCTCTTTCCTTGTGTCTGCTGCTCTGGTTTCTGCTCTCTTCTGGTTTCTACTTCTGTGTCCGATTTCCTTTGCTAATGAAGACTTCAGCCACATTGGGTTAAGGCACCCCCTGATTCGTTTTGACCTAATTTAAATAGGATCTTCAAAAGCCCTATTTACAAATGAATTCATACCTTAAATAATAATCATATCTTCAAAGATCCTACTTTCAAATGGGTTCACACCCACAGGAATATAAGACTTGAACGTGTCTTTGTGGGGTGTTTCCATTTTAGAATTCTGTTACATTCCTTCATAGATTCGAGGCACTCGGTAAATATTTGTTGTACTGAAATTAAACTGAAGCTCCTTTCTGTTCATGTAGGACCCGGCTTTTGTATTTTCATAACTAATAATACTAATGTTTATATTAATGTTTATTGAGTACTTACACCCGGGACCATGCTAAGTGCTTTAAAAGATATTCTCTAATTTAGTATTCACAATTAAGCTATGACTTGGGAAGTACTCTTATTTCTGTTTCTATTTTCAGGTTAAAAATTTCCCCAGATCTTATGGCAGTAAGGATGGGAATCAGAATTGGAATCCAGGTCTGCTGACTCTGGAGTCCATGAACTCAGACAAAAGCTGTACTTCAGAGCTGAGATTCTTGTTCCAAGGAGCAATCAACTTGCAGAGGTGTCCTGGTACCTAAAATTATATACACATTTTAATATTTATATGCACATCTGCACTTTTCTGGTGTGAGGGTAGCTTCCATTAGATTCTCTAAGGAACCAAAAAAGGTTAAGAACCATGCACTTAAGAGATTTCGCATCCTAGGTGATTTGGCTATGTTACTTTTTTTCTTTTAAACATGTTTTGGTTTCCATTCCACTGGGGATGTGTTAATGACACGGGAGGTTTCACGTGAAGTCACTGCTTTCCCACTTAATTGTTTCTTGACAAATTTTCAAAGTTAAAGCAGAAAATGATCCTTCCTAGAATGAGGTTTGGTATTTGCTCTACTGCCTGCCTTCTGAAAGAGAGCATAGAGCAGCGGCAGGCTGGAATAAGCCCTTCTCTATGAGGAATTAACAAACATTGCCCTCAGAATAAGTGGTCGCTGTTTTGAGAGAAAATAAATGGTGGTGAATACAATTCCCCAGGTGTCCTGATTCTCCAGCAGCGTTGGTATTCACATGCTGACAGCCGCTCTGCTTCATATAAAAGCTTACTTTCTTCCCTCTACTTGAAAAAAAAAGGTTTCAAAGAAAAATGACATCCTTCCATCCACTGCTACCGATACTTATCTTCTTGAAAATAGGACATCATTTCCAATCAACCCTGTATTATACAAAAGCACCAAGGGGAGACACTTTCAACCAGAATGGCTGAATTATAACACTGCTGTCTCTTAATAGCGTTTCAGAATATCGAGTTTCCTTCAGGCTGGGGCACTGCTTATATATTCCCTGTGGTATTCTTAGTGGGGAAGTCAAATAGATTTCAAATGTAGAGTGTTTCGATAAGCAAATTTGTTCCTTTGCATCCTTTTGCTCAATAAGAATTTCTGAGGGGCTACATTTCTGATTTGGGTTGAACTTTCCCTTTGAAGAGTGGCCTCTGCTGTGTGAGTGACAAGCCTCTGGGCTGCTGTCCTCAGAGGCTGTGCAGTAATAGTGACAATAGTAGACAGAATGCGTCAACTTCTTCTGTGTCAGGCACTGTGCTAAGCAGTCACATACACTATTTATGTTATGCCTACAGGACACTATGAAGGAGATACAGGATCATCTCCATGATTGCTTCACATTTTGCAGAGGATGGCGGTGAACCCCATTTGCCCCAAGTCAAGCAGATCCAAAGTGGCAGAATGGAATCTCAGCCCAAACCAGCGCTGCTGACAGCTGTGCTATTCTGGTATGGCAAAGCTGCTAGATTTCTACTTGGCCACTAAGTTGTTCTCACAGACACCACTTGGGTACCTTTGGGAACTGGCATTCCAAGCTTATGATGTAAACACATCCACTGGCTGAGGCACTCTTGGCACTCTTAGAACTGTTCAAATATAACTGGCATGCTTGCCTTTTGAATTCTTGCCCCATAATTATAAATATATGTGTGATGATGTCAAATCAGAAACACTCTTTCTCATCTTTCAGATGAGGGGGTGGTGTGTAAAGCCTTGTTCTGTTCTGGACTTGGTGAAGGAGAATTCCCTGGAAGCTTTTATATTAAATTAGAGCGCATAAATTAGGATTTGACTTCATCCCTTCATCATTGGTTTCCTTTCCCTGTGACATTTAACCCAGCAGGAGAGAAAGATTTTCTCCAATTGCCCAAACTTCTTACTGATTTCCCTGGCAGTCCCTCCATTGCGTCATTCCCTAGCAAATGCCAACAGAAAGGCTGGTATTTTTCTTGCGTTAGTTTGCAGGGAAGGGGGCAAAATCTATTGAGCATTTATGTTGTCAATGGCTGCTTTAGTTTCTTAGGCTGTTTAAGCAAATGTCATTGAATGGGTTGGGTTCAACAACAGGAATTTGTTTGCTTACATTTTTAAAAGAAAATGTTTTATTACAGAAGTTGTGGATTTACAGAGCAATCATGCATAAAATATGAATTCCCATATACCACCCTGCCACCAACACTTGCATTGGTAGGGACAATTTGTCACAATTGATAATAACACTTTTTTTTGTAATCTTACTTTTTTTTAATAATAGTTACATTCGTTACAACTGATTATTAAAGTAGTACTATAACTACTGTCCATAGTTTATGTAGGGGTATTTCTCCCCATATTCCTGATCTATTATTATTTTTTCATTCATGTCTTTATTTTATTACTCATCTACCCATACACTGAATGAAGGGATTGTCAGTCACATGGTTTTTACAATCACATGGTCACATGGTATAAACTATATAGTTATCCAGTCGCTATCAAAGATCAAGGCTACTGGATTACAGTTCAACAATTTCAGGTATTTCCTTCTGGCTATTCTGATACACTATAAACCAAAAAAAGATTTCTATATAATGAGTACTAACTCATAACTAATAAGTCATAATCATTTATTAAATTCTAATATCTCAGTTAATCTTCCTCCCTGTCATTTATCATTCTCTCAATCTTCAGGGATCTCTGGGTGTGCTGGTTTGAAAGGATGTATGTCCCCTAGAAAAGCCATGTTTGAATCTAAATCCCATTTCATAAAGGTAGAATAATCCCTATTCAATACTGTATGTTTGAAACTGTAATCAGATCATCTCCCTGGAAATGTGATTTAATCAAGAGTGGTTGCTAAACTGGATTAGATGATGAAATGTCTCCACCCATTTGGGTGGGTCTTGATAAGTTTCTGGAGTCCTATAAAAGAGGAAACATTTTGGAGAACGAGAGCGATTCAGAGAAGAACATAGCCACAAGAGCTCACAAGCCAGTGATTTTTGGAGATGAAGAAGGAAAATGCCTCCCAGGGAGCTTCATGAGACAGGAAGCCAGGAGAGAAAGCTAGCAGGTGATGCCTTGCTCGCCATGTGCCCTTCCAGATGAGAGAGACACTGACTGTGTTTGCCATGTGCCTTCTCACTTGAGAGAGAAACCCTAAACTTCATTGGCCTTCTTACCAAGGTATCTTTCCCTGGATGCCTTTGATTGGACATTTCTATAGACTTGTGGTAATTGGGACATTTTCTTGGCTTTAGAACTGTAAACTAGCAATTTATTAAACTCCCCTCTTTAAAAGCCATTCTGTCTCTGGTATATTGCATTCCAGCTGCTAGCAGACTAGAACACCGGGCAATGACCATTTTAACTTTGTCAGCATTATGGGATAGAGGAATGAAACTGGTTGATGTTCTTGGAGAGGCTGGCTCCTCTGAGTTTCAGAATTTAGCTGGCATAGGAACAATCTGGAGGCCTTAAATTTCTAAAAAAATAAACTCATTAAGTAAAACATTTATAGAGTCTTAAATAAAGCTCAGGGTATTCTTTAGGGTTTTCAGAAATACTATTGATTAGGGCTTGGCATACTGTGGCAATTTGCAGCATCTGGCTGAAGCTTACATAAGAGTAACCTTCAGAATGACCTTTTTACTCTATTTGTGCTCACAGTTTTGAGGCTGAGAAAATGTCCAAATCAAGGCATCATCAGGGTGATGTTTTTCTTCCCAAGACTGGCTGCTGGCAATCCTTGGCTCCTTTGTCACATGGCAAGGCAGATGGCAGTGTCTGCTGGTCTCTCCCTTTTCTTTCAGGTTTCATTGATTTCAGTTTCTTGCTTCTGTGTTTTCCTCTCTTTGTCTGAATTTCCTTCTCTTATAAAGGACTCCAGTAAAAGGATTAAGACTTATTCTGATTGAGGTGGGACACACCTCAGCAAAAGGTCTTAATTACAAACAGGTTTACACCCACAGGAATGGATTAGATTTAAGAATACACTTTTCTGGGGTACATTCAGCTTCAAACCATCACAATGTTTATTTTACAATCCCCATTAGAACCACCTACAGAGAACCTTAAGCATTAAATAGTATCTGGTATATAAGAGGCCCTCAATAAATGCAATTGGGGTTAGAATGAAAAAGGAGTGAAAAAAGAAGAAAAAAAGAGAAGTCTTCAGATGGATTTAGGGGGATAAATCATGAAGACTTACTCCTGCAATCATGTAAAATTATCTATAGATTTCATTTAATCACTTATTTATTCAACAGGTATTTTACTGAACATCCGTTAGGTACAGCACCACTGAGCACTGTAGAGGAGTAAAGATGAACTAAACATGGGCTCTGCCTTTACGGTGCATTTGATCTAGTAAAACAGGTCGGACTTGTATCTAAATAAATTTAATGCAAGCAGTATATGTTAAAATAGAGGCATGAATAAAATTCTGAGGAAAAAAGGAGTGGGGGAAATTTTACCTCAAACTGAGTAACCAAGAAGATTCTTGAAGTGGGTTACACGTAAACCAGTGGAGAGGATCTCATTAGTGGAAATAAGGTGAAGGTGTGGGGATGGTTTGATTAGGCTTTAGCTTAGTATGTGAGGAATGATACACTAAAGGTATCCACCCCTTTTTGGCACCTCTGTGCTATCCTCTGTTCCACAGGGAGCCAGAAGGCTGGAAACTGCATTTCCTACACTCTTCTGCAACTTGGCTTTCTCTTCAGTCCTTCCAAGGGGAGACAATTGCATGAGACTTCAATGGGCAGGTGGAAAGGGGGACACCGCGATGCTTCTGGTTCAGCCAATTCACTGTGGGCTTCAGAAATGGCAGTGATTTCAACAGAAGTAGCGGGAGGGGGACCCCTGATTCTGACCTGCCAGTGGTTCCATGCACAGAAGCAGCAGCACCAGCAGCACGATGGTAGATACATACTTGGGGGCTCTGGGGAATACCCCTTTGCTCCTCCAGTCTTCTAAAAGCTTTGTTTTGAAAAAAGAAATTAGGTTGAAATTTAATTTACTTACACTGAACTGCATTCGCTTAAAATACATGATTTGATGAGCTCTATGGGATATGAGGTATGCATGTACTCGTGAAACCACACGAATACCTTGACTGCTTATTTAGAAATGTTGAACATTTCTGTTTCCCTCAAAAGTTTTCTCTGGGTTCTCTTTCCCTGGCCCTAGATAACCCCGATCTGCTTTTTGTATCTCTTTTTCAGGGTTTTTCATCCTGGCACTATTGACATCTGGGGCCTGGTTATTCTTTGCTGTGGGGCTTGGTCCTGGGCATTGATTTCAGCTTGTTCGGCAGCTTCCTTGGAAGAACATCAAATGACAGCAGCGCCTTCACCCAAAAAAGGTCCAAACATTGCCAAATGTCCCCTGGGGGGCAAAATCACCTCCAGTTGAGAACCATGATTCTAGATTAAGGTGCATTTTCTAGAATTTTATATAAACGCAATCAAATAGTATGTATTCTACATTTAGCTACTTTCACTCAGGATTCCACATCCTCTCCATCCTTGCCAATATTTGGTATCATCAGTCTTTTAACTCCAGCCATTCTAGTGGGTGTGTAGTGCTATCTCATGTGGTGTTAATGAGCATTTGCCTGTGAACACTGAGCTTTTCATGTGCTTTTTGGCTATTTGCATATCTCCTTTTGTAAAGTGTCTGTTCGAATTCTTTCAGTAAATGCTAGCTTTTATTTGTTCATATTTTACCATTTTTGAGAACAAAGGAGTGTGTGGGTGTGTGTGTGCATTTGGCAGTAGGGATAAAGGAATGGATAAATAAAGCAGAACTAGGTATTTCATGTTTCCCACAATGACATAGGTCCAGGCTACCATCAGACTTTGCCCATATTTTGCTTGGGTTGTTTGCCTTCTTACTGAATTGTAAGTTTTCTATTTATATTTTGAATACAAGTTCTTTGTCAGATACATGTATTGCTAAATATTTTCTCCCAGCATAGGGCTTGATTTTTTGTTTTCCGAAAGATCTCTATCAAAGGGCAAAAGTTTTAGTTTTGATAAAGCCCAATGTATCAATTTTTTCCTATGGCTTGTATTTTTGAATCTTATTGGAAAATAAATTTGCCTTGCCTAAATTTGCAAACACTTCTCCTGTGTTTTCTTCTGGACATTTTATAGTTACAGTTTTTAGATTGAACTTTATGATCCATTTCTAATTAATTTTATGTATGGCACAAGAAAATGGATGGTGTTAATTTTTCTCTAACACTTTTCTTATCAGTTTCTTATATTAAAATTCCTTTATTTTGATATACCTAGAGTAAATTTTGTTTTTCTGATTTGGCCTCATTGGACACAGGCTCTGGGGTTAGAAAGATAGTCTGGACTCAGAAAATAGAGGGATTTGAAAGCCAGGCTAAAAGTGCTGGGGCTTTATTTAATTAAAATGGATTACTGTATTAGTTTCCTCACAACCAAAACAAATACTATACAATGGGCTGGCTTAAAAAGTGGGGATTTATTAGCTCAAGGTTTTGAGGCTAAGAGAAGAGCAAAATCCAGGTGTCAAAAAAAAAAAATTCTTTTTTTTCAGAAGCCTGAGGTGCTCTGGGACTGGCTGCCAGTGATCCTTGGCCCTTGGCTTTTTGGTTACATGGCGATGTGCATGGCAGGCTCTTCTCTTTTCTTCTCCAGGTTCCATTGACTTCTGGCTCTTCCCCGTGCCTCTCTCTCTGCCTGAATTTCATTCTGCTTATAAAGGACTCCAGTAATCCAGGTTTAAACCCAACCTGGTTCACTGGGGCCACACCTTAACTGAACCAACATCTTAAAAGGTCTTATTTATTGGGGGCCACACCTACAAGCAGGCCAACCAAGACCAAGAACATGTCCAAACTGGGGTACATAACTCAATCCACCATAAATGTATTATGTTTGTGCTTAAGAAGTACTTGCATAGATAAATTGCTGAAAAATCAACTCAGGTTCCTTAGCAGTAAAATGATGATAATCCCTTTTCTTTTTTCTTTTTTTGAGGCTAGAATGAGATTTGGTAATAATATATAAGCAGAGCCCTTCACAGAGTGTCTGGCATATGCTGTTTCAGACAAAACTCAGCTATTATTGTATTTAATTTATCTACTGAGAACCTACTTTATTTTTTCTCCATTAAGCCTCCTGGCTTCCTTTCCCAGTAATGTTCTGGTGGACAAAGGATGCCCCTCCTTTCCCTGGTCACTATCACACCGTTTCTGTGATTTTCTATTTCTTCAGCATTGTTGGATGGGGACTGATATATCAACATTTCATAAAAAGCTCCCTGGCCCGGTGACAGCCTTATCCCTACTGCTTGTACAAGCGTCACCCTGCTACAAGATAGCACCACGCAAGTGCCAGAGGAAACTAGAAAACAGGGCTTGATGGAAACACAAAGTCTAATTTAAAGGTCAAGCTGCAGAACATAGCCATGTAAGGAATTCTTTAATTTCTGGGGAGTGTGTGTGTGCACGGGGGGTGGGTAGGCACACATTCTCTTCCACACACGTTTTCAAACAAGAAAGAAGCATTTTAAATGCAGGATTTGCTGCAATCTGCTGTCCTCTGGATGAGTATAACAAGTGACAAGGTAAATTTACAACTAAATGCTACCTGGAGACTAAGCACTGACCTGGATCCCTGGCCTGTCTATGTGCAGGCATCTTTTTTATATCAATATTCTACTCCAAACTAGTTCAATTTTTTAATACAGTGTAATTTCTGACCATCAGTGTTTCCCCAGAGAGCACACGGTAAAGATTGTTTACAGAGCTTTAAGAGTACTGGGCCATTTGTTTCGAAGGACCCCTGTTTGCCTTCCCCTTCCTCAAGACGTATTGCATGCAACATCCTAGAATGGTTTGAGAACATTTCACAAACTAGATACTGGGGGATGAGGCAGGAAGGGAGGGCTCAAAGCGGCGGTGTACACAGACTGAAAAACTAATGGACTACTCTGAGATAAAGAAAAGAGACCTGATTTTTTGACCCAAGGCTTGGGCTTATATCTCAACAATAAACTACTGAAATTCACCTACATGGATGTATTTTCACACTTCTCTGGAAAACTCAATGGATTCTGTATAAAGATTATAATAGCAAGACCAGTGGTCCAGTTATTTTAGGTTATAAAACCTCACAAACTAACCCAATCTGCTGATGCACAGAATTCAAATTCCAGCTCTGTGTTTAGAACAAAGAATGGAATTTGTAACCAATATTTGTCTTTGCAATGGGCATTCCTTGCTCTGATTTAAGGTGAGAATAAAGACGATGCAAATGAGATAAGCTGCTTGGCAAAATAAAGGGATGTGAAAGGGCAAAAAGGAGTCAGGCGGGGTATTTCATCCTTCCCCCAGGGGGTGAAAAGTACTACTTTTCGTTCCTTATGCTGTCTTCCTCTTTGTTTCATAAGCAGGCTGATAAAGCTGGAAGAGCCTCAGAGATCACTTAACCAACAATCACTCAGGTACTTAAATAAGATAATGGATATAAAGTATTTATTTAGGCCAATTTCTGGTTCAGAGATACCCTTAGTAAAACTTCAGTTTATAGGGATGGTATTGATCCCTACCATCCCTATAATAATAATCCCTGGAGCTGCTGTTACATTGTTGTTCCTGGTTAAAATAACCAATTCTACCCACTTTAGGAATGAGGCTGGAGAGCAAGGAACTCAAAATCCTGTGGTGGTCAAATGCTAAAATGCTTCTTATCTCAATGCTGAGATTAAGTCTGCTAACTCCTTAAACAGCTCTCTCTGGCCTTTTAGAGCAAATTCTAAGAGCTTTTTTTTTTGTAGAGTCACACACTGTTTTGATCAATGTAAAGGAGGTTTTTTTTTTTTTTTACATGGGCAGGCACCGGGAATTGAACCTGGGTCCTCGGGCATGGCAGGCAAGCATTCTTGCCTGCTGAGCCACCATGGCCCGCCCACCCATGGAGGTTTTGATATCTCCCTCTCCCTCTAGAGAATCATTACTATCTTTCCTGGGTCCCCACTTGTCATGGAGATTTTGTTGAACTTTGGAGTCAATATGTCAGACTTGATTTACATTTTGTTGTTTTCCAGAGATAAAATTAAGTCGTTACTTTATGGGTAGTTTTTCCATACAGACCATCTGCTACCCCCAATCATTGCTTCATTTAGGTTTGGGACCTCTTAAAAATACTCATGTTACTCTGAAACTGATTTTTTGGAGAAATTTTAAAATGCTACAAAAGTGCAAGGACTAAAATAGTAAAACGAAGCTACATCACCAATGCTGATGTTTATTGACACTGAGGGCTGTGCTCAATGTCACCTCTTCACAGAAGCCCTCCTTGACCACATTTATCTAATAGCCTCCTAGCCACTCTAACTCTTACCTGGCTTTATTTTACTAAATTTTTATAGTCATGTCTTGGTAGCATTTCTTTCTTTTTTTTTTTAAGCATGGGCAGGCATGGGCTCGAACCCGGGTCTCTGGGATGGCAGGCGAGAACTCTGCCACTGAGTCGTCACATCGCCCTGCATTTCTTTTTCTTCCATCTTTTGCACTAGAATGTTATTTCCGTGAAATTAAGGAATATCTGTATCACTCAAATTCCCCAGCATAGAGAGGAGGGCTGGGTTTCTATCAGGCTCCAAACCATAAAGAATATTATATTTAAGTCTTCTTAATAAAAGACATAAAAAGAAACAAAACACCAAACCACATCAGTTCCTTTTGTTCCTCATTTCTAGTTTCATATCCCCAAGATAGCCATCACTGTTTTGATTTTATATGAATCCTTACAGAACATTTCTATTCAAACTTTTATAGGTATGTGAATGTGTGTTTCAGTGTGCATATGCATTCGTCTTTGTGTGCAAATAAATAAATAAATCCAGAGTAAGTTATAGCATTATTTTATAGAAGTATTCAAAGCTCTACAAACTTAGTGTGTTAAATGTTATTCTGCAACATATTTTTTTCTCTAAATTTTGCCTTTCAGATTTCATTATATATATTTCTTTCCTTTTAACTGCTATTAACCAACTAGACTGTCTAAGGATTTGCTATGTTTTGTTTGTCCTTTACCCAACTGGTAGACTTTTATATTATTTTTGATTTTTACCACTATAACCATTTTCTTTGCCAATGTTATTTATCAAGTTCTCCATAAACGTTAATTTCCTTCCCCTTTTCTTGTTTTCGAGCAAAGAACAAAAGATTATTTGCGTCTCCTGGGCGAGAGTTTAACGCAGCTATTTAATGCTCTCATTCGTTCTGACTTTCCAGAAAATAAATATCAAATTAATAAAAAACAAAACAAAACAGGTATAAGGTACCATATTTAATCACTGGTCCAAATAAGATAAATTTTGATGATAGCTGGTCACTTGCCTCCGTTCATTTTTGTATTCCCTGCTCAAGGCCGGGACAGTGAGGTGCAGAGTTGAGAATGGATAATGATAATGGAGAAAGGGTAGATTTGTTCCAGAATTGTTCTAACACACTTTTTCATAACTACAACTATTATTATTTTACTACCATTGTCATCTGTTGTATTTGCTTTAGTTATAATTTCCTTTCACAATAGTTGATCCGTGTCTTATAGCAAGGCAACTTGATTCTCAGAAAGGTTCAGTCACTCTCCCCAAACCTCCCAAAAAGGCTAGTAATCAGCGGCACTAGGCTTTGAACCCAGCTCTCTTATTCTTGGGCTGGTGGATTTCCCAGTGTTCTGTGAAGTCCCAGGGGTCTGCAGATACTGCTGCAACAGGAATGGGGGGCTGCATTGTGGCAGGTGAGGTGAGACACTGGCAGCTGGAGAAAGGTGAGCTCAAACCTAGCCAACCCTCTCCCTCCCCTAAGCAGTCAGTAGAGCAATATATGATGCAGATACTAATTAATAGGGTAATGAATCTTACTGGAGGCCATTTGTTAGCCCCACTCATTTCCTTCATTAATCAGATCTTCATTTCCTTTGTTAATCAGATCTTTATTTCCTGAAAGCCAAAACAAACCTCCCTACCCCCCAAAAAAGGCCATCTGGTAGCTCAAACTGAGCCCACCAAATGCCTCTTCTTAGGGTGCAAAGGAAGGGGAAGGACCTGTACTTCACTAGACTCCTGCTGGGCACTTACTATGCATTAGCATAAAAAACACAAATAGCTTAAAACTCATCTCTTTACTGCATTTGCATTGAACTCAAACATTTGTTTTGAAGAAAGGGTTTGCTGCCAAAAACCTAAATGAAGGGAAGGGTGTGGCTGGCTGAGGCCTCCCACACAATGCAATCTACATCCTGCTCCCTCAGTCTCTACTATGTGGGCCATGAGCTCTGGGTGGGCTTGACCCCTTGGCCCCATACGGTCCTCAGCATTGGGGAGGGCTTCAGCCAGAGCAGTGACCCTTCAGGTCTGAGGTGCGGCTGGCCACCCCAATTCTCCATTTTTCTGAAGAGCACTTATAAGCCGAAATATTCCTGACATTGGTCAAGCAGCACCACCTTATTTCATTATTTAAATATTCTACTTATGGATTGTTTTACCTCTAATTAGAGCAGACTGTAAACTCTCAGAGGACAAGAGCTTACTTTACAATAGTGAGTCCCAAGTCTCCATGTCTAATGCTATACAAACGAAACGCAATGGTTATCACTTGCATGCCCTGAAAAAATAGATAAGAAGTTCTGAAGACGTCATGTTGATACTTTAAATGCTAAGATCATTGTGGAGGAGGATACCTACTTTTCTGATTTCAATACTATGCAGAACGCATCACACAAAGGCATCAAGCAAGCCCATGGAATAGGATAGGAAAAACAAAATCTAGACTACAGGATAAGAAAACCGTATTTCATTTCTCCATATAGACAAGAAATCTTATTCCTGTGCTTTCCTAACCCTTCCATTCTAGTAATTATCTCCTAAGACCATTTTCTGGTTTCTTGTTTCTCTCTAAAAGGGTTTCAGCACATGCTCAGTATATCACCAAGAATGACTGCCTGTGTGCAATCTTGTCCCTGTCCCAGGGATTGGTGGCTGTGGCTGAGTCAGTTGTACCTACATTGGACTGTGAAACTTGACAACTGAAGAGGCGAGGAGCACTGATAAGGCACCAGGTATGGTTGGACTGTCATGACCGGTGAACATATTCATGATAAACACAGAATTAGGAAAATGACTTAAAGACCAGAAATTTCTAGTACTAAGGATCAAAAACTAAGACAAAGGCATTTTGCCCTAATATTCTTGAATATGTATTCAAAAGGCTAAATCCCCTGAACAGGCCCACAGAGAAATTCCGGAATTTAACATCAGGGTAAAGGTCTTAGTGTTTCCTCTGCCAACAAAAGAGCAATCATACTTTCTCTCTCCCTTTTAAACAAATGAAAGCTCTATAAATCACTTATGAAGCCAAAGCCCTCAAAGATCTGCAAAAGAGACCTATTTTTAAAAGATAGCATTTGGAAAAGTAACTTCTTTGTGCACATCTGTTTTACATCTGCTAGAATCTAAATTCCTTCATAGGAGGGACAATTTCATCCTAGCTCAAAATAGACATTAATAAATATACCAGATCACTGACACCTTTGGCAACAAAATTAGTGTGACAGACTCGCTGATTATCTGTGTGATCATCTAGATATTTTCAGTGTTTCATAACGTCTTCTTTCTCTGGTTATCCACACTAGACTCTATAACTTTTACACAAAAGAAAGTCATTTCAACATGTGATCCATATAGATTCTGAATTTATTTTATTTTATCTATTTTTTGGATCCTGTTGCTGTTTTTCAGAATGAGTACTGATGTTTATAGTGAGCCCCTTTCTTTTTTTCTTCTTTATTTTTGAAGTGCTCAAAAAATGTTATTTCATGCTTAAAATATTTTTCTAAGGCATCACAAAATTATTTCATATTCAGATTCTTCAATGGGAGAATAACATTCTAAAGGAGAAATCTTTAAAGAAGACTGTTGTACATTATGATACTATAAGTATAATGGAGTCACACAGCAGCAAAACCCACAAGACTGGAGACATTATAGAATATGTCTAGTACATAAAGGATAGGTGATTCCTTCTAAATATTTATGGCCTTTCCTCTTCTTGTGGCTAATAAAGTTGTCCATCATCCTACCCCCTTCCTTCCTATAACGTTGAAAAACTGTCTTCTAACTCTTCATGGTGTGAAAATACATGAATGTTCCATCTTGCTGATATGCATGTGTGAAGTACCACACACTATTAGCAGTCAGAAAAAAGTACAGAAGGTGGAGATTGTTTTTTCAAAAACTTGACAATGTTTTACTTTTAAAACATCAAGCATACATGACTAGATAGAATCAGCTAAGAACTTCCTGTATATGGAGACAAAAATACATTGAAAGCATCCACTATAAGATGCATTTTCCTGAATAGAATGCAAACCTTATTTTATATTAATTTAAGCTTCTGTGAATTTTTGAAATGTAAAATATCAAAGCTTTTCCACAATACCAAGCAAAAATCAGGAATGGTCATCTTATGATAATTTAAAAAAAAAAAGAAAGAAGAAGTATAAAAATTTGAGATGAGTTGCCAAAATTTACCTTTTATTTTTTAGGTGCATGCTCAAAGTCTTCTGCATGTAAGGTGAGCATTCTACCACGAGTTGCCAATTTAAAGTTATTTGTAGACAGTTCTTCAGTTTTAAGGATCCCTCAGTAACCTTTATCAGTGTATACCAACAAAAAAGCACTATTTATTAAAAAATGAAAATTTCTAGGAAATTATCATCCAATTTGGAAAACAAAAACAATACACTGAACAGAGAGGGACAAAAAAGGCAATCATCACCCTTTATGGGAATTAAGACAATAACTATGGATTTATAAAAACTCCCTAAATCAGTAGCATATTCTGTATTAATTATTACGTGTAGAAAACTAAAATTAAAATAGCCTTTATCAATTGCATAATCTAAAAATATGAAGAAATTTTGGACTATATCTCTAAAAGACCACACAGTTGTCAGTGAAATATACATTTCTTGAGGCTATGGGGAAAATTTCCATTAATGGGAAATATGTCCTTTTTTTTCACACAGTGAAACTGAGAAAAATTATATCAGATTAAATATTTTTCCCTAATGTAAAGTTTTAGTACATCTTTTAAACATCTCAATATTGCAATACTTAGGAAGTAACTATTCTCAACTCAGACTTGAACCAGGTGATTGTTAAATAAACATATTCAAACTTCGTTACTTAGCACCAGACTTTAACCACCACACTTCTTGAATCATATTTCAAACTCGTATACCTAGTGCTGGTTTTATTTTCTGAAGGCAGATTGCTCCATCTAATGACAATCTAGAATGACCCTTGCAATGTAAGTCACAGTTTGCTCCAGAACAAATGATCAATCTTCTGTTTTTGTCAAGATCATAATATTAAGATATTTATAAAAATTAATTAGGATTTATCTGTGGGCAACGAAGGAGCTACAGAATGTTGTCTCATGGCATTTTGCGGAAAGTCTTTGCTGTTTGTTCATTCTTTGCTTTCACCTTCCTCTTTTGAAGCATCTTCATTGGCTTAGTTTCTCTTCCACTTTTTTCAATGGTGGAGATTCTGGTAATAATTTTTTTTAACGGTCTGGTTGTGGTCTGTGCCTTTTCAAAGGGCAAAGGCAATCTGCCACAAATATCATACAAAGTCCTAATAATAATCCTGCTAAAGCAAAAATTGCATATGATTCCCAAACTGGTAATCCAAGGTCTTCAATAAAGCAGTTACGGCAAGTCCTGAGCCGCAGAGATAGCTGAAAGAGTGCTGCCATACTACTCATCAGAAGAGAACCCAGACCAAGCCAGGTCATATGAAACACATCCAATGCTCTTCACTCTTTTTCACTTATAAAGTTTAGAGAAGTTCTTCTTAGTTCTTGGGTCCTGATAGCGCCTCAATTCACCATCTTTACAATGAAAAATAGTTGGAAGAGCAGTTATGATAAATTGTCCACTCAGCCCTGGCTGCTCTGTGACATCTACTTTTTGCAGCATTGATCTCAAGATCTTCTCCCCAATCAGCAAAACTTTCCCATTCGGGTTGAAGATTCTGCAAGCAGGGCACCATGGAGCATACAATTCTATCATCCACTTTCCTTCCAGCTCGCATCGGTGACGATGCGCCCGTCGCTCTGTCCCTGCCCATGGGCCCAGGGACCCCCCCCCCCCCACAGAGTAATACCACCAGGACTGCCAAGGGAGCCCCGAACCTCATGGAGGGCCCCAGGTCAGCCACACACCCTCCCACCCGCAAGGCCCTTCTCTAAACCTCACAGTTGGTCTGAAATATTTATCCCGGACAGAGCTCCTACCCCATCCTCCTTTGACTACTGAATGCCACATTGATCATTCTGCTAATGTTTTCCAGTGGTCCACAACCCACACACACTGTTGAAGTTTTAAAAATCTGTAGCCACTAGCAGAGCCCACCTGCCAAAGAGCAGACACTCTATTACTGAATAGAAGTTACCATGTGGTCTCTAATGTTTACTTTTTTCTGCTTGCAAATACTTTATATTGGCACAGAAGGGTAGCTGCCTGAGACTATTTCTAAAGGTTCATGCAATGTTAGATATTTTGGTCAAAAATGGAAATTTTGGTGCAGAGTGGTAAAAATCAGCGTATCTCCAAATCACATCTCACTTGCTCATTTGGTGCTGAGCTGACTGTCTCTATGGAAACCAAGGGAACATCTTTAATTTGGGGAAATGACTTTCTCAACCCTATGGATTTGCGACACTGGAAAAAAGAAGTGAGGGTCCTTAAGAACTTTTCCACTGCAGATGCTGTTCATTAGCCCACTCTTGACTAAGTCCCGGGTCACCTTTTATTTTTTTCCCCGCCACCCCTAAGAGAAAACCTCCCTGAGAAGATCAACAGGCTCAGGCAGCAAAAGTACCCAATTGGGACTTCCAAGAGTGTGTTTGAACATTTTCTCTCAAAATTTTGACTGTGATTCCAGCACCAGAGGGGGATATATTTTCCCTTTTAGGGCCATATTTTGATAATTAGGGGTTCTCTAAGAGGAGGATGCATATTTAGGTACTGGAAGAACCCTGGGAGTAAAAAGCAAGCACATCATAAGCTTTATTTATGTATCAATGCAAAGTCAAGTCCCAACACTGTGCCTCAGAGGACAAAAACATATTTGACTCTGAAAGAAATTAGCTGTATACACTATGGAAGGTAAGTCATGATCCCATATGTCCCATAAATGTAATTGCTCACCAGAATAGAAAAATAAGAATAAATCAAGAAAAGAGGTCCTACTATTATTACAGCCTTCAAAGTAACAAGCCCCCCAAACATATTTCCTACATTATGTTTGGCGGAAGGTGATGTTGGTTCGCAGCTACCAACTAATTAGCTCTATGTTGCAGATCACAGTTGACACTAATCCAAAGGAACTGTAAAATGGAACCATAAAATGGAACCTTGTGGCCTTAGCCTTTCTCTTTCGGCAGTTAGTTTTATGGCAGGAAAGACTTCTTTCCTCAGTATAGTGATACGATCTGAGAAAACCAATTGCAATTCTCTCAAAATTCATCTTTTGCCCCACAGGTTCAAGGACTTATTTTAGTATCTCTAATTTTAAAAATATTTTCTCTACAGAAAGCACTTCCTGTTACCAGTCGATGATTCTGGATTTACTGCTCATGCTAAAAATGTAAATGAATGCCTGCTTCACAGTGTTGTAGGGCACATGTCAGCTCTGAAATGTTCCAGGAGCAAAGGAGCAATTGTTGTAAGAACAGAAAGGACTTCTTCCCCACAGCAATGTCGGCTGTGCTATGAAGATCATAAAGAAGGCTAGACAATAAAAATCTACTTGTACTTTGCATGGATATTCTTTGGGGATTTGGATCAGTGTCACTGGGATCCAGTGGTCACCTAAATTGCATGCATGGATAAATAGTGTGAGATCTACTGAGAAGCCTCCGTGCAAGGACTGAGCACACAAAATTGCAATGAAGGACTTGCTTGTGACATTCTGAAGGCTAAGTCAATACTAATACTAATACTAATACTAATACTAATACTAATACTAATACTAATACTAATACTAATACTAGCAATAATAAAAACACCAAACAAACCAGATGAAATGAGTTTGGTTGACTTGAGTATCCCAATTTCGGTGTTCCTGAATAAAGTTAATATCTGGGTAGATCTAGAAGAAATTTAAATGAATTGTAAGGACAAGTACACACCTGGGCCATGTGAATGGCCCCTGGTTCTGTTCTCCTTAGGCAGGCCTTCTGGAGCAGCAGCACAAGCTTTCAAACTCTGGTTTTAGGAAGCTCAATAGAAAATTAAAATTCCCAACCCCACTTCTGGAAATGCTTTGGAGAGAGTGACAAAAGAGGTGACGAAAGAGTTCTCATTCCAGCCCTGCCATTTGCTCCGTGTGTGAACTCTGATATTGTTTCTGAGCTTCTGTGTGCTTCAGTTTCCTTATGTGTGAAACAGTAATAATAATTGTAGAGATTAAATAAAATATGTAAAACGCTCTGCAAGGTTTTTGGCAAGTGGTTTATGCTTAATAATGTGTGAATTCCTTCTACCCTCTTCTCTGTACAATAACAGAAGCAAACATTTTTTGGATGCTAATTATGGACTATGCAGTTTTCTGAGGATTTGCACTGCATTTAATCCCATGTGATAGGCATTCTTATTAATTCCATTTTGAGGTACAGCGAGGTTGAGAGACTTGTCCAAGGTTAGCGGCAGCAGGTGGCAAGGCTGGGCCTTGACTTAGCTCTACTATTGAAAACTTCTGCAATTTTCAGGGAAAAATTTCAATACTTTTCATCTCTGCTATCTAATAAAGACTCCTTTCCCAATGCCATTTAATCCCCTTTCCTGTTGCCTCACCAGATGAAAAGAATGCACCGGCTAAGAGTGGACAGACAGAACTAAGGGGATATCTCTGGAAAGTGTATTGTTCTACTACAGGCATAGATGCCAGGACAGCTTATATCTAAAGCAAGCACTGCTTTCCTTGTAGGAGCATATTTGCTTTATTCAGCTATGACAGAGCCTTTGGGTTCATTAAAGAAACAAAATGATATATAAATTTGTTCTGTGAGCTGTTCTTTTTCTGATGAGCTAATTTGGAACTATGATTTCCTTTCCAGGTGTAAGAAATTGAGAGTCATGACCAAATATTTCAATCATCCCTAACTGAGATATAGCTAACTACTATCACGTAAAGTGGTGGTTCTGAGTGAGTGTGTGTGTGTGTGTGTGTGTACCGGCGTGCATGATAAATAAATGTGCAGATGTCTATACTTGAGTACAATTTGAGGCACAAAAGCCTGCTATGCATGGCATGCGCATATGAGCATGTATGCACATGTGTTTGTGTATAGGTAGGCACACGTGCATACTTGACATACATATGTGCACACACATGTTGGTTTGTAAATATGGATGCATGTGTGTACTTGTGTATGCAAGTGTGTATGTAACCCCTTGCACAAAGTTTCCCTCAAGTTTGTAAGAAGGAAGACATGTCTTTTAATTCATCATGTTCCTATTTAAACTTTGACTTTCAAATCCAATTTTCTAATTAACTCCTTACTTAAATAACAGTTGTAGTATTATTATGACAAGTATTATTATTTTTTTAAATTCGTTCCACAGTTTTTGTTGCACAGCAGGAGTTAAGTACAGTCAATACTTTCTTTTTTTTTTTTTTTTTTAATTTTTTTATTAATCAAAAAAAAGAAATTAACACAACATTTAGAAATCATTCCATTCTACACATGCACTCAGTAATTCTTAGTATCATCACAGATGTATGATCATCATTTCTTAGTACATTTGCATCGATTTAGGAAAAGAACTAGCAAAACAGCAGAAAAAGATATAGAATGTTAATATAGAGAAGAGAATTAAAATAATAATACTAATAAAAAATATATATATAAAAAAGAAAAAAAACAAAAAAAAGATTCAAACACACAAACAAACAAACAAACAAAAAACCATATTTCAGGTGCAGCTTCATTCAGTGTTCCAACCTAGCTACATTACACTTAGGTATTATTGTGCTGTCCATTTTTGAGTTTTGTATCTAGTCCTGTTGCACAGTCTGTATCCCTTCAGCTCCAATTACCCATTATCTTACCCTGTTTCTAACTCCTGCTGGTCTCTGTTACCAATGACATATTCTGAGTTTATTCTCAAATGTCGGTTCACATCAGTGGGACCATACAGTATTTGTCCTTCAGTTCCGGGCTAGACTCACTCAGCATAATGTTCTCTAGGTCCATCCATGTTATTACATGCTTCATAAGTTTAGTCTGTCTTAAAGCTGCATAATATTCCATCGTAGGTATACGCCACAGTTTGTTTAGCCACTCTTCTGTTGATGGACATTTTGGCTGTTTCCATCTCTTTGCAATTGTAGATAATGCTGCTATAAACACTGGTGTGCAAATGTCCGTCTGTGTCTTTGCCCTTAAGTCCTTCGAGTAGATACCTAGCAGTGGTATTGCTGGGTCGTAATCCATTCTGCCATTCTATGCCTTTTGATTGGGAAATTCAGTCCATTAACTTTTAGTGTTATTACTGTTTGGATAATATTTTCCTCTACCATTTTGGCTTTTGTATTATATATATCATATCTGATTTTCCTTCTTTCTACACTTTACTCCATACCTCTCTCTTCTGTCCCCTCGCATCTGACTCCAGTGCTCCCTTTAGTATTTCTTGCAGAGCTGGTCTCTTGGTCACAAATTCTCTCAGTGACTTTTTGTCTATAAATGTTTTAATTTCTCCTTCATTTTTGAAGGACAACTTTGCTGGATATAGGAGTCTTGGTTGGCAGTTTCCCTCTTTTAGCAATTTAAATATATCATCCCACTGTCTTCTAGCTTCCATGGTTTCTGCTGAGAAATCTACACATAGTCTTATTGGGTTTCCCTTGTATGTGATGGATTGTTTTTCTCTTGCTGCTTTCAAGATCCTCTCTTTCTCTTTGACCTCTGACATTCTAACTAGTAAATGTCTTGGAGAACGCCTATTTGGGTCTATTTTCTTTGGGGTGCGCTGCACTTCTTGGATCTGTATATTTAGGTCTTTCATAAGAGTTGGGAAATTTTCAGCGATAATTTCTTCCATTAGTTTTTCTCCTCCTTTTCCCTTCTCTTCTCCTTCTGGGACACCCACAACACGTGTATTTGTGCACTTCATATTGTCATTCAGTTCCCTGATTCCCTGCTCAAGTTTTTCCATTCTTTTCCCTATAGTTTCTGTTTCTTTTTGGAATTCAGATGTTCCATCCTCCAGTTCACTAATTGTAGCTTCTGTCTCTTTAGATCTACCATTGTAGGTATCCATTGTTTTTTCCATTTTTTCTTCTTTGTCCTTCACTCCCATAAGTTCTGTGATTTGCTTTTTCAGATTTTCTATTTCTTCTTTTTGTTCAGCCCATGTCTTCTTCATGTCCTCCCTCAATTTATTGATTTGGTTTTTGAAGAGTTTTTCCATTTCTGTTCGTATATTCAGCATTAGTTGTCTCAGCTCCCGTATCTCATCTGAACCATTGGTTTGTTCCTTTGACTGGGCCACATCCCCAATTTTCTGAGCATCATCCATTATTTTCTGCTGGTGTCTGGGCATTTGATCAGATTTCCCTGGGTGTGGGACCCAGCTGGTTGAAAGGCTTTTCTGTGGAATCTCTGGGCTCTGTTTTTCTTTTCCTGCCCAGTAGGTGGCGCTTGTGGCAGTCGTCTGTAGGCCCGGGAAACCGCGAGTGGAGGTGGGGGTCGCTGGCTGCCGCGGCTTGGGGGAGTGCCGGTCCAAATTGCCCAGCTGGCCTTAGACGCCAAGCGTGACGGGAGG
Organism: Tamandua tetradactyla; assembly: GCF_023851605.1. Classification (NCBI taxonomy): domain Eukaryota; kingdom Metazoa; phylum Chordata; class Mammalia; order Pilosa; family Myrmecophagidae; genus Tamandua; species Tamandua tetradactyla. Next base: position 27,039,295 of record NC_135348.1, on the reverse strand, counting down.
GCCCCACTATCCAACGTTCCCAGTCAGACCGGGGAGCCACGTGCGTGGAGGGGACCCCAGTCGCCAGCCGCCAGTCAATACTTTCTTGTGCTGACAACTCTGATTAAGGCGTGAGTCTTTGTTTATATAAATGAATGATTAGTTCGACAAAAAAATTTAGATGGAACTTTGGCCGATTAAATCTACTAATTGTTCTTCCCTGCTGTGAACATTAGTTACCAAGGAGAACATACACTGTGTGTTATCACCTAATAGGCACTCGCACACAGTTTCACTGCATGATTTTACCAACAGCTACTGTTTTAATGAGCTCTGATAGGAAGATTCAAAACATTTACCTGGCTTAGTCATTAGTGCACATGAAGGAAGTAACATTGCCTCGAGTTGTCCCTAAATGAGGAGTTGCATGGCTATGAACTGCAGAAGGCATGCCTTGGCTCAACGGGGCTTCCATGGCTCAGGCCCAGCCATTGGTTTCCAGAAAAGCACAAAGCCCCATATCGCTGCATCATCTTCCAATTTTTCAAGAGAAGATGAAAATTCAGATTTGTATGCAAATTATTTCCTTTATCCAATGTTGATTACTCTACAAGAAGCATTCTGAAGGCCAAAACACAACTCATCTGCATGGCACCAGTTTGCTACCTCTACCTGAACTAATCCCTTGAAATTCCTAGAGGTCTAATTCCTAGTTATTTTGGATGATGAGTCAAGGCATAGGAATTGGTGGAGGCACGCAGGCGTATGTGCGTGTGTGTATGCGTGCGTATGTGTAGAGGGAACTAGGCTTGATCCTCATCCTGGTAAGCTGCCATCTTGGTGTGTGGCGTCTCCAGAGTGAGAAGGAAGGACAACTTCCTGACCATCCGTGTGTTCTCAGACTTACCCAGATGAAGTGCTGGCGTCCCAATTGAAAACAACTACAGCAGGGAGGGGAGTTTGATGAAATCTGTTACATATAATATATGTTTTCTCCTCTAGCAGTTTTTCCCCCAAAGGGAGGAGAAATGCAATCAGTGTCATCACAGAAGAAGGCAGCGAGTTAGGTGCTTCTGTATTTTAAAACTGTGTCCTAGCAGATTTTCTACATGGGATGTGGGACCCATTTGCTGCCACTTGGAGGTTTATATGGGTGGGTACTTCCAAACTTTTTGTTTCAAGCTGTTCCCCAGGTTTAACTTAAAAACGCAAGAACATCAAGTTCTGCCCATCTTAAATTACTAGTTTATCCACAATCAGCTTTCTATAGGCCCATATGGTCCTGTAGATAATAATAGGTCTATTAATAAATAATATAATAAATAATATTATGATAAATAATAAGGTCTATTGTCTGTTCAATATAACCAATACATAGTCATGTGCAGAAAGGCTTAATTACAACTCTCTAGGATTTGACATTAATGGGTTGTTGACTGATTAATGGGCTGACCAGTGATGTTAATTGGAGAGGTTTTTCTGTAAATGGTGTTTTAAGGTCAGTCATTATTTTATATGAGATTGTGGTGATAGAGATTGCACTTTATAACTTGGTAGCACTTAGGAGATCAATTAGTGAAAAATAAATAACTACAAGCATGCATGCACTTCTGGCTTAGGAACTAAAATAATTCTGGCAATTGAAGAATAGTAAGGTAAAATTAGTTTTCATCCCTGCAGATAGAGGGTTTCGGATACAACCTAAAGATATCAGGCCTTGGAAATATGCTTTGGAGTCTTTAAGAACAGGTAGTAGATATTTTTCATAATATCAAGAAATTTCAATTGCAACAATAGATTTTTGGGATGTGTCTGTCTAACATATGTTTTCATAGGGAGGTGGTATGACAGGTGGGGAGAGAAGTAGCACAGAGGATTTACTGAGTGTCAGATGCATTAGTTCTTTTAATCCTCACAGTGAACCTGTGAGGTGGGTTTTATTGTCACAGTTTAAAAGATGAGGAAATTGAGGGCCAGAGAGGTGAAGTGAGTTGGCCATCACTAGTTAGGAAGTAGGCTGGGCCAGGATTTTAGCCCAGATCTGTCTGACTTCAAAGCTATATGATTTACCCAGTCCTATATCATCTCTCGATAGGTTCATCTTCATTTATAATGATTTAACATAAAACAATAGCAGTAGTGCAGATGGTATGAAACAAAAATGAAAAGCTCTATTTAAGCTTGTGCTGGTTTCTGGGCACTTGGTTTTATGACATTACCTGGACATTTACAGAAATTTATGTGCAATTAGGTGTTAGAACCTTTCTCCATGACATTTTCCTTAGGATGCTGCTGTTTCCATCACTTCATCTTTCTCTGCTGCTTTTAGTCCCCTGTTTTCTGATGTGTAGTGCAATATCAATAATGATAAATAATAAATCACCAGTCTATTTCCATAAGGCATTAGTCTTCCTCCTTGCTTGTGATGGGGACCATTTAGCACTGTGCTTCTCTATCACATGGTGGTAGGGTCACATTGTCATCTTGATGGACTGGTCTTTAGATGACAGGCTTCAAAAGTCCTTGGAAGATCTCTCTCTTTCTCTCTTTCTTTTCATGAGCTAACAGAATACAAATATAAACTGCAATACGGTCTCTTCCACCTTTTAACTGCTACTATTGTTGATTTCCCTTAAAAGCCAACAAAATCATTCATTCAACCAATGTTTATTGAGTCTAACTGGATGCCGTAAAATTGCTGGGTTTTAGAACACAAAGGTGGAAAGTCAAAATGTAAACAATTTCTCAGAGATAAGTGTTTGTAAGGGGGTGAGCTGCAAAATATCACGGAAAACAGACTAAGCTTGGAGGACAAAGGAAGATAGCACAGGAAGACAGTGGATGAAATGGTTTGAAGACTACACAGAAGGTGGCAGGTAGAGAAGGGCAGGAGGTAGGATGTGTGGAACCACACGTTGCTTAGAATTGTGTTAGTGTAAAGTACCAGGCAGGAGTGGTAAAAAATCATGGAGAGGCAGGCTGAGGCCAAAAGCTTAATGATTTGTTTAGATTAGCCAAATTGGGATATTTTGAGCAAGTCAGTGCCAAAATCAGATTTCTGTGGATGATTACCCAGGAAGCAGGATGAGGATGGACCAGAGGACGGAAAGAGATTGGAGGAGCAGCTGTGGCAAAAAAAAAAAAAAAATCAATCAACAGATAATAAGGTCTTCAATTACAGCTGAGGCAGCTGGAAATGGCACTTGGAGAGACGGAATGAACAGGGCAGGGCGGTGGGTTGATTGTGGAGGGCAGTAGGGTGGGAAGAACACAGGGTACCTTCAAGTTATTGGCTTGAGCACTTTCAAGTTATTTGGTTTCTAATTTCACTGTAGAAACCAAAGTCACTAATTTATAAAACAACCTATACATGAGTATACTGCAACATAATACAAAGGAAGCATGCAAAAAGCAAACACCCCTAAAAAATTGGTGCCATACATATTTTCTGGAGTCAATATGCCATGCCAGGCCATAAGCTTCACCGGAGTTCAAAACATATTTTTTGGGGGAGATGTTAATACAAAATGTATACTGAATTCAAAGGTATGCCAGCTGACTTTTCCCCCCATTACCATTTTAATGGTAATTTTAAAATCAAATCAATGGTTTTTAAATTCTTGTTCTGCACCAAGAACACAGTAAGTATCACGAGGGTCAGAACACAACAACAAAACAGCAATCCCATGCCACCCTCCTTTCTCAGATTACTTCTCTCTAAGGCAGTCACTTTCAACTCTCCTAACTATTTCTTCTCTTAGTAACCTCCATTTTTTGCTAAATAATACACTCATAGTGCTGTCTACTTTTTCTAACCATCTTAAAGATCCTATCTACGGATTTCCTAATATGAAATACGAATATTTATTTATCTTTCAACCTGTCCACTCTCCTCGCCCTGAATGACTTCTCCTTCTTACATCCTGAAATAGTTTGACCGAAAAAAATAGTAAAATTCCTCTTCACACGTTCCAACACACTTCACAGATGCATTTCTGACTGTGGAGACCTCTCTTCTGGGGTTGTATGTTCCGCAGATCCAATCTGGATTGGCTGCTACATAGCCAAGGTCCTTCAATTTTCTTCATCATCATCTTGGTAGTTGTCTTTTTCTCTCTTCTGAACTGGCTGCCTATACCTTTCCCTTTCTTGGTTTATTCCTCATTTTGGAGGAGCACATCTGGAGAAAGGAACCCAAGAGGTACATTTTCATTTTAAGATCTTGCATGTCTGAAAATGCCTTCGTGCACATTGTTTGGTTGACACTTTGGGTAGATGTATGATTCTAGGTTAGAAATAATTTTCTTTCGGTATTTGAAAGCATTCCACTGTCTTCTAACATCTGATGTTGCTCTTGAGATACTTGCTGCTATTTTGGTTCCTGATGGTTAACATGGGGACTATTTTTTTCCCCCTCTTATCCCTGCTGTTCTGACATTTGCAATAATGTGCTTTGGTCTGGGTCTTTTCCGTGTTGGGCATTTTCCATCTGGAAATTCAGTCCCCTTCTGGGAAGTTTTCTTGCATTATTGTTACTTTTTGGATAATTTCTTTTTGCCGTTTTCTCCTTCTGTTTGATTTTCTATTTTTTCTGTTGCTTTTTATTTTACATTTCTGTCTCATTTTTCTAATTCTGGGAGATCGCCTCAAATTTATCTTTTAATTATTTTCATCTCCGCTATTGTTTTTAAATTTCTAAGAGCTCTTTATTATTTTCTGGATTTCATAGCATCTCTTTCTTCTTTTCGTGAATGAGATATTGTCTTATGTCTCTGTAAAGACATAAATTATACTTTATAGAATTCTACATTCCGAATTATGTTGGTTGTCTTGGAGTTCCTTTTTTATCCTCTATTTGTTATGCTTTCTCTCACTCTTTTTAAATTTAGTGGCTTCTGCCAATCATCTAGCCGTCCTTCCACTCCATTTATATTTACAAATGAGGCTCTATGATTAAATGTGTGTGGGTGTTGGGGATGGGCTTGTCAATCGAGCAGGGAATGTCAACACAGGCCTAGAGCATCCACCAGAGGGTTCAGGATGCGGAAAGAAATCTGGGAGGCCTAAATGCTTTCTTTTTTTTTGCATGGGCAGGCACCGGGAATTGAACCTGGGTCTCCGACATGGTAAGCGAGCACTCTGCCTGCTGAGCCATCCTAGCCCTCCCCTAAATGCTTTTCCCCCCCCCATTTTTCATTCTTTCTTTATTCTTAAATACATTTTTTATTGTGAAATATGATATATATACAAAAACAATAAGTTTCCAAGTACATTTTAACAAGTAGTTATGGAACAGATTCTAAAGTTTGGTATGGGTTATAGTTTCATGAGATTTCATTTTTAATTCTAGCTGTTCCATGACACTGGAGACCAACAGAAATGGCAGTATAATGAGTCAACAGCCATACTCATTTGTTAACTCCTATATTCTCTGTTATACTCCTCCTTCTCTTTAAATAAATATATACATAAAACAATACATTTCAAAGTCCATCGCAAGAATTAGTTGTAGAACAGATTTCAGAGTTTGGTATGGTTACAATTCCACAATTTTAAGTTTTTATTTCTAGCTGCTCTAAGGTACCTGGAGGCTAAAAGAAATATCAGTATAATGATTTAGCACTCACACTCATTTGTCAAACCTGACCTTCTCTATATGACTCCACCATCATCTTTGATCTTTCTCCTACTCTTTAGGGGTATTTGGGCTATGCCCATTCTAAGTTTTTCACGTTGGAAGGCGCTCATGACAATATGGAATAGGGGGATGGAACTAACTGATGTTCTGGAGAGGCTGGGCCCTCTGCATTTCAGGACTTATCTGGTCAAGGGACCCATCTGGTGGTTGCAAGTTTTGGAGAGTTACCCTAGTACATGGAAAGAGGCCTAAAGGCTTTTACACAGTCTTTTGACCAACCTTCTTTTGAGCACCTCTCTGTGCTATAGCCTTCCCAGGAATCTGGTGCCCTTACACCCTGAGGCTTTCCAGGGGACTGAGTGCAAAACTGCTCACTCTTTACAGACTAGTGTCTCCCTTAGAAAGCACTTAGGTTTCAGCTTTTTTCCACTTTGCCAAGTGAATTTCCTTTCATTCATCATCCAACATGTGTTGACACCTTGTCTGTTATAATCTTTTTCCAGTTCCTTCTGTCCAAGTAGGTTTATGTGCTTTTATAAGTTCTTTGGTGAGACTTTGGTAGGTAGCAGAGAAGATAAATCTATGGGTTTGATCTACCATGTTTATCCAGAAACACTGAGCTGACTCTAGAAGTTTTCTTTACCAAGAAGACCAATGCTCCATAAGTGTTCAATCACCTTGTATTGACATGTTTAATTCCATTTTTAGCTCTTTGCTACTACAGCAAGTGTGCTTTTTTTTGGCATTTCTTTATGGGAAATCAGTTTAACCATGGGCTCCAGTATTGGAAAGATAATTAGGCTAGGGCAGGAAATTTGATTTAGTCCCTCTGCTTCAGTTTTTCTTTTTGGGGTAGGTATTACTGTCTACTCCTGTTGTGCAAAAATGTTATGAAAACAGAATGAGATATTACAGGTGGATGATGCTTTTAGACTTTAGGAAGAAAGGCCAATCAATATTATTATCTGCCAGGAGAAAGTAAACCTTGAATTTCTAAGAGATGATGTTGAGATTTCTTATTCCTGCTACTTTAATAACAATATTGACATTAATTATTAAATTAAATATTCTTTAGAAAGATTTTCTGCCTCATATTTTACAGTAGTAAGGAGAGAGGGCAATTTACTTTTTGGCATTCAACTGCTAACCAGTTAAACCAAATCCTTCATATGAAAGTTTGGAGTTTAAATATCTTGGTGACAAGAAGAACAAAGTAAGTTTTAAAATATTTAAATGAGCTATTTTTAGGTGGCTGTCCCTAATTTCCTTTAAAATTATGTGACTGATACATGAAAAGTCTCATATGAAAGGGATTTTATTCCTTGACTGGGACCAACAAACCCTGAACATGATACTTGTGCCTCAGCACCCTCATTTGTCAAATGTAGATAATACCAATTCCAAAAGACTCCTCAAGTTGTGTGTGTGTCTCTGTGTGTTATTACTTACTGTGGAAGAGAAACTGAGACAATATACATGGCATTTAAAGATTATAAAAACACTATAAATATTCAAAAATTATATGTACAGATGTTGGCACTAAATTCAGAACTTTGTATTCACATACATACAAATACATAAACACAAGCTATGTACTCATACCATTCTCTGTTGAAAAAAACATGTTTTCTATTTCTAAGTATCTGTACCAGTTTGAATCTGTTGTGTACCAGAAAAAGCCATGTCCTTTAATTGAGTGTTGCTGGGTGGCAGCTTTCTGACTGTTTCCACGGAGATGTGATCCACCCGATTGTGGGTGGTAACTTTTTTTTTTAATTTCTTATTAATTAAAAAAAAAACAAGAAAGAAACACAAGCATTCTGAATATATGCTCATTCCGTTCTACATATATCAGCAGTAAGTCACAATATTATCACATTGTTGCATATTCATTATCATGATTATTTCTTAGAACATTTGCACCAATTCAGAAAAAGAAATAAAAAGACAACAGAAAAACAAAACGAAAACAAAACAAAACAAAATTTTACATAGCATACCCCTTATCCCTCCCTTTCATTGATCACTAGCATTTCAAACTAAATTTATTTTAACATTTGTTCCCCCTATTATTTATTTTTATTCCATATGTTTTACTCGTCTGTTGACAAGGTAGATAAAAAGAGCATCAGACACAAGGTTTTCACAATCACACAGTCACATTGTGAAAGCTGTATCATTACACAATCATCATCAAGAAACATGGCTACTGGAACACAGCTTTACATTTTCAGGCAGTTCCCTCCAGTCTCTCCATTACCTCTTGGCTAACAAGGTGATATCTACTTAATGCGTAAGAATAACCTCCAGGATAACCTCTAGACTCTGTTTGGAATCTCTCAGCCATTGACACTTTGTTTCCTTTCCCTCTTCCCCCTTTTGGTCGAGAAGGTTTCCTCAGTCCCTTGAAGCTGAGTCTCAGCTCATTCTGGGATTTCTGTCCCACGTTGCCAGGAAGGTCCACACCCCTGGGAGTCATGTCCCACATAGACAGAGGGAGGGCAGTGAGTTTGTTTGTTGTGTTGGCTGGAGAGAGAGGCCACATCTGAGTAACAAAAGAGGTTCTCTTGGGAGTGACTCTTAGGCCTAATGTTAAGTAGGCTTGACCTATCCTTTGTGGGATTAAATTTCATATGAACAAACCCCAAGACTGGGGGCTCAGCCTATAGCTTTGATTGGCCACACTGCTTGTGAGAATATCAAGAATTCAACTTGGGGAGGATGAATTTCCCCCCATTCTCACCATTCCTCGAAGGGGACTTTGCAAATACTTTTCCGCTCACTGATCAAATCTCTCTGGGATTCATTGGGGCATCACTCTGGACAAACCAACAAGATCTCATGTCCTACCCAAGGTTCCATTACTTATGTTGTTCAACCAACTATCTACATAAGTTATATTAGGAGATGCACTAGTCAAAATATAAATTTTGTACCAAAGAAGCATTTTTTTGCTTTAGTCTCACACATAAGTTGAAATTTTAAACTATTAATTACCATCTGTTTTCAGCACCCTGCAGTAATGACATCCCTTTGTTCTCCCTCATGCAAAAAGATTTTTAAATTTGTACATTTAGTCATTATCATTATACACTCTAGGCATTTCTAGATTATACCATCTCAGTGTTTATCGTCTATCTTTCTTTCTGATTTCATTTATGCCCCCAGCTCTCCTCCCTCTATCATTCTTGCATTCAGCTTCATTCAGTGTTTTAACACAATTGTATTACAGTAAGGTAGTATTGTGCTGTCCATTTCTGAGTTTTTATATTCAGTCCTGTTGTACAATCTGTATGTGGGTGGTAACTTTTGATTAAATGGTTTCCATGGAGTTGTGTCCCACCCATTCAAGGGGAGGTTGCTTATTGGAGCCCATTAAGAGGGAACCATTTTGGAAAAAGCTGGAGAGCCCAGAACTGACTGAGCCAACAGAATGGACAGAGCCCTGGGAAAGCAGTTGAAGAAGCCTAGAGAGAAAGCTAGCATAAATTGCCATGTACCTTCCCAGCTAAAAGAGAAACCCCAAACTTCATTGGCCTTCTTGAACTGAGGCATCTTTCCCTGGAAGCCTTAATTTGGACATTTTTATAGCCTTGCCTTAATTTGGACATTTTCATGGCCTTAGAACAGTAAACTGACAACTTAGTAAATTCTCCTTTTTAAAAGCCATTCCATTGCTGGTATATTGCATTCTGGCAGCTTACAAACTAGAACAGAATTTGGTACCACAGCAGTGGGGTGCTGCTGCGGTTTGCAAATACCAAACACATTGGAATGGTTTTTTAAATGGATAAGTGGAAGATTCTGGAGTTGTGCCTCAGGACTTGGAGAGGGCATGGTTCTTGGGGATGGGGAGAGCCTGGCTGCCACCACATTGTTCCAGAGGAGTTGAGTGTGTGCCCCAGAGATGGCAGAGAGTCCAGGTGTGACCCCAATGTTTGGAGAGGGTGGAGCCAAGAAAAAGGCGGTCTCCCCAATGTCTCCCAAGCTTGCATTCAGAGAGAGGCAGAAAGCTGTGTAGACCCTTCGAAAGGGTGGGATTTTCTAAAGCCCCAAGGATGAATAACTCTCTGACTTTGAAATCTAATGGTGTTTTCCCTGCAGGTTACCAGAAATGTATGGGTCTGGTGACCCCTGTGTTCCTTCCAATTCTTCCTTATGGAAATGGGTATATGCATCCTTTGACTGTTCTTCCTTTGTATATTGGCAGCAGATAACTTGTTCTGAGTTTTACAGATCCAGAGCCAGAGGAAATTTTTGTCTTAGGACAGACCATGCTCCTAGCTGTCTTTGATGAGATTTTGTACTGTTTCTAACTTTGTATTGTATTTGTATTGTTCCTGAAATGGTTTAAGTCTTTGTGATATTGTGATGGAATGAATGTATTTTGCATTAGGAAAGCACATTTTTTGGGGGGTCCAAAGGGTGAAATGTGGCAGTTTGAATCTGTTGTGTACCCCAGAAAGGCATGTCTTTTAATCTTCATTCAATTTTGCTGGGTGGGATCTTTTTCATTGTTTCTGTGGAGATGTGACCCACAGAATTGCGGATGGTAACTTTTGATTAGATGGTTTCCATGGGTTTGTGTCTCTACCCATTGAAGGTGGGGTTACTTACTGGATGCTTTAAGAGGGAACCATTTTGGAAAGAGCCAACAGAACTGACAGAGCCAACAGAAGAGAGTCCCGGGGAAATGGTTGAAGAAGCCTGAAGAGAAAACTAGCAGATATTGCCATGTGCTTTTCCAGCTGAGAGAAAAACCCCAAACTTCACCGGCCTTCTTGAACCAAGGTATCTTTCCCTGGGTGCCTTATTTGGACATTTTTATAGCCATGCCTTAATTTGGACATTTTCATAGCCTTAGAATTGTAAACTTGCACCTTAATAAATTTCCCTTTTTAAATGCTGTTCCATTTCTGGTATATCACTTTTCAGCAGTTTACAAACTAGAAAAGTATTATTTCTCCACTGTGTATATCAATACCAAAAAATGTAAAGGAAAGTTGCTCTCATAACATTTTGGGTTAAATGACATTGTCATCTCAACTATTACATGTGTTACTAAAAGCTGTGTAAAGAACAAATGAATACTGCTTAAGAAAGAACTTTCTGCAAGTGAAGGGCTATAAAATTCTGAGTATGGGATCCACTGTGTATCAGAATCCCAGAAGGAGACCTGGCCATGGCTATGGTCTAATGCCAATTGTGCAGCTTTTCCAGCTGCTTCAATCCACTGTCTTCTCAACCATTCACTTTGATAGGAAGATAGGCAGATACTGGAGTTACAGAGTGATGCTCTATATCATCAAAGAATGTGGCAGTGGGGAGAGAATTGAGGGCACAGTTCCTGAGTAGGCTGGCTTAATGATGGTGAAAGAAGAGTGGCAAGAAGGACTTGTAAGTGAGGATGTCTTTTCTAGTGAGACTTGCTAAGCACGCCATGATAGGATTTAGAGTTCTGGAATTAAAAAACATTCTAGAAATCATCTGCTGGCATAATTGCTTTTTCTGACAACCGAGAAAATGGAGCTGCAGAGAGAGTAAGTGACTTGCCCAAGACCACACAGCTAATTGGGAACCAAATCAGGACTAAAGCTCAAATAATCTGCCTCTGGGCAGTGGTGTTCTCATTACATAGTCTGAATTCACATACCTCCAGTTAAATTCTAGTAGTTACATTTTTCTGCCTTCTGAACCACTGGACTTCATTTCTGAAATATGTTATCTTACAGAACCCTCAGACTGAATTTTCAGATCCAATACTTATGTCACCCAAAAAGCATATTCAGCTGTTTCTGCTTTCTTAATTTCTGAATGATAGAAACATCCTAGTGATTTGTTTTAGAATTGAAACATGACTGGAAATGTCATCTTGTTTATATCTGATGTTGCTCAAACACTGAAAAGTGCTGACCTGTCAAATGTATTTCCTGCCATCAGCTGCCATCTCGCTGCTGAGATTTATGTTCCGTGTATAAATGTCTGGTAAAGTGCAGATCTGCTCAACAGTCCCTTCCCCCAGTTCCCTCTTGTATCAGCTGCAGAGCCATGACTCTAACCAAAAGGAAACAACATTTTGGGGCATTCATCAAATTGGAGATGGTGATATCCTTGAGTTACTCAGAACATCTGAGACAATCTTCCAGCAATGAATGGATTTAATCTATTGACTGCATTACTTCGTTACTTCTTTTCAGGAAGACAAGTTTCTTCCAGGTGGATGGTGTGTGTCATACCCAGGCCATGTGCTCCAAGTGGCAATGGCTCTATGGTCTAAACTGATAATTCTCTCACAGGCTTTTGTGAAACTGTAAATACTCAATACTCCATGTCAGGGGCACCAGATGCACAAGACAGGAAAACTCTGGGAACTTGGCCTTAGAGGGCTTTCTTGAATTGGCAAATGTTTTTAATTGTGGAGGAATATTATCCTAGAAAACCATTTGGATGGTGGACCAGATCATTGCTTTTTGGGTATCTCGATCAAGTCATGGCTGACCATAGAGATCTCTGCATTTTAGAAAAGCTGCGTCTGTACAAACCGTCACTGAGCTAAACAGCTGGGGAGCTCAGAAATAAGGGGGTGATGTTGCTCCAGGGACTCAGTGCATTAAGAAACATGGAGATGATTGCTTAGAGCAGCACTGTAATCTGAAAATGTTCACTTAGTCTAGAATTAGTCTTCTGTGGTTTAACCATTTGCTGAAAGGGAGAAGACAGTGGGGGCTAAAATGTTAAGTGGCTGGATGATTTTCTTATCTTCTACAATGAAATATGCTAAAAAATCAAAGCCATAATTTTTCCAGGGCTAATGTGAATCTATGGGCAACAGGGGAGATCGTTCTTCATAACTGGCTCTGGTCAGCATATTTATCAAGGGCAGCTACTTTGTCCTCTCGGGTTATGATGCAAGTTGAAAAAACAGAAGTGGCTGCTCACTCTTGTACTCCCTCATAAACACTTGCATGTATTACCTAAATGTGTTTATTTCTGGATGCAACAGTATGTTTTGCAGCCACATAAGACCTGACAATTGCTGTTTTGAAAACGTAGTGAAGTACTGTTGCACATTTGAAGCAGAAATGGCATGTTCACGCCAACCTTCCTTCTCTCTCTCAATTGTCCAGACTCACAGAAATTTGTCTCCTGCAAATGAGATAATCTTATCAGTTGAAAATTATTAAAGAAGAAGAGAGACTTTTCACTGCTTCCTCAGCCAGCAATCTTCTCCTATTGAGTTTGTCGAGTCCCTTCATCATAGCTGCCAGCTTCATAGGCTACCCCAAGGATTTCAATTTCCAATTTCTATCGTTGTGTGAGACACTTATAAATCTCCTATTTACAGATATCATCCATTGGTTCTGTCTCTCTAGAGAGCCCTGACTAATACACCAACCATGGACTCTCAGTGCCATCTTAATTATAGGAAATGGAGGGTGTTTTGACACTTTAAAAAGAGGTATAATGATGTTATCTGGTTGTTTTTAGATGCACTGGATGCCGTTATGAGGGAAAGGGATGAGCTGTGGGCCTCAAATTTGCAACTTAAATGCCATATGAAAGATGTAAAAGTTTCCATGTATATCCTGAAAGAAAATCATTTTTCCTATGGTCACAGACCTGAGATCTCTGAAAACCAGACCCAGAGCCTTTTTGTTTGAGTAGCAAATTTACAACATTAACTGAAAACTCAAAATTGCAGGTGTCTGTTGTTAGAGTAAGGGCATTGATTGGAAAAGAATCGGACCCTGAAACTTGGGATGCAGACATCTGGGTTGATGATAATGGTAGTGGGGACATGGAAACCTTGGATTCTGTTGAGCCTTTGCTAGACAGACCTATAATGGTCTGTCCGGTGGAAACAGCTGCCCTACCTCTAGCCTGCCCTGAGGAAACAGCTTCCCAGCCTCCACTCCACCCTGAAGAATCTGCCACCCAACCTCCAACCTAGAGAGATTAATCCTTCAGTACCTGCTAAACCTGGAACCACCTGTCCTAAGGAAAAAGCCCTCTTCTCTGTTTGGCGAGATTAATCCTGTTTTACTAGATGAAACTGTAATGGAATGCCCTGAAGTAATTGGCTTGAAAGAAACTTTTAATTCTTTTCACAACCCATCCCCACAACCCATCTATTCTTCAAGACCTATAACTAGACTAAAGTCCCAACAGGCCCCAAAAGATGAGGAACAAAGTGTCACCCATGAGGAGGTTCACTATACTCTCAGAAACTGTGTGAGTGCTCTAATTGATATAGAAACAAATCAGAGGAATGTGTGTGGTAATGGATATTAAGGGTGTGGGATAATGGTGGAAGGGTTATAAAGTTGGATCAAGCTGAATTTAATGATATGGGCCTACGAAAAAAAGATTCTGCATTCAGCATTGTAGCCCAAGGGGCTAGAAGGGTCGTTAATAGCTTGTTTGGGTGTTTGGCTGAAACAAGGATCAAAAGGTGGCCGACATCACCTGAGGTTGAAATGCCAGATCTGCCCTGGTATAATGTGATGAGGGGATCCAGAGAGATTGGAATGTTAGTGTGGATTTATCATGGAAGACCTGCTCACACTCCCCAGGAATGTCCAGAGTATGCACCTTTTACCAGAACTTAGAGGAATAAATTTGTGAGACTAGCACCATCATTCCTGCAAAACTCTGTAGTTGCCCTTCTCTGTAGGTCAGATATTACTGTGGGAACTGCTGTCACTGAGCTGAAACCCTTAAACACAATGGGAATGATTTCATACTGAATTTGCCAGAAGTCAGTAGCAACAGTTAACTGCCACAGACAAGGTACCCATGGCCACAAAATGGATAGCAGACTCAAAGCAGCAGTGAAAATACTCTGAGTCTCAGAGACCTGTGGCATTGATGAGTAGATCATGGGGCACCTAGATTTAAAATATTTGGGCAGTCTATGAAATTCTTGCTTGAGCTGTGTAAGCAGAAGAATTCTAGGTCAAGTGAACAGAAGTCTAACTTGAATTATAAAAAGAGACAGTCATGGCCCTTTAATCAATTCCCAGACTTTAGACAGTTACAGACCCAGAGCCCCTTGAATGAGGGGTAAGCCAGGTACTCTTAGGGAAGGACCCTGTTACACTGCCCCAAATTTACACTGTTAACCTTCCTTCCAACCTTCTGCAAGGAGACCTTTTGACTGTGCTTAGGGGAAAAGGAAATGATTAGGTATTTCAGGGATTACTAGACACTGGCTCAGAAATGACCCTAATTCCAGGAGACCCAAAACATTCCTCTGGTCCACCAGTCAGAGTAGGGGCTTATGGAGGTCAGGTGATTGATGGGGTTCTAGCTCAGGTCCATCTCATAGTGGGTCCCCAGACCCATTCTGTGGTCATTTCTGCAGTTCAGAATGCATAATTGGAATCGACATACTCATGTTGATTGGATGTAGTGAGCAAGAACCAGCAACCACTCTATACTTATTGGCAAGGAATTTGCATGTCAGGGGATGGGAGATAAATCCAACAAAATACAGGGGCCCTCCAACCCAGTGAAATATCTAGGTGTGCGGTGGTGTGGGGCATGTCGAGATATCCCTTCTAAGATGAAGGATAAGATGCTGCATCTGGCTCCTCCTATGACCAAAGAAGAGGCACAATGTCTAGTTGACCTCTTTGGATTTTGGAGCAACATATTCCTCATTTGGGTGTGCTACTCTGACCCATTTACCAGAGAAATAACCAGAGAAGATGTTAGTTTTGAGTCAGGACCAGAACAGGAGGAGGTTCTGCAACAGGTCCAGGCTGCTGTGCAGGCCACTGTGCCATTTGGGCCATATGATCCAGTAGATCTAATGGTGCCAGAAGTGTCAGTGGCAGATAAGGATGGTGTCTGGAGCCTTTGGCAGGGTCCTATAGGAGAATCACAATGGACATTTGTAGGATTTTGGAGTAAAGCCTTACCATTCGCTGCAAATAACTACTCTCCTTTTGAGAAACAGCTTTTCTCCTGCTACTGCCTTAGTAGAAACTGAATGCTTAAACATGGATCACCAAGTTATCATGAGGCCTGAGTTGCCTTTCATGAGCTGGGTGTTGTCTGATCCACCAAGCCATAAAGTTGGGTATGCACAGCAACACTCCATCGCAAAATGGAAACGCTATGTAAGAGATAGGGCTCAAGCAGGTCTGAAAACACAAGTAAGTTGCATGAGGAAGGGGCTCAAATGCCCATAGCCCTTACTCCCGCCATATTACCTTCTCTTTCCCAGACCAGAGCTATGGCTTCTTAGGGAATTCCTTACAGTAAGTTGACTGAGGAAGAGAAAAGTTGGACCTGGTTTATGACATGCAGGGACCACCCAGAAGTGGAAAGCTGTAGCACTACAGCCCCTTTCTGGGATGTCTTTGATGGACTGGGGTGATGGGAAATCCTCTCAGTGGCTGGAAATTCGAGCAGTGCACGTGGTTGTTCATTTTGCTTGGAAAGAGAACTGGCCAGAGATGCATTTGTATATTGACTCATGGGATGTTGCTAAAGGATTGGCTGAATGGTCAGGGGCTTAGAAGGAGTGTGATTGGAAAATTGGTGACAAGGAAGTCTACGGAAGATTTATGTGACTAGATCTTTCTGAGTGGCCAAGAAAAAAGAGATGTTTGTGTCCCACATGAATACTCTGAGAGGGTGACTTCATAGAAGATGGTTTTAAAAATCAAGTGGACAAGATGACCTGTTCTGTGGATACAAGTCATCCTCTTTCCTCAGTTGCTCTTGCCATTGCCCAACAGGCTCATGAAAAAAGTAGGCATAATGGTTAGGATGGAGGTTATACATGGTCTCAGCAATATGAACTTGAACTCATCAAGGCTGACTTGTCTACAGCCACTTCTGAGCGTCCAACCTGCCAGCAGGAGAGACCCACTATTTTGTTTCTCAGTTCCCATCATGGCACCATTCCCTGAGGTAATCAGCCTGCTACCTGGTGGCAGGTTGATTACATTGAAACACTTCCATCATGGAAGAGGCAGCGATTTGTTCTAACTGGAATAAACATGTCTCCAGATATGGGTTTGCTTTCCCTGCAAGCAATGCTTCTGCCAAAACTACCATCCATGAGTTTACAAAATGTTTTATCCACCATTATAGTATTCCACACAGCACTGTTTCTGATCAAGGAACTCCTTTCACAACAAATGAAGTGCAAGAATGGGCATATGCTCATGGGATTCTCTGGTATTACCATGTTCCCCTTCATTCAGACACAACTGGACAGATAGAATGGTAGAATGGCCTTTTGAAGACCCTTTACAGTGCCAACTAGGTGGTAATACCTTGCAGGGCTGGAGCAATGATCTCCAGGAGGAGAACTGAATCCGTGTCCACTCTAAGGTGCTGTTTCTCGTGTAGCCAGGATTCACAGGTTAGAAATGGGAATGGTACCACTCACTATCATCCCTAATGATCCACTAGATACATTTTTGCTTCCTGTTCCTGCAACTTTAATCTCTGCTGGTTTACAGGTCTTAGTTCCAAAAGGAGGAGTGAGTCTACCCGAAGACACAATAATGATCCATTGAACTGGAAGTTAAAACTGCCTTCTAGCCACTTTGGGCTTCTCATGCTTCTGAATCAACAGGCAAGGAAGGGATTATTGTACAGTCTGGGGTGATTGATCCTGACTATCAAGGGAAAACAGGTCTACAATTGCACAATGAAAGTAAAGCAGGGTTTTCCTGGAATACAGGAGATGCCTGAGCCCATCTCTTAGTACTACCACATCCTGTGGTTAAAGTCAATGGAAAACTGCAACAACAAAATCCAGGCAGGACTAAAAATGGCCCAGAAATTTCAGGAATGAAGTTTTGGGTCACCTTACCAGGCAAAGTACCACGGTCAGCTGAAGTTCTTGTTGAGGGTAAAAGGAACATGGAAAGGGTAGTGGAAGAAGGTAGTGATAAACATGAACTATGACCACGTGACCAGTTACAAAAATGAGGACTGTGATGGTATGAATATTTCCTCCTCATTCTTTTGGATGCTTGTATTTGTACATGAAGCAAATATCCTGTTTTCTTCTTATCATAAGACATAAATTGTATTGCTCCTGTTATAGTATTTATGTTATAGGAATTAAGTTTAAGAGTGAATGTTACCTTTGGACTTACACCCTATTCTGGAGAGATTCAGTGTGTTTCCAGTTGTATACAGGACAGTTAAGTATTGTTAAGTGAAATATATGCCTATTACTGTGTTCTATTTAGAAAGCAAGCATGTTTTAAGGTTATGCATATAGCGCTGTGCCAAGTTGACTAGGGGTAGAATGTGTTGGTTGGATTCAGGTGTCAATTTGGCCAAGTAACAGTGCCAAGTTGTCCAGTCAGCCAAGCACTGGCCTAACCATTACTGCAAGGATATTTCATAGCTGGTTGATAAACCAGAAGGCTGGTTTATTAAATCATCAGTCAGTTGATTGCAGCTATGGCTGATTACATCTACAATCAAGTAAAGGTGCACCCCACATAAAAGAGATAATCCAATCAGTTGGGTTTGGGTCAATCAGTTGAAGACTTTTAAGGGAGAAGAGAGAATTTTCACTGCTTTCAGCCAGGGAGCCTCTATTGTGGAGTTCATCAAGACCCTTCAGCAGAGTTGCCAGCCTTGCCGCCTGCCCTACAGATTTGGGACTTTTGCATTCCCACAGATGTGTAAGAGAATTTTATAAATTTTATGTTTACAGACATCTCCTGTTGGTTCTTTTTCTCTAGAGAACCCTGACTATTATACTCCTATATTATCTAGCACCTAGATTCTAGTTTTAACATGCTCCTAAACTTACTTAATCATAACCCTATCCATCTATTCATCCCTATTTTCATCCATTAATCCATCATGGCTTTGGTGCATTTCAAAGTAAAATGCAGATACAGGTATACTTCCTCTAAAGAAGTTTCTTTCTTTGTTATGCCCAAGGCCTCGTTTTTGTTCCCCCTATTATTTATTTATTTTTAATTCATATGTTTTACTCATCTGCCCACACCATAGCTAAAAGGAGCATCAGACACAAGGCTTTCACAATCACACAGTCACATTGTGAAAGCTATATCATTATACAATCATCTTCAAGAAACATGGCTACTGGAACAGAGCTCTACACTTTCAGACACTTCCCTCCAGCCTCTCCAACATACCTTAACTAAAAATGTGATATCTATATAATGCATAAGACTAACCTCCAGGATAATCTCTCGACTCTGAACTCTCTCAATCATTGACACTTTATTTTGTCTCATTTCTCTCTTCCCTCTTTTGGTCGAGACGGTTTTCTCAATCCCTTGATGCTGAGTTCCAGTTCATTCTTGGATTTCTGTCCCACGTTGCCAGGGAGGTTTACACACTTTGGAGTCATGTCACATGTACAGAAGGGGAGGGCATGCCATGTTGGCTGAGAGAGAGAGCAAGGCCTCTTTTTTTAATTAAAAAAAATTTTACGATGATTTTCCCTTCCTTTTTCATCCATGGTGGTAACTTAAACTGCTTTCTATCTCTGTGAATTTGCTATTTCTAGTCATCTTTTATAAGTAACATACTTTTTTTTTTTTTTTGGTCCTTGTGTGTCTTGCTTGTTTCACTGACAAAGTTTTTAAGGTTCTTCCATGTTGCAGCATGTCTCACAACTTCAACCTTTCTTATGGTTGATTATATTCCATTGTATCTATATGCCACATTTTGTTTATGCATTCATTTGTTGACAGGCATTTGGATTGTTTCAAGTTTTTGGTTATTATGAATAACCTAGAAGTGAGGTTGCTGGATCAAATGGTAATTCAATATTTAACTTTTTGAGGCACGACCAAATTGCTTTCCACAGAGGCTGCACCATTTAACATTCCTACCAACAAAGCTCAAGAGTTCCAATTTCTCTACAACCTCTCAAACACTTGTTAGTTTCTATTTTAAAAATAATGGCTATTCTTGTGGGGGTGAAGTGGTATCTCTTTGTGGTTTTATTTTGCCAATGATGCTGGGCATCTTTTCATGTTTATTGGCCATTTGTGTATCTTCTTTAGAGAAATGTCATTTCAAGTCCTTTTTCCATTTTTAAATTGGGTTGTGTTTTTGTTGTAGTTGTAGGAGTTGTTTACATATTCTGGATGTTAAATTCTTATCCAGTAAATGGTTTGAAACTATTTTCTCCCATCTTTTATGTTGACTTTTCACTTTCTTAATAATTTCCTTCAGTGCACAAAACTTTCTAATCTTGATGAAATAAAATTTGTTTGTTCTTTTTGTTGTTGGTGTTTGTTATTTTTTTTGGTGTCATAGGTAAGAATCCATTGCTGAATCCCAGGTCATGAACCTTTACCCCTATGTTATATTATGAGAGTTTTATAATTTTAGCTCTTATATTTAGGGCCTTGATCCAACTTAATGTGGCAGAGGTCTAACTTCATCATTCTGCCAGTGGGTATCCAGTTTCCTCAACAACAGTTGTGGAAGAGACTATTCTTTTCCAACCGCATAGACTTAGCACCTTTATCAAAAATCAATTATCCATACATGTGTGGATCTATTTTTGGACTTTCAATTCTGTTCCCCTAATCTATTTGTCTATCTTTGTGCCAGTACCACACTGTTTTGATTACTACTGCTTGTAATACAATTTAAAATTGGGAAATGTGAGTCCTCCAACCCTTCTCTTCTTTTTAAAGATTGTTTTGGCTATTCAAGGCCTCTTGCAGTTCTATATATATCTGAGGATTGTTTTTTCCATTTGTGCAAAAATAGGCTTCTGGAGCTTTAATATGAATTGCACTGCATTTGTATATAATTTCATGTAATATTGACATAATAACATTGTCAATCCTTTCAATCTATGAACATGGGTTATCTTGCCATTTGTTTAAGTCTTCCTTAATTTCTTTCAGCAATGTTTTGTAGTTTTCCATATACAAACCTTTTGTATTCTTAGATTCATTCCTATATTCTTTATTCTTTTAGATGCTATTGTAAATGGAACTGTTTTCTTAATTTCTTCTTCAGATTTTTAATTGCTAGCTTATAGAAATGCAAATGTTCTTACTGTGCTGATTTTGTACTTTTCCACTTTGGTGATTTCATTTATTAGCTCTAATAGTTTTAATATGCATTCCTTTAGGTTTCCTATATATAAGATCACTTGTGTGTAAATAGAGATATTTTACTACGTTATTTTCAATTTGGATACCCTTTATTTCTTTTTCCTGCCCAGTTGCTCTGGTAAGAATTTCTAGTACAATATGAAATAACTTTGGTGAAAGCAGTCATCCTTGTCTGATTTCTGATCTTAGGGGGAACACTTCAAGACTTCCACCAATGTGTTTGATGTTAGTTGTGGGTTTTCATAAACGGCCTACACTATGTGAGAAAGTTCCATTCCAGTCCTGATTTTCTGTGTGTTTTTATCAAGAAAAGGTGCTGGATTTAGTCAAATGCCCTTTTTGCATCTATTCAGATAATCATGTGTTTTTAACCTTCATTCTATTTATATAGTGTATTACATTAGCTGATTTTCATACGTTGAATCACAACTTGCATACCTGGGATAAATCCCACTTGATCATGGTGTATAATCTTTTAAAAACACTATTGGATCTTATTGCTAGTAGTCTGTTAAGGGTTTTTGTATCTATATTCACAAGGGAAATAATATATTTTTTCTTGTGATACCTTTACTAGGCTTTGGTACCAGAGTAAGGCTGGCTTTAGGAATGAAATAGGAAGTGTTCCTTCCCCTTGAATACTTTGGAAGAGTTTGAGAAGGATTTGTATCAATTATCCAACATTTTTTTTTGGCATATATATATATATTTTCACTATTGATTCTTTTTTCCCCACAATATCATTACATAGTTGTGTATTCATCATCATGATCATTTTAAAAACATTTGCATCACTCCAGAAAAAGAAATAAAAAGACAAAAGAAAAATCCCACACACCCCATACACCTTACTCCTCCCTCTCATTGACCACTAATATTGTAATCTACCCAATTTTTTTACCACTCATTCCCCCTATTATGTATTTATTTATTTACTCATATATCCATGCCTTGCATGAAGGGAGCATCAGACACAAGGTTTTCACAATCATATGGTCACATTGTAAATGCTATACAGTATAAAATCATCTTCAAGAATCAAGGCTAGAGGAATACAGCTCAACAGTTTCAGGTACTTCCCTCTAGTCACTCCAATATACCGTAATCTAAGAAGGGATTTCTACGTAATGCATAAGAATAACCTCAGGACAACCTCTCAACAGTTTGAAATCTCTTACCCACTGAAACCTTATTTTGTCTCATTTCTCTCTTCCTCCTTTTGGCCAAGAAGGCTTTTTCAACCCCATGATACTGTGCCCCACGTCATCCTGGGAGCCTTGTCCCTCATTGCCAGAGAGATTTACACCCCTGGGAGTCACGCCCCCCATAGGCGGAGGGCAGTGAGTTGACCTGCTGAGTTGGCTTAGAGAGAGAGAGAGGCCACATCTAAACAAAAAAAGAGGCTCTTTGGGGGTGACTCTTAAGCATAATCATAAGTAGGTTCAGCTTTCCCTTTGCAAGAATAAGTTTTATAAGGGCAAGTCCCAAGATTGAGGGCTCAACCTATTGAAATGGTTGTCCCCACTGCTTGTGTAAATATCAGGAATTCCCAAGATGGAGAAGTTTAATATTTCCTCCTCTCTCCCCAGTCCCCCTAAGGGATTTTATAAATACTTTTTTATTTTCTGCCCAAATTTCTCTGGGATGTGTCAGGGCATCACACTAATCTGTATAAACCAACAAGATCTCACTCCCTATTCAATTAACATCTCTTCTTTTGGTCTCACACAGAAATTGAAGTTTTAACATAGTCAATATCATCCTTTACCCTGTATTCTGATTTAACTGATTCTATCCAGATCAACTTCATTCATAATTCTAGTAGAAGCCTGATCACTTCTTCAACTTTTTAAAATAGTTGCTGTATGGGGTAATGCTGATTTTTATGGCTTCAGAGCTCTAATTCTGAGTCTCAGGTGTCACATAAATATCTGAAGTTTCAGGGAATGACCGGGTTATACACAAAGAGCTCAATCTCTCAGAATTTAGAAATAACAGTTACAACTCCTGAATATACGTGACTGTTATAAGAGCTTACAATCTAGGAACCTTTACAATAGATCCCAACCTCATAAACTACACTCTCGATTTCAGTTCTTTGAGTTTGTGTATTATAGTTAATCCATATGAATGAGGCGTGATAATATTTGTCTTTTTGTTTCTGACATTTCATTCAACATACCGTCCTCAAGGTTCGTTCTCCTAGTTGTATGCTTCACAAGTTCATTCTATTTTGCAGCTACTCAGTAGTCTGTTGTGTATAAGCCAAAGTTCCCCCTTCCATTCTTTGGTTGATGTACTTCCACCATAAACAGCAGTGTGCAAATGTCCATTTGTGTCCCCACTTTCAGTTCCTGTTGCAGAGTCACAGGGCAACCCCACTCCAGCCTCCTCTGAAATCACCACACTGCCCTCCTGAGGGGCTGCACCACTGTGCTTCCCTACCAACAGTGAATAGGTACACCTATTTCTCCACGTTTTCCCTGGCACTGGTATCTCTTTGTTCATTTTTATACTTAATCTTAGCCAAAAGGCTGAGAAGTGATCTTTGTTCATTTTTAAACAGTTGTATCTACACATATACAATCCAATCTAACTAAAACAATCAATGGTTCCTGATGTAATCACATAACCATGTCTTTGCCACCACAATCTATGTGAGGACATTTCTTTTCCTTCCAAGAAGAATCCCATATACTTCCTCCAATATCCAGTTACTGATATTTAGTTTTGGCATAATGTCTTTGTTACAGTCAATGGAAACATATTAAAATGTACTGTTAACTATAGACCTCAGCTCGTTTCAGTTGTATTTTTTCCTCTATAGCACCCCATTTTCAACAACGGTGTAATGTTGACATTCGTTTGTTCTTCCTCATGCAAAAACCTTCTTATAATTGTACATTTAATCAAAATCATTGCCCACTCTAAGCATTCCTAAGTTATACTATCTCAGTCTTTATCCTATATTTTTCCTTCTGGTATCATACATGCTTTTCCCCAACCATACCCAAATCCAGCTTCATTCAGTGTACTTATTAGTGTGCTATCATCAGATACTATTGTGCTATTCACTACTGAATCATTACAGTAAATCCTGTCGCATATTCTGTACTCTTTCAGCATCAAATGCCCAATCTCTACCTTCTTTCTCTCTCCTGACAACCTGTGTTCTTGACTTTAACTCTCAGTGTCTACTCTTTAATGTTAGTTCATATTAGTGAGACCATACAGTATTTATCCTTTTGTTTCTGGCTAATTTCATTCAGTATAATGTTCTTGAGGTTCATACACATTGTTACATGCTTGATGACTTTATTCTGTCCTAGAGTTGCATAGTATTTCATTGTATGTATATATTACAGCTTGTTTAACCACTCATCTGTTGATGGACATTGGGACTATTTCCTTCTCTTGCCAAATGTGAATACTGCTGCTATAAACACTGGTGTCGAACTGTCTGTTTGTACCCTTGCCTTTAGTTCCTCTGAATATATACCTAGTAATGGGTTGCATTCTTCTTCAGATGTCTCTCTCCTGTCTTTTCCTACTTGCTTATAGAGGTCCCTTTAGTATTTCTTGTACAGCCAGTCTCTTGGTCATAAACTTTCCAAGTGAGTATCTGAAAATATTTTAAATTCCTCCTTATTTTTGAAAAACAGTTTTGCTGGGTATAGAATTCTTGGTTGGCAGTTTTTCTCTCTTAAAATCTTAATTATATAATATCACTGTCTTCTTGCCTCCATGGTTTCTGCTGAGAAATCTGCACATAGTTTTTATTGAGCTTCCCTTCTGCATGATGGATTGCTTTTCTCTTGCTGCTTTCAGAATTCTCTTCATCTTTGACATTTGAAAATCTGATTAGTACATCTCTTGGAGTAGATCTATTTGGATCTGTTCCATTTTGTTTATGCTGTGCTTCTTGGATCTGTAATTTTACATCTTTTATAAGGAATGGGAAATTTTCAGTGATTATTTCCTTCATTAGTCTTTCTGTCCCCTTTTCCTTCTGGGACACACATGACATGTATATTCATGCACTTCATGTTGTCAGTTAATTCCCTGAGACCCTGCTTATATTTTTCCATTATTTTCCCTATCTGTTCCTTTGTGTGTAGGATTATAGATGTCCTGACCTCTAATTCACTAATCCTTTCTTCTGCCTCTTCAAATTTCCTGTTGTAGGTCTCCATTGATTTTAAATCTCTTCTGTTGTGCCTTTTATTCCCATAAGTTCTGTGATTTGTTTTTTCAAACTTTCAAGTTCTTATGTTTTCCCAATGTCTTCTTCATATTCTTCATCTCTTTTGCCATATTTACCCTCAACTCGTTGATTTGATTTATGATGTGATTTTGCATGTCTGTTTGGACATCCTCAATTAGTTGTTTCAATTCCCATATCCCATTTGAAATGTTGGTTTGTTCCTTTGGACCATATCTTTGCTTTCCCAAGTATGACTTGTAACTTTTTCCTGGCATCTGAGTACTTGATTTCCTTAATTAGCTTATTCTGGGGATCATTTCACTCTTTTACCTATGGTTTTCTTGTTGGTTGGTTTTGTTCTGTACCTGTTCTTTGACATTTGGTTCAATTTATTCTAGACTTCTAGCATAGCTTCTGTTTAACTGATCAGAATTTTTCAGCACCTGTTTTCCTGGTTCTTGCCCTATCTATATGGAACCATTTTATGAGGAGGGTCTCCTCAGATATGATCAACCCCAATCAGGTTTTCCAAGAACAGACAAGACCATGTCTGAGGAACAGAGTGTTACCAGTATCAATTTTCCCTGAGGGTGAGACCCAGCAGGTTGTCAGACTTTACCATGAAGCCTCTTAGATTATGTTTTTCCTGTCCTGCCCAGCCTGTGGTACTTGTCAGTCTGCAGCTTCCCACCAACAAAAAGTGATGCAGTGCCTTTAGTGTCTGCCACCCCTCCCTGCCAGTGGTGTGACTGAGACCTGCATTAACTCATTAAATATTTGGAGAATTCACCAGCTAAGCCACCTGGTCCTCCTGGAATTTTCTTTCATGAAATGTTTTTATTACTGGTTCAATCTCTGTACTTGTCAAAGGTTTTTATGCTTTTTATTTCTTCTTCTATAAATTTGATTGATTGATGGATTTTCAGGGATTTTTCCTTTTCCTCTGGATGATCTACTTGTGGGCATACAAATGTCTATTGTATTCTCTTATGATTCTTTTTATTTTGTAAGGTCAGTAGCAATATCACCATGCTCTTTTCTGATTTTAGTTATTTGCATATTTTCTCTTTTTTGTCAGTCTAGCTAAAGAGATGTCAATTTTGTTGATGTTTTCAAAGAACATTTTTTTGTTATGTTCATTCTCTCAATTTCTTCTATTCTTTATTTCATTTATTTCTGTTCTAATCTTAATGATTTCTTTTCTTCTGCTAACTTTGGGTTAACTTTGCTTTTGTTTTTGAGTTCCTTAACATGGAAAATTATGTTAGTCATTTGAAAGCTGTTTTCTTTTTAAACACAGACTTTGATAGCTATAAATTTTCCTCTGATCACTGTCCTCCCTGAATCCCATGTTTTGTTATGCTGTGTCTTTATTTTCATTTGTCTCTAAATCTTTGTTAATTTTCCCTTGTAACTTCTTTAACCCACTGGTTGTTTAAGAGTGTGGCATTTAATTTCCACAAACTTATACATTTTCTAGTTTTCATTCTGTTATTGATTTCTAGCTTCATTCTACTGTGGTCAGAAAAATAAATTTTTATTATTTCAATATTTTAAAATTCATTTGACTTCTCCTATGCCCTAATATATTGCCTATCCTACAGGATGATCATGTACACTTAAAAAGAATGCATATTTGGCTGCTGTTGGGTGAAAAGACATTTGAATATAGTCATTAATACTGCATTAATTGTTCCCTAAATAACAGTAATAATAATAATATTAATGACCAGACTTAAAAGAGCCCATCTCGCTTCTGGTCTACTTTTAAGAGAAATGTATCTTTAGGAGTGAAGAGCCCTCAGAGAGGTTTATATGGATTTCCCTAAGTCAGAAAAAGTGAATCATTCCAGAGACTAAACATAAGTCTCTGAATGAACTCTTTGGGAGTTTTTTCTCCCATAATTAGGGTGGAATATCTGCCCCTGGAGAGCTACTGGGTGTTTGCAGTGGTGGCTGTTATAGTTAGCATAAAAGTTATTGTTTCTGTGCCACAGCTTCAGCTGTGCTTTGAAAATTATTTTTGTTTCATGAGTACATTTTGAATAGTATGAGCACATTTTATTCCAAAAAGGATGACTGATCTCAAGGTTCTTTTAAAAGTTTAGTAGAGACAGCATCTAACAACATGGTCCTCAGGTGAGGGTTAACAAGACATTTAGGGATTAATTCCTTTGCACTGTCATGGGATGCTTCCTGCCTCAGTTTCTACTGATGAGATGTAGTTACCAAGGAAGCAAGGAGCACATTCTCTTACTTCTACCCGCCCCTCTGACTTTATTCCCATTGCTGGATGTACAATGGATATGAAGAGGAACCTTTTACGCGATTCTTGACCTGTCGCGCATTTTGAGAAAATAAAAAGGAGAGAAGGAGAGGAAGGTGGGAAAATTGGTGAAGAAATTTTTCTATGGAGAAAAGACTGCCGTACTGAATCCCATTTCTCTAGCAGAAGGGGTGGGGATGCTGCAAGGGAATCCCTTAAAGATATTTTGAAATATGTTCCCTGTAGGTAGGATTCAGAGAATTGGCTCAAGCCTGAAAAACGGTTAAAGCTGGCTGTGTACTAAGGTCTTTGTTCTGCTGAAATCTGGAGAGAGGAGACCAGTGGCTTGCATGGGGAGTCAGAGGCCAGAGAAAGTTGCTGTACTGGACCAGGCCTGTGCTCTCAGAAACTGCCAGGGCATAGTGGAGCTAAGCAGGGGGCTTTGGAGCCAGTGGCCTGGTTTGATTTCTAGCTTCACAACTGACTAGCTTATGATCTTGGGCAAGTGTTCTAGTTAGCTAGCTGCTGGAATGCAACACACCAGAGACGGACTGGCTTTTAATAAAAGGGGATTTATTTTGTTAGTTCTTCAGAGGAAAGGCAGCTAACTTTCATCTGAGGTTCTTTCTTACGTGGGAAGGCTCAGGGTAATCTCTGCTGGCCTTCTCTCCAGGCCTCTGGGTTCCAACAACTTTCCCTGGGGTGATTCCTTTCTGCATCTCCAAAGGCCTGGGCTGAACTGCGAGTGCTGAGATGAGGAATGCCGAGCTGCTTGGGCTGTGTTGCCCTCTCTCATTTAAGCACCAGCCAATTAAGTCAAACGTCACTCATTGTAGTAGGCCCACCTCCTAGCCGACTGCAGATGTGATCAGCAACAGATGAAGTTTACGTACCATTGGCTCATGTCCACAGCAACAGAACTAGGTGCCTTCACCTGGCCAAGTTGACAACTGAATCTAACTACCACAGCAAGTTACTTTAATCTCATGGTGCCTCAGTTTCTATATCAGTAAAAATGAGGACAAATGTAATTTATAAGGGTTGTTTAACTCTTAAGGGTTGTTGTGAGCTAAGGGCTTAAAAGGGTGCCTGATACATAGTTAGTGGTATATATTTGTTATTTGCTATTATTTCCTTATTTTTTGGTAAGTTCCTGGATCTGTGGTCTGTAGATAGAATTAGAGAGCGGATTATCATGTTGGTGAAAATGAATTCTTTTAATCCTTTAGTTGCACATTAGTCTTCATTCATTTATTGTTTATTAAGGCATTAGACAACGTACAGATCTGCGTAGAACAGAGCATTTTTTTTTTCTCAAAGAATCTATAACCTGATGTAAACTATTGACATCTAATCAGAATGTTTGTTTGGAAAATTCTGTTAAATCCCAATAGGCAAAACTAGTTAAAAATAAATGGCCTAGGAAAAATATTTTGAGAGCAAAATCCCAGTGTCTGTGTTAAGAAAGTGCTATCTCTAGCCACACCCATATTCCCTGTAAGTCTTCTGACTGCAGATGTGGTTTCATTCTTCTTTTCTCATCATTTTTACCAATACATTTTATTAGAATTACCTGGCACTTCTTCTTCTATTATGAACAGAAGGTCCTTATTTCAGGCTTAGAGTGGACATGTTCATCTCAATACTTGCTATGAGCTAAATGCTCAGAGACTATTGTAGGTAAAAATAGTTCAGTGAATATAAATTTTATGGACACAGATCACAATTTCTCCTTCATTTGAGGATGGATATTAATTCACAATCTATGCCTTTTACTTGTCATCTGGGTTTTATTGGGGCATATGAAGTATGTAGCCACTTTTAAACTAGGATATCTAACAGATGACACATTTTCTCTAGAAAATGAAGTAATTATTCTATTGCAAGGATAATGCCCTTCTTAAAATCCAGTTTTTCTTCTGGGCACAAGAAAAGTTCATCCCTTAAATGTTTTTGAACTGTTAGCAAAATTTTTTTATGTCTTCCAATATGCTTAACTTGGGCCATTAATGTGATATATCTCATGGCAATCAAAGATGCCCAATGAATTGGAAAACCTGGAAAATATGGCACTCTGGAAAGAGAATTTATCATTTGACCAAGGTCAGCGACTTACTACCTGGCTACAGTTTTCTTATGGTAAAAATTAGATGATCTCTAAGGTTTTTCTATTCCTAAATTACTGAGAATCTAGGTCGCTACTGTATAATAAAGTAGCCACAGCCACATGTGGACATTGAGCCTTAGAAGTGTGGCTAGTCCAAACTGAGATGAAGAGTTAGTCCAAAATTAGAATGTAAAATGTCTTATTAATAATTTTCTAATATTGATTACATGTTGAAATGATAATACTTTGAATATATTGGTTGGAAAAATGTATTGGTTTAAATGAAATGCATTATTTTACTTAACCCATTTATTTAATCTGTTCTAACCCATTTCTTTTTTCTTTTCCTTTTTAGTGTAACTCCATAAAAATTTTAAATTGCATCCATGATTTACCTTAATTTTGGACAGTACACTCTAGACCTTCAAAACAAGGGGACAGAAATTTATCTTTAAGGGCTCTGAAAGATACAATGGTCAATATTTCAATATTGAGGTCCTTATACCTCTAAAGGTCAAATTTTCCACTTTAAAGCTTTTATCTACCCCAAACTAATAAACTTTGCATGGGAAATTAATTATCACAAGTTACTCTTCAAGTCATCTTCTGTCCATGTCCTGTGAAAGTTCTATGGTTCCAATATTCAACACTCAGCACGCAAGGTATGATCTCAACTATTTAATAGAAGACTGTAAGGAAATACATCAAAGTTTTAACAGTGATTATTTCCAGATAGTGGAACACTGAATTATTATTATTATTATTTTATTCCTTTCTTTGTCTTTGAATCATTCAACAATGCAGACTATTTCTTCACCAGAAAATGCGTTTCTTTAAATTTTATCATGAATGATTTTATAAATTTTATAAAAATCATAAACCTGTAAAAAGAGAGCCAGACTTGAAACACATAAAAATACTATAATAGTGGTTATATCTGGGTGGAGAGGCTGTGTGTGATTTTCTTCAATCTCCTTTTCTATATCTCCAAATTTTCTATATTGAATGGACTTCTTCTATTGGGGGAAAATTACACTTTATATAAAAATCACAATAACCATCCACTCTTTCAACCTCAAACTCAGTTAATTTGCATGCTGATGTTCTTAGAGCTCCTGATACGTTTATCTCTACATTATTAGACAAAATAGTAGGTGCTTTAGAGCTTAGTTTCAATCTTGATGCTAATACAGATGTTCAAATATTTTTAAAACTACCTTCAAACAGAACAGTAATTAGTTACTGTCTATGCAGGAGGTTGCATAAAGAATATTCAAATCATATTTTAATACATGACTGCTGTGTACAGGGCTCCATGTTGAACTCAAAAATGCCATTTACATCCAAGTCCTGCAGAAACAAGGGAGTGTTCCCTCTTGCACACTGTCTAGACCAGCTCATCCAGCAATGCACACACGCTGGAAGGCTCGAGCATACATACACACACCCATGGGTGGGGTCGCACTGAGCATCACCTGTGGCTGCTTCTCTCACGTGCCCTCCACTCTCACAGCCAGACGCACCACTGCCCTACCTATTTTAGATATCAGAGGGAAGCGCGGATGAAGGGGGGACAGTGTGTGGTGTATACCCTGATGCCAGAGTGTGAGCAGGCAAGAGGGAGGGCACAAAGAGCCAGGTCTATTGTCTGCCCTGCTGGCTGTGCAAAGATCTGGACATATAAAGGCCTGACAGGCATCACTGTCTAACTTGGCAATAAGCTTATTTAATTTTATTACATTATTTCTTGAAGAAAGGGGCCTTCTTCCCAATTTGTACAATTTGCCTTTTGTACCTGGCACTTTTCAGCACAGTAGGAACTTACTGTTAGTAGTAAAGATGACCTCTCCTTCCTGGAGAGTGGGGTCTGTATCCTGGACAACCTGCAAGGCTCCCACGGTCCGGACAGCAGGGTCCAACGTGACGGAACTTTCATTTACGGTTGTGTCGCTGGCGCCTGTGATCTGGTTGGTGGGTGGACCCCCCAGAGAGCCCTCGAAGTCGGTGGGCAAGTCGTCCATGCAGTCGGCATTGGGCTGGTGGAAGTTAAAAAAGATTTAATCTTAGTGAATCTGATCAAAATATCAATAGCCTTAACGTTTTGTCTCAATGGTACCTGAACCAACCACTTAAAATATATCACACATAGTTTTTGTAAAATTAACATGAAAAGATCTTCTAAAATTTCCTTTCCAAAGGTCTGATTCCAGGAGTAGCAATATCCATCTACATATTATACAATAATTATGTAGGGGGGTAGTGTGATACTTCTTTAGAATGACAGCACTTCCTTATATATAGTGTTTACTTCCCATATAGGAAGTAGCAGGTAGGCTGATAATTATCCCCCCAAACCCACACATTGTTTACAAATATTCCAATGACATAAGTGGAAGTGGGGGAGGGGAGGGAGGCTAGAAACCAACTCATGAATTATTCATTAGAGATACACACAAACACAGGCAAAAACACAGAGTAATTATTAAAAATAATAATAATAAGCCAAAAGACTAACTGTAGAAAGATTTCACTACTTTAGTTTGCACGCAATTGATTATACATTAGTCAAATCCTCTAAATTAAAATCTTATTAAACTAGGATGAAACCATCATTTTCATTGCAAGAGTTCTTATTGCAGAACTCTTTTCCCCAAGTGTCACCGACATAGTTCAGTGTTAGAATTCTAGCCAGACACTCGGCCTGAGCACTCCAAAAAAAAAGGTACTGTGCTAATGGAATATTCACATGAAAAAAGAATGAAATGTGATCCCTATCACACAGCATACAAAAAAGAATATCATTAACAACTCCATTCCAGTGACACAGAAATGGGGAAATCTATGCTTTGTAAGGCAGACTATGGTGGCTAACTTTGTTAAACTACTCTTTTGTTGGGCAAAATCTTACTGTCTGCATTTTTACACTGTCATCTTAGTTCTGCTGTTTGAAGGGATATTGCATTTATTTATATCTTTTCCACACAACAGCTTTTAAATTATTTTCAGTTGTTTTGCCCCAACCTAAACTTATAAAAATTACTTTTAAAAAGTTGGTGGTGGAGGGTTATGCTGAGGAACATCGTGAGTAGCTATTAATTATTTTTGCTCTGGCCTGAACTTCAACTTTGCCTTGAGGGGCAATAATTCCATGGTTTACATTCCAAATGTATGCAGTTCAGGATGGGCAAGCTTAGGTGAGGAGGATTCTGGGATGGCACTGATTGAATCGGCATCACAATGACTACGTTGCATTCAAAGTTCATTAAAAGAGGAGACCGACAACTCGGGGACTCCTGGAGAACTCAAGGTGAGACAACACCAGTCTTCTAAGCACCACACCTACATTTCCAACAGTCAACTGGAGATTCCCCACATCCCACAAAATCCTCAAATTCAGCGATTCTCAAAAACAGCCCGTGCTTTTCTTCTCTGTATATTATCTTCTTTTTGCCTTCTCTATCTCCATCGGAATTGGGCCGATTCACTGGAAACCCCTTGACCAACAGTTAATTGGCCCTTTGATCAGTTCACCATGTTTTCTACAGATACTGAAGGTGATTTTGGGCCCGAGTGCATCTGCTAACCAACATCTCTCTCCCCACTTCCAGTCTATCTCCTTTCAGTCTCTGACTCAGTTTTTTTCCCATTCTCTGCTCTCCCACCAGAGCACTTTTTTTTTTTTTTTGGCATGGGTAGACTCTGACTGAACCTGGGTCTCCAGGATGGAAGGCGAGAATTCTGCCACTGAACCACTGTTGCACCACTCCAGAGCACTTTTTAAAAAGTAAAACTAACAAAAAAACACAGGCATAATTCTTCTCTTCTAAGGAATAAATATCAAGCTCCTTCGCATGGCAAAACAGATGCAGTACTTTCTGGGTTGGACCCAGCCCCCCCTTTTGGCCTCACCTCCAGCCTTAGAAACGCACGGCAGATCATCCACTCCCCTGTCTCAACATTTTTGCTTATGTCATTCTTCAGCCCAGGATGACTTTTCCCCTAGTTACCTCCCTTTCCTACCCCCAACCCTCAAACTGACTCCTGGTGAACTCCTAGTCACCCTTCAATTTCGAGCTCAAATGGCACTTGTTGCAAATGGTGATCCCTTCCCAGGGAATGACTTCTGCTGCCGAAGCACTCTAGGTGGCACTGGGTTCTGGCTGTTTGTTAATGTGTCTGCCTCACTCCCTAGTCCACAAGCTTTCCAAAGTGAAGCCCCCTCGTAGTACCCAATCATTACTGGTCTTAGTAAATGTTGATTTGAAGATTTTGTCTGAGTCACAATTTTCTGCTCTGAAAACTTGAGAATGTTAGTATCTGCCCTAGATGAATTAAAGGGGGATTTGAGAAAATAATGAAAAACCTTTAAAACTCTGTCAACATTAAGGTTACGTTGTATAAAGATGCTTATAAGCAAAATCAGTTTTCTGGGGGCGTATAGATGAGGCAAAGATTTCACAGTGAGAAGATCCTGTTAGCTGTTCTTTCAACCATAACCATCTGAATTCAGTGCACATATTTGGTAACAACTGACATTTTAAAAAATGTTGATCCTGAATGTCGACATTGTTCCTTTGTTTTACTTATTTCCTTATTTCTGATGCAGGGTGCTTCTTTGCTCTTGGTTTGTGAGTTAGTGAGAACAGTACTGTATCTTTAACAAAGGAGAGAGGGGGAAACATAACGAGCTCAGTGGCAATAGCAGTAAGAGTGAATAATTTGCATTAGATACAGTAATTAATAAGCCAACATTACAGAATCTCAGAGTTTATAACCACTTTACACAGCCCACAGTTTCTTTCCAAAATATTATTCTAATTTATATAACTCTAAGTCACGACAAACAAGTCAGCTATTATCTGCAGTGTCACTTGATAAGCATTCAAAGTCAGGTCAGTGAAGGAAACTGCCTCAAATGAATCAACCGCGGGAAATAGTTAGGGACCTGTGAATGCACCAGCAGCAAAGTCCTATCTAATAGTCATCATCCTGTTCACATTGAGATAACAGTGACAGGAGAGAGTGTTTGCTGGGGTGTGGAAAACCCAGATTATATGGTAATTTATAGAAACATTCATCAGCACTGCACTATGGTCCTAGAAAGACGGAGACCTGACGGGATTGAAAGGAAGTAAGATGGAGCACTGTAAGGTAGATAAAAGGATAAAAGCACTTCTGACAACACAGGACTTATTTTCCTCTTTTCAATTCAGTATTTTATTTCTCTCGGCAAAACATAATGGAAAAAGGTACCCACTGTAATGGCAATTTCATGTTTCAAGAGCTATGCTCTCATTTTTCAGCTCATTTTAGAGAATCCACTTACAAAATGAAAATGTACCCAGCTCTTGGCTTTCAACTTATATTTAGTAGCACAGGCAGATGCCAGGTTATGCAGCAAAAAACAAAAATCAAAACGCAAAACAAAATTTACCACCTGCATCGAACAATTTAGTGGCTCAGTAATCCAACCAAGAGTGGACACTGCTCAAAGGAGACTCAGAGTGAATTTTATATGTACAATTATATGCCTGGCAGCCTTCAAGAGTCTAAGGGCTACAATATCACAAATATTTATTGAGCACTTAGCATACGTATGTAAGGCACACAGAGATGAAAGACCAACAAGAATCAGTCATCAGAGAGAATGACAAGCTCTTTTCAGTTCTCCTTGAACAAGAGGAAATGGAGTATATGGAGTTTTACGTAAGATACTTTCTTCGCGTGGCGTAACAGAGGGTTTCAACTAGCTGAGAGGGCTGCCCACCTGTCCAGTGAGATTGCAAATTTTAAGCACACAGGGTCATCTCTGTGATAATTCAGTTAAGGTGCTACTCAGGGCAGGAAGATGGAGGCGAACAACACGCAAAATTCCTCCCAGACCCAGGCTTCAGTTTCATCTTGTTGAACAAACATAGAAAAGCCTTGAGAAGGCAAGGAAGGTCGCCATATGCCTTGTGCTTTGTGAAGTAGCACATTCCGTGTGCCTTATTCTTCACAGAGGATGTTCTGTTCCAGGGAACGTGCTTGGATGGGTGTCATGTCCCTGTTCGGGGCTGGCCTTTAAAATGCTTTGGCAAAATCCAAAAGCTTCTACCAATGGTTATCATTCTCTGGCAGTCAAGTGTGCTAAATAAAATCCCATCCAGACTTGCTAGGCAGCAAACCATGGCCAGAATCCTAAACTGCTAAAAGTTAACATGGTATTAGTTTTGGAAATAAGCCCAAAGGTCACCCAATAATTCTATTATAAAAACAATTAATAGTTTTGTTCTCACCTCATTGCAAACAGCTTCTGGAGAAATTATAACTCTCTGGGAAAAGTTTGGAATCAATCGTTATTTGGTACAAAGTTAAAACTACCAAAAGAGGTTATTTGATTTCATTGCCCTGATTGGGTAGCACAGGGATTGAGATAGGAGCTTTGCAAATATACTGAGTAACAGAAATTCAGTCAAATGATGTGAGTGTTTTTCTGAAATGTGAGCATTCTAAAGATTTTGGAGCCCAAACACACATGTGTGTGCACACATGCACACATGTTTTTCCTTCCCCTGTAAGATCCAGTGATAGCCAAAGCTGTGAAAGGTGGAAAACCTTGGGTAAGCTTTTGTAAGTCACCAGTATCTGGTAGAGATATTGGGTTTTTCATAATATTTTATGTTCACTGTAATTGATTTTCACCTTTAATGCATTATGCACTTGCAACTCTGGTCTGAAAATTTAATGCATTGCCTTTTAAAACCTAGCTCAGAGCTCTAGTCACAAACATCGATTTGAGTTTGGTGGGTCAGTTGTGCAAATCAGCAGACAAAAAGGTAGCTGGTATAAGGGTAGAAAATTCAGCCAATGTGTGTCTTCATAATATTTCAGGTAAATCTTTTCCAAATGAGTTACTCTGAGATTCCTACGATAATTAGCACTTTGACCTTAAAGAAAACCTTGCATATCTGATTCTTCAGTAATATCTTAGGGCTGCTAATATTTTCTTTATTAGGTCATTAATAGTGAGGAGTGATAACAGGGAGGTTGCTGTAAAGTGGAGGGGAAAGTAGGGAAGGCTGCTATCTGTAGTCTATTTGTCTAGTTTCTCTTAGACAGTGCCTTTTGTTTTTCTCACATTTCTTTTGTACCATCCTTGGAATCAGTGGCCTGGCTTGTGTCCTGCCCTCATCTGCCTTGGGGGATAACACATAGCAGCAGATGTCTCACCAACCACTAGTTCCAGGCTTCACTTGATATGGTCCTGGGAAAGCCTTTATCTGGAGTGTCAGGCCAGCTGGCAGGATGCTCTCTGCACTGGGGAAGAGACTAAGTTTTATAAAACATATAACCGAGGGAACCAGCTTGATGGTAGCACTAGAATTAAGCGCCTCTGGCTCCAGTTTCCAGTTCACTCAAGGTCTCCACAGAGACCTCACTCTGAGTTTAGCAGGCAAGCAGAGTTTCTGAGCCAGATTCCCAGCTGTCCTCCCTTCATGTTCTTGGGAAGAGCTGTTTCCTTTGAAAGTTTGGCGATTGTGGGCTACATCAGGAGTGAGACATGCAGATCTCCTTGATGGCCCAAAGCAGGTATGACACAAGAGGTAATCCATGTGCACCTGGCCCACCATGCCTCTGCTGGTGTTCTACCTCCACTCACACCCTGCTGCTCAGAGGAGAAGCCCATGAGCTGCATAAGCAGCATCCTGACTCACAAATAAAATGGACATGGTGAAAAGGTAGTGATGTTTTCAGACTGAGATACAAGGGAGAGGAGAAATGTTTTCTGATGTGGGAATTCCCTTGGGACCTCATCAGATGAACATGACTGCTGTGTGATTGAGAGGACGTCCAAAATCCAGGCAGGATGTTTTCTCCCTGTGTTGGAGGTAATGCAGAGAAAGAAAGGCAGACGTGATGATGCTGTAGGCTGTGCTGTGCTTACCGGGATCCCTAGGGCTTTAAGAATGTTCATCTTGCACATGGGACAGGTGCGATGGTCTAGAAGCCAGGGGTCAACACAGGACTTGTGGAAAAGATGCCTGCAATGAGAACCATACATCTTAGCGCGGTGGAAACTGCAGAGATCACCTAGTCGACTACAAGCCCAGCAACCTGCGACCTGTCCAGTGCCACTCCCAGCAGTGGCAGAGCCAAGACTTGGACCTCCTAACTCCTGGGCTAATGTGTTTACTCTTATACCCTGGGATGAGAGAGTCAAAAGTGGTCTGGATCCCAGGAATGCCATATGCAATTTGTAACTTAGTCTTCCAAGGATCAGAGAACGTAGAGAATGTAAGAACTGAGAGACTGTTTTTCTCTTTTACAGTAGGAAGAATGTTTAATGGAAAGAATGTGAGTGAGAAAACTGCAGACTTTGGTGGATGTCTTGATAGATGTTACTTTTAAATAAATCCCAAATTTCTTTTCCCATGATCAGAATACAACTACAAAGTAAAGGCTGATTAAAAAAAAAAGTCACAAAGTAAAGGCTGATGTCCATTCATATTTGGGATCTACACAAAAGGACAGAAGAGCTCCTGGTAAGACTAAAAACACAAAATCACATTTTAAGTTATTATGGCTGCTTGTTGTCAAATCAGAAGTCATGTCCTACTGAAGGCAAGACTCTGGAGCAAACTCTACAGTTTGTACAGTTGGTGCATTGTCATTATGAGTGCTCATCTGAGTGGCAGGACAAAGGGGGCACTTAATAGGTGAAGGAGGGCCTTCTAATTGAATTTTCTCTAAATTTGACTCCCAAGAACCACTCGGAGATCTCAGGGGCTTATCAAAGTCACCAAACCCTGTGAAGCTTTTCTTCTTCCTTCAAGACCCTAGAACAAGTAGAAGCAGTCAGAATTTCCTGCTGGGGCAAGACAAGAGAGAACTGTCTGTTTAGGGCTTCATTAGGACATTCCATCATGCCTGCCTCTCTTTTCAGAGATGCACTATTCCTTGAACCCTTCTACCCCCTTTCTCTTATTTTCTTCTTCATTTGTTCTAACAGTTCCCAAAATCTCATTTACTTTGTGGTAGAGGCTTTGGGATCAAATGCTTAAAAATAACTCCCACATTAGAGCTGAGTTCAGGAAATGCCATCTTTTAAATTGAAATCAACAAGAACCTAATGTGCCAAGGATGGATTTAGCTATTTACAAGATACGATCAGATTGAGGATTAGAAAAAGGAAAGTAGCAACCAGGATGTGCTATTATCTTCCCAGATGTTCTGCAGATTCACTGCTTGGAAGGTGTATATTGCACTCACTCATTCATTCTTTTGAACACGCATTCATTCAACATGAATGAATGGTTTATACCAGGAGTTACGCTCAACCCTGGGTATTAGTGGTAAATACAATTGGAACTTGGCTCCTTCCCTTACAGAATATAGTGGGGGAGGCAGGCATCAATAAAATAAGATTTAGATAAACAACTTAATGACAACAGTACCATAAGTACAGGGCATGTGAAGGGTTTGTGTCCATGAGATTTATCCTAGTCTGGGTAATCACGTAAGGTTTCCCTGATGAATTGAAAAAGCTGAGATGAGAGAACAAGTAGATATTATCCACATAAAGGGGAGAAGGACAGAAAGAAGGGTATTCTGGGCAGAATGAATGGCTTGTGCAAAAGCCCTGAGTTGAGAAGGCCAGGCCCATGCAGGGGGGTGCTATAAGAAGTGGGGGGTGGGTGGGGGCGTGTCTGACACCGAAGCTGAAGGAGAGCACTGCCTCTCTCCAACAAGAGGCAAGACTGATCTCCTTACGTTCAGTTTTTACACTCAGGAAACCAGTACCAGTTCTGTTCTTGATCACTAAGTGAGATTCTCCTGAGATACAAGTCAGGCTTTCTGGTTCCTTTGACTGTTCCTTGGAGGCAGGTCTCCACTGTGTTTTCTGCAAACATGCTGGACACAGAATCACTGCAGAACCAATCATTACCTGTTTTAACTTAAATAAGTCACATAATATCCTCATGTCTCTGCTATCTAATCTGTAAAATGGAGATGTATCTACTCATTCAGAGAAGCCTTCCTGGGGTTTCTAATCCACAGAAGCTGGTCACTATTCTCTGCACCCTTATTTTTCTTTATGCACTGGTCACACATTCTTACATCTCCTCTGAGATGGTTAGTTTTCTGTCAACTTGGCCAGGCTATAGCACACACAGTCATCCAATCAAGTACTAATCTAGGTGTTGCTGTGAAGGTATTTTTAGATGTGGTTAGCAGTTACATTTAGTTACTTTCAGGCAAGATTGTCCTCCATAAGGGAGATGGGCCTCATCCAATCAGCTAAAGGTCTTGAGAGCAAAACGGAGGTTTCCCTGAATAAGAAATTCTGCCTCAAGACAAGTCCTGCTCAAGTTTCCAGCCTGCTGGTCTTCCCCCTGGATTTCAGAATTGCTTGCACAATTGTGTAAACCTATTCCTTGAAACAAATCTCTGAATATTTATACTTAAATATCCTACTGGTCCTGCTTCTCTGGAGAACCCTGACTGACATATCGTTCAACTAGAGTATAAGCCCTATGAGAGCGAGAGTCTTGCTTTTCTAGTTCATTGTTGTATCCCCGACGTCTAGAATAGTTCCCGGCACACAGCTTATGCTCAAGTATCATTTGTTGCATAAATGGATATTTATCAAAGAAACTGGCATGTAGGAAGCACTTGCATGTTTGTTTTAACTGAAAATATTTCTAATTGAAAATAAGTTATTGATTATGGAAGTCTGAGGATTTTAAGCTTTGCTTTAGTTCAAGTGAAGATTAGATTTTGACGATATGAAGGATGAATTTTGGCAGATTTGCAAGGAGAAAACTTGGTCTCTCTACTTTTTCCCTTCCCATCATCCTCATCCTCATTGCCTGCATATGGTCAGTATGTCAATTGATTCTTCCTAAATCTTCACATTCATTGCTTCTTTTCTCAATCCTGCTCCCTCATGCACAATCTCATTATATTTTTCTCTGTATTACTGCAATCATTTCTAAACTGCTTTCCATGCCTCCAGTCTTTTCCTGTTCTTTTGATCCCACTCATCGCTGCCAGATTTATCTTCCTAAAATAAAGTTCTAGTTACGTCATCCCCTTGTTCCATTCTGTTCTGTGCTGGGCACAAAGATGAATAAGACAAGGTCCCTGCCCCCAATGCCGAGGCAGGGCCTCAATCCTTCACTGCTTTTCTGTTAACATCCATGTTAAAAAGGAAATTTTTAAAGACCACAATCCTGGATCCATCATTTTCCAGTTGTTTGATCTTGGACAAGTTACCTTAGCTCTCAGTTTTCTTATCTTTGAGATTTTATCTTCTAGATATGGGTTTGTGAGTGAATTTGTGTGGGTGTATGTGTGTGTGTGTGTAGGTGTGTGTGTGTGAGAGAGAGAGAGAAAGAGAGAATAAATAATACCTAAAAGGCTCAAAACATAAGTCTTGACACTCCTTAACTGTAAATTACCATTAATCCTATTAATACCATGGTATTACATTTTAGTTTTGAATATTATATCATTACCATGATTTCTACTCTTTACTGTAACCTTTGTAATGTGATAAGAAAGTAACCACAAATTTAAAAGTTCAGAGGGAGAACCAAGGTCAAAAAAAAAAGAAAAAAGGTGCTGAAATGACACAGAGGGTGATCATACTTGTCAACTAACATTCATTTATTTCTAGCATCATATTTCTTGTGTTGCCCCATTAAGTACAAAAGCCATAACCTTATCGTTGGGGTTACAAAATAATGTTTTCCCCTCTGAAATGGCAAGAAAAATAAGTAAATAAATAAATAAATAAAGGAACAGGGAAAGAATCTGGAATTTACTGAAATGCACTAACAGTTAAGTACACATTTCTAAGGAAAAGGTGATCTCAACTCATCTTATGTTGAGTGTACAAATCTCAGTCGATCACTCTCCCTTCCCATGTTTAACAAACACTGTGAAGAAGTACATACAAAGGGACAATAGCAAAAAATATTGTATCTTTTAACAACCTCAATAAATTGGAAATACAACAGAGGATTGACCAAAACGATTCCTTTTCATCCACTAAAAGTTAGCAATCATTCCATAAAAGTTCTTCAAATGCCTAACAACAGAAGATGCTTAAAACTGCATACTGATGTTGAGATACTATGAACTTAAAGTAAATTGTGACATTTTTTAGCAGTAATGGCAAAACAAGCTAAACTCTTTCCCACACTTATCGACTCTTGCCTTCTCTTGTTTCACATTTGTGTGTGACTCCCTCCCTAATTAAAGAACATTATTTTTTCTCCACCTGTAGGAGGAAAGCAGCTGGTCTTGCCTTTCCAACTCATTCACGTTTTAGGTTTTGTAAATCCCTACCACTCTGCAAATAAGTTTAGGATCCTGTGGTTTTCTGTTTGGCACCAATGCAAGCTTTTTCATTCCTCTTGGGGAAATGGTTATTAAAGAATTTGAGCCACTCATATACCTAAAATACTATACGCCCAGGCAACAGCAACTGTTTCAGAAAGGTTTCCAGTGATTCTATGGGTAGCAGAAATTTTTTTTAGTCTCTGAATCTAATTTGGAAAGTTGTCAATGAAATAACAGTGAGATTCAACTAATAAGAACCACTGACAATATCGACCCACTTCGTATGTTTTCCTATGTGCCAGGCATGTTACATACATTATAAATTCATCCTGTGATGATATCATGATATTTCCCCTTTTGTAAAGAACAAAGCTGAAACTCGTTAAATAATCCAGAGAGCTAGTAAGTGGTAGAGCTAGGACCCATACCCAGTTTTATAGTCAGGGTTCTTTACTGGAACTCTATAACCCATCTCTTCTCTGAGAGCTCATTGGACAAGGGGAGTAGTTGGAGGTGTTCCAATTTCATCCTTTCCAAATGGATTTTTGTGCTCTAGCTTTAAGGAGGCAAGAATTTAGTATGCTGTCTGCAGTTTCTCAGTTACAAGGGTCAGAAGGTCAAGCAAAACCAAAGGGAAAAATGATTTGCCTAAGTGTATGCACTTGGCTGCAGATGGCAAAAGCTGCCAAATATTGGCCTTATCAGTCATGTCCTTAGATATTGGTCTGCTTGATTTATTTGTTAAGAAGCTACCTCTGGATTTAAGTGCTTTGCATTCCCCCATTCTCTGCTAACAGATATGGTAATGTACAGTTGGCAGCCACATCACCCTTCCATGGAATTTTCAAATTTTCACTGAAAGCAGTATGCACTTTTTTACAAGGCTCTTCTCAATCTTATCCGGCTTATCTTTCTTGCCTTGGCTTTCGAAACTACAAATATGACTGTCTCACTCCCCAGGCTTAAAATGCTTAAGTGGCTCCCTACTGCCTAGAGCACAAAGCCAAAATGCCTGAACACAGTATGCAAAGAAGGCCACCCAATCTGGCTCTTGTCACATCTCCTGCCATCACTCCTACATTTGTCCAAAGCTCTAGCCCTAACTCTGTAATGCCCTTTTCACCTTTCTTTCACTTGGCAAACCATGGCTCATATTCAAGTCACAGTCCAAATTTTGCCTCTTTGGCAATGCCTTCCTTGAAAACCCTGCTCCTTCTCTCCAAGCTCTGCCAAGGAGACTTGACTTTTTTCTTTTCCTTTTCTCCCTCTTATGCTCCTTCCACATATGATGTAGCAGTTATTGTGTGCTCCAGTTTTGGGGGTTTGAAGATCACTGCCTAGCTTTGTGATCTTGGACAGGTAATTTAAACTGCCTGTGGCTCAGTTTTCTCTTCTGTAAACCTGGGGTAACATTTGTACCACATCAGAACTGTGATGACAATTAGAAGACACAAAACATTTAGGATAATACCTAGCATATAGAAAGCTAGAGTATCGTGGTATATTTGTTTTTGGTACTCACTTGTTTGATTATGGGTGAAATAAAAATATTTTGACAACTGGCACAGAATGGGCACCAACCAATCACAATGGATGCCAGCTAGAAGCATGAGCATGGAACTGTAGGCTTAATATTTATCCTGGTTCACTCCTCTATGTTCCCAGTTAGTTTGTGACCTTCTGGAGGGTAGAGATGAAGTGTTTCTATTCATCTTTAAGGTCTAGTAGAGTACCTGGAATATACTGTCAGGTATATTTGCAGAAAAACAGATTCTGAAAGTCCAATCATTATCTAATTAGTAGTAACTTAGTTCATATTCCTTGCAAGCAAACCTTCTGTGGTAGAGCTTAAGTTGGAAGCCCTTTCCTTGATTATTTTTATGGACTTTAAGACAGAAAGTACTTTGACTTCTTCCAGGGGCCTGTGGTTTCTAGGAAGGATATTATGGTTTCTGAGACTGCCTAGTAGATATCTCAT
Source organism: Tamandua tetradactyla (assembly GCF_023851605.1). NCBI lineage: Eukaryota > Metazoa > Chordata > Mammalia > Pilosa > Myrmecophagidae > Tamandua > Tamandua tetradactyla. The sequence continues at coordinate 26,995,695 of NC_135348.1, read as the reverse complement.
AGCCTTACAAGGCAGAGCCATTCCTTCTGTGGGAGTCTTATTTGGGGAAAATCGAAGCACAGTCACTACTTAGAGTGACTGAAATGGTGGTAGTAATGAAACTTACAGAATCTCAGTTTAGCCCAAACAATGTAATGGATGTTGCGCAGGAGGAATGTTTTCCTTTCCTGCTCAGAGGACAAGAGAAAGCTAAATTGCTCTCATTGATTTTCGTAAGTAGGATCCCATTTGTCCAGCTACTCTAAAATCGGGTGGATTCAATGAGAACTTTATCAGAATCTTGACTGTGATGGCTTGGAGAACACCACAAAAGTCATTTGCTTTTTCTGTATATTATCTTTAGCCAACCCACATACTGTACCTGTCACCCAGTAACCAGAAACCCAGGCATTTAATGTATCAGGGTATTTCTTTATATTTTCTACTGTGCTTTAGTATGCATACTAGTAGATTTAATCTTCATCCCAGCTAGTGAGAAAAGAGCTTTGTGGTACTTTAATGAGTTATGCTATAGAAGGTAGCTGAAAAGAATTATTTCTGTCAAAAAGACACCAAAATTGATATCAAAACTTCCACTACTAGGAATGCTGAATTCTGGGAAAAAATCAGGAAAACACACATAGCATGATAAATTAATACATAATATTTATGCAGTAGTACTTCATGCAAAGCACTATGAAAGGCATAGAAGATACAAAGATGCAGCAGATATGGATGCTGTTGGTGAGGTGTTTTTAATATAAATAAGTTGACAGGAAGAGGCACAGTCCTTATAGTGTAGAGTTTAAGAGCTTAGGCTCGGGAGTACACCAGGTTTCATTTTTAGTCTTGGTCTAAAAATACGTGGGATAATCTTGCCAAGTCCCTGAGCCTTAGTGTCCTCATTCATAAAATATAGACAACAATATGCATCTAAAGCATTCCTTAATATATATGCTCACCCAAAATGCTGGTTCTACAGCTTTTAGGCATGTGGGTGATTATGGGCTGTTCTGGTAGTGATAATTCTGGCCAATAAATTATGAGCAGAAATGAGAGATTTCACTTTAGGCCATGACATTTAATTGCTTGCCTGTCAATTAACAACGCTTGAGAGGGTGATTGCTCCATAAGCCTGACTGCTACAAGTAGACTCCCTCTGCTGACCAATGACAGACACCAACCTGTAAGGAAAATGCTGTAATAAGCCAAAGAGATTCAGGATTCTTTTGTTAGTGCAATATAACCTAGCCCATCCTGACTAGTAAAATACCTTTTGGGGTTATTATAAAGACCAAATAATTATTTGTAAGTGCTTAATTAGTAACTGCTCAGGGAATGACAGTGGTATTGAGTAATTTAAATGATGTTATAATACAGTGTGCAAAATAATGGGTCACAAATAGATATAAATAGACACAAGATTTTAGGGAAGGGACCAGTTTCTTTGGGAGGAAATTAGGAAGCTTTAGTATGTAATGAGGCCTGGAGCTCGGTCTAAAGAATGGGAAAGACTTTGAAGTGTGGAAATTGAAGGAAAAATATTGAAGGAGAAGGAAATACATGAAAAGTTATAGGGGGAATATGGTGCTATGTATCAGAAACTCATTTGGGTTGCAATGTAGGCTATTTTAAGAGTAAGAACAAAAATGAAGTTGGAGAGGTATGATAAAATCTAGTAGGCTCAACATTGGGTACCCATGCTAAGGCCCACATCAGCAAAACCAAAAAACCTGAGCTAGTTCCTATTTCCTGTAAATGCCCAGCTTGCCCAGAAAACCAAATTTAAATACAGCTTGCGAGTTATTGTCAGCTAGCTTCCTCATTCTTAAACCAGCCAGCATCATCATTCCTAGGCAACTACCTGCTCCCTACATTGTGAGACCCCCACTTAAATAAAATGGAAACTTAATGTCAGCCAATCAGAACATTTCCTCACTTGCTTCCGCATTGATCTTATATGAGTTTCTCCTTTGCACCCCCTCAGTGGAGCTCCCCGTAGTTTTCTGAATGGGATGCTGCCCTATTCATGAATTTCTCAATAAAGGTGAAGATACCAAATTGCATGAAAATTTTTTCTGTAGTTTTGGCGACCACCAAAGGACCCAAAGGCGACTGCTAATGGCTCTGGAGACAACAACTAAGACAGGCGAAGGTGTCATTGAGACGGGTTCTCTGTCCTCCTCGCCCACTCCAAGTCCTGGTAAGTGTCTCTTGGATGTGAGCTCCACTCTCCACTCTGATCTCACTAGCTTGTAGCCCAAAGGTTAAGGGGCCAATCCAATTGACAAGAAGGCTCAAATTTTGAGCCTGTGTCCCTAGACTTTGATTCCGTCTGCAGTTTCACTTTTGCTATTGGTGGTTTCTTTGTCGTTTGCACAAGGTTAAGAACTGAAATGATGACGATGAGATCCTCAAATTCTAAAAACTTTGATTCTCCTCCCTCTGGCGCATAAGCCTATCACAGTTCTGTGCCTGTCTAATCAAATAGCAAAATCTCACCAAAGAATCCCTAAGAGTTGTGATGGCCATTACAGGGAATGTTCCAGTTAGACAAATTTACTCATATTCAAGGTGTACTAGAGAAAAAAAGTAGGCCAAATGCGATGCCTATTTTAAATTGGTATTCAGAGTCTCATAAGATTTTAAATAAAACTATAAGCTTTCTTATTTTTGTGTCTGTTTGACGTATGATATTTCCTTACCTCTTAATGGTAATACCAAATTAACTCATGAAATGCCTGAAAAGAGCTCTATTCAAATTGGCTTAAAAATAAATAAACACTCATATATAAATCAATAGTCCTAAAGTCCTAGAAATTAAAAAAAACAAACTTCTAATATTTCCAGTGAAAAGAATATTAGTAAAACTGAATTTTTATTTAAATTTTTATTATTTTTATTTAAATTTAATTAAAAAATTAAAGTTAACATAGTTCAGATAAATGTTTGACAAATGTGAATAGTCTTAATATTTTTAATTAAGAATAACTATGCCTTCTGAATTAGCAATGTTAATTATAATACAAACATAATTTTATTTTATTTGGTTATGCTTTTCCTAAATGTATACAAATCTACTGCTAAAATAAGCTAGGATTGTATCTATTAGATCTTTCAGATGATGAGAAATGTAAATTTGAGCTTAGCTAAATTGATAAACTATTTAAGAACAGTTGTGTTTTGTAGATGTTCGAAGACAATTTCAAAGATCTTTTTGGAAACTTAAGGCATGCAGGTATGTAAAACTTATGAAAGATGTATTTTTTAAGGAAAAAGAAAGTAGTTATGTTCTAAAATAAAATAACTGGTTGTCCCAGAATGAGGAGAAAAGTATCAGACAAAACCTGAATGGATATAGAAAGTTGTAAAAGGTTTGTGGAAAAGGAATTTTATTTATCATGATCAAGGTTGGGTGAGAGTTGATAGGCTTATATGATTTTTAAGAGTTCTCTTATTAGATAGCATCCTCATAGAAAACTAGAATCTGGTTTTCTTTCTGTTAAAATGACCAAGTTCTTTTGGGTATCTGGTATACTCTTAGTAAGAAGCTGTGAAAGGCTTTTCTTAATCATTTAAGTAATCTGCCTAGAAGGCAAAGATTATATGTGTTATCAGAATAATATCCTTAGTGATATTTATATTGTCTTTATCCTTTGTGACAGAAGACAATTCTGTTCACTTTTAAAAGAACTAAGTCTTTTTTTTTTTTAAACAAAAATATTAACTCCTATTTACTTTTTTATTGTCACTTTGGTTAAATAAGGAACCAAATATTCTTTCACAGTGGCCCATTTTCCTATTTAACAAAATGTAAAAACCTGAAAACTTTCAGACTTTTTGCCTTCTCAAAATCAAGTTATAAATAATGTCTTTTGATCTCAACTGTCTTTGGGATTTTCCACATTGTCCCTGGAAAATTGCAAAGGATTTGTTTTTTCACCTGCTAGAGATAGGTTTATTTACAAGTTGCATGGGAAATGTCAAATTAAACAGGATTTTCTAACCTTCTGTGGTTAAATTTGTATGGGTAAAATGCTATTAATATAACTGCTTCAAAAGTTGCCTAAAGTTCCTAAAGCTTTGTCAATGTCCTCACTGTCCATAACATGTCTTAGCACTCATCTGTCTAATGACAGACAGCAGTAATATTATTGGTCATAATTTCAGTTTTTCTTCAAAAATTTTACATGTCACAGAACAACCAAATTTCCTTCTCATTCACGTTATTTTTGTAATGAACTTTCAACCCCAACTTTCACTTTTGTAAAACAGTAGTGAGTTAACCATGGCCATCTTGAGTCTTTTGTCATTCACAGACAATTTTTATTCTTATGTTTCCTTGAAAACACATGCAATCAGCTACAGGGCAGGTGCTTCAAGCTATCTATAAATCATAAAACATTCATCTTTTTCTCCCTGCCTGGACACTTTAGAATTTGGAAACCTGTTTTGAATATTCTTATTTTTATGACAAAATAAGTATTTGCGTAGGTTCAATCAGAATCTGTCCACCTTGTTAACAGGATATAATTGGAGATACTGGTTGTATAACCAAGGCTTTGACTGGAATGCCAGGTTTGAGAGTGATGCTCATTCAATTAGATGTGACCAGACACTTTTAAAGAACTAAAGTTGACTTTATGCAACTAATGCATACAAAACCCTACTGGAAAAACCGGTCCCATAATGAGGTAGGGAGAGGCAGAGTTAGAATTAGGGCGGTGACTGAATAAGCAAAGGGCAAATGACCATTAGAGGGTCTGGCCTCAAGGAGAAAGGCATCTCTGAGAAGAACAGCAATAAACAGCTCCTGGGGGCCAAAGGACCCCACCTAAGTGAGCCATCTAGGAAGAAGGGTGGAGCCAACAAACCCAACCAAATGCACTGTCCTGAAGAGAAGAGACAAAGGAGGAGGGACCCGAGAACAAGGAAGTGGGAGAGGGGGTAAGTAAAGCTAAGCAATAAAAGCAGATGGCTCCAGTGTTGGCCGGTCTCTTGCCTCTCTCACCTGTCTTTGTGAGAGTGTGCACATGTCCTCTCACTTGTGTTCTCAATACATTTTCTGCCTGTTTACTCTTTGGGCTGTGCCCTTGAATTTTTTCTAGCAGTATGGCCAGGAACCTAGGAACCTGAATCTGGCAACAATATCTGTCTCCAGCGTTACCAGCCTTCTAAGTCAGTAAAGGAAGTGACTTTCTGGACTGCAGGTGAAGTCTGGTATTGAGGTCTTGGCTTGGGTTCCTAGTCTCAAGAGGCTTTTAAAAGTCCATTCAGAGGTTCCTTATGAAAACTACCAGCAGAGCAAACTTTTAAAAAGCCTATATGGTAAATTGCCATTCTTGCTGCACTTATATAAATAATCAGGCCAAATCTAACAAAACCAGCCTTGTTCTACTATTCAGAATAATCTTTTTGAGGTTATCTTTGGTCAAAAAGAGGGTGAATGTAAGAGAAAAATTCTATTTCAATGGAAAACTGTAGCACACTCCTGTGGCTTGTCAGATTCTGCTCCTGATCATTGTCTGAGCTATTTTGTACCCCTTTGGAAACTGCAGATAAATGCATGGTTTTGTTACCTACCTGTAAATTCCACTGGATCTTGTGATCTCGAATATATTGTCTACCCTAAATGCCAGTCGGGAAACTAACTCAGTATCTTTTGTGTACTGGGCCTCAAACGGACAAAAAAGGGTGAATACCCCAATCCTTTGACTTACTGTAATACAGAGCTTCACTCTTAACACGCATCATCATACCTGCCTAAGGAACACGTGACCTGGAGCGAACAGTTATAAATATAACAAAGGTTTCTCAACAAAGCTTTTACGTCACCCTATCTCGGGGCCTCCAGGCTGGAGTTGGCAGCTTAGCATCAGTGTTCTTCCCAAATAGACAGGCTCTGGAAACCCTGACTGCCAAGAACAATGTTGCAATTATGTCAATAAGCCTTTCAATAAGCGTATGACTTATGTTAATAAGCCTATGTTAATGTTAGTAAAGGTTATGCTAATGTTAATAAGCCTAGGATTTATGATACCAGGTAGGCTCAAACCTTCCAATGGCTGGAGGGTTGGCAGATGTCAGGACAATGTGGATTGGGTCTCCTCTCTTAGAAGTTCCCTTTGAAATTCCTAACAAATCTGAAGCTTCACATTGGACCCCTCATTTAACTTACACTTTCAAGTGAAATGTGAGTTGCCTGGGAATATCACCGACGCCTGCCTGGCGTTCTGTTTTTGGGCTCTTATTTCCTTGGTTAGGAGTTAATATGAATGGAAATAAGATCAGAAATGTATCTATAGCAGAAGGAAGAATTGCTGAGTCCCCTGCAAAAGCTATTGCTGCACCACAAAAATCTTTAGATTCTTTAGCTAGAATTGTTTTAGATAATAGAGCTCTGCTTGAATACTTGTACGTTGAGCAAAGAGAATTTTGTGCTGCTATCAATACCATTTTCGTATCTGAATAAATACTTCTAAGGAAGTTAAAATGTAGTTACATGAAGCACTCAAATGTGCCTCATGGCTCAAGCAAGTGAGTCCTTCCTTGGGGTCATTCTTTGACCTCTTTGATTTTAGTTGATTGGGGTTCTGGCTTCCTTGATTCAGAAGGAAACTCCAAACATGAGGCATTTTACTACTGGCAGTAATCATAATAGTTTCCCTGGTATGCTGTAAACTCTTAAAAATTTAAATAGTTGTACCCAGCCATTTAAAACATCTGTAAAGGTGGTAACCCTTAGTTCTGCTAATGTCTTCAATTTTGAGCTCAGCCCTTGGCTTGGCAGAGAGCTGGATCAAAAGGGAGGAATTAATAAACAAAATCTAGTAGTCCCAGTATGGAGGGACCATGCTAAGTGCCAAGTCAGCAAAACCAAAAGACTAAGCTAGTTTCTATTTCCTGCAAATGTCCAGCTTGCTTAGAAAAACAAATTTAAATCCAGCCAATCAGTTATCACCAGCTAATTTCCTCATTTTTATACCATTTAACTTCCTCATTCTCAAGCAACCACCTGCTCCCCACTTTGTCAGACTCCCCCTTAAATAAAATGAAAACTTAATGTCAGCCAATCAGAACATTTCCTCACTTGCTTCCGCATTCACCCTATATGAGCATCTCCTTTCCACTCCCTTGGTAGAGCTCCTTCTGCTTTCTGAATGGGATGTTGTCCTATTCGCAAATCACTCAAGAAGGCTGTGAGATCCTAAATTACATGAAAAGTTTTCCTTTTGACAAGTAGGATGGGTCCAAATCAACATCCTAAGAATAATCTATATGGATTGAATAATAAGAAGGTGTAAACCCTGAGGAAAGTAATCATGAGCCTGAGCCAGGCGTTTCCTTATTTTCTTCTACGCTGTCTCATCTTTTTATGTTTCCTATAAAGAAAGTCCCTGCAGTGGTGACAATCCAGCATTTTGTGCTTGATGTTGATCAGCCCAGTTAAACAGATATTTCCTTCTACCATAAACTCTATCCAGCTGGCTCAGATCAGCATTGTGGGAAGGATACTGCTATTGGACTTGCTCTGAAATGGTTTGACCCATTTTGAGAAACTGCTTTTCACTGATTCTTCCTACTTAGACTATATAAAAACAGCATTAAAAAAAGAAAAAAGGAAAAAGAAGAAAAGCAAAGGAAAAATGAAGTGTAACACAGACCCAGGAGTAACCAAATTCTGGCTGTTGTTTTTAATATAATGACTTTGTTTTGTTAAGCCAACATGTGAGCAGTTTCAAATAATGGAGGAAAAAGAAAGAATGCAATAAAGGAAATTGCTGCTCACCTCAGGAGCTCAGAGTCTCTGTAAAAGAGCTGGTCTGTTTTCAGGTTCACAAGAAACAAGCTTTGAATCATTATAGAGAAGGTAAAACCTTTAACCCTGGCTAGATTTGATATGGGTTTCTTGGAGTTCTTGGACATTTGGCTTTGAGAAAGATGGAGGTTTCTGAGTCAGATTTTTGGCGAAAATAAAAACTCCCCAGAGAGCTGACTCACAGGGCAGGGCTGAGGGTAGGGTTTAAGGTGTGAAACCAAGAGCCAGGTGTTACAGTGGAAGGAAAATTGTTTAGAAATTAAAAAACCTGGGTTTGCTTTGGATTCTGCAACCAACCTCTCAGAGTCAAGGTTTCCTTTTACTAAAATAAAATAATGATAATGTTCTAGCCCTAATAATAAGCTGTTGTAAGATTCAAATACGACATTATATGTAAAAGTATTTTGTAAAGAGTAGAGTGATTTTCAAAGTTAAAATACTATAATAAATAACCATTTATTTCACTCCATTCCCTTATTATGAGTTTCACTCCAAAACTCATAATATTGAGTTTTAAACAACCTTAAAGAAAAACAAAATCTAAGAACCTCTTTTTAGTAAAGTCAATTTCTCTTTTTGTTACCTTGGAAGAAATTGATCTTTTGGGATTGTAAAGTATGAGGGAATTTTAGGGTCCTCATTTTATAGTATGCCTGACTCCTCTGGGTCCTAGTAGAGGGAGACTCTATACTTAGAATTTGACCCTGGTCTAATTATATCATTTGACTGGGGCAGTAAAGTTGGTTGGCATTCTTCCCATGTGTCTAGTTGATTAATATAACTGGGCATCAGGACATTGAAGTCAGAATGCCATATATAACAAGGTTACCAGAGTTCAAGACTTCTTTCCTAAGGCAGCGTCTACTTTGTTGAACATACAAACAAAACAAAACGAAAGTCAGACATCATTTACTAGCACTGCCATCTCCTTTCATGCTTCCTTCCTTGAATCCCTTTGATTAAATGACGTCATCTGATTTTTGGCAGTTTCCACATGCTATGAGAAATCCATAAAAGTCCAAAGTAACCAAGGAAAAATTATTATAAAACAGCATCAGCAAGATTTTGAGCTTAAATTTTATATAATTTTGACTAAGGCACAAAGAGAACTATTTTTTTTTAAGTCCACAGCATGGTTTCTTTGGTACTTTAAAAATTTCCCCTTTTGAAAAAGTGTATATATAATATACATACAATAAGAGGCATAAATCTTAAGTATATAACTCAATTAGTTCTCAAATATGTACATATTATTCAAGATCAAGATATAAAACATTTCCCTCAAGCCAGAAAGTTCTCCTGTGCTTCCATTCCATTCTCCTGCCATGCAACCTTCATTCTGACTTCTATCACCATAGATTAGTTTCGCCTGTTACTTAATTTCATATAAATGGAATTTTAAAATACTTTAAACAAATACTTTGGTTTTTACCCTCTGGCTTCTTTTGTTCAATAAAATGTTTTTCAGATTTACCTGTGCTGCGGTAATAGCAATAGCTTGTTTCTTTTTATTGCTGAATATTCATTGCCTGGATGTACCCCAATTTATTTAGAAATTTTTCTGTTGTTAGACAGTTGGGTTGTTTTGATTTTGGGGGCTATTATGAATAAATCTGCTATGACAATTATCATTCAAGTTTTTAAATGAACATATGCATTTATTTCTCTTGGGTGTATATCATCTAAGAGTAGAACTGTTGGTCCAGGGATAGTGTCTGTGTAACTTTAGTAGAAACTGTCAAACAAATTTCCAAAGTGGTTGTGCCATTTTAAACTCATACCACCCTGCATAGCTCTTAATTCGGCAGAATATAATAGTTTATTTTCCTGAAAGAATGGACGTTAAAAAAATGGTTTTAATAAAAATGGCTATTAAGTGATATGCTAAATACCCAAAATAAATTTCAGATACATTTGAAAAATGTAATTAAGTGATCAGTTATCTCATTTCTTGATGGGGAAGGACTTAAAGTAAGGAGAAAGAGATAGAAATACAAAGGTGAAAATTTACAAATGTTATCTTAAAGCTTATATTTCAATTAATCAAAAAACAAAGTAAAATATTTAATTCAGGAAAAAAGCTGTTTTTCAAATTATGAAGATAAGATGTTAAAAATAGATAATACCACATTTTATCAATTCCAGGATATACATTTCTTTACATTTAACATCTCTGAAATTAAGAATTATGTTACAATCAATGACAATTTACATTAGGTATAATGATACATGAAGAGCTTGTGTTGGACTACAGTGATATCCAGAGAAATTGAAGATGTGAATTAAGACTGCTACCTTTAATTTGGCTGTCAATGGATAAAGAAATTGCAAAAAGGTTCTACTTCATTCCCACATACTATGAGGTGTAAATTGCTTTCAGGAAAGCCAGCTGGATGGAACTTAACAAGATCCTTTAAAATCACATTTGACCCAGTAAATTCACCTTTAGGAATGTATACTAGGGGATAAATACAGAAAATAATTATAAACAACTAATGGCACCGTGACAGTCAAATTTATGTGCAGGCTAGTTTATTTTGCCCAGTTGTTTGGTTAAACACTGGCCTAGAGGTTGTTATGGAGGTGTTCTGCAGATGAAATTAATATCTGTAATCAGTTGACTTTAAGTAAGGGAGATAACCCTCAGTAATGTGGATGGGCCTCATCCAATCAATTGGAGACCTTAAGAGCAAAGGACTGAGGGTTCCGGAGGGGGGAAGAAATTCTGCCACAAGATCTACCCTCGACTTTGCTCTGAGTGTCTAGCACCCTCTATGGGCTTCAGATTCAAGACTTCCAACATTGTTCTCACTGGTCTTTCATTGCCCTATGGAATTTGGACTTGCCAGTCCTCACAATTGCATGAGCCAATTACTTAAAATAAATACCTTTACCTATACTATATCTGCACACACACACATGCACATATACATAGGCTGTTGGTTGTGTTTCTCTGGAGACTTGAATCTCCAGATTCTCCGAATACTTGAATCATTATTTCATAATGATGAAAAATTGGAAACAATTTCAGTGTTGGACAAGAAAGGATCACTTAAATAAACTTCAGTAATGGAACTACTCAAGTATTTTAAAACTATTTCTAAAGTTAAGAGAAAATGCTTACTTTTTAATGTTAAATGAGAAAGCAGAAAAGAATCCATGTAAAGGTCTGGCTCTATGATGTTAAAAAATGTGTGATATTTATATACAGACATTATAGAAAGTAAATATACCAAAACTAATAGCAATTACTTCTGGGTGGTGAGATTATTATTTTTGTTTACTTTTCTGTACTTTACTATCCAAATTTTCCACAATTAGCAATAAAACCTTGATAATTATAAAACACATCTATAAGCAAATAAACAGCTGTCTATAGAATGCACAATAACCTTATTTGCATAACCAAGGGCATGAAATAGTAAGTCAAATCTTATGAAAATCAGCCAGTATGCATCATTCTTAAAAAAAAAAAAAGAACTTGGGAAAAAAATCTGTTCCTAATCAAGCATATGTAACAGGCACAGCAGGGTAAAATCAGGACAGGCCATTTCTGCCTGGGCTAGAAAGTGCTCCTTTGTTTTCCACTTCACGAGTTATAGGAATCCTGATTGTATTACAACATTTTGTAAATTTTTTTTAGTCGTGAAGAGTTTGGAATTTTTTGTCCACATAGACATTCAGCTCAAGTTTGACTCATCCAAAAAATCAGACTGGTTTCTGGGTTTACAAATATTAAGGGGCTAGCGTCTATTTTTAAACAACTCTTGTGAGTTGTCGGATATTAAAAGAGTCTTCATTTTTACACTGGGTTATAATTCTTTTTAACGTTATGTTGTTTATTATGCTCTTGCCATGCCTGGCAGGGAGAGTGATGAGAGGCTTCCTTTAAAAGGGGAACTTGACAAATGAACATCAGAGTCCAATTCTGAGTCTGCCTTGGGTTGTCATTAAAGTCCCAAGACAGGAATCACACTTCAGGGTTTCAGAAGAAGCAGGGGCAGGTGGGTTTGGTGGGAAGCAATGGAATGAAGAAAAAGAACCTCTCTGGGACACAATGAACAAACAGCCTTCCGAGAAGGCCCATTGGATGCCAATGACTGTGTAGGGAGTGTTTTCAGTGCAAGCCCTGAGCTCGCATGTACATTAGTTCATTAAACCTGATCAATTCAATTTAAGGAGAATGAGCCTTAGCAGCCAACTTGCTCTGGAAACCTTAGGATACGTGCTTATTCAGAGAGCTTTACGAATGGATCCTTTTACCGTTTCCCATGTACTTTACACTAGATGTCTCTCGGAGCTGCTTCTTTAGTGGACAGGAATGTCACCTGTGCTTTGGGGCAGTAGCCCACGGAATGCAGGACTTGAGGGGTCAGTTAATAATGAGGTCATGTTGAGAATAAATTATCAGTCATATCAGCTGTGAAAGAAAAGTAGCTGGCTGGCTGGTTAGAGGGACAGAAATGATTTATTAGCATCTTGTCATTTGCAGACACATGGCATGTAACAGAGCTTCCAAGGACTCACATTAATTTGAAACTAGTAAACCAACTCAGACTTTGAGTTTTCAACAGCACTCCAGAAGCCTTTCCCAAATCTCCAGGCCTATCTATTTTTAGGTTCTATCTGATTCAGATACGGAAATGCCATTAGAACTTCTCCTTTGCGAGTCAGGGTACATATTGCCCTAATTTGTACACACAAGCTTCCTTTGTTCTTTTTTTTTTTTTTTTTTTTTTTTTTTTTTTTTTAAGACAGAGAGAAGGAAGGAAGGATAGAAGGAAGGAAGGAAGGAAGAAAGGGAAACATCTTTTAAACATTTTCTTGTTTTATTGTATTCTGTTTCTCCGTTTTTGTTACATGGGCTGGGGCCGGGAATCGAACCGAGGTCCTCCGGCATAGCAGGCAAGCACTTTGCCCGCTGAGCCACCGCGGCCCGCCTTCCTTTGTTCTTTAACTATTACTTCATACTGTACTTTAAAGGAACCATCTATTCTTTTCTTAAAAATCTTTTTAGTCTGGTATATATCTGTGTTTCAATCTCCACATCACCTCTTTTACCAATAATACTAGGTAGTCATATTGCGATCTTTGTGAAAGTGTAACTTTAAATTTCAAAGAAAAAAAGGAAAAAATACGATATATCAATCCTATGTCCCAAATTGCAAAAGGGTAATCTTGAACAGATAAAAATGACATTTAGCTTCATTCCTGAAGACAGAAGAAAAAGGGGAAGAGTAGCAGAGAGTTTGCACACAGTATTAAAAGTTCTCTTTTGTGTGGTGTGACAGTGGCTCAGTGGCAGAAATCCCACCTGCCATGCTGGAGACCCGGGCTCGATTCCCAGTGCCTGTCTATGCAAAAAAAAAAAAAAAAAAGTCTCTCTCCACATGGGAACTTTGCCTAAATGACCCAGGTTTGGGGTGCTCTGTGGCTGAATCATTCCAGAATGCCTTTGCAGCAGGCCAAAGAAAGGGCCTCAGTGTGTCTTGACTGATAAAGTAAATTTGTTTCAGTGCTTGAAATCTGTTTCTTCTGTTATGGTTTTATTTGAATGAAAAATCCTAGCTGCAGGATTCTTAAATATTCTTTAGAATTGGAATGGACAGACATGTTTTAAATGCCAAGCGATACAAACGCCTCTATCAGTCACCAACTTCAGAAACAGGCAGCCATTTACAACTACCGCAAATGATGAGTTATGTTAGTTTACCTCCTAAATCTCTCTTCAGTATATCCATCTCTCTACACCCTAATGCCAGCACTCCCATTTAGACCTCCAGTATTTCTCTTTTTAAAAACTTTTTTACATGGGCAGGCACCTGGAATTAAACCCAGGTCTCCAGCACGGCGGGTGAGAACTCTGCCACTGCGCCACTATCGCCCGCCCTAGACCTCCAGCATTTCTTACTTGGACTTTTCAGTGGTCTCTTAACTGTTCCAGTGAATTCCCTCTTAGCCAGGTTATAATCTAAGTCCCTTAGTGGGCATTTAATGCCCTATATAATGGGGCCTGCCTACCTCTCCAGCCTCATCTCTAACACGCGCTTTATGATCTAACACTTATAGTTTACTACGACTTAATCTTGGCTTGGAATGTTCTACTCAGCTCTAACCATCTGGAAAACTCTTTCTTTTTTAAGGAGATGATTTTATTCATGCTGTTGCAATAAGGATGATGTTTATTCATGAGGAATGTTTTAAAGAAAAGGAAGGGGGCTGGGGTTTGATAGAGACAGGCAGACAAGGGAGTCATTTTTGCCACCTGTGAGTCTGATGGGAGTGCTGTGGAAGGATGGAGTGGATCTTATCTTGGAATATGGGTGGGCAGGTGGTTCACCGTGCCTCAGAACACAAGAGGGCTTGAGGGTGGGGGAGATTCTTAAACATCTGCCTACTGGGAACACAAGCCTCAGGTAAAGTTCAATCTTTTTGGTCCCTCCTTTTGTTCAAGTTGAATATCATTCATTGTTGAACCACTCAGAGGTGATCGTAGACCTGATTTGATCAGAGCAGTTTCTAGAATCTTGCTAAAAGAATTACAGGGTGCTGTCAAACCAGTTGAATCATCTGTTAAAAGAAAATGGCAAGGTCAGTTGTTTTACAGTCTAGGAAATCAGGCCTCTTAAAGAGGGATGCCTATAATGAAAAGGAGAAAGGTTAACATACAATGGAATATTGTAGTAAAGAGCCAGGGGTTGACCAGTCCAGCGGGTTCCCAGAAGTGAGTGGGAGAATGTTTTGGGGCTATGCAGTGCCACTTGCTGAGTTTCTTGAAGCTCTTGAGCTGGGATGCTAACTTTTGGTGATGTTTTCCAAAGTCTTGGTTACTTCTTATATAAAAGCATGAGAGCCCTGAGCATTTCACTGGACATCTTAGGTGGTGGGAAATTCTTTAAGTACAACTTTATGAAAATAATTTGGCAATTTGAATTCATAATCCTAGAAACAAGGAAACAATTGGAAATGTGAACTGAGATCTAGACACAGAGCTGCTTATGACAGCCAACTATTTGCAAAAGCAAAAAAAAAAAAAAATGGGGGGAACATCAGAGATGTCCAAAAATAATAAAAGAAATTTTGCAATATGGAATATTATACATCAATTAAAATAATGTTGACAAAAATTTTTTCTGAAGATTTGGAAAGTGTTCATTCTAGAAAAGATTTCAAATGATTTATCCTAGGATGCAAAAATACAAGAAAGATGCTGTCAAATCAAAAGAAGAAGAAGGGAAAGTAAGAATGGATACATCAACTGGAGTCAGGGATTACTCTAAAAAAATACCTTTTGGCTATGCGTGGGCCACAAATTTAACTCCTAGCTTTCTATCAAGCAACACAGAAAAAAAAAAAATTCTGGACAATGTCCTATTCAGCATCCATATTATAAAAATACCCTTCTTGGAAGAAACACAATTATTCCATATGTGAATTGCTTTGGTAAGTTCTCAGGAAGAAGCCAGAATATAAGATTGTAATAACAAACACAATGGCAAGTTTCCTAGGATGATTTTTACAGTAATTCCCAATAAAAGCTGATGGCAGAAACCTACAACCTCCAGATGGATCCCTTGACCAGATTAAGTCCTGAAACCTAGAGGGCTGAGCCTCTCCAGAACATCAGTTAGTTTCATCTCCCCACCCCATATTAGTGACAGACCCTTCCACCATGAAAAAATCGGAATGGGCATAGCCCAAACACCCCTAAAGAGTGGGAGAAAGATCAAAGGTAATGGTGTAATTATACAGAGAAGGTAGGGTTTAACAAATGAATCTAACTGGTGAATCATTACATTGATATTTCTTTTGGTCTCTAGTATCTTAGAGCAGCTAGAAGTAAAAACTTAAAATTGTGGAATTGTAACCCATACCAAATTCTGAAATCTGTTCTACAACTAATTGTCATGCTGTGCTTTGAAATTTAGTACTTTTCTGTATATATGTTATTTTTCACACACAAGAAAAAAAAGTTGATTGTGATGATAAAAAAAATATTTAAGCCTTCTAGCCTCCTGTATTCTGGGGCAGCTAGAAGGAAAAATCTGAGAGAATGGGATGGTAGCCGATGACAAACTCTGGGATCTGTCCTGTAAATACCTGTTGAAGAGTGCTTTGAAAACTATTGCTTTTTCCTTTCTTTGCTTTGAATACATGATATATTATACAATAAAAAAGTTAAAAAATAAAAAAAAAGCTGATGGCAATTGCACCTGTCAACTCAATCCTACTACAGGGAGCTACTCTAAAACACTGAAGGTTTTTTGTTTTCTGTGAATCTACTTCATCCAGGAGAACATGTCAGAGAAACAGGAGAAGTGAATCAACTTTCAACTAATTTTCCCAGAGAATACAGATATATATTTTTAGTCACAGTTCTCACACAGTTAGTGAATTTGAGGTTGTGTTTCCTGAGAAAGTACCTCAGACCCAACTATCCTAGTTTGACAATTTGAAACAGATTTACCAGAGTAGATAATTAAGAGGCAGGAGTGGAAGGGGTGAAGATGAGACGGCCACTGCTGATAACCAGGAAAGCGCTGGAGGGAATCACGTTAGCGATGGTGACAGGGAGAGTGATGGCATTAGCAATAATGAGAAGACAAACATCTTATTAAGCAACAGAAATGACAGCAGTAATAATTACAGACATATGCAGAATTATCTTTTGTGGTCTGGTTTTGAGTTGCGTTATGTAAAAAACAGCTTTTTGGTCAGCCAACTTAAATTGAATTATTGAACGGAAATCTACATTCCTTCATTGGCATTCCTTCCTGTTAATAAGATTCCAGCCTAAATGAAAAACAAAACAACACTACACACACACACACACACACACACACACACACACACACACACACACACATGAAAACCCTCCAGATTCTTCTGACCTGACAGAAACCCCCCAGGGCGAAGCTGACACCCTGTTTGAAGAGCGCAGAGACCACCGAGTCTGTGTGTAAACCACCCAGCAGCAGGGCTCACCCCAGGGGCTCGGGCAGGCAGGGCGGCTGCTCTCCTTTCAACACAGTCTGGACCTTCTTCAGGGCACAGACACCAGCGGGCAAGAGTGCAGCCCTTTTCAGACCAGCATTATCTCAGGGTAGGTGCTTTTAGCTCCTTTTTTTCTCCAACCACCTTCCCCTACTCCAAAATCAAACATCTTCTGGAAAAGCGCAGGCAGTCTGGACAACGCAGTTTCCTGAAGGATCCTCCAGGAAATACTACTGACAAAGTGTAACTACATGAAACGATTTGTGACATGGGAATTGTATTATGGACAGGTTAAAAGGGGAGGGGAGGGGCATCTGCCAAAGATAAGAACTTGATTTTTAGAAGATTTGATTTGTAATCTGACTCGGATAATAACAAGCCTGCAGGACGAGCGTCCTCCATAGGCTACTATCCAATTATTTTGCCTGTATGAGGAAAACTGCTTTTCTCTCTGTCTTTAATTGTTGGGCTGGGGATGGAGGAATGCAAACAGCTCATTAATGGAGCGTCAAGAAATAAGCTAAAGGCCAGGACACATTCCTGCTTTACCTCAGTGGAAAATTCTGATGGATCCATGAAAGGACCCTGACCCTGACATTGAGGGGAAAAAAAGCACCAGCATTCCACAGTCTGTGGCTGGCTTATTCAACTTAAATCATGATCAGCTTCTGCCTTCAGAATCAGAGACCAAGGGTACATGAATATGAGCCACAGCAATCTACACTATTTGTAGCAAATTCTTCCAATGTTAAGTGAAAAGCGCAGGAAATAAAATGATGTGGACAATAGTGTCACAAACTTGTGAAAAATCGGAACAAGTAAAAAAAGAAAAAACAGAATCCCTCCTGGTGAGGGATTGAGGCAGATACGTAAATATTGTATTCATTTTTCAAATTCCCAATATGAGGATGTAATGGACAAAACAAAAACACTGTTAGAAAATATGAAGACAGCACTTTTTCTGCAGAGCCTTTCTTAGCTCCCTTGAGCCTGTTTTTCCTCCTATACCTCCGAACCAGTCCTTTCCGCTCTTACAGCTGCACCTGTCAGTCTGTATTGTGATCCCTTATTTAAATTACTGTCTCTCCCCCCTAGACAGACTGATCTCCTTTAGTGCAGTGATCATTTCATTTATTTTTTCATTTTGAACTCAGCACTATTCCTGGCACGCAGTTGTTACAAAATAAATGTTTGTTGTTCCAAATGAAACCTTTAGTTGCTAAAATGCTTAAGGCAAGGCTCTGCTGGTGACCAGGCAGCTTTTGAATTTCTTTTCTAAATTGTGTATAGAGGAAAGATGAGGTTGCAAAACGAGACAGTAGTAAAACTAGTATTCTCTGGAACTTAACTATGATACTCTAAGTATAAGCTAGAGATATGAAATAAACTGACGGGCATGTAGGGAAATAACGCGTCCGTTGCTTTGCTTTTATACAATGGGAAATTAGGGGTTTTGCCCTGTGTGAGACATTTACATTGTTTCTAGGACACTGAATGTTGAAATTGGGTAGAGAAAAAGACTGGAATGAGCAACCACTGAGGCACAGCAGAGACACACCATAGTGTAAAAGCCATGGAAGAATCAGATAGCCCAACTTCTTGTCTGGGCAAGAGAAGACAATAAAGCTTTAATAAAAAATTTTGTGTGCACCGCACACAGCCATGAATACTAACCCTACTTACCAATTCCAACCCTAAAATACAATGCATATTTTGGTATAAGTATACTGTAGCAAAACCAAAGTCCCCTAGAAGATACCTTAGTGGTGTATTAGGCTCAAATCCAAACCACAAAAGTTAGAGCTCTATGGCGGGAGAGGCTTTGTGTGCTGCTGCGGGTCTCTCCTCACATCGCAGGCTGCAGGCCTAGACGTCCCACGTGGGAAAGCCTCACAGTCCTGTGCTAGAGAAGGACCTGGATGAAGGAAGAGTGGGGGGAAGAGACGTAGGTGCTTGTGCACAGCTAACCCTTTAAAACCACCATGGTGAGAAATAAAGGGGGAAGGCATTTACAAATTCGTCATAATCTGTGCAAGGACCTCTACAAGAGAAAAGCGATATGAGAGTAATTTTGAAAAAGTTCTTAAAGTGTACCCCTGGGTGATTTGGAAAGACATTTTATATGGCTAACCATAGGAAAGAGATGCACTGAGAATGTCCGAAGTTATGAGGCCACATTAAAGAGTATACGAGAGAAAGAAGACAATAAACTGGACCATATTTTGAAACAGTTTTCACTCCAAGGAGATGCAAAGAATTCTGTGGCTAAGTCAGCCTGGAAACAATGGGAAAGAGAATCTATGATGTTCACAGGAATAAAGGCCTAATAATACCCCAGAGGACATTAACTAGCAGAAAGCATATGTCAGTGCATTTGTTTGATAATATCCATTTGTGCACACTATCTGGCAAAGACCAGCAACAGGCAACAAAATATCTTGATTTTAAAATCAACAGGAAAAAAAAAATCTATGAGCTATTCAAAGAGTAGATATGTATGGTTAGCATAAGATCAAACAGTCATTAATTACAACCTATGCTTCAGAATGACCTCTACGTATATTTTGTTATTTAAAACAGGAGCCACAATAAGAAACTAGCAGCAGGGTGGACAGTTCAGAGCGGAGAGAAAGAAGAATCAAGAAATGCATTGAGAACAAAATAATTATATCAGAAAGGAAGAGCCTAAAGTCAAAGTGAACTGATCTAGGGCAACATTTAGCAGAAATAAAATACATATTTCTAAAACATTTTATTTTTGTGATAAATATTAAAATGTTACTTCTTTTCTTAGTTAATATTCCTCAAACAGTTCATACAGCAAATGGATGTCTGGAATAATATATCATGAAAATCTAAACACTGCTAAAGCAATGCAATTGGTGATAATTAAAATATGACAAAATAGAGCATAGTAAATGAAACTGTGGTGCCACTATGGCTTGAACATTATGTGGCTTCTTGCAATAACATGTAGTAACATGGAGATACTGTGACAAAACTTAAAACAAATTGTTTTATACTGCTGTATATTTTATAACTTTTAAAACAGATTTCCTTGAGTACATTTGACGAGTTTCTAGGATCCTCAGGAAAAAATTACTATTTAACTTTAATTTGCTTTAGCTATTTTTTATTAGTAGTACCTTTATAGGGCTCTGAACAACCTCCAAGTAGAAAAGTATAAGAAAGTGCTTTCACCGCTTATAACTATGAGGCTTTAGAAAACTCTGAATAAAATCCTGCAGAACTGAAGGATACTGCCTGAGAGGTCTTGGTGGTTTACATACTGCCATTGCTTGGTGATTTTTCTAGAAGCCATCGAGTGTACACTGAGTGTGAAATCTAGGAAGAGAATTTATGTATCATATTCTCATACAGGGGAACTGCTAAGTTTCACATGCCCTGATATGCAATTTTGTCTTAAAGGTCCAGCCTCTGTAAACTGAGAGATGGTGAGTCGTGCTGGAAGACCTGGCGCCCCAGGGCTCACTTTCCTAAGTTATCTTTATGCTCAATTTGCCAAAGACCATTTAACTAAGATCCATTCCCCTTGGAAGTATCTGCATCTATTTGAGTATCCTGTCCTTTTCTTGTCACCTCTTTGTTATTTGAGGATTATTTATCCAAATTTCTAAAGGCACATTTTATTTAACATAAATAAATAGTTATAAAAAACATTTAAAAAATAGCTCTTGAAATTGTTTTGTTTAATGAATGATGGATTGTTGTATATGGATTTTCCACTTTATTTACTTTTAAGCACTCTAAGAATTTTTAGAGCCAATCTGTCTTGCCAAAGATTCTTTCTCCAAAGTAATAACTTAAGTTTTACTTTTAGAACAATGCAACACAATTTAGAACAATTTTACACAATGCAAAAAACACTAAAAAGGATTTTCAATGATGGAGAACTGTTTTTGTGATACTTTAAAATACATACTTTTATTAAAATATTTAAATTGATCTAACGTAACAATTTAAAAAATTCATATATCTTTAACATTGAGCTTCCATTAGGGAGAGGGATTAGGGATATATGATAATGACCTAGGGAGTTTTCCAACTACACAGGCTGGCCTTCTCCCCTAGATTCTAGAATTTTGGAAGTGATTTTTTTTAAAAATGTTTTTATTGAGAAATACCCACACATGTACAGTCTTACCATATTATATAATCAATGGCTCACAATATCATCACATAGTTGTACATTCATCACCATAATCATTTTATAGAACATTCGTATCACTCCAGAAAAAAAAATAGAAAGAAAAAAAAAAACTCATACATCCCATACTCCCTACCCCTCCCTCTCAGTGACCCACAGTATTTCAAGCTATCCTATTTTTACCCTTATCTCTCCCTATTATTTATTTATTTTTAAACCTTTTTTTAAACTCATCTTTCCATACCCTAGATGAAAAGAGGGAGGTGATTGATACATTCTCTTCCTTATAGAAAAATGAAAGGAAAAGGAAAAGGAATTTGCCTTTGGCTTCCTACATATTCTTAGCCCTTCATGATCATTCATAAAATATTTTTGAGTTTATTATTTTACTAAGAGTTCCACGTATAAAATCAAGAAATGATTCTGAAGATCATAAATTTGTTGTTAAATGAAGCTCTTACTTGGGGCCCCATCACTGGGGATCAGATAAATATTTCTAATGAATGGGACAAAATGTATTCAAAGACGAGGTGAGAGTTTTGGTTGTTAGCCATTTAAATGTGGAAACGTTCAGGCAAACGTGACCTTGCAGGGTTGAACTGAGCCCGTCTGAAGCAGGGAGGCCAACCTGTGCCTCTGCACACCCAGCCCCGTCCGAACCAGGCAACCTAGCGACTCACCGGCAGGGCAAGATCCGGACAACATCATTAGGCTTGTACCCTTCGATACAAACTGCACAGTTGTCAAAATCGGGCTCTGTTTCCTGCAACAGAGAAAGCACTATCAGCCTACTTTCTTGGCTTAACACTCTTGTGTAAACCCACACAACAGAGACAAGGTGAGCTTGCCTGGAGCAAGGCTTTCAGCAGTCCTGCAGCCAGTTTACTTAATAAATAATTTACCGCACATTGGTCTCATTCCTTCCAACCTCTACTTTTTTTGTTTCTGGGTCCCTGCAAGTGCTTTTGTGAGGAAACAATTTTCTACTGTACCTTTACTAATAATGTAATTTCTTCTAGTTAGCGTGACATGCATGAAAACATCAAGGATGAGAAATAATATAAATGGAGACTGGCCTGAATGATATTTGATCTATTCATTCCCCTGGAATCCAGTATATAGGACTCTAAAATAATGGTTCTATTTCTTTTTCAAGTACCTAGACCTTTTTCAGTGCCCTAAAACATGCTACTTATGTAGTAGACCTTGCACTTTTTAAATTCTCTCATTGATGGGGGGGGGGGGAGGAAGTAACAACAAAAATGTACTTTAAATACAGTAATGCTTTTAAATGAATTTTATCTTATTAAGCCTGTGAGCACTTTTATATAGTTGAAAAGTAGTGGCACATAATTTGTAAGACAATTTAATTATTCAGACCAGAGACAACACTTGGTGTACATGTAGAGTTGTGAGTCGCTTACAATGTCCCATGGAGTACAAAGCCTGTGTGCTGAAATCCACTGTTCTCAAACTCCTGGGAATACGTGAGACCTTCACAGACCTGTGGTCCTGAACTGCACCGCTTCATCCCTCCTCAAGATTTGCTTCTGCTTTTGGCCTTACGCCCTCATTCTACAAGGAGGGGGCTTGTTGCATTGACTTTAGGGTTCTAGATTCTAGATTTCAGAGGGATTGAATATGCTCCCTGCATTTGTTTACAGTGAGTGGGAGGACATGCTCAGCATATAGCTCTGACTTCTTTCTGAAGATTCCTGGAGAAGCTTTTTCAGTGTCATACCAGGAACAACCATTTGTTTTTATCTCGTGGGATACTGGAACAAGGTGATGAAATATTCGAATAATGAGTATTGTTTCTTTCTTTGCATTGGCTGTTAGGAAGAACCAGCCTAAACTTGGGACCCACTTGTGTTCAACAGTTCATGTAATGCATTTGTGTACTAATTTTATTCTGGCTTCATCTCTTTTTCCTATGCTAGCTTTTCAGTTCCTCATATCTCCTATCCAACTATCTTTGTTGTCCTATGGTATGCATTTTACAAATTGCTTTAAACTCTAATAAAGAAGGGATGATAACAGACACTGCTAGACGTGTGTTCCCTTTTCCCATCCTTACTCTTCTTTCACCCTGAGTGCCAGAAAAGACGGGAGCTTCTTTGAATAGCTCCTCTTCCGGAAGAAAAGAGGGCTGTTACCTTGTCACCCTTCTTGATGGTCCTGACCTGGAGCTTGCTGATGGCTTTCTTTGCTGCATCTCCCAGTCGGCGCTGCAAAACCAAAAGCTGCATGTTATTAACAAGGTTGTGTAATTCTGGACTTTATAACTCATGTCATTTCATAAACCGGAGCAATTATGTCTGAAATCATGCAGAAGTGGCATGAATGTAAACGATAATGGCTGAAAGAGATGGGGAGAGTGTTTATTCAAAGAGGCTATAATTAATCAAGTTTTATAAAAGAGCTTTGCCATAGGGAGAAGTTCCTTGTGCTTTATACTGAGCAACTGGCAGTTGAAATAGAAAGATCCTGCTCTTCAGTGACTCCAGGCACAGATCTACACAAACCAGAATCTCACACACACACACACACACACACACACACACACACACACACAGCCAAAGGGAATTTAGTAATTAGTCAGTTAATTTATGACTTGGAGATAGAGGAGATAAATTTCTCCTATTTTTCGCAATCAGGTTTATTGTTCACATATTCCTTTCAATTTGCTTTTATAGACCCAATCTAAGATTAAATTTAGTCTGTACGTCTCCATCATATCACAATCTTACATGCCAATTAAACCTCCTCTGTGCATGTGTATGCATGAATATCTCAGAAAATTAAAGCATACATGCTTAGTCTAATACATAATTTTAAAACAAATACCTGTGTAACCACCACCACCCCCATATTAAAAAATAGTATCTCATACCCTCCATTTTTAATAGATAAGATTCATATCTTCCTGAGCCTTGCAATAATGCAATGAGAAGGCAATAAGGAAGCATGGAAGAAGATGAGGAGAGAATTAGTTTTTTGGGGGGGAGGAGGTGCATGGTCCAGGAATCAAATCCAGGTCTCTGGATGGAAAGTGAGCATTCTACCACTAAATGAGAATTAAGTTTTGATCTGTCAAGTTAAGAATGGCTTGCTTGTCATTTTCTACCTGCTTTATCTCCTTCTTTGGCAAGATATTTCTGGTCTGTAATAGATGTGTATTTTGAGCAGTGAAATGTATCTGATGGAGTAAATTTAACAGCGCTAACATTTAAACACTGAATATTAATTTGCTTTCACTAATTTTTTTCCTTTTGGAAATAATACTCAAGCTTCTTTACTTTCTTTAAAATAGTAAACGACATACTAGTGAACAGTTAATATTTTCTCTTTACCATTTTAAAGCTTTATGTGTAGTAACACCTTCACCTTGACAACAACCTAATGAAAAAGGTAAATTATCACCTACATCTTTAGCAACCAACCAATCACCCAATGAACCAACCAGATATACTACTAGCCCACTAACAAATGATATCTAGTTGAGGAAATTTCCAAACTAAATGTGTAAAATGCAGCCTGGCTTTTCCTTACAGCTTATAGTAAAATGTGAGAGGAAAGGGATAAGCTGAGAACTGAACTTTTGGGCACAAAAAACCCAGAAATTGTTAGTCTGGAAAATTCTGGGCTTCCAGAATTCTGGGCTAGTGCTCCACATGAGAATTTAACTAAACATGGAACCAGTCAGCCAAGCCAGAACAAGCCAGGCTTGGAGATGTAGTTATCCAGAAAGGAACTGTGGAAAGTCCAATTGTCTGATGGTTTTGACCCCAGTATGCTGCATGCTAAGCCAACAATTTTTCTGTGAGATCTGCATGAATGGAAAGATAGCCAGTCTGGACTAAAAGGGACAGATTAAAGGAAAATTGACTGCAAAGGCAGAACAATGAAAGTTGAGGTTTAGAGCTGAGATATCTCAGGCCAGGTGAGTGAAACCACCTATGCATGTGGAGAGGGTGAGTTTGCCCCAGAGACAGAGGGTGGGCTTTCCACCTCATTATTCATGAAGAATGTTGCTGCCTGAGGCCTCAGGGGTGTGGAGCACATTCCCTGGGATTGGGGAGAGACTTGCCATCATCCCACTGTCTTGAAGGAGTTGAGCCTCTGCCCCAGAGATTGCAGAGAGTCCAGGTGCTACTAAGATGTTTGGGATGGGTGGGGTCAAGAAAAGGTGGTCTCTCCAATGCTCCCCAATGTTGTAACCCTCACCCCAGTGTTTGGAGTGAGCAGGGCTGCTATAAGCCCTTGGAGAGTATGGGACAGCCACTTTCTAAAGCCCCAAAGATGCATGACTCTCAGATTTTAAAATCTAATGGAGCTTGTCCTAAAGGTTTTTAGAACTGTTTGGGCTCTTTGACCCCTGTTTTTCTTCCAATTTCTCCCTATGGCAATGAGGAGTTTATCCTATGAGTGTCCTTCCTTTGTATATAAGAAGCAGATAACTTACTCTGAGTTTCACAAGTCCAGAGCCAGAGGAGAATTTTGCCTTAGGACAGACAATGCCTGTAACTGACTTCGATGAGGTTATGTACTGTTTTTGACTTTGTATTGTGTTTGTATTGTTATTGAAATCATTTAAGGCTTTTCTGATTTTTTTATGGAATGAATGTATTTTGTATATAGAAAGAACATGTCTTTTTAAGGGGTCTGGAGGGTGAAATGTACTGGTTTGAAACTGTTATATACCCCAGAAAAGCCATGTTTTTCTAATCCATTCTTGTAGATTAGAAAATTCAGACTTGTTGTGGGTGGGACCTTTTGATTAGGTTGTTTCCATGGAGATGTGACCCACCCAATTCAAAGTGGGCCTTAACTCTTTCTGGAGTCCTTTAGGAGAGTGAGCCAAGAGAGTTTAGAGAAAAGAAAACATCCCAGGAGAAGCCAGAAGGACCCACAGGAGCTGAGAGAGCCATTTTGAAACAACCTAGGAGAAAAGGGCCAGCAGATGTCCCCATGTGCCTTCCCATATGACAAAGGAACCCCAGGTGCCACCAGCCTTTCTTCAGAGTCAAGGTGTCTTTCTCTGGATACCTTCATTTGGACATTTTCATGGCCTTAGAACTGTAAATTTTTAACCTAATAAATCCCCTTTGTAAAATCCAATGCATTTCCAGAATATTGCATTCTGGCAGCTTTAGCAAACTGAAACACTATCATGTGGCACCTCCCTAAGCACAGAGCAGTTCAAAGTAAATACCAAATGGAAAAGGAGATGTTCTTCTTTTTAGTTCTTGTCTTTTGTCAAACTTTGCCCATGGTTTCTAAAATAATACTGATATTTTTAATAGAAGAGCAAACTTTGGCTGTTTTCTCAAAGGACACATACACTTGAGATTTATGAAGAAGTCCATGGAGAAGCTGGCAAACTAAGGTAGGAGGAAAAATAAGAAGAGCCTATAATGATAAATACCAAGGCGAAACATGGGAGCAGGAGGAAAAGAAAAGAATTAAAGATGAAGTTAAACATGACAGAATACGCTTCCCTCTCTTCTTCTTTCAGTTATTGTCTATCACCCTTTGGATCTCAACTTAAGCCATTTCTTCAAGGAGCCTTTTGTAAATCTCTCCCAGGAGAGTGCCTTTGGTCTACACCCTCCTAGCACTTTGTATCTCTGCTTCACAGCACTGTCAAAACAATTGCAATTTGACATTTATTTTTATGATTATTGAATCAATCCCTGTTACATTTCCCTCAACTAAACTTTCTGAGGACAAGACTGGGTTTATGTGACTTCCCATGGAGTGACTGGCATCAAGAATAAAGCTGGCTGCAATAACTGGCTTTTGGCCATTCTACAAATATTCTTTGATCACCTGTTCTCTGCTATAGGTTCTGGAGGAAAGGTAGTGAAAACATACACACAAATCCTTGTCCTCTATGAGTTTACAATCTAAGTGGAAGTCCATAAACAGCTGATGAGTGAATACAAACTTAAGGCAACAGATTTTTTATTTTGAGCATGGAAAACAACTTGAGAAATTTAGCCAGTTGGGAAAATTTATGGACAAATTGTAAGTACTACATGTGATAGCATAAACAGAGTTGTGGTCCTGGCCTGGTCAAAACTACCCAGGCTGACCTAACAGTTGCTTTCTGTAGAAGTAGTCTAGAGCAAGGATTGAAGGACATTGAGAAAGGGTTACTAATTGCTGAGAGTGAAGCCAGAAATCGTCATAATATTATAAAGTAAACAAGTGTTGATTGTTTTTAAGTCAAAAATTCAGCTATCTTTATAATTATGGTTAATTGGCAATATATACTATTTGGCCCCAATTTGATCTCTTCAATTATTGATTTTATTCTCAAAGGCTGAATAGAGTAATTAAGTGGCAAAACTTATTTTCAAACAATAGTCACAGATTATACTCAAAGGAAGAACAACTTTTATTCAAAGAAGGTGAACCAGCAATAATATTTTCAAAATTTAATTTCCTTGAACACAATTCTATAGCAAACCAAATGTACCCTTCTTCAATGTGAGCATATAAGTAAATCTAAAGACTACTTTGGCCATGTATTGGACTTTATTTTTGGCTATATCTCAATAAAATAATATGGGTTTTAAAACTAACCCCTTTGTCTACTAGCAGGAACAAAACTCTTTCAATGCCTTTTTAAGAGGAAACACATAGGATGCATGGGTGGTTTGATGATAGAATGCTCACCTGCTATGCAAGACACCTGGGTTTGATTCCCAGACCATGCATCCCCCTGCCCCCCCCCCCCCCAGAAAAAAGGAAATACATGCCACCTTTACAAATAAAAAGACAGAATTAAAGGGAACGTCCATTGGGGAACTATAAAGCAAACTGATGTTAAGGTATCTGGGATTAGGGCTAACAGCAGAGTTAATGGTTAGGGAATTGGAAAGACAAATCCCATTCCTGGCATTCTGACAGCTGCTAGCGGGTGGTGGTTAAAGGATTCAGCACAAGATAAAGTCATTTGGGAGAAAGGCTTCCCAAATGAGAAAAAAGAAAAGAAAACTGAAAACTCTTTGAGAGAGTAGAGCAAAAGAGAAAATGACAAAGTCCTCATCAACATCAGAAATAGGTTATGTTTTCTTTAATCATTCTCAAAAACAGGATAAATATATCCCTTTGATCCAAGCCTTATACCATAGTTATTGATAGAGAATACAATATCTTTTATGAGAAGGATAGCATTTGGCAGTGGCAGATAAAGGATATTAAATAGTCTCCCCTGCCAAGCATGCAGAAAACTCAGCTTCTGATATATACATCACATATACATATATGAATGTTTATGGGACCATGTAGTGTTAGATCTTCTGACAAAATTCTGGATTAACAAAATAAGGAAAAAGGCCCCATAAAAATGATTAAAATATTATGTCCACTTACATGTACTCAAATTGTATAAT
Organism: Tamandua tetradactyla; assembly: GCF_023851605.1. NCBI lineage: Eukaryota > Metazoa > Chordata > Mammalia > Pilosa > Myrmecophagidae > Tamandua > Tamandua tetradactyla. The sequence continues at coordinate 26,967,332 of NC_135348.1, read as the reverse complement.
TCTTTTTAAGTGACATGAAAACCACACATAGGAATACTGATTTCTGATTTAAAAAAAATGTTTGCCCTCCTTTCAACAATTTTCAAACTAGTATTATTGGATTTCCAAATGGCACAATAAAGAGATAATGGGTAAAAATATAAACATTCTCAATGAAATGGTCCAGGTAAAATGGTTGGTCCATTCTCTCTCGAGGTTTTAACAGCATCCAATATAAAGGGGAGGGAAAACTATAAGCTCTGCTCCAACTGCATTTTGTCCATAGCCCACACAGCATCTAGATATTGGCAAAGAAGATTCCTCCCTTTGTAGCTTTCAGAAATGTGGAATAAAGTGATGCTAATGGGAAGAGTCAGGGATCACTGCAGTCTTGTGTGGACTTTTGTTTTGGTTAGGGAGTCATTCCCCTTTTCCAGGGTGGCCACATGGATTTTCTCTAACCCAACCAGAACTGAATCATGCTTTTCACAAGATGTCAGGGATATCTTGGTTAAAGATAATTAGCTTTTCTTATCAATTAGACTTGAACAGACATAAGAAAATATAGATACCAAGGTAATTGGTTTTTTTTTTTACCAACAGTGAAGATAAATTTCTTTTCAGAAAATAAATACAGAACCATTTAGTAAAAGTTGAAGTCCTAAGTATATGCCAACAAGGAAGTCAAACAATGATGGACCCCAGTGATTCTCTAAATGTTCAAGAAACTGCAGAAGAATAAGTCTCCTTCCCTGTCCCCTCCTCTACATTATAAAGAGAAATGCAGTAAAGGTGACAAAAACTAGGAACATAAGGATGCTGAATCAATTCTCAAAACTAAGTCTATGTTTTCTCTTGTTTCAGTTGACTGGATGATTCTGTGTCATATTTGCTCCTTTTCATGTAATAGATATCTTTATTTTTTATGATCATTATCATCCTCACCATCATCAAGCAGAAAACTAACTGTCCTTGTGTTCTAGGTGAAGGGAGGCCACTGTAAAAGCAAACCGAGCTGGTTGCAGTTGTCTGGAGCTGCACATGGCTGTGGGTGACTCGGATATTCCCCTCACTCGTTCTAAAACATAAGAAGCTCCTTCCAGGCCTGGTGGATATGAAGAGAGAAAATCATCCTAGAGCCGGTCCAGTTCATTTCTATAATGCAGATCACCACTCCACAAATCCGGACAAATGGATAAAAGAAGTAGGTTGACCATTCTGATGGTTTTGATGACCTCCGCAGGGACGGATTAAAGCTCTTTGTGCACACACATGATGCACAGATGTCGGGGTCATTTTTGTAGGAGGTGCAGAGGAGACGGCAGTGATTTGGAAGTTAAAAGGTCCAGCTTCCTGTCCTACTTCTGCCACTAACTGTGTGAAGTCACTTAGATGTTCTGGGTTTGCATTCCTTTACAGTTAAAATAAAGTCTGTAAAGTGATGCCATTTCCAGCTTGCACAGTTCATGATCTTCATCCACGCAGAACAGAGCTAGGAGGCAAATGCCTATGAGACTTGAGTTATCTAAAAGAGCAGATCAATGGCTAATTACCTCCCTGAACACTTCATGGACACAACATGTACTGTGCCTTCCTGTCCCCCTGTGGGGCTTGCACTTTCTCCCGGAGCAATATCAGAGACTATTTTGGTTCTCATTCTTCAGGGGGTGGAAGCATCTCTGCCCACAGATTCCTTTGGTAGCTGATGCTTGACACATTCTTTTCTCTTTCCCTCTGAAGTTCTCAATTTCATGACTTTTCTTTAGCTTGAGCACCAATAGGTGCAAAAGAAGTCAAAGGAACATGCGCCATGTGCATGCAAATAATAGGAAAACGTGTTCTCAGAGCAAATAATAGGAAAGGATGCTCTCAGAGAGAGGTAACTCTTGGTTTTTCAAAGAAAATGTTGTTGAATACCATTATCAAAAAACAAAACAACACAACTCTAGCATCCATGAATGAGCTTCAAAGGCAATATTATTTATGAAAAATAAAATAAAAAAGAGCCCTACTTAGTTTATCTCATCTGCCCACATTTGAAATAGTCACTCTGTACTGGGAGTCCTGTGGTTTTCATGACACAGACTCAGTCCTTTTGTCCAAGATGGAATATCCTAGGAGACGGTGGGACAGTGTCCTAGAGCATCGTCAGAAGATGGATTTTACCTGCCACTGCCGTGCAAAAATGCTGCCTTCTGGGCTTGCTTTGCCTGCTGTAGAGTTTTTATAAGCAGGATAAGAATCAGTGAAAGGCAGGTGAGTGGCACGTCTAGGAAATATGAGCCACTTGCCTCTTTAAGTCCCCAGAAAGTCCATAGTGCACGCTGGTGTTCAGGGTCAGTGAGTGTGCATATGCCTGGCCTTGCACCTCAAAGGTCAAGAAGTCATTAGATGGTAAGGCTTGAAAAGGGATGGGCTGAATGAAGACACATCCTCAGCACACTCCACGAAACACTCTGAAGTGGGGAATATTAAAACTGGATACTAAATAAGACTAAAAAAGTGCCCCTTTACATCTAAAGCTAAAAGGGGCCGAGGTTTAAAAAGCAGAATGGTCAGGAGTTTCTCGTTTTTACTACTCTGACTGAGGTGGGAACTGGCAGCCCTGCCCTTTGGTTAAGTCTCTCCATATTTCAGGAGTATCTCAGTTCGGTCCGGTGGAAATCACTTTGTCTGGCTGCATGCTTTTGGGAAAAAAAATCTCAACATTTCTATCCCTCAAATTCATCATACCTAATGTCCCTTTAAGTTCTAAAAACTAAGAAGCTGAGATCGGGCAATCAGCATTTTCAAATACATCTGTAGAATTATGGCCTGTTGCCTTCTGCCTCCCAATTCCTATCGCTGTCATTTCCCACCTGCAGCCCAGCTGGGTACATGGGTCTTACAGTGATCTGAGAGGGTCCAGGTTATGCTAAAATCTGGAAGTCCACACTGGGGACATCCACAGACCATTTTCTTAGATTAACTCATTCAGAGGCATCACCAGGGCATTTGTCATGGTTTTTAAAAATCATCATGATGTGTGTTCCATGGCCAGAAAAACGTTTTCTCTTAATTCTTATGGGGACTTTCCTTCTCTTAAAAGAAAGCCATAGCTTGCAACTTCTCTTCCCATACCAGTTTGGAGAATGAGTGATATAAAATCCTCCTTCACCTAAGTACCATTCCTTCAACTTCCTTTCCTGAACCTGCTCGCTCTGCTCCATCTTGCTTGATTGCCCTTGCTATCTTTTTGGTTTAGGTTCTGTTCTTGTCACCAAATGCACCTGCATTCTTAATCCATTGGATTGTCCTTTTGCCTAACAACGTTGCCCAAGACTGATTTTCCCTTGCACCAAAGCCAAAGTTAGGTATAAACACTATTCAGCAGTTTTTTATTGTGGTGATACTCATTATGTATATTTATAACAAAATTTGCCATTTTAGCTATTTTGTAGTGTACAATTCAGTGGTATGAATTGCATTCCCAATGTTGTGCTTCCATCATATTATTCTGTTACCAAAGCTTTTTCATCACCCACAACAGAAACTCTGTACCTATTAAATAATAATTCCCCATTCTCCCTCCTCTCAGCCCCTGGTAACCTCTAATCTACTTTCTGTGTCCCTGACTTTTCTTGTTCCAGATATTTAACCCTGTTCACTTTTAATTGGTTCCAGCTCCTAAAACCCCAGCTTGCAGCACATTCTAGTCACTCATCTAACTCTCTGGGGGAGTCAGGTTTGTATCTGGATTTATGTCTGATTATGTAACAGAGCATTCTGGACTTGGTCAGAGATGAGACTCCTTTGGACCAGAATGTGACATCAGGAAAAGTGGGTCCTGCGTGTACTCTGAGCAGACCTGTATCCTACGCCATATGGGATACTTGGACAGGCCCTTAAGGGTCACAGAGCTTGTTCAGGAATGGGAAACAGGAGCGCAGCCACCTCCATGAGCTCTGTGAAGAGAGGTGAGACAATCACCACTAGGACTCAGAACATACAGGTGATCTGGTAGACCAAAGCCTCCAAAGGAGATTGCATGGCAAGACAAGACAATAGGGCTATGCACAACAAAGTATTACAAGTGAAGAAGAGGGCTGCAAAGCAGTTGACACTGATGAGAGGAGTGGTGGAACCACATGGAATCTGAGGCTGTACTTGGTCTTGTGCAAACCAGGTCTCCCTCCTTCTGTTTCTCCAAGAGCCTGTGTGCACTAGAAGGCAAGGGGCAAGTCAAGGAGAGAACAGTATCAGACAGTGATAAGAACTGGGAAGAAAATGAAACAAATCGATAAAATAATATGACAGAGGGAGAGACTGGAGAGGGGACAAGGCCACATGAGAACAACCCAACTTCAGTCTTCACTCTTCTCCTGCAATACCCACTCTCTAGCTGAGATCACCTTGTTGTGATGATTTAAATAGTATCCACACACTGCTGACCCCCATATTTCCATCTCCAGCTATGTCTCCTGAGCACCAGTCTTACATATCAAAATATCTACTAGATATCTCTGCTTGGATATGTAATAGGCTTCTAATATTTAACAGTTTCAAGCCCAAATTCTTGATTCCCCAACCCTAATCCATGTCTCTTTCTTCTGTCTTTCTCATCTCCAGAAATGCCATGAAAATTGACCCAAATGTATCTTGATTCTTTCTTGTCTCTCACATATACTGTGACCACATGATTTATCATTCTAAATGGAAAAAAAGTTTGAGAGCAAAATGGGGAGCTACTAATACTTAGGCTGGTACACCTGGGATAAACTGGGATATATTCTTTATATCTTATACCTAATCCATAGCATCTAAAATATTGCCCTGATCTGACTGCATTTTACTTTCTCCACCTCATTCGCTGTAGGCCAAGCCTGTCACTCTCACCTGCACTCCTGGAGTAACCCCTGAGTGCCATCTGTCTGCTCTCACATGTACTGCCTGTTGAGACCACTAGAACATGAACTAAGTGAGGGCAGAGTCAATTCTCCACCTTGCAGCAAAGTGTGGAAAATAAATTCTTGTGTATACACACAGAAACTTCTAGAGGTATGCAAACTGAAGTGTCAAGAGTGGTTGTCTAGGAGAGCTGGAAGAAGGGATGGAAGTTAATAGAGGGAGTTTGGAGTGGGAAGAGAACTTACTCTTAAATGCACACCCTTCTATTTTGCCTATTTTCTTTTATCTTGCCTATTTTCTATATGCATACATTATTATTAGTAATTTAAAAATAGTGCCACATGAAAGAAGATTTTCCAAGAAAGCCATATAAATATTTATATGCTTTATAAATATATACATTTATATGCCCTTCTTTACTCGTAACTCTGGAGAAAAGAGGGAGAAAAGATCCCATTTGTACACAAAGTATGCCACCTCAGCTAACAAGCCCGTATTTGGATTTAACCACATGTGAGTTATGCAAGAATTACACTATTTACATTATTTTTAAAAATAATGTAAATAAACTATGTTCCAAAAATTGCCTCATCCATTAAAGATGATTCAGCTAATAATCCTTTAATTAATATGCCATACATTTTCTTATTTGACCCTCACAGCAAGGCCTACGAGTGAGATGAACATATCATCATTCTCACTTTACATGGGAGGGAAGCAAGTCATAGAAAGGATAAGTAACTTGCCCAAGGTCACATCAGGAACTTCCAGAGCAAAGATTTGACTCTAGAACCAGGTGATTCCAAAGTTGGTGCCTGCAACGACCACTCTCCACCAGACTTATCTTGGGGTACGCACTTTAGAAAACATGACCCACCTGCCAACACCCCTTGTCCACTTTCAGTGGTAGCCTCATTTTCCATGCCACAATCTAAAAGGCCATGCTGTACAGCTACTAATGCAAAGGACAACTCGCATATCTTACTCCACGGAAAAACTGCATGGAAATGAGGGTCTCCAGGTAGAGTGTGACATGAAAGGGGCGATGAGCATGTGTGCTGGTGACTTTTTTCATTGTGATCTGTACAAAGCCAAGCAGTTTCTGAGGGAAGTGCTCCTCTGCTAATTCAAGTCCAGTCTCCCTCTCACATACTTGAAAAGTTGGATATTTGCCAATATAAATTTAATGGCTTTGATATTCCATTTCAGGCTGGGAGCCTACATCTAACCTGAGAGTCACTCTTATTGAACTGCCAATAATGCTGTCATAAAAATAAGTGATTTAAGTTAAACGAAAACTTATTGCAGATATAGCTTGCACAGCTGTACCTTTCTATTGAATGGGATGCAACGCTGCCCATCAAAAGAGAAATATTTTTCTAAGGGAAATCATATGCTTTTATTCCATCTATCAGAAGGGTAAAATATGGTATCCATTTTGGTAAGAAAACAGTGCTAACTTTTAACATGATCTTATTTCACTGAGTGGTTCTAAGGGTGACAACCCATAATTCAGGGGAAATTAATAAAATGGGAGCAGAATAAAAATTTAAATCACGTCCATTCCACTAACTTCCAATTTGTTCTTCACACATACTTCACAGAATAGGCATATCTCTAGATAGTCATCTAAGATATATCTACCTACACAAAGTGAAATGGTGACTGAAATTATTACTCAATAAATTCCAGCTTAAAATTTCATCCTTGGCTCAACTGCCTAATGATGGCTTAAATCGTCTATTGACTCAAAAATATAGACATGCCATTTCTACTTATCATTGTTTTATTAGCTGGGTGGGTATCTTTAAAATAACTGATTTTTTAAAAATTAATTAATTTATTTTTTTTGGCATCGGCAGGCTCCAGGAATCGAACCCAGGTCTCTGGCATGGCAGGTGAGAATTCTGCCACTGAGCCACCATTGTATTGCCCCAAATAACTGATTTTAACATTTACAATTTCTTCATCTGTAACCTCACAGGAAACACTGGAACTGAATACATTAGTTCTAAGTCCATTTTCTGTGCTTTGTGTCTAACACGTATTATTGATCACTTATGTTCCAGAATATTCAATGAAAGTGGCAATTGGATTATAATAATGGATACCATTCAATGAGTGCTTAATAAGTTATTACCAATATGCTTTTTGAAAAATAATACTACTTTAACACATTCAATCCTCGCTATAACCATAACAGGAAGGTATATTTCTATTTAATGCAGAAAATTTAAATACAAAGAAGTTAAATAGCTTGCCCAGTTTTGGTAAGTGGTGGGACCTGACTATGTAGCTGCTAAAACTAATATTTTCAAAGATTAACTAATGATAGGAGGAAATATTCAGCAGTTAATACAAAGTAGAACACAAAACTTGTATGCATATGTGTTTTCATCTCATATTGACACCAATTTAATGGATATATATATATATATATATATATATAAGAAGTTATAAAAACTGAAAGACAATGTACTCAATTATTAATGATTCTGTGGGGTTACGAATGGATGATTTCACTATTCTGATATTTTTCAATGATTTCCAAAATTTCTTAGAAATGAACATACACTTTGAGAATCAGAAAAGGGCAATAGCAATGTATTAAAAAAATTGTTGCAGAAGCCATAAATATTTAAACAGAACAAATGCCAGAAAATAAATAGAAAAAGCCAAAGAGCCATTACCCTAAAACGAACAACTCAAAGCTTATTGGTTTACAAAAAATTTCAGTGAGTAAGAATCAGGTAACTCCAGTGCTATTTAAAAATGCAAAACTGTCCGACAGCACTTTCCATGATAATAGAAATGTCTTACACATGCACTGCTAATATGGTAGCTATTAGTCACTTGAAATGTGGTTAGTGCCACTGAGGAACAGAATTTTAAATTTTCTTTAATGTCTAATTAATTCAAATTTACATAGTTACGCATGGCTAGTGACTACCATGTCGGACAGCGCAGATCTAGACTACAGAAAATCAAGCAAAGTTTTGAAATTCTTCTCCTAGAGCTAGTATAATCATTGACTAAATATGATAAGAACATGAACTATAGACAAATGTCACATATGAATGTCAAGGTAAAAAGTTCTAAATAAAATACTAATGATTACAACTTAGCACATATTAAAGGAATATTATTGTACATACTGGGCATTCTGGATGGTTAAATGTTGGGAAATCCACTAACATAATTCATTGATATTAACAGATCAAAACAGAAAATTACTATAGCTGTTGAAAAGGTGTTCAAAACATTAAACATCTACTCTTGATTCAAAACTTGTAATTTTTTATTTTTAGGGGGGGTGCATGGTCCAGGAATTGAACCTGTGTCTACCACATGGAAGGCAAACATTCTACCACTGAATTGATTCAAAACTTTTAATAAAATGGCACAAAATGTACACATCCTCAACACGATAAAATATATATCTCAACCTCAAAGACAGATTATGAGGAAATAACAAAATGGGGGAAATAAGAAAAACAATTCCATTAAATTCAGAATTAAAAGAAATATGTTAACTATAACCACTATTACTTAAGATTTTCCTGGAGGCATTATAAGAAAAAGAAATTATGCAACAGAAAAAAAGAAGTTTAAAATCTGAAACAATTACCACAAACTGTGGTTATTATTAATATAATCCTGATAAACTAAAATAAACAGTCACAAATGTTACTGTGTAATGATTAAGAGCATAGACTCTGGAGTCCTGCTGCTGGTTCAAACTCTGCCACCACTAATAACTAGCTGTGTGGCCTTAGGCAAGTTACTTAACATATCTGTGCTCTGTTTCCTCTGAAAAATGGGACAATATAATGATCTATGATAGAGTTGCTAAGGGGATTGAGTATGTAAATACATATATATATACAGATCTTGGAACATGCCTTCATATAATAAATACTATAAATTATTATTATTATGGTAATAATAACAAGGTAGTCAGGTACAAAATTAACATATAAAATCAAAAGCCTTCTTATATGAAAAAGAGAATGTCACTCGTAATAGCAACACAATGATTAAATTCCTAGAAATAAATGTAAGAAGAATGTACAAGATTCTATATGAATATTTTTAAATGCTGCTAGGGAATTGTAACCAAGACATTATACAAGGAGTTAATGATGGGAAGGGGGTGGTAACTCTGTATTTTCTGCATGGTTTTTGGTAAACCTATAACTTCTCTAATAAAAAATATATTAAAAATGCTACTGGGGACAAAAACACAAGTTGAATAAAGAGAAAAATACATATTATACTTGGGTGGGGAGATTCAGCATTACAAAGTTATAAATCACTTCTACATTATTCTGGACATTCAATTCTGTCATAAGTAAAATAATTAAATATTATAAATGGCATAAGTTGGGTCTGGATTCATATAAAGTTAAACAGAGTGAAAAATCACCTGAAAACCTAGAGCAGTAAAGGAACATTAGCATAACAAACATGAAATATTTCAACACTAGAGTACTTGAAATAGTATGTTACCTCCAGCCTCTCCGTTACACCTTAACTAAACAGGTGATATCTATTTAATGCATAAGAATAGATGCTCCTTTTATCCAACTTACCGACAGATGAGTAAAACAAATGGATTAAAAATAAATAAATAATAGGGGAACAAATGTTAAAATAAAAATTAAAAAAAAATCCAGCACTTAAAGAAAATAAGGCGTCATTAGTATCAATTCCCCTTTATCTTCTGAAAAAAAATAGTATGTTACTGGCATATGAATACACAGATAGACTAATGGTATAGTTTAGGGAGAGAGAGAAATAGAACCAGACACATATAGGATTTTAACACATGCTAAACGGGACAGTGTATAGCAGATGAGTTATTCAACAAATACCACCAGTTACACAAACTGGTAGGTCATCTGAAGAAAAATCATGTCTACAGCATTCTCTACTGTGAAATAAATTCTCTATAGATTAAAGATTAAACCATGAATGTGAAATAAAAAGTAAAGGATGAAAACATGAATGTTTTTCTATAGCTTTGATCTGGAGGAGATAATGTACAAAACTCAGGAGCCATATAGAAGGATTGATAAATTTAGTTGCATGAAAACCAAAAATTTCTGCCTGGCAAAAAACACCATAGATAAAATAAAAGATAATGAACTAGGGAAAAATTGAATCTCTTCACAAAAAGGGTTAATTTTCTTGACCTAAAAGAAGATACTTATACAGCAATAAGAAAATGACCAACAACTCATTTGAGAAGTGGTCAAACAATATAAGCAGATAATTTATAGAAGAAAAAAATCCATATTTTCTACATAGTTGAAAAGATACTCAACATTGTAGTAAGAAAAAAATGAGACACCATCTTTAATCAATCAAATGGCAAACACCAAAAAACTATTATCTTTTTGGTGAGGAAATGGGTATAGAGTAATTTTCATATATACTGATTAATGTGTAAATTGTAGCAGATAATTTAGCAGTATCTATCACAGTTTAAAGGATACATTTTGTTGCCCAACAATGAAACCTCGGGTTTCCCCTTACAGTACTCACGAAAGCACTAAGTGTCATGTGTACATGTGGTTTTTTTTTTTGGTAAGAGAGAAAATGGCCATCAATAGGAGACCAGTTAAATAAACATGACATATCCAGACAACCAAATGCTATGCAGTCATTAGATACAAGATGCTTGGTTTGTGTGTTAATATAGACTAATCTCTAAAACAATCTCCAAGATTAAGTGAGAAAGAGGAACACGGAATTAAGTGTGCTACCATTTGATTAAAAAAATATATATATATATATATGTAAATAAATGTGTTTGTAAGAGCGTAAAATATCCCCGGAAGAGGGGACATTCTGGAGAGACACCAGGGGTCTGAGGGACGGAAACAGGAAGGCACCTACCTTTTATTATATATCAATTTGCACCTTTTACATTATATGCCATGTGTATATACTATCTCTTAAAAAATTTATTGTTTTTAAAAATAGCTTTTAATTTTTATCTCCTTTCTTCTATTCACAAGTAGGAAATCCTGGCTCTTTCCAAATCACATCGACATTCAGCATAATCTCAGCCCACTTCCCCCTTTCCCCTTTATTATTCAACTACTTAAACAAATAATCCTCTAAACAAATGAGCAATAGGTGTGTGGGACAGGGCGCCTCCATTTCACACAACAATACTAGTTTTGTATTCAGAAAACATCGGAAAAACTATAAAGCGAATGTCCACGGGGTTTATCTTGAGTGGGGGTATAATAAACAATTTTGTTTTTGTCTTGGTATTTCCTGGAATTTCCAAAGTTTATAAAACAACATGTAGCACTTTGCAATAAATTGTATTTTTTTTTTTAAGTTCGCCACTCACCTGGTTCCTGTCCCTGGCATTTGCGTATCGAAATCTCTGGATATAGTAAAAGACCAGCCACGCGAGGGAAATAATCATCAGGACGATGAAAGAGATGGAAACAAACACCACCGAGGTGCGGCTCACGTATTTCTGCAAGTTCCGGGTTCCGATGGTGATGTACATTGTCACGGTGATGTTTCTTTCCAGCAGGCTCACGATCTCCTTCCCTTTTGGCTCAGGAATCATTATTGCCACTATGTCTTCTACACCTGGTGTGAGAAGGACAAGGCAGGGGCGATAAGGATGGGGTAAGGGTGGGGGTAAAACCACAGTAAAATGTCTGCAGTAATTACCATGCAGCTCAACAATGACACTAAGTTTGATCAGTCTATGCCAGACCAGCAAAGCCTAAGAGCAGGAAAGTGAGTCAAATTTTCTCTTTCTTCAGCTACCTAGGGGTGCTGTTCTTTGGAATGTGGGGAAAATCATTTAAATTTGAGTCATGATTCTGCCACCAGCCAAATTCATGATCATGCCCTGTCCAACTGCTTGCTTTTCAACTCTCTAATGTGCTTGGCCTGGGTTGGGAGTCTGGTAAAGGTGGACCTTCCTCACCAGCCCTGGCCACAGTGATGTGCACCCTTCCACGGACCCCCCTGGGGAGATAAAGGCGCTTCACAACCCCATGACAGGACTGTAACCATCCAGATTGATTCCACCTGCTGTGGGCTCCCTCCCTCTACTCAACGCAGCCACCATGAATACTCAATTATAGCTCCCTACTTTACCATTTCCTAGGCAGTTTTCTCCTACAGTGATTACCCAAGTATTTTGCCAACATAAAGCAATGCCCTTAGAGCTACTTTCTGCTTATCTTACCTAGTTCCATGGAAACAGCTTGTGTATCCTCATACCCAATAAAAGGAAGATGGAGGCTGATTTATGGATCTATCCAGGGTCATTTTACCTCCACTCTCAATTACTTCCACCACTTGGATTCTGTTATTGGACAGTTTGAAGCAAAGGAGGCAATTTTCCTAGACCCGGGTTATCTGGTTCACTGTCCCATCTGGGGAAGAGCCCGTGGGTGAGGCGTTCTGGGGCAGCATCCTCAGCCAGGGAGGACAAAGACCCTCCGAGGGGGCCTTTAGGAAGGATATGCTACCAGCTCCAAATGAACCAACCCAACCGTCATTGTGGCCGATACATGGAATAGAACATCCATTTCAAAATTTGAGCTCCATCACTGGAAAAGGTTCCCAGAAATCAGCCCAATTCAAACCCATGCCTGCAAGGCTATACATGGAGAAAGTTATAAAATGATTAGGGTCCCACAGGCTCACCTTCATGGGGAAATACCCCAATATCTGGGGTGATGACAAATTAAAGGGGATAAATATGCAACTAGGATGCTGTTGATTCACGATAAAATTAAACGCTGCCCTTGGTGTTTTAAGCTGGTCTTATTCACCTTCTGAAGCTAGTCAGCTAGAAGGAAGTACCAGATTGCATTTGCTCCGGTATACTGCAAGTCTTTTAGAAGTTACTTAGGGATTTCTCTTGACCCTGACCTCTATGCAGGTCTTCAAACCTAAATTCCTTGATGTTTCACTTAGGCTGTGCAGTCATCAGGTAGGAGGTACTTGTATGATTTAATTTAAATTTAATTTTTTTTAATATTACAATTTAATACTTAAAAATTTAGCTCCATACAAAAGTATCTATGCATGTTACATCAATTATATATATATAAAAAATTCCCATAAAACTTGCATTACTCCACTTGTAAAATCATAAAGGCATTTAGTGTTTTGCCTTGGCTGTTATTTCTGGGAATTACTGAATCTGATGGCTTGAATTTCTATTTTGCGGAATTTACTGACAATTCTGACGGCCCTTCACTTTTCATGTTTACTCTGGCTAATGGCTGCCTGTGGTTTGAGGTTTTGCGAGGGATTAAGGCTGCTGGTAGGTTTTACCTCCACTAGAAACATGATCTTCTTTGTATACCGGACTAATCTGGGCTGGTGGGGATCTCAGCGCTATAGCTATTTTGTAAATATTTAACTAATGGTAGAATCATAATTCTTCATTTAATTCATTTCCTTATTTATATTCCATTTTTTTGTATGCTGTACGGCGGGGTCACATTTCATTAGTTTTCCATGTCAGTATCCTATTATGGCACCATTTGTTGAATTTTTGTTTGTTTGTTTTGTTTGTTCGTTTGTTGTAAAGTGCATGGACTGGGAAACAAACCTGGGTCTCCTGCATGGCAGGTGAGAATTCTACCACTGAAACACCCTTGCACTCCCCCTCCCCCTTATTTATATTCTTTATGCATGCATACTCAAGGTTTTAGAATTAGATTTTTGAGGGGGGAACTTGGGGTTTTTAATGAGACTTTATATGCTCAGGTATGCATAGGTCTTACATTTTTTTAGTAGTCAATATTATTAATATATTCTTTTATGGCTTCCAGTTTTGATAGTATGCTTAGAGAGCTTTCCCCCCACCCAAGGTTATAGAACTACTCACCCAACACTGCTTCTAGAAACTTCACGTGTTTTACTTTTGATATGTCTTAAAAACACCACTTTATTTAGTGAGCTCTTATATTATGCTGGGCAGAGAAGAGAAAGATTAGGATCCAATTCTTTTCCCCCCTAAATTCAATGACTTCTTTGGGTCTGCTTTTGGACTTCGTTTTTTTCTGTGACGTTGTACTGTCTATGTTTTCTTGAACCTGTATCAGGTTGTTTTAGTTGTGTAGCTTTTTTTTTTTTAGAGAGAGAGGGAGGAAGGGAAGGAAAGACAGAGAGAAGGAAGGAAGGATGGAAGGAAGGAAGGGAGGAAGAAAGGGAAACATCTTTAAACATTTTCTTGTTTTATTATATTTTGTTTGTTTGTTTGCTTTTTTTTACATGGGCTGGGGCCGGGAATCGAACCGAGGTCCTCCGGCATGGCAGGCAAGCACTCTTGCCCGCTGAGCCACCGCGGCCCGCCAGTTGTGTAGCTTTTAACATACTTATCTGGTAGCCTAAATCTTCCTTCTTTATTTTACCCTACCCCCCATCACCCATTACCTTATTATCTACTTATACCTAAGAGACCACAGAGACTTGCTTCAAAGCCCAGTTCAGCATTTTAAAAATAGGTAAACAAACAAGAAAAGGCAAACAGATTTTAGATATCCACAAAGCTTTAAATTATACATCATCCATTTTCAGCAACCTGAGAAAACAGGTTTCTTTTCCTGTAGGGTGAAGTATAATTAAGTATTTTAAAACATTTATTTTAAGCCTAAGTGTAGTTACACAACTGGTGTTCATAGCAAGCACTCTTGTGCCTTCATGGACTATGAGATCCATTGGGAAAGTGAGAGTGCAGATGGCCCTGTGGCAGTTCTATTGATATGGACTTCTACCGCACTCATTTTCAAAATTCATAATGAATTTCTGAGGCCAATGGTGCTAAAAATAGATGAAATTCTGAGATATTTATCTAGGTGCTTCAATCTCTCTACTATATGTGGTAGAAAGCATACTGTGGCTCTGTATTTATCCCAATGAATTGTCATGAGAATTGAGGTACTTAGGGTGTCTACAAATGGTAGAAAGTGGACTTCCATGAATTATCAGAACAGTCTGATCAATACACAAAGCTTGGGGTAAAAAAAAGCTATTTTGGGGTCTAATTTATTCAAATGAGACATGATGTATACCAGTGGGAGTAAGCAGGTAATTCTGATTGCCCATTTTGGAATGGGCAGCTACAGTGTCAGGAGAAGCTGTCAGATCCCCAGGTATATTGTAGTGTAATTGCTCCTGCAGGGGTGTGTGTGGGAGGGAGGATGAGTAAGAGTGGGGGAAGAGGGGGATGGGGGTTTGGGTGGAGGACGGAGACAGAGGGGTGAGGATGAGGAGGGAGGGCAGGCGCCGGGGGAATAGCTGAAAGCCCAGCAACTCTAATGACCTTAGAGTTAAGTGTTGCGCCCAATGTCTGATCTACCATACCCTGCAGGCTCCAGGGCTCAGGGAAGAGACAAAGTTAACAAATAGCATATTTTCTATGAGTAAAATCTACAAAGAGGGTCCAATATTTGGACAATTCTATGTTGACTATGATGCCTAATCACAGATGCAGACTGCCTCTTTTCTGCAAAATTCTTTCAGCCTATCAACTATTTTTCTACCATAGACACTACATACGTCTGAGTGCTGAGTGATTGCAGTTATGTAATTATTGTGTATTCTACAAAAAAAGCTCTTCGATTCTATGAGAGAATGTGTAACTAGGACACATATCACCTGGCTGTCAGACAAAATAGCAGGAGCATCCTGTATTTTTAGTGCTTCCTTTTCCCATGATAGTACTCCATTGCCATTATCTAACGTGGTATATGCAGATAAGTAAGGAATCAAAACAAAAGTTCAGAAAGCCAAAGAATGTCTAATAACCAGGAAATCCCTTACTTGTAAATCCAAAACCAGGTTGTGTAAACACTGCACTAATAGAATATTTAGAACACCAGCAGAATGCTAGGTGTTTTCCAGAGCCCGCAGCCCTATTTCCGGTGCATGTCACAGGGTGCTAGCAACCCTTCCTGGGTAGATGTGATCAGGAATCTTTTTTTTTCAATCCTCTCTGTGATAATGATGGAACTCTAGAATTCAGGCAATAATAGGAGAAGCCTGCAGTATTCTATCTGTAGATGTTTTCTATTTATACATTTATCTACTTTCAAAAATACATAGTCGGCTCCTGAATATATCTATTCACAAGTGAGATAATGAGTGTGAAATGATTTAAAAAACTGCAAAATGTCATCTAAATGCAAAGTGTTGTTACTTTCTGCATCAACTACAATGTATTTTTAATTAAGACAGTTGTAAAAATCCTAAGTAAACCACTCAGAAATAGAAGTCCACATATTAATAAAAAAATCTTCATGATCACGTGGGAATTATCCTAGAAATGTGAGGGCTGTTGAAGATTAGAAAAATATATTAATGCTTTTTAGCACATTAACAAACTAAAGATAGAAAATGTATGAATATCTTGTATAGCTGGTTGTCTTCCATCTGGTCTCTCCTCCCACCGTATTAGGGTTATGAGCTCCCAGACCCCATCCCCTTTCTCTCTGACTTCAGCTAGAGATATGGACTAACCAGCTTCCTAATGAAGGAAGCCATCATCTGTGGAGGATGGTATCCATTCCTGAATCTTTGTTAAGAGTAGTAGATGAGAGTTTGCTTAATGTGATAGAGTATCTTCCAGAAATTTTACAATAAATAGGAAAATCCTGAGAAGTTTTCCAATTAAAATCAGGAAAAAGACAAGGATGTGCCAACATTTGTAGTAGAATCCATACCGAGTGGAAAGAATCAAAACAATTAGGCTGGTACATTTTGTAAAGAAAGAGCACAAACTGTCATTATTTGAGGATATGACCATCTAAAAAAGCTAAGATAATTCAGCCATTATGAATAGAAGATCATTCAGTAAAATACCAGATTCAAGATCAATATAGAAAATGAAGAGCTCCCTATGCGCCAGTAAACCTAACTAGAAAATGTACTGAAAAAATTATCCATATGCAACAGCAACAGAAGTCATAAAATATCGAAGAATAAACCTCCTAATAAACATTACTTAAGTTGATGTTGATTCTTAATGACCTAATATATTTTCCCACTTGTATTAAAATATACTGCAAAGTCTCAGTTGGCTATACGTATCTCATTAAGTTTAATGGTATTATATCTTCCATATCTCTGCTTATTTTTGTCCGCTTGGACTATCAGCTGAAATGTGTGTGCTAAAATATCCGACTACAACTGTTGCTCGGTCTGTTTTTTTCTGAAGTTTTGTCAGTTGCAGCTTGATGTATTTAAGTTTGTAGAGTTAACTGCAGAAGTTTTCATGATGGATATACCACTTACATCACTGTTGCTGTTCAGAAATCTGCTGTCATCATGATTCTTGTTCTTTGGAATTAATCTGTTCTTCCTCTTTGTAACCTTTTAGAGTTATCACTTAGAACAGACTTTGATGCTCTTAAATGCTGCTATATCTGTTTATAAGTTTTGCCTCATTTAATTTTGTACTACCCGAACTCTTTCGATGTGAGGTTTCATTTTTCTTTAACTCTGAAATATTTGTCTTCATAATTTATTCGAATATGATGACACTTACTGTAGTCTCCATTTTTCTATACTATTTTGCCTACGTTTTGAAAACTTTTAATTGGAAAAAGCTATGAACTCATAGAAAGTGGCAAAACTAGTATATAGAAATCTTACATACCTATCTCCCAGCTTCCCCCAATGGTGTCAACTTACATAATTTTAATGCATTATTAAAACCAGGAAGTTGATTGGCACAATAAACTGTGTTACAGAACTTGCTCAGATTTCACCAGTTCTTGCCTGCACTGCTTTTTTTTTTTACATATTTGTAAATAGTTCTATGACAATCTGTCACAGGCATACCATCACCATGATGATTAAGATATATCACCACCAAAAAAAGGTCTTCTTCATGCTGCTTCTTTATAGTCACATCCCTTTTCCATTCCTTAAATTCTGAAAGTCGCTTAAGTGTTCTCCATCTCTATAATTATGTCATTTGTAAAATGTTAAATAAATGGAATCATATAGCATATAACCCTTGGAAATTGGCTTTTCCACTTAACATAATACCCATAAGATCCATCCAAGTTTTGCATATATCAGTGGCCTTTCCCTTTTAAATTGCTGAGTACATTCCATGGCATGCAAGTGCCATAATTTGTTTAACCATTACCCACTTATGGGCATATATGCTACTTCCAGTTTCAGGCTACTATGAGTAAAGCTACTGTAAACACTGATGCACATGTTTTTGCATAAATATGAATTTTCGTGTCTTTGCATGAAATGCCCAGGAGTGCTGTTGCTGGGTCTTATAGCTGCTTGTTTACTTTTTTAAAGAAATGCCAAGCTGTTTTCCAGAGTGCCTGTAGCACTTTACATTCCCATCAGCAATGTATGAGAGATCTAGTTTCTTAGCATCCTTGTCAGCATTTGGTATTACTACTATTTTTTATTTTATTTTAGCCATTCTAATAGGTGTGTAGTGACACCTCATTGTGTCTTTATCCATTCTGGCTGACTTGTAGAAGAGTTTCTCAGGAAGATCTTCCAGATCACAAATTTTTCTTTAACTGTATCCATCCTATTATTTTATTCTATCTATCATGTTCTTTATATAGAGTATTGCATTCTTCATACCTAAATATTTCCATTTGGTTCTTTTTTTCAATGTCTAGTTCTTGCTGTATAGGACCTTCCCTTACTTTATATTTGTGGTCATCTTTTCATTCTTTCTCAGGTGGTATCTACTCATTTGTTGCTTCCTTTAGAAAGGTGGTACTCTGCAATTACCTCATTACATCTGCCTGGTGTGCCCCTGGTGGAATCAGCTATTCTGCCTGGTCACATTTACTTGGGAAAAGCCAAGACCAGGGCCCAGTTTGTTCTTTCAGAAGTTAAAGGATAGATATGAATGTTTGGATGGTTCCCTGAACCACCAAACAACTGGTAACTCCTTCCATTTAGGCAGTCTCCCTTCAATATTACTGGTTGTTCATCGTCCTTCCAGGTAAGCCACATCCCCTGAAACACTGCTGAAGGTCATTAATTAGGTCATAATCTATCACCTACATCCTTAGGGATATACTGCTCTGCACATCATCTAATCCACCTAATTTCCTACCCAACTCCTGGCTCCCAAAAGCTTCTTCTGTGACTACCGGAAATTTAAGGCTATTGGTCAACAAATTCCCCAACAGCCAACGTCTCTTCATGGAATGATGCCTTCGCCTTGTTTGAATTGGTCTGGCTGCACTAGGAAGGTGCTGCTTTCTATGCATTATGGTCAAGGGGAGGTGCTTTTTCTTTTATTTTTAAACCGCCCTCCTCTAGGTCAGAAGATGGTTTGATAAACTACTCCATCTTACTGGGTCAGGACCATTACTCCCAGCCCCATACCATCTTCCTTCTTAAGCCATTATCCTTTGAGATTCTTCCATCTGGATTTCTAATCCTCCTTCCCCTGTCTTTGCTGTCATCTGCCAGCCTCCTATACATGTCCTTTATTATTCCCTTCAGCTCCCCATTCATAATATTCATTTTTACCCAAATTTCTATCATTCTGCTCAGAAGTTGAATATAAATAAAGAAAAGAAACCTGTAAATGATTCCACTGACCTTCTCCTTCACTCAACTTCAGCCACATATTCTCACTGTCTTACACTGTATGTCATCACCACTAGAAATAGCACCACCTCTAAAATCCTGATTTCAAAGGTGTCACTTTCCAAGAGTCATTTCTTATTCCTTCAGTTCTTTGCTCAGGTACTGTCCAAGCCATTGATCCCTCTACCTTCTTACTATCTGTCATGGTCAGGTTCACGTGTCAACTTGGCCACAGGGCAGTGCCCGGTCATCTGGTCAGGCAAGTGCTGGCCTGTCTGTTGCTTTGAGGACATTTCACGGACTTAAATCATGATTATATTGACTGTATCCACAGCTGATTGCATTTGTAAATTAGTTTGTAAGCTAAGGAGAGTGTCTTCTGCAATCTAATCACCAGAAGGCTTTTAAGGAGGAATCAGAAGAGACAGTCATTCATCCTGCATCAGCTGGTGAGCCTCTCCTGTGGAGTTCATTCAGACCCAACATCAGAGTCACCAGCTTCACAGCCTGCTCTATGGATTTTGGACTCTTCCATTCCCATGGTTGTCCAGCCAGCCTCTCTTGAGAGTTCGTTGAGGAAATTCATTGGAGTTACCAGCTTGCTGCCTGTGCTACAGACCTTGGACTCTACATCCCCACCTGAGACACCTTTATAAATTTTATACCTATGGATATGTCCTGCTGATTCTGTTTCTCTAGAGAACCCTAGCTAATACACTATCCATCAGCCCTCTCCTGGCTTCAATTCTCTCCTAACCCAGCCTAGATCACATGGTTCATAATTATAAGCATTCTTAGCTCTCTTGCTTTTTCATTTCTCCATGGAACATGTCCTACAAAATTCACCTTTTCTGTTACTTCCACTTGATCATGTGAACTTTGCTAAAAGAAAAATCTCACAAGTCATCTGACTGTCTTCATTTTCTATTTATGATTCTTAGCCTCAATGGGACACCTTTGAGTGTATTGCCCCATTTTACTATATTCTGGACCCACATTTCCTTTATTCGAATGACTACCTCATACTTTCACATCTCCTCAAACCTCTCATACCACCTTCCCATCCACATTCTTTGTGTGTATATTTTTAATTATCTTAAGCCTTATGATCACATAATTTATAAACTTGTGTGAGATCTAGCTCCTCCACCTAAATTCACACAATGAGTTGGCAAAAGTACCATGGCCAACCATACATAATTCAGTGGCTCTACAATTTTATATGGTTTTGAATAGCAGTCTAAAGATAACCCTGAATTACAACTTAGTCTAACTTAGCAATTTAAAAGCAAAATACAACTTGTTACTATAACTTGTCATACTGACTTTTAAAAACATCCAACCTTACAGATCAATTATAAAATGTGAGAAGTGTTCAGCATTCTTTATTTGGTATTACACATATCATGTCTTTTGTTAATTAAACTGCAACATTCCAGATACAGAGAATTTTAATCAGCTTGATACAGTTAAGACCAAAAAGATAACGTGGACATAGCAACTTTATTTTCAGCATGTGCCATTAAACAAGCCGATAAACACCAATCGAAACTCCAGTGACTCTTGTTCTGTTCTATGAGACAATGAAGGGATTTTCTTAGTATTTAAGTATATTCATAAAACCAGATATATAAATCTACACATAAAACCAAACTCCTATAGGTTGCGAGTTGGCATTCACCATCTTTGTGAAAAGATGAACATTACTAATTGGACCTAGCCTCAAATCCAATCATACCTTTAGAAGGGGGAAATAGTGATAGCACGTGCTAAACCAGAATTGTTATCAAAATTCAAAAAGCTTGATAATATTCATTTAACTATAAGCCAATTTTCTTTAACTCAGGACTGTTCAACAAAAACACCCTATCAGCCATTCATGATCTGAATTCTGGTATATGAGAACAATTTAAATATAGTGCATGTAAAAAAGTCACAAAACACCTTTTCTTTGTAGTGTTGGCCAACTGTTACACATTAGTGACTTTTTTGAAATAAGCTCTCAAGTCTGCTCTTTCTGCCTCCTTAATGCCAGCAAAGATCATTTTTGTTCCAGGGATGTACATAGGATGCTCCAAATACTCCATCAGTGCCTCCTCTCCCCAGAGGATGCCTTGGTTCTTGTTGGCAGCTGTGTAAGAGAATCCAGTGTCTTGACCTGTCTCAAGCCCAGCAGACCAGACAGTTCTGACCCAGTCTTTGCTTGCTTCCTTCTTCATCCATGTGGCACCGGGCCCACTTCTGAACAAAAATCTTGCCCTTCTCAACATCATGCATTCTCAATTTGCTCTCTCGTCAGGTACACATGACGGTCCCCGCTCAGAAGCTAGATGCCCCCACTCTCCAAGCCCACCCACATTCTTAATTAATGATCATGTCTCAGAAGTCCTTGAAGAAAGGTATTCATTAGCGGTAATTCACAGTGAAGCACAGTGGCTGCCATATTAAAAAACACTAAAGGCTACCTAACTTTTATTAGTCATTACCGCTATTTTACCCCCACCACACACAGAAATTGACTTGCATCTGGCTCACCCTTTTCTCATTACAATGCAATCAATGTCCTTCCTGCCACTGAAAGCCTAAGCCAATCAGTGCACTTCGTCCCACCAGTCACAGTCACTGGCTCTGGAAGGGGCAGGCCAAGTTGGAATTTAATTTGAGTCATGAGGGAAGCAAATGCTCTCTTTTTCTGCTGGTCTTAAGTAGGAACATCTGTGAGGCTAAGCTGTGACAGTTATTGTAGCACAATGAGGGAAAAACACTAAGGACCGAGCTGGCACAGAGAAAGGAGAACAACAACTCAAAAAAACAGGCAGAAATAAAAAGATGGAAACAATCCACATGCCCATTAACAGACATGTGGATTAACAAAATGTGATATATACATACAATGGAATATTATGCAGCAGTAAGACAAAATGATGTCCTGAAGCACATGACAAGACAGATGAACCTTGAGGACATAATGCTGGGTGAAATAAGCCATACACAAAAGGATAGATACTATATGACTCCATTTTTATGACCATGGTAAAGGTAAAATCAGAGGCTTACCATATAATATATAGGGGACCTAGAGATATACAGAAGCTAGAGATGGGTAAATGGTTAACTAATGAGGTTAAACTCAAATGTAAGGAAATAGATAGAAGAGAAGGTGGTTTCACTAGTACGTCTATAAGTAGTAATACCATATTGAAGGTGAACATGAGTGAAAGGGGTTGTACAGACCCATGTGTCCCACTGATTAATATTAGAAATATA
The DNA here is from genome assembly GCF_023851605.1 of Tamandua tetradactyla. Taxonomy (NCBI): domain Eukaryota; kingdom Metazoa; phylum Chordata; class Mammalia; order Pilosa; family Myrmecophagidae; genus Tamandua; species Tamandua tetradactyla. The sequence goes on along the minus strand of NC_135348.1, from coordinate 26,944,610 downwards.
AATAAGTTCTTGCATGAACTACAGCAAAGATATAAGCCTTGTACAAAGAGTGTATAGGTTCGACTATAGGGGGAAACTGCTATTGCATGTTATGGGCTATGTTTAACAGGAAAACATCAACAATACCACAGCAACACCAGGGGTAAATAATGGTGGGGAGGGAGAAGAGTTAAGGGGAGGTTTGGATTTTCTATTTTTTGAGGGTGTGTTTATTGATTATCTTTCTCCTGGGAACAATGAAATTATCTAAAATTGAGAGTGTTGATGGACAGTTGACTTTGGACATTATACATGATACCCAATGAATGGAGGTGGCTGAAGGATGCACTGACTGAGAAGTAGATTGGTGAACAATGGTGTATACATATGATTGAATATTGTGCTGCTATAAAAAGGAACAAAGTTATGAGACATGCAACATTGTGAGTGAACCTGTGGGACATTTGGTAGGGCAAAATAAGCCAGAAACAAAAGAGCAATTATTGTACGGTCTCATTTAGAAAATGCTTATAAGAAAACAGCGTCTAGATTGAAAGCTCTTACAGCAGTCACATTTAGTCAGGAGCAGTAATTGTTATTTCTGGATATTGAGAGGCTGTTTTAAATAAGTATAACCTGGTATTTAGAGATAGAAGAATGGAACTAATCAGGTTGGGATCGAGGTAATTCAGAACAGGGGTAAGGAAGACATTGTCTAGATTTTAGAACCTCATCTACTTTTTGAGACTAAAGGAAGAAAGGTTTATTCTGTCCAGAACCTAAATTTTCTGTAGCACATAATCTAACTCAATCTGTCTGGATAGATCATTTAGACAATCCAAATATGGAGCCCCAAATAATAATGAGGGCCTTTAATCCTGTATATCTTAATGTAATGCCTGGATACATCCCAGAGTATATTAAGCAGAAAATCAAAAAGTATTGGCAAAGTCCCTTGAGGGATGGGAGAAAAAATAGGGAACTATTAAACTTTACCACCAGGGAAACCCCTGATACCGTGTCAAGCATTAGGGACACCCAAATCAGTAGGCCAAGCCCTTGATCTTGAGGCTTGCTCTTGTGAAGTTTATGTATGTAGTAGAGAAGCTTAGCCTACTTATAGGTATGCCTAAGAGTTACTTCTGGAGGACCTCTTTTGTTGCTTATATGTGGCTTCTCTCTCTAAGCCCAACTCTGCAAGTGAAATCATTGCCCTCCCCACTATGGAGACATGACATCCACAGGTGAAAGTCTCCCTGGCAACATGGGAGATGACTCCCAGCAATGAGTCTGGCCCTGGCATCGTAGGATCAACAATACCATTCTGTCCAAAAGGGGGAAAAGAAGTGTAACAAATAAGTTATCAGTGGTTGAGAGAGTTCAAATAGAGTCAAGAGGCTCCACTTGAGGTCACTCTTACACAAGCTTCAATTAGACATTGTTACCTATCATAACTTGCCAAGCCCCAACCAAAACCATTCCTGCCAATCTTAAAGAACACCTAGGATGTAATATAACATTCTACAAAGGTTCTATGCAGTAAGGTAACCTTCCAGAAACCTACAACCTCCAGATGTGTCCCTGAACCAGGTAAGTATTGAAATGCAGAGGGGCCAGCCTCTTCAGAACACCAACTAGTTCCATTCCTGATGGGAAGCTATAATGGGCATGCCCCAAATCCCCTGATCAAAGATGATGGTGGAGTATAACAGAGAAGGTATGGTTTAGCAGACGAGTATGATTGCTGAATCATTACATTGATATTTCTTTTAGTCTCCAGTATCTTAGAGCAGCTAGAAGTAAAAACCTAAAATTGTGGAATTGTAACTCATGCCAAATTCTGAAATCTGTTCTACAACTATTGCTGTGCTGTGCTTTGAAATTTATTGCTTTTTTTGTATATATGTTATTTTTCACAAAATAAAAAAAACAAAACATTTCTTCTAGCCTCCAGTGTTTTGGAGTAGCTAGAAGGAAAAATCTGAAATAGTGGAATGCTAACCCATACCAAACTCTGAAATCTTTTCTGTAAATACCTGTTGAAGTGTACTTTGAAAATCATTGCTTTTCCTTTTTTTTCTTTGTATATATATTATAGTTAACACAATAAAAACATTTTTAAAAAGGGCAGAAATAGCCTGGACATATTTGAGCCTTGATCAAGGAACATCTGAAGTTAGATACCTTTGGACTTTGCAGTAGGACTCGTTTAGGAGTTTGAAAATGTTATCATTCAGGAACCAAACTGATAATCTGGAGAGTGAGTCAACTGACATAATTTCTCCAGAAGACCTCTAAACACAAAATATTAAAGATTCACCTGAGTTGCTGGGTAAGAACTGGTTAACCTATGTTCTCCTATTTCTCTACTGCGAACTTAAGCGTGCCAAATTCTAACCCACAGACCAGCAGGGAATGTTTCTGCTGCAAACTTGAAATATGCCAAATGCTGTATGTTACTGAAGTGAATTTTAATTATGCATTAAATTTCCTAAGTGGAAATTTGTCAGTATAGTTAGAGGCAGACACTCAATAACAACTATCTTTTATGAGGTCAAAAATCTTTAAAGAAGATGATAACAATAGGCAATTTTGCTTTCTTTAGAATGGCTCTAGTAAGTTAATTACCCTACTGGTATTGACTTTCAACTACACTTGAGATGATTAATAGCTTAGATTTTTTTTGAAATTTATCTATGTTCCTGTCCTACAAGCGTGTCGAATTTTCCATGAATTTGAAATAACAATAGCGAGAGTATTTGACAAGGTACTTGATATATAGCCCTACCTATCACATTTTCTTGGAACATATTCAGTAAATCAGACTAAAAAAGAATTTATTTCTAGTTTTTGAGAGAATTCAAGTGGATAAAGATGATATGATAGAGTACAGGCTGAACAAAAAACAAATACAGATTACTTTTTTTTTTACTCAAGCTTTAAAACCCTTCTGCTTATGTATGAAATGTTTTAAATTCTAATTTGGGTTTGATCAAGAACTATTATATATATGTCTCATTAAGGAAAAAGAGTGGTAGAATCAAAGAATAAAAGGAGACTATGAGAGACCAAAATTCTCCAGCATTTCTCTTTTCCTAATAATCTTGTTAATGAAATTAAATACCTGTATCATTTCCCATAATTTCTAGCTGGCTAATCTTGGAAGACTTACTAAATCTTTAAACTTTAGGTTCATTATCTCAAAACTTTAATAATCATTGTATCTAGTCAAAGGGTTATATGAAGGTTAAATGAGATAATGAATATAAAGAGCCTAGAATGTGCTCAATAAATATTAACTGTTATTATTTTCACCATCAACCTCATCTATTAAAGTCATTAGAAATACTCCAGATCGAGGAAGTAAGGTGGGGATGGGAAGGAGATCATCAGCCTTGGTTTTCACTGGGGCCCAGAAAAAATGGATGAATCTCCAGACCACCTGGAACACTTGCATGGAATAGGGACCCCTCCATTCAGCTGGGGGTCTTGAAACCCAAGCTGGATGAGTTGCCAATGAGTTCCCTTTTCTGAAACATTAAAGGGTTAACTTCTACTTTGCATTGATCAATGAAAGGAAACTCCATGGCAGATTTATAAAGAATTCATCTTCAAAGTAAAAATGAGCATAACCAGGTTAGCAGTTAATGGTCCAATTTATAGTATTCTCTCAAAGTAATGAAAAACAAAGGTGTACAAATTTTAGTCTGAAACAACCACATAATCAAGACAAACGCGTATTTGTATTTTGTTTGGCTTTGAACTACTAGGAAAAAAAATCACACCAATGTGTCCCCATTTAGACTATTTTTAACAATGCACGGCAAGAACCTAGAATTATAATTTAAAAATGTCACATCTTGGATCTAATAAACTTCTGGATACTTATGTTGTGCTTATACCATACAATAGCTAAGAACAGAATATACATAAAACATCCTTTCTTACAATTTTCATTTATTTGTTTGGCAGAGGGGATCTGAAATTCCCCAGTTCACTGCATACTTATTTAATGTTTCGTTATTTTACTTGATTCATTTCCATATTTCTTTTTAGTATTCACCAAAGCTGTCTGCAGTAGCCTTTGAAAACTATATGTGAGAATTTCCTTCCTTAAAGGTCAGACTGGAAAACCCCTTTCTTAAGACCAATTGGGCCTTACTATTTTATTATCTGGGTTCTAGAAGGAGAGAACCCCCACATAGTTTTCCCTTTGGTAAGATAACATGGATTATGAGTTCGACAAATAACATTAGTCAGTGAAAGCACCGATTATTAATAACATATTGATAAAATGTAGATGAAGCAAACAGCAAAATCAACACCAATTTATGATCTCACCTTTTGTGCTCAAAGAGGGACAGACTTAATGATATACCTTGAAGAACAGTAAAGAGCTTTCTCAGGGATCAGAGCTCCAAAGAAGCAGAAAAATCTATATAGTGTTTGGCCTGACACAAATTCTAGCAACTATTTGTGATAAACACTGACTTGAAATTTTTTCAGACTAACATTTAAGTGGATAGTGTCTGAAGGCTCCTTGGATTTCTACTCTATATCAGCATTTCTTAGGGCAGTGGGTATAAGGTTGTTTAGAGCCTCAGATACAGGATGAGGAGAAGAGTTTGGTGATTATGTATTTTGAAGAAGCTTAATAAATCTGAAACATACTTCCTGTCCTTTGTTGCATTCACAATCAGTGTCTAAAGCAAATGTTACCTGTTTTCTGTCCATATCCCCTGGACCATACCACTTTAGCACATTGTGGTTTGCAATGGCCAGCATCTGGACTTCTTTGTCTAACTCAACTGGCTTTCTTTGACCACTAGATAGCATTCTGCCTTGTGCATGGGACAGGAGAGAGGAGAAAGTAACACCACCAGGGAGCAGTCTGGAACTAATGCCTGAAGGAAGTTGCGTATAAATATCTGATCCCACTTCCCCTTCTGTGGGTAAAACTCTGAGGCACCTTTGTCTATGCCATTCTCCAGAGCTCCCCAGTGGAACTGAGCCTCAGTTATTCACAGTGGTAATTTGTTTGATCACAAACCCTCTATTGGCTCCTTTCCTTCTCTGTCTCATTTCTCCATTTCCAACCCAGTACTTCCTGAAATCACATCCAAAATAAATGACTTGTACTCAAATCCTTGTTTCACGTCTGCTTCTGGGAAACCCAAATGAAGATTGTGAAAAAAATTCTCTCTCTCCTTTGTTTCTTTGTCATTATTTTCTGACTTCCTAAATTCTAACCATAATGGCTGGTGCTTCAATGAAACTACACAGCTTCTTATATATCATTCTAACTTTTAATGGGTACCCAAACAGAAAAAAACCCACTGAAGGCGACAATATGAACTTTGCCCTCTTCCTCATTTTAAAATTCTCTCTCCCCCATCCCCAAACTCATGCAGCAGAAGTAGCACTAGAATCTTTTATTTCATAACTTCCCATGGCCTACTGCCCTAAAGATATTTACAGTCATACAGAGCTCCTGAAAACCACCATTCAAAACTTCTACCTCTTCCCTTACAGCAGAAGGATATTCTTTGGATATGGCTCAGACTGCATTCAGATAAATTATTGAACATATCAGTCATTCTGGAAGCTTGCTGTCCAACTGGGTAGTCACAAGACACACGTGGCTGTGGAGCACTTGAAATATGGCAAGTAAGCTTGAAGAATTAGAATTTTAATTTAGTTAATATTAATTTAATTTAAATTTAAAACTATTACATAGTTCAGTTATTGAAATTTTTTTTTTAACAAGAGAAGCTGTGAGTTTACAAAACATTATGCATAAAATACAGGATTCCTAAGCACCACCATATCACCATCTTGTACTGCTGTGGAATATTTGTTACTATCGGTGACAGCACTGTTTTTTTTTTATAATTGTTCTATTTTAACAGCAGTTACCTTTGTAACAATTCATGAAATTTTATTAAGATACTTCTATTGTCCATTATTTAGATGTAGTTTTCCATATGTCACCTTATTATTACAAATGTTTGTAGTATTATTACAAATTGTTGCAAATGTTATAAAATGTTTATATAACAAATCATACATTTGTTATAATTCGTGAATGAGCACTTTTATACTTGTTCTATATTAACTATAACCCATCATCTACAATACAGTTCATTGTGTTGTACAGTACATGCTCTATATTTCACTTTTATTCTAGTAATATATACATCTTAAAGTTTCGTCTTTTAACCACATTCTCCTGTACAGTTCAGTGCTGTTGATTATACTATCGGTAATGTGCTACAATCTCCACCATCCAGTTGCAAACTCTTACCATTAGCCTAAGCAGAAAATCTGTACAGATTAAGCATCAACCCTCCACTCCCTAACCACAGTCTATCTCCTGGTGATCTAAATTTGATCTTCTACTCTATGAGTTGGTTTATTTTAGTTTTTCTATAATAGGGAAATCACACAATATTTGTCATTTTATGTCGGACTTATTTCACTCAGCATAACGTTCTCAAGGGTCATCAATGTTGTTGCATGCATCAGGATTTCATTTCTTTTTACAGCCAAACAATTACTCCATCACACACACACACACACACACACACACACACACACATACACACACACACATACACATATATATCACATTTTGTTCATCCATTCTTCAGTTGATGGACACTTGGGTTACTTTCATCTTTTGGATACTGTGAATAATACCACTATGAACATCAGTGTGCAAATATCTGTTCAATTCCCTGTTTTCAGTTCTTCTGGGTATATACCTAGCAGCAGAATTGCCACATCATATGGTAATTCTGTACTTACCTTCCTGAGAAACTGCCAAACTATCTTCCACAGCAGCTGCATCATTTTACATTTCAACCAGCAGTGAATGAGTTTTCCTGTCTCCACATCCTCTCTGATGCTTACAGTTTTCTGTTTTTGTAATAGCAGCTACTGTAGTACATGTGAAATGACATCTCATTGTGGTTTTGATTTTCATTCCCCTAATAGCAAATGGTGGTGAGCATCTTTTCATATGTTTTTTAGTCATTTTATTTCCTCTTCGGAGAAGTGTATATTCAAGTATTTGCCCAATTTTAAGTTGGGTTGTTTGTTTATTGGTGAGTTGTTGGTTTTCTTTATATATTCTGGACATTGAACCCTTATATTTCCAAATATTTTCTCCTATTGAGTAGGTTGTCTTTTCACATTTGTGACACAATTTTTTGATGTACAAAGATTTTTAATTTTGAGGAGGGCTTATTTATCTATTTTTATTTTTTCAATGCTTGTGCTTTGGGTTTAAAGTCTAGGAAACTACTACCTAACATAAAAACTAGAAGATGCTTTCCTCCATTTTCTTCTGCCTCTTATACTAGGTCTTTGATATGTTTTGGGTTACTTTTAGTATATGGTGTGAGGTAGAGGTCCTCTTTCATTCTTTTGCATATACGGATGTCAAGTTCTTCCAGCACCATTTTTTGAAGAGACTATTCTTTCCCAGCTGAGTGGATTTGGCAGCCTTGTCAAACACTAAATGGCTGTAGATGTGAGGGTTTATTTCTTAACCCTCAATTTCATTCCATCTGCCAATATATCTAGTCTTATGCTAGTGTCATGTTGTTTTGACTACCATAGTTTTGTAATATGCTTTAAAGTCAGGAAGAGTGAGTCTTTTTTTCAAGATTTTTTTTGACTATTTGGGGCCCCCTACCCTTCCAAATTCATGTGATAATTGGCTTTTCCATTTCTACAAAATAGGCTGTTGGAATTTTGATTAAGATTGTGTTGAATCTGTAAATCAATTTGGGTAGAAATGACATCTTATAATATTTAGTCTTCTAATCCATGAACACAGAATGTCCTTCCATTTATTTATGTCTTATTTCATTTCTTTTAGCAATGTTTTATATTTCTGTGTATAACTCCTTTAATCCTTGGTTAAATTTATTCCTAAATATTCTATTATTTGCCTTTGAAAATGAATTTCTTCCTTGATTCCTCTTCAGATTGCTCATTACTACTGTATGGAAACACTACTGATATTTGCATATTGACCTTTTACCCCACCACTTTGCTGAAATGTGTTTATTTGCTCTAGTAGTTTTGTTGTAGATTTTTTTGAATTTTCTATATATAGGATCATGTCATCTGCAAATATTGAAAGTTTTACTTCTTTCTTACCAATTTAGATGCCTTTTATTTCTTTTTCTTGCCTAACTACTCAGGCTAGAAATTCTAGTACAATGTTGAATAACAATGGTGACAGTGGCATCCTTGTCTTATTCCTGATCTTAGAGGGAGAGCTTTCAGTCTTTCACAATTGAGTAAGGTCTTAGTTGTGGATTTTTCATATATGCCCTTTTTTATCATGTTGAAGAAGGAATCCTTCTATTCCTATTTTTGAAGTGTTTATCAAGAAAGGACGCTGGATTTGTCAAATGCCTCTTCTGTGACAATCAAGATGATCATGTGGTTTTCCCCTTCCAATGTGTTAATGTGGTATATTACATTACTTGATTTTCTTGTGTTGAACCACCTTGCATACTTGTAATAAAACCCACTTGAACATGTTGTATATTTCTTTTAATGTGCTATTGGATTTGACTTGCATGTATTTCATTGAGTATTTTTGCAACTATATTCATTAGGGAAGATAATCTGTAATTTTATTTTCTTGTAGTGTTTTTAACCTTTGGTATTAGGGTGACCTTGGCTTCATAAATGAGCTAGGTAGTGGTCCCTCTTCTTCAGTTTTCTGGAGGATTTTGAGCATGATTGTTATTAATTCTTCTTGGAACGTTTGGTAGAACTCCCCTTGAAGCCATCTGGTGCTGGGATTTTCTTTGTTGGGAGGTTTTTGATGACTAATTCAGTCTCTTTATTTGTAGTTGGTCTGATGAGGTCTTCTATTTCCTCTAGAGTCAGCACAGGTTATACATGTGTTTGTAGGAATTTGTCCATTTCATGTAAGTTACATAGTTTGTTTGCATACATTTGTTCACAGTATGCTCTTATGATCCTTTTTTATTTCTGTGGGGTCAGTAGTGAAGTAATGTCCCCCTCTCATTCCTGATTGTATTTGTACCTTCTCTCTTTTTCACTTTGTCAGTTTTTAGCAAAGGGTTTGTCAACTTTATTGATCTTCTCAATGGATAACATTTTGGTTTTCTTAATTCTTTTATTGTTTTTTATTCTAAATTTCAATTATTTCATTTTTTGGCTATAATCTTATTTCTTTTCTTTTGTTTTATTTGGAACTACTTTGCTGCTCTTTTCATAGTTCCTCAAGGTGTGCAGTTAGGTCCTTGGTTTTTTACTTTCTTCTTTTTAAAAGTAAGCATTTAGGGCTATACATTTCTCTCTTAGCCTTGCCTTTACTGCATCCTGTAAGTGTTGATATGTTGTGTTCCTATTTTCCTTCATCTTGAGATATTTACTGATTTCTCTTGCAGTTTCTTCTTTGACCCACTGATTGTTTAACTTCCATATAATTATGAATTTTCAAGTTCTCTGCCTGTTAATGATTTCCAGCTTCATTCCATTACAGTTAGAGAAAGTCCTTTGTATAATTTCAATCTTTTTATTTTACTTAAGACTTCTTTATGCTCCAACATATGGTCCATCCTGGAAAATGTTACATGTGCACTTGAGAAGATTGTATATCCTGGTGTTTTGAGGTGCAATGTTCTGTTTTTGTTTGTTAGGTTTAGTTCATTTATCATAATATTTAAGATCTCTGTTTCCTTATTGAGCCTCTGTCTAGATGGTCTATCTACTAATGATAGATTGAAGCCCTCAATTATTGTAGAGATGTCTACTTCTGCCTTCAGTTTTTCCAGTGTTTGCCTCATGTATTTTGAGGTACCATGGTTAGTTGCATAAGTATTTATGGTTGCTATCTCTTCTTGGTGGATTTCCCTTTTTGTTAATATATAGTGTCTTTTTTAGTCACTTTTAACAATTTTGCCTTTAAAGTCCATTTTGTCCAGTATTAGTATAGCTACCCCAGCTGTTCCTTGGTTACAGTTTGCCTGGAATATCTTTTTCCAACCTTCCTCTTTCAACATATTTGTGTCTTTGGCACTAAGGTGAGTCTCTTGTAGACAGCATATAGATGGATCATAATTTTTAATCCATTCTGTCAGTTTGTATCTTTTGATTGGAGAGTTTAATCAATTAATATTCAATGTTATTACAGTAAATGCAGTTCTTACTTCAGCCATTTTATCCTTGGTTTTTATATATCATATCTTTTTTTTGCTTTCTTTTTACCCTTTTAGTTATGCTTACTGATAATCTTCATTTCTTCACTCTCTTCCCAGCCTCTCTCTCCTATCTTTTCTTTTCTGCTTGCAGGACTCTCTTTAGTATTTCTAATAGCCACATTAAAAAAGGAAAGAGAAATGAGTAAAATTAAATTTAATGCATTTATATAACCTGATATATCTAAAACTTTATCATTTCAGCATTTATTCAATTTAAAAACTATTAACAAGAGTTTTTTCATTATTTCCTGTAGGGCAGGTCTATTGCTGATGAAAGCTCTATTTCTGTTTATCTGTGAATATTTTAACCCTCCTTCATTTTGGAAGGTCAGTTTTACAAGGTAAAGAATTTTTGGCTGCTTTTTTTTTTTCTTTTTCAGTACTTTAAATATATCATACCACTGCCCTCTTGCCTCTATGGTTTCTTTTTTTTTCTTTTCTTTTTCAATATTTTTATGGCAAATCTTCACACACATACATTCCATTCATGGCTCACAATATCATCACATAGTTGTGTATTCATCACCATGATCATTTTTTTGGAATATTTGCATCACTCAAAAATAGAAATTAGAAAAAAAAACAAAACTCATACATACCATGCCCCTTACCCCTCCCTCTCATTGACCACTAGTATCTCCATCTACCCAATTTATTTTACCCCGTATCCCTCAATTATTTATTTATTTTTATCCATATTTTTTACTCATCTGTCTATACCCTGGATATAAGGAGCATAAGACGCAAAGTTTTCACAATCACAGTCACATTATAAAAGTTACATCTTTATATAATTATCTTCAAGAATCAAGGCTACTGGAACATAGCTCAACAGTTTCAGATACTTCCCTCCAGCCACTCCAATATACCATAAACTAAATAGGGATACCTACATAATGCATAAGAATAACCTCCAGGATAACCTTTTGACTCTGAAATTTATCAGCCACTGAAATTTTATTTTGTCTCATTTCTCTCTTTCCCCTTTTGGTCAGGAAGGCTTTCTAAATCCCTTGATGCCAGGTTCTGGCTCATCCCAGGAGTTCTGTCCCACATTGCCAGCAAAATTCATACCCCTGAGAGTTATGTGCCATGTAAGGGGGAGGGCAGGGAGTTTACCTGCTGAGTTGGCTTAGAGAGAGAGGCCACATCTGAGTTACAAAAGAGGTTCTCTGGGGGTGACTCTTAGGTCTAATTTTATGTGGATTTAGCCCATTTTTTGCAGGTATAAGTTTCATATGGGTGAACCCCAAGATTGAGGGTTTAGCCAATTGATTGGGTAGTCCCCACTCCTTACTAGAATATCAGAAATTCTCCAAATGAGGAAGCTGAGTATTTTCTCCTTTCTCTCAGTCCCCCAAAGGGGCTTTGCAAATACTTCTTTATTCACTGCCCAAATTACTCTGAGATATATTGGGTCATCACTCTAACTTGGACAAACCAACAAAATCTCACACCCTATTCAAGATTCCATGTACTTATGGTGTTCAAATACACTGACCATACAAGCTAAATTAGGAAATTTACTACCCAAAATATAAATTTTGCACCAAATAAACATCTTTCCCTATGATCTTACACAGAAGTTGAAGTTTTAAAATATGGACATTATCATCCACCTCTATGGTTTCTGATGAGAAATCAACACTTAGTCATATTGCAAAACTCTTGTACATGATGAAATGTTCTTTCTTGCTGCTTTTAGGATTCTCTTTATCTTTGACATTTAACATTCTGATTAGTATACGTCTCCGAGTAGGTGTATTGGGATTTATTCTCTTTGGAATTGTGCTTCTTGGACACGTACATTTATGTCTTTCATAAGAATTGGGATACTTTGAGCCATTATTTGCTCAAATATTTTTTCTGTCTTTTTTTTCCTCCTCTTCTCCTTCAGTGATATCCATAATGCATATAACTCTGTGCTTTGTTCTATTATTCAAATCTTTGAGACCCTGCCCATTTTTTTCTCATTGTTTTCTCTATATCGGTTCACCTGACTATAAGATTTCTACTGTCCTGTCTTCTAGTTTGCTGATTCTTTCTTCTGCCTGCTCAAATCTGCTGTTGTATGCCTCCAGTGTATTTTTAATCTCTTTCTGTTGTTCCTTTCATTCCCATAATTTCTGTTATATTTCTTTTTATGTTCTCAAATTCTTCTTTGTGTTCACACAGTTTCTTCTTATGATCTTTCATCTCTTCAGTAATAATTTTCTTCAATTCCTGAATTGATTTGGGAGATTTGATTGAATAGTGTTGATTAGTTTTTCCAAATTCCATGTCTGCTCTGAAATTTTAATTGATTGGATCATATCTGCTTGTTTATTAGTATGGGTTATAATTTTTTGCTGCTGCTGATTTTTTCTGAAGGTCAGTTTCTCTCTTTTGTCTCCAGTTTTATTGTTGATAGGCTTTGCGTTAAGCTCTTTTTCTTCTCCTTCTCCTTCTCCTTTTCCTTCTCCTTCTCCATCTTCTTCTTTTTTGCATGGCCAGTCTCCAGGAATCAAACCCAGGTCTCTGGCATGGCAGGCGAGAACTCTGCCACTGAGCCACTGTTGCTTGCCCTAAGGCTCTTCTTTGACACTTGGTTCAACTTATTCTAGACCTTTAGAATAGTCTGTTTTTAACTGATGAAATTGTTTCAGCTTTTCATTTGCTTGTTGCCCTGGATATGTGGTACAATTTTTAAGATTGTACTTTTTGTGCAATTGTTTCACCCCCAGGAAAAAGCTTCCTTTCCTTCTCTATGAATCTTGATCTGTTCTGTTTAACTTTGTTTCGCCCCTTTAGTTTTTTTTTTTTTTTTTTTTTTTAACACGCCTTTCATTGCTTCTTTCACCTGGAGGACAAATTCTGGGAGAAAAGAGAGGACTTCCCAAGTTAGTCTTTCCCCAGTCAAAACAGGGCCAAGGACCCTTAAAGTTGGTATAGACTAGCTCCAACATGCCCTGAAGAGCATGTTGAATACGAGAATCTACTTTATCAACTACAAGTTTTATGTAATTTAAATACAGATCAAGTTTTTCTGATGAAAATTTAGGGTACAAATTGAGATAAGCTGACTTGAAAAATACACACTGGAAAAAATGAGAAAACCTAGTATGAAAAAATAATGAAAAACATCTTACTAATAATTTGTTATTGATTACATACTGAAATGATAATGTTTTATATATTGAGTTACATAAATACATTATTAAATTTAATTTTACTCTTTTCTCTTTCCCTTTTTTTAATGTGGCTACTAGAAAATTTAGAATTGTATATGTGGCCCCTATCATATTTCTATTGGAAGCACTGGTCAGTCTATCGACAACTTTTATTTGCTAACCTAGTGCGAAAAATCATTGCTCTAAAAAGCAAAATCAAATGTAAAAGCATATAAAATTTTCTCATGGACTGTAGCTATTTACCTTTATGAATAGATTGCTGACATTAAAGTAAATTAGAGAAAATTTAAGAAACAGTGATACTCTCTTTAGAAGCCCACAAAGCTTACTCTGTGTGAACAGTGATGGAAATGCTCTGCCTGTGGCAACTTTTCAGAATCTGAATGGAATAACAGAATCAGGCAATTAGAATCCTAGAAGGGTCTCATCATCTACTCTGACTTCATTTTATACGTAAGAAAAATGAGGTCTAGGAAAGTTAGGACACTTGTTCAAGGTTAGAAAGACGGATTAAAAATGATTTCGTTCTTTCGTAAAGAGAAAGCATTAATTCTCAAATTTATGATCCCATTAGTAAAACACTTTCCATTGTGGCAAAGCTCATATGTTTAGACCAGTGGTTATTTGATGTACCTTCCATCAACTCTTTTCAATACTTCTCTTCACATTTACTTCCATATTTCTAACAATATGCTTACCTCTTGCTTTAGCAATTTTAGAAATTTTTTATTGATATTCTGCCGTGGTAGATAAGAATTTAACTCACATTCACCTTACCATCTCTCTTTTCCCCTCAGGGAATAAACCAATAGAATTCAATGCAAATACCCCTCAGGGAATAAATCAATAGACATTCAATGCAAATACTGTTCATCATCGAGCCAGGTAATATACAACCACCATGAACCTTTTCTTCAATTTTCCTATAGTTCATATTTGTATCACTTTTTCATTTGCCTGGTTTTCCATATTTCTATTATTTTTTCCCAAATGCTACTATATCTATGCCATATGTTTAACAATAACTTTTTTTGTATTCTCAAACATGTTAGTTCCATTTTTCTTTTTTCCTCAGGATACTTTCCTCTGGGAAAGAGCTGTTCTCCTACAAAATGGACTAACTGGTCTCTAAATCCAGAATGCAGCTATAATCCAGAGGCTTAATTTAGATGGTAATCTAGGGATGGGAAAATTTTATTCCGCAAGTCAACTTTAAAACGGTCTTGTATTTGTATTTTACAGGCCTATACTAAATGGCGACAAAATAGTACCACCAACATCACAAGCACTTCACACATTTAAAGTATTAATTGGTAGTTTTTAGAAAATATTTAATGAGAAAAAGATGTTCTTACTGGAAGCATCTTGGTTGCCCCTCCAGTAAATCCTGTGACCCCCTGTTGAGCTTTAACCTCCTTGTTGCCAAAACTTGGTTGATTCCAAAATGACCCAAAGTTATAAAATATATATGCTGATGCCTATGATGCTTCCAGGGTTACTCTATACTTAACCATGACCTATTTAGCTAACTATTTAGCTCTTCGTTATTGGAAAAGAGTATAGAGAGGTTTTGGCAACAAGGTAATATGGATACAGCAGGAATCTAAAAGCACCACCTCACTGTTGGCATAGCAAGGCTCTGCTGGCTCCCAGCATCTGATTTGCTCATCCAGAAAGTGAAATAATTTTAAACCAACTACTGAAGTGGTTCTGGGTGTGGACAAAGTTATGAAAAGCTGTTTCAGAACCACAGAGTTCTATTTCTGGGAGCCACCCAGAGATCACCTGGTAAATCCAACCTACATGTTTTGCAAAAAAGAAAACTTAATGCCTAGAGACTTATCCAAGACAAAAAGGTGGTGGCAGCAGCCTCCAAGTAGGTCTTAAGAACATTTAGAAAGATGAAAACACTGACTGCTAACAAAATAAATTAGGGTCTCACAGGTAGATATTGTCATTTTATACAAGCTAAGCTTCCTGAGTGAAGCAAAATGATTCTAACCTTGGAGCATTTATTTATGCTGTGATATTACAGCTACTAAATGTGTAAATGGAAGCACCAGATCACAATCTTTCTACCTCGCTTTTTTTACCACATGAAACATGAACCCTGAGGACTTATTAATTATTTACAATTGGCTTTGGAGATGAGAGGCACTTGAAGCATATTACAAATATATGCTGAGAGTAAGGCTGATTCTAAAAAGACCCAGCCAACATTACGTGCAACTGAACAGAGAAATTAAGAGCAGTACCAACTCTTGTTCTGAGAAAGACTTGCCAAAGTCCCCAGACTTGCTGCTGAAATCACTGACATCTTTTCTTGTGCATAAAAAGACTTTGATCACTAACTCCCCCAAAGTCAAAAATGAATGAAAAAGAATTGCCTAGATCTGGATCTGTTTTTGGCATCTATTCTAACTTCCTAAGATATAGGTAGGCTATTCTAAACATCCCTGCTGGGTTTTTTGGTACTTCAATTGTATAACTTATATTCATTGGCCCACACAAGCTCACAGACTATATCAAAACATGTAAGAGCTAAAGAGCCCTTCTAACACCCATCTCAGGCTTTCTATAGGCTACTTTCACAGCTAATGCAGAGAGTTCATGATTTGGCATTAATGGCTCCCAGTTGCTTATTCTAGAAATTACTATCTTCTCTTTTGTAAACAACTTTGAAATAAAATAAGGTGGTGGCTTTGTTTACCACACTACCAGCTTTTATTTGGAAAATCATTTGCAAGTATTAATTTCTGGAGCCTCAGAGCCTTTTGAACAGATTATAACCATAAAACATCATTTTATCACTAGAAACATGCAACTTAAATGTCTTAGCCTTGAGCCTTAAATAAGATTCTAATTAAGGCAAAGGATAGTTGCTGAGCAACTCATAAAGCATCTTTCCCAATCTGAGGCAATTAAATATTTTCTAACTGAAATTTAAGAACTATAATTTATATGGAAATAGTAAGTGATAAATTTAGAGAGCAAAGAACAACATGGGTGACTTTCCCCAGTGTCAATTACAGAATAATTATACAAAATCTTACGGAAAAGTTAAGATCATGTCAACACTCTTATCTAATGATAGTCCAAATCTTAATGGGACCATTCAAGAACTGAAATTCTTTATATAAGGCCAAAATGTCTTTTGGAAATCATAAAATACAGAAAATGTGGCTTCTTCCTCGGAGGAAGGGATTTTTTAAAAAATAATATTTGAAAAACTCTTCAAGTTCTGTGATTCCTTGTCACAAAAGAATAAGTAGCAATCATTCCAATTTGATTATTTTTACTTAAAATTTTAGTATATTTGGATTTTTTTTTTTTTTTGCATGGGCAGGCACTATGTGCCAGTTTGAAAGGATTTATGCACCCTAGAAAAGCCATGATTTAATCCTAAGCAATCTTGTGGGAGCAACCATTTCTTCTAATCCCTATTCAGTACTGTATGTTTGAAACTTTAATTAGATCATCTCCCTGGAGATGTGACTGAATCAAGAGTGGTTGTTAAGCTGGATTAGGTGGATACACATCTCCACCCATTCTAGGTAGGTCTTTATTACTTTACTGGAATCCTATAAAAGAGGAAACATTTTGGAAAAAGCGAGAGATTCTGAGAGAGCAGATCAACATAGTGATGAGAAGCAGAGTGCACCAGCCAGCGACCTTTGGAGACGAAGAAGGAAAATGCCTCCTGGGGAGCTTCATGAAACAGGAAGCCAGGAGAGAAAGCTAGCAGATGATGCCATGTTTGCCACATGCCTTTCCAGATGAGAGAGAAACCCTGACCATGTTTGCCTTGTTCCTCTCACTTGAAAGAGAAACCCTGAATTTTATCAGCCTTCTTGAACCAAAGTATCTTTCCCTGGATGCCGTAGATTGGACATTTCTATAAACTTGTTTTAATTGGGACATTTTCTTGGCCTTAGAACTGTAAACTAGCAACTTATTAAATTCCCCTTTTAAAAAGCCATTCTGTTTCTGGTATATTGCATTCCAGCAGCTAACAAACTAGAACATACCAGGAATCAAACCCAAGTGTGGTGGTTTGAATCTGTGGTGGACCCCAGAAAAGCCATGTCCTTTAATCCTCATTCAATATTGCTACGTGGGAGTATTTTGAGTGTTCCCATGGAGAGGTGACTCACCCAATTGTGAATAGTAACTTCTGATTAGATGATTTCCATGGAGGTGTGTCTCCACCCATTGAAGGGGGAGTTGCTTACTGGAATCCTTTAAAAGAGGAAACATTTTGGAAAGAGTCCCTTTTTCACAGAGCCAAGAGAAATCCAGCAGATGCCTCCATGTTCGCCACGTATCTTTCCAGCTGAGAGAGAACATTGAATGTTATAGGCCTTCTTGAACCAAGATATCTTTCTCTGGATGCCTTAGATTAGACATTTCTATAGACTTGTTTTAATTAGGACATTTTCTCAGCCTTAGAACTAAAAACTAACAACTTATTAAATTCTACTTTTTAAAAGCCATTCGTTTCTGGTATATGGTCTTCTGGCAGTTGGCAAACTAGAGCACCAAGTCTTCAGCATGGCAGGTGAGAACTCTACCTGCTGAGCCACAATGGCCTGCCCTGGGTTTGTTTTTATATACCTTATCCTTAACCTCTAGAATTTCCATATGAATAACAGGAATTTCAAGACACACTTTCTAGGGATAATTAGATAAAAAGTTACTCAAGGTTTGGGAGGAAAAAAGGAAAATAAAAAAGAAGGCTGAGCAGTAGAGTTTTGATTTGGGGCCAGGCTTGGGAGATGTAAAGGAAGGAGGCTGTGGCACTGAAGCCCTGCCCTGCCTCGGTCTCGCTCCCACTTGCTGGCAAGAAAGGAGCTAAGTTCTGAGCAAATCAAGCAGGGAGAAGGGTTGAAGTGTGCTCCACGTTTATCTCTGTGGGTGAAGCTTTTATTGGCTTGAGGAGGCTCTCTAACCCTCGTCCTTTGTGCTAAGAAATACCTATTCCAAAAGGTGAGCTGGAAAAAATTAATGAGCAATCCTCCTCTTTCCCCCCTATACCTCTGTCTTATATGGAGAGAGTATCTGCTTGTTGGGATAAAGGGCTAGGACTCAGTGGAATGTCCCCAGCTCTGAGGCCGCAGAAGAGGACAACTGAGATCTAACATTAAAACTTGGACAAGTTTCCTCCTGTGCACGGGAGTCAAGGCATGTACCTTGGAGCAGAGCAGTGGGCAACCAAGAACAGTGATATTACCCTGTGGCCTGGAGCCCACATAGGCAGAAAGGATAGGAAGGGGCTGCTTCCTCCTTTGGGATGTCAAAATCTGTCTTGGAGGATATATTAGTTTCCTACTGCTATTGTGACTAAAAAAGAACACACCAAATTTGCAGTTCTGGAGGTCAGAATTCCAAAATGGGTCTCAGTGAACTAAGATCAAGGTGCGACAGGGTTGTGTTCCTTCTGGAGGCTCTAAGGGAGAATCTGCTTCCTTGCCTTTTCCAGTGTCAAGAGGCTGCCTGCATTCCTTGGCTTGTGGCTGCATCACTCTGACCTTTGCTTCTGTTGTCATATCTTCTCTCTCCCTGATGCTCCTGTCTCCCCCGCATAAGAATTTTTGTGATTATGTTGGCTAATTCAGGATAATTTCTCCATTTCAAGATCTTTAACTTAATCATACCTGCAGAGTCACCTTTGCCATTTCAGGTAACATGTTCACAGGTTGGTGGACATCTTTCAGAGGCCATTACTCTGCCTGCCACAGTGGAGGTGACAGTAAGCTGTACTTCCGGTCTCCCAGGGCATGAGATTGCAGCCAGTCCCTCACTGATGATAGTGTGGGCACCTGATTTTCCCAGGTATTTACATGGCCTGGAGAATTAAGAATGTTTATGACTTCCCCAAAGTCTTCCTGCTTCTTGAATAGACAGATTTGATGGCAGGAGCTGATTTCAATAAATGTTAAAGTATCATTTCTTCAAGTTGAGAAAGATATTTATCCCCCTTCTCTCCTCTTCCTTCCATCCCCCCACAGCTAACTTTCATCCCCTTAAAAACAAAATCTCAGCAACTGCCTGGGATTCAGCCATGAGAGAGACCTCAGGGACAGAATTCTCAGTAAGGCATGATGGCATGATACTAGGTCATGGTAAAACAAGGACAGGAAGGATGACGGTTTTAGATTATTTTGGCATGAAGAGAGGTTGTACATGTGGGTGGTGTCGGTATGAGAGTGATAATTTGCCCTGTATGGCCTAAAAATAGCTGCCACCAGCTTCTAAGAATGTAAAAACTTTCCAAATAATTACCCATTTCATTTCCGCTCCTACCAGAACTTCGTCTGCCACTGGGACATAAGAATGCTTCCAGTCTCTCCAAGAGAATGGCTCACGGAGAGGGTAAAGGCAATAGCCAGCAGATTAACCATGTTTGGGGTCATGCCTGCTCCAAAAGAGCCCAGCCAAATTCTGAACGATTTCAAAGAGGGCAAAGTGTTGAAAGCTGTTGGTAGATTAACATCTCTCCACTCTAGGAATTACCAGGTTGTTTCAAAGAAGAAAGCTCACAGGATGTGACAGAATTCAGTTGGCCTGTGTGTGGATCAGACCAAGGGCACAGGCTGAAGGTGAGAATAAAACTAATCAGAAGCCTTATTTGTAATAAATCATAGGTGCTGTGACTCCAACACGCTCGTGCACAAGCATGCACGCACACACACATATGCACGCACACACAATGCACTCACTCTATCCTCTACTTAAGCAGCCTTAGCACACCAAAGTCAGAGGCAAATACTGAAGAGTAAACTTATTGTGGTGTCTGGCCACACAACAAAAAAGACAATATTTAAAAGCATCAAAATTGAAAGTTATGGTCTGAGATTGAGGAAATGTAGGCTGTGAAAAAGTGGAAAGAGGTTTCACATATTCCCTGAGGACTGGCAACACCGAAGGGTAAACTGATTCATTTCCTAGGTTTTCTAGAGAGCAGGGTGTATTTTTTCACTCCAGTCTGTCAACCCTCTGGTTTTCACCTGGGTCACCTGTGTGGAAGTTTATGTGCAATCAATCTTCAACTCTATGCTGAGAGCCGGCCTTACTAAATGTTCAGAGGTCGCATGATACCGTGGAAAGAAAACTACACTTCGTCAAAAGACAAATCTGAGTGGAGTTTGGAGAATACAGCATTTTTTTCAGGATGACAACATTTCACATCAGTAAAAGAAGCCTGATAAGTTGCATGAATGAAAGTAGTTTGGGATTCTAGGGATGGCAAATGACTTTTATAGACATGCGAAGGAAGTTAGCTTAATTCATTGATTGGGCAAAGGCTTGTCCATCTTAGACAGGCTTAGGACGGGTGGGCTTTATTTTGCATTGGGTGTGTGTAATAAACTAGGTGCTTGATTGGGTCAGCTGCCTTGGTACAAATTTCAAATTTCAAAAGATAAGAGGGAATTCCAGAGAGAGTTCAAGGGATAAGTAGAATATGGCTGTTTTTGTTTGTTTTGGCTCTGAGGGACTCCAAAGTTTTCTCTGTATAATTTTATCAACGTGGTATAGTTAAACATGGCTTAAAATCCTGGCTTTACTGTTTAATAGCTGTGTGATTTGTGCATTGAACCTACTGTATCTCAGTTTCTTTACCTGCAGATTAACAACAATAATTAATAGTAATACTTGCTCTGACCACTCATAAGGTTAATGAGAGGATGAAATACAAATGTAAAATGTTCTTTCTTGTGCTATAAAAATTATATAATACTCTTAGAGAAGCAAAGTAAGCTTTAGTTTCTAGCTTATAATTTAGTTAGGGAAATGATATATACACAAGAGATATTTAAACTGCATTCAGCAAAGTGTTACAGAACCCTGCAGTCAATCAGGTTTCCTGATGCCATGAAGGGAAGCTTTTTTTTTTTTTTTGCTTGGGCAGGCACTGGGAATCGAACCCAGGTCTCTGGCATGGCAGGTGAGAACTCTGCCTGCTGAGCCACCATGGCCGGCTCTGAAGGAAAGTTTTAATATGCGGTACGGACCAAAAGCAAAAGTGAGAAAAGCAGTCATCAGGAAAAACTTCATGGAAGAGAATAAACATGTGATAGGGTTAATGAGACAGAGAGGAGCCCAGAGAATATTCTAGAATGGGAGAGATTCATGACCCCATACACAGAGACAGTGTAAGTAAATCTGTGTGGTTTCCCTGATTCTAGGAAATCCAGCCACATTTCAAGCCTGCTTAAAATCTTCCCCTGTAAACCTTTATGTGGGAGATTACAATAGACAATCTGTTTCAAATATAAAATGTACACTTCTTTTGACACAGCAGTTCCACTTTTAGGAATTAAAAAGACTACACATATACTGATTGCTCCTTGTAAATGCATATTCTACCTTTAAAAAATAATGAGTTCACAGGTAACAGATTAGGATAAAAGAATGAGAGGGAGACATACTTCTCACCGCACACACTTTTGAATTTTGTAGAACACTCAAGTATTATCTACTCAAAAATTACTCAAAAAAGTATTGTCTGGCAGTCCAGTGCTTTCAAAGACTCCAGATAACTTTGCACATTCTGACTTCACTTGAAGGCATAATAAACAAAGTTTCCCCAGTAGCTTCTAAGTGAATTTCCAGCTGCATAACGATGCAAAATAGAGCTGCCCAACATAAAACCTAGTCCAGCTCTTGGTGTTTTTTCTTGAATGGCTGGGTTACCATCACGGACTCTTATGGAGAAGAGCTGGGTTTGTGAGGTGCAGCAGAGGGGCGCTGTGCACAAGTGGCGGCACAGGAGAGCACAGCTGTAAATCAATACCATGGTGCTCTGCAAAGCTGAAAGAATGTGCGTGAGCAGCCCTGCCTGTGTGACCCTCCACTAGCAGCCTCTGCTAGATTTGACTCAAGAATCTCAAAGTTTCTTCCAGCTCATGCGTGCCAGGATATATGACACACAGGCAGCAAAATAAGCCACTGCCAAGAGTCAAGTTGACTTCCAAAAATAGTGTAGCTTCATATTTGTGAAGGATAAATAGCAGCATATAACCTTGGAGTTTCCAATCTGTGAGACTGGATTTTCTTTGGACCTCAAAGCTTCACAAGGGAGGCTGCTGCTGCTGCAAGACACAGAATCTTCTTCACACTCTCCCTTTGAGTTTTGCTGGGGAGGCAATTCACTTGCAGGATCCACCTTTCAGAAACCCTGAGACTGAAAAAAAAAGGGTGCTGAGAGGTGTTCTATCACACAGAGAAAAGTGTGACAGTTCCTGCTATTGTTAAATGAGGAGAAATGGTGCTAAGCCAATAACTAAGATACACATGGCTCAGGCATCATACATATTGTATTAGTTTGCCAGCTGCTAAAACAAATACCATACAGTGGGCTGGCTCAAACAATGGGAATTTATTGGGTCAGTGTCTTGAGGCCTGGAGAAGTCCCATGTTGAGGTAACCCCCAAGGCTGTGGCATGCTAGGGCCGGCTGCCGATGATCCTCGGCCCTTGGCTTTCTGACACATGGTAATGCACATGGCGATGTCTTCTCCTTTCTCCTCCTGTTCTGCTGACTTCCAGTTTCTGGCTGCTTCTTAGGCTTCCCGTTCTCTCCACCTGAATTTCATTCTGCGTATAAAGGACTCCAGTAATCCAGATCAAACAATGAATTCTGTTCAAACACACTTTAAAGGAAGTAACAGCTTCAAGAGATCCTATTTACAATGGGTACAATTCACACCTGAGGAACCAGGGTTTGGGACCTGAACATGCCTTTTATGGTGAACATGATTCAATCCACAGCACACACCAAAGAGGGAAGTGACTCTGCTAATGGGTCTTGAAAGGAAAAGACCTGGTAATACTCTTGTTGATACTTAACATCATAGCACAGTGACAAAGCACTATCTCGAAACCTGACTAAAGTGCTAATGCATTTTATTTCTGTCTAAGGTTTAAAATTGTATCATCAAGGATATATATAATGTAACAATATCTAGGAACAGATATCCTTATGGTTTGGGCATGGAATAATTTCTTTAATGACAATGAAGTTAGGGAGATGGTGATGTCATTTATTGCAAACAATTGAGGCATGAGGTATCAAGAGAAAATGTGACCCAAGATCATGGCTAAGTATTTCAATAATTTCAGATTATTGAAGTCATTATGAACTTTGCACAGCACACATTTCCATCATATTCATTCCTTCCAAAGTTGAAGAAAGAGCTATATCAAATAGAACGAAAATAGACTTGCAAACTGGTTAGTGGAGGGAGCACAAGCCTCCTCAAAATCTCCCCAAGTACACAGTTCTCAATGTACAGCTTAAGTAGTTCAAAACAAGCATGTCAAGATGGCTAAAGACAAATTTCCTTAAATCCATTCTAGATTCCTTGTGTCAGTCTGTGTAAGGAACATTCCTGTATGTGTACTTTTTAAACCTGAAAAGTCTCTAGAACTCTGGATTGGAAGTGCGGTTTCCTATTTGAAACATCATTACATACTACAAATATATGACATATTGATTTATCAAAAAAGGAAATTCAATTTTGAGCAAAATAATCACCATGCAGATGCCAGACTCATAACTCCTTTGGTGTATTAAAAATAAATGCAATAAAATTTTCATGCAAAAATCAAAGAAAGTTGAGAAGTGTATCAATTTCAATGAACATAGTTGACTACATTGATTTTTAAATTTTGATTTTGTTCTTGGCACACCCTTATATCATGAAAAGGTAATAGATTTGTTAAAGTTTTGTCCCCACCCCCTCACCCCAAATGAGTTGTTACCTAAAATTTTATACTTCAATATAGATTTTGTTGGGGAGGCCCCATATATGTTAGTCCATAGAGACAGGCATTCTCATTAAAAAGCCTTTTTTAACTTGCTAGAATCACAGATGGTATCATATATAATAAGTATAACAATACACAACCTTTTCAGCGGAGTTTTTCAAGTCATATAGTATACTATCTATATATTATAGTATATACTATCTATATGACTATACTATTTCAAGATATAGTATACTATCAGAGTGATATTAAGCACTAATTTACTTGTAGTCTTTTGAAAACAGCTGCCTTGAAAAGGAACTTAAATTAGCCAGACTTTATATATAATCAAATTATGATGATGATAAGTTTTTGAGATGCACAGACAACTCATTAAGTTATAGGTCTGATATTTCCAATTTATGTTTGACGAGGATTATAGAAAATTTCAAGAAACTATACTCCCATTTATGCCTAAGGTTATAAAAATGCAACATATCTTTAAAAGTCTAAATGGAAATTTTGTGTTATTCCATTAGACGTACATCTCTGAGTATATTTTTCTGTCTCTCTTTTCTCTGGATATTGTTTTATTTGTACCGCTTTGACCATTTTTTGTCTCCTCATGTTTCTGCAATTCTTGTCCATTCTTGTGAAACTCTCTCTTCATTAGTTTTCTCTACTCCTTTCTCTCCTGTCTTTTCTGCTTATTATCAAAAAGAAACTTGTGTTTCCTATTCTTAATTATAAAGAAGATGAAAGGAATAGTTTATATAATCTCCTAGGAGAATTAAAAATAATACTATATTTAATGATTATTTTTTCTTCCTATTTTGTAAACTTTCATCAATTTTCTTTCAGCCCTTTATTTAGCATTTATTTCCTCTCTCTGGTTTTAAACAATATCTGAAAATAAATGAATAAGTATTTGTATTAGATATAAGTAAAAAAGTAAGTGTGTTTAACAGAGCAAATAAATACAAAGGGTGTTGTGGGAATTATAAGTTATCCTTATTATAGTAAAGGCTTTCATGAAGTCAGAATATTTTAAAGGCATGCTTCAAAGTTCTGAAAATATTATCATTATTTAAATCTATTAGGATTTTATTAAATAATTTATACATCCTTATACAAGAAGATTGAAGTAGTTTACAAATAAAGAGAAATATACTTTATTTTTCTTTCACACTATTGAACACTTGTGAAATAATAGGTTTGATATGATTGATGGGGGTGTGTATGTATATGAAGTGTGTGTGTGTGTAAAATGTTGGTTCACACATCACGTTAAATCATTTCATGGTATAATGATTTAACATTTATACCATTTATACATTTCATGGTATAAGACCCCACTTTGGGTTGGGGAAACATAATATCTCAGTTATGCTCAGAGAAAGCAAATAATTTCATTACAAATTATTACACAGTCAAAGCAGAATTAATGGAAAAATATAATTTTGATATTAAAAATGCTTTTTACCAGGGTTTTGTAAAACTTTTTAAATTGCCAAAATCGCATGTAACCCAGCCTTATTTTGATTACGCTCACACTGGGACAGATTATTTGTCTCCTATCACAGTTCTAACAACCACCTCTAATTCTAAGAACAGACCTATGATGTCAGCCCTTATCTATCTGCTCCGTCCCCACCACCTTCTTTTCCTCAGTGTCTTAAACTGTGCCACATGGCATGATTAAGAGCTTGGGTCAAAATGATATGGTTATATAAACACCCGCTATTTCTACCTTATCATAAAGCATCCCCTGTGAGTTACTCATTATGTTTCTCAGTCTAGAGAGTGCATCTCTTCTCAGGCCATGTGTTGAAAATAGCACCATGACGCCTAATCTCACTGACAAACTACTAAACCTCTTAGGCAGGGTTGCTGCATGTGCCAGGTGACCTGAATACAATCCGAATGGGGCCTGCAGTGTATAACCAAGTCAGATGGAAAACAGAGGAGATGAACTATAGAGGAAAGGGAAAGCAAGGAGACCTCCGTTCTTGTTTCAGTTCCAGCTCTGCCTCCCTGGGCAATTCACCTTCCCTCCCTGACTCACCATTTTCTCAATGAGGAAGTCAGCTTAAATGATCTCAAAGTTCTCTTCCAGGTCTATGACTTTTATGATCTTAGAAGAGAGCTATCTGAACTCTAACGGGAAAGAATATTACTGGCTGTATTCACCGCTGTTTATCCAGTGCTTACCCAAAAGATGCTCAAAAGGTATTAGTTGAAAAAAGGAACTAAACAGATAGTACTACCCAGGTGTACCACTCCCAAGTGACTGCAATGAATTTGGGAGAATCACCTTCCCTTTCTGCCTTGAAAGAATTGCATTTCTTGAGCAGACACAAAATTACTTGCATTACTTATTGAGCTAAGCATGAAAGGTGAAAATAAACAATCAGGAAAGGACTGAATTTTTAGAAACAAGAAGTGAAGTAGCCATAGGAATATTTTTAGGGAAAAACAATGCCAAACAAAATAGTACTACAATGAGCCCTAGGTTTTAGGATTAATTTACACCACAGAAAAGGGTATGTACCATACGGTATAACGCTTGGAAGTGGTTTGAAGCTGCCGGCACTCCAGAAAAACATGTTCTTAAATTTAATCTGTTCCTGTGGGTGTGAACCCATTGTTAGTAAGACCTTTGATGAGGTTGCTTCAGTTAAGGTGTGGCCCAGTCCAATCAGGCTGGGTCTTAATTCTATTACTGGAGTCCTTTATAAGAGAATGAAATTCTGACAGGGAGAGAGAGAAAACCAGGGAAGCAAACAGCTGAAATACAAAGGAACCCAGAAGAGAAGGCAGAGACTTGGAGACGCTATCAATGTGCCCTGCCACGGGGCAAACTAAGGACCAGATCCCCAGCAGCCAGACCATAATGCCAGAATCTTCAGGAAGAAAGCATTGCCTTGACGAGTCCTTGATTTAAACTTTTTCCCAGCCTCAATCATGAGTTAATAAATTCTCATTGTGTAATCTAACTCACTTCATAGTATTTACTTGGGCAGCCTAGGAAGCTAAAACACTCTCAGGAGACTTATTCAAAGATAGACGTGAGCAGTGCCCCTCCCACCCTACACAGTGATGTTGGACTGAACTACAGCCCTCACAAACTGCCAGGGAGACTGCACTGAGGGAACCGAAGGCATCGAGAGTAAGAAAGTGAGACAAAGAAGGTAAATGGCATCAACTCTCTAGTTCTCCTATGTTCCCCATTGCACTTTTCTAATTCAGCATCACATTCCAAATGCCAACATTCACACAATCCCCAATGCATTCTTCCCCAACAACCCTCCAAATCCAAGTGAAAAAGAAGATCACAGTTCTATCTGCTGGCTACTGGTAAAACCTCCTAAAGATGCATGGCTTAGTTTAAAAGCAAAAGAGGAGTTGCAAGATTGAATTTTCTTCCATACTACACAAAGGAGAATCCTTGTTAGGACTACCAGGTGATGGAAGTAAAAGGGTATTTCAATCAGTAGGGTCTAGGGAAACTCAGAAAGCAATCCTGTGAGGTTCTCTGTGGGATTATGCAGCCTTCGCAGGCAAAGAATTTATCTCCACTCTTGTCTAGCCTACTTTTTCCTTTCTATTTCCCTATCAGGTCTCTTCTCACTCTCACTTTTCTCCTTCTCCTTATTCTAGGTGAATCTTTGATTTAGTTCATGAGAATGCTGCTACTAACTGCTTGGGTCTCAGACTGGCCTACAGATGGGGGCAGCCCACTAGCTTCAAGGGAGAAAGGACAGTGCTTTAAATTAGTGGAAGGAACTGGGTTGGGAATTAGGTACCAGAAACCTCCAATCAGGACACTGAATTCAGTTTCTCAAAGAAACAATGTTACACTTACTGGAGTGGTTCTATGTTGTTTTCAGTTCATTCATCCAATAGTGTTCAACAATTAGCAACTGAGGATTTACGGTGTGTCCTGCTAGGTTCTAAGCCCAAAATGGTGAGCCAGGAAACGCATAGTCCCTACTTTTATGGGGCTTATTGTTCAGGGAGAGAGATGGATATTAATAAAAAAATCTCTGCCAGTGAAGGCACAATTACAAAGTGGCATAACTGTCAAGAAGGAAAGGAACGGGAGTCCTGAGATTGTTCTAAAGAGGAGCCTGATGTAGGATTGGAAGTCAGGAAAGGACTTCTGGAAGAACTGACATGAAGTTGAGCTCTGAAGAATGAGTAGGAGGTTTCTCTGCAAAAGTGGGAAGTGGTGGTGGGGGGGGGGCAGAAGGAAAATGAAGAAGCAGGAAATAAGTCCTGTGAACTTTCAAGTAAAGAGTATAATTTTCTATATTATCTTATTCTGACTTGGATAATAGAATTATGTCTGATAACTTCCTGAAAGGCAGTTTTTGGTGAGAATACTCCAGGAAGTTAAGAGGCTATAGACCAAGGTAAGTATGGAGACAATATTCTGCACAGTGTCCCTTGTGCCACCAGCTTTATATCTTGTAAAATAACAGCTTTTTGTATTTTCTAACTACAAAACTGTCCTAACTAGATTACTTTTCCAAAGTTGTCTGAGACATATGGACTTCAAGAGTTACAGCCTTTATAATATACTGTTTATTCTCACTGTCACAGGAAATTGCTTTCAACCTGGTATTTAAGAAAAAAAGTGCAAAACTCTACCCTCTTTAAGTCTTCTCCCCCCAGGCCCAAATGAATTAATAAATCAATGGGTACAGCAGATTACTTCTTTAAAAACAAAATAAAACCTCAAGCAAATGATTTTTATTTCAACGAACACCATAGGCAAAATTCTGTGGTAAGAAAGAGGAGAGTGGGTTGAAGGAGGGAGTTGGGGAGAAAGTGGACAGATTAGGAACAAAATTGGTAAGACTTGGAGAGAGATGGGAGATAAGGGATGAGGGTTGAAGGAGGTGTTAGGGTCAAGAATGACTCAAAGATTTCTGACCTACCCAGGTGGATAGATGGTAGAGCCATTCTTTGAGTTGGGGGACATGGGAGAAGGCCAGCCTTTGGGAAGAGGACACGCTTGGGCATGCCGAGTTTGAGGTGCCTTTGAGAAATCCAAGTGCAGGTACAGAGTGGACAGATCTGTTGAGACAGGGCGTACAAATACAAGTTTAGGAGGCATCAAAGTATAGGTGGATGAAATCAAATAGGCAGGTGGTATACAGTGAAAAGGCAGGAAAGCCTAAGATTAAGTGGTGAGAACGCTACATTTAGTGCTGAGTAGAAGAGAAGGAACTTGTGGAAGAGTCAGAGAAGTAGCAGCTAAGAGGCAGGAGAAGAATCGGGCACAACCAACACTGCGATTACGTCTGAGAAGAGAGGAGGTATTTTTTTCAGATTCAATCTAGAATAAGAAAGCTTCTGTAAGGTGGTGTGAGAGCCTGAGCATTGTGCAAAGTACTGCTTTTTACTAGAATTTTTTTCCTAAATTGCAGGTGAAACCTGAGAAATGTGGATACACTAAAATGGTTGCTAACCACCTTAACAAATTAATTTTTGGATCATAAACCATTTGCAATTTGAATGCATCATGATAGAGGAGTGTACTTTACTTTGGCTGTATCTTCAGTATTTTGAGTGAACAGAATTATTTTTCTCTAACAGTACTTACTACTGGAATTTTCTATACTATGAATTTCTGCTTTGAAGAACTAGAATGAACAATAAGAAGGAAACAAGACACATCTACATTTCTCTGTTTTGTTTTTGCGTACCTTTTTCTTTTGTCTCAGACAGACCAGTTCAGCTGTCAGCTCTGTCATCTCCTATTAACTAATTAAACCTGTCTGCTATGTGACAGCAGTTAGAACTGACCAACGCAATCTCTGGTAAAATGACATCTGGGAAGGAGATGTGGAAGGAAATACAGCTAAAAACACAGACAAATGTCAAGTTCCTTTAAATTTATTCCTGTCGGTACTGCACTACAGGACTGAACTGGACATGATCGATTAGGCAACAAACGCCTGTTTGTTTTATTCCACATTTGGAAATTTGAAGACTGTGGCTCCACCAAATCCTTATTTACTCAGGGAGACAAGGAAGGGCACTGATAAAGCCCAGACTCTGGATTCCCAGCTGTGGTTTTCATTCACACCTAACAGTCTATTTAAATAACTCATTATTTCTAAATATAAAGAAGTGTTTTGGAGAGCAGCATATCTATTTTTTTTTTTGCAGTTTTCTTAAATCCATATATTTAAGTTCCAGAATTGTACACGAGAACATAAAACATGGCAACAAAACAGATTAAATATTTTAGAGTAAAATGTATATAATGAGTTTACACTGCATTGAAAATAGTGTGGGTCTAAAATATAGACGATTCTAAGTAAACTACAGATGACTGGGAAAGTTAATCCTTAATGGGGGAAAAAAAAAAGAGCTTGTGTGTTAGGCTAGTTCCTAAAAGTCATTTCAGTTTCCAACCTGTGATTGTTTCCCATTTTTAGTATTTTTTGCTTTCAATGCTAAATATTAATTTCCAAAGATTAGAAAGGAATTGAGGTATTAAATCCCCACTTCTGTTTTTTTATCTGTCCCCCAAACAGCCCACCAATTCATATCACATTCCTGAAATACAGAAAGAGGTGGAAAGCTACTCTCATAGAGGGAGAACAGTGAAGTGGTAAGGAATCTTTAAAAGTGTTTTCCCTGGTGTGCACAGGTAGTTCAGTGGTAGAATGCTTGCCTTCCACGTGGGAGGCCTGGGTTAGGTGACCATGCACCCCTCCAAAAAAGAATTCTTCCTGGAAAGGGAAAGGTCATTGGGCTGGGATTTAGGAGACCTCAGTCCATGTTTTGGTTTTGCCTTTACTATCAGCTGCTTTACGATATACACATGCACATACCCCACCCAAAAAATCTTAATTGATAAGATTCTTTTGGTAAATCTTGAATCCAGCCATGATTGCTTAGGACTGCTGGTATTTGTGTTGGGAAAGGACTTAGGTCAAATTGGTGAATGTCTCTGAAACTCATCTTCTTCTCTAAAATGAGGCAAATGGGCTGCATATATGACCTTTAATATTTCTGCCAGGTACAGGTGTATTCCTATCATTTTTTGCTTCAGTTGATTTTGGGCAATCTTAGTGTGCCCACTCATCTCGGGCCCTTAAAAGACATCCTGACCTACTTCACACATTCTGACATTTTCTTACTTTTAAAACTATAACTGGATGTTGAAAGAAGAAATCCCTAACTATTTCACCAAAATAAAAACCTAAAGGTTTTTATCAGGTCAAAGACAGATTGAAAAATTGATATGGTTCTTATTCCTTGATATAATAGGATTCACAGAAATGAGTTGCCATTCATTGCAATCTGCCCATTTCACAATTCCATTGAGTGCTGTGAATTGAGCTTCACAGACCTTTTTGTTCATATATTATTCTTCCCTGCTAGGCTTTCGAAATAAAAAGTCAAGATAAAACCCAGGTGGAAATATGTGATGCCCTCTCCATTAAGTAGACAAGGGTTGACTTTGTAGGTTTTAGCAGAGCTGGTATTCAAACTCAGGATTGGCTAATTCCAAATCCTATCACCTTCTGATATACTACCATGCCTCCAAGAGAACCAGTTACAAAACTCTGAATTCCTGGAATTTTTAAAAGGAAAATAGCATTCCTTTATCTATGTATATATCCCATTTCTTAACACAAAGACTCAATGACTTTTGGATGAATAAATGATTGAGGAATGAATAAATAAATACTCTTTGTAGGTAGCACATTTTAGGTACCATGAATAAAGCAAAGAACATAAGGCCCAATTTCTGTCTTTCAGGAACTTCTCAATTTGGGGAAGACAGGACCATGCAAGCAAAAGATTTCCATTGTCAAAGTCATAGACTTACATTGTATAAATTTCTGTCTGGTACCAGATCAATTACAATTCTGCTTGTTATCTTTTAGAGGTCTTGGTATATGTGGACAAAAATGATTCCCGTTCATCTTGGCATTTAGAATGTTTGATGCTCTAATGCCTGGTATATCAGCTTGTGGTAGTTAGATTCAGGTGTCAACTTGGCCGGGTGAAGGCACCTAGTTCTATTGCTGTGGACACGAGCCAATGGTACGTGAACCTCACCTGTTGCTGATTTACATCTGCAGTGGGCTAGGAGGTGTGCCTGCCACAATGAATGATGTTTGATTTAATTGGCTGGTGCTTAAATGAGAGAATTCAATGTAGCACAGCTCAAGCAGCTCAGCATACCTCATCTCAGCACTCGCAGCTCAGCCCAGGCCGTTGGAGATGCAGAAAGGAATCACCCTGGGGAAAGTAGTTGGAATCCAGAGGCCCGGAGAGAAGGCCAGCAGAGATCACCCTGTGCCTTCTCACGTAAGAAAGAACTTCAGCTGCCTTTCCTCTGAAGAACTATATGTCAACTAAATAAATCCCCTTTTATTGAAAGCCAATCTGTCTCTGGTGTGTTGCGTTCCAGCAGCCAGCAAATCAGAATACAGCTGCAGAGCCTTTCAGATTTTTGAGTGGGGTGTGTGCATGTGTACAGGCAGCTGATCCCCAGCAAGATATATAATCACAATCTCCATTCCTACCTCCAAACAGAATCCGTACAAGAAGAGATCCTCAAATTCTGAATATGAGTACATTTTCATTTGCTTATATTACTGAAATTACACCTAAATGAAGACTTTAAGAAAGACGTAAAATCCCCAAGCAGTGAAGCCTATGAATAAGGAATAGGGAGATACGCAGCTCCAATATTTTCCCAACACAAATTCCAGCAGTCCTGAGCGATCATGGCTGGAGAGAATTATCTTTTAAATATGTGCTGTTAGGGCAATTAGATTCCCATGTGGAAGAAAAGGTTCCTTAAACTTAACCTTAGTCCATACCAAAAACGAAATAAAACAAAACTGTTTAAGATAGATCACAGGACTAAATGTAAAAGTAAACAATCAAACCTTTGGAAGAAAACATAGGAAAATATCTTTATTTGAAATAAACAAAGATTTTCTAAACAAGAAAAACAAAAGCATTAACTGGTGAAGAAAAGATTGATAAAATGAGCTTCATTAAATTAATCACTTGTGTTCATTAAAAACCATTATTAAGAGACTGAAAAGGCAAGCCACAGTGTAGAAGAAGATATTTGTAATACATATATCCAATAAAAGACTCATGCAGAATAGCTCCTATAAATCAAGAAGAAAAAGACAGAAAAGCCAATTTAAACAGAGCAATTTACTGAAAGAACCATATCTATTAAGATTTTTTTGGGTGGGGCGTGTGCATGTGTGCATGCAGCTGATTACCAGCAGGATATATAATCATCACCTAAATAGATAAAACCTTATTTATTTAAATTGCTTTGTTTAAATTGGCTTTTCTGTCTTTTTCTTCTTGATTTATAGGAGCTATTCTGCATGAGTCTTTTATTGGATATATGTATTACAAATATCTTCTGCTACACTGTGGCTTGCCTTTTCAGTCTCTTAATAATGGTTTTTAATGAACACAAGTGATTAATTTAATGAAGCTCATTTTATCAATCTTTTCTTCACCAGTTAATGCTTTTGTTTTTCTTGTTTAGAAAATCTTTGTTTATTTCAAATAAAGATATTTTCCTATGTTTTCTTCCAAAGGTTTGATTGTTTGCTTTTACATTTAGTCCTGTGATCTATCTTAAACGGTTTTGTTTTATTTCGTTTTTGGTATGGACTAGGGTTAAGTTTAAGGAACCTTTTCTTCCACATGGGAATCTAATTGCCCTAACAGCACATATTTAAAAGATAATTCTCTCCCCTTTGTATTTCACTGGAGATGTAAATTAAGTGGTTTTTTGGGTCTGATGCTGGGCACTTTTCATTGTCACTGTTATGCTGGTCTATCCCTGTACCAATATCACATTGTCTTAATTACTGTGACCTTATCATAAGTCTTTTAACTGCTGGTGAAAGTTCACCTACTTCATTCTTCCTCTTCATTATTAGCTTGGATATTTTGGACCCTTTGCATTTTCATACAAATTTAACATCTGTCTGTCAGTTTATACACACATATATACCCATGCACCACCTGCTGGGGTTTAATTAGTATTTTATTAAATCTATAAAGTAACTTTCAGTGAACTGGCATACTACTCAGGAGAGAAATTAAAACCAAAATAAGATACTATTCCATAGTCACCAAAAAATGGCTGATATTTATAAAAGAAAAAAGCAAATAATACCAAATGTCAGTGGAGACGTGAAACAGATGTAATTCTCTAACGTGGCTGGTGTGATACAAACTGATCCACCCGCTTTGGGAAAATATTTGGCCCACAATACTTGCCAAAACTAATCATGTACTTACAACTCACTCAGGGATTTTACTCCAATTTTCCATGCTATTCTGTGTTTGGATTACCGTCCCTCCTCGTATGTGCGGAATGAATGCCCTTTTTCCTAAAGTGCTGTGGTTTAAAGCACAGGTCCTAGGGTCAGACTGCTGGAGCTCATATTCTGGCTTCCCTTTACTAGCTGTGTGACTTAATTACTTAACCTTACTGTGTCTTATCATAGACAAAATGATTAGCAACCTCCCTATCATTTATTATTTTCATCTTTAAAATGGAAAAGGGGGTAGACAGTGCTTATCTACTTCATTACCTCAAAAGATTGCTGTTTGGGGAGGACTCAATGGGATAATCGCCATAAAACATATGGAACAGCACCTGATACCGAGTACAGACTCTGAAACTTAGTATATTATTATTATCCACCTATTATAATCTAATTTTATCTTTCAAGCCCTATTTAGTTCAATTGCACCCCCTCTATGTCCTCTATGAAGTTTTTTCCAACCCATGAAGAGGAATTAAGGAAACATCTGACAGACATCTCTCTTTCTGTCTCTGTCTCTCTCTCTCACACACACATACTTTATTTTATCCTTCTATTATCATGCTCATCATATTTGACTTTAATTGTTGGTTGTTGTGCTCGTGTTTGCTTCTCCACACTGTGAGCATCCCCCAGGGCAGAAATTTCCCCTGCTCAGCTGTGTGTGATCTCCACTTAAAGCCCCGTGAATGTTAGATACATTGTACTAAATTGAATTAGAGAAGGGAAACTGCTGGGTGCCTTTGAGTAATAATGTTACTGTGTGCTTGCCTTCAAAGAAGCTTGTTATTTAGAATTGCTCTTAAACAAATGTTTGAACCCAATGGACAGTTTATCAGTGACTCAGTCACGAAACAATGGGCTGTTGTGCTACGGGTCAGGGAAGTGCCATCAGTAGTTTGAACACTGGCATGGAAACACTTGGATTGGCTGGAACAAGTGGTTGGGGTATAATCTGTCCTTATTATACAAATGTGAAGCTGATGGAGGCTTTCCAAAAATGATCTTAAAAGCAGTAACTGCCTTTGGGGCTATTAAAATGCTTACATTTTTTTTTTTTTTAAAGAGGAAAATTGGATTTTCCTACACTGGGCTCAGTTTTGAATTGTGGCTGAAAAGTCTCAGGTTTTTAACCTCAGAGTTTTAATTGACTTATGGAATCTAAAGATCAACTCTTGCTAAAGTTTTTATTTATTTTCATTGAGTTTTCTTTACAAAATTCTCTGATGCACTTCAGTGAAAGAAGTTACGTCTGCCAGGTCGCCAGGTTTGTATGCCTCAGAAGGGGACAGGTAGAGGTCCCCAACCAAGATATACATTAAGGCATCAGACTGTTAAAATGAAAGTGAATGTGTTCTATCATCCTTCTTTCATAAAGGCTTAGAAGCCAAGTTCAAATGGTCATCCTCAGATTCCTGGGGTCCCACACTGGCGTCTGTTGGCACAGGGCTTTCTTCTCTTCCCCACCAGCTCTGACCCTGGTTTTGGGGGGCCCGTGAGCACATGCAGACAGCCCAGTCCATGTGTCCCAGGTCCATCCATGCCCACAAAGAGCTGCCCTTTGGCCGAGAGCCACGCCCAGGAACAGTGTGGTCCACCCTGCACACGATGACCTGGGGAACAAGGCTGCTGGGAGCTGGCAATGGAGTTGTGAGGTACACGGCATGTAGCATGGAAGTGAGGGAAGGAGGGCTCTGGGTTGCCTTGCTTTGTGGGGAGAGATGTGACTAGAAGGAGATTAAAGCAAGGTTTTCTATAGTGTGGGGTCCTCTTGCCCAGGCCTGAGAACAGGACTCATGCAAATGAAAGTGACTTTATTATATAACAACGGGAAGTTTTCAAATGCTTATTTATATGACTCTTGACATTCCTAATCACCAATCTTAAAGTATCAAACAGAATTCTTGTATCTCTCTCCATACAGCAATGAAAAGCTGTAAACGTTAAAGAATTCGCTGTAATGCTGCAATATAAATAGTTAAGGGGAAGCAAACAATTTTACTTGGGCTTTTACCCACCATGATTCTGAAAGCCATGGACTGGGTGCCATTTCTATCCCATTCAGAACACGTTAAATGAAAAAGAGAAAACTTAGTTGATTTTCTTTAAAACCATCCCCTCCTGGGTGATTGTGGTCGGCTAGAGGATGGGTTGTCACTGGTGGCAGTCCATCATAAACACCCTCTCTTGCAATTGAATCGGGTGGTCTGCCCCATTCCAGATTCCCCCCCCCCACCCCCCAGTGGTTCTAACCCTTCCTGCAGATGCTCAGCTGGCAGAATACCAAATCATTTACTTTCTTACTCACTTACTTGGAGCCAAACAAAAGTTATTATATACTACGTGGTGGCTTGGAGCTATGTGCCCCAGAAAAACACGTTCTTAATCTTAATCCAACCCTGTGGGTTTGAAACCATTTTAAGCAGGACCTTTTGATGAGGCTACTTCAGTTCAGATGTGGCTCAACCAAAAAGGGATAGGTCTTAATCCTATTACTGAAGACCTTATAGGGACGACTACAGGGAGAGGAAGTCACAGGGGGCAGCCAGAAGATGGAATCAATGGAAGACAGAAGAGAAAGAAGCCAGAAGGGGCTGCGGTGTGTACTGTCGGGTGACAGAAAAGCCAAGGGCCAGAGATCACTGGCAGCTGGTCCCACCGTGCCATGGTCTGCTGGGAGAAGGCATCATCTTGATGTCACCTTCATTTGGAACTTCTCCTAGCCTCAAAACTGTGAACCAATGAATTCTCATTGTTTAAGCCAGCCCATTGCTTGGTACTTGTTTTAGCATTCAGGAAACTAAAACGCGTTTTCCTAAATAGCTCCTGCCCACACAACATGTCTAAAAAATAAGCCTTGGGGTCAAATAGATTGGATTTTACCTCTGTTATTTTTTCACTAGGTGACATGGATTTAGGTAACACCCCAGCAAGTCCCCAGGGTTGTTATAAGGATTAAACAGAATCATTTATATAAAAGGACATAGCACAGTGCTGAGATGTACAGTACGGTTCGTTAGCTTCTCCCGTTCTCCTCTACTTCTCTTCACTGTGTTCAACTTAAATTTTTAAGTCATCACAAAAGGAGATTAAGAATGATAAACTGGAATATAAATGACTTCGATTCACTCCATATTTATGACATTTTTGTATCAGAACATATAGAATAAAATTTCAGATTCTCATATGCAAAAATCTCCTTTAAGCAAAATGAATTTTATAAGTTTCTCAAGGCATGTACTCGGTAGTTCTGAAGAACAGAGAACATTTGACAATAAATTGAGTTCCAAGACTTCATACTCTCCACCGGCGGCTGCATTTTGCTTAACCCCATTCTTCTCTGAAAATAGCTACTCTTTTTTAGAAATTACTTTTAACTAATCACCACCCATTATACTCAATTAGTTGTGAAATAATAGATTTTTTTCTTTAAAAAAAAAAAACCACAATTCAAATCATAACATGGGGCATGATAAAGAGTCAGGAGAGTGCCTGAAAGCAGCTGCCCCTGCTGGGGGAAGATGCTGGGACCTCTGCAGAGGCAGGACTGGAGGCTCCGGGTCCAGGGCTGGCTGTCGCACTATAAGAAGCTGCAATGTCACAAAAAATTCAATTTCTCTGTCCTTAGACATAACTGCTGGTGAGGGATGGGTGAACATATTGGCTTTGTCGTCTCCCTGTTTCTTTTCTTTGTACAATTACAATATTTTGAATTTGGGTGTATCTGTGGGGTGGGGGTAGGGTGGGGAGTGAATTGCACGTGTGTGCCAACTCAGCAAAATGTAAAGATTCACACAAAAAATGGAGAAAATATGTACACACCTGTATACAAATAATTGCTACACTGTTTTCTTTTTATGTCAAAGAGGCTCTGATTGTTTCACAAAGAAAAGAAAACAATACAAAACTGCCTGTCACAGACACACCAACGTTACATTTAAAAGACTGTGTGTGGAGACATGCACATTTCTGTTGTTTTTTTGTCCACAAATGATTCATAACAACTTCTAATTGAGGCATTACTTC
The DNA here is from genome assembly GCF_023851605.1 of Tamandua tetradactyla. Lineage (NCBI taxonomy): Eukaryota > Metazoa > Chordata > Mammalia > Pilosa > Myrmecophagidae > Tamandua > Tamandua tetradactyla. The sequence continues at coordinate 26,906,085 of NC_135348.1, read as the reverse complement.
CTCCTAAGGACTGCAGTAGACGTGCCAGTGGAAAGACATATGTTTTAAATGAATGGAACTCCCGGTCAATAGGAGCATACTAAAGCCAAGTTTAAAATATTACTAAAGACATTAGGAAATATCACAACGTAATCAGAGTTTCTATTGTTTGTTTGTTTTATTTCAAAGTGAATCTTAAAGATGCTGAGCTACCTGAGACATTACGGCTGGTGTGGCTCCCTGGAATTGTTCTTTACAAAAAGGAGAGAATAAGAACATATACAATACATACAGGAGCAAATGATCAGGTTAATAAAAACTAGCTAAGTCCTTTAGACCCAAGTGGGAACTTTTCATTGGGAGAAAAGTTGATTTTTTCTTAGTATAAATAAAAATTTTGGAAGTGAGGGGCAGTAACCGTGCAAAGGTATCAGTGAAATGAACCAGAAAACCTCATGTTTAAAAAATCATGTAGGGCGGGCCATGGTGGCTCAGCAGGCAGAGTTCTCGCATGCCACACCGGAGACCTGAGTTTGATTTCCAGTGCCTGCCCATACATAAAAAAAATAAATAAATAAATAAAAATTATGTAATCTCAGAAGAAGAACACTGGAATAGTCAACAAAATACCTGGTTAAGAATGGTTACTAGAAGCGAGAATGCTAAGACAGGGAAGAGGAAACTAATCCTAAGCAGAGTCTTGATTCTTCTTACTTAAGACACCTTTGTAATTACTCCCCTTTTATCCCTTGTTTTCTCACCTTCTCAGCCCAGTTCTCTCTCCACCAGGTTGGGCTGACCATAACTCACTCCTTGGACAAACTTGACTTAGTCCTCCTCAAGATGTCCTTTTAAGTGCTGCCAGCCCTGTCCACAGACCCCGCCCAGTGAGCCAGCAGGCACCAGCTGCAGGTGAAGGCAATCACACAGGTCTGTCTTTGCACTCCATGCATGGCCTATTGCTCCCACTTTCCTCCTGGTTCTTGAAAATCCAGCTTTATATTCTTGCAATATCTGTTTCTACACCTCTTGTTTTATTGGGGTACTTGGTCAAACTCTCTACTTTGGCATTTGATGTCGTGTGACCTACCTGACTTTCCTTGAATCTCAGTTCTTCAGGGTCCTTTTATTTGTATTTAGATTTAAACATCTAATTTCATATAAAGTAGGCAAATCAACTATAAGAAGACATCTTTGAGACAACTGGGAAAACTGGAGTGTGTTCTGAGTGTCAGAGGGTAATTAGGGATTTTTGTTAATTTTAAGATTGATAATGGCACAGTGATTATATATTATTAAAATGCCTTAGCTAGAAATTCATATCGAAGCATCTATAGATGAAATTACATTCTGATTACACACCACCCCCCAAAAGTATGTGGTGAATAGAAGAAATAATATTGAAACTGTATTGATAATGTTTGATACTATATGATGTTAATATGGGATACTCTTCTTTCTACATTTGTGGTTATGTCTGAAAACTCCCAGAATAAAAAGTTGTTTTCTTTTGTAAAGACGTTATCTCACTTATAAATGAGAAACTAAGGCTTCTGGAAGTTAAGTAACTTGCCTACTGACTGCCAGCATTGGAATTTCTCTTGAACTGGTGACAAATCGCATTTCCAAGAATGGCTCTTCTAAGCTTTCTATGCTATTCTTTTCTTAATATCAACATTTAACTGTATCTTCAACTACTTGTTCTTTCTTCACTCTGGTCACTGGGAAGTTTTCCTTTCTCCCAATGCATCCTACCCCAGTCCCCAGTACATACAGAAACATCCTGAATTCCCAATTCCATTCTTTTTGCTTTCCAAATTGTTAATGTGACCTCTCCACCCGTCTCCTCTTTCTTTTTTTAAGGCCTCCCCATCATATAACCACCTTTTGACAACTTTCTCATCTCTTCAGCCCCTGCCTTCTGCTTATGTGCTTCAATCTATTTCCTCAGCCTTTTTGACAATGTTTCCTTTCCTCACCATGCCAACAGCATGCTGCTCAAAGATTAATATCTTACCTAACTTCCAAATCACATGGACTTTTCCTAGTGTTCACCCTGTTTAATATCTCCGCAGCTGGCTGACAACCTATCTCTGCTTGAAACACATTCTTTGCCGTGGTTTTCCTGTCCCTGGGCTGCCTTGCTTCTCTTCTCCATCTCTGACTGTTCTCCTGAATCTCCACCAAATCCACTAAGGGCTTCTTCCAGATTCTGTTTTAAGCCCCATTCTGTTTTCCTTGAAAATCTCCTTCACTATCAAAGTCTCAACAATCACCTTGAGGTGATCCCAGGTCTACCTTTTCCCTGGAGGTCACACAATCTTACAGCTGTTAGAAATCTTTAAAATCATGCAATTTCTTCTTTTTTTAATTTTGTACCAAATAAACATTTTTTTTGCAATTTCTTTTTTTTAATTTTGTACCAAATAAACATTTGTTTGCTTTCATGCAATTTCTTTTATCCAAAATGTGAATCCTCTTGACTATATAAAAGAAGTCAACATTGTACAAGTGTTTGGTCAACCGTAAAATACAATAAGAATGTCAAGCATTATTATGATCTAGTTCTGTTTGTCCAGTTGTTTACTGAACATCTCAACATGATTGTTATTCAAGCACCTTGAACTTAAAATGCCCAAATGAAATTTATTATCTTTCTCAGAAACTAGCTTATTTTCCTAACACCCTCAATTCCATGGAGGGCTTCCCATTATTTAGTCACAAGTTTGAGAACTTATAATCATCTTCGACTCTTTTCTAAATCTCTATAAAACTCTCATCCAATAATAATAAAACTGTGTGTAACATTTAGGGTTTACAAACACTTCAGTTTCATTATTTCATTTAATGCAGTGTTATCATTTCCTGATCCAAATAGAAAATGGCTCAAAGATAAGAAGGAGGCATTCAAGGCCACATAGCATGGAGATGGGAGAGCAGGATTTGAATCCAGCATTTTCACATTTAAACATCTCTCTAGACCCTTTCAATTGCTAGATGCTAATCTTTTGTGTCTTGAATTTATCGTTTCTTTTTTATGCACAGTCATCAATGTGGTTCAGAAAGGACCTCCTCATCTTTTGCATGAATTCTTACAATACTTTGCTAATCAGCTATGACTTCTCCAGGACTGCCAGAACCTCTTAATTTCACCATTTGCTACTTTGTACAGTATCTGAAACAATAACCATTACCTCTCTGCTGGTGAAACCTTTTCTAGCATACTGCAGTTGTATTCATACCTACGTTTACAAAACTTACCTCTGAAACTACTAACCTTACATTTTCTGATTCAAAGAAAGAAAATGAGAAGGGTAGCAAATTCACTGAAATATCATGCAAGTTTTTTTCCTCAGAGTTGTCAAAGTTATTTCACTTTGATATTTTTTCTCCTAAAATCCCTCTGAAGGCAACCTTACAGCAAAGATACATAAAAAAAGAACTTTACCCAAAGAATGTCAGAAAAGATAAACTACAATGAATAAAATGAGTTCATAATTTTCTGAAAAACTTGCTGGCTTGTTCTAAATTACATCAGTATTTCTGATCTTCTTCAGAAAAAGACTCTTGAATTTCCAGGTGTAAATAAAATCAACAGTCGAGAATGAAAGATCCATGCCAAAGGTAAACTACCTTATAATCACCAATAAAATGATTTCAGGAATTTGTGGCTGAATGCTGTCTTTCTAATTTTTGCAATTGATTTAAAAGTATTTTTCCAGGTATTAAAAAAAAAGTTTTTCTTAAAGTACTACTGTCATGCGTTTAAAAGTCTTTGACTAAAAGGCTAGATTTAGTTCTTCTTAGATGAAGAAGTTAATAACCAGTTTTCTTTGACTTTAATGGAAATTTTACTGTAAGAAGGTCCCAGAACAAAATATGGTGTTCAAAGTGACTTCTCCAAAGAGCTGTTTTCAGGATTAGAAATACATGCTTAACTTCCATCATCGTTACTACCAACTTCCCCATCCTAATGTCAAATTCCCCAGCATATATATTTAAGAACTAAACTGAAATTTAAATATCTGCCATCTGGAAATGCATATGAAAACCTTTCCACACCCCCAAGTCCTATTGAACAAATGTCTCTTTCATGTGTCTTTAATGCTAACCAATTCAAATGGTTTTCTGAATAACAGCTATGTAAATTATAGAAGTTCCAACAGCAAAGTTATTTCTTTGGTCCTTTGAAGGAATCCCACAAGTTGACAAAGACGAGAGCATTAAATACATAAGCACAATAATTGAGCGTTTTATGGTTAGAATCTAAATTTAGCTTACAAGGCAAAATCCTTGAATTATCCATAAAATGCAATATAAATAATTAGGTTGTGTACATTGTACCACATGCTTGGCAACTTTGTCACCTCCTTAAAACTGTTTGACAATCAATGCTTCACTGGACTCTTAATTATCCAGCTTATTCATTAGCAAAGCACTCTCTTCTTGGTTCCTTCGACCATTAAAGAATTTTTAACTTGTTAATTTGTTTTCATTTTATTTTGTATTATTGGTCAATGGCAAGAAAAATCCTTAAAATCTTTATGCACATATTTCACAAGCTTTTCCAACTGTATTATGCTTGGCTGCTCCATTGCCTCTGGTGTACTTAGCCTGCGTATCTATCTGCCTAATGGGAAATTTTAAAGATTTTTTTTTCTCCTCCCCGCTGCTCTACTCCCCCAGCAAATAGTTTCATTTGGGCAACGTTTATTACATGTGATACAACTCTCCATTCTAACGGAAGGCCACTGTAAAAGGCGTTGCATGTTATACTCTGCACAAAGGCATTATTCTAAGAGGCAAATGTGGCAGAATCAAGCTTATTTTCTGCTAGCCAAGACTTGTGGTTCATGTCACTGTGTCTGTTGAGGGAATTTTCCCAATTTGCCTAGAGGCAGCTTCTAAGGTGGCCAGGATCTGAAACCACCCTTCCTTTGGCCTGGTTGCAATGCCTCTTCCTACTGCCCAAGGGACATCTTTATTCCAGTCTTTCCAAGCCCTATGAACAGACCATACCATTCCGACCATGTAGTTCCTACCAGTTCATCTCAGTCTACCGAACATGGCTAGGCTAAAGATAGAGCGTGCATCATTTCATGAGTTTTTTTTTCCAGAAACTCTTCGGAATCTAAGTGTTTCTTTTGGTTAGATTAATCGTGTGAACTCCATGAAGGGTTTTTGTCCAACCCTTCATGCTGGACATAAAACTAAGCAAACACTGGTTTAGCTGCATTGAGCAGATAGAACACTTTTGCAATCTTCCTAGTTTGCACACTCTGGCAAACCACACCAATCCTGCTCATGGACACTAAATTCCCTTTGAGTGGCACAGGAAATCAAAAGGATCTGGAGGTAAGGATAGGAAAGAGGCATAACTACTAATTCTAGTCCCTCTACTTGGCTTTTGGGACCTTTTATTCCTATGGCTAACAATGGAGGTAAATGGGCAATTTCTTATCTGCAAATCAGAAAAGTAAACATATGGGTTGAATCTGGAGGACATCTGATAAAAGTTACAGATAATTCCAGTTACAGATAATTCCACTTCAAAGACAGACGTGCTTTCAATTTTCAAAGGCTTTCATTATTTGGTCCATATGCTGCCTTCCCAACAAAAGCCCTTGGGAAATAGATGTGTTCCACCACTAAAGGTAAAGGCCCAAGAAGTGGAAATCCAGGCTAGCAGTTATGTTCATGCCAAAAGCAAACTGTCCCTGGTGTCCCACGCCAAAACTCTATGCATGAGAGATTGTGAATGAAATAAACTTTTGTAGCAGTAGGACTAAAAGGGAAAACATGAGACTTTAGCTGAGCCACACAGCTTGGTAATTGCCCCATGCAACCTGTGAACATGAAATAATTTGCATTGCAAAGCAATCTCCATTCCTCATTGGAGCAGAATGCTGGGATGGCAGCTGCAGGGACAACAACTGGAGGCCTAGCAAATGTGCTAAGACATTCTTGCCAATTTTAGGAAGTACGGGGCAATGGGGAAGAAAGCTCTCTTTACTAGAGCAAACGTGGTCTCTGTGGACAGTCAGCTGGTATGCAATTTGGAGCCGAACCTTATAATCCCTTTGCCCTGGGTTTCTTCCATAAGCTGTCAGAATAACAGATCTCTGGAAGGCTCAGATCTTGTAGCTTATGTTCTTCTTTCATGATTTTACTTCCCCCCCCCCCCTTACTTAGAAAAAGAACATATGGACTTTGTTAGAGGGATGGTTTTGGAATTTATAGAGTGACAAAGGCAAAATATGGCAAAGCAACCTAAAAATGTTAAATTACTAGCTTAGTGGTTTCATACAGATGGGAGTGAGGTGATGCCTTTGGAAAATTTTTTATGTATTTGATTGACTTTGTCATTTGCAGCTCATTTCTCAACCCAAAGGCAAAATACCATTCAGTGGTCAGGAATTTCCAGTTGAAAAATTCCTATATAAAACAAATACTTTTGAGCTTGTGGTGTTTCCCTCATGCTAACACTCTCTTTTATTCATTCTGTATACCCAAAGGGTGAATGCATGAAAGCTTATTTGGGGAAGTATATTGGCTAAAATGTTAGAGGAAAACTAAATATCAAGTTCTGTAAGTTTTTAATTGCATTTTTGAGGTTCCTTTTGTTAAGTGCTTTTCATTATATGTTATGTCAAAACTTTTCCACATCACTTAAAATATGACAGGATTTTCTGGCAGAATATTGGTGAGATTGGTATATTATTCTCCTCAAGTGACCACCAAAAGCATTTACCTAAGCTCATTTCCTCAGCTTCTTTCCATCTAAATTTGCCAGACTGCAATGGATTAAATTCTATTCTCTCCTTATCTCACACTCCCAGAGACATAGGAATATGACCCTTAGTAGAACCCAACTGGAAAGTGTTTGTAACAATGGTAGGGTTCATTGTATACAAAATTTAGGAGTAATAGGAGACAAGTTGAGCATATTAAGTGCCTTTCATTACTCATTTATTCAACTAGTGTTTATTGTATATCTAAAAATACAATCTAGAGCTGTCCAATCGAAATACATGAGCCACAAATAGAAATTAAATTTTTGCAGTAGCCATTAAGAAAAGTAAAAAAGAAACAGGTGAAATTCATTTAAATATATATCATGAAACCTATTATATTCAAAATATAATTTCAACATATAACCAATGTAAAAATTAAAATAGTTTGCACTTTTTACACTAAGCATTCAAAAACTAGTATGCACTCTACACATTTAGCATATCTCAGTTCACCTAGCCACACTGCACGTGCTCAACAGCCATATGTAGTTAGTGGCTAAAGTACTGGACAGTATATCTCTTGACAAATTAATAAAACAACAGGGCTTTCCTGCCTCTGTTTATTTCATTCTCTCTGCTGGGATGTTCTTGTACTTCATACATACATTCATTTTCTCATTTAACACATAGTAACTACCAGTTTATGGCAATACAGCAGAACAGTTATCCTGAAAACACTACCATAATAAATCCTTGCTAAGATATAATATTATTTGAAATACACAGGTAGGATTAAAGGAGCATCAAGGAAAATTTCCAGAGCCAAATCTAAACAGAACTAAAAGCGAGACGGGGTGGAGGTGGTGGCAACTGAGCTGCCAGAGGTTTGATCCTAGGTAATAAGAAGTGTGGCTTCCACATAACAAGAAACAAGGCTTTGACCCATACTTATGATAGGATTAGAGTTGAAATCTGTCTATAGCAATGAGACCACAGAATGGCTATGCCTACAGTGAAACACTGAGCCAGGAAAATAATATTCCCTCTAGCACAGGGGAAGACAACAGGGATAAATTTAACTATCCAAGCTTGACCTCTAACTGGAAAAAAATTCTCCTCTTAGAATTCATATCTCTGGGTCTGCCCTCACTTGGCTTGGGGTTCAAATTTACGCTACATGTGTGTCCCAGTAACCCCTAGAAACATCACTGGGATTCCTGGAAGAAGCAAATATAAAACATCCCCTGTGGGGCATACACTTATCTTAAGGAACATTGCATTCTCAGTGCTTAAGCTCCAGCAAACATGAGCTAATGACATCAAATTGTAAACCAAATGAGAAAACAAACAGAGCATCTTGTATGAGAGTTAGCTGACAAAACAGGTAACAGGATTAGACCTCCTCAAGAACTTTCAATAATAGAACTATCAAAGCTAGACTGTAAAATAAGAACACAAGTTGCCAAGAAAAGCATGAGAAAAAGAACAAAAAACTATGAGAAAATACCAGGAAGTTTAAAACAAATAACCAAATAGAGCTTGAAATGATAAATATAGTCATAACAATTCAAGAAAAAACAACTCACAAAACCCAAGAAATTAGGCTGAAAACTAATCTATACTCTGTTGAAGAAAGGATTCATGAACTGGAAGAAAATAACCTGTTATTCCATTACTAGCTAAACTGTCATTTAAGAATTATATTAAAATAAAGGCATTTTCAGGCAAATACTGTACAGTTTACACTAAAAGACACTAAGAAACTAGTAAAATATATTGTTTAGGGAAGAAGAAAGCTGGAACACAGAAAGAAAAGAGATGGGAGAAGAAATGGTGAGTAAAAAAATTGGCAAACATGGATATCTAAACATGCATTAGTTGTTCAAAACCAATATAATCATAGTAACATGAACCACTTATTTGAAAGTGTAAAACAAAGTGGACCTAAAACCCAAAAATAGTTTTTTATAGAGATGACTAGCCATAAAATATTCTATTTCTTCTAGGAGTAGGATACTTATTAGCTTTAAACTTGAAGTGAAATATGCATGCTAAAATTTAAAGGCAAGAGAAAAGAATAGAAATATTTTTCTCTTAAAAACATGTACGGGGGCGGAGGGAGTCAGCCCTCCCCCTCCACGCGGTGGGCCCGTCCCCTTCTCCGGGGACCGTGGAGGACAACCTGGGCTGTGGGCTCACTGCTGACCTGCGTGTGGCTCGTGGACTCGGCCTGGGAGCTGTGGACGCCTTTATCCGCTTCACCAACCAGACCCAGGGCCGAGAGGGCCTCTTCAGAGCCACTCAGAACACATGCAGGTTGCTTAGATATTTGTTAGAACCTAAAGCTGACAAAGAAAAGGTGGTAATGAAGCTCAAGAAACTGGAGTCCAGTGTGAGTACTGGCCGTAAATGGTTCAGACTAGGCAACGTGGTCCATGCTATATGGGCGACTCAGCAGAGCATTCATGCCACTGACCTGGTGCCCCGCTTATGCCTAATCTTAGCCAATCTGAACCGTGTGATTTATTTCACCTGTGACACCATCCTCTGGGTGAAGAACATAGGGCTTGCCGCTGGCATCAACAAAGAGAAATGGCAAATGTGGGCTGCCCGACACTACTACTATTCTCTCCTGCTGAACCTGGCCAGGGATCTGTATGAAATCTCCCTGCAAATGGAAAAAGTCGCACATGACCGGGCAAAGAGGGAGAAGTCACCATCCCAGAATCCTCTTGGGTACAGTGTGGCTGATGCAGAAACAGAATGGCTTCAGTCCTTTCTCCTTCTCTTATTCCGATCCCTGAGGAAACACCCTCCCTTGCTCCTGGACACAGTGAAAAACCTCTCCAATAGCCTCATCCCTTTGGACCAACTGGGAATCTGTAAGTCCAATCCCGGCATCATTGGACTTGGAGGTCTTGTGTCTTCCATAGCAGGCATCATCATTGTACCATATCCTCAGATGAAGCTAAGGACCTGCTAGGGTGTTTTTAGGCTGAGGACTAACACCTTCTTTAAAAGGTTACCTCTCAGTGAAATGGGCATTTGTATTACTCATAGAGTAATGTCCCATTGTGCTTAAGGACTTGTTTGCATGAGCAGTTAGTGACGTGTGACATAAGTCGAAGTGGGGGCAGGAAGGGAGGAGAAAGAGAGCATGAAGATTTGTGTGTATTTTTTTGAGAACTGGAGGGATTTCTGAGTATTTCCCCTTTATTTAACATTTATTGAGTATCTCTTATGCACACAGTAGAAGCTTAGTATTTGTTGAATAAATAAAAATTGAAAGAGACTCAATCAGAGTAATAACTAAGCACTAATATACAGTAACCTTGGGGTTGTATGGATAATTGGTTTCACCTGATCACAGTAAGTCTGATACATAGCACTCTCAGATCTAGTAGGGACCCCCATTTTTCTCTGATCAGTTATTCCCCCCTCCACGGATGTCAGTGGCAGGATGGAGGGGAGCTGGGCTTGCAGCCTCTTAATTTGCACTCCTGTCCTTGCTCTGTCCAGAAGCAGAATCATAAAAGCATCTGACAGCATCATGATTTAAAGTATGTCTATAGGAAGAGGTCGTAAAGAAGTACAATGACTATGCAAAATCAGAAGCAGAGGCTGAAAAAGTTGAAGGGATTTACATTCTAGGCCTGAACCGCCATCCTCTGACTCCCAGTCAGTATTCCTTCCATGATATCTCACTGCCCTCATGTTTAAGTGGAAGTGTGAGACTCCAGAATTCTGTGGTCAATAATTTGCATTCTTTTTTACAAAAATTGAAACCGTATCTAGACTTACCAATTAGATTGTTTTATTTAAAATGCTGAAATAGTTTAGACAATGCTCTTAATTTGCATCAAAATTTACATAGTTAAAAACGTTCATGAATATGAGTATAGGAGAGTCACAATTTTCTATGGTAAATTAGATTTTCCTATTTATACAGTGGTTGGGTGAGGTAAAAAAGAGCAGTAAGGGGCCAGTGAAGACGACACCAGAGTGACTGAGTTAATGCCCTCTCTTCATGTTCCTATTTCCTGACTTGGTGATTTGTGATCCGTTGACATAGGATTCTTTCATGTAGGAGGCTAGAGTCAGTTCCATCAGTAAGGCTCTCTAACTTACTTGAATGGAAATGAGACAAGAAATGTGCACTAAATAAATTAAATTTCCCATAAAGGTGATTGAGATGCTTAAAAGCTAGACTCAGGTCCTTGTTTCTCTATTTTTAAAGCTATCTATTAAGACATGGGATTTATTTGTGAAAGAACGTTTTGGGAATTCTAAGAGAAATGAAAGATGCTAGATCAGGGAAAATAAAAAGTTTAAATAACTATTTTTTACCTTGTCTAGATCCTCTATTGTATTACAAATTAATTATGTCTAATAAATTTCTATACAAAATTGAAAAAAAAAAACAAAACAAAAAAACATGTAGAGGGGAAAGAAGGGACACTTTTTATGTCAGGCACCGTACGAAACACTGGAATCCCCAGAATGAATAAAGCAAGCATCAAAGAACAAACCATTTAGCTGATGAGCAAGGTACATCAGCAGATATTTATGGTACATTGTGAAAAGACACAAAGTAAGAGTCTATTGGAGGGAGTTCTGCATAGAACATTCAGGTTGACAAGCGGAAACCTTTCGGATGGCACTTGAAATGTGCCTAGACCAGTGCTGTCCAATAGAAATACAATGTGGGACATGTGCAAGTGCTTGGTAGTTATATGTGGCTAATCGGTACTGTATCTTGACCATCTGCAGGTCTAGAGCAGCAGTTGTCACTCTGTTTTGTGTATCAGTGCTCTGAAGAACACTTAGGAGGGAGTGGGATGCATTTTCACTTGGTTGAAATTCACTTGGAAAGCACTAGGACAAATGGGTGGATGGAATTAAACAAGCATCTAAGCAGTGGAACTTCTCAGATCCTTCAATATATATTGTAGATATGACCTATTCAAAAATATACTTTTTAATAAATAAAATTTTCAAATACACACAAACACACACTCACTCATTCCCAAGAGAGAATGAGGTATGTGGTACAATGTTTCACAAACGTATCTCTTTATGGAGTACCTTTTGTCTCTAGCATACTTATTAATATTTCCCAGAAAAATCTGCTACGGAACACCAGCTTGGAAAACTGCGGTTTCAACCATCAAGGAAAATCAAAGGAATTGGCAAGCTATAAGGTTGGGAACAGGCTAATGTCAGATCAGGGCAAGTCTTGTCTGTTAGGCTAAGAAGTTTGGATCTCGCATGATAAGTGATGTGAAGCTTTGAAGATATTTGAGCAGCAGAGTGAAGAGTAACACATCTCAGCTTCACATGACGCCATATGAAGCTGTGATGTGCCATCTGCCTAGACCAGATTTTTTTGGAGGGAGGTGTCTTTATAGTGATTTTTCTAAGGGGTTGGCCGGATGCTTTACCCTAGTTAAACACAGGCAAGGCCAACTTCTTCCTTGTCAGCTGAACACAAAATCATTCCTCTTTAGTGGGTCTGCCAACTGAGGTGCTAAGAGGCTCAGGAAATTGAGGAGAGGAGAAAAAATATCCCCCAAATGCACTGAATCCAGGTTGTGAAGAGGTTTTCCCTGATTTTGGACAAGTTGGTTCAAAGGGAATAGAACATGCTTAAAAACAACAATAAATGACACAATTCTCTGGTTTATAAATAGGATAGGGATTCTAAGAGTTATTATATAGAAAATGACCTTTTTTCTGAAAGTTTATTTGAATAGGTCATACATTCACATTGTTTCAAATTACACACACACACACACACACACACACACTTTTAGAGTGAAAAGCTTCCATCCTGCTCCTGTTTCATCCTCTACCTAGTTCCCCTCACCTCTGTAGCAAAGACTGATTAGCTGGTGTCTAAACCTGCTCCTCTTTCTCCTGGCAAACAGCTATACTGCATTTTCTGGTCTCTCCTGTAATTACATGTGACCATGTGACCAAGTCCTGCTCAGGGATTATGTGCCAATTCCCAGCCTGGGCCACAAGAACTTCCCACACTGCATCCTCTTTCCCTCTTCCCAGCTACTGGTTGAATGCTGACACTTAGGGGAACCTTGAAAGCCATGGTCTCTATCAGCCTCAGCCCCTGAAGGACCCCCCCCCCAAACCCCACCCATAATATGTGTTTGATGAATGTTCTACAATATATTATTTAACCAGTCCTTTATCCATGTACATTTGGCGTAGACATTCCTTTTTTTTTCGCATGGGCAGGCACTGGGAATCGAACCCGGGTCTCTAGCATGGCAGGCGAGAACTCTGCCTGCTGAGCCACTGTGGCCCGTCCAACATTAACTTCTAATATTCCTTGCATTATAGTTTTTAAAGATTGTTATTCAATAGCAAGTGAGCTGGGAATACTTTTTTTGTCTAATTTTAATTGATCAAGCTGTATATCGAGTGCAGAATAAATCTGCCAGGAATTTAAAGCTAGAATATAAAGATGATGGGCTCACACAGCTGAGAATACTTTGCTACTGATGGATACACTGTTGAAATCTCACTCTGCATATTGCATACCCACAGCATTCGGACAAGCTGGAACCAAAAATCCTTTTGCAGAATTAATCATGTTGCCGTGTAGAGCAGAAGACCACTGCTCCATTCAAATGTTCCTGATGTCATGAGAACAATAATTTTAAAAAAAGGCTGATGGATTCACATTTGGCATTCATTAAGAGGTAGTGGCTGGAAGTAGTCACAATCCTTGATGATTAATCTTTGATATGCATGACCACAAATGGTGTTCAGTCACTTAGCCAGATGTTTCTTATGGATTCTTTCTAAAGGACTGGAGCATGTCTCATAAACCATTTGCTTAGTCATTTAACTAGAGTGCTTGCTTTTGCCATCAGCTTGACAGTTTAAAAAGAATAAAAGCCTGTTCCCTCTGGAAATTTTTGGAATTTTGCCATAATCATTACAGACAGTACTCTTAGGAAATTCCAGCTTTATGAGATTTTAGACAAATGGAGTATGACTTTTATTGCTAAAAGAGAACACTAAAAAAGCAAAGCAATAAAAGAAAGCAACAATGCAAAATCATGTTCTTTAATATCCTTTTTTACAATTAAATAGTGATTATGGTTTTGCTATTTATTTTCAAGCAAGAACTGTTGGGTATTTAAGACACTGAATTTTAGTTGGTTCTGGGATAATGGTGAAAATGACATGTTTTTCAAACTAAAATATTATAAAATTTCCAAAGATAATCCTGATACCTCCCTTTATTATATATGTTCTCCAACAGTGAAAATATCACGTCAAATAGAAAAACAAGCCTTGTCAGTAAAGCCCATATCCTAAAAGATAACCAATTATTTACTGGGTTTTCTTGGATACAATGACATTAATTTTGGAATGTTTCTGAAATCAGCAATCAAAAATAGCATTTGAATTCTCTAAATCCAACATCTATTAAAATATACTATAATCATTAATGACTATTTGCTTTCTCAGCGAGTATTTGGGAGCGATTTGATTCGGGGAATAGGTGGCCTAGATTTTTTTCACAAATGTTCTTGCAGTTACCCAAGAGCATTTTCATGGAGAAGCTACCTATATATAGCTTCTGAGCACACACTGATATTTCCTGAGAGCGAAAATATTGTAGAAACCACAGAATGCACACATTTCATGAAAAAAAAGGAAACATCTTCCTTGGATTCTGTAGGATTACACAGAATGCCATTCTTTTGATGATTTATAGAATGGCTCTAGCACCACACAATTCCAAGTAACTTCCAGATCGCTCCTCCTGGTCTAGTTTGTTTTTTCTCAAGTAACACATAAACCAGACCTACTTCTTCACAAACTCAGGATATACCGGATTATGGCAAACAGCCTCTCTGCAATTCCCCTCCCTCAACCTTTGTTCAATTTATGGAAAATTTAAATCAGAGGGTCCTACAACACTTGAAATACTAATACATTGCAAGAAGGAGTATATTTAATTTTTATAAACTTTATTGTCCAGAGAGTTTAAAAACATTGTCCTTAATTTAATGGAAGCTGGATAGCCTTAAACAATGCGGAAGTGGACCTCATGATCAGTACTCATTCTTTCAAGAAAATGGCCAGTCATGCCTTGGCAGACCAGCCATGGAAAATCCCTTCACAAATGATGACACCAAGCATTAAAGCCAGTCCTATAGGCCAGTTATAAAACATTGAAATCTGTGACTCCAGAAAGGCAGTGCCTTTGGCTTTTCATCTGATCAAAGTAATCTTCAAAATACAATGGAAGTATCTTTTAGTTTCATCAGCTCTCTACAACATAGCTCAGAGAGCCATACAACATAACTCAGAAAGCCATAGCTCCAATGTGTTTAATGACTTCAGGGTTGTTAGGCAATCTCCCTTCCAAACCTAAGTGAGGAATGAAGAGACACCCTGGGAATGTTTATCACAAAATAAGGTGTTTAACTCTGGGGAAAGGAGAGAGCAGCACTTGCTCATAAAAGTCCTCTTGGTGTGAGCCAGAAAGCAAAAGTCTCTAAATCAGAACTCTTTCCTGCTGCCACTAATTATTTCACCTGCACAGTTCTCAATGTCATGAATATAAGAGTTTTCATTGCAGTTCACTCTAAGCAGAATGCCATGGAATGCTTAGTGGATGAGTGGAGAAGAGAATATAACGTAAGTCATTTATGTCTCTAATTTCAATGGGGGAAAAATGGATGTGTTCCCAAGCCCTAAATGGCAAAGCAACTCTAAATCCCATAAAAAAATGGCACTATTATTTCAAGAAACAACAGTAGTTATCAGAACACAGCATAGCAAGGCAGTGATCCTTCATTAATTACTCTACTCCAAGTTATGTCCCTGCATACATTTAGCCCCTTCACAAGAATGAGTCTAAGTACACATGATACATTTGACATTCAGTGTTGTGTAATTGAACCTTTGGAGCCCAAAGATAAAGATAAGATTAAGATTAGCACAATGAAAAAAATGCAAATGATGTACAGAATTATCACTACAGTAGGGTAAAATAACAAAGGTAGACTAGTAGAAAAAAAAAACCTTAACACCACACGAGTGACTTATATATTTATGGAAATGACCATAAGGTGTTCCAGAAATTTCAAACGATGCCGTAAATGCAAATTGATGCTTTGTAAGGTAGAAGGAATTTAACGAAATTCCTCCTAAAGCTAAATCCTAAAGCTAAATGGGCCTATTTTTTAATAACTTTTTTATTGTATAATGTATCATATATACAAAGTGAAGAAATAAAAAAGTAATGGTTCCCAAAGAACTTCTTAACGAGTGGTTACAGGACAGACCCCAGAGTTTGTCTTGGGCTACCATACAATCCTTTCAGATTTTTCCATCTAGCTGCTTGGAATATAGGAGGCTAAAAGGCACAAATATTTTTTTTGTCATCACAATTGACTTTTTTTCCTTTTTTGTGAAAATA
This sequence comes from Tamandua tetradactyla, assembly GCF_023851605.1. Lineage (NCBI taxonomy): Eukaryota > Metazoa > Chordata > Mammalia > Pilosa > Myrmecophagidae > Tamandua > Tamandua tetradactyla. The sequence goes on along the minus strand of NC_135348.1, from coordinate 26,889,912 downwards.
ACATATATACAAAAAAGCAATAAATTTCAAAGCACAGCACCACAATTAATTGTAGAATATATTTCAGAGTTTGACATGGGATACAATTCCACAATTTTAGGTTTTTACTTCTGGCTGCTCTGAGGTACTATAGACTAAAAGAAATATCAATTCAATGGTTCGGCATTCATATTCATTTGTTAAATCCTATCTTCTCTGAACAACTCCACCATCATCTTTGATCTTTCTATCTCTCTCTTTAGAATTATTTGGGCTCTGGCCATTCTAACTTTTCCATGTTGGAAGGGTCTGTCCATAATTTGGGGCAGGGATATGGAACTATCTGATGTTTCAGAGAGGTTGGGTCCTCTAGGTTTAAGGACTTCTTTAGTCCAGGGACCAAAGAGCATATTTTGGGATACAACTTACAGCAATTGCTTCCAACTACTTCATGAACTAATAAAATGAGTTAAAAAATAAAATTAATGAAGTTTTGATATGCTGTTAGTGTATAATGGGAGTTTTCAATGTAAACAGGTTCCATGTCTTGGTATGTTCTAGGAAAAGAATTTTCAAGATATTTTTAATGGTGCCACTTCAGTTTAACAAACATTCTTTAGTGTCTGTTACGTGCAAAATAGTCTGCTAAATACTAGGGTCATGCCTGGTAGTTAAAAAAGCTAAATACACAACACGATATGACAATCAAAGGAACAGGTTTTTTTTTTTTAAACATGGACAGGCACTGGGAATCGAACCCGGGTCCTCAGGCATGGCAGGCAAGCATTCTTGCCTGCTGAGCCACCGTGGCCCGCCTAAGAGGTTTGTTTTTAAGTTCATGTTTGAATGGTGTCTTAAAAAATAAAAGGAATATGGCAAATGTGGCAAAATATTAAAAGTTGGTGGATCTGGACATCTGGACGGGGAGTATGCTTGAGTTCTCTGTATGAGTTATGTTTTATTTTTCAAATTGTCCTATAAATTTGAAATTATTTCACAATACAACTTAAAAAAATAGATTAAGGACTATGATTATATCTAGAAAGAATGAGGAATTGAGAAGTGGGGTGGGAAGCCAGGAGGGCATTTAGGATATCATTAGGGTATCATGAGCAAAGTCACAATAGCATAGAAATGTGAAGTGTGCTTGAAGAATGCTAAGGATATTTCTGGCAAAAGCATAAGGAACAAGAACAAATACAGTAGGCCCTTCCAATATTTAATTTAAAAGTTTGTATGTGGGGCTATACCTGCCATGTTCATTGCTGCATTTTTAGTAAGTTTTCGGCATATAACAGTTGTTTGAAAAAGTCTGTTGAATGAATGACCAATCGGTGAGGTTGGAAAGACAGTTGAGAGGTCAGACCACTACTGTCTTTGAATGCTAGACTTAGCATTGGGATTTTGTTCTGCAAGCTATAACAGGTCCTGAAAGGTTTGAGAGAGACTCTTACCTTTTGAGAAGTAACCTGTACGTAAAACTAAGGTTGTGTCAAAGAAGCAATGGGTTCTATGCAGGGAAAACCATTGAATGTTTGTGAATCTCTATAATGAATTGGCCACACTGTATTCATGTTTTGTTAAGGAAAACCCCAATTACAACATATTTGTTAGAATTGTTGATACATGCATTTATCTGAAAAAAAAAAAAACAGATTATGCTTGCTCATGCCACATCCAGCTTAATGTAAAAATGAGAAATTGTTCAAAATAATTTCCTAATATCAAACAGAATAGCATCAAATAGATACATACCTAAATAGTAATCTACTTATCTGACCTAAGAGGTCCTTAGCTCAAAATTGCTGCAGGTCCTGGACTACTGGTTTGAATATTTCCAACAAAGTGTTCTGTTCTCCACCAGCCTGTATTCTAGGTCCCCACCTTCCCAATCCCTGACTTGGACCCAGTATTTAGCACAGATTTATAAGCATTTTATTTATTTATTTATGCTATTCTTAAACACGGAATAAGAAAAGATGTATAGCGGTGAACTGCAGGAGAAAATTAGAGACAGGTTGACTATCCTTATTTACTTTACTGACACAGTTTTCTATTTCTTTTTTAAAATGTGTTATTCCACTTGTTTTTTTACTTTTTTTTTTTAAATAAGATCACTTTTGCTCATTTTTCTACTAAATCACCCCTTGCATTTTAGAAAGCATAAAATGCAGCACCCAGGAATTTATTGCATTATACTCAAACAGCCAGTGTGAATTATACTACCTTCCTACATCATAATTTGTAAGGCCTTTAAGAAACCAATGCATAATGTTTACTGGGAAAATTATTTTAATGTGAAGATAAGCTAATGACAACAAGGGAAATAAATTTCATTAAAAGAATTTGGAAGAAGACAGGAAACATAAACATAAAATGATGAGAACATTCGAACTGCATTTTATTCTGAAAGAAATGAAATAGCTCAAGAAGATTTGGAATTTCCATATTGCTTTGAAGACATTAAGCCCCAGTTTCCCAATATAATAATATCATTTATTTTATTTTTTCATCATGTACACAGAAGCTTATACGATTTCTGCAATAAACTTTTGGATCAAAAAAGCATTTTTCCCAAGACAGAAAGCTAAGGAGCTCAGTGCCAAGGACTAAATTATTTCCAGCTGTAAAAGTAGATTTCATTTTTTCCTGGGAAGACTGGTAGTAGCTGAATTTGGTGCCATTTGTAATAATATTAAAGAAAAAGCAATTGATGGGAGATTGACAATATAAATAAGTGGATGAGGCACTATCTACACATATTGGAGAATTACCCATGATCATAAAAAAGTAAAGAAACATTAATTCCCATCTAGTTATGTTCATGTTAGAAGAATTCGTATTTTAAAGCAGCCAAAATGCAACCATATATACTAACAGGTTGAAATATACACAATTAATTTATTCACTAATTAAATTAAAATACTTATAGTTCATATAGTTAAAATTGTATATAAAATAATTATAACAAATGGAGAGAAGGAAAACCCTCTTCCTTATCTGCTTTCCCATTGCTTCCGAGCAGTCTCAGGCATCAGATTATTCCCTTCAGGTGCTGCTTGCATGTGCACCCCAAAGGGGTGGGAATATGGGGCTGAATTGTAAGTCCCAGAACAAGACCCTTAAACAAAAGGAGAAGACAAAGTCTACCCTCAACCTCTGGGTGAAGCCCTGGTGACAGCTGGGGTGCATGCTACACTCTGGGACACTGCTGAGAACATGACACTGGGTGGTAGACTTAAATATCCTTCAATATGGCCCATAGGATTTAATCAAGAAATCAAAAGAGAAGGCTGAAAATTAGCGCAGCTGGCAGCTTTTTGGGGGGCCTGATAATAGCTATGAAAAGAATCTCATTCTTATTTTGATGGTAGTAAGAGCAGAGACATGACCTGGAATAGTGAGAGTTGGCGAGAGATACGTGGAGAAGCAGTGAAACAGCTACAGAGGCAGAAAGAATTCACAGGAGTGAAGTCATCTTTACCCAACACAGGCTGAGGCCTACGATTGAGAGCCCTCCCCTGCCACATGCACACCAGAGATGGGCGAACGTGGCCAGCAGCAAGATTTGGGCAATAGCCTATCAGGGGACGGGCAGCCTTGGGGAGAAGAGAGGAGGCTCTGGGTGCTGACTGGAAGGTCTAACATGAACGGCAGGTTCAGGGTTCGGGAGGTTGGGGTCTTCTTGTAACTGATACCCAAACATGCCCAAGACACTGTCTACCGTCAGGAGGTGTGAAAAAGACCAATTGGTATCAGTGTGATGGGTGAAGAATAAGTGCTGGAATAACATTTTCAAAAAATAAGGTAGAAAGTCTTGGGAAAAAAGTTATGGCACTTATCTGCAGGTGGCTGAGAATAGGTATTGGAGAATCATATCTGTTTCCTTAAAAAAATAGACGAAATTTTAGCAGGGAACACAACTTTTTAGACACTGGTATGGAGTAGGAGATAATCTAGGACCAGGTTATCTAGTTAAGGTTAATGAACAGTGACAGAGAGCATGCACACCAGAGTGCAGAATTCATTGATTCATTTCAAGACGTATCGTTAGGAAAATGGGTCTTGGCAAAAGAGGGAAGATACATGTGAGGGTTAGGTTCTGGTGTCAATGTGGCCAAGTGATGATGCCCAGCTGTCTGGCCAGGCAAGCACTGCCAGACTGTTACTGCAAGGATATTTTGTGGCTGGTTGATAAACTGGAAGGCTGTTGTAGTAAATCATCAGTCAGCTGATTGAATCTGTGGCGATTACAGCAGCAATCAATGCAGGCGTGTCTCTCACAACGAGATAATCCAATCAGTTATAAGCTTTCAAGGAGAAAGAGAGACTCTTTCACTCCTTCTTCAGCCCAATGAGTCTCTCCTATGGAGTCTGTCCAGGCCAAACTATGGAGTTTGTCAGTGGAGCCAGCAGCTTCACAGTTTGCTCTCGGATGTGTGAGATATCTCTATAAATCTCATATTTACAGATCTCTCCTGTTGGTTCTGTTTCTCTAGAGAACGCTGACTAGTGCAGTATTGTAAAATTGAATAAGAGATGGACGCTTTGTAACAGTTTTTAAAATCTGCTCCCCACCAACACACACATGAACTGCAAGAGCTAAATCAGGGAACCAGCGAGGTTTGTTGATTATCAGGCTACTCAAGAGGTCCAGGAAGTAAGGATTTCCTAAATGCAACTCCAGAATTGGCATTTTCCAATTTATTATAATTATGGACATACATACACACAAACACACACACACACACACACACACACACACATACACGCATCAAGTACTAATGCTTGAATGGCTAGAAATGATAAAGCAAAATGTGTACTACCTTTTCTCAACAAGTAGGCAAATTGAAATAAAAATTATGTTAGTGGGGATGAATCACTTGGAGACAGAAATAATAACTAGTTCTTCTTTTATTTTTTGTGTTATTCTTTGCTGGGATCAAGAAAAACCAAATGCCATATAAATATCTGCCTATAAGCAGGATGACCATAAAATGTATTGTCCAAGTTAAGGCACTTTTGAGAGTTAATAATTACACAAGAACCACAGACACAAGGTAGGTCAGTCCTGAGCAAACTGGGGAGTCTGGTCTTCTACTCATATACTCATTTTAAGTGACACTTGTATCAGAGGTTTCCTATATGTGAACTGCAAAACTTAGGGGCGGATGGGGCATGAGCTACAATAACAAGTCAAATGTACCAGGTGGACTGTCAGTAGATATCTAAACAAACATACACATTCATATATGTAGTATTCATTTTCAAATGTCCGTAGACATTATTATGTTTTACAAAATTAAAGTGAATTTCAATGTTACAAAATTCATGGTTTCTTTTCATCATCATTAATTTTCTCAATCAATGGCTCCTAATAAAACCATGAGCCTCATGTGACGGTCTGAGAAAATTTTTAATTTTTAAAAGTGCTGCCATTTCCTGGTCCATGCACTTCCCCAAAACCAAACAAACAAGCAAACAAAAATTCAGCAAATGGTGCTGCAAAAATGGGATTCTCACATGGAAAAATAATGAAATGTGACCCTGCCATACAGCATACAAAAAAAAAAATGCTGCCATGTTATCCACAGCATTTAGCAAACTGTTTAGTAAATGTTGACTATTATTTCAAATACTCCTTCATCCACAAAGCACTGAGCACCTACTACATAGTATTATGCTTGCAGTTAAAAATCTGAATGTGGCTGCTATCCGTGAGAAGTTCAGAGATAGATAGCAAACAAATCATTATAACTACTGGGATAAGTGCTGTGGATGGCTCAACTAAACTGGTGTATCACAACATTCCATGGCAAAGGTGATTCTGAAATTTTAACAAATGTTCTGAGAGCAGAGTGGAGTAGTTCTGGGAAAGGTGAGAGGGCAAAGAACACACTTGATGAAGGGGGAAAAAAATATCCCATGTAAACAAAAGAAGACATAGCAACCACACGAAGGAATGGCTTTCAGAAATACCCTCGCTTAAACCTAAATTACAAAAAACACTACTTCTTACGCAAATACAGAACTGCACCTTGAAAATTTCCCCAGAACACTAGACTCAATAAAATGTAAATTGAGACCCTCAGACTGGGGATAGAATTTTTCAAATATATTTCTTCAGTGGGCCATTATGGCTAAAAAAAGTCCCATGGGTTACTTTTGCTTTCCATTGGGAAGAAAAATTAAGAGAGAAAGAGGAGGCCACCCTACAACTAATGGAAAGTACACTACTACTTTGGATGAAAGGCCAATAGAACGTTATTTACTTTGAATCAAGCATAAGAAAATACCAAATAATTTGATACAGGTTTCAAATTCTAAACTATTAGGTAAAAGCATTTTGTTTTTTTGAAATGACAAGCCCTGGAGAAAATATAAGATCTAACTTATTTTCAAAGAAAGCTTCATGAAGCTATAGCTTGATAACGAAGATATTACATAATTAAATGTCTTGGTAAGTCTAACACTGGAACGATAGCTATTTCTTAATGAAAAGTTAACGATTCAAGAGTATGGAATGCAGTAAAAATTAAACATGTCTTCATTGGGTGTGTTCTGACTGTTGCTATTTGCAGCTTACCTGCCCAAGTGAGGGAAAAAACCAAACAAACAAAAACCCAATAAATAAGTTCTACTGAATTGTATATTTGACTTACTTAATGTGTTGAAGGAAACATGTTTTACTTGGAGATCACAAATCTTATTGCGTAAAATGTGAGCCTCACTTCATCTAAAGAAGTAGGTTTTCACGACAAGCAATTTAAATTCAACAAAATTAAATAAAAGGCAAATCAACACTGTCAGGTCTCTCTACTTTGCCATCAAATTCCTCCGGCATTACTATGAAGGAACAAGCTATTCCCAAAGTTCTCAGTAGCATTTAAAAATTTTTAAATTTCTAAAATTTTAACTAGTACAGTTCAGGTTGGTTTTCCTTCCTGGAGGCTTTTTCTGTGCAAGATAAGATGAGTCTGAAAAAAAAAAATGCAGTTTGGCTCCATTACTGCATCCGTAATTTCTCAATATGTCCTGAAGAAAAAGAAATGTAAAATTTTCAAGGAAACAAAAGATACTATCAATTTCCACTTGCCCCAATCAGAAAAATAAATACCAGAAAATATAAATGGAATGCTCAAAATCAGTAGTTACTGGTAACCTCTATTGAAGTTAATGATTCTTACCTTCCTTGATTTCAGATCCCCAAATTGATTATCTCCCCACCCACAATACACACTCAAGATTATCTGGAAGAATTGGGGAGAATCCAAGGCAATCAACATTTATGAAGTACTTAGTTTATTGTCTCAGTTAATTCTCATAATACTCTTATAAGTATGTGGTAGAGCTGAAGAAAAGGAATTCTATTCTTGTTTATCAAGATCTCCTCTTTAGTAAATTAAACACACACACACATACACACTCGCCCATATGCACACAAAAAGTCACCCTATATATATTTTTAAAGAATCCAAAAGGCCACAGAGTACAAATATGTGTAATATTAATGAAATTTTTTATTATTTTAAAATTTAAATATCTTAACCAAATCATATCCTTCAAGCACACATACAATCACTCTCTTGACCACTTAATAGCCTATCAGAATTGAGCTTAGTGACACCTTCCAGGAGCAAATTCTAATCAATAGCTGTAACCAAAGGCTCAGAAAAGTTGGTCTTTTTTAAAGCAAGTCCCCTGCCTATTTTGAGTCTACATCCAAATCCTGGAAATGGAGACGAAATGAACCAATTTTGCAAGATCCAATCATTAATATATGAGAAAATAGTTACATAAATTTCTGTAACCATTCTCATTCTCTTAATTTCTTTTACTAAATACTTATATGACATGATTATTTGAAAGCTGACAAAGAAAAGTACAGAAAAGACCTTGCCTTGGCGTTGAAAGCACTGGTTTTCTATTCAGTTGTAGATTAACAGGAAAGTTAAAGCCATTGAGCCAGGTGGCTCCCTCAATTACCTAAAATTTATTCTGATTTTTGTGCTTTCAGCCCATTTCCTTCAATTGGGATGTCAGGCATTATGCCAGTCAGTTGTGAAATTCTGGAAAAAACGTGGAATACCTTAATGGAGAATCAGTTGATCTTAATATGTGTTCTGATTTGGGAATGGGAGTAACTTGTTAATACATTAATGTTTATTTACAGCTATTGTTTAAGGAGTATTTGCCACATGCCAGGCCACTGAGATAAGCATTTTATAAACATTATCTCTTTTAATTCTCATAATGTACCCTATGAGGCACATTCCAATAGTGTTCTCATTTTATAGATGAGAGAATTGGTAGCTTTAAGAGATTTAAAAACTTGCACAAAAGCTTTTAGTTAAAAAGTGGAGATTCCAGGACTGCGAAGTTATGTTCTGTATCATTAAGATTTTCCCAACATTTGATAAGCATTACCAAAACTATTTTCTTTAATACACTACTCCAGTTAATGCACTTTGCTTTGGATTCTCGGATATAAAACATTTATTCACTTTCAAGAAATTATGCTTAAATGGTAACCTATACAAGTTTATTGAACCATGATTGTATAGGAAAACATTTCCTATCAATTATTCTTATCACTTTTTGAAGCATAATCCCAATAAAATATTCTTCTTGTCCTTAGGTATAAGATCTATGCAATATGTTTTACAAAAAAATTGAAATCACTACATGACAAGTCAAGGTGTCCACTTGAAAGCCTGGACTGAAAAAAATACAAAGGAAAAATGACAATAGGAGAGGCAAAGATAAGGGTCTAATTATTTGGGGGAAAACTACCAGAAAGAGATGGAAATGGGAACACTGAAAAGTTATAGAGATAGTGGAAATAATTATTGTACTAAGAGGGAACAGCATGACAGGCAAAAAGTTGTCAAATATCAGCTTGGTCTGATTGATAGCTGATAAAAATTTTGTCTCTATTTTTATAACTTTGTATGAGAGGAAGTGAGGGGGGCTATATTTCTATAAGCCTTTTCAATTTTCTGTCTCCTACCTACATAGATACTAATATACTTTTAAAAAATGTGTTCTTTTCTGCTAGTCGCATTTAGGACTGGATTAGAGAAAACTCTTCAGCTGCCAATGCTTGGGACAAGTTATATAAACTCGTTCATGGAGCATTCTAGGAAATACACAACCACAGGTCTGGGATGAAGTTGCAGAGTAGACTTTGCTTTCATACAACTGCTATTTACTGACACCCACCAGGGCCAAAATTGAATTCACACTTGGTGATTCACTGGTTCCATATCTTTGGAAGCATAGTGTAGGGAGAATTATTTTCAAACCACTGGTTGCTTCCTCAGCTTCTGAACATCTGTGTTGCTATGTTCCTATGACCATTTATTTTACTTTTGTTTTTTGCCAGATGAAGATGAATTCAAATCAAATGGCAATTCATCATGCTCAGTTTTCCCCACATTTATTCCATCGATGAGGGAATTACTGCCAGATTAGCATGTCATTTGGCCTCACAATGACTGGATTTCGGCAAGAGGAAGTATGTTTGTCATTCCTTAGGAACAGATGTATGAATAAAAAAGGACAAAATTTGCATTTTCACCTTATTTGTTGTACAATACAGTTCTAGATCACATCATTTTCTCTTCCTGTTAAGGCTTAATATTTGTCCTTGTCATCAATAAAAAAAAATAGTGCTCAAACTCATTTCGAAATCCAGTCTAGACCTCCCCAGCCTTACGGAGCGCAGTGCGTATGTGTGTGTGTGTGTGTGTGTGTGTGTGTGCATGTGTGAGCAGTATGTGCCTGCATGTGTGTGTTTTCTCTGCTTCAATATTTCACAGCTTGCCTACATCTGAACAAAGTTTAAAAAACATGTGTGAGGGTCTAGCTTTAAATGCTAGTTTTTAGAAATGCTAAAATGTCGTGACTGCATTTGAAAAATGTCAAAAGCCTTTAAACCTTTCCCCATGAAGGAATTTTGACCCTTTCTTGCACACCCACTGCTCTCCACAGTCAATGGTGTTCCATTCATAACAGAGAGAGGCAGACACCGGTCCAGATCAAGAATCTGGTCTTGTGAAACTGTGAGCACATTCCAGGAATGGACAAAGACAGATGTACAGACAGCTGGTGAGTCACAGGCTAAACCTTTCATCATAAGTAGATAAATTCAACTAATATATCAGAGGATATTGGTTATAAATCATTCCATCTTGAAAAATAGAAACTAGGGACCAAATAAATTTTTTTTAATCTCAAAATGCCTCTCTTTCAGCACACACAAAAATCTCATCAAATTAGAACAAAATGAACAACAGAAATTTCTCCACACAGGTGACTACGTGAATCACATGCATGAGAAGTCATTTCAGAGATCACGACTTAAACCTATGTACTGGCTGATCCTGAGAAAAACCATCTAAATGCTCATTAGTATAGGTATTCTCTTTCCATCCCTCTTTCTTTTAAAGTTGTATATTGTTTTCTTATTTAATCTTGAAAAACAGAAAATGGCGACCAAATACATTTCCACATAAGATGCTTCTCTTTCCACTCAAAAGTGATCAAAATCGTCTCCTCTGGCAGTTTTGAAGAATACAGCAATTAACCAGAAGAAAATGAATAAAAAATGAAAAATAGGCCATTTGGGAAACACATCCGAGAGCATGCTATGAATGTACCCAAAAAAATGAGAAACAACCCAAAAGTTAACAAAAGGGGTTGCTCTCTGTAATGTCCTTAAAGACCACAGATCTACCCTTTTCTTACAGCATCCTCATGGGCACTTTCATTCGTCATTTAAAGCCCCATTTTATTGGTCCAGGGTAAACAAAGTCTTGAATGGAACCAGTGAAATGCCACTTGCTCTGTCACCCCACCACCTGGCTAAGAATGCGTGGGAAAGAAGTAGCAGGAACAGTCACAGGCAACTGCCACACAGTGAGCTACAAGAAGCTGCTGTAACAACAATGAAGGGGAAGGTCACCAGGTATGTTCTACAGGAACATTACAAACATGATGTCACGTGGCAACGGACCACGGGGAAAGAAGGCCACTTGCATGCAGCTGTCCAGACTGGGTCAGAACTGTATGGATGAGACAGAATTAGTTGTTGCAAATGTGTGATGAGTAAGGTAACTCCCCAGTAATTTTTGATATGTATAATTTCTCCAAAGCCACCGACAATCTACTAAGATGATTCAAGTTAACTTAACACTTTCCTCATTTCTAATTCTCCCTTCTAATAAATTCTAAGCACAAGGGTAGCAGCAACAGTCTTTCAACATCAGAACCACGGTCAGGCCTGGTTCAGCCGCTTCACATATGATGGCCAGGCCAGTTGTTCATGATCAGTGTCTCTTCCGATCAATCAGTATTATTAAAAATTGCTAATATCAGTTGTATCCTCAAACTACAAAATATCTTGGTCCTATTAATCAGAGGGGGAGAAAAAGCAGAAGCTAGGTATTTTCAAGGTTTTATATTTTTAAATAATGAGCAATTTTAGTCAACCAATAAGTACTAGATAGAACAACTGAAAAAGTATAGCTGACACCATTAAAAATAAAGACGTTGGTTTTAAAAAAGATCTTACAATTTTTTCTCTCTAGAGAAAAAAATAAGTGGCACTCAAAAGGAAAGTGGTAAAAGTAGGTGCTATAAGGAGAGCAAAATGAACAGGAAAAGGCTTAATGGGAAAAAGAAACAAATATTTGCACTAGCTACAACAAGTAGAGTGCTTATTTCTTGTGAAATAAAAAACATTTTAAAAATAAATAAGACTGCCGTCAAAACACCAATGGATAAATAGGTATAGGGTTCAGAGACTTAAAGGGGAAATACAGAATGTGAAATGAACAAGCACATGAAAACATTACTAATAACTAGAGAAATATAAGTGAATTACACGAGCACATGTTCCAGCAAAATGTATTTTTTTTTTAAATGATACAAGTGTTTAGGGGGCTGGGAAAAATAAGGAAAGGCATTCATTGCTGATGACAATATAAATTGCATATTTCTGGTGAAGTATTTGCCTATGGCAAAACAATAAATATGTTCAAGGATTCCAGTGTTGTAAATTTACCTATAAATCCTATTTCTAAAGTATGTATGATGCTCACAATAAAAACCAACTGTAAGCAACTTAGATGTCATCTACTGTGGAAGATCCAAATATATGAGCGTTTTTTAATATAACTGAATGTTTTTTTAAAAGGATATGTTAAAAGGATAATATGATGAAGAAATATGGAGAAGTATTTACAAAAATGTTAAAAGTAAAAAGATGTGTATGCCTACAAATATTGCAATTATATAATTTTTTTTAAATTTATACTTATAATTAAATATTTTGTTGCCCTTTAAAGGATAAAATTATTAATGAAATATGGAGAATTATTTATAAAAGTATTGAGAGAAAAGTAGAAAGTTATAATGTATATATACATAAACATACATATATACATATTTGTGTACATATATATATTTCAATTACATAAACTACTTAAATGTTTGGAAAAAAAAGAAAGCGCAAAGAAATGAATCTGGTTGCAATGTCTGGGATTTTTATTATAGATAAATCTTTTTCTAATTATAATTTACCACCCCTTCCATCTTTTTTATTATATAAACAGGTTTTATGGAACCAACTTTGAATAAAACTTGGAGAAAAACGTTTCCCAGCACACTTATTCTAGATTATGAGTTACACCAAAATAAATGATGAGTTTATAGATCTAGAAATGTCAGAAAGGAAATTAGGTGAATTTCTAACTTCATTACTTTACTAAAAGTCAATGATAGGTGTCTTCCATAGAAATCTTTCTCAATATGAAAATATTCAAGGAAAAAACCCAGCCCTTATAATCATTCTTTCTCTTCAGAAATATGTGACAGTATAATTGGTGGATAGAGTATTTCATGACAGTAGGTAAGTAGGAAACTTCTATGCAGAGAGACATTTCTTCTGACTAGGATGGAACAAAGTTATGTGTATGTACATACATAAATATATGGTTATTTAACATATAATATGTGTGTAATATAAATTTATGCATTTGTATATATACATATACATACTATATGTTCATGCACCCACACATAGTCAGAGAATGAACATCATTTAAGTAAACAAAGCATTGTTGGATAATGGAGTGTGTCTTGGTAAATTAAGGTGCGCTTTTCTGAATGAAACAGAACTCTGGGTCCATCTCTCTCTCTCTATTTCTCTCTCTCCTCTCTCACAACACTGGGCTTGGGTGGTGTCTTGAACATGCCCTGTCAGAGGTTTTGACATCGCTGTTCTTTCTACGAAACATTTTTTCCTCATACATACATCATATTGCTCAGAGGAGATGTACAAAATATTCAATAACCGGCACCCCTCTGGGAAGCAACCAATTAAGACAGTCATCTGACTAAACAGAAGGATGCTGGATATAAAGTCCATAAGGCTGCATTGCTGCCTCCCCTCAAATATCACCTCTTTGAGGAAGTGTTCCCTGATAGCCCTATCAAAAATAACACCCCTGTCACTATCTCCCAACTCTGCCCTTTCCCCCATAGCATTTATATTACCCGACCATATATTATATTTTATCTGTCAATTTTTCTGTTGTCTATATTCCCATTAGAATTTCATTGCAAGAGGGCAGGAACCTTTCCTGTTCTTATCAAGTTTACCTGTGATTTCCCACTTGCTAAATCCAATGGTCAATTCTTGTTCTTCATTTTTCTTGAGATATCATTAGCAATTCCTCACTCTCTCTTCTTTGAACCATTCTTCCTAGGTTCCAGAATACCAAAAGAGTGCCTGATTCTCCTGTTTTACTCCCTCTCCCTCTCATTTCCCTGGGATAAATATCTTGGGGCTCGGTCCTTTGGTGATGTCAAGTAGAGCTGTGGTTATAAGTGATACCTATACACAGATGTTTCCCAAATTTATATTTTCAATCTGAACCTCTTTCCTGAATGCAGACCCATGTGTCCAACTACCTTCTTGATATGTCCACTTGGATATCAATCTCAAATTTAATTTGTTTCAAATGAATTCCTGGCTTGTCCTCCAAATTTGTCCATTCTACATTTCTTCTCCCTAGCTCAGTTAATGTTAACTTCATTTTTCAAGTTGGCCAGGCCAAAAACTGTAATGCCATCTTGGATGCAACTCTTCCTGTCATACTCCACATCCTGTTTGTTTAACAAATGCTTTTGATTCAAACTATACCCTGAATCGGATCGCTTTTCATCATCTCCATTTCCACCATTGTGGTCCTGGCCAATATCATCTCTTGCACATATTATTTTAAAAGCCTCCTAACTAGTGTCTCCGTCATTTTCCTTGCCCGTTTTCAATCTCTCACAGTATCAGGTCATGTCATTCCCTTGCTCAGAACCTTCCAACGGCTACCATGTCGTCTAGATGCCCTGATTATGACCTAAAGACTCAATATGATCTAGCTTCTTGTTATTTCACAGATTTCATCTGTTATTTTTCTCCCCTTTCTTGTGGATTCAGTCATTACTGACCTGATCTCTGGGTATCAAGCATGTCAGGAATGCTGCTGCCTCAGGGCCTTTGCTTCTTTTGTCTGCCTCTAATGCAATACCCCTGATATCCATGTGGCTTGCTACCTCACTTTACTCAAACCCACTTCCTTAGTAAAGGCTTACCGGGCCACTCTATCTTAAATTTACACTTTTCTAAATGGTTTCACTTAAATAGTGTCTTTACTTTTATCATATTTCCAGCGAAGGTAAAGAATCACCTGGACACACTGTGCTCCTAGATGAGACTCACAGACAAGTGTGGGCCAAATCATGGAGCCCTTGTGAGTCAAGCAAAGCTTCTAACCTCTCCAGCAGACCATCAGGAGCCACTGAAAGTTGAGCATGGATGTAATACCATGGAAAGTTGCATATTTAAAATTTAAATTTAGATTTAAAAAAGCTGATTTTGTTCTTTTAACAAAGCATAGAGAACACTGAATTATGCCGTGAGAAGGAGACCAAGTGGGTTTGTTTGGAGATTTCAACCAAACCAAATCAAATTCACCTTTGTCTAATTGCTTTCAATTTATATTTGTTTTTCTGTGCTCATAAACAAACCTTACACTTTAGTGGTAACTCTCTATGTACTATTTCAAAAAAAATGGTTAATTTCAAATTTGCCAATGAGACATATAAATTCTTAACCACTGGAGATTTCATAGGAATGGGAAAACCTTTAAATATTAAATAGTACGATGATATTATATTCAAGTGAAATGAGTCCAGGTGTAAGCCTGGGGGGCAGGGATTGTGGTATACTGGGAATCTATTCTTTGTCTAAAGGGACATTTTGTAGTCAACCAGATCGTTCTATTTTTCAAGAAAAGTTGAAACTTAGATGTTTATGTAAAATCTTCCAATGAAAAACATTAAAATCTCCCCACAATCCTGTTCATCTCCAGCTGAGGTAGTTATCATTAACTGATGGATGGTTTCGGAGCCTAAGGCCCACCCTGCCATTTCCTTATTGCTTGACCTCTTAATGTCTAAGTTTCCTTAACTGTAAAAATGATATTAATAACACCACCTACTTAACAAGGTTATATTTAGGAGTAAATTAATTAATGAATGAAAAGTGTTTAATTTAATGTTAGATGCATGGTAAATACTCAAAATGTGGTCTTCTCAGGACCAGCTTTCCATGGAAAATAAGCACTCAACATCTTCCTATTTAACATGACCAACATTTTTAGTCAGTTGAGATTATTTCCTGAATATAAACTCTATATACATCATTATTTAGAGCACTATGCAAAATTGGTAAGGAAAAGAAAGTGCAATATTTGCCCTTGTCACTTTAGGATTAGGAATCAGGGCACATTAAATTGACTAGAAAACATGCAGGAAAATTCTTAAGATGGATATAAACAAAATTGTAAGCAAAACAGGGAACCTTAAGACAAGCAAGTGATGTGATTTAGTGCATGAAAACTTAGGGCAGGCTATGATGAGGCCATACTGAATGGTTACCTAAGAAAAATGAGCATTTAGGCAGGTTTCAAAACAGGACAAGAAATATATTAAAATTGGTGGAAATGATGGGAAAGAAAATTGATGAGGAATTTAAAGAAGACAATACAGAAGTTATCTAAGTGTGCAAAGCACGCATATTAAACAGGTGACCCTGGTGGAAATGAAGGTTTGGAAAGAGGATTAGGGAATGGGTAATTTGGCTGTAGGTGGGATGGTCACGAGGACAGACTGAATCTGCCCACAGTGATAAAAGTGAAACAGAAAATGAGATAAATGATCCAGTCTCATTTTCCCCGCTAAAGCTACCCCTTAAAAATGCTCCCTGTCTTCAAAGGCTGATATGGTTAAACCCTTTCCCCCTTTAATATCACATTGAAAACTCTTCTCTCACCAGGAGTACGAAAATTCTTTAAGCACCTGGTCTGTGATCCAGCTGAGATGACCTATGTTTATCTGCCCTGTTTTACTCACTCCCGTTTTAAAATCACATATTTAACCATAAAAACTACATAATGCCATTTAAGGGAGATATTTTAAATGAAGAATAAAATTACCTTCAATTCCCAGAGCTAACACCTTTTCTTTTTCATTTTTATGTTTTCCTGGCTAATCTATAACCATAAGTCTATGGAATGTCAAGATGTAATCACTGTATAGATTCAATTCCATTATCTATTTTATTCACTTATCATGAGTCAAACATTTTCCTAGGTTTTTGCAGTTGTAATTTTGACTTAAATATCATCAAATTGATGCCCCATAATTTAATAAAGTATCAGACAGTTTTTAATGTCCATTCTTTTATGTCACAGAAAGTGCCATAATATGCATTATTATGCACAAAATTTTTATTTTTTAAAAAAATTCTGTTGGTCTATTTCCTTAGGATAAATTTCAAGAAGTGTGATGACTGGATATGAAAATTCTTATTTCTTTTAATCAATATATAATATTAAGATGAGCATGAAAGGGTGAGAACATTATTGTAGGAGAAGTGGGGGACTCTTGGATACTTAACCAAAGACTAAACTACCTAGCCTGGGGTATGATATGTACCAACTCACACTTCAGTTCTAAAAATGGTCCATGACCTCATAAGGTCTTTTAATAGAGTACAACTGAATGTCAAGCCACCTCTTCTTTAAGCTAATTTCTCCCCGCTGATAGTAAAGACATTAAGTAGCAATCCTCTCTTTAGACTGATTGCCCAGGAGAGATGAGTAGTAAAACTGCAGGCCTCTAAATCTAATAAATAAGAATTATCCTATACTAAGAAATGTGAGCAAAGCATAGCTCTGAACTGTATTAGATACTAATATAATAAAAGGATGAGGTGAGTGTACATATAAAATTGAAATTATAAATCATACACAGTACTAGAGAAACCACGAAGACATAATGTGATAAGGAAGAAAATCAAGGTTAAAAATCTGCAACATTTTATGAAATGTTATTAATTTAAAGTACACACAAAAAAGAAATATCAATTTTATTATTATTGAAGAGCACAATTAAAGTGAAACAGCTTTGGCTAGAGTTTTCAGCTGGGCATTGGTAAGAAAAATGGGTTGGGAGGAGTTGGTATATTTCAATAAAGATGGAAGAACTGGGAAAAATTTCTAAGTCTAGCTTCATGCAGGCAACTTGAAATGAAGATTGGTTAGTTTCTAGTTAGTCTCATCCATGTGAAAGAACCAATTCTGGGAGCGTCATTATTTTATTTGATTAATCAAACATAACCATTTATTTCTAGGTATCCAACTCGCTTGGCACTAGGCACTCTGAGACCCTATTTCTAGAGTCACATGGGGCACATCATGACAAAAGCAAGATAAGCTCTGCTTCCCTTTGCCACCCACTTCATGAACCAAGAAGGTAGCTTCTTTAGATATGGAGTAAATTAATAGGTGGTTTGTATATGCCTCTGTTTAGGCATGATGGCAGTCTTCTTTGTCTGCATGGCAAAATACAATCAGTTGTGCTACAGATCACTGATTTCTTGAAGTTCTGTTTCAAACTACTGTCTAGGGAAATATATGCCCAGGTTATATAATGATGTAAGAACTTATAGTCCTATTTCCAGTAGTGTGATAGTATGGCAGCTCTGAAGACTCTTCTTAAATTCAAAATAACTACCATTAAAAAGTTCATTGCATTGTTAAAATCACTGGAAGAGAAATTTCTGAGACTGAAACAAAACGCCTGGGAGCTTTCAAACAGTGGGGATTCCTTGAAAGCAAATGCTATTATTAGTGCTACAATAGGAGATTAAGATCTGAGGCGGTACCAAGGTGATGGACCTGAGCCAGAGATTCTTAGAGTAAGTCTGGGATACTAGGTAGGGGCAAGTGGTTTTAGTCAACAAATCCCAGTGACAAACACAAAGAGCCTTTGAAGAAAAACATCCTTTACTTAGACCTTCCATTTTTCCACAGTTTAACATCAACTAAATCTGAACACTCCATCAAAGCAGCAAACATCATGAGTGTGAGTAAACTGAAATAATAAACAACACAGTTAGACAAGGTCTGACTATATTGGAATAAAAAATAGACATAAGATACTTAAGGAAATTTCAAAAAACTGAAACATAAAATTAAGCAAGCCGTAAGAAACAAAAGTACTTAGGACATTGAAAAATAGAAACATATATATAATTATTGAAATTTAAAAATACCCTATTGATGGTTTAACCACAGGTTAAGAAGACAAAGTCTCAATGTCAGTTATCTGGGTTCAAAAGAAGCTTTTTTATGTTTTGAAGTCACTTTTATAAGTAATATACAGAAAAATAAGGTGATGATGAAAAGTTTTAATAGAAATTATATTTAAAACATAGTAAAAACTCTAATTTTTATTCTAGATTTTCCTGGTTTTGAAGATCAATACAACTCAAAATGGACAATGTCTTTAATGCAACTCACTGTTCTCTTTAATTCCTTCTGGTTCCTTTCTTTGCACCTCTATTTCACAAAAGAATGTTTTTGAAAATTGACAGTTCATAACTTTGTTGAAGAGAGGTTAGCCATTTCATTTGCTCTGTAACTGCAAAAGATGTTTACTTTTAGATTTATAACACTTATTAGAGTGACGGGTTGAATGCCTTCTTTCTCATTTTTACGTCTATTTCTTTTCAATCTCCTTTTTATATACACCTGCCTTCAGCAATGTTCTACCTACAAACCTTATCAAGTATATTTGAATATACAAACATAATAAAAGATGAAAGGATATTTTTCCATGTTCCCTTAGCACAAAAAATGATCCAGGTTCTTGTCTCAAAATGTTACATGATGACGTCCTTCCTGCTGAAAGACTGGATGAAGATATCATACTTCCTCTTTCTCTTTAGAAGTATGATGTCCGTTCATCCATTATACAGTTTGAGAAAATTCATCTAGGATATCATATGAAAACTCATGGTCTGAGATTTTGCTTATATAATTATCACACTAGTTTTGAGCACTGCTGTTTGTCTTTGTGCAATTTTCTCATTCATCTAATAACTGTGAAATATCATCCTCTGTCAGTTTTTCTCTTTGCCATTAAGAAAGAGAAAATGAAGAAAGAGTCTGAATTCTCAACCGTGTTAATCAAAGAAAAAAATGACCCCAGAAACCTCCAGACTTCTTGTATATGTTATTGAAAGCTACCTTGTGTAATACTCTAAGTATACTAAAGAATGATACAAACATGATTTATTTCACTATTGTACCATCCTTCTAGCAGATTCTATCATTCATCCATTTTATTTCTAACTTATATTTTTAAGAAATAGTGGAGAATAATTGTTAAATAATGGTGAAATAATTCCTAAGATGATATATTGCAAATTATTTCAAGATATTGGAAAAATAAGCCTAAAAACCCTAAAATCCTTTAGATTTATAAAGGATCTAGTGGACCAATATGATCATTTCAAGAAAGAATGTTTTATTTTATTAAAAATTGGTAAATTTTCTCTTTGTTCTTTGGAATACCCCCAAGAAATAACAAATGTCATAAAGTATCAATTTTTACAAATAGTTAGAACTATTCAAAAAAGAACCTGAAATAATAAAATTGGGTACAGTGGACCCTGATGGTAACACCAGGGATTAAATAGCCAATTAGACATAGCCGAAGACAGAATTAGTAAACTGAAAAATGGATTAGAAGAAACTACCCAGATTGCAGCACAGAAACCTGGAGATAGAAAATATTCAAAGGAGGTTAGGAGCCACAGAAAACAGAAAATGAGGTTAAGAGACATAAAAGCTAGAGATAATATACATCTAATAAGAGTCTCAGAGAAATTAGATTGAATGGAAGAGAGGCAATATTTGGATGCATAATGCCTGAGGATTTTCCACAACTGATAAAAAAAAAGAAGACTCTAGAGATACAGGAAGCACACTTATTTTTTAAAATGACTCAAAAATTTATACTTCAAAAGGTGTTTTATTCACATACCCCATGCACAGACGGGCATTTTGACGAAAATCTGTGCATATTATATTCAGCATTTATAAATACCTATATTTATATATATTTAATATATAAATATTAAATTTTTAATATATAAATATTTAAATACCTATATTTATATAGGTATTTATATAATGGGCCAGGAACTGGTTCAGGTACAAATGTTCTAGAGTAGTTCATTATAATTTAGGTCACCTAAATTATAAATCTCTTTACATAATATAATTATTGCCCAACATTTTGCATAAATTATTTTTTATTGGATCATTTTGAAGGTGGTATAATATATTGCTATTTTAAAGTATCCTAAAATATAGTCCTTTATAAAGAGGAGAATCTTTCTACAAAACAAATATTAAGAAATCATAATTTTTCACAGGTTACATTTTCTATAAATAAGATATAAGCACACATCTGTGAAAATAGCTTTTCTATGGATGATTTTGTGAACAAATTCATAAAATTTCCCAAAGCCTATAACAGAGAGAGGTAGGTGTGGGTAGGCCAGTGAGAGAGATGTGACTGAATATGCAGTACTGACAAGTTTTGTTAGATTATCCAATGTCTTTTTATACTTTACAGAGTCTTTGATTGCTTCTTCTCTCCTTTTTTCTCTGCCTGAGAACTTCTTAGCTTAAACTTAGTTTAAAAACATGCAACAGGAGAAGGAAGAGGGAACCTTTCCAACTATACCTCTTCAACCTTTTCCTTCATAGTCAGAGATATGAGTGGGAAAAAAACTGCAAATAATAATAATGATAAAAAAACCCCAAATCTTTCTGTTCTTCTCAGCTCTCTCCCCTTCATCACAGAACACAGGTTTCTGAACCAGACAGGATCATCACAGCATATGAAGGCCTACTGGCCTACCTTCCTTTCCACCACTCTTCATATATCCCTGCACTGTATTTGATGATTTCAGTAGACAGACTCCAGGATTTTAGGAAAGAAGAAAATGTAGCTATATATAATGTATAACTGAATTTTCAAAATTATGCATGATTCACAATAGCATAATTGCTGAAAAGTAAAGGTTTGAGCCAAACCTTGAATATCCACATACTAGCTGTGTGCTAGTTACCGAACTTCTCTGGCTAGCGTGGGTAAATCCACAAGATAATTACAAATCACCCCCTTTTATCTATGTAACCCCTTCTTAGAATAAAATAGATAACTTTAACAGCCTTAAATGTTTAAATTTTTGGTTTCTAATATTATCAGTGCATTTTTTTCATAAGTGTTCAGGGAAGAAAAAGTCTCTGGCTAAAATCAAAATTCATAACAAAACTTGATTTGAATTTAGTATTAAAAAGCTTTTGGGGCAGGCCACGGTGGGTCAGCAGCAAGAATGCTTGCCTGCCATGCCAGAGGACCCAGGTTTGATTCCCAGTGCCTGCCCATGTAAAAAAAAAAAAATCTTTCAAGACATATTTTGCTGAATGAAGAGTTGTTCCTATCTCCAAATGAATTATTTGAAGGAAAGATGAAAAACAAATAAAAATCTGGACTTAAAAAAATTTTTTTTGATGCTTCCATAGTCATCATACATTATTTCTAAATAGCTTAAATTTCAATTCAAGCAATTCCATGTTTTATTGTAAACACATTCATATTCATGACTGAAAAAATGGCCCCTAAAACACTATTAAATAAAACCTATCTTAGCCTAGTAAATTCTCTATAATAAGGGTTACTAGAGATTATAATTAAATATGAGATAGTCACTTAATCAAATTTGAAATTCAATATAGATGTCAACAGAAAATATAACCAAGAGGAACTTCTTTTGCTTTACATTTCTATCATCTGCCAATGTAAATTATATCAAGATATAAGAAATGCAAAGCAAAGAAATTAAGCTTCATATTGCCTCTCATATCACTACTGCATGGATGTACATTCACAGAAGACCCCATGGAGAGATTGGACTAAAATTTCATCTTTTATGACTACACAGAAGCTTCATCATTCTTTCCATACCATTTCATGAAGATTAAATTTTGAGCTATTGGAGTAGATTTTGCTCACACCCTGGGGATAAATAAAATATACTCTTAAAGGAAATTATGCTTGGAAAGTGGAACTCAGTAACTGATGTGAGATGTTACCTAATATTTATATGGTAGCAACAGAAAAAATTCTTGAAAATAATCAGGCTAGCGTTATACACTATTTAACTCCAGTATGGCCAACAATAAATAAAATGTAATAGCTGCTCTTCTAGAAGATGGGGGAAGTGAACATAATACACACAAATGAGAAAATACCATCAAGCTCACTGTAAAAGAAATTAGTTATAGCATACCATAGAAAAATGTTCATAATTCTTCTTATTGTTTCAAATGAATTCTAGGTTGCCAAGAGAACACAGTGGTGACCACACATGAAAAAATTTAAGAAATAATATCCTCATGATAATATAATGCAAAGTATTTTATCCTATTTTAAATGAGTCATTAGCAAATTAACTTATTATAGCATATTCCACCTACTCACAAAAGGATCTGAATTAAGTAGGCTCTACCCTGATATAAATACACCAAATTTCATAATTGAAGGAATTGCCTCACAAAAGTACATGGATTTTGAAATCGACAGAAGCATGCAAAAAAAGAGAATAGATAATTATCAGATGCAGAATTTAAAGCAGAATTGTTATAACCGTGCTCAATACTTTTCCTAAACAACCTGTGCTTGATTCATCTTCCTTTCAAATTTGAAGATTTGCATTAGAGCAGAAAAACAAGCTTATTAAAATCAAAAAAAGGAAAATGAAATCTTTTATACCCAAAGTAAAGTAAGATATGGAAGAGAAGTAAGAAAACTTAAAATGAGAAAACTATATTCAAATCTATTTTTAAATGCATGAAATGAGTTTTTACCTCGGGTCTTTGTATAACATTGTTTTAAATTTTTTCGTCCTTTGAAATAAATATATATTTGTGTATATAAACATAGGCATTTTAGTTGGTTTGACAGTTTTTGGGTGCATAAACAACCTGGGGGATGGGAAATCACTCATAATATTACCACAAAAGTAGGACAGCACAAAATTTATATTTTGACTAGTGCATTTCCTAATATAACTTATGTAGACAGCTTGATTGAACACCGTTAAGTACTTGGAATCTCAGGTGAGTCATGAAATTTTGTTGGTTTGTCCACAGTGATGCCCCGATGAATCCCAGAGTGATTCGATCAGTAAGTGGAAAAGTATTTGCAAAGCCCCCTTTGGGGAATGGTGAGAACGGAGAGAAATTCAACTTCCCCAAGTTGAATTCTTGATATTCTCAAAAGCAATGTGGACAACCAAAGTTATAGGCTGAGCCCCTAGTCTTGGGGTTTGTTCATTTGAAACTTAACCCCACAAAGGATAGGTCAAGTCTACTTAAAATTTAGGCCTAAGGGTCACCCCCAAGAGAGCCTCTTTTGTTGCTTAGATGCAGCCTCTCTCTCCAGCCAACACAACAAGCAATCTCACCACCCTCCCCCTGTCTACATGGGACATGGCTCCCAGGGGTGTGGACCTTCCTGGCAACGTGGGACAGAAATCCTAGAATGAGCTGAGACTCAGCATCAAGGGATTGAGAAGACCTTCTCGACCAAAAGGGGGAAGAGTGAAATGAGACAAAGTGTCAGTGGCTGAGAGATTCCAAACAGAGTTGAGAGGTTATCCTGGAGGTTATTCTTACGCATTAAGTAGATATCACCTTGTTATTCAAGATGTAGTGGAGAGGCTGGAGGGAACTGCCTGAAAATGTAGAGCTGTGTTCCAGTAGCCATGTTTTTTGAGGATGATTGAATAATGATATAGCTTTCACAATGTGACTGTGTGATTGTGAAACCCTTGTGTCTGAGGCTTCTTTTATCTACCTTGTCAACAGACGAGTAGAACATATAGAATAAAAATAAGTGATGGGGGAACAAATGCTAAAATAAAAATTTGGTTTGAAATGCTAGTGATCAACGGAGGCGAGGGGTAAGGGGTATGGTAGGTATAATCTTTTTTTTTCTTTTCTGTGTTCGTTTTATTTCTTTTTCTGAATTGATGCAAATGTTCTAAGAAATGATGAATATGCAACTAAGTTATGATATTGTGAATTACTGATTATATATGTTAATGTTTTATTTGGTTTGTTGAATTTTTTTAATTAATAAATAAATTAAAAAAAAAAAAGTAGGACAGCCAGTCAACCAGACTTGTTCCTAAGGCATTCTTTATATAGTTGAGAGTTCACAATGTAGGCAATTTTGTATTTTTTTTTCAGGTAACATTATGCATATTGTTTTAAAAAATCTTCAAAAAGATAATTTTAATGATGCATAAATGTTCATAAATTCACTCATATAAATATTGTATTTAAATGAATTGGTGGAAAATTAGTGTATTCATAGCATATTCTACCTACTGATGAAAGGATCTGAATTAAGTAGATGCTATCTCAATTGATATAAATAAACCAAGTTTTGAAATTGGTTAAATTTTGTCCTCTCAAAAGGATATAGACTTTTGAATTCTACCAAAGTACTCTATTAACATAATCATCCCCCTCCAATTGCTTCTACTGCTACAAAGGTTGTGTCAAAGTATTTTTTTTTAAATAAGTAAATGCAG
Organism: Tamandua tetradactyla; assembly: GCF_023851605.1. Classification (NCBI taxonomy): domain Eukaryota; kingdom Metazoa; phylum Chordata; class Mammalia; order Pilosa; family Myrmecophagidae; genus Tamandua; species Tamandua tetradactyla. Next base: position 26,864,846 of record NC_135348.1, on the reverse strand, counting down.
GCTTAAATACTGTTGTGTGTAAAGCTATTCTTTCCTTAAGATGGAGATTTAAACGTTAAATTAGTAGGACAAATATATAAATTCTTTTTAAGGACCTTATTAAGAAGTCAATTGCTTTTCTAAAAGATTGTGCCACTTTACATTTCCATGAGCCATACGTGAAAATGTTGGTTAGGACTGACACTGTTTGAATTTTGCTCTTTAAGAGAGACCTGACAGAACCTAGGCTACGATGATGAACCAATCGATTAGCTAGAACATACTATTCACAAGTGATTATGCTTGGGCCTGGGGAGACAAAAATAAATACAATATCCTTTCATTTACAGGGCTTACTGTTAGCTCTAGTCCATCATTTACAATAAGATTCACTGTGTTGTACAGTCCCATGTTTAAGAAATTTTTGTCTATAATGTATATTAACCTAAAATTTCCTCTTTAAACCACATTTAAATATGTACTTCAGTGCTGTTAATTATATTCACAAGAGTCTAATGTTTAGCATGTGTACGCCTATATGCATGTGTCTGTGTGTGCATCTGTGATGTTAGGGGATTACAGTCACAAAAATTAAGTAACCAACAGTCATTGCCCTTATTTTAGTTGAAGTTTTTGACCTTAACCTCTCTCATTGTTGCACTATGAGAACTAGATTATAAATGAATTGACAATAAAAAGATCCATGGTTCTAACTTCTAAACAACTGACTGGGGGCTCCATGAATAAAAATAAGGAAAGCTAAAGAATGGGGAGTCGATGCTTCCATTTTACTAAGTTTCTATTTGGATTGATGGAAAACTTTTGGTAATGGATGTGGGTGATGGCAGCACAACATTGCGAATATAATTAACAGCACTGAAGTACATATTTAAATGTGGTTTCAAGAGCAAATTTTAGGTTGTATATACATTACTAGACAAAAATTTCTTAAACGTGGGACTGTGTAACACAGTGAATCCTATTGTAAATGATGGGCTAGAGCTAATAGCACAATTATAAAAATGTTCTTTCATCAATTGTAACAAATGTACCACACTAATGCAAGATTTTAATAATAGGATGTTTCATGGAAACTCTATTTTATGCATGATTTTTCTGTAAACCTATAACTTCTCTAATTAAAAATAATCATAACAAAAAAAATCATAACAAAGAGACAGTACATCTACAATGCATCACACACTACTCTAAGCAGTCAGTGTGCCTTAATTAACAGTGCCAACAACAACCTTTTGAGGAACTCACTATTCTCACATTTTACATCGGAGAAACTGGATCACAGAAAAGTCAGATAACTCATCAGGGAGCCCACATAGCTAGTGAGTAGTACAGGTGGGATCTGAACCTTTGTGGGCCTAAATAAAAAAATGCACACTACTCTACCGAGGATGTGGAAGGCACTCAGAATATCTTAACCATTATTGGCTTGCATCTATGTTTCTGTTTTGGCCTACAGCTTGCAACTACAAAAGAGCAAAGATTATAGCTAGGATGCATTGTACATGGTCATTCACCATTAAAAAAAAAGATGAATTAATTACATTTACATTACACTGACATTAAAAAACAACACAAAATAAAAGGCAAAAACAAAATGGTAACAAGTGGGGTGCATATCAACAGAATGAAAGGTAGTGCCCCCTCAAACGTTATTTGTTAAATTGAAGACAAGGCCAAAGGTTTGACACTGATTGTGGCTTTATAAGCTATGTCTAATAGTCTGAAAATTCTTAAATAAATTCTATGCACATCACAAGGCCTCCTGTCTCCAGATAAACTTGCATCTCTGGTAGCAGCAACGAACTCTTTCATCCCGGGATACTGAGTTCTGTGGCTACAAACATGGTATTAGTTTGTGAGAAGCAAAAAGGTGAGGAAGTAAATGCCAGAGAGAAGCATACGGCATGAAAGAATTTCCTAAGGTTACTGATACATTAATGCATCTGACCCCTCCAAAATAGGAAAAAAGTTTTGAAAATTATTGGAAACAGCAACAGTTACCAGAATTAAATATAAGAAAGAAAAAACAACTTTGTTCGTAATAAATGTCAAGTTTTCTATACTAGCTGCTAACTCCTTAGATAACATTTAAGAGATGGTTCTTAAATAAAGAAAAAATTTAAAGAACAATATATTGAGGTTTGTATGCACAAAGAAGACATCACTCATGATTCACTCTTTGAAAGAAACACCTGAACTTAGCAACTAAATAATAAGAAATATTTCTGCTCATCAGGTCAAACAATGGAAAAATAGATCTTGATATCGCAGGACCATGGGGTTATGATACAAATATTTACCTCTTTGTCTATCATATTACAAGTTCCTTCAACTTGTATGCCCACCTAACCACACAAAATCATACGACTTGCAGTTGAGCCCCCCAATACAGTCAATGTAGAACTAGCACATGCATCGCTGTTTTTAATGTCGAAATTGGCTAAGGTTCTCTATCTTTATGCAGTAACCTTAGAAAGAGGTTTCTGCCCTGAAGCTGCTCGTGTTGAGATAACACACTGCAGGCATAGTTCTTGAATGGGCAGTTTCTTAGCCTCAACCTTTTCGTTCTGATTGACTTCTACCCCTTCTCAAAGTTATTTGATTCATCTCATGCAAGTGTGTTCAATTTGGAGAGGGATGAATCAGCAGGAATTTCCTTCTCCTACCGTTAAATTCTTTCTCCTTAGGATTTTTCTCTGGATGCAAGAACAGCAGAGCAGGGCACAGTTGTCAAACAAAAGCTTTCAACTGTACAGTATATGTTTCAAAAATGAATCCATTCCTCAGTAATTTTAACACTCTGCCCATTATGCTTTGTATTTCAGAAATGTATATCTTCATAATCTGTTGTGAATATATTTGAAAATGTATCACTTTATTTCTTTCAGTACTAGCAACGTTTTCTTCCCATGGAGATGATCAGTTTAAAGGTGCCAAAGGATCATTGTATTACAAGCAAAATATCAAACAGTAATTCAGACGCTGATGCCTACTCTAAAATAAGATACCCCAAACAACTTGATGCCATTTTTAGTTAAAAATGAAAAGTTAAAAACTTCTAAAATCCTTTGCAAACAAATGCAAATGTGTCTTGATTATAAACCAGTTATCCGTATCAAGAATTTGCAAGGATTAAACAAATTATTTTAAATCAAGTATACATGCTCTAAATCTTTCTAAGCAGAGTTGCAACACCTGAGTAAGTTTATGAAACTAAACGGTCTTTGTAAAATTAATCCTGTCTGATAATTTTTACCAATTGTTTTGCAAAGCAAATCTTTTCTCCAAAACACAAAAGATATACCAAACCACAAAGCATAAATAACGTAGACTATTTGCCTACCACTAATGTAAATTAGTGCAAAGTCTGAATTATTAATTCTGAGTACCCACAGTAGACCAAAGATAAGTTCAAATGACTTTGCCTTAATTACTTGCAAATGTATCAAGATTTGTCTAATTCAGTTTTTATGTACTATTACTCTAATAACAGATAAAATAATCTGTTTTTAGAATATCAGTTGCTTAATACACTAAAAAATGTGTATAGAGTGCTAATAATTACTCTTTTGCAAAAAACTTGAAATCACCTTTAAGCTATTAGAATTCTAAGTCACACTTTTCTGCAGAGAGCAAACAGATAAACCAGAGGTCAGCCCCACTGGGAGCTCTTGCAGTCAGGTGCCAGGCTGTTTCTCGGATTCACCAAGTCAACATCCGTGGCTGTGTATGCAGAAACAGGCTGATCTGCAGGAACTAAAAACACTCAGCGCCTGTCTTGACATGGTCAGAAAGGGGGTAATCTGATTAAACACAGGGCACAGAATCTCCTTCCTGTTGAAAGAAAAAAACTCCCGGGTGCTAATGATCTAGACTGGTTTTCTTGAACACCACTGCCGCATAATTATTTGTTTATTTGCCAAAGGACTTAACTATAAATTACTAAAAGACCCCCTCCCCCACCTTTTTTTTTTAGAGCTTTCAGCTTTGATTTCCATCTTCAAGTTCAGAGAGGCTATTCTCATAAAAATCTTTTATGCTGTGATAAGAAATGTCTCAAAAATCCCAGAGAAGAAGACATGTAAAAGAGTTTTACAATCATCTAAAAATACAGGTAAACATTAAAAATCTCTATGGAAAAATGCAGATATAAAATGCATATTTCAAGCACTAGGCTAGAGTCAAGATACAATCTTCTCAGTGAACTAAAGTAGCTTCTATTGCCTGAATTTTACGGCAGATTTTAGCACTGAGATTGAAGAAACGTAAAAATATATTTCCTAGGTTATTATTGATGAATTTTGTGGCTTTTTAAAAAATGGAATAAGAAAACTGGGAAATGCTTCCAACTTAACTCTTCGAATTAAAACCTCAAATACTTTTCCATTATCAACAAGAAAAAAGAAAAAGAAAGGAAGGCAAAGAGAGAGAGGGAGGGAGAAAGGATATTTATTGGTGGTATAAACACGAAACATTTTGACTTAGAGTTTAATTAATTTAGCATATGGTACAAATATAAATATGCGGCTGTTTGCATGCAGGATAACCTTCTTCTATGCAAATGCAGCATGCTTTGGCTCTTGAAAGGACATATGTTAGGAGGTACAGCGATAATTCTATGGGTAATAGAGCCACCTACACACTTTTAGGAAGTACAGACATGGAATCAAAAAAGATCATGATGGGAGCTCTCGTTCTTTCTGAATAAAGGCTATATGCCAGTACTAAAGTCTTGACAGCACTGGATGTATACAGCTGCTAAGACTGAAAAGTATACTGGTTGAATCCTGGTATCACTTATTGTTTTATTCTTTGTGGGAGGGGGGTGTCAAATTCAAATTGGAGATTTCACCTTAATTTCAAGCATTTGCGAGGGCAGTGTTTCTGAAACTTCCATGGGCCTAGGAATTGTCTGGGGATCTTGTTAAAAATGCAGATTCTGATTCAATAGGGCCAGTAGGTCTGATTCAGTAGTTTCCAGGGGACCCAATGCTGCTGTAGCAGGGAAACATTTTTAGTTGCAAGATTCTAGGGCATTAGTAAGGAGACTTTTGCTACCTACAACCAAGGAGCAATGTCACACACAGCACAGTAATAAGTCATATAGCTCCATAATACTTAACTACTACTATTTCTATTTTTTTAACTTATCACCTGGATTGTTGTATTAATCTAAGTGGCCAACTAAAATATTGTGCTCAGTGAATAAGTCCAAGGAAAATGTCAGGGAATTCTAGTACTCAAATTCAAATTCCGTGTAATTCTTGTATTGTGCCTGAGCAGCCAGTCTTGGGGGGCATCTCTATAATCCTAGCTACAAGGAAGCCTGGAGATGATTTTTGGTAAAATGAAGTCTCAGCTAAGAGACAAAGAATGAATAGGGCTGTCCAGGCTAAGAAAGGGGAGGGAAGGGGCTAAGGAAATGCACTGGAGAGTGGGTGGGGCCTGGCAGCATCAAGGGCAGGGCAGGGGAGCTGGGCAGACAAAGATTCCAGAAGTGGAGGGCTGTTGCTGGGACCCACCCCATCTTGTACTTCTCAGGCAATCTAAATGTAGATGTTCAAGGACAATTGCATTTACCAGCTATCTCAGCAAAGTGCCCACTCTTTCCATAGAGGGAGAAAATAAATGTGCATGTGAAATGAGAGCAAAACCTTTTCTTATCTTTTACTCCAAACCCTCCCTCCTCACAATGGAGGGCTCAGCGTGGTGCAGTGGGGACCAGGGCTGGTGCTGAGTGGCAAGAGTCTGCGCTTCCTCAACTGTAATATGGTAATGGTTCCCTTTGAAATTCTCTGGGGGGGATTCAATGAGGGAGACACATATTAAGCACTTAGGATGATGCTGGTTTAGGGTAAGTCCATGATATACTTTGGTCATTATTGAAATGTGAATGGAAGAATCTGTTTGTGTAAAAACAGATGTTCTCATTCCCTCAATACTGCACTTCATATCTAGTAAAATCTCACACACTTTGTGATTGTATCTATCATTTATTGTCATTAACTTTAAGTCATTATTTGGAAACACAGACACAAGGGGACAACCGAATGAACGATATCTGTTCTTTCACATTTTGAAAAATGTCTGTTTGAGTACACAGAATTTAAATTTAGACCAGACAAAATATCATCTTACTTGGACAGGACTCAGAACTTTCTGTTCTTAGGATGCTGCAGAGGGTTAAGGAGGCAAGTAGAAGGATGTGGTCTTAGAAGGCAGATGAGGAAGGTACACCAAAAGCATGGGGACCAAGCTATAGTTCAGTGGAATTTCTGAACTTGAACTCTGAGAATATATTATTTTAGAATAATACATAATGAATAAAACCTATTAACCATCATAAGCTGTACCCAGCAAGCAGGAAATTGAGAGTTTTGGCACCCTCCAAACCACAATCACGAAGACCGACATGCAGGTCTGGTCTCACTGGAGGCGTAGCGTGACAGCAGATGGTTCACACGAGAGGACAGGCGTGCATGGTGGCTAGAACACGGGCATCCCGACGTCAGACCGTGAAGGGTTATCTCCAAGACTGTTCTCAACTGGAGGGCTTGATGCCTGTATCAGTCAGGCTCGTGTCTGAAAAACAGACACCACTCTCAGCATTTCAAACCAAGAAACTCATTCAAAAGGAAATGCTGAAAAGCCAAACAGGAGGTTGAAGCAACCCAGAGAGAGCGTCAGCAGGAAGTTGCTACCATCCCTAGGACTGAAGGAACAAAAGGAAGAATTGGGTTACTAGAGCCCAGAGGCTGGGCCAAGCCATGGGATCAAAACCAGAAGGGAAAGCTGCTCAGTGTAGCTGAGCCATGAGACAGAAACAGCCCCTGCCAGAGATGCCTTCCAAAACAAAATGAAAGGGATAGAAATATAATATGCAAAAATTCACACTATTACTAAAGTTTCCCCTAAATTGCTCCTTTATTATAAATAACTTAGAAAATCTCTTTGGTTCTACTTTTTCTTTAATATAATTTTTAAATTCAAGATGACTTTTGACTTACTGCTTTTCTATATAATTTGAACTGCATCTAATTAAAATTAAAATGTTCCTTAAAGAACCTTTCCATTGGGCTATTCAGGTTATTTTTACTCCTTGTATTAAAAAAAAAATCTGCCATGTAATTCTTTCTTAATTATTCTTACATGAGGCTTGGTAAGAAAATCTGCAGCATAAACAAATTTCCTTTAAAAAACAATTTTCTGGGAAGAGGGACAAGAGTTAGGGGGAGGTTTGGATTGTCTATTTGATGAGGGTGTGTTTATTGGCTATCATTCTCTCGGGAACAATGAAATTACCTAAAATTGAGAGTGCTGATGGACTGTTGACTTGGATATAATACATGAGGGCCAGTAGACAGAGGTGGCTGAAAGATTCAGGGACTGAGAAGTAGATTGGCGCATGATCGTGTCAACATATGATCAAACAAGGTACTGCTATAAAAAGGAATGAAATTGAGAGTCATGCAACGATGTGAATGGACCTGTGGGATATTTGACGAGGCAAAATAAGCCAGAAACAAAAGAGCAAATATTGTATGATCTCATTGAAAATACTTACAAGAAAACTGGGGCCTAGATTGGAAGCTCTTATAAAGTCACATTTAGTCCAGAGCACTAATAGTTATTTCTGGATTTTAAGGGGATGTTTTATATATGTATAATCTGATATTTAGAGGTAAAAATGAAGCTGATCAGGTTGGGATTAAGGTAACATAGAATACAGGGGTAAGGAAGGAAGACATTGCCTGTATTTTGGAACTTCACCTACTCTTTGAGACCAAGGAAGACAGTTTTACTCTGTCCTGAACCGGAGTTTTCTGTGGTAGATAGTCTAACTCAGCTTGTCTAAATAGAGCACTTAAATAATCCAAATACAAGGAGCCCAGAATGGGAACGAGAGCCTTTAATCCTGAATACTTAATGTAGTGCCTGGATATGTGCCCGAGTATACTGAGCAGATAATCAAAAAGTATTATCAAAATCCCTTGAGGGATGGGAGAAAAATTATGGAACAATTAAACTTTACTACTGGGGAAACCCTGGATACTGTGTCAAATATTAGGGACACCCAACTCAATAGGCCAAGCCCTCGATCTTGAGGCTTGCTCTTGTGAAGCTTATGTATGTAGCAGAGAAGCTTAGATTACCTATAGGTATGCCTAAGGGTTACTTCCAGAGGACCTCTTTAGTTGCTCAGATGTGGCCTTTCTTTCTCTAAGCCCAACTCTGCAAGTGAAACCATTGCCCTCCTCCCTATATGGGACATGACATCCAGGGATGAAAATCTCCCTGGCAGCATGGGAGATGACTTCCAGGGATGAACCTGGCCCTGGCACCATGGGATCAAATAAAGTTGTAAGGCTGCTCTGGAGGTCACTCTTAAACAAGCTTCAGTTAGACATTGCTACCTATCATAACTTGCCAAACCCCAAACAAAACATTTCTGCCAATCCTAAAGAAAAGATTCTACAAAAGTTCCATGCATTAGGGTAATTCTCCAAAACCTATAATCTCCAGATGGGTTCCTCAACCAGATAAGTCCTGAAATGCAGAGGGGCCAGCCTCTCTAGAACATCAATTAGTTCCATCGCCCTATTCCATATTATTGGCAATCCCTTCCAATATGACAAATTTAGAAAGGGCATAGTCCAAATATCCCTACAGAGTGGGAGAAAGATCAAAGGTGATAGTACAATTACTCAGAGATGATCAGGCTTAACAAATCAGTATGATTGCTGAATCATTATATTGATATATTTTTTTAGCCTCCAGTACCTTAGAGTAGCTAGGAATAAAAAAAAAAAAACTAAAACTGTGGAATTGTAACCCTTACCAAACTCTGAAATCTGTTCTACAACTAATTGTTGTGATGTACTTTGAAATTTATTGCTTTTATGTATATATGTTATTTAAAGAGAAGAAAGAGTATAAAAGAGAAGATGGGATTTGACAGATAAGCATGACTGCTGAGTCATTATATTGATATTTCTGTTAGTTTCCAGTGTTTTGGAGCTGCTAGAAGAAGAAATGAAGAATCGTGGAACTGTAACCCATACCAAACTTTAAAATCTGTTCTATAACTACTTGTTAAAATGTACTTGGAAAGTAAACAAAAGAAAACAAAATAAAAAACAAAACTGATTTTCCTAGTTCTGACAGAGAAATGTCACTATCCATTTAGCTGCACTGATAAAGATATGCGAAGACATAATATCCATTAAAAGATTATATATATCTTATAAAACTTCAAACAAAAACTACTTTTTAAAGATTTCTTTGAAGTTTTCTAAAATCACATCAAATAAGTTGGCATGCACAAGTTAAATTATTTCTAGTCACTTCAAGACCCTGCAAGCTTTGCTTAAATCCTTTTGCCATTTATTTCAAATTAATTTTTCTTCCCTACAACCCTTAGCTAGGTCTACTTCCTATTTCTATATTAAAAATGCTTTTTTAGAAATAGCAAACTACCTCATAGTCAGATTCCATTTTCCTTTTCATTGTCTCTTAACCCAGATGCCTTCTATCTCTTTCTTGACTTAAAGCAGAATATCAAGCAACGAATAATAAAATATAAGCAATCTGAAATACTTCAATGGGTCATGTGGAATCTGGCTCCCCATTTAAGGTATATATTTTCCTGTCAAGGCTACAAACTGGACTTTTAAAAAAAGTTTAACAAAATGTTTATATTTTAAGTTTTATTGAGAAATCTTCACACACATACAGTCCATCCATAGTATATAATCATCATATAATTACATATTCATCACGATGATCATTTTGAGAATCTTTGCATTACTCCAGAAAAAGATACAAAAAGAAGAAAGATAAAACTCATACATCCAATACCTCTCACCCCTCCCTCTCATTAACCACCAGTATTTAGAATTACCCACTTTTTACATTTTATACCCCCCTATTATTTATTTATTTTTTTATCCTGATTTTTTTACTCATCTATCAACACCATGGATAAAAGGAGCATCAGATGAAGGTTTTCATAATCACACAGTCACACTGTAAAAGTTATATAGTTAAATCTTCATCTTCAAGATTCAAGGCTACTGGAACATAGCTCAACAGTTTCAAGTATTTCTTTCCAGCCACTTCAATATACCATAAACTAAAAAGGAAAATCTATGTAATGCATAACATAACCTCCAGGATAACCTCTTAAGTCTGTTTGAAATCTCTCAGCCACTGAAACTTTATCTCATTTCTCTCTTCCCCTTTTTGGTCAAGAAAGCCTTCTCAATCTCATGATGCCAGGTCCTGGCTCCTCCTGGGAGTCCTGTCCCACGTTGCCAGGGATTTACACCCCAGGGAGTCATGTCTCACATGGAGGGAGGCAGCAATGAGTTCACCTGCCGAGTTGGCTTAAAGAAAGAAGCTACATTTGAGTAACAAAAGAGGTTCTCTGGGAGTGACTAATTATATAACCATAATTATATAAGTTTATAATAAAGCTTATATAAAGTTTAGCTTTTCCTTTGCAGGAATATGCTTCATAGGGCTCGGACCCAAGATCAAGAGGTCAGCCTATTGAATTGGTTGTCCCCACTGCTTGCGAGAATATCAGGAATTCTGTAGATGGGGAAGTTTAATATTTCCTCCTTTCTCCCCAGTCCCCACAAGGGGACTTTGCAAATACTTTTTTTTTCTCTGGGATGTATCAGGTCATCACACTAACCTGTACAAACCAACAGGATCTCACACCCTGTTCTAGATTCCATGTAATTATGGTGTTCAAATAAACTAATCATACAAGTCAGATAGAGCTCTACCCAAAATATAAATTTTGCACCAAATAAACATCATTCCTTTAATCTCACAGAGAAGTTGAAGTTTTAAAATATGAACCATATCATCCTTTACACTGTATCCTAATTTACCTTAGCCTATCCAGATCAGCTTCATTCATATCTCTATTTGAAGTCTGATCATTTTTTCAACACTTATTTAACAATTGCTATATGGGATAATGCTGAATTTCATAGCTTCAGAGTTCTAACTCTGAGTCTCAGATGTTATATAATACCCGAATTTCAGGGAGTGACCAGGTTATACACAAATAACTCAGTATCTCAGAATTTAGAAATAACAGTTACAACTGATGAATATATATGACTGATGTAAGAGTTTACAATCTAGGAATCTTTACAATAGGCCCCATGACAACCCATGTTCTCAATTTCAATTCTCCTAGTTTATATATTATAATTAATCCATATGAGTGAGTCACGATAACATTTGTCTTTTTGTTGCTTACATTTCATTCAACATACAGTCTTTAAGGTTTATTCACCTAGTTGCATGCCTCTCTACTTCATACCTTCTTGCAGCCCCTTAGTAGTCCATTTTGTGTCTACCATAGTTCCCCTTCCTTCCCCCAGTTGTAACATTAGGCCTCCTCCATTGATTGCAAGTTGCAAACACTGACTAAAATGTCAATTTTACTCACTAAAATGTGCAAATGTAAATTCGTGTCCCCACTCACAGTTCCTCCAGGTATATATGTAGCAACGGGCTTGCCAGATCACACGGCAACCCCAACCCTAGCCTCCTGTGGAGACACCACACTTTCCTCTGGAGAGGCTGCATCTCTCAGCTTCCCTACCAACAATGAATAGGTACGTCTCTTTCTCCACATTTTTTCTAGCGCTTGATTCTCTCTGTTCATTTTTAAACAGTTTTATTGGCATATTATACAATCCAACCCAAGTAAATAGATATGCCTTTGCCACCATAATCTATATGAAGACAATTCCTTTTCTTCTGCATAGAATCTATACCCCTCCTCCATATCCCCCACTTGTTGACATTTAGTGTTGGCATAATGCCTTTGTTACATTCAGTGGAAGCATATTATGTTTCTATTGACTATAGACCCTAGTTCACATTAACTGTATTTTTTTTCCCTTATACCATTCCATTTTTCAACACCTTTCAATGTTGACATTCATTGTTCTCCTTCATGCAAAAACACTTTCATATTTGTACATTTCATCACCATCATTGTCCACTCTAGGCATTCCTAAGTTATACCATCTCAGACTTTATCCTCTAATTTTCTTTCTTGTGTCATATATGCCCCAGTCCTTTTCCCTCAACCATACTCATATTCAGCTTTATTCAATGTACTTATATTATTGTGCTACCACCCAATAGTACTGTACTACCTATTTCTGAGTTTTTACAATCAGCTTTGTTGCACATTTTGTATTCCTTCAGCACCAAATGCCTAATCTCTACCCTCTTTCTATCTCTTGATAACATGTATTCTTAACTTTAATTTTCAAAGTTCACTCATTAATATTAGTTCACATTAGTGAGACCATACAGTATTTGTCGCTTTGTCTCTGGGTAATTTCACTCAGCATAATGTCCTCAAGGTTTATGCACATTGTTACATGCTTCATGACTGTATTTCTGTCTTACAGCTGCAAAATATTCTATTGCATGTATACACCATAATTTGTTTAACTACATTGGACTATTTCCATCTCTTGGCAATCGTAAACAATGCTGCTATAAATATTGGCGTGCAAATGTCCATTTGTGTCCTTGCTTTCAGTTTCCTTGAATATATAACTAGTAATGGGGTTGTGGAACCATATAGCAATTCTACACTTAGCTACCTGAGGAGCTGCCAAACTCCCTTCCAGAATGGTTGTACCATCTTACATTCCCAACAACAGTGGGTAAGTGTGCCTCTTTCTTCACATCCTCTCCAGCACTTGTCATTTTCTGGTGTTTTTTTTTTTTTTTTTTATAATGGTCATTCTAGTGGGGGTGTCAGATGAGATTTCACTGTGGTTTTGATTGCATTTCCCTAGTAGTCAGTGAAGTTGAGCATCTTTTCATGTGACTTTTAGCCATTTGTATTTCTTCTGTTCATGATTTCGCCCATTTTCTTTTAATTGGGTTGTTTGTCTTTTTCTTGTTGAGTTGAAAAATCTCTATATTATCTGGATGCTAATCCTTACCTGCTCTGTGGTTTCCAAATACTGTCTCCCATTGTGTAGGGTGCTTTTTTTAGTTTTCTGACAAAGTTCTTTGATGTGCAGAAGTGTTTAATTTTGAGGAGATTCCATTTATCTATTTCTTTTCTTCAATGCATATGCTTCGGGTATAAGGTCTAGAAAACTGCCTCCTATTACAAGATTTATAATATACTTCCTTCCATTTTCTTCTAAAAGTTTCATGGTCTTAGTCTTCTGATGTTCTAATCCATTTTGAGTTAATTTTTGTATAGGGTGTGAGATATGGATCCTCTTATATTCTTTTGCATATGGATGCCCAGTTTATCAAACACCATTTACTAAAGAGGCTGCTCTGTCCCAGGTGGGTTGGCTTGATCACCTTATCAAAAATCAATTGTCCACAGAAGAGTGGGTCTATTTCTAAACACTCAATTTTATTTCCTTGGTCAGTATATCTGTCTTTGTGCCAGTACCAAGCTGTTTTGACCACTGTAGCTCTGTAATATGCTTTAAAGTCAGGTTGTGTGAGACCTCCCACTTCATTTTTCTTTCTCAGGATACTCTGAACTATTCAGGGCACCCTGCCCTTCTAAATAAATTTGGTTATTGGTTTTTATATTTTTGAAAAATAAGTTTTTGGAATTTTAATTGGTATTGCATTGAATCTACAAATCAATTTGGGCAGAATTGACATCTTAACAGTAATTAGTCTTCTAATCCATGAACATGGTATGCCATGGTATGCCTTTCCATTTATTTAGGTCTTCGATAAGTTCTTTTAGCAATGTCTTGTAGTTTTCTGTGTATAGATCTTTGGTATCCTTAAATTTATTTTTAAATATTTGATTCTTTTGGTTGCTATTGAAAATGGAATTTTTTCTTGAATATTTCCTCAGATTGTTCACCACTAGTGCTCAGAAACAATACTGAATTTTGGGCATTGATCTTCCATCCTGATACTTTGCTGTACTAATTTATTAGATCTAGTAGCTTTGCTGTAGATTTTTTACAAATAGTTTCAGGTCTTCTGCAAACAGTGAGAGTTTTATTTCTTCTTTCCAATTTGGATGCCTTTTATTTCTTTTTCTCATTTAGTTGCTCTGGCTAGAATTTCCAACACAATGTTGAATAACAATGGTGACAGTGGACATCCTTGTCTTGTTCCTGATTTCAGGGGAAAAGCTTTCAGTCTTTCCCCATTGAGGATGATGTTAGCTGTGGGCTTTTCATATATTCCCTTTATCATGTTGAGGAAGTTCCCTTCTATTTCTATTCTCTGACATCTTTTCATCAAGAAAGGATGCTGAATTTTGTCAAATGCTTTTTCTGCATTGAGATGATCATGTGTTTTTTATCACGTGTTTATTTGTTGATATGGTGTGTTATATTAATTGATTTTCTTATGTTAAACCAGCCCTGCATACCTGAAATAAATCCCTCTTGTTCCTAATGTACAATTATTTTAATGTGCCATTGAATTTGATTGGCAAGTATTTTGTTGAGGAGTTTTGCATCTATAAACACTAAAGAAACTGGGCTGTAATTTTCTTTTCTTGTAGTACCTTTGTCTGGCTTTGGTATTAGGATGATGTTGGCTTTATAGAATGAGTTAAATAGCTTTCCCTTCTCTTCAATTTTTTTTGAAGAGTTTGAGCAGGATTGGTACTAATTTCTTTTTGAATGCTTGGTAGAATTCACATGTGAAGACATCTGGTCCTGGACTTTTGTTTTTTGTGGAACTTCTTGATGATTGATTCAATTGCTTTACTTGTGATTGATTTGTTGAGGTCATCTATTTCTTATCCAGTCAATACTGGTTGCTCGTGCCTTTCTAGGAAGCTGTCCATTTCATGTACATTGTCTAGTTTATTAGCATATAGTTGCTCATAGTATCCTCTCATTACCTCCTTGTTTCTGCATTGTCAGTAGTTATGTCTCCTCTTACATTTTCTGATTTTATTGATTTGTAGTCTCTCTCTTTTTCTTTTTGTCAACCTAGCTAAGGGTCCAATGATTTTACTAATTTTCTCAAAGAGCCAATTTCTGATTTTGTTGATTTTCTCAATTGTTTTCATGCTCTCAATTTCATTTATTTCTGCTCTAATCTTCGTTATTTCTTTCCTTTTGTTTCCTTTGGGTTAGTTTGCTGTTCTTTCTTGAGGTTTTCCAAGTGAACAGTTAATGCATTGATTTTTGCTCTTTACTCATTTTTAATATAGGCATTTAAACTCAATAAATTTTCCCTCTCAGCATTGCCTTTGCTGCATCCCATAAATTTTGACATGTTGGGTTTCATTTTTATTTGACTTGAGATATTTACTGATTTCTCTTGCAATTTCTTTCTTGACCCACTGGTTGCTTAAGAGTGTGTTGTTTAGCCTCCATATAGTTGTGAATTTTCTGGCCCTCTGCCTGTTATTCATTTCCAACTGCAGTCCATTATGATCTTAGAAAGTGTTTTGTATAATTTCAATCTTTTAAATTCATTGAGACTTGCTTTGAGACCTTGTATATGGTCTATCCTTGAGAAAGACCCAGGAGCACTTGAGAAGAATGTATATCCTGCTGTTGTGAAGTGTAATGTTCTTAAATGTCTGTTAGGTCTAATTCATTTATCATATTATTAAAACTGCCTGTTTCCTTATTGATCCTCTGTCTAGATGGTCTATCCATTGTTGAGAGTAGGGAATTGAGTCTCCAAATATTATAGTAGAGGTGTCTATTTCTCCCTTCAGTGTTTGCCTCATATATTTTGGAGCACTCTGGCTTGGCACATCAATATTTATGATTCTTATGTTTTCTTGTTGAATTTATCCTTTTCTTAATACATAGTGTCATTCTTTGTCACTTTTAATCATTGCACATTTGAAGTCTATTTTGTTGGATATTAGTATAGTATCCCCTTTTCTTTTATGGTTGTTGTTTGCATGAAATATCTTTTCCCAACCTTTCACTTTCAACCTGTTTTTACTCTTGGATCTAAAATGAGTCTCTTATAGACAGCATATAGATGGGTTCCTGTTTTTAATCCATTCTGCTAGTCTATATCTTTTGACTGGGGATTTTGATGGTTTGAAAGTATTATGTACTCTAGAAAAGCCATGTTTTAATCCTGATTCAATCTTGTGGTGTCACCATTTCCTTTAACCCTGATTCAATACTGTGGGGTGGAAACTTTTGATTAGATTATCCACACTGGGATGTGATACACCCAAATGTGGGTCTGAGCTTTTGATTAGATGGAGATGTGACAACATCCATTCCAAGGTGGTCTTGATTAGTTTTCTGAAGTCCTTGAAAAGAGAAAACATTTTGGAGAGAGCAAGAAATGACAGAAACCTCAGAAATGACAGAGAAAGCAGATGTAGATACTTAGAAAAGAGTTACTTCAGAGAACAGAGACATGGATGCTTAGAGAGGCTTGGAGCCCAGCATATGTAGTCCTTTGCCTTCCCATGAGAAATTAAGCAAGCCAGCACCTGGAGAAAGCCAAGGGATACCAAGAGATGAAAGCCAACCCTGGAGAAGCAAAATGAGGAACCTCCAGAGGAACAGAGGCTGAAGGCAATGGAACCTAGGAGCAAGGGATGAACAGGTGCCAGCCATGTCACTTCCCAGCTGACAGAGGTGTTCCTGACACCTTAGCCTTCCTTGACTTAAGGTATCTTTCCCTGGATGTCTTAGTTTGGACATATTTGCGGCCTAAGAACTGTAAGCTTGTAACTTAATAAATTCCCTTTTAAAAGCTGTTCCATTTTTTCACATTGCATTCTGGCAGCTTAACAAATTAATACAGGGAGTTTAATCCATTAACATTTAATGTTTTTATTGTAAAGGCAGTATTTTCTTCTACCATTTTGTCTTTTGGACTTCATATGTCATATCTAATTTTTTTCTCATTTTACTGTTACTAATATTCTTCATTTCTGCACTCTTCCCCAGACCACTCTCTCCTGTCTTTTTCTAAGTGCCTGGAATGCCCCCTTTAGTATTTCTTGTACAGCCAGTCTCTTAGTCACACATTCTGTCAGTGACTGTATGTCTGAAAATATTTTATGTCCCCTTTCTTTGCGAAGGTCAATTTTGCTGGGTATAGAATTATTGGTTGGCAGTTTTTCTCTTTCGGAAGCTCAAATATATCACTCCCCTACCTTCTTGCCTCCATGGCTTTGGGTGAGAAATCCACACAGAGTCTTTTTGAGCTTTCCTAGTATATGATGGATTCCTTTTCTTGGGCTGCTCTTAAAAGTTTCTCTTTGTCTGACATTTGACAAACTGATCAGTAAGTATCTTGAAATAAGTCTGTTTGGATCTATTCTCTTTAGGGTACACTGTACTTCTTGGAGCTGTAATTTTATGTCTTTTACAGGAGATGGGAAATTTCCAGTGATTACCTCCTCCAGTAGTCTCTCTGCTCTTTTCCCTTCTCTTCTCCTTCTGGGACACCCATTACACATATACTCATGTGTTTTATTTTGGCATTCAATTCCTTGAGACCTTGATCAAATTTTTCCATTCTTTTTCCTATATTTTCTTTTGTGTGTCAGATTTCACATGTCCTATCCTCTAGTTCATTAATCCTTTCTTTTGCTTATTCAAATCTGTTGTTATGTCTCCACTGTTTTTCATTACTTCTATTGTACTTTTTATTCCTATAAGTTCTGAGATTTGTTGTTCCAGACTTTTGAGTTCTTCTTTGTGTTCGCTCAATGTCTTTTTTATATCCTTCCTCAACTCATTGATTTGATTTTTGATGAGATATTTCATGTCTTTTTGAACATCCTGAATTGGTTGTTTCAACTCCTGAATCTCTTTTGAAATGTTGATCTGTTCCTTTGCCTGGGTCATATCTTTGATTTTCCTAGTATGACTCTTTATTTTTGCTGATGTGTAGGTATTTGATTTCCTTAATCACTTTATTCTGGAGGTTGTTTTCACTCTTTTACCTAGGATTTTCTTGTTGGATGGCTTTGTTTTCTATCTGTTCTTTGGCATTCAGTTCAACTTATTCTAGACCTTTAACATAGGTTCTGTTTAAATGATCAGAATTTTTCCATTCTTGCTTTTCTGTTTCTTGCCCCTTGTATATGGAATCTTCTTTCTGAGGAGGGCCTCCTCAGATATTATCAACTCTAATCAGATTTTCCCAGACCAGACAGGCCCACATCTTAGGAGAAGAGAATCGCTAGTATCAAATTTCCTTGAGGGTGAGACCCAGCAGATTGTCAGACTTTCCTATGAAGCCTCTAGACTCTGTGAGGTTCCTACTTTTCCTAGCATGTGGCATTTTTCAGCCCACAGCTTTCCACTTTCCACTTTCCACTTTCCACATCAGTGTAAAGTGATGCAGTTCCTTTAATTTCAGCAGACTTTCCTTGCCAGGGGCATGGTTGAGACCTAGGCTGATGCAGTAGGTGGGTTTTGATTACTTCTGTTTTCCAGGTCCTGATGTCCCTGAAGGAGGGCATCCACTTGAGCTGGGCCCTGTCCCCCTTTTCTTGGGGAAGATACACCTTTAGGGAATTGTCCCCATCTACTCGAATATTTACTTTGTCTTTCAGACATGCCTTAACTTCGCCCTTGCATGAGGCAGTGTTGGAGCCTGAGAGTGCTCAACATTCTATCTAATGAACTGTTAAGGAGTTAAAAAACAACAACAAATCTTTTCAGAGCAAGACCCCTGCTCTTTGCATTTGCCAATGAAGGGCTGGAATTGGTATGTGGCTTTATGTGCCCCCTTTTCTTGGGGTCTAGCCCTTTTCTGGCATTTTGTGCTGTCAAACTCAAAAAGCCTCTTGTTTTTCTGTTTTTGTTTTTGCTTTTGTTTCCCCCATTAGCCTCATCCCCTCTCTGCTAGGGTGAAAACTCCTGGTTCCTTTAGTGCTTATGCCAAGTTTATCTGTGCTCAGGGCCTGTTTTCAGCAGTTAGAATTTGTTAATTAATTCTTTAATTGGTTGAGCTAATTCCTTGCTACTAATGGAGTCTGCTTCCTATCCCCTCAGGGAACCAGCCTGCTGTGTCCATGGGGGAGGGGTGCCTGCTCTGCAGCTTGGGAGACTTAGAGTTCTGTGTGGAATTTCAATCATTCCACCCATTTCAGACTGGTGTACAATGCAAGTCTGGTCACTGATGTTCCTGCAGCAGTAGTTCTGTGCAGTTCCTGGCTATTTACTAGCTGCTCTGGAGGAAGAACTAAATTCCACACTTCACTATGCTGCCATCTTGCTCTGCCCTTCCACCATGTTCCTAACTGGAGTTTTTACTCTTCTTCATCTATTCTTCCTCCTGCATGTGATTATCTGTTAAATCTCAGCTCATTCATGTGAGTGGACCCTGACTTTCCATTCCTGACTTTCCTTACACCATCAGTTTTAGAATTTTTCTTTTATTAAATTGGTGTGGTCAGCCCTTTTGAAATTTCTATTCAAAGTCCCTGAATAAAGAGGAAAATACATTGCCCATAAAACACAAATATCATTCACAAAAATATTTCATATAATAAACACTAAATGAAAATTTAATTTTAAACTTTCTCATTAATTTATTTTATTTTATTTTTTGGCATGGACCAGGATTAGAACCTGAGTCTCTGGCATGGCAGGTGAGAATTCTGCCACTGAGCCACTGTTGCACTGCCCAGTTTTCTCATTAATTTTTAAGTACTTAATATATTCCCACACTAACAAATAGTATTTTCTCTCCTTGGTCAAGATGGTGCTGTCGATGGAAAGATAGTTCTATCACCACTTCACAGTACACCTGATGTCAGTGAAATTGTTAGCCCTGCCTCTTAAATCCCAAAATGTAGGTCAGAGGGACATAGTTTGAGAAGCAGGAGCTCATGGCACTGGAAAAGCTGCAGGAGCTACACTTCTTTGTGACTAAATAAGAGGGGAAGAGGCAAAAGGTGGGGGTGCAAATTAGTAGTTATGCCCATTCAAGTTGAGATGGGGAGAGCCCAAATCTCTCTGACTATAGAACAGCTCCCATGAAAACAAATTCCACCATTGTTTAGTTTACAACTTGAGAGAGAGTCTAGTTTTCCCCTTTTCCTCTTGTTTCCTCTTCCAGGTTACATGCAGTCAACCAGGTTGTCGTTTTCAGCGTATGACAGGACCCTGTTTCAGTCCTGAGGCCCTGCAACCCTGTCTCCTCTGCCTGGGCCCTTGTGACTACTGAAGTTCAGTTGTTCCTCTGATTTAAATGACTGAGTATTGACTATTTGGCTGTAGTATCTTAAAAACAAAACAAAGCAAATAGTGTCCATCTGTGTCAGCCTCTGAGATTTGGGTCAGAAATAAAGTGAAGTACTTTCTCGTGAACCTAAGAGTCCCAAGGGAAGCACAACAGGCTGTTCTCAATTTGGTATAAAATGCAATCAGCCTCTGATACTAAGGAAGGACACACAAATGGTGTACATAGATTCTCTGAGAATTTATCCTAATCTAAAATGAGAATCAATGCAAGCTTTTTATGCCTTACTTTACCAATCCTTGAGTCATTTGATGGTAAAGGGTTACAGACTGTCCCTAGTCCAACAGGAGCTTCAGTGAATAAAAGAGGGAGTCTTTTTTATTCCCGTCCCACCTGTTAACAACTCAGAAGATTTTGTGGAAATTTGAAAGGGGGTGGTGGCTGTGGAAAGGAGGGACTACATTTTTAAAGCCTTGCTGTTTTGCAATAGAAACAAGATATCACTCTATTTCATATTAAACTATTAACAGACTTGCTTTCAAAATAAAAAAGGATTGTATCTAGTTTTAAAAGTAATTTATGATTAAAGATGTATTTATAAAAATGCTTTACCATTTTAAAGCAAAATCTCAGCAAAACTCACACTGATGGCATTGAGCTAGATAGTGCTATTTGATCGAGTTGCTTGGTTTCATCGCCTGTATCAGTTTGAACAGGTTCTAATGAAGACAATTTGTTGCCACTGATTCCTTGTAAAAAGTGATAAGGAGTATTTAGTTTTCTGTGAGGCATTCTTAGTATGGACACTGCCTGGAGATGTCAACTCTTTAGGCAATCAATATTGGCTGGCTGTTCTCCCAACCAGCTACTCAGTCAAAAAACTTATCATGTTTTCAATGACCAAATTAAAGCACTGCTTAACTCTGAATGGCCTTAGGCCTTAACTCCTAACAAAGCCAAACGGCTGCTGAGATTTTTTTTTTCCTTTCTTACTTTCATTTTCATTCATTTTCACTCTTTGAAGAAAGTGTATAGTGATCAATTGCAAGAGTTGTTCTGCCTGGTCCAAAATTCCAATTATACCACCTAACAGTCATGTGGCTTCCAGGAAGTTATTTAACCTCCTTAAGCATCAGTGTACTCATTGAAAAATGGGAAAGATAAGAGCACTTAGTACTCAAGAATATTGTTCTGTTTTTTTTTTTTAAATGAGTTAATACATGTAAAGTGCTTAGTATAGTGCCTGGCACGCAGTCAGTACTGTAAAAGTGAAAGTAGCTGCTGCTGATACTATTTTTAGGTCAACATCTGCAATTGAAAGAGAATGATTTGGGGGACCAGAAAGATTTGACTTCATATCCTACCACTTATTAACTGCATATCCTCTCTAAGATTTAGTGTTCTCACCTGTAAAATGGGGCCAGTAATGCCTCTTAACAGGGCTGTCATATAAAGAGTGAATGCTTGGCATTGGAGTGAGACAGCCTGAGAGACTCTGGGCACACTGCTAACCCCTTGGAAGTTCAGTTTCCTTAGAAGTTACTGGTAATCAAAGTAGTACCAAGTTCATAGCGTTGTTGTGATGTTCACATGAAATAAGGCATACCAAGCATGGTCGGGACTCAATAATTGTTTAAAATTGTGAAACAGATGCTCCTCCCAAACAAGCAGCATATCTTACACTGGAAACTGGAAAAAAAACAGTCTCAATTCAAAAGAGATATATTTAGTTAATACTTTACATATGCAAAAATAAAACAATGAACACTACTTCTCTCTGAAAAACACCTCTTCCCAGGGTTACCAAGAAGATCTGACCTCAACTGCACACTCCTCATAATCTTCATAAAATCGCACTTCCTCTTTTTTAGTAATCTCTGAAACCTGTCCTTTCTCTCCTGCTCCACTATAGTCCAAATTATTCCTTTTTTTTTTTGCTCCCAAAGACAAATACAAAACACACCCTTCATCGTTAAAATGTAGCATTGTGACCACTTAAAAACATGTCTTCTAATTTCTTAATTAGCTTCATTTTATATTTCTTTCTTATCTCAAATATGTTTCTTTTCAGAACATCTCCTAGGAAAAGTTCTATTCTGTGAAATATCTATCACATATCTGAAACTGCATTTTTTTCTTTTCTGCCTCTAAATTAGCCTCTGAGGATATTAATTGTATGAGAAAGGACAAGGAGAAAATGTACCAGGTGTTACAATCTTAGCATAGCTCTATGGAAGGTTTTAGAATTAGTCCCTGAGACAGTTGACAGTAATTGGAGATGCTGGGTTATTGGACCGGTACACATCCAGCAGGAAAAGCCAGGTTCAAAGTGGAGGTGCCGTGAGACTGTGACACAAAGTCAATAGAAATCTCTCACAAGTCATGAGGCACTACCACAGAGGTCGAACAGTCCATGGGCCAAAAGTCAGGAATCTGATTGTCAAAAGAGATCTGTACCTAAGGTTCAATTTTCATCCTGGGTCAAAAGAACTGATTGTTGGAACATGAGTATGATGTGGTTCTCACCACTGTGAAACGGCAGGATCTCTAAAAGCTTACAGTTGGATAAGTGGTCATCCTAAATCACAACACTCCTTTACCCATCAGCATCATTTGCAGTTCTTCTCCAGGCTTTAACACTGTCAGCCTGGTGAGTATAGACCCTGCAGATGCAAGCAATCATTACTGTTGCAACATTTTTGATGCTCAAATTCTAAAAGAAGAAGGCCAGGCATGAGATTTTGTAGGTTTGTCCAGAGTGATGTTCCCATAAATCTGAGTGATTTGAACAGTGAATAAAAAAATATTTGCAAAGTCCCCTTGGGGGAATGATGAGAAAGGAGGGAAATTCAGCTTCCCCAAGTAGACAATTCTTGATATTCTCACAAGCAATGGGGACAACCAAAGCAACAGGCTGAACCCCCAATCTTGGGGTTTGTTCTTATGAAACTTAACCCTGCAAAGGATAGGCTAAGCCTACTCAAAATTAGGCCTAGTCACCCCCAAGAGAACCTCTTTTGTTGCTCAGATGTGGCCTCTCTCTCTCAGCCAACACGACAAGCAAACTTACTGTCCTCCCCCTCTCTATGTGAGACATGACTCCCAGGGGTGTGGACCTTCCTGGCAATGTGGGACAGAAATCCTAAAATGAGCTGGGACTCAGCCCCAGGAGATTGAGAAAATCTTCTCGACTGAAAAGGGGAAGAGAGAAATGAGACAAAATAAAGTGTCAATGGCTAAGAGTTTTCAAACAGAACTGAGAGGTTATCCTGGAGGTTATTCTTATGCTTGAAATAGATACCACCTTTTAAGTTAAAGACTGGGAACTTAACTTCCCCTCCATGAAAAAAAAAAAAAATTGATACCACTTTGTTAGTCAAGATGTAATGGAGAGGCTGCAGGGAACTGCCTGAAAATGTAGAGCTGTGTTCTAGTAGCCATGTTTCTTGAAGATGATTGTATAATGATGTAGCTTTCACAATGTGACTGTGTGATTGTGAAAACCTTGTGTCTGATGCTCCTTTTATCTACCTTATCAACAGATGAGTAAAACATACAGATGAGTAAAACATATGGATTTAAAATAAATAAATAATAGGGGGAACAAATGTTAAAATAAACTTAGTAGATTGAAATGCTAGGATCAATGAAAGGGAGGGGTAAGTGGTATGGTATGTATGAATTTTTTTCTGTTTTCGTTTTTTCCCCATTAACAGCTTTAAATTTTTATCAGCCAAAATTTATTGAAAAAAGAAAAGCAATAATGAGTACAACTTAAAAATGCAATGTATATACAAAGAAAATGTAAACGCAAAAAAATATATAATAATAACTAAACTATTCTTCAATATATATATATATATATGAATGTATCTAGGAAGGTAGGTATTTATATTTAGAGAAAGAATAGACTGAAAAATTATTTGTAAAATTACTATTCCTTTAGAGATGGGCAATTTTTATATATGTTCAAAAACCCAATTTAACTTGATTCCTGCAATGGTGTTTGATAGCATCCCCATTCAATATCAATGGAATAGAAAAGCTTTTAGATTTTTTAGATCGTGACTCCCCATGCAGACTTTGGTTTAATTGTCAAAACTGTAACTGTTTCACTTGTGCCTGGGGTTCTGATATATTTATGATCACTCTGCATTCAGTACCATTTCACTGTCAAAGTATAATTATGTGTTTGTTCCAAAGAAAGCAAATGCAGTTTCACTCCCAAAAGCTTGCTTCAGTTTTGCCATTTAGGTTAATTGTTTAATCACAACCCACGAGCTAGAGGCACCATTGCAATACCATAATTTGACTTTCCAGTGCCTCTGCTATTCTGAACTCTTCACAGAAAAGAGACTAAAGTAATCCAAAGTAGTTGTACATATTATTGACTATAATCCCTGAACATTAATTAAAAAGCCTGAAAGCAATGTACTCCATAACTAAGGGATTGAGTAATGAGTGATTTCTGCATTATTACCACTATACACTTCATTGAGCACATTTCTTGGAAACAACAACATAACTTTGAAACCAAACACAGGGTAACTAAGAGGTCCAACGCTGATTCTTGTCCAGTAGTCATATGTACCGTTACTGGCTTCTGCAGTATTTTCTGATTGCTCGGGTCTTTATGTCCTGAGATGAATGATTTTGCTGCAGTCCTCAGTACACTCCTGACCCTGACTTTCTACCTCCTTGCCTCTGCCTTTCTAACCCAGAGCAGGAAGGGAAAATGTAACCCAATCCTGCAGGACGTCTAAAGGTGAAGATGCGTAGGATAAATTTACTTCTTTAAACAGTATGTTTGCTACATTTAGAAATGACGTAGTATAGTTTTCTTCAACCTCCAGGTGAAGAAACCTCTAACACCCAAACCAATGGGTGCAATAGTTTATCTGAAAAAAAAAAAGAAACAACAGCAATGCACCATTATCCTTGTGTTTCTAAACTTTCTTAGACCATCCCTTTTTTAGCCCTTAGTATACTGTCTAAAAATAAGTTTACCCTCTGTTTACTGATTTTCCAGAGCCCTCTGTAGTAAAAGGCATACTCCTAAGGAATCATCAGAATGGTTCATAAAAAATTGTGAATCAAATAATAATTCCATACAATTCCCTCTCCTATCATATAATGATTTCTTAAAAATTCAAAAAGTATGTAGAAATAACCAATTATTTTGATTTTGTGTAATGAAGAAATGAGATCTTAAGTCAACCTTGTCCACAAGCAGGAAAATCATCAATAACCACATTCAAAAAACTTATCAAAGGACCCTGATGAAAATGCTTTATGCCCAAAGCTACAATACGGGTCGTAAGTTAACTCTTTCTTTTCTTGCCCCCTTTTTCTTTGTTACTCTGGCTTAGAACTATTTGTAGGTTGATTTACCCATTGATTATGTTCAGCAAGGATTTTTGGCTCTGCCTCATTTGGAAATTATGAAGCTGAAATCAAAGGAGATACTGAACAAATTAGAAGCAGCATCACAAAAAGACACATGATTGTATGAAAAGTCTGGTGAGAACACTGGTGGGCAAAAAACCTAAGCTATGGCAGGAGGACCCCATAGACCTCTCCATTTGTCCCTCCTTTCTGCCCAAAGGCATATGACCAATGGTTAAGTTCAAGTGTCATCTTGACCAGGTTATGGTGTCCAGCTGTTTGGTTAAAAAAGCACTGGTCTGACTGTCATTATTAGAATATTTTATGAGCTAAAATCATCAGTAAGTTGATTGCTTCTCTGACTGATTACATTTACAATCAACTGAGGAGATTGCCTTCAACAATAAAAGCCTCATCCAATCAGCCGAAGTCCTTAAACGGAGAAGAGATGATTTCAGCTGTCAGAAAGGAGAATTTCCACTTCTATTTCAGCCCCCAGCTTCTCCTGGGTAATTCACCAAAAACCTTCATCGGATTTCCCATCTTGTGGTCTGTCCTACAGAATTCAGACTTGCCCATCCCCACAGTAGCATGAGCCAGTTCCTTTAATAATCTCAGAATATTTATACCATGTATATATACATATATAGGATATATGACAGGAAATATATCCTATCAGTTGTTTCCTTAGAAAATGCTAACTAATGCAGAAACCTTGAGAATGGGCATATAGCTGGTTATAAAGTCGATTATCCCAGTGTGACAATGTGTACTAAATGCACGAAATTGCAGAGTTTTAATCTCTCATATAACTCTTTCACTTTGCTAGGCAGCCAGGAAAGCTACAAAGACAATCAAATGCAGTTTTACTGAAATAAACATTAGTTAAGATATAGCAAAGACCAAAATTATGATCTATGAAAATGTAGAAGAAAATCAAGTTAGTAGATTTTGCAAATTCCTTGCCTCTCACCTCTACACATTTACACCTCATTTATATCCCTTAATAGTAATATAATGCTACTTATAGAATGTCCCTAATTTGAACCATGGACTTGAAGTTTAAGCAGAATGCATATTTGAATAGAATGCATCCATTTCATTCTTAGGCATGAATCAGAATTACAAACAAATGGACAATACAACATTCCTGAATGTTCTCTATTTTAATGATGATATCAGCTTAGCAGATAATTGTTTCCATAACCTGAACCACTATCACTTTCTCCTAAAAACTAATATTATATTTCGTCATTCTTCTGGGTTTGTAGTAATGCATCTGTTTAAGCTAGATATTCTGAAAGACAAAGAAGATGCAGGATATAACTTTTCCCCAGGAAACAAAACCAAATAGAGTTTTATCCTTTGAAAGAAGAAATCTGAAAAGCAAATAAATTAATTCAACACAAAACTGAATATATAACATTAAAAAAAAACTCCACTGTCTATTTAAATTATAATTAACAGTCTTTTAATATGTCAACTGTGGGAACAAAATGAGCTTTAAAAATAACGAGAAAAATCATACACAAGCTTTTGCCACCAACTTTATTCTTAGAAGCCTTTGGATTGTGTTGGTTATAAAGGATCTTTAGGCTTCTGATCAGGAGAGGAGGAGGGTCATGGACAATTCTAGTATAGAGAGACTTGAGTTTTGATTCAGAAATAAGTCTGAAGAACAGAGAGTTGAAATGACTGGTTAAAATAAAGGTGCATTTGGGAAGAATTTAGCTTGGACATTATGGCAGACTGCATTTTCCAAATACGCCATAACAATCGCTCTTATCCCATATACTCTTTTCACAATGTGACCTTGACACTCCTCCTCTTAAGAGTTGGAACCTCTGGCTCCTCTCCTGGAATCTGGGAGGACCTTTGTGACTTCCTCCACCAAAGCAGTATGAAAGAAATGGCAGTTTATAACTTCCAAGGCTATATTGCAAAAATGCCATGTCTTTCTATTTTGCTGTCTTGTGATGCTCACTGTTGGGGCCTAGCTCATATGCTGCGAGAAATATCAGACTAGTCCATGCCACGAGACTGCCTGGAGAGGGTGACAGCCCAGATGTCTCAGCATCAATTGTCAGACTTGAGAGTGAAGATACTACCAGATAATTCCACCTCCAGTCATCCAGTCACCCTTAGCTTCTGAATCTTCTCAGCTCAGGGTCCAGATATTTGGAGGCAGAGACAAGCCATCTCCTCTGTGCCCTGTTCAAATGCCTGCCCCACAGGATCTCTTTTATACCACTGATGTGCTGGGGTGAGTTTATGCAGCAAAAGTAACTGAAATGGACATGTTGTGAGTCAAGGACTAAAACTCCTATATGAAAAGAGTAAGAGGCTTTAAAAAATTAATCACTGGAGATTTTCAAGCAAAGTGATTTTGTAACTAGAGGCTGAAACATTAGAAGGGTTGGTCATTGAGAAAGAAAACCATTTTAAAAGTTGCTAACATTGGACCTGGTCTAATGTCATTTCAGCAAAGGAGGGAATATATATTTAAATGGAAAAGTAAGTAAGGTTTGATGCTAATAGGGTTTGAAAACTACAGGTATGAGAGGAGTGACATATGTACAGCTTCTGCCCTGGCAAGCAGGGCAAATACTCAAGCTTTACAGGACATCTGTAGTTTCTGAACACGAATAGAAGTATCAGAGAAAAAGATCTATGTAAACGATGTCCCTTTCCATTAAAAAAATCCAGTGTCTTCCTATGTTTCCAACTCCTTAGTTAACTCCAATGCAGTACTCCCTTTCCATACACCAACCCTCCATCCTAGACCTCCCATTCTGCATGCTTCTCTTTACTTCCTAATGCAATCCTTCTCCCACTATGCCCATCATTCTTTTTCCTCCTTTTCACTTCCTCCCTGGCCCAAGTACTTCTTTATGTCTTCCTTCAACTCCCATCACCAAAGCAGGCTCTGCACAGGCCAGGTATGAAGTGACTAAGATCACAGAGGGACGCCCTTATGTTAATAAAAAAATTTAAATTACCATTGGAAATATTTGCAGTAACAAAAGATGCACTGTTTTTGTTAAATTACCCTGTTCCCTTTGTTAAAATAGTCAACTGTGTTTAAATTTTATTTATTTTAGTTATGTAAACATAATTGTGCAAATAGATATTTATCAAAGTTATTTGGATGGAGCTGTGTAGGCAACACATCTCCAAAGTAGGAAAAAAAATGCTATAAACAGGGAAATGCAGAAATAAATTTGTACTAATTGGAGACACAAGACATGCATTTGGACGTGGGAGTATGACTGAAGGTTCCTAAAAAGAGGCTTGGCTTTTAATGCCATTTTCCATCTTGACCTTTCTCAGCAAGACAAACATTGGCAATCAAAACTAAAAATTACAAACCTTAGGGAAATAATAGACCAATACCTGCTAGAAATGTTTCATCTTTGAGATTACCTCAATTTAATCTCTTAGGACCTCTTAATTGGTCCTGCTCTCACTCCCCACAGTATTCTACCCCACGCCCACTAGAGTCAGGATGAGGGAGAGACCTTCCTATCATGATTTCCCTTCATTCATTCATTCCTTCACTCATTCATGCATGTTCATTCCTTCAACATTCAGAAAAGACATAAGAAGCACTTAAGTGTCAGGTTTTGGCAAGGTATTTTTAACAAGACATAAATCAATCGCAGTTCCTGGGGCATGAAACTTATAAGATGGTAGGAAACATTGATGTTATAAAGGATAACAAGCATAAATGGGACTTCTGATTCCTGACTGAAGACAAGATGACATTAAGGACAACAGCATGGGGAATGGGGAATTAATGCTTAGATTGTAGAGTTTCTGCTTGGGGTGATTGGAAAGGTTCAAGAATGGATAGTGGTGTGGTAGCACAACATTGAAAATGAAATTAACAGCACTGAATTATATACTGAATGTGGTTAAAAGGGAAATTTTTAGGTTATATATATATGTTACTAGAATAAAATTCAAGGAATTACACAACATAGAGAACCCCAATGCAACCCATGGGCTGTAGTTACTAGTACAATTATAAAAATGTCCAATAAACATACCACATTAATGCAAGGTGTTAACAGTAGGGTAATAATATGGAAGTCTGTATTTTATGTATGATTTTTATGTAAACCTGCAACTTCTCCAATTGAAAAAAAAAACAAGAATAGTGACAACCACAGTTGCAAGATTTTTCTTTGAAAAAGCAATGCAAATCTTTTCTGAATTCTATTGAAGAGGTAGCAAGGGAGTAATTATACCATAAAACTTAAGACATTTCTAAAAATCCTCTTTTGACCTCATTCTCTCCAATGTCCCTTAACCATCGCAGCTTTCACCCATAGAATCTCTCCTCTCTTTTCCTTCCAAAAGATCTGGCCAACCTGAGTCTCATCACATCTTCGTAATCCCATTCCACTCTTTCAAATATGTTATTTTGCTCAGTAGGTCTATGCTTTCTCTATATAGTCTTATTAAATGTGTTGCTCAAATTTTCTATATCCTTCAAATTATTTATTTTGCTTGAGCTACATACTTATCATGAATGTGTGCTAAAATCTCTTGCCATGAGTGTGGATTTCTAAAGGTTTCATAATGAGTCCACTAAAGTTTTCCTTATTCCTTTGAACCTATAGTGTAAGTACAATTCAAATTCATGATTGTAATATCTTCTTGAGTGGTTTGTTCCTTTTATATAGTACATCTCTGCCAGCAGGTTTCTAGGCTGGTTACCAGTAAAACATGCTTACACACATCCAGGTCACAGTTTTCATAGATATTTTCCTAGGGAAAAAAATAGATCTTGTCCAGCAACATGCCCTACAATTCTCTATTTCAGATAAAAGGGGTAAAAGCAGATCTCAGCTTCTGCTATTTTATGTGATTGCTAACAATGTCTCTATGAAATGACAGATGAATTCTCTTGTTGATCCCACCTCCTTGAAGATTGCTCTCTAGGAAAACAATATTCAATGGGTACTCTGACATCTGAAAGCCCTGAAAAATTCAAAGACAGAAAGCTTAGCTACTACCTATTTTTCTGCTTAGTTTGGATCCTGGAACTCTCATAACAGAATGAGTTTGTAGTACAGATTGGGAAGGGAGTGGATAATGAGCTCTGCTACCAGCGAATCTGGTGAACTCTGCCTCTAAGGATGTATTAAATCAGAGAGAATCAGTCCAAACAGGATTCCAGGTACGACTGCATCTAAAAGTGTAAAAAAACACAGACTGAGGGACTATGGCTGGGAGAATCCTCTGAGCTTAGTTGAAGGTCTGTGTGCATGCTGAGATGAGCATCAAAGAAGTGTCTGGGTTCCCAGACAATGGGGGGGGGGGGGGGGCTGAGTAAGGAAGCAGGTAGTAAAAGGAAAAGTTTTCCAAAAGCAAAAGAAATTGGGTGAAAAGTTATGGCTTGTGACAAGAGGCAAAAGTGATAAGGGAAAAGTGTTCTGAGGATTTAAAGAGTAGAAAGGACTTTCTAATTCTCTAGAAACTTCCTACTTTCTTGACCAAATTTTACTAACATAAGGCCTATTATGCAGAGGTTCATCTGAATGTGTGATGAAGCGGCATGTTGGAAGCGGATTTAGAGGTATGGAAGGGGACCAAGAGTGCTCTCTGCACTGTCAGAAAACGCGTAGGAAATATCTAATCTGCTTCTCTATCATCCTGGTAGACTTACTAAATTATACTTGGCATGTTTTTGTTTTCTTGTTAAACTCTATTTTTTTCCATTTTTACCCAGAACACCTGAACGTAAGTCTACAGCATCATGTCTTAGACATCTGTTCTCTACCCTGTCTTATTTAATGTTTCATCAGTAACTTAGGTAACTACATGGATGTCACCGTAATTAAATCTGAAGATGACAAAAGGCTAAGATGCAAGGCTGCCGGTCGTCCACAAATATCTTCCTTCAGTAGACCCTGATGTTCAGCTGGGCATACGGCCACCTTGAATAATGTCAGCATGATCTTGCTTCCTTTGAAGCTGGGTGGTGATATAGTCAAGGGTAGGTGAAATTGCTATTATCAGATGACTTCTGAGTGGTACTCTAGAGGAAGGGAGCATGAATCTCTTGTACTCTCCTTTTTCCTGCTGGCTCCAAAGTGGGAGTGTGGGCTACAGGTTAAACAGTACTTTGTTACCATGAGCTAGAATCCGAATTGAAAAGAGTAAAGCCACAATATTAGAAACTTGGGTCCCTGAAGATATGAAGTTGCTACACTAATGGTGAATTGCTCAAATCTAGGCTTCATCTCCATGAAAGGGAAGTTTCTACTTGGTTTAAGTTCATGTTATTTTGGGTTCTATGTTACTTGTAGGTATATCTAATCCCAACAGACTAACAGCTAATAGAATGGATGATAATCAGGATACAAAAAGACA
Source organism: Tamandua tetradactyla (assembly GCF_023851605.1). Classification (NCBI taxonomy): domain Eukaryota; kingdom Metazoa; phylum Chordata; class Mammalia; order Pilosa; family Myrmecophagidae; genus Tamandua; species Tamandua tetradactyla. Next base: position 26,832,893 of record NC_135348.1, on the reverse strand, counting down.
TAAAATTTTAAATAGAAGAAAAATTGGATAATCTAACCAAAGAAAATGTAATGGGATATATTTTTTTAATCTCTACATCTACTGATACACAGTAGGATAAAGGAAATACATCTTAAGTGGCACACTTACAAAGCAATTTTTGAGGCCAATAATCTCACTACAAAACAATAGTGATGTGGCAGCTCAAAAAGCCAATGTGTCCTTAAGTTAAACATAAAAGCAAAATACCGATTCATGACCTCAGATGGCTTACAGGGTCTATAAATGAGTGAAGCAGGTCAAGAAGGGGCCATGGAACATACGAACCCTATCTTTAGATGGAGTCACTGCTCAACTGCTGGAGTTGCTTTTTAGGAAAGAGGGCAAACAATTACCAGACTTTCTGTCTTTTTCCAGAGAAACTGGAGATCTGGGTTTCTACGTGACAGCTCCAATTTTTCTAAGTGTTGGTTGCTTACTTAAAACTCCTAAATAAGACGCTACCCACATCAAAAACAGTCATATCCCATGCCAACCCTGCAAAGACAGGAGAGGACAGCCCCACTCTGTTCTCCTTTGGTGAGTCCATACCTGTGGTTGTTCTGGGTTCCAACCTGAGAGAGGACTAGTAAGAAGGAATAATGGGGGGCAGTGGCGAGAAAGGGGAAAAATTAAACTTCCCCATTTGGAGAATTCCTAATGTTCTCACAAGCAGCGGGGACAACCAAATCAACAGGCCGAGCCCTCAATCCTGGGGTTTGTTCAGATGAAACTTATCCTCACAAAGGATAGGCTAAGCCTACTTAAAAATAGGCTTAAGGATCACCCCCAGAGAACCTCTTTTGTTGCTCAGATGTGGCCTCTCTCTCTCTCAGCCAACATGGCAAGCAAACTCACTGCCCTCCCCCTCTCTATGTGGGACATGACTTCCAGCGGTGTAAACCTCCTTGGCAATGTGGGACAGAAATCCTAGAATGAGCTGGGACTCAGCATCAAGGTATTGAGAAAACCTTCTCGACCAAAAAGAGGAAGAGAGAAATGAGGCAAAATAAATTCTCAGTGGCTGAGAGATTTCAAATGAAGTCAAGAGATTATCCTAGAGGTTATTCTTATGCATTATATAGATATTCCCTTTTTAATTTACAGCGTATTAGAGAAGCTGGAGGGAACTGCCTGAAACTGTAGAGCTGTGTTCCAATAACCATGTTTCTTGAAGATGAATGTATAACGATACAGCTTTCGCAATGTGACCATGTGACTGTGAAAACCTTGTGTCTGATACTCCTTTTAATTATGGTACAGATAGATGAGTAAAAAATATGGACCAAAAATAAATAAATAATAGGGGAAAAATAATCCCTTAAATCCTAATTTCTCAGTTACAATACCAAAACCTAACAAAATTGTTTTAAAAAGAGAAATATTTTTAAATATTTTTGTTAAATAATTTTTAAAATATGAGCAAATAAAAAAAAGAAGGAATAATGGCAAACTGATGAGTGTAATAGAGGTCTGGCTCTGGAGTCAGGCAGACCAGGTTCAAATCCCAGCTCTGTTTCTTACTGAAGATGTGACCTTGAGCAACATTCACAGCCTTTACAAGCTCCAATTTTCCCATCTGTAAAATGGGGGTGAGGGGGTGATCAAAATTCCTACCTCATTAAGACTGTTGTTAGGATTTAACAAACTAATGTGGGTTGAGCCCATGCTTGACACATTTTAAGCTAAATAAGGAGTGAGAACACTTGAAAATGTTTTATAAGGAACTGTAGGAAGTAGAGATTTTTCCTCAGATTAAAAAAAGATCAAACGACAACTTGATATTTGTCTTCAAATATCTGAATATCCGTGAGGTGGCTTAGCCTTGTTTATGAGGCCCAAGGGCACGACTGGAAAGAAACAACAGGTGAAAGTTAAAGGGAGACATATTTGGATATGGCAAAGTAACAATGAAATCATTACATGGACTCTGCTGTCTCCAAATACAATATGATCACTTCCTTTTCACTGGAGATCATCAAACACACAAATTAGACAGTTGCTAAGCAGGTACAGCAGGAGAATGCTCAACTACTGAACAAGGGTGAGTGAAGGAATTAGATAAACTGGATGACCTTTGAGGTCTCTTCCAACCTGATACTTATGTGATGCTAATATGTTTCTCAGATGTCCCCTAAGACAGATGCACTGATTCATGGGAAACATAAGCTACCAATATACAAAGGGACATCATTCAAATATGCCAAAAATCACCAAAGGTCCTACTGATTGTGACAACAAACACATATAGACACACGTGCATATGATTTGATTCAAGGCAAACATGCATGCCTTCGAGCTTGCCTACTGGCTTCTTAAAACAAGACTCGTATGATCCTAAAAACACCCAGATCTAATATTTTATTTACACATCTACACAGCTGGGAACAGAATTCACTCTCTCGGGTTAACCCTAACACCTGGGCCCCAAAATCTAAAGTGGCACTGGGTTAGTGCACTCAGGATTTTAACAGAAAAGAGTCCACATCCTCTCAGGAGAAATCTATGAACACATGCCTTGAAGAGTTTCCATAGAGTTTTTATTTAGGTTGGTGTCAGGGAAAATGGAAACAAATGCAACTTCTTATGGCAATTTGCATTTATCATTTTTTCTTTAAATCCCTTGCAGCAGGAACATGAAGTGTTTATTCTTAGCATCATTTATTAAGAATAATATCATAATAGAACACATTTATGGAGTACTTAATGATTTACAACTGCCTCCAGAAGGACAGAGCATCTTATTTCTCCTTATACTACAAGGCAGGTAGGGCAAAGACTACATTCCTATTTTATACAACAGAAAATTGGGCCGTGGCCAGGGTATAAAGTATGAAAATGGTAGTGCAAGCTCTCCCAATTCCAAATCCCATCTCTCCACTACTCCATCATATTTTTAAAGCACCAAATAACTTCTTCCTTTTTTTAGAAGAATAAAAGCAAACATATGTATATAAATAGAAAAAGTTCTGGTTTATCCATTACTGTACTAGTTGGGTAAAGAAACCACTTCCAGGGCAAAACACCTAAAAATGCAGGATAAACTATTTAAAACATATTTTGTAAAGCATGTCTGACTTGACAAAAAAGCAAGAGACAACAAAAAGGTATGATCCACACTGGCAAGCAAGCACTGTAAGGGCATTGCCTAGTGCATATATTACTCCTGTTGTCCTTTAGCCAGAGTTTGTAAATCATGCAACTGTGGGGGAAAGAAGACAACTCCTGGGGGCCCAGAAGAATGGGAGAGCAAAAGGGAGATTCCTGCATAAAGTTAGGAACTTGAAGGCAGTCCTTAATAAGATAAGGAGGAATAAAGACAGATCTCCCTTGGGTATTCCTCTCCACCAGCACACATCTACATAGCTGGGAGCATAATTCACTCTCTTGAGTGAACCCTAACACCTGGGCCCCAAAATCTAAAGCGGCACTGGGTTAGTGCACTCAGGATTTTAGCAGGAAAGAGTCCACATCCTTTCAGGAGAAATCTATAAACACATGCCTTGAAGAGTTTCCATAGACGGATTTCCAAGTAGCATAACCTCACATTTAAATCCACTAAACAAAGGAAGAATGAGCTCTCATGACTGAGACTCAGAAGAAACAAAGTACAGATTTAGACACTTGATATCTGCAGATATTAACAGAATATAAAAGTAAGGGCACATTGTTTTTAAGGGATTGCAAGAAGAGATTGAAAATATGAAAATCAAGAGACTATCAAAATTGACAGCAGATTTGGAAAAGAACGAAACACAGTTGCATAAATGAAAAAACATAATAACTGAACTCAGTGGGCAGGTTCAGTAGATGAAATAAACATAGTTGAAGTGATAATTAGTGAACTAGAAGACATCTTAAATCTTACATAGAATGCAGTGAAGAGAAAATGTAAAAAAAGATTCAGAGACATGGAAGGTAAAATGAAAATATGCAACATTCACTTATTTGGAGTTTCAGAAGTACATAAACAGATGAGTAGAGAGGTAATATTCTAAGATAATAACTAAGGATTTCCTAGAATCAGTGGAAGAAATCTATCTTTAGGCAAAGGTAGGCCAACAAATCCTACATAGAATAGATAAAAACAGATTCATAGCTATACATCTCACAGTGAAACTGAAGAAACCTAATTCAAAAGGAGAATATTGAAAACAGCCAGGGAGAAGAAATAATAGTATGAGGAAATGACAATTAACCTTCAGCTGATTTATTAATAGTAGCAATGGAAGTTAAAAGATGATAGAATACTATCTTTAAAATGCTAAGAGAAAGTAACTGTCAGATAGAATATGATCAGGGGTCAGCATGCCTTTTCTGTAAAAGGCCAAATAGTAAATATTTTAGAATTTGTGGGTCAGTCTATGTTATGTATTCTTCCTTGTTTGTTGTGTTGTTGTCATTGTTGATGTTAGTTGCACTGTTTGTTTTTGCTTTTTAATAATCCTTCGAAAATGTAAAAAACATTTTTTAGTTCAGGGGCTGTACAAAAACAGGCTACCAGCCCACACTGCCCCAATTAGTCAATCCTAGGAATGGTAAGATAGTCATCTTTCAGAAAAAAAAAAAAAGGGTGGGCCATGGTGGCTCAGCAGGTAAGAGTGCTTGCCTGCCATGCCCAAGGACCCGGGTTCAATTCCCGGTGCCTGCCCATGTAAAAAAAAAAATATATATATATATATATATATATATATATATATATATATATATAAAGACAATTCAGTGAAGACAGTGGCCACAGACTCTCACTAAGAAATTTCAAAAGGATTTACTTTAGAAAGAAGCGACACCAAAACGCCTGCAATTCAGGAGAACTAATGAGCCAAATATTAGCAAACATCTGTGGAAACCCAGATAAACCTTGTCTGTACAAAGTATAAAAAAAAAATAAAAATCTAATGTGTGTAACAAAAAGTATATAGAACTAAAATACTGGAAAATGGGGCTCCTGCATATGATTTAGAAAGTCACAAAGAGTACTGACGCCAACTGACGTGAAAAAAATCCAGAAAACACAAAATCATAACTTTTCTTGACCCAATCAGAAAGCTGAGGGTACAGGCACCCATTGAGCCTGAATTCCAAAGAGGGTCAGACCTCTCTAAGGAGACAGAAAGCAAGGACTGGCTTCCCTGGAGGAACAGCCACCAAAAAAGGGAATGAAAAAGAATATGTTCTCATTTTAAGAAGCTGTTGGAGAAAAAAGAAAAAAAGAAGAAAGAAACTGTTGGAGGCCAAGTGTGGGCTGGCGTGTTGGTGTGGAATAGCTGGGGGTCCCAAACACAGAGTGGTTTGCACTTGCTCGGAAGTTCTTTTCCCTGAGCCTCTGCTGAGTTGTCCCCAGAAAGACTGGGGGCAGGGCAGGCAGGACACAGGAGAGAACCCTCTCTTTGGTGCAGGTACAGAGGAAAGGAGCAGCTGCTTCTCTAGTAAAGGCATGAAATCCTACTCTCCACCCACACCCTTCACCTGTAACACGAGAAGTAGTGTGCACTCATTCTCCATTTGTATTCTCTTAATCAGTTAAAATAATGAATTATAGCCATATTAAGATTTTTTTTCTGCTACACATTAAAAAATCATGTTTCTAAGCTGCAATAAGTCATATAATAAAATTTAAAAGAAAGATACCATATGTAACGATACCTAAAAAATACTTTTTGCAATAGCTTTTTACTTCAGATAAAGTGGCATCTAAATTTACTGTCATTAAATAACACTTCTTTTATTTTTTATTCTCAACAAGTTTGCAAAGTGATTTACAAGATTGCATATTCCATTACACAGACAAGGAACTCTGAAGTCCTGATTAGCCAAATGGAGAAAGTGCTCTGAATACTCGGCTGAAATTCCAAAAATCTTCAAGAATTTTAAGTGTTGTATTTCTTTTATCACTAAATGACCTCAAAATTCCTTTGATTAACAACGGCCAATACCCAGAATGAGGAGAACTTCATGTAGGACTTAATGCTCTGTAACATGTTTTCCAGGTCTAAAAATCTTTGGGACTTCATTTAACAGCAGCCAGGTACTCAGAAACTGGGAAATAATGAGGCAATTAGGCTCTTCTCATGTGGCTTTACCAGAGACAGGGGCCAGAATACAAAATATTATTTACCAAAACAGACTGCAAACTATAGAGCTGTGCTGTTTGGAATTCTTTTACTTCTACTCAAATAGAAAGTGAGTTCCATTCAACAAGAGATCTTGTTATATGCATCTCATGTTGTCAAAGCCTAGTTATGTGCCAGGAACCCTCTAGGTTCTGATAACTGTGGATTGCATTTGCTTGCTTTGCAACTCAGGAAATTAATTTCTTTCAGCCATCCATCTGTGCATTTCACAAAGCTTTATTTAGTGCCGACTCTAATGACAGTATATGGTTGTAGATATTGAGACTGTCATCTTGAATAATATGCCTCTGTACCTGTGGGGTAGAAGGTTAAGTCTACACCTTAAGTGTCTGGTTTGAAACTACATCTGTGGCAACAATGTGGATGAACTGCACAAACACAATGTTGGACAAAGGATGTTAGACACAGAAGACTATGCTCTGTGCAATTCTGTTGATATGAAATTCAAAAACAGGTCAATCTAATCTATGGAATTTGATGTAGGGATAATGCTTATCCTTGAGAGGATTAGTGATGGGAAGGGTCATGGGGAGAGCTGATGGAGTACTGTTAGGATTTATTTCTGAATCTGGATGTGATTGCTTTTGACAATTTCACCAAGCAATATGCTTATATGTGTGCACTTTCATATATGCTTGGTATACTTTCACAAGAAGTTCACTTTTTAAATTAATAATACTTTAAAAAGACTATGGCTTGTATAAGTGGATTTCTTTTAATGGTCACACAATTAAGGAGCATTCTAAACATTCTAGATGCTTTTACAAATGCTGCCTTCTCCAGAAAGTCTTCTCAAATCCCCAAGCTTGAATTAATTTTTTTCCTTCCCAGAACTGCCATAGCATTTGGTTTACTTATCTCCTTACCTTCTCTAACTCTCAGCATTGTGAAAGCTTGTAACTCCCCTCACAGTGCTTTGAAGATTTGGGATACTCCCCTCTTAATCCAATAAATATTTAATATTCTATGGTCCACACTGCTCCAGATGGTCTCTTCCTGCGCTTTCAGTGCTCTGGAATCCGTCCTTTCATCCAGCCTAGCATTTTCTGCATAATCTGTGAGAATCTACCCTAAGCATGAAGTCAATAAACCTGAAGCCCTTCCTACTGCTGGCTTAAGACCCAATAAAAGAAAATAGCTTTGTTCTTTCATTGTAATTATGAATGTAATACAAAATATTTAAAACATAAAAATAAAAAAAATTACAAGTAATTTCCTATACATGCTGTTTCATAAGATGCTCTTTAGATCTTTTCATGTCCACAATGTGGCTCTCACTGAAGTCCATCATATGCTGGAATAGAGAGGGATGGCCAGGTTTGCCATAATGACTGCAGACTAAAAGAATGTATTCTACTTTGCATAGCCAACTCTCCATCTACGGACATCTGGGTTATCTCAAAATTTTTACTATTAAAAACAATGAACATCCTTATAAAAAGATAAATCATTGTCCAATCACAATAATCACCTTAGAGTCAGTCCCTAGAACTTTATTTACTGGGTAAAAGTATATACATTACCAAGGATATTTTAGGGTTACATATCATCAAATGGTCCTCCAAGAAGACTGCAATAATTTGCCATTCTATATAACATACTCCGTATATCATCGATTCATTCATTTCACATTTTAACATTGTTGAAATCTGAATGCTCCTTAAAATCTGTTGGCATAAACAATCACTGTTCAGCTAGGTGGCAGTGATGATGCAGTTATCATTGCCTGTTCCCCCAACCCCAGGACATCTCAGCCAGCAAACTTAAAAACCTTTTCAAGAAAGGATATGAGTGCTAGCTGTTCTCCGAAAACATTTTGATACCTTCTTTAAGATCCAGAAACTGTCAGCATCAAGTCTCAAGCAACGGTAGTCAGGGACTTTAGAAAAGAATCCCAGAGATGCAAGTGAGGCCCTCCTGTATACAAAGCTGCATTCTCAAAGCTCTTGATGGCACAGACCATAATGTCATGTGAAAACACATGGATATTGAATATTCTAAGTAGAAAAGTGATTCAAAGGAGATGGACTCTGACTGTGAAAAGCTTTTAAAATTCCAGCTTAATTCATTTTGCTTATATTTTCTTATATATGCACAGAAGTGATCTGTCAATAAATTCTATGTCTAAATAAGTATAAAGAATATCTTACAATAATTATAAAGAAAAACTATTTAAGTGATAAGAAAGCATTGTAACATAGTTTACTGGTGGTATTTTTTTCTTTCTTAATAATACATAAAATAATGGTGGGGCTTAAAATTGATGTCAATTAGATTCCACGAGAGAACCCAGTTTCATGACTCCCAACCAACATTCTTTTTTGTTTAATCTTTGCCAATTTTATATAAAAATGGCACATTTTAATTTGTATATCTCCGATTAATAAGGAGAATGGACTTTTTTTCATGTTTTTGACAATTTATAATCCTTTCTGGAATTGCCTGTTTTCATAATTTTTGCATATTTTTCTACTGAGATGTTTGTGATTTTCTTACATTTGGTGGCAATTCTTTACATAATAAAAATATTAAAATTTCATCTCATATATACCATGTAGCCATTTTCCCAGTTATCTGTCATGTTTAACTTTGTTACCATGGTTTCGGCAAATAAAGAGGCACATTCACCTAGTGAGAGATTTAATCTTGTATTAGATCATATTTTACCAGTCTCCTTCAGACACCTTTCTCATGAAAACTTGCTATGGACTAGAAAAACTCACATAGAAATATGCCACATGGCTAAAAATAACTCCAATTAACATAATTCAAAATCATAAGACACTAGAAATCTACAGCTAATTTCCTGTCTTTGATTGCATTTTTTTCCCCAAATAATCATGTCCTATATCTTTCCCAGGCCAGCATTCACTTCTTGTCACTTCACAGTCTGCCTGGCAATAACAGGATTAGGAGAGGCAGGTGGCACACAGCACGTCTCTTGAGAAATGGCTTGTCACGCTACCCCTCCGAGTCCTCCAGATTTCAGTCTTGCTTTTACCAGTACATGAGATTCCAAATCCTGCAGCAGGTCAGACATATCTGGTAGAATTCTAACACACAAACACAGCCAAGCCTCCCCAAAGCCCGTCTGCTGGCATGACGGGCTGCCGGGTACCAGGTGTCCGGAGTTGCATATTCTGTCCTAGCTCTTGGAGGTGTCACCTCGGAGAAATAATTTAACCTTTCTGGGTCTCAGTGACCTCATCTTTAGGGTCAAGCAACTGGAATACATGATCTCTAAGGTGCTCTTTAATGCTCATGTTCTGGATCTATGATATTAACCTAATCTCAACTCTCCTCACTTGCTCCCAATAATAAAACCAATAATAAACTGAGATCTCTCTTTAAAGGTGCGCCCCCTAAACATTTTTTCACATTGCCTCTCCTACATTAGCAGAGGGCAGATAAATTTGTATTTTCCTTCTTCTTTGCCCAAGGTAACTGGGTTGACTTAGGAGTCAAGATTCAAAACATCCAAAAGATTAATTAGACTTCTGACCCACTCACCTTAGCCAATACAGATTAGCCCCAGAAGTATCTCTAATTACTTTTCCAGGCATATTTTTTAAACAACCACAAGGATGACATTCTCTCAGCACTTCCTTTAAAAATCTATTCTACAATTACCTATCTCTAATGAGGAGGTGCTTCCTTTTTCTTTTTTGAAATGTGGTTGGTTTGAGATTCTTTCCCTTCCCCATATCTCCATCACATTACTTTTGTCTATCTTATATGGTTACACTGAAAATACTAAGATTTATTCTTTATAATTTTAATATAATTTTGTAGAGGACCACAATTCTCATTATTGTTGGTACAAAAAAGGTAAAAAAAATTTCTTTCCAAAGAGCTGACACCAAAATTTTGCTAAAAGAGGGAAATGTCTTTGACTGGAGTAGAAGATGAGAAAACCCAAAAACAGACCATCTATTACATCCAAAACTTCAGGGGAGAGGATGGAACTGCTCTGCAATAAACATGGAGGGAACGGTATTGTTTTGGAGAGGACAAGCGGAGAAGAATAAGAAAGAGGTGGTCAGGGAGGAAACCGAAGCCAGGGAATACTTAAGACTGGACTCTGTGCCTGAAAAGGATCAAGAGAAACTTCTGGTGCCTGGTGATCAAATTCTTGCAGAGACATCATGGAAACTTTGGCCCAACATTGTGTGTCTCACCAAAAATGAAGAGACTAGGGCTCTTGAGTCTGTTGAGAAACCATAAGAGAAAGCAGAAGAGCTATTACAGATTAACTTCTAACGCAATATCTATTTGAGGGAAGCAGAAGAAAAAATCAGAGACCAGACTTGCTAGTTTGAACCCAAGGAGTTTTCATCAGCACCAGGGAGAGATTCTCCATGGCACCAAAGAGCAAAATGTACTACCCACATTGTCAAAAGTAAAAAAAAAAGAAAAAAAAATCTTCTGAGGACAAGTTTATCTAAAGTGGACTAATGAGCCATTGAGTATGTAATATGAGTCCCTGAGATTTTTCAATAAAATTCTGCAAACTAAAACAAGATCACGAGTGTGTGTGCGTGTGCGTGTGCATTAATAGAGTTTTTGTTTTGGAAAGTGTGTGTATCTGAAACCTGACTAGGTTTGGATCGATGTAGTGCAAAACAGAGATATTAGCAAAGGACTTAAAATAACCTTGAAAATACAAGGCCCTTTGAAAGCTCAAAAAGTCTCTGAGAAGAATTTACTCTTTTATAGGCCAAGAGTGAAGGTTCAAATCAATAGAAGCCTGACCTCAAGGGACTAGGAGTTCTCAACTAATAGCTGGATTTTATTTCTTTACCCAAATGGAGACTGTTTTCTTAACTCTTTATAGTGTGTTATGTTCTGATTTTGACATACTGATTAAAATCTTCAAGTTCTTTCAAAACATTTCCTAAGAAAAGCAATAATTTCCAGAAATAATTAAATATATTTCTTTATTGGAAGACAAAGGGTGAGAGATTTTCTTCTCCAATCTGATAATTCTTGAATGGATTCGGCAATCTTTTCACTAATGGAAAAAACTAATATATTTTCTACTATCTTGTTCAAAGTAACAATAAACCTTCATATCTCTGATTAAAAAATACTGCATATCTACTATTAAAAATAAGTAATGGCATCAGGGATATACAGATCTTCATTTTAGTAGATTGGTCCAATCTAACGCAGTCAGTACAAGGACATAATTTTATTGCACCCTTTTATTTTTGACATTTACTAGCTTCAGCAATATCTAATCTGGGATCCATCAAGTTTAGGGTACTACACAAGGATGCATGCTAGGGAAACAGAAAGATTTATGATAAGCTTTCAAGTATATCCACAGATGGAGTATAAATCAAACCACATTTTAGTCTTTTCTTCAAACTATTTCTCTAACAACACTGTGCAAATGCCGTTAACAAGTAGAAATAAAATATTGATTTAGGTTTCACTGTTAATTCGCCCTTCCAAAAAGCATGGACTGTACGAAATGGGAAAGAAAAGCAATTTAAGCCACACATTAGATAATTGCTCCCTCATCATTTACTTTCTTAAAGGCCATTAACATTTCAGTCTCACAGCACAAATACTCAGGCATTTAGGCACCTTTTACCTGTGGGGAGCAGGTGGAAATCTGCTGTTTTCATATTAAAAAAGAAGATAATGTCACATTCAGCCAGAAGTTGGGAAATTCCTCTGAGTAGCGCTTTTCACAAACAAGAACAACCCTATCCAGAAACCACTCTGTAGATGGTCCTGCTTTCTGGTTTCCCTGGGCATCACCGCAGTGCTTACAGTGACAGGTGAATTCACCACGGCTCTTAGTCGTGCCGATGAGTCACAAAGAACGGCCTTGTAACTTCTGAAGTGACAAAGTCATGGTTTAGGAAACAACTCATACCGCAGCATGAACTGTACGTTGTTTACTAGCAGTTGTCTTAAGTAAAAGAAACAGTTGAGTTAAGAAAGGAAAAATAAGAATAATGGTAGATGAATACAGTGTGGTTCCTCCTCTCGGTGTCACTAGGTCACAGCCAGCAGGACCAGTGTGGTATGCGTTCTGGTCCATGTGCTTTTCTTTCCTGTCGTCAATTCTCTGTCATGTACACACTCACTTCCATTTCTCCTACAGTTTCAAAGAGAAGATGCCAATTGCAAAATCCTCGTCTCACCATCCAGCATGGTTTGGAGACGGAAGTACAGCAGCTTTCAGCCTTACTGTGCAGGATCCATCGATTGAACTCATACTGCTCTAGGGGTTCTGGATACTTGCTAGTACACATGAGTGAGAAAATTGCTGGAGAAGTGACCTTTCTCCAGTGTGAACAGCCTCTCTCTGTCCTACTTGGGGGGGGGTGCATACTATAGATCTTTCTGGCATTAGATCACAAAAGACTAGCCCCTAGATATGGAGACCCCTCCCCCTTTCACTCAGAAGCCCTCCCCTTTATGGCTCTGCAAACATCTTTGCAGCAGCAAGGATCAGTCGGGCTACCTACTTGGTAGGTACCTGGGCTGTTATACCTGGTCATAATGCTTGGTACTGTGGGCATATCAAAATCATATGATAAATGAGTTAGATTGAACTGAGAACCCCTGGGATATTATTACCTATTAATCCACTGTGACCTCGTACACACATATGTGGGAGTCTAATAAAACAAAAGTTTCACAAAACAATTGCTACCCAGGTTACGTACAACGAACTAAGATATTTTTCCATTCTATTTCCTTTTTAAAAAATGTTGTACAACCTTCCAAATTTATTTTTTGAACCGCAGGTAGGAAAAGAACTAACATAAAAGGTTAATGAGACAGGTGGAAATATAATTAAATCGATCTATTTATAGGACATCTCAGAAACACCAGAGTGGACGTTTTTGGTTTCAATTCTGTTCCCTGAAGTACCGGGATTGCGCCACTTATGCAAAAATCAAAACACAAATATCTGGGAACACTCATTTAATTTTTCTTAAACGACAAGACATTAAGACTTCAGCAGAAAAAGCTGTTAGTTTGATTTTAATTCTGAATAAACCCATATCGACCTAACAAGGTTACCCCGCCACAAGGAAACACTTACTGGAGACAGTGTGTCTGGTCACGGGCTGTAAAGGGAAGCAGAGGTGATGAGGTTTGGGGGTAGGAGAGGAAAAGAGTAAAGGTCAAGGCTTCTTCGATTGTGCACGTAATATAACAACTGGGTTCTCAGAGGGGAATGAACACTTGCAGCACAGATCAGTGGTTAGTAGTAAAGATTCAGAAAATTTTCTGCCCAACTTTATTATGCAAGTACCAAGCCCAACAAGAGCCACCTTTCCAGCTCCTTACCACAATATCATTTGGCAAAATTCTCAGTGCAGAAACCTCATTCTTTTATCCATTTTGATTCATCTCTAATAAAGTTACCAACTGTGGGAGAAAGAAAAGCCATGTAGCAACTTTCCACCAGCAGAAAGGGCTGGTTAGCAGAAGAGCTAAGAAATATTTCCATTGTTTAAGGGGAAAAGGGGTTAATTAACAGATTATAAGTTTCCAATGACTAGATTTTACTTTTAGATTCTTTCATACATTAAGAATGGTATATTCAAGCTTCTGGAAACCATTGCTTCCCTCTCTTTGAGGCTTTCAACAATGATACACTGTAGAATAAAAATAATACTAATAATTTGATGTCCCAGATCCATTCAATATCCCAAATTCAAATTAGAGTCATAGGAGGATACCAAACTGTCAACCTCCTTTTGCAAAACAATTAATGGTTGCTGAAATGCCAGGATGTACAACGGCATAAACAATGATAATCAAAAAGTAAGGATTCTAAAGTTCTATCTTACATCATTGTGAGTTTGAAACACATGTCTAAGTTGAAATCCTTAGAGTAGGACCTAAACAGGTAACTTAGGCACTTTCAACACCAATTATGCTGATATCTATCCATCAGTTTCTCTCTTTAACTCCCTCTCTCTCTTTCTCTCTCTCTTTTTCTCAGCACACGCTTATACCCCAGTTTCAGTCTCCAGACCTTGTTTATCCCCATCCTGATTGGCATCCAAATATTAACAGAACAACTATACTTTGCCCTCATTTTTATAATCCCAACCCTATATGCTTATTGTTAAAAAGATTAGATTAAATTTAGAGTCTTCTGAATTCTATATATTCTGTACAACAAACTGGCAAAGTTCCTTCTGGAGATTTAAATGTCAGGATTAACAATGACACTATCAAGTCCACACGCATAGACAAAGCACAATAAGTTTCTGGAGACAATATGGTGAATTAAATAATTTAATAAATTTGCCTCTTTACTTAATGTTATTATTTTCTTTTGGACAGATCTAGAGGAAAGTTTCAAACTAAGGATCAGTCTGACAACTGGAAGGTACTTTAGATATCATCATGTCAAATCCAGTGGCCCCTCAGTATCTTGACCTCTTAGCAGCATCTGACATTATGTACCTCTTTAATGAAATTCTCTCACTCCTAGATATCCATAATTTGATTTTTTTTCTGTTTTTTCTCTGACCTTTTCTACTAGAAATCCCCAAAATGCCACCCCCTAGCCTTTCCCCCTGATATATGTCTCCAGCTTATATCTCCTCACACAGGTACCACCCACCTTCATAGTTTCATTTATTGGGACTATGTTAAGACAACCACATCTGTGGGTTTATCCCTGGCAATCTCAAACACAACATGCCCAACACTGAACCTACATTTCTCTTCCAAAGTTCTTTTTCTTCTATTCCTCTTTACAATGGTATCATCCATCGTTCACAATTGTTCAGCAATTATTTTTCAGTTAACCCTCATATTCAAACAGCAATTTCTACAAATTAATTCCAAAATCACTGGACTATTGCTATGAGCCTCCTAATTACATTCTCTGAAACTCCTGTATACGTGCTTCAGGGCAGCTAGTACAGCTACATTTTGTTTTTAAATAGACTTCTGACAATTTTATCTCATAAACCCTTAATGGGTTGTCAACACCTACAATAAAATGTCCTAATTCCTCTGCACCTATTCGATCTCAGCCTGCTTTTCAACTCTCAACTCATAAAACAACCCATCTAGTAATCATTTTCACCAACTTGAATAATCAAATATACCTCTACAATGGGAGCTGGAGACTTTATTTCACTGACATCAATAGATAGAACATCTAGACAGAGGTTCAATAAGGAAACAAAGAACATGAATCATATGACAAATGAATTAGACTGAACAGAAATATACAGAAAACTTAATGCCAAAGCAGCGGGATATACATTTTTCTCAAGTGCACATAGATCATTTTCTGGGATAGATCATATGTTGAGTCACAAAATAAGACTCAATAAATTTAAAAATATTGGAATTACATAAAGTACTTTTTCTGAACATAATGGAATGAAGCTAGGAAGCAGTAACAGGTGGAAAACTGAAAAATTCACAAATACATAGAAGTTAGACAACAGACTTTTAAACAATTGGTGAGTCAAAGAACAAATTTCAAAAGAAACCAGTAACAATATCATGACGAATGAAAACAAGAACACAACATATCAAAATTTACAGAACGCAGCAAAGGCTATGCTGAAAGGGAAATTTATAGCCTAAACACTTACATTTAAATAGAAGAAAGAAAAATCAAAGACCTTTCTGCACATCTGGAAGAACTAGAAAAAGAAGAGCAAACTAATCGCAAGGCAAACAAAAGGAAGGAAATAACAAAGATTGGAGTGAAAATAAATGAAATTGAAAATAAAAACAATAGAGAGAATTAACAAAACCAAAATTTGGTTCTTTGAGAAGATCAATAAAATTGACAAATCCTTAGCTAAGACTGACAATGGAAAAAAAGAGTGGAGATGCAAATAAAATCTGAAATGAGAGAGGGATCATTATTACTGACCTCACAGAAATAAAAAGGATTATAAGAGGATACCATGAACAACTGTATGCCAACAAATTAAGCAACTTAGATGAGATGAACAAATTTCTTCAAACACATGAATACTCTACACAGACTCTAGAAGAAATAAAAGACTGCAACAGACCAATTACAAGTAAAGAGATTGAATCAGTCATCAGAAACCCCCCAACGAGGGAAAGCCTAGGATCAGATATCTGCACAGGGGAATTCTACCAAACATTTCAAGAAGAATTAATACCAATCCTGCTCAAACTGTTCCAAAACACTGAAGAGGAGGGAATACTACCTAACTCATTCTATGAAACTAAGAACACCTTAATGCCAAAGCCAGATAAAGATACTATAAGGAAAGAAAATTACAGACCAATTTCTCTTAAGAACATAGATGCAAACAGAATTCAACTGTATATTAAAAGAATTATACAACATGATCAAGTGGATTTTATCTGAGATATGCAAGGGTGGTTCAACATTAGAAAATCGATTAATGTAATATACCAAATCTAAGGGGAGCAACCACATGATCATCAAAATTAAGGCAAGGAGAGGTATTTGATGAAATACAGCATTGTTTCTTGATAAAAATGCTTCAAAAGATAGGAATAGAAGGAAACTTCTTCAACAAGATAAAGGGCATATGTATATATAAAACACAGTTAACACAGTACTCAGTGAAAGACTGAAAGTTTTCCCTCTAAGATTTGGAATGAGACAAGGATGCCCACTGTCACCACTGTTATTCAACACTGTGCTAGAATTTCTAACCAGAGCAGTTAGGGAAGAAAAAGAAGTAAAATGCACCTAAATTGGAAAAGAAGAAGGAAAACACTATTACCAGATAACAGCATATCACATTTAGAAAATTTCAAAAACTCTACAACAAAGCTACTAGAGTGAATAAACAAGTCCAGCAAAGTTGCAGGGTACAAGATCAACATGCAAAACTCAGTAGTGTTTCTATACACTAGGAATGAAGAATCGGAGAAGAAAATTAAGAAAAAATTCCATTTATGATAACACCTGTTTCAGTTTCTTAATGCTGCCAGAATGCCATATACCAAAAATGGGTTGGCTTTTATAAAAAGAATTTAAGTTACAAGTTTACAGTTCTAAGGCCATAAAAGTGTCCAACTAAGGCATCCAGAGAAAGATATATTGACTAAAGAAAGGCTGATGTTGTCCGGAACACCTCTGTCAGCTGGAAAAGCACATGGCTGACATCTGCTTGTCCTTTGGTTTGGTTTCCAACAGCTTCCCTGGGGATCTTTTCTTTTTGCATCTCCAAAACTGTCTCTATCCATGTCAGCTCTGAAGCTTTTTCCAAAATGGTTTCCTCTTAAAGGACTCCAGTGAGCAACCCATCTTGAATGGTGGAAACACACCTCCACGGAAACTACTCAGTCAAAAGGTCCCACCCACAGCTGTGTGGGTCACAATCCGTGGAAAGAATTTTATTAAAAAGATCCCATCCAACAATGTTGTTGGATGAAACCTGGGAACATTATGTTGAAAGAAATAAATCGGCATAAAAGGACAAATATTGTATGATCGATCTCATTGTTATGAACTAATTATAATAAGCAAACTGTTAAGAGTTAGAACCTACAATTTAAGCTCAGGAGATAGATCGGGGTTAGAGAATGGGGGCTTAACTGATCAGGCTGAATTACTTAGGTGGCTGGTAAGGGTTTGGAAATGGAGAGTGCTGTTAGTAGCGCATTATTGCAAGTATATTCAACAGCAGTGATTTTAAAAAAGAAAATCTTAGGATGTATATATTACTAGAATAAGGTTAAAAGATAAAATGTAGGCCTCTACAGCACAGTGAATACTATTGTAAACAATGGACTCTAGTTATTAGTATACATGGAGGAATTTCTTGCATGGGTTATAACAAGCATATGATACTAACACAAGGTGATCATAATAGGTTGGTATATGAGAAAAAAAACACCTAATGTAAATAATGGATTTTAGATAGAACTATCTTAAAAATCTTTCATCAATTGAAACAAAGGTAACTACTGTTACACAAAAAAAGTACGATTATTTTAAAAAGTGCTATTCTTCATAGTAACAAATACTCTACACCAATTCATGGTATTGGTGGTGGGGTGGAGTACAGGAATCCAGTATTTTATGCATGATTGTTTTGTAAACTCAAAACTTCTCTAATAAAAAAAAAAGACGTGAGTTTGAATGTTAGCTTGGTTATGGCTCTTAAACTCTAAGTTTCAATTTCTACATCTTTAGGAGGTTTTGTGAGTACCTTTTCCACCTATGAAGTACTATCATAAAGCTCAAACGCAATCAGATGGAGGAAAGCACTATGTCAAATAAAAACTGCTATGTTAAGTATAATCACAGACCATAATCTCTTAGTGTCTATTCTTTTATGAGAAATATACCAAACGTTGAGACAGCTGAAGGCCAATGGCCAAATTGTGGAGGAATATAAATACAATGAAAAAAGGTATTTCATTTATCTTAGCATTCTAGTGTTTCTAGAAATCAAAGGCTTCTTCAGTTTAATGTGACCTGTATAGCATGATTTTAAGTGTTAATTAGCATGTAGGAAGCACTATATAAAGAAAAAGCATAGGTTCTGAATTAAAATAGGTATGAATCTTCACAGCACAAGTTATTTTTGCTTTCTTATTAGCCAATGCTTTTATAGCATTTTGATGTTCTAAATGCTTTACATGTATTAACCCATTTAATCTTCATAAGAACTCCTTGAAGTAGGGCCTGTGATTACCATCCCTATTTTATAAATAAGGAAATATCCAGGAAGCAAGTATATTTGGATAACTTATGCCAGATAGCAAAGCAATTAGAAGGCAATTTAGTTCCAGAGTCTAGCTCTAACACTGAGCCATTAGCACACGAGTGACAGCAAATTCTCATCAAATTTTAGTTTCTCTTTCTTTTTTACATAAAGGTACTCAGGTGACAAAGATGAGCTATGTGAGGGATTATGAGATCTGCTACATCTTCTCCAAAGAACACTCAATTGGCACATGGACTCCTGAAAAGGGAATTTTATCTGTTTTAACATCCTTTCCACAGGATCAGAATTTCCAACAAAATTAGGAAAGATCAAATCATTTTAACATGCTATTATAATCATCCATTCAAACGGGCTGCATGTTTTTTCTTTTGTTGTATCATAAGTAGCATTATACTTGGGCTAAGTCAAAGGCTTGCCAAGTTCATTCAGATTTTCTAGTTGTCTTCTGACAAATCCCAGCACATCAGTTACATTTTCTATTACAATCTGCATGGTTCACATTGTATTAATTTGTTCCGGTTCTCCCTCCCTCCCTCCTAACAATCTCAGAAGTACTCCTCTCACAGTGAAATTATTGCAGTTCTCTCTTTAGCATATCATTCAGGGAGGAGAGGTGTGAAAAGCACCTTCTCCAAATATAGCTCACATCTCTGCAGTGCCCCAGGCATAAGCTTGCTGTAAACCTGGAGGAGCCCATTTGATTACAACTATTGAGGCAGGCCAAAGTTCTGCACAGCTTTTCCAACTGTGTTAATTCTTGCATACTCCAGTTGGCAACAGCATGATTTTAATTGCCATCTTAATTTTTTTTTTCTTCTCAGTGCCTGCCCATGCAAAAAAAAAATTTTTTCTTGCAGTTTAATACTGCATTCTGTTTTGGTAGATGCTGTATGTCTCTAATATCAGCCTCACAGGGATTCTTAGATTGTGTACTGGTGCATATCAATATTTTACACAGTAATAAATTTAATATTTTTTAGTGCTTACCAGGTGCCGGGTTCTATATTAAAGTACTTTACATGCATTAACTCATAAAATCCTCAAAACAAATGTTTATCATATTGTAATTCATTAAGTCTAAGAAGTTTTCTTTTTTATATTTTAATATACCTGAAATCAGAATGCTTCCCATAATCACTAAGTTGTCAATGTTGTGATTTCATTTTTTCCTCAGTGTGACAATGTTTTTTTCCTCAGTGTATATAAAATCAGTTGTATTTCAGAGTCAGTGAAATTTGGCAAGTACCGTATTTATTCCCATTTTAAAGTTGCAAAAACTGAGCCTCTGTATGTTAGGTGATTTGTCCAAGATTCTTTGGATTTATATGACAAGTTAAACAAATTTGTATGTATGTCAACAGACTAAACTTTCTTGACATCTTCTCTTCCTCTCAACAGCTGATCATAGTATGTTGATAATCAACAGGTGATTATAAATCCCATATTATGTGTCTTTAACCACCATAGCTCAGGCTCTGGCATTTCATTGGGACTCAGTCTCAATTCTGCCACTAAACTATGTTCCTTGGGGCAAGATGCTTAAACTTACTAACTTCACCTGTTATCTCAGGATAACAAACTGTTGGATTTCAAAATAGGAATTCTAAGAGCAAAAGGAACTCTTGATGCAGAGCCCCCCTCCTCAGCATCCTTGGCAGGTCCAAGGACACAAACACAAATGAATCACCAGACTAGCTAATATTGTATGCTCCAGACGGCACTGTTGATAACACCCTCCCTGCATGAGTCTCATCTTGCCTGATACATGCACCCTGCCCATCACAGGAGAATACCTCGGCAATCTATCATCAAGCTCTGATCCGATCAAGGGACAATGCACCACCTAGTGAGCACCTTCCCCGCCTGGCATCACTTTCCCTTTAGGACACAGCTCTCAGAACAAAGAGCTGGAGCCATCTTCTTTTTCTTCCTGCTAGCTCCCCAGGCAGGAGCCAATTTCAGGCTCCTACCTGCTTTCTCCTTTTCACGCTCGCCCTGGCTTCCTCCCTGCTTTATTTCTTCTATAAATCTATTAATCTCCGAGTCGTGTGGAATCCTTAATGACTCCATGTCTAACATAAACCTAACCCCAAAGTATTTCTAGGTTGATTAAGTGAGATAATCCATGTAAAAACTCACAGCACAATGTGAGATGCATAATGGTCAATGAATGGTGGTGACGATGATGACAATAACTTCATAAAATATAAGAAGAAGAACTAAGGAACTTTTTAGGTTTGTTTTGCTATTTATTCGCAGCCCAACTTTATTCCAGATTGTAAAGCACCATTACCATGCTCCCTTCATTCCTGTTGCACAAGAGCATTTTGTAGTGAGTAAATTTAGTTCTAATCTTGATGAGAGGTCCACTATTCTATTTCATTCCCTAGAGCCACAGCAATTCCAGCCAATGTTTTCTGAGCATCTACTTTAGGGACAGTTCTGTTCTTTGGGCTAGGTGGTATAAGGGAATCAAGGATGAATAAAGAATTATCATGCCTTCCATTTCTTTGAACTCTAATGGGCAATGATGAGCATACACAAATGAGATTCAAGGTCAAATGTGGTACGTTTTTAAAACAAAGTAAGTACAGACAAAAGTACTATTACATAACAAATAAGGAAGAGTTCACATCCGGATGGAAAGATAAGGAAATACTTCAGAAAACAGCATTTAAGTTGGGCCTTGAAGGCAAGACGAACTATGGAAGATCTTAGGGCAATCCTGGGAATATAGAACTGCAAAAACAAAAAATAAATTGGCCGACTTCTTCTAATGATGATGGAGCAGCTTGCATCAAAATTGTCTAGCTATTAAAAATAACAATAAAATTAGATTAAAACAAACAGCTACTTGAAATCATGAGAATAACCAAGGCAGCAAGGACGTAAGAATCTAGAATTCATTTCATTTATAGAATGAAAAATATACTGAGGTGAGCCCTATATTTGCTGCTGCTTTTTGCATCAGGCAATTTGCCTATTTGAGTCTCAGGGCATGGCAGCCAAACAGAAAGCAATGGCCTGGGGCTCGTGGCAGTCTTACTGGGCTAGGGAGATATAAGCTGAATTTCAGGGCCACAAAGCATCCAGACATGTGGGGAAGAGAAAGGGGGTCCACGAACCAGGACAAAAGGGAACCACAGAGTAGTGAGAACACTTTGTCAGCAATTTCCTCCTGAGGCATTTGTAGTGTCCTAGGCTGCTGAAGATCAGGGCAACATTCCTTGAAACTAATCAGAAAACAATTCCTAAGAGTCTGCAAAACTAATCAGGATTTCAACAATCTCTTAGTGCTGGAAAGCAAAGCCTGGCATTCAGGATCCACTGAAGAGGAGGTGAGCTGGTTAAAAAAAAATCTAAAGGGTTATCTATATGACTTAGGAATTAAGCCACAATTAACCAGCCTTTGAAAAACCTGAAATTCTATTTGGAATGGATGACCATGATATTCCTATACTTTACTTACTTACCAAAGAAAAACAAAACAAAACATAAACTAAAGCCTTCCTGGATAAAAATATCATCACCCACAGCATTTACAAATTTTTCGTATGCGATATCTAGCCTTCATTTAGAAAACTGCCAGGAATGGAAAGAAAAAGATCAAATAATCTGACAAGTGAGAAAAGGATGAAAATAGACAATACAAACAAACCCAAAGTTGATCCAGACGCTGGCATTATAAGAAATGACCTTTAAAAAACAATGATTAACATTTTCAATGAAATAGAAGAAAACTCAGAATTTCTTCAATGAACTTGACTTAATAACAAAGAATAAAATGGAAATTTGAGAAGTGAAAAAATAAAACAACTGAAATGAAAAATTCAATAGAGGAGTTTCACAAGAGATTAACCATAGCAGAAGAGAGAATTAATGAAGCAAAAGAAAATACTAGAAATATCTAAATTGAATTACAGAGAGAAAAACATGGAAAATACAGAAGAATAAAAACACGAGACATGGCAAAAAAAGAAAGAAAGAAAGAAAACATCTAATATGTGTAATACTAGAGTCCCAGAAGGAAAGGCTGGAAAAAATAGGAAATAGGCAAGTGGCAAGATTTGAGGAAATACTGAATTTTCCAAGAATGTTCTAAAACTGAAAAAAGACATCATGTGTATTTTGTAGATGATCTATGAAATAATAACAAGGTAAATTTAAAGAAAACTATAAGTAGGTATATCATATGAAAAGAGCTGATATCAAAGACAAAGAGACAAAATTAGTTAGGGAAAAAAGACAATATCTTTAAAAGAAGAACATGACTGATAGTTAATTTCTCAACAGAAATGACGTAAGCAGAAGACAATGGAATGACATTTTTAAAATTCAGAAAAACTAAAAGACTTCCAATCTAGAATTATATTTCCAGTAAAAGCATACTTTAAAAATGAAGCTGAAATAAATAGATTTTCAAATAAAAAGTGAGGAAATTTATTGCCAGCAGAACCACAGTAAAAGAAATTCTATAAGGAATACTTTACATAGGAGAAAAATAAATCCAGATGGAATTATGGAATACAAAAAGAAATAACAAATATGAAAAATGGCAATTATACAGGTAACTCTAAGTACTGACTGTCAAAAATAATAACAAGATCTTATGGAGTTTAAATATGGGCAAACTTAAATTAGATAACAATAACAAAAGCTGAAGGGGGATAGTTGTAGCTAAAAATATTTTAGAGTCTTTGCATAGCATGGGGTAGTAATAAAATGATTAATTTAATGTAGACTGCACTAAGTCAAAGAAAATGCAATTTTCTGTAGTGAGACCACTAAAAGAGAATAAAACAATATATTACTAAAATGGCAATGTAGAGGAAAACGAATTTTAAAATACTTGATTAATCAAAAGAAAGCAAGAAAGAAGGAAAAATGAGACAAAAAACAGACAAAGTAACAAAACAAACAAGATGGGAAATTTAATCCCAAATATCAATGATTACTTCAAATATAAATAGACTAAAAACTCAAAAGACAGAGATTCTCAGATTAAATGAAAAAGGAAAGGAAATGGGGCATACAAAAGACAACCTTTAACATGAGAAGAAAGGGTGAAAATAAACAAATGGAAGAATGTATTCCACATAAAGACTAATAAAAAAGAAACTCTGTGTACCTAAAATGATACAGAAGTAGACTTAAAGGCAAGAAAAATTACTAAAACTAAAGAAGGACATTCTTTAGTCCCTCTAAATGATAGAAGGATCAATACAGCAGGAAGATAATGACTTAAATTTGAATCCACATATTATTTCCTCAAAGTATTAAAACAAAAACTGCAAGAAGTAAAAGTGGGAATGGAAAAATTCACAACATTAGTTGGAGATTCAACACATCCCCTAGTTGTTGATAGAACAAGAAGACTTCCTCTTCAAATCAGTAGGGGTAGTAACACTTTGACCTAAGGGACATACATAGAGCATGCACCAATGACTATAGAATACACACTCTGTTAAAGGCAATGAAACAGAATAGAATCCAGAAAAGGCCCCAACATATAAAGTTAAATAATATTAACCACTGCAATGCAATGACAAAGAATGGCATTTCTAGTAAATAGTACTGGGTTAACTGGATCTCCTTATGGAAAAATATGAAATTTGACTCCCCACTTTGTACACAAAACTCAGGCCAGATAAATCCTAGAATGACATGTGATAGTAAAAAAATAATGCTTCCAAAGGAACACAAAGAATATCTTCATGATTTCATGGTAGAAGAAGATTTATTAAACAGGACAAAAAAGTACTAACCAAAAAGGATGAGATTGGTAAATCAGACTTCATCCAAGTATATCATTTAGAGAGTAAAAAGGAATAGGCTATATTTTAAGTGTTTATTTTTAACGTTTTTCTTATTGTGAGATTATAACGTATACACAAAAAAGCAATAAATAAACAATATTTTAACAAATAGTTATAGAACAGATTTTAAAGTTTGATATGGGTTACAGTTTCATGATATTTTGTTTTTTCTTCTAGCTGCTCGGAGACCAACAGAAACATCAATATAATGATTCAGCAGTCATACTCATCTGTTAAATTCTACCTTCTCTGTTATACTTCTCCTTCTCTTTGAATACCATGTATACATAAAAGCAATAAATTTCAAAATACGTCACAATAATTAGTTGTAGAACAAACAGGTTTCCGAGTTTGGTATGGGTTACAATTCCATAATTTTTGGTTTTTACTTCTAGCTGCTCTAAGATACCGGAGACTAAAAGAAATATCAATATAATGATTCAGCAAACATACTCATTTGTTTAACCCTACTTTCTCTGTATAACTCCACCATCACCTTTCTCCCACTCTTCAGGGTATTTGGGTTATGCCCATTCTAACTTTTTAAAAAAGAAGTAAGTATTTTAATAAATCTGTAAAGAAATATTATCCGGTATATTTTAAAACTCATACAAATTAATTAGGAAAACACAGGTAGCCCAATTTTAATGGGCAAAAGATTTGAAAAGGTACTTCACAAAAAAGGATATCTAAGTGGCTAAGAGGAATATGAAAAGATGCTCAAAATCATTAGTCATCAGGGAAATTAAAATTAAAATCACAATGGGATATTACTACACAACCATCAGAATGGCGAAAAATGTAAAAACAAAGCAAAGAAAAAAACAGAAATAAAACCAAAAATGGACAATCCCAAGGCTTGACCATGATGTGAGTAATTCTAATTTTCATTTCTGTATTTGGGTTCAGCCATTTTAGAGTACTGTTCTTTAACAAATCTGAACACACGTAAATCCTATGATCCAGCCATTTCCTCTTAGGTGCATACCTAATGGAAATGCAAATATATGTGAAACAAAAGCTATCTGCAAGAATGTTCATAGCAACATAATTTGTAATAGCCAAAAACAAGAAATAATCCAAATACCCCCAATAGGAAAATGGTTAAATAAAGAATGGATTATTTAAATGAAGGAATGTAATACAGCAACAGGATAAGAATTATTGCTACATACAAGAAAATGGATGATTCTCACATGTATAATGTTGAGAGAAAGAAGCTAGGCACAAAAAAAGTACACACTGTGTAACTTCATTTCATGAAGTTTATGAACTCATTTTGCAAATCCATTTATGAATCCAAATTTAAAACCAGCAAAAGTAAGTTACGGTGAGGCTAGGTAGGTATAGGGTTGCCACATAATCCTGCAACCCCATGATTAGCTAAAGATTTGGAAGAACTGAAAGCAGGAATGAATAGGAATTTGCACACAGGTGTGTGGCATTATTTATGAATTGCAATGGATGGAGGTGGCCTAAGTGTACATCAGCTGATGAATGGAAGGGGGAACTGTGGTGTAGACATATGACAGAATATTGACTGGTTGCAGGAAGCAATGGCATGGTATGGAATGTAACTAAGTGAACCTTGAGGACACTACGTTGAGTGGAATAAACTAGAAACAAAAGGACAAACAGTGTATCATCTCACTAACATTAACTATAATGAGAAATTCTGAGAATTGAATTTGAGTGATAGGTTATCAGGGATAGAAAGTGGGCAGAGATTGGGCAACTGATGATTAAACAGTACAGAATGTTCAAACAAAGGTTCCCAGATTGTAAGCTCTTATAGCAGTCACATCTATTCCTGAGCTGTAACAGTGACTTCTATATTCTGAAGTTAAACTCATATAAATTAATTACGTGTGCAACTTGGTAGTTCCCTGGAACATTGGGTATCTTGTGATTCCTGAAACTCAGAGTTAGGGTCTGCAGCTCGGAAAGTCAGCACTACTACATACAACAACTGTTACAGAAGCTGAATAAGTGATCAGACTCCAATTAGAGATATGAATGAAATCGACCTGGTTAGGAATAAGGTAAATCAGAATACAGGGTAAAGGATGATATTGTCTGTATTTTAAAACTTAAATTTCTATGTGAGAACAAAGGAAGAGATGATTATTTGGTCCAAAATTTACATTTCCTGTAGCACACTATCCAATTTAATCTGTCTGGCCAGTTTATTTAAACAACCTAAATACATGGAACCTAGAATAGGGAGTGAGACTTTATTATTCTGAACAGGTTAATATAATACCCAGATACATTCCAGAGTATTTGGGGCAGAAAATAAAAATGTATTTGCAAAGTCCCCTTGAAGGACTTGGAAAGAGTAGAACTATTAAACTTCCCCACCTGGGAAATTCGTGATATTCTCACAAGATTTAGAGACAACCAATTTAATAAGTCAACCGCTTGATCTTGGGGCTTGCCCTTAGGAAACTTATTTCTGCAATGGCAAAGCTAGGCTGTGTGTAATTATGCCTAAGAATCACCCCCAGAGTACCTCTTTTGTTGCTCAGATGTGGCCTTTCTCTTCCAGCCAACTCTTGCAAATATACTTACTACCCTCCCCGCTGTGTGAGACATAACTCCCAGAAATGTAAGTATCCTTGGCAATGTGGGACATGACTCCTGGGAATGAGCCTTGCCTTGGTATCAAGGGCTTGAGAATGCTTTCTTGACCAAAAGGGGTAGAAGAAATGCAACAAAATAAAGTTTTGGTGGTTAAGAGATTTCAAATAGAGTTTCGAGGTCATTCTGGAGGTTACTCTTATGCAGGCTTTAGTCAGATACTACAAACTACCACAGTAAATTCATTTCTTCAGAAATGTAAGGCCTCCAGATGGATCCTATGCCAGAGAAGCCCTGAAACCCAGAGGTACCAGCCTCTCCAAGAACATCTCCCAGTTTAATTCTTCTACTCCATAAGGTCAACTGCACTTGCCAGCATAAAAAAGTTAAAATGGTCATTGTTCAGATATCTCTGAAGACTGAAAGATCAAATGACAGGATGGAGGTGTAACTGAGAAATTAGGATTTAACAAGTGACTGTTACTACTGACTTAATATATAGATATTTATTTTTAGTGTCTAGAGTTTAGAATAGCCAGAAGGAAATACCTGAAGTAGTCGAACTGTAATGTAGTAGTTCTGACTTCTGACAATGAGTTTATAATTATATAGCCAAAAAAAAAGTTAGTTGTCCATATATATATGATAACATCTACTTCTGGAGGTTTTGTTCTATTCCACTGATCTATGTATCTATTTTTGACAATATTACACTGTCCTAGTTAACCTACCTCTATCATAAGTCTTCAAAACTGCATAGATGCAGGGGGAGGGGTAAGGGGCATGGGGTGGACGGGGTCTTCTTTTTTCTTTTTATTTCTTTCTCTGAAGTAATGCAAATATTCTAAAAATGATGATGTGATGGATACACAAATATGCGATGTTTCTGTGAACCATTGATTGTATATTTTGGATGGATTGTATAGTGTTCATAAAATCACATCTTTTAAAAAAGGAACTAAACAATAGGTAGAGAACAGTAGTTTATTGCAAACTCGAAGATGAATTTTTATGATTTATTTTCTACAACTGACGCTTTACTTTCAATCCTTGTCTTTTTGGGGAAAACCGTTGTTTTTATTATATACATATTATTTTATTATATATATTTTATTTTTTATATATGACAAATTGTATGTGTTAAAGACTGTCATGCTTTCAGTTACACTTTCTTTATAACTAAGCTGAGTTGCTAGAAAAGTCCAACGGTTAAAACTCTCATTGCCTAACTGCAATTTTCACAGGAAGCTTACAGAGACTCATCTGAAAATCATTCCTAGTCATGCATTTTCAAGTCTGCCTAATATTTCCAGGATGTAGGTCATTCTTTTGAATTTAAAGAAAAGTTTACAATTGTGACTTGTTACTTTCTCACTGTGCTCTATGAAGAAGAATGCTTGTTATTTATTGTCCTTGCATAAGTTATTGACATTAACATTTTAAATATATGTGAAAATTTTATGCGTAAGATGTTATTTTACTACCTCCTAATTAATAAATGATTTTTTAACTCCTCCCCCCAAAGAAGTAACCTGTGGTGCCTTTGGAGGTGGGTTGTGGTGTGATGGGGGGACATTCTATACCTTGATCTGGATGGGGGATTAAAGAGGGTTTGGGTAGATTAAAGAGTGCTCTGTGAAAATTTATTGAGCTGCATACCAAGAATACTAAGCTTCAATGAAAATGTTTTACAGAAATTGTAAATAGGCTAGGAAGTATTGGCAGCTTTGGGAAACCATAAGTAGTGCACCTTGGATGTCCATATAATAGAACAGTCTGGATAACCGGTTGTAGCTATATTACAGTCTATGAATACTGTGCTTAGGATTTATGAGTGTATATAGGTTAATGCAGAGGGGAGTGATGAGGGATGCCGTTAAAAGCTGGACTTTCCTAAGATTGTGCTAATAGTCAGGTATTGATTTGACTAGTGGAAAAGAGGTTGCTTTGTGCTCCTTGGCGGAGGATCTTGTGTCAAATGATGGTAGTGGTGGTGGGGGGGGCATTATTCACTGCAGGGGATAACCAGCAAAGTCCGGAGATGGCTGGCATCTAGTGGTATGGGCCAGGCCAGGGATCTTGGTAAACATCTAACAGTGCACAGGACAGCTCCCCACACCAAAGAATTACCAAATTCACAATGTTAATAGTGCCAAGACTGAGAAACCCTGAACCACAGGAAGTGGTCCCAAAATGTTTCACAGATAACATCTAGGTCAGTTTCCCTCCCAACTACACTTCTCATCTACTGTGTGGCCTTAAGCAAAGCAATAAATTTACAGGGCTTTGTGTTTTTCATTGTAAAATAAAATGATTAAAACATAATATCCATTAATAAAATAAAATGACTAAACTTGATCTATAAATCTTTCCCTTCAGGAATTCTGCTATTTTGTGATTGATTAAAAAATAATATAAGTAATATCTGCGTAATTTTGATAATACAAAGAAAAAAATGTTTATAAGTCAACTGACCTACAGGCAAAATTTTCATTTTACAGCCCTTTCTGGCCTTCCTGCATCTGGGGAAATTTGTCCCCAAGGTAAATCAAAGTATATATGTTCAAGAAAAAAGTGTAAAGAATACTAATGCTTACTAATAAGAATCTTACTAGTGAAAATAGTAGGATTTATGCTAAAATAAGCAACAGAATGGAACAAGAAAAATAGGCAAATGAATTACTGAGCATGAGGAACCACAAATGCAATTAAAGAAAATCTTATTTAAAATCAAGGCTGTAGCAATTTAATGAGCAAGCAAAACTGTTCTGGGATTACATGAATCAAGCATTCAAGCCCAATTAAAATTCTGGGCTAACTATACTCTGTGTGTATCTATATTTAGATACACATACACATATGTATTTTAATTCCCATGATGACAATAACCATGTCATTCTTTTATTGTGATCTTGAAATAATATTTTTCAGGTAAATGTGATTTGGTATAGGTTTGTAAATTTTAATAGTGATCTACAAATTTAGGAAAATCACAGGAGGATAAACTTAAAGGGAAGTGATTTATTCATAAAATTAAGAATAACTTTTAGTGGTAAAAACTTGCATAGACTCTTTTAATTCATGACATAAGAACCTGACTAATTTTCTAAGAACATCACCTTTGTTAACTAATAGGAAAAAATCAATCTCTGCAAACTAGAATTATTCTTCAAATCAAAATACACAGACAAGGACCATCACACACCAAAAACAGTATCATATCCACTGGGGACAAGGTTTGACTTGTGGAATAAATAAAATCCATAATAATTTATACCTTATATTTTAATAAGTGGTCTCATACAAGAGAAAGAATTGCATTGTTACAAAAATACAATAAACTTAATGACAATAGGAAACTATTAAGAGTTACCTAATTTTTGTGGAAGCAATGTTTCCAGGCAACTTACTATCTTGAAGGAATTTTCTCATGAAAAATACATTGAAACATAAAAATGAGTGGAATTAAAACAAATGCTACTTTCCTCATAACACAATTGAAAAATCATATAGATTTGCCCTAAAATCCCACTTTTGCTTTTGTCCATCCGTGACTTTGGGGAGGTTCCCCATTCTCAGAGTCTGTGTAAGGAGTAAGGTATGGAAGGTACCTACTGTAGCACCTTGTGCCTTATGTGTTCAGAATGAGAATCAGTTCTCTTCCCCCTAATATTTATTCAGTTCCACAAAGATGAGCTCTAATAAACAAGGTGTCAACCATAAGATCTGTCTCGGAACAAAAGAGGCCATTTTCAATTTCTCTTAGGACTTCCAGAGAAGATGGCGGCTTGGTAGGGTGCGCGCGTCTTAGTTCCTCCTCCAGAACAACTACTAGATAACTAGAATCAGTACAGAACAGCTCCCGGAGCCGTGACAGAGACCAGACACACAGTGTACCCCAATCTGGGATGGCTGGAATGGCTGGGAGACTCCACTGCGGTGAGGTCCCCGAGCGATGCGCACTTCCCCGGGCCACGGCGGCTGGTGGCTGGAGCCCCTCCCTCCCTCCTTCCCAGGCTGGCTGGGAACTTCGGATCAGCAGTTCCCCAAGCCGTGGTGGCTGGCGCCCCTCCCCCACAGGCCACTTCCTGGAGGGAAAGGAAAGAGTCTCCAACAGTAGTAGAGACTGAGCCCAACCTAACACCAATAGTGGCATTAAGGAACAACTTCTAACTACTAAAAATAGGCCTTAGCTCAGGTGAAACTGATCAAGGCGGAAGTCGCCTATTGGGCTAACTGAAAAAGAGGAAAGGGGACGAAACAGAACCTTCTGCAGCTGTTTCTATGGAGACTTGGTTGCCTCTGGGCTCACAGGTTGTAACTGCCCCGAACGCAGAAACAGGCTGCTTTCAGGGCTCTCTACCACCTGAACCTTCCCCGTGGGAGGGGTGAAATGCAACACAGGTGGAATCCCTCTCTCAAGGAATTCAGATCCCAGGACTTCACAATTTGAAGCCATTAAAACCAACCTACAACCTTTCCTCTGTCTCCACCACACATCCAGCAGTGAGAGTCTTCCAAAGTTAAAGGAACCACAACATCTTTTGCTGGTGGGATCCGCAGGCAGACAAGCACCACATACTGGACAGGATAAGAAAAACAGAGCCCAGAGACTTCACAGGAAAGTCTTTCAACCTGCTGGGTCCCACACTCAGGGAAATCCAATTAAATGCCCAGACACCAGCAAAAAATAACAAATCACGCCAGGAAAATTGAAGATATAGCCCAGTCAAAGGAACAAACCAATAGTTCAAATGAGATACAGGAGCTGAAACAACTAATGCTGAATATACGAACAGAAATGGAAAACCTCTTCAAAAACGAAAGCGATAAATTGAGGGAGGACATGAAGAAGGCATGGGATGAACAAAAACAAGAAATGGAAAGTCTGAAAAAACAAATCTCAGAACTTATGGGAATGAAAGATACAGTAGAAGAGACGAAAAAAACAATGGAAACCTACAATGGCAGATTTAAAGAGACAGAGGCTAGAATTAGTGATCTGGAGGATGGAACATCTGAAATCCAAAAAGAAACAGAAACTATAGGGAAAAGAATGGAAAAATTTGAGCAAGGGCTCAGGGAATTGATGATAATATGAAGCACACAAATATACATGTTGTGGGTGTCCCAGAAGAAGAGAAGGGAAAAGGAGGAGAAAAACTAATGGAAGAAATTATCACTGAAAATTTCCCAACTCTTATGAAAGACCTAAAATTACAGATCCAAGAAGTGTAGCTCACCCCAAAGAGAATAGATCCAAATAGGCGTTCTCCAAGACACTTACTAGTTAGAATGTCAGAGGTCAAAGAGAAAGAGAGGATCTTGAAAGCAGCAAGAGAAAAACAATCCATCACATATAAGGGAAACCCAATAAGATTATGTGTAGATTTCTCAGCAGAAACCATGGAAGCAAGAAGACAGTGGGATGATATATTTAAATTACTAAAAGAGAAAAACTGCGAACCAAGACTTCTATATCCAGCCAAATTGTCCTTCAAAAATGAGGGAGAAATTAAAACAGTCTCAGACAAAAAGTCACTGAGAGAATTTGTGACCAAGAGACCAGCTCTGCAAGAAATACTAAAGGGAGCACTAGAGTCAGATACGAAAAGACAGAAGAGAGAGGTATGGAGAAGAGTGCAGAAAGAAGGAAAATCAGATATGATAAATATAATACGAAAGGCAAAATGGTAGAGGAAAGTATTAACCAAACAGCAATACCACTAAATGTTAATGGACTGAATTCCCCAATCAAAAGACATAGACTGGCAGAATGGATTAAAAAACAGGATCCTTCTATATGCTGTCTACAGGAAACACATCTTAGACCCAAAGATAAACATAGGCTGAAAGTGAAAGGTTGGGAAAAGATATTTCATGCAAATAACAACCAGAAAAGATCAGGAGTAGCTATACTAATATCCAACAAATTAGACTTCAAATGTAAAACAGTTAAAAGAGACAAAGAAGGATACTATCTACTAATAAAAGGAACAAATAAGCAAGAAGACATAACAATCATAAATATTTACACACCAAATCAGAATGCCCCGAAATACATGAGGAATACACTGCAAATACTGAAAAGGGAAATAGACACATCTACCATAATAGTTGGAGACTTTAATTCACCACTCTCATCAATGGACAGAACATCTAGACAGAGGATCAATAAAGAAACTAAGAATTTGAATATTACAATAAATGAGCTAGATTTAACATTTATAGGACATTACACCCCACAACAGCAGGATATACCTTATTCTCAAGTGCTCATGGATCATTCTCAAAGATAGACCATATGCTGGGTCACAAAACAGTCTCAACAAATTTTAAAAGATTGAAATCATACACAACACTTTCTTGGATCATAAAGGAATGAAGTTGAAAATCAATAATCAGCAGAGTGCCAGAAAATTCACAAATACGTGGAGGCTCAACAACACGCTCTTAAACAACGAGTGGGTCAAGGAAGAAATTACAAGAGAAATTAGTAAATATCTCGAGGTTAATGAAAATGAAAACACAACATATCAATACTTATGGGATGCAGCAAAGGCAGTGCTAAGAGGGAAATTTATTGCCCTAAATGCCTATATCAGAAAAGAAGAAAGGGCAAAAATTTGGGAATTAACTGTCCACTTGGAAGAACTGGAGAAAGAACAGCAAATTAACCCCAAAGCAAGCAAAAGGAAAGAAAAAACAAAGATTAGAGCAGAAATAAATGAAATTGAGAACATGAAAGCAATTGAGAAAATCAATAAAACCAGAAGTTGGTTCTATGAGAAAATCAACACGATTGATGGCCCTTAGCAAGATTGACAAAAAAGAAGGAGAGAGGATGCAAATAAATAAGATCAGAAAGGGAAGAGGAGACATAACCACTGACCTCACAGAAATAAAGGAGGTAATAACAGGATTCTATGAACAACTTTATGCTAATAAATACAACAATGTAGATGAAATGGACAAGTTCCTAGAAAGGAATGAACAACCAACTTTGACTCAAGAAGAAACAGATGACCTCAACAAACCAATCACAAGTAAAGAAACTGATTCACCATTCAAAAGCTTCCCAAAAAGAAAAGTCCAGGACCAGACAGCTTCACATGTGAATTCTACCAAACATTCCAGAAAGAATTAGTACCAACTCTGCTCAAACTCTTCAAAAAAATTGAAGTGGAGGGAAAGCTACCTTATTCATTCTATGAAGCCAACATCACCCTCATACCAAAACCAGGCAAAGATATTACAAAAAAAGAAAACTACAGACCAATCTCTCTAATGAATGTAGATGCAAAAATCCTCAACAAAATTCTAGCAAATCGAATCCAGCAACACATTAAAAGAATTATACATCATGACCAATTAGGATTCATCCCAGGTATGCAAGGATGGTTCAATATAAGAAAATCAATGAATTCAATACACCATATCAACAAATCAAAGCAGAAAAATCACATGATCATCTCAATTGA
Source organism: Tamandua tetradactyla (assembly GCF_023851605.1). Classification (NCBI taxonomy): domain Eukaryota; kingdom Metazoa; phylum Chordata; class Mammalia; order Pilosa; family Myrmecophagidae; genus Tamandua; species Tamandua tetradactyla. The sequence continues at coordinate 26,798,166 of NC_135348.1, read as the reverse complement.
TGCAGAGAAGGCATTTGACAAGATTCAACATCCTTTCCTGTTGAAAACACTTCAAAGGATAAGATAACAAGGGAACTTCCTTAAAATGATAGAGGGAATATATGAAAAACCCACAGCTAATATCATCCTCAATGGGGAAAAATTGAAAACTTTCCCCCTAAGATCAGGAACAAGACAAGGATGTCCATTATCACCACTATTATTCAACATCGTGTTGGAGGTTCTAACCAGAGCAATTAGACAAGAAAAAGAAATACAAGGCATCAAAATTGGAAAGGAAGAAGTAAAACTATCACTGTTTGCAGACAATATGATACTATACGTCGAAAACCCGGAAAAATTCACAACAAAACTACTAGAGCTAATAAATGAGTAGCAAAGTAGCAGGTTACAAGATCAGCATTCAAAAATCTGTAGTATTTCTATACACTAGCAATGAACAAGCTGAGGGGGAAATAAAGAAATGAATTCCATTTACAATTGCAACTAAAAGAATAAAATACTTAGGAATAAATTTAACTCAAGAGACAAAAGACCTATACAAAGAAAACTACAAAAAACTGTTAAAAGAAATCACAGAAGACCTAAATAGATGGAAGGGCATACCGTGTTCATGGATTGGAAGACTAAATATAGTTAAGATGTCAATCCTACCTAAATTGATTTACAGATTCAATGCAATATCAATCAAAATCCCAACAACTTATTTTTCAGAAATAAAAAAACCAATAAGCAAATTTATCTGGAAGGGCAGGGTGCCCCGAATTGCTAAAAGTATCTTGAGGAAAAAAAACAAAGCTGGAGGTCTCATGCTGCCAGACTTTAAGGCATATTATGAAGCTACAGTGGTCAAAACAGCATGGTATTGGCATAAAGATAGATATATTGACCAATGGAATCGAATAGAGTGCTCAGATATAGACCCTCTCATCTATGGACATTTGATCTTTGATAAGGCAGTCAAGCCAACTCACCTGGGACAGGACAGTTTCTTCAATAAATGGTGCCTAGAGAACTGGATATCCATATGCAAAAGAATGAAAGAGGACCCATATCTCACACCCTATACAAAAGTTAACTCAAAATGGATCAAAGATCTAAACATTAGGTCTAAGACCATAAAACAGTTAGAGGAAAAGGTGGGGATATATCTTATGAATCTTACAATTGGAGCCGGTTTTATGGACCTTAAACTTAAAGCAAGAGCACTGAAGAAAGAAATAAATAAATGGGAGCTCCTCAAAATTAAACACTTTTGTACATCAAAGAAGTTCATCAAGAAAGTAGAAAGACAGCCTACCCAATGGGAGACAATATTTGGAAACGACATATCAGATAAAGGTCTAGTATCCAGAATTTATAAAGAGATTGTTCAACTCAACAACAAAAAGACAGCCAACCCAATTACAAAATGGGAAAAAGACTTGAACAGACACCTCTCAGAAGAGGAAATACAAATGGCCAAAAGGCACATGAAGAGATGCTCAATGTCCCTGCCATTAGAGAAATGCAAATCAAAACCACAATGAGATATCATCTCACACCCACCAGAATGGCCATTATCAACAAAACAGAAAATGACAAGTGCTCGAGAGGATGTGGAGAAAGAGGCACACTTGTCCACTGTTGGTGGGAATGTCAAATGGTGCAACCACTGTGGAAGGCAGTTTGGCAGTTCCTCAAAAAGCTGAATATAGAATTGCCATACGACCCAGCAATACCATTGCTAGGTATCTACTCAAAGGACTTAAGGGCAAAGACACAAACGGACATTTGCACACCAATGTTTATAGCAGCATTATTTACAATTGCAAAGAGATGGAAACAGCCAAAATGTCCATCAACAGACGAGTGGCTAAACAAACTGTGGTATATACATACGATGGAATATTGCGCAGCTTTAAGACAGAATAAACTTATGAATCATGTAATAACATGGATGGACCTAGAGAACATTATGCTGAGTGAGACTAGCCAAAAATTAAAGGACAAATACTGTATGGTCCCACTGACGTGAACCGACATTAGAGAATAAACTTGGAATATGTCATTGGTAACAGAGTCCATCAGGAGTTAGAAATAGGGTAAGATAATGGGTAATTGGAGCTGAAGGGATACAGACCGTGCAACAGGACTGGATACAAAAACTCAGAAATGGACAGCACAATACTACCTAATTGTAATGTAATTATGTTAAAACACTGAATGAAGCTGCATCTGAGCTGTAGTTTTTTTATATATTTTTTGTATTTTTTAATTTTATTTTTTTCTCTATATTATCATTTTATTTCTTTTTCTGTTGTCTTGCTATTTCTTATTCTAAATTGATGCAAATGTATTAAGAAATGATGATCATACATCTATGTGATGATATTAAGAATTACTGATTGCATATGTAGAATGTAATGATTTCTAAATGTTGTGTTAGTTAATTTTTTTTAATTAATAAAATAAAAAAGAGGCCATTTTCAGGAAAAGGATGCCCTAGCTTAATCAAAAGAGGAGAGAATTTTTTCTAATTGCGTGGTCTTCATGGAAGGAGAAGAAAAAAGTACATGAGAAACTGAGTTCGGTGACCATTTAGAATGACTGATCTGCTGCTCACATAGTGGCTTCTGGCAGGCTCTACAGCTATCAACTGGTCATCCAACTTGAAGCCCTTTTGTCAGAGCTACACAGGCTTCTGGACCCTGGGGAGCTATTGTCAGGACCGCTATGTGGCTCTATGCCCATGAACTCTGAGCTTGGTCTGATTTGGTCCAACAGCAGGTTGCTTAGACAAGGCACTGGCAGGTGGAGAAGGTTACATCATACCCACTTGAACGTGCACCCTGCTGCCCTGTGGCCTTGGCGATTGAACCCAACACGTTTTGGATCACCCCGGGTTCCTTGGATCTCAGGTTTTGTCAGTCTGGAGCCTGTCAAAGAACTGCAAATGCTGTACACTTACTGATGACATGCTCCACAGTGCTGAGATAGTATTTGATTTAATCTGCCTGTTGTCTGCAGGAGGATAGGGTATCTGCCTTATCAGACATGCCCCTTCCTCTGTAAAAGATGGTCGGGATGCAGGACTGGCTGTCACCCAACAGTATATGGCAGTGGGATGCTGAATGATGTTAACCACCAATCTTTTTGTATGATGATACACTTCTTTTAGCAAAAGGATGTTCATCAAACAGGCCAGGTAAGAAATAGCCTATCTCAGGGCTATTGTACATTTGAAAAATGGTGCCACATTTCTATGACCAAATCAACAGTCAATCAAGGGCCAATATTTGAGCTGTGTGTGTTTCTGTTTTCTTTTTAAAATCATTCTAGTGGTAAATGCGATGAATTGCAAACAGAAAACATAGCAGAATATATTTGCATGAGTCAATGAACCACAATTGTTTCAACATAGCAGTGACAGTGCACACTGTTCCAACATCTTACCTGATTCATACATTTCATTTGAATGCCAAAATGCCACTAATTCTGGAATGCTCAAACTGTACTGTAGTAATTATGTGCCACCTTTTCAAAGACTAAATATCAAAATGGTGATCAGGTTCATGGTTATGCCATGGTTCCAAATGAATTCTAATTAGCTGCACTGAAGAAAATTGCTTTTCTTTTCTTTGCCTACAATGTAATGCATTTTTCACAATATGACTAAATTAATAATCTTAAACAGCAGGCTTTTTATAAGTAATAAGCTAAGACAATGTAGTATCTCAACAGAATAGAGAGAATGTTGATTAGTTTCAGAGAGCAGTAAACCAAATTACAAGAGTAATTTACTTCTACCCAAAGAAGTTCTTTTTGAAAGAATTCAGTTTTAATGGGGGGGGGGTTAATGCAAGATAGTTAAAAAGGTCAACAGGATGAAACAGACTTATGACTTTAAATCTACAGTACTTGGACTCTAATAAAGCAGCATTTCTTCTCTAGGCAAAGCCCCGAGAGAGTGGCATTTGCCTTTTCTGTGTGGGTTTCATGTTTGCAAGATGCTAATTCTTTCCCTTAAACACTTGGTCTAGAATTCAGACAGTTCCCACCAAGTGAGCATTAGGATTGGTCATGATTAATGAGACCAATTCCCTAATATTATCACCCATATACAGGCAATCATTCAAGAAACCTGTGCTGGTTACCTGCATACAGCAACTAGGTGCATAAAGCAACTTCACTCAGGAACCTCATAGTCTAGCAGGAAAGATAACCACGTAAAGCATCAACCACAATAAAATGGAATGAGTTTCACATAATGAATGTATTTATAAAAGGAAGGAAGACCAACAAAGTAATGATAGAGTATGTAGTATTATCTATAGAAATTACCCATTAAAACGTCAAGGAGCATATGACCTAATCACTTCAAATTATGCACACACATTCTTCAGAGCTAAAAAGTAAAGGTATGCAAACATGTAGGGGATAAAATTCATTCTAGAGGAAACTTCAATTGCTATAACAAAATAACTGCTTTAACCAGTGACTCTTTTTCCTTATTCCGACTTAAGGAGAAAGCTTGAGCTTTTTTCTTATAGTTTTCTCATTGTCCAAAAGGTCACAACCTGACATATCTAGCTGATTATTTGTCATTTACTTTTTCCTTCATTGGGAGCAATCTTTACATCTTAACATCCCTCTTCCTACTTTTTAAGTTCTTCTAGAAGAAGCTGTGTTTACAAAGAGAGACAGGTTGATACTTAACTACATACATACATCAGAACAGCTAAGGTTTACCATCAACCTAAGGTTTCCTTCTAGTAACACTCAGGACCCCTTGAGGCAGTGGGTCTACCAGGTGAACTCCAAGAAAAAACCATGTAGGCAGCACAATGTTCAGTGACTTCTTTCAGACTGATTTCATTTTGTGTTTTATAGCAGCTGATTTTAAAGGACATTTCTGTTCCATTATCTATGAAAGTCCCCAAGCAAAGTTCAGAAGTGAAGTTCCTCATAACAGTCAAGAGAAACACTTGCATATGGGGAATAAGCATCCACGTCTCTTAGGAAACACTGGAAGGATGATAGAAGACCTCAGGAATAATGACTGGCTTCCTGCTCCATTCCCACTGTCCCTAAAAGGAAGCCAAAAAGTCAAAGGGCACAAAGTACCACTTGTTCCCTAGTTCTCTATTCTCAGTGTCTGAAAAGGGCCTATCAGGAGGCACTTTATCAGGAATTAAGTTCAATTTAGAGAATGGCTGAGTCCCTGAGCACAGGCACAAGAATAGTTCTCATGTGCAAGAACATAGAGTCATGTTTTTATCTCTCAAACTAAACCTTGCCCTAAGCATAAGGTGAATGAGGTATATATAATAAAAAGTTATCACTTCATTCCTTAAGTGAGCAGTACACCTGAAAATGTGGAGGATACATATTATATCATTCATTCATATTTTCAGCCAGTTTTCATGATACAAGGAGACGGAAACTTTGCCCTAATGGGTCTTATATCCTCATAGAGTAGATAGACAACAATCGAGTAAACTAATGAATGATATATTATAGCAATTTCAAGTATAATAAGTATAATGAAGGAGAATAAGTCAAAATAAAGGAAGCGAGAACAAAGGAACAGATGAAATATTTTAAATATGGTCAAGGAAAGACTCTGATAAAGGTGGCAATGGAGCAGATTCCGGAATGATGTGAAAGAGTAAACCCTGCAGATGTCTGGAGGTGTGCTGGTTTGAAGCTCTATGTACCCAGAAAAGTGTGTTCTTTAGAATAACCCACTCCTGTGGGTGTGGACACATTGTAAGTAGCATCTTTTGGCGAGACTACTTAAATGAGGGTGTGACCTTCATTCAGGGTGGATTTTAACGCTCTTACCAGAGTCCTTTATAAGAGAATGAAATTCAGACAAAAAGAAAGCAAGCCAAGGAAGCAAGAAGTTGAAATCAATGAAACCGGGAAGAGAAGAGAGAGAGAACAGAAAACACTGCATGGGTCTTGCCATGTGACTGAGGAGCCAAGGATCACTGACAGCTGGTCATCTGGAAGAAAGTATTGCCTTGATGATCCCTTGATTTTGGACATTTTTTCTCAGTCTCAAAACTGTGAGCTTGTAATAAATCCCCATTGTTAAAAGCCAGTCCATTTTATGGTATCTGCTTTGAGCTGCTTAACAAACTGAAACAGGGAAGCATGCAAAAATTGAGGATGGTAACTGATTACAATCCCTGGCCATTTGGGCTATAAAAACCCATGATTCTATAATGCCACCTAATCTCACTTTGCAGGAAGATAGTGCTCTGATATTATGGTGGCATAAGAGCATGATGCATTTTTAAACAATAATAATAATTTGGTTAAATATGAGAGAAACAGATAAATGGCAACTATATATTCTTGGTTGTGGGTCATTTTTATCTATTTCAGGTGCATTAAGAGATGTTTAAGTGATGGTTTTCTGTGTGTGTAAAGAATACCTCTACCAAAAACATCTGGGGCAAAAGGGTTCCAAAGGCCCCAATGTGGGAGTGAGCCTGCAGTGACTGAGGACCTGTAAGGAGACAGGAGAGGCTAGGAAGGAGTGAGGGGAAGGAATAGTAGGAAACGAGATTGGATAGAAGGAGGAGCCAAATCATAGGGGGCCTGGGGACCATGGCAAAACTTTTAATTTGGTTCCAAATATGACAGGAGTCCCTGAAATATCTGAACAGGGAAATGAGATCCTTCGTGATTTATATTTTTAAAAGTTCATCCTGCCTGCTGTATGGGAACACAAAGCAGGCAAGAAAGGAGGTTGGACCTCAGCTGGAGCTGACAGCAGCAGTCCAGGAGTGTGGCAATGATGGCTTGGACTAAGTTGAGGATATTAAAGACAGTAAGATGTGGTCAGATTCAGAATATTACCTTTAACAATAACAATTACAGTTAACATTTATTAAATGCTCAGAGTGGCCCCTTTCCTGTATTATTTATTATAAGGTCACAATAGCTCTGACGTATAATACATGATGCTAATTTTGCAGGTGAGGATATGAAGCCTTACATAGGTCAAACACTTGCTTCCTGAGTTTCCAGACCCACTCAGCCCAGCAAGACTCCGAATTCTTGGCTGTTCCCTTTTTACTGCTGCCCACATTCTAGAAGGGTAGAATCTCATCCTCACCAATTGAGTGACTTCAGACTTCCCTATGCAATCCTATGTTGCTTTAGGTTTAGGATTTTAGGTTCATCAGTCTTGTAGTTGTCACCCATGACTGAACATGAGTATCATCTGGGGAGTCCCTCACCCAGGCCGATTAAATTAGAATCTCTGCAGGTGAGATTTGGGCATCAGTAATTTTAAAGCTCCCAAGGTGATTCCAAGGTGCATCCAGGGAGGAGCATCACCGATATAAGCCAAGTACCCCTCCAGGAGCCTCCTGCTCACCATTTTAGGATGAAAGAAAGTGAGACCCAGAAGAGGAAAGTGACTTGTCTATGGTAAAGCCAACTTCAGGTACTATCACACCTGAAAGCTGAACTTCCCAACTCCTGGTTCAATTTGTATTCCACATTCTCACGACACTGAGGAGTGCCTGGGAACAGGTAGGCAAGGGTTTCACCAATGGTATTCCCAAAGATTCCATCACCCAGGAGTCATTTCTTCTGATTCGCCACCTGCTGTGCCTTACCCTTCTGCCAAACTAGCCTAGCTGGGAGCAAAGTGATGCTGAAAAGCTGTGACAGCACAGCTACAGCAAAACCAGAGCAGCAATCTAATAACTAGCAGATGTTCTTTCTCATCCAAAGGAGGGTTACACTCGTGCAGTGAGTGTACATCTGAAGACTTCATTACACAGGCTCTAAAAAGACTGCTATACAGCTACACATGAAAATATGAATAGCTTTGGTTAACCAATCCTATATTCAGAAACTTGCCCTAGGAAAGGAATCATACATCTGCACACATTTTTAGCAACATAAAGATGTTTACTTCAGCTTTGTTTATATAGGGAAAAAAATGAACCATCATAGAAACATCCATGGAAACAAGAAGGAAATTTTGAAATGTGCCATTCATGTTTAAAAGCTAAAAACATATATGCAACTTATTTCCAATTTGGTAAAAAGTAAACATAATAAAAATTACCAGAAAATTTTAAGTGTCAGAGTGAGTGAATTCTGGATGGTTTTTACTATCTCACTCACTTTTTAAAAATGTTTTGTATTTTCAAAATCCTCTGTAAGGCACATGCATTTCATTTCAGAAAGAAGTAATAAAAATATTTTTAAGAGCTGCAGGACAATAAAACACAGACACAGAATTATTTTTGATTGCAAATTTTGCTTTTATCCGATGCCCTTCTACTTGTTACCAGGATGTATTTTTCCTCTTAGACCAAAGACATAATTCCCACAATCACTTCCTGCCACATTTGACAAGACAAATAAACATTTGTAGTGGGAGTCACAAATTAGAATGTCTCTGACTTCAGTTATATGAGACAAAACCTAAGAAAAAATTTTAAAATTGTCATAGCATTATATTTTTTCCATGACATTAGGAACTAATGTATTCATCCATCTTTCCCGTCTCCAGGTTATTTCACAGATCCTTAACAATATTTACTGAGCATATTCCATGTGCCAGGGACTTGTTCTAGGCTTTGAGTACTGAACCGTGAACAAAAAAAGTTTAAAATTTCTGCTCTCCTGGAGTTGACATTCAAGCGGGAGGAGACAGACAATAAACAAGTTATCAATAAATAAAATGAAGCAGGGAGGGGGTAGGATGTGTCTGGGATGGGGTGTGGGGAAAGGATGCTACTATTTTTAACTGGAATAGTCAGGGTGTCTTCCTAATGAGGTCACACCACAGAAGAGACCTGAAAGCGGCGGCCTGCCTTGTGAGTAATCTGGGAGGAAAAATATCCCAACTACCTTTCTGGTACATTAACATCTTTGCTCGTCTACTATTCTTTGGGTCATATGGAATTACATTTCTGCTGTGAGTTAAGTCAGTTCATAGCTGCGGAAAGGACAGATGAAAAAAGCAGGGACAGAGAAAAAGAGAGGCCTCAAACAAATTTAAGGGGGGAAAAATGGCATATTCTCACTGAGAATACCTCCAAAAATCTCAAATCTTCACCTTTTCAATAGTGTTCAAGAAAACTGTGAGAAGAGAAAACCATTCATGATAGGGGGACACTGGGCTGAATTAGTTAAGAAATAAAACGTTTCCTGGATACCCTTTTATCTAATGGATGTACTCATTATACATCTCTGCCTGGACATGAATGCTCCATGCATTCTAATACAAAACAATTTCTAAAATTTGTTTTAAAAAAATCTCTATTATTATTAAATATATGCTTATACATTGGACACGAAAAAGCCTAATAATCCAATGCATAAACTTAAGTTTTATGAAAGAACTGCTTATTTCTACTGAAATTATTTTTTTAAATATTACTACAGATTATAGAACAGAAAAAGTAAAAAGAAAGAAGTAAATTTTCCTCTTTTATTTAGGAAAACTAAGCACTAGGTGTAACCACAAATATTAATAGTTGAGCTTCAATATATAAAGCATGTCTAGCTACTATAAATCAAACCACCAAATAATTAATCCTTCAAAGTTAAAATAAAAGTAAAGTTCTATTACCACTATGAATAAGGTTTCCATTTATTAGTACCACCAGAATTATGGCTTAATAGAAAAACAAGTACACAGCCCAATACCTTCTTTCTCTGGGTTTTACATTACCAACAAAACCCTAAAGAGCAGGAATAATCTGAATAAGATTTGAAATTCATTTTAAGTCAAATGCAGCATTTCTCCATTTACATAATCAAATCACCCAGAACTTTAGCATCACTTCAGTCACCAGGTCTGATGGTATGTATCTAGGATATAATGAAGATGAAGTGTCTCTCCCAGGAGACAAAATACAAAATTCCTTATATATCCAGCTTCATTTCCAGAAATGCAACAATAATGGTTGAGCTCTTGCTTTTCAAAACTTGAGACTGGTTTCTAAACAAATTCACTTTCCATCAGAATCAGAATCGCTCCTTTCTGAAAAACTAGAAGAACTAGCTATTAAGTTCCTAGTTCTTTCGGGACCTTTCCAGATTTCTTGGTCATAAAATGCCCTCCTTTTGAGAAACAAGGGGATTTTTAAGAAGAGAAGGATCAGGAGAGATACAGAAGAAGATTTAACTAAAGGTTAGAAATATATATTTCTATGGGCTAAAATCTGTAAATCAGGCACATACTTTCTTTGAAATGCCCAGGCCATATTAAGTTACACTGCCTAGAATGTTGTTCAACAGTTTTGCTGAATTATGACTTTTAATAACAGAGTTCTGGAGAAATGACTCCACTGACCACACATTTCTCTGGAATTTCTTGCTGTAGGATATTAGTCTGAGATGGGTGATGAGATACAATGTAATGCCCCCTCGCCAAAAAAAAAAAGAGTGGGGAGAGGGAAGATTGATTTTTTTTGAGTGGGAGGTTAAAACCAAGCATAAATGATGGCTTTTCTGTATGTGTCTGAAGAGAAAAATGAAGTGGAAACTGAGGCTCTTAAGAAATACCTAAATGATGGAGCATGGTGGGTTCTCAGGCTTGGGAAGGTCTTCAGTGCATCAGCCCCATGCATGGATCCTGCATTCTACAACATTCTACCACATTCTCATTCTGTCTCAATCGGAAGAAAACATGTTCCATTCCTAAACACATCTCTCATTATGAATTTCTCCCCTTTACCGAACCACATCTGTTTTCTATAACTTCTATTTACTAGCCCTAGTTGGATTCCTTTATTAAAGCTGAGGTCCCAAATACATTGTCCTGGAAGTTGAGGCGGGGAACATAATTGAGTGGAGCAGACCAAGGGCCAAACCATAAAAAAGTAGTGGGCATGTGCCAAATGGAAGGCACACTGCTCAGCTAAATAGCCAGCCGCTGCTCTGCTCTGCCGCTTGTTGTCACACAGGAATGCAGTCCCTCCGTCCCTGGAGTTTCTGATTGCAAAACCAGAAATGTGGATTTTAGTAGAAATAACCTGATTTTTTCAAACATAAGGATTATATTTTAGAATTTAAAATTTAAATAGAACTTGGAGATCAACTAATCCAAGCCTTTCATTTTATAAATGAGAAGACAGAAGCACAAGAAAGACAAAATAAATGGCCCCAAATCAAACACAGGATCCGTGGCAAGGTGTGGAGGAGAAGCCTAGCATAAGGTCACATGCCTCCCATTACAGAGATGCGGCTCTGTAGGTCAATAAAGCATCTGGCCAATAGACTTGTTAAAGAATTTTGAAATAGGAATCTGCCTTCTATGGATTCCTGTGTCCCTCATTAAGTAATCATTGTCCACGTCTAACTTTTACAGTGAGCCTTCAAGCTGAGAGAGTGTATGGAGCAGCGTGTACAAACACAGATTCCCGAGATAGACTGCCCACGTCCGCAAGCCCAGATAGAACACTCACATCTGTGTGACTTCGGCCAAGTCTCTTGACCTGACTATGAAATGAGGATATTAATGGTACCTATTTCATACAATTGACGTGAAAATTAAATGACACACAAAGTACTTAAAGCATGCCTGCCACAAAATAAGTGTTGCACTGCCAATATCATCACTACCCCAAAGAAGGCTGAAATATGCTGACAGAGAGCTAACTTAAACGTATCATTAAAAGGAAAATGAAAAACAAAACTGCACATCAATATTCTAGAGGAATATAATGAGTCCTGCAAAAAATATTAATTTAAATTAAAGCAGCTAGTTCCTTTACAGAGGTTGGAGAGAAAGTAGCTTAAGCCATTAAAGTAATGGTGATAAAAGTAGCACGAATTCATGAATTAGTATCTACCTCCATAGGAAAGCACCTTTTTCTCCTCCAATCTTGGAGAAATTTTAAAATTCATGGAATATACTCCCTGCTGGGATTCTTATTTCCAGGGGCCCAACTTGTTCTCTAAATATTTACTACTGACACTCTCTTCTCTTCCTGCCTCTCTAAGTTACTGTTAGAGACACAGGCTCTCAGAAGTCCTTCCAGACTCCTAGATGTTTGATCCCATCAGTTCCCTTTAACTAGCTACTAGCAAAAAATAAACAAGAAGACAGCAAACACACTCTTTTAAAAGAGAGAGAAAATGAAGATGTATCACTCTTCAGCATAAAATTCAGTCAAAAACAGCCTGCATACACTTATAAATACACCATGCCAGAAGAAAGTACAAATGCAATGGAGAATCCTAAAATGTTCACCAACCATCAGAGGGAACTGAAACACCAGGTCTCAAATCACTGAGGCCACAAACAGAAACCGGCATGACTGCTCTGGCCTCTAAATCATGAAAGGGTAAAGACAGGTTCTTTCCCAAGACAGTCAAGGCCTCAGCGAGCTCAGAGAGCATGACGGTCCAGTTTGCCACTCCTGTTTGCACCTATGTATCACTGAGTTCAATCCTTATACATAAGAGTTGACATTTAATGAGTTTTATGTGCCAGCTACAGATGTGAGTACTGTAATTATGTATCAACTTATTTAATTCACATAACAACCAATCAAGGTAGATACTACTATTCCCCAAAAGGAAACTGAGGCCCTGATAGGGTGAATAACTTCCTTAAAGCTACAAGGCGAGAAAGTAGCAGAGCCAGGATGCAAACCCAGGCAGCTGGCACTGAAGGCTGCACTCCTAATTAACCACTTCCCTAAAGTGCTTGTAGAAATTTCTGATATCATCACTTTCCTCAGAATACTCTGTAGGAAGGTCTACAGACATCCGAGCAGGCCTCAGGAGAGATGTGGGGGCTCACTGCCTTTACCTGCACCTGAGAGCTCACCTCTGGGCTCTCACCAGGTAGAGGATGCATTGCCTTCTTCTCTGGTTTCCCTGTTACTCTTCCACAAGGCAAACTCTGGCAGATGCTCTTTAAAGTACCCAGGACATCTTTAGGTCTTTTTATAGGGAAAATATAAATCTTTGGTCATAGACTTTTGTCCCCACCCCCACAACTTCAGAAGAGATGACTCTATTTCCTCTGTTAATCTATCCTTTATCTCTCTTTTCTCCTTCCCTAAGGCAAAAAGGTATCTGAGCTGAAAGTCTGGGAAAGACCAAACAATGGCTGGCATGAGAGGGAAATGGAGCAAAATGGAAAGTAGGAAAACAATTGAATACATTAAAAAGTAATCATAGTAATCAGGGAAATAAAATCAGAACCAAAATTAAGATACCACTTTGTACCTACTGGGCTGGCTAAAATTTAAAAAGACAGATAATAACAAGTGTTGGCACAAATGTAGAGAAATTGGAGACTGCATATACTGCTAGCTGGAAGGAATGTAAAATGGCCTAGCTGTTTTGGAAACAGTCTGGCAGTTCCTCAAAAGGTTAGCGTTACCATGTGATCCAGCAACTTCACTCCTAGATATAGATAGTTAAGAGAAATATCCATACAAAAATTTGTACATGAATACTTAGAGCAGCAATATTCATAGTAATCAAAAAGTGGAAACAACCCAAATGTCCACCAACTGATGAATGGATTAATAAAATGTGGTATATCCATACAATGGAATATTATTTGGCAGCAAAAAGGAATTAAGTACTAATACATGCTATATGTCTGACCTTGAAAGCATTATGCTAAGTGAAAGAAGCCAGACATAAAAGGTCACATAAGCTATGACTCCAGGGTAGGCAAATCCATAGAGACAATAAGTAGATTAGTAGATGCCTAGTACTGGGGATTGGGGAAAATGGGGAATAATTGCTAATTGGTACAGGGTTTCTTTTTGGATGATGAAAATATTCTGGAATTAATGGTGATGGCTGCACAATTCTGTCAATATACTAAAAAACAATGAACTGTAAACTTTAAAATAGCATACTGTATGGTTTGTGAATTATATCTCAATAAACCTGAAATATTTTTAAAAAGATAAAACATAACTGGTTACAAAGTACAACTACTAGTCTATTGTGAGAAGTATCTGAAGAAACATAATTGCAGCAGTTATGTAATTTTGAGTAAGTTAAAGCTCAAACTTGTAGTTTGAGTAAGTTAAAGCTCAAAATCTTTAAGCAGAGAAAGAAATAAGTGAGAAAGAAAACAGTAAATGGAAAGGGGAAGGGGAATTACCTCTATTTAAGGTAATTTTAAGATATTGCGTGTGTTGTGTTCACATCATCTGAAAGGTAAAGATATTACATGATGGTTGGTTTGCATGGCTCTAAGTCATATCATCTCCTCTTCTGAATGCCATTAGTTCCCATTTAAAATGTACTGTTTCCTAAAGCGAATTTAGAGTTTGACTCAAATTTAATCAGATAAAGGCTTCAAGTTCTGGAACTAAGTGTAAGACATTGACAGAGAGAGCAGTGCTGGCACTGTTTGAGATTTGGGCAGAAGAATTTCAGAGTAAAGTGAAAGGCTGTATATTCTTATAATGTGATTGTAACAGAAGGCAATGCGTCTAAATAGAGTGAACTGAATCTCCATTGTGGCAATATGTCAGATTAAATATAGAGTTTCATAACTATTAGGAGATACAGCATTAACACATTTTTGTGAAACAGTAGTAAAGGGTTTCCTTTATATTTTTTGGCCTTTAACTTTCACTAAATCCTTTACTCTCACTATGTCCTAATCAAACATTATTTGTATGGGGCATCAGTTTACTTCTTTCTTTTAAATCTGGCAAGCCATTAATTGATCCAGTGTGTTGGCAGGTCTAGAGAACCTTTTTGGACAGGAAAAAATGATGCCTGCGTGTTGAAAGAAGCTGAGTTTAAATTTTCATGCATATGCACAAAAAAGTGCTTAAAGAATCCTGCAAAGCCTGTTAACAATTTTCTTGGAGTTAAAAGAACCAAAAATTAAAACAAACAAAAAGAAGAAAAAACAAAAAAACAAAAGTAAAACCTCCTTCACCTCCTTGCCAAAAAGAGTTTTAGAAATTAAACATTTATTTAAAGGAACTTCACATGACTCAAATGCTCTTTCAGGATGCTTAAAATCCTTAAATAGCACAACATTTAAGTAGTGTTCTTATGACTCAGGGTCAATATACAGCGTTCTGGTCAAGAAATAAATTAAAAGTCCCTAAAGTGCTATATTGCAGCTGTTTTAAGAAGTTAACTGGCTCTCCTTCAATTTATTAACTAATTCACTGCATTTTTCTGGCTTGTGTGTTTCCAGTTCTGAAAATCTCCCCAGCCTTACCAACCTGTTTGTGTCAAGTTTAACAAATTTCCCAACTAAACCAGCTGGTGTCAATTACAGGCTATAAACCAACTGTATATTTCACAAATAGGTGACATGAACTCTGAATTTAAACCTGTTCTTGAATAGAACACCACTTTCAAAAACATTCTTTTGTTTTACTGTAGTCAAAACGTGGTGTTCCATTTGAACAGCATAATTACTTATTAAAATTTGACTTAAAGAAAACTATATTTTTCATTAGGTGACTCCAGTGAGAAAATGCCCCTGTCATTTCTATTCCCTCCTTCCTCCAATTTGAGTAAGACACCCCCCCACACACACCGGTCTTTTCTGCCATGCATGCATCGCTCATTTCAGCACTCTTCCTAGCCCTGTCACCCTGCTATACTTAACAAAGGTTGTTCTTTTTACCCTGAAATGGGCTCATTCTTGCTGGAAAATTGGGGGGGGGGCATATTTAACTTTCCCATTAAGCAAAGCATAATGCAATACTGGAAAAGTGGACAAAACTTTGTGGCCTGTATGCTCTTCTTGGCTTCTTGAGGATTAGGATTATTATTTACCGTCGAGCCTGCCTGTCAGTTTCCCCGGATGACACACTGGCAGGGCATACTTTTTACATTATTTATGACGCGAAGTCCAAGCAGGGAGGGACCGAACCTCCCAGAAAGGGCTGAAACCTGACTTGAAGGAGCAAGTGCGCAGTGCTGAGCTACCAGAAGGTAATTTTACTCCCCTCTTGATACACACACGCCTGCAACACCCGAGCACAGACCTGAGTTATCAGATCTACGGGTTCCAAACAGGTGCGCGGCGGGTCACTAACCCAGGACAACATCCAAGCCCCACCTCCCGGGTCCTGCTGGAAAAGTTAGCCCACGTCAGCGAGGCTGGCCCGACTTGCGCTGCACCCAGCGGGACTCGACCTCCGGCACCCCTCCCGACACAGTCAGTCCTCTCCTCTCCATCGACCACCCCCCGCCCCCGGCAGGGTCCGCCGAGCCAAACCGAACGGGTCCAGGGGGGCGAAACGCGTCTCCCGCGCAGGGTGGGCTTTCCGGAAAGCGGCCGAGAGGCGGGCGCCAGCTTCTCCCCGGCTCCGGCAGCCCCTCGAGCTCCCCGCCCCGCGCCCGCCCCGCGCCCGCCGGGGCCACTCACCTGCGTGGGACATGGTGATGGTCTCGTTGGTGTTGGCGCCCACGTTGAAGATGACCACGGCGGAGGCGTTCTGCAGGAACGCGTTCCGGATCTTATCCCTGTACGTGCAGTTGCCCTTGGGGATGAGGGCGATCCAGTGCTTGCCGGGGGCCGGGGCGGCGAACTTGGTGTTGGGGTCGCAGGCCAGGCGGTCGTGGGCCGAGCTGGCCATGACCACCTCCCCGCGGGCGTCCTGCTTGGGCGAGTGCTCCCCGTAGCGCCCGCACTCGGTCTTCTCCGTGTGCAGCTCCGCGCCGTCCCCGCCGCCCGCCGCCCCGGTCCCGGGGTCGGGCGCCGGCTCGGCGTAGGTGATGTTCACGAAGGCGGTGTACCATTCCTCCTTCTCGGCCACGGTGAAGTCCAGGCAGAGCAGATGCACGAAACAAAAGGAGAGCAGCCATGTTGAGAGAGCCAGACTGCGGCACGCTTGGATGAGAGACATTGCCATCTTTATCCGCCGGGGTCCCCTCCCCGCCGCCCCCCGCGCGCTCCTCCCGACCCGTCCCTCCTCCCACCCCCGGCCAACCCGGGCCGGCCGCTTCTCCTCGTCGTCGTCTTCCTCCTCCTCCTCCTCCTCCTCCTCACTGCTGGGCCCGAGGGGTCCCGGCCGGGACGCGCAGCAGCCGCGGGGAGCGGATCCCGAACAAGCCGACTGCGCCGGTCCCTTCCCGGCTCAGCCCGAGCGCGGCGGCTGCATCCCGCTTTTCGGAAGCCGGGGGCCGCGGGAGGACGGGGCGCTCGCGGCCGGCTGAGGGGTCCGGCTGGCGGTCGTCCTGCTCCTTCGCCCGGCTTCTCCTTCTCGCATAGGGTGGCAGGGGGCCCAGGAGCGTGCGGGGTGGCAGCTCTACGCCTTCCAGTCCCAGCGGGGGCGGGCGCGGCCGCTCGCAGCCTGGGGTGCTGCCGAAGGTGTCCCGGCCACCGCCACCGAGCGCGGGGGAAGGAGGCAGCGGACAGGCGGTGGGACCGCGGCCGCGGTGGCGGGTTGGCTGCGCCTGCGGGCGCTGCGCTCCTCTCCTCGCCGGGGCTGCGTCAGGGGCACTCTGTGGCAGCGGGAGGGGCAGGCCCGGTGTAACGGGAGCGAGCGGGCAGAGAGGAGGTGCGTGGTCTGTGTGTGTGTCTGTATGTTTGTGTGTGTGTACACTGTGTGCGTGCGAGGAGGAGCTTAGGGTGATGTCAAAGCTTCTGGGCTCCACTTGCCTCGCTCCCTCGGTCTCTCTTTATAAGCAGCAGCGACCCCTGCCGGGTCTCAGCTTCAACCCCAGTCTGCGATTCGGTCCCTATAGGGACAGAAAGGGAAGCGACTTCTTGACCTATGAGACCAGGAACAACTTCCTGCTTCTTCGATTCAGCGAAGTAACTGTGCCTCTCGTAAACAACCCTACCCGTACTTTGGCATCCCATTTGCTGGAGGAATTGCAATGAACTTCCTAATTACCCGTCCTAGGACCAGGGTGTAAGTCTGGTTGGTAGCGAACTCCTTCATATTCCTAGGCCACGCGTGAAATACGCAGAGCCGCAGCTACCAAACGTAGTCTGCACCAGCTTCTCTTGGAGGGCTTATTCAAACCCAGACGAATGCGTCTCACGGCAGAGTTTCTGATTCTACAGGTCTGGGGTTAGGCCTGAAAATGTACATTTCTAACACATTCAGAGGTAAAACTAGGGACGCTGTTTAAGAACCACTGATCTAGGGTGGGTGTACGAATGGACTTTTTTTCTCCCATCTGGACGCACACATAGCTTTTTTTTTTTTCTTATAGAATGTGCATTTTTTTATTTAGCAAGAAAAGAAACTGAGTAGCTATTTCTCCTCTGTGTTTATTCTTGTTGTCATGACTGGTGACAGAGGACTCACAGCATCAACAGGCAAGGGAGGTTTGTTTGGTTTATTATTGTTTATAGTGTATTCTCTGGGTGTGCATAGAGATCAGACTAGTCAGCAGAGAGCACAATCCCTCTAGGGTAGTGTTCTTAAAACTGTGACACAGCACAGTTCTTTACCAATTAAATGTTTAGGTGGTTGTTATCATCCCTCACACCAGTAGTTTCCTTAGCTTGGGATACCTGCCATATTATGTCCTTAAAAATATGCATGACCGTTCTCAACTGTTCACATTGTGCTTTACACCAGACGTTCTTTCCGAGAACCCACGATCCAATTTGTGATGAAAAAACACAAAAGTCCACTTTTTTTCCAATCACCTTTCTGACAATGACTATCCCACAGCATAACTTCTCTTTTTCTGGCACTATTACAAACAGCTCGTGGCTGTAGAGGACAAGCAAAGAGCTGCAGCTATGCCCAAATTGGAAGGAGGCACAAGGAGATACTTTGATGAGTCTGTCTCTGTGGTATTTGATGTGCCCATTAGTATGTTATCTTTGCTTATTCATTTTAGAAAATAGGCTTCTAGGCAACTGGGATAGCAGTTTTTATAGTGGCTGATGCTAAGGAGGTAAAAGTGGCAATTACTTAGCTGCTTGTTCCTGAACCACCAAAGATGGGACTTTGATCAGAGGTTTGACATCCCCAGCTAGTTTCTGTACACATGCCTTTAGCCAACCAAGATGGTTCCCCCAAACCTTTCCTACCTTAGCAATTTTTTTCCAGCCACAAATTTGGAGCTTTTGGGCCATTAAGAGCATATGACTGTTCTGTCCCTTTTCTTTCCCTTGGAGATGTTGGCACAGGTTAGGGGCTGAAGAATGGTAGGGCAGGAGATTGGTTATTTATAGGAGTGCTGGTCAAATAAGTAAAATATTGAGTAAATGGGAGTCAGGATTCTTACTGCTGAGAAGGGATTTACAAATATGGAAAGAAAAAAAGCTATAGAGAACCCCAAGGTGTTGAATTGGATTGTCAAAATAAGTGTGAATGCATTAAAAATGTGTTATGTAAATATATATACATATTTACACACATACCACATTGACCATAGCTTTCTCTGCTCAGAGAAACTACAAGCAATGAGCTCACCAAGTGTCCAGAAGATCTTAGTTTCTAAATACCCTTCATTAAAGGCTATTTAGAGAAAGGGCTGATTCCAGGGCTGGGGCTGGGAAAGTACAAAGTGAACTTAGAACTTCTTGTAGAAAATTGCTCATAGCTTAATGGGAGCGTGTCAAAAAGACGCATGTGTCAGCTGAAAGGAACTACCACTTCCAAATCTGGGAAAATTTGAAAATAAAAATAAATAATGGTGGTAATCAATTCCAATCTACTGAATAGAACGTATATCCATGCTAATATAAATGAATGAATAAATACATGAGCAAGTAAATAAATGGAGAAGGTACAATTCTTCCTTGTAGAATTCCAGATAATAAATATAGGATGATTGATGGAAATAGAAAGTCACCATCTGATAACTACCAATAGTGGCTGATTTAGGCAGGAATCCTCAGTGGGCACTTAGGGTGGTGGATGGACTTTTAATGCAAAGTAAGATATTAGCCTAGACTTGGAACATCTTCTAAAAAATACTAATCACTTACTGTGCTGGTTTGAATCTATTGTGTACTCCAGAAAAGCCACGTGTTTTAATCCTCATTCAATATTGCTGGGTGGTATCTTTTTTTATTGTTCCCATGGAGATATGATCCACCCAATTGTGGGTGATAACTTGATTAGATGGTTTCCATGGAGATGCATCTCCACCCATTTTACGTGGGGTTGCTTACTGGAGCCCTTCAAGAGGGACCCCATTTTGGAAAAAGCTTTAGAGCCACCAGAGCTGACAGAGCCAACAGAATGGAGAGAGCCCTGGGGAAGCTGTTGAAGAAGCCTGGAAAGAAAGTTTGCAGATGTCACCATGTGCCTTTCCAGCTGAGAGAGAAACCTCGAACATCAGCAGCAGCCTTTTTGAACCAAGGTACCTTCTTTGGATGCCTTAATTTGGACATTTTTATAGTCTTGCCTTAATTTGGACATTTTCACAGGTTTCAAATTGTAAACTTGCAACTTAATAAATTCCCCCTTTAAAGGCCATTCCATTTCTAGCACATCACATTCCTTCTGCTTTTACTGACTAGAATACTTACAAAGGAGGAAAATGGTGAACTCATTGAAGACAACCTTGGAAATCACCAAGCTGACTAGGTGATCAAGGTGAACATCACCAGCAGTGAAATGAGTGGGCATTGTGTGCCGCCTGATGTGATGCAATGAGAAGAGCACAGCATCCCTTCTGTGTTGGTCCTGCCAAGAATGCATGGCTTGAGTCTGTACATGGGGAGACTGTGGATGGCCCTATGGCGAGAGACATCCTATAAAATGAAAGGGAATGACTGAAGAACTGATCCATGTTGAAGGAGGCACAAGAGACATAATTAAATGCAACAAAGAATCCCAGAGTGGCTCCTGCACCAGAAAGGAAAAATCAACAGTGGGAAAAATTGAATGAGTCTGTGGGTTGGAAGGTAGTGTTTCATCAATACTGATTTCTGAATTTGGATATTTGTAGTGTATTTATGAGGGCGAATGCCCTCGGAGGGAGGGATGCACATTGGAATACTTAGTAAATAAATCATTCTTCTGCAACTTGCTCTTAAATAACAATAGGTCTCTATGTGTGAGTATTTATGTCATCAATGTCTATGGCTATTTCTCTATATCTATCTGCACAAAGATGGGAGATGGATTCTGAAAGCTTCCTTTTTCTAGATAAAATTTGAGGGGAGGTCATAAGCTAAGATGAAGAACTTGAAGGACATATGGAAAGGTGTGAAGACAACAATGATATCAAATATTCAAAAGGGAGGGAATGTACTAGAGAAACATTGTAAGATTGCCTGGTGGTGCCAATGTGAGGTTTACAATTATGAACAAAGCAAAAGTGATCAGCTTAGTAGTGCCATTTCTCATTTGAAAATAGGGGAAACTGTCCTCAGTTTTTCTGCCCCGGTGCTCTCCACAGCTGAACCAGCTGAACTGGCTGGCCATGATAGTGTCACCTTCCTTGGAGTTTTTATTCTTATACTCATTCAAAGAGGAAAGCATTTCCAGAGAGAGGAGGCCTGTTTTTCTGTCAACAATATATGAATAGCTGGTTTCCCCAACTAGAAATTTTTGCGTGGGTTCTCTAAGTCCATATGGAGATCCTGACATGGTCAAGCCTGCAAGGAAAAATAACAGAAAAAGAAAGAGAATTGTATGCGACTTGATTGAGAGAATCAGGAAATCCACAGAATGTTCTAATTGAAGAGTTCTGTAAACATCATCAATTCTAACAGCCTCATTTTACAGAAGAGAAAGTATACTGGGAGGAACTAATCTCAGCTTTCCCATTAGTTATTTGTAGCTCTGTGGTAGGAATCTAGATAACATCTGAAAACTAGCACAGGGCCTGGCTTCTGGGAAAACCTAAATAAATGTTATTTTCTATACTTTGTTCTCTCCCAGTGTCCTTACCATGTGGTGAGAGAATCAGTCAATGGAAATGCATTAATGCTGTAATCTTGTGATGGGTCTGAGTGACTACAGCTAAATGGATGTTTAGGAATTATTATCAATGGTAAGGTCTGCCAAAATGAGTGATTAGTCATGCTGCAGTCTTGACCTAAATAGCAAATTAGGCACAGAGCCGGGATGCCAACTCTGACACCTGTGCCTCTCAGCCCTCAGGCTGCCTCCCTCCCCTGTGCTCTGTTGCCATTTACCAGCCCTGCCGGAATGGGAGTCTTCCTTGCATAAGGGAAGCTATTTATTAAAGCACTTTCTAAACAGTGAAAAAGAAAGGGCAGGAAGAGGGCCTGGTTTCTCTCCCCTCTGGTAATTTTGACAAAGTAGAGTTTAAAGATGCTTGTGTCTGGCAGCTATCACAGTATGTCACTGTGCGACACTCTGTATGAGCTGGTTTGGAAATACAGTTCTCCCTATCCCAGCTTTTTAGAGAAAGAAGACAAGACAATTAAAAAAAAAACAGAAATAGAAAAAGTCAGTTTTATAAATGTGCTCAATGAAACTTAATGATTTAGAGCAAAAAATTGAAAAAAAAAAACAATGTTAAAAAAGAAAAAGGAAAAAAAAAAAGAGAGCAGTATAAGGGTAAAAATGTTTTCTGTTGGTTTTGGCTCAAGACCTGAGTGAGTTTTTCTAAGTTAAACTTCCATATCTAGGCTCTCAAAAATTTTTACTATATAAAGTTGTCTGGAAGTGTTGAGGGCAAAGAAGGGCCAAGTCAAATGTCAAAATGTTATCCAAGACTGAAATAAGAATTCATTTCATAATTCAAAGGAGCAAAGAAGAATGGTTATTTTTAGCAAAGCATCCTGTTGTTCCGAAATTTGAAAAGTTAGTAAGGGAACAAAGAGCAAAGAAATGAATCTCATTAGCCGAATGCACATGCTCCCCAGATACCTTTCCATAACCTTCCATTTCCGTTTGCAGTTCTTACAGCAGAAGTTGCAGGGCTTATTGGACCCCTTGAGGTTCTTTTACCTTAGTACATGGCCTTGGAGAAGCAAGACAGCCCAGAATCATAACAAAATCAGTTGACTATGAAAGAAAAAGTGAGGTAAAAATGACAGCAGGAGAGCTGAAGTGAATGATTAGCCAGAGGCAAAAGAAGCAAAGTTGAAGACGAGAGTGCAGGTAATGAATGAGAAGGTTTCTATCTCAGACAAAAAATCTACCACTGCACTGGGGCAGCCATTAAGACCACAGAGTGGAGTCAGCCTTCCACTAGCCAGCTGTATGTCCTCAGGCAAGCCTCTTCATCCCTTCAAGTTTCTGTTTCCTTGTTTCTATAATGGGAATAATGATACATACCCAGTAAAGTCATCATGAGAATTA
The DNA here is from genome assembly GCF_023851605.1 of Tamandua tetradactyla. Lineage (NCBI taxonomy): Eukaryota > Metazoa > Chordata > Mammalia > Pilosa > Myrmecophagidae > Tamandua > Tamandua tetradactyla. Next base: position 26,774,986 of record NC_135348.1, on the reverse strand, counting down.
AATAGTGCAGTCTATGTAAAGTGCTTAGAACAAACAACACCTACCTGTATATTAAGTGCTCAAAAATTGCGGCTCCTCATTACTATTTATTTATTCAACAAATTTCTTCATTTTCCCCATTTTTAGTCATGGAGATGATTATTTAGGAACTCATTTTGAAGAAACGGCACGTAGGCTGAAGAATTGAAAGGGAATCTTTTTTAAAAAACTGCAATAAAAATGTAATATAAAAATATAGTATGGATCAAATCGTATATTTTGAAACTTTTCTACATAAAACCTGTTAACTCATTTAAATCTGGATGTGTAGGAGGAATTGTATTTTCAAGTGTTTTTCATAAAAAAAAGTATAAGATGATAAAATACCCTTCGAATATGCAGTGAACATTAATGGCAAGATGTAAAATGAATGTCAGGATTGAGAGCTTCTTAAGGAAAAATCAATTCCTTGATACTCAGAAATATGGGCCACTGCTGTGCACTGCTGTGTTACTCTTTGTTTCTGACTCAGACACATATATGTTGTATGCATCTAAATTGTCTGCTTCTATCCTTTATGAAAATGTGAATATCTCCCTATACCAAATAGCCCTGTAAAAAATCCTGCTTTTTCTATATAGCCTGGCTGCTTGACTGGCAAAGAGAATAATTCTCTTCAAGCTGAACGCAAGTTATCTTCTTGTTATAATTAAAAAATGATTTTAGGGGGTTCATTCTACTTTGGTGCGTGCTATGTTATGAGAAGCCAACCTTTGGAAAAGTAATTTGGCATTACTGTGTGTGTCAATAACTTGAAAACTGATCACGTGCTTTGACAGTAATTTTCTTTTGAGATCTATGCTAAGACAAACTGCCTGAAATTATCACTTGGATATCTGAATATCTCAAAGCTATTTAGCTTAACATGTCTCAAACTCTTGCTTCTTAACCAACTCCTGATCAACTCCTCCTGTAATCTTCCTCATCCAAGACAATGCAGTTGCTTAGTCCCCCAACTGCAGAGCTCTCCTTGACTCCTCTCTTTCTTCTGTACCCTTGTTCTAGTTTGCTAGCTGCCAGAATGCAATATACAGAAACAGAATGGCTTTTAAAAGGGGGAATTTAATAAGTTGCTAGTTTACAGTTCTAAGGCCGAGAAAATGTCCTAATTAAAGCAAGTTTATAAAAATGTCCAAATTAAGGTACCAACAGGAGGTTACCTTCACTCGAGAAAGGCCGATGAAGTTCATGGTTTCTCTCTCTTAACTGGAAAGACACATGGTGAACATGGCAATGTCTGCTAGCTTTCTCTCCAGGCTTCTTGTTTCATGAAGCTCTCCGGGGTGTTTTCCTTCTTCATCTCCAAAGGTCTCTGGCTATGCAGGCTCTTTTGGGCTCTAAAAGGGACTCTTTCCGAAATGTTTCCTCTTTTAAAGTATTCCAGTAAACCAATCAAGACCCACGTGGAATAGGTGGAGTCACATCTCCCTTTATTCAAAGGTTAATGCCCACGATTAGGCAAGTCACATCTCCAAGGAGATTACCTAGTCATGTTTCCAATACACAGCGCTGAATAGGATTTTAGAGAAAAGGCTGCTCCCACAGGACTGGATTAGGATTAAAGCGTGGCTTTTCTAGGGCACACAAATCCTTTCTAACAGCACAACCCTCTATCGAATGGGTTCTAGAGAATCCTGTTTGCACCACTTTCAAAATGTAGCAAGAATTCATGTTTGTTGTCACCTTCCTGGCATAAGTCACTTCGCTCTGTTTCCCCAACTGTTATCATAACTTCTAATCATTTTCCTTGCGTCTATACCTGCTCTGATACAGTTAGAATAGACCTTTTAACACACATGCCAGAGGATGTCACGGCTCTGCTCAAAGCCCTCCGAAGGTGTCTCACCTCATTCAGAATGAAATCCAAAGTGCTCTTACCCTGGACTGCAGGGGCCCATATGCTCTGCCTCACACCTTTCTCATCTCGTTTTCCTCCCTTTCTGTTGCTCTCAACTCTCTCCATCCTTAATAATTTCTTTGCTCTCCTTCAAGCACCTCAAATACACCCTTGCTTCAGGGCCATTGCACTTATGTCTCCCTCTTCCTCGTGCAAACATCCCCTCAAATATCCCCATGGACCTCTCACTTCTTTCATGTTTCTACTCAAAAGTCACTTCATCAGAGCAGCTGATCCTGACATAAAATAACATCTTATTTTAAATTGCTTACCTATCATTATTCTGCTGCTTTTTTGCTTCATAGCACTTGTTAACATCTGACTAATCTAAAATATAAAAAAATAAGTTTATTTTTTCTGTTTTCCCCCGCCCCAGAATGTACATTCTATGAAAACATGAACCTTAACTATTGTATTCCTAATACCTGGCACATACCTGGCACATAATAGGTGCTCAATATGTATTTGTTGGATGAATAAATGAAATACAGAGATGTTTTACCTATAGCGGTATTATGTATTTGGGGGAGAGCCACCAGCTCAGTTATTCAAATAGTACTGATAAAAAGAGGTTGTGCTGGAGAAAAATCATTAGCACAAAGCTGGAGATATTAATGTTACAGAAAAAAAGTGGTCTTTTGATATTTTTATAATGAATTGGGACCTGGTTTCTCTGAAAAGTTGCTAGTGGAAACCAGTATTTTATAGGGGCCTTTTCTTCATTGTATACTCCATTTAGGTGATCTGTTCACTTCAAGTTTTAATTATATCATCTTTAAATTGATGATTCCTGAATTTATTTTCCTTGAACCCAAAATTCTGTTTTCCAGTTGCCTGATTTACATTTCTATACTGATGATCTATGGAGATCATGAAATTAATACATAAAACACTGAGTTCCTAATTTTTCCCGTACCTATCTTCATTATGTAATAAATGGCAACACCATCCACTCAGGTACTCAAGTCAGGAATCATTCTTGATTACTTCCTTTATTTCACTGCTCCCTCTCCCCCTAGATCTAATTCATCAACTGGTTCTATTAATCCAGTCTTCAAAATAGATCTCAAACCCACTCTCTTAATCCATCTCCCATGCCCAATACCCAGCTCTCTCATCAAGATGAATATAATTTCCTAAATGGGCTGAGGGCTCACCCCCTCCATCAATGTCCACGTGGCAATTAAAGTAAACATCTTAAAAGGTAAATCTGTCAGGGTTAGCCACCCCTGTTGCATTAAATGAGTCAGTAAATGACTTTTACAGTCTTTCCCCTGCCTTTGCTTCAGTCTGGTGCCCAACTTTCCATTGCTCCAGCTGCACTGGTTTGCTTTTAGATCTTCATATGGGACAAGCTCTGATCCCAGTCCTCTCAGGGCTTTTCCACATGGTATTCCTATGTCTGGGACGCTCTTTCACTCACCCTTCAGAAGGATAATGCCTTTTCTTTTCATTTTAAATGACACCTTCTCAGAGGTCCTTCCCCCTTAGAACCTCCCCTGGAATAAACCCACCCTCAGTTATTGTCTTTCTGAACTCTTGTTTCCCTCTGAGGATTTAGTTACAATGTGTACATTAAAAAAAAGTTCCCTGGAATTTGAATGATGCTTACTGAAATAGAGTCCAGAGTTCTAGACTCAGTGCATATCAAAGTGTCTGGCACATAATAAATTTGTATTAGTATTTTACATAAATTAGCAGAAGTTGCTGTGGACAAAAAGCAAGTGTGAGGGAGAAAAGCCACAAATCCTTACCATATTGGAGATAAGTGGGATTTAATCTTTGTTTAGGAACTATAATCACCATTTGACTAGACAAAACTTTGTGATATAATTTGAAATGCATTCTCTCAAAATCTAATATTTCAAAAACACAGTTCTGGTTCTCAGAATGCATAGCAGATCATCTTTTCTGCTACTTGCCAGCAGCTATGCCACATTGATAAAGACTGGGTTTTGCTGTTTTCTACAATTTTAAATTGTCACCTTCTATCCAGTTGCTCTGAAGTCCGATTCTCAATGATTTTTGTTTCTGAGGCGCCTAGTCCACCTGTTTTGTGGTGAGTGTGAATTTTGGGTATGAGTATTGCCTCCATCTCAGACCTTTAGACTGATTGACTCTGACTGTTACTTGAAGTTCTTTAACACTTTTAGGAACATAAATGCTTTAAGATGCCAGAAAATTTAGGACAGAGGTGATTCTTTCTCTGAGAAAAGGTAAAGATGGGCCAATTATATTTTTTTATCAGAGGAAAGAAATATTTATTTTGGACAGTATTTTCTACAGGGCTACATGGTTTTATCTTAAATACTTGAAATTATTGTCATAAAAGGAGGGGCCCAATTTATATTTCCAAGGCTTAGAAAGGGCATATAGTAGGTACTTAATAAGAATAAATGGGAGGAGGAAAGGAAGGAAGGAAGGAAGGAAGGAAGGAAGGAAGGAAGGAAGGAAGGAAGGAAGGAAGGAAGGAAGGAAGGAAAGAAGGAAGGAAGGAAGAAAGGAAAAAAGGCCAGCATAATAAATTAATAAAGGCAATCTCAATAAAAATTATAAGCTAAGCATATAAATTTGATAACAGAATGTTTATATATACAGGAAAAACTATTGACACAAAAGAGCATCACCTCAGTCTGGACTGGATGGTGTGTATGAACATTTCCCTAAGGTTCATATTGATGTACAGTACTGGTCATTTCATACATTTATTTTGCATTTGTATTGCACCTATTCCAGAAAAACAATTGGTATGGATTTACAAAATCAATTGATATAGAAAGTAGGACAATTAAAAATAAAAATAAAAATAAATCAATTTAAAGGAGTAGAAAGAAAAATATGACCAGCATGAATGAACTAATTACTGCTTTTGAGTACTGAATTTCCTAATAGGGCATAAAAAGAAATATATTGGATTAAGTTTTTTTAAATTATTTTTAAATGTTTATATAATTTTGAAAATTATTGTTTGGTAAAAGAATGAAGATAATATGTCTTTAGGGATGCATTTTCAATACAGTCATGTAACATTCATTGTGATTATTAATTGCAGAATAATAATCAAATGTCTTTAATTATTTTTTTTTCAAAAAATATAACCATGCTTAAAATGGGCATTTCTACACCGACTCTCTATGAAATTCAAAGACAGAGAATTAAAGCATTATGTGAAAGAGCCATTTCTTAGGAGCATATTAAATGGAGATAATAAAGGCACCTAAAAATTAGAAAGACTAAAATTGATTTATGTAAAGTGTTTAGGACAATTTATTCCTCATGATAAACACTGCGTAAATATTAGTCATATGTTACAACTTACTACTACTATTACAACTACTTATCAGGCATTAATTGTGGACCCTAAACATCCAATGCTCTATAGTTGAATAAATAATTGGCAAACTCCTACTACTAGATAGAGAATAGAAGCACATAATCATATGTACATATATGTATGTGTGCTGATTTGAATCTCTTATGTACGCCAGAAAAGCCATGTTTTAATCCTGACCTAATCTTGTGTGGGTAACACTTTCTTTTAATCCTAAATCAATATGTAGGTTAGAATCTTCTGATTACATTATCTCCTCAGAGATGTGACATGCCCAGTTATGGGTGTGAACTTCTGATTAGATGGAGCTATGACTCCACCCATTCCAGGTGGGTCTTAATTAGCTTACTGGAATCCTTCAAAAGAGGAAACATTTTGGAGAAAGCAGAAACAACAGAGCTAACAAAAATGACAGAAGCTTCAGAGTCGACAGAAACTTCACAGCAGATTTGACACAGGTATGGACACATGGAGAACAAAGACATTGATGTTTGTACGTGCTTGGAGCCCAACAGACATTGTCGTGAGATGTTAACCAAGCCAGAACCTGGAGAGAGCAAAGGGAAGCCAAGAGATGAAAACCAGCTATGGAGAAGTAAAGTGAGGAACCCCCACATGGACAGAGACTAAAAGCAGCAGAGCCCAGGAGTAAGTGACCAGCAGGTTCAATCACATGCCTTCCCAGTTGACAAAAATATTTCACCATCCCCATTGGCCTTTCTTAAGTGAAGATAACCTCTTGTTGGTGCCTTAATATGAGCACTTTCACTCCCTTAGAACTGTAAACTTGTACCTTACTAAATTCCCCTTTATAAAAGCTGTTCCAGTTCTGGTGTATAGCATTCTGGCAGCTTGCAAACTAATACAGTATATATACATGTAAACATATGCATGACTACAGAAGAGATCTTGAGAATTTTTGAAATTTAAATTTAGAGATAGGTATTTAATAGGAACTAAGGGACAGTATGAAATATGTGTGGATTTCAGATTTTGATTCACTTTGTTCTTAATTCTCAACTTTCTATCCTTAGAATTACCAGGGACGATGGTTACAGGAGGAAGGACAGTCAAAGTACATTATTTGGGTCAGGATATCAAACTTTGGAATAAGTCAATATTCTTGACATTGACCACACATTAGAGTCACACAGAAAATAAAAAATATATATATAAGCAAAATACTTGCAGAAATTTGGATTCATTTGTCCTGGGATGGGGCTCAGATAATGATAATTTTCAAATGTGCCTTAGGTACTTCTGATGTGTGGTCAAGTTGAGAATCATCTGGATAATTAAAAAGCAAAAAGAAAACATCAGGATATTTTTTAAAATATTACTTGACTTCCAAGAAGATGGTAAAGCATGGCACGTGGAAGTCACCTCTGCTCCATGGGACAATATAGGAGACAAGGAGAGAATGGCCAGGACTGCGATCCTGGGGGTAAGTGATTGAGGAGAGTCTTCAGGGTGTTTTGGGGAGGAGAGACTGGGAGGATCAGGACCCGGAGAGTGGGGTGGGTCTTACTGGCAGTGAGCCCCACTGGGGGCAGGCAGTGGCACACAAGGTGTGGATGAGAGGGAACTGATGTCCCTCTGCTCCAGCCTGCCCCAACTGCTGGCTGGGGAAACCTCCCTAAGTAGATTCACAGCCGGCAGCTCCCACGGGGAACCGGGAGACTGGCTGGCTATCAGCCACAAAGAGCCGCATCCCAGGGTGCTAGGAGTGGTTGCCCAGCTGGGCACCGCAAATAGCCATCCCATCTGGCCCAGAGCTGCTGGTCAGTTGCTTCTACCACCCCGGGTGCTGATTGGCTCCCCTGTCCTGTGCTCTGGGACCAGCCGTCCCACCACAGCCAAATGGCTCACCTGCTGAGCATGCCATCTCTCCAGCTGGCCCCTGCAGGTGTGGACCTGAGGGGACGAGGTGCCTCAGGAATACTACCTGCTAGAGGAACCTGATGAGTGCAGGCAGACAGGCTCCCTATCTCCCTAGCCTTTTCTTTTTCTTCTTTCTTTTGTATTTATCCCTTTTATTCTCAATATATCATTCCTATATATGTATTCTTTATTAATAGATTACTGATATTTTTATTTATATATATTTTATATATTTACATTTTATTGATTTTTATTATTTTTTAATTTTTTATTATTCTCTTTTGTTTATTGTATTTATTTTTTCTTCAGTTATATTTTTCCCTTCTTCAGGCACCAGTCTGAGTTCATCCCAAGTGTATCTTGGAGTGTCTCCTTCTGACTTTGGGGCCCACTACTGGTGAGGTGTGCATTTTGTTGTTTTTCATATTTTTATTTAAAAAATTTGGGGGGGTGCACATGTCAGAAATCAAGCCCAGATCCCCACCTGTCAGGCCGACATTCTGCCACTGAAGTACCTTTGCACTCTAGCCTAGCTTTTAATAAACTCTCAACTATAATTATACACCCTACATGAGAGTTGGACCTTGGTTTGATGGAGGATTACTGACAAACCAAGTACAAATGGAAACCTTCAATGTAAAACCAAGTAAATACAAAACTTTAGACAAGTCAAGGGAACCAACTTGCAAAATAGCCTTATTAAGATTATCAAATGTCCCCAACACTACAGAAAACCATAAAGCACATGAAGATCCAAGCAGAAATGACCCAGCCAAAAGATCAAATCAAAACATCAGAGGGGATACAGAATATAGAACTACTGAAGGATATTTATAGAGAAATAAAGATATCAAGAAGACACTAAAAGAAGATACCAAAGAGGAGGGGCCAAGATGGTGGCTTAGCAATGTGCGCATTTTAGTTGTCCTCCGGAACAACTACTGAATAACCAGAAACAGTACAGAACAGCTCCTGGAGCCACGATAGTGACTGGACACACAGCGTACCCCAGTCTGGACCAGCTGGACCAGCTGAAAGCACCCCCCAAAACTGTGAGTTCCCCAAGCTGTCGCGGCCGGCGCCTGGCACCCCTCCCCCACAGGCGGCTTCCGAGAGGGAAACGAAAGACACTCTAGCAGTAGCAAGGACTGAGTCCAACCAAACACCAATTGTGGCATTAATAAACAAATTCTGACTACTAAAAATAGGCCCCCAGCTCAGGTGAAACTGGTCAAGGCAGAGGTCACTTATTGGGCTAACCGAAAAAGAGGAAAAGGGACGAAATGGAAGTTTTTGTGGCTGTTTCTATGGAGGCTTGGCTGCCTCTGGATTCAGCTGTGGGACTACTCGGGCTGCAACTGCCCCAGACATAGGCAGAAACAGACTGCTTTCAGGGCTGTCTCCTGCCTGTTCCCCAGGGGAGGGGTGAAGCCCAACTTGGGTAGAATCCCTCTCTCAAGGAATTCAGACCTCAGGGCTTGGCAATTTGAAGCCATTAAAACCAGCCTACAACCTCTCCTCTGTCTCCACCATGCCCCCAGCAGGGAGAGCCTTCCAAAGTTAAAGGAGCCACAACATCTTTGGCTGGTGGGACCCACAGGCAGACAAGCACCACATACTGGGCAGGATAAGAAAAACAGAGCCCAGAGACTTCACAGGAAAGTCTTTCAACCTGCTGGGTCTCACCCTCAGGGAAAATTGACACAGGTGAATCCTTCCCCCTGATAGGAGGACAGTTTAGTCTGGGAAAACCCAGCGGGAGTCTGTAATACCTATGTAGACCCTCCTGAGGGTGGGGAGGGAAAAGGCACCTTACAAGCAGGGCAAGAAACAAGAAAACAAGAACTGAAAAAATTATCCTCTGTTAAACAAAACTTAAGCTAGAGGCCCAGAAAAAGCTGAACTGAAGGTCAAAGAACAGAGAGACAACAAACTCATCTAGCAAGAAAACCCTAGGTAAGATAAGTGAGAGCAATCTCCAAAATAAACTAATTAAGATAATTAAATGTCCAGACAACAGCAAAAAATAACAAATCACACCAGGAAAATTGAAGATATGGCCCAGTCAAAGGAACAAAACAATAGTTCAAATGAGATACAGGAGCTGAAACAATTAATTCAGAATATATGCACAGAAATGGAAAACCTCATCAAAAACCAAATCAATGAATTGAGGGAGGACATGAAGAAGACAAGGAATGAACAAAAACAAGAAATGGAAAGTCTGAAAAAACAAATCAAAGAACTTATGGGAATGAAAGATACAGTAGAAGAGATGAAGAAAACAATGGAAACCTACAATGGTAGATTTCAAGAGACAGAGGTTAGGATTAGTGAACTGGAGGATGGAACATCTGAAATCCAAAAAGAAACAGAAACTATAGGGAAAAGAACGGAAAAATTTGAGCAGGGGCTCAGGGAATTGAATGATAATGTGAAGTGCACAAATATACGTGTTGTGGGTGTCCCAGAAGGAGAAGAGAAGGGAAAAGGAGGAGAAAAACTAATGGAAGAAAATATCACTGAAAATTTCCCAACTCTTATGAAAGACCTAAAATTACAGATCCAAGAAGTGCAGCACACCCCAAAGAGAATAGATCCAAATAGGCGTTCCCCAAGACACTTACTAGTTAGAATGTCAGAGGTCAAAGAGAAAGAGATGATCTTGAAAGCAGCAAGAGAAAAACAATCCATCACATACAAGGGAAACCCAATAAGACTATGTGTAGATTTCTCAGCAGAAACCATGGAGGCAAGAAGAGAGTGGGATGAAATACTTAAATTACTAAAAGAGAAAAAATGCCAACCAAGAATTCTATACCCAGCAAAATTGTCCTTCAAAAATGAGGGAGAAATTAAAACATTTTCAGACAAAAAGTCACTGAGAGAATTTGTGACCAAGAGACCAGCTCTGCAAGAAATACTAAAGGGAGCACTAGAGACAGATAAGAAAAGACAGAAGAGAGAGGTGAAGAGTGTAGAAAGAAGGAAAATTAGATATGACATATAAAATACAAAAGGCAAAATGGTAGAGGAAAGTATTACCCAAACAGTAATAACACTAAATGTTAATGGAATGAACTCCCCAATCAAGAGACATAGACTGGCAGAAAGGATTAAAAAACAGGATCCTTCTATATGCTGTCTACAGGAAACACATCATCTTAGACCCAAAGATAAACATAGGTTGAAAGTGAAAGGTTGGGAAAAGATGTTTCATGCAAATAGCAACCAGAAAAGAGCAGGAGTAGCTATACTAATATCCAAAAAATTAGACTTCAAATGTAAAACAATTAAAAGAGACAAAGAAGGACACTATGTACTAATAAAAGGAACAATTCAACAAGAAGACATAACAATCATAAATATTTATGCACCGAACCAGAATGCCCCAAAATACGTGAGGCAAACACTGAAAAGGGAAACAGACACATCTACCATAATAGTTGGAGACTTCAATTCCCCACTGTCATCAATGGACAGAACATCTAGACAGAGGATCAATAAAGAAACAGAGAAGTTGAATATTATAATAAATGAGCTAGACTTAACAGACATTTATAAGACATTACACTCCACAACAACAGGATACACCTTTTTCTCAAGTGCTCATGGATCATTCTCAAAGATAGACCATATGCTGGGTCACAAAGAAAGTCTCAACAAATTTAAAAAGACTGAAATCATACACAACACTTTCTCAGATCATAAAGGAATGAAGTTGGAAATCAATAATAAGCAGAGTGCCAGAAAATTCACAAATATGTGGAGGCTCAACAACACACTCTTAAACAACGAGTGGGTCAAGGAAGAAATTACAAGAGAAATTAGTAAATATCTTGAGGCGAATGAAAATGAAAACACAACATATCAAAACTTATGGGACGCAGCAAAGGCAGTGCTAAGAGGGAAATTTATTGCCCTAAATGCCTATATCAAAAAAGAAGAAAGGGTAAAAATTTGGGAATTAACTGTCCACTTGGAAGAACTGGAGAAAGAACAGCAAACTAACCCCAAAGCAAGCAAAAGGAAAGAAATAACAAAAATTAGGGCAGAAATAAATGAAATTGAGAACATGAAAACAATAGAGAAAATCAATAAAACCAGAAGTTGGTTCTATGAGAAAATCAACAAGATTGATGGGCCATTAGCAAGATTGACAAAAAAGAAGAAGAGAGAGGACTCAAATAAATAAGATCAGAAATGGAAGAGGAGACATAACCACTGAACTCACAGAAACAAAGGAGATAATAACAGGATACTATGAACAACTTTACGCTAATAAATACAACAATGTAGATGAAATGGACAAGTTCCTAGAAAGGCATGAACAACCAACTTTGACTCAAGAAGAAATAGATGACCTCAACAAACCAATCACAAGTAAAGAAATTGAATCAGCCATTCAAAAGCTTCCCAAAAAGAAAAGTCCAAGACCAGACAGCTTCACATGTGAATTCTACCAAACATTCCAGAAAGAATTAGTACCAACTCTGCTCAAACTCTTCAAAAAAATTGAAGTGGAGGGAAAGCTACCTAATTCATTCTATGAAGCCAACATCACCCTCATAACAAAACCAGGCAAAGACGTTACAAAAAAAGAAAACTACAGACCAATCTCTCTAATGAATATAGAAGCAAAAATCCTCAACAAAATTCTAGTAAATCAAATCCAGCAACACATTAAAAGAATTATACATCATGACCAAGTAGGATTCATCCCAGGTATGCAAGGATGGTTCAACATAAGAAAATCAATTAATGTAATACACCATATCAACAAATCAAAGCAGAAAAATCACATGATCATCTCAATTGATGCAGAGAAGGAATTTGACAAGATTCAACATCCTTTCCTGTTGAAAACACTTCAAAGGATAGGAATACAAGGGAACTTCCTTAAAATGATAGAGGGAATATATGAAAAACCCACAGCTAATATCATCCTCAATGGGGAAAAATTGAAAGCTTTCCCCCTAAGATCAGGAACAAGACAAGGATGTCCACTATCACCACTGTTATTCAACATCATGTTAGAAGTTCTAGACAGAGCAATTAGACAAGAAAAAGAAATACAAGGCATCAGAATTGGAAAGGAAGAGGTAAAACTATCACTGTTTGCAGATGATATATTACTATGCATCGAAAACCCTGAAAAATCCACAGCAAAACTACTAGAGCTAATAACCGAGTACAGCAAAGTGGCAGGTTACAAGATCAACATTCAAAAATCTGTAGTGTTTCTATACACTAGCAATGAACAATCTGAGGGGGAAAATCAAGAAACGAATTCCATTTACAATTGCAACTAAAAGAATAAAATACTTAGGAATAAATTTAACTAAAGAGACAAAAGACCTATACAAAGAAAACTACAAGAAACTGTTAAAAGAAATCACAGAAGACCTAAATAGATGGAAGGGCATACCATGTTCATGGATTGGAAGACTAAATATATTTAAGATGTCAATTCTACCTAAATTGATTTACAGATTCAACGCAATACCAATCAAAATCCCAACAACTTACTTTTCAGAAATAGGAAAACCAATAAGCAAATTCATCTGGAAGGGCAGGGTGCCCTGAATTGCTAAAAGTATCTCGAGGAAAAAAACGGAGCTGGAGGTCTCACGCTGCCAGACTTTAAGGCATATTATGAAGCCACAGTGGTCAAAACAGCATGGTACTGGCATAAAGATAGATATATTGACCAATGGAATCGAATAGAGTGCTCAGATATAGACCCTCTCATCTATGGACATTTGTTCTTTGATAAGGCAGTCAAGCCAACTCATTTGGGACAGAACAGTCTCTTCAATAAATGGTGCCTACAGAACTGGATATCCATATGCAAAAGAATGAAAGAGGACCCGTATCTCACACCCTATTCAAAAGTTAACTCAAAATGGATCAAAGATCTAAACATTAGGTCTAAGACCATAAAACAGAAGAAAATGTAGGGAGATATCTTATAAATCTTATAATTGGAGGTGGTTTTATGGATCTTATACCTAAAGCAAGAGCACTGAAGAAATAAATAAATAAATGGGAGCTCCTCAAAATTAAACACTTTTGTGCATCAAAGAACTTCATCAAGGAAGTAAAAAGATAGCCTACACAATGGAAGACAATATTTGGAAACGACATATCAGATAAAGGTCTAGTATCCAGAATTTATAAAGAGATTGTTCAACTCAACAACAAAAAGACAGCCAATCCAATTACAAAATGGGAAAAAGACTTGAACAGACACTTCTCAGAAGAGGAAATACAAATCGCCAAAAGGCACATGAAGAGATGCTCAACGTCCCTGGCCATTAGAGAAATACAAATCAAAACCACAATGAGGTATCATCTCACACCCACCAGAATGGCCATTATCAACAAAACAGAAAATGACAAGTGCTGGAGAGGATGTGGAGAAAGAGGCACACTTATTCACTTTTGGTGGAAATGTCAAATGGTGCAACCACTGTGGAAGGCAGTTTGGCGGTTCCTCAAAAAGCTGAATATAGAATTGCCATTTGACCCAGCAATACCATTGCTAGGTATCTACTCAGAGGACTTACGGGCAAAGACATAAACGGACACTTGCACACCAATATTTATAGCAGCATTATTTACAATTGCAAAGAGATGGAAACAGCCAAAATGTCCATCAACAGATGAGTGGCTAAACAAACTGTGGTATATACATACTTTGGAATGTTATGCAGCTTTAAGACAGAATAAACTTTTGAAGTATGTAACAGCATGGATGGACCTTGAGAACATTATGCTGAGTGAGACTAGCCAAAAACTAAAGGACAAATACTGTATGGTCTCACTGATATGAACTGACATTAGTGAATAAACTTGGAATATGTCGTTGGTAACAGAGACCATCAGGAGATAGAAATAGAATAAGATATTGGGTAATTGGAAGCTGAAGGGATACAGACTGTGCAACAGGACTGAATACAAAAACTCAGAAATGGACAGCACAATACTACCTAACTGTAATGTAATTATGTTAAAACACTGAATGAAGTTGCATGTGAGAATAATAGAAGAAGGAGGGCTGGGGACATAAATGAAATCAGAAAGAAAGATAGATGTTAAAGCTCGAGATGGTATAATCTAGGAATGCCTAGAGTGTATAATAATAGTGAAATATACAATGTACAAATTTTAAAAATGTTTTTGCATGAGGAAGAACAAAGGAATGTCATTATTGCAAGGTGCTGAAAATAGATGATAATTAATACTTTAAAATGTCACCTTATGTGTGAGACTAAAACAAAAAATGTTTATTTGTTACAAAATTTATATTTTGACTAGAGCATTTCCTAATATAACTCATATAGTTAGTTTGGTTGAATGTCATAAGTACTTGGAATTTCAGGTAGGACATGAGATTTTGTTGGTTTGTCCAGAGTGATGCCCCAATGAATCCCAGAGTGATTTGATCCGTGACTGGAAAAGTATTTGTAAGACCCCTTCGGGGAATGGTGAGAGCGGGGAGAAATTCAACTTCCCCAAGTTGAATTCTTGATATTTTCATAAGCAGTGTGGACAACCAAAACTATAGCCTGAGCCCCCAGTCTTGGGGTTTGTTCATATGAAACTTAACCCCACAAAGGATAGGTCAAGTCTACTTAAAATCTAGGCCTAAGAGTCACCAAAAGAGTCACCAAAAGAGCCTCTTTTTTGCTCAGATGTGGCCTCTCTCTCCAGCCAACATGACGAGCAGTCTCATCACCCTCCCTCTCTCTGCGTGGGACATGACTCCCAGGGATGTGGACCTTCCTGGCAACGTGGAACAGAAATCCTGGAATGAGCTGAGATTCAGCATCAAGGGACTGAAAAAAACCCTAGAATGAGCTGAGAATTAACATCAAGGAATTGAGAGAACCTTCTCGACCAAAGGGGGAAGAGTGAAATGAGACAAAGTGTCAATGGCTGAGAGATTCCAAACAGAGTCAAGAGGTTATCCTGGAGGTTATTCTTACGCATTAAGTAGATATCACCTTGTTGTTCAAGATGCAGTGGAGAGGCTGGAGGGAACTGCCTGAAAATGTTGAGCTGTGTTCCAGTAGCCATGTTTCTTGATGATGATTGAACAATGATATAGCTTTCACAATGAGACTCTGTGAATGTGAAAACCTTGTGTCTGATGCTCCTTTTAGCTACTATATCAACCGAAGAGTAGAACATATGGAATAAAAATAAATAATGGGGAGAACAAATGTTAAAATAAATTTAGTTTGAAATGCTAGTGGTAAATGAAAGCGAGGGGTAAGGGGTATGGTATGTATAATTTTTTTTCTCTATTATTGTTTTATTTCTTTTTCTGTTGTCTTTTTATTTCTTTTTCTTTTTTTTCTTTTTTTTTATTAACGGAAAGAAAAAAAAAGAAATTAACACAACATTTAGAAATCTAAAAGAAAATCTATTTCTTTTTCTTAATCGATGCAAATGTTCTAAGAAATGATGAATATGCAACTATGTGGTGATATTAAGAATTACTGATTGTATATGTAGAATGGAATGATATCTTAATGTTTTGTTTGTTAATTTTTTTAATTAATAAAAAAAAGTTAAAAAAAAGAAGGTACCAAAGAATTCTAAAGATTAAACAAAAAAATGGCAGATCTCACAGAGATGAAAGACACAGTAGACCAAATTAGAAATATACTAGAGACATATGATAGTAGATTCATGGAAGAATAGAAGACAGAAAATTGAACAAGAGTGCACAGAAGAAAAAATGGCAGAAAAGATGGATAGAATGGAACTGGATCTTAGGGAAATGATGGACAACATGAGATGCACAGATATAAGACTCATTTGTGTCCCAGAAGGAGAAGAGAAAAGTAAAGGGCTGGGAAAGTTAGTTGAAGATTTAATTGGGGAAATCTTCCCAACCCTTATAAAAAACATAAACATACAAATTAAAGAGGCCAGAAGAACTCCAAATAGAATAAATCCAAATGGGCCTACTCCAAGACACAGGTTGAGTAAATTGTCAAATGTTGAAGAGAAACAGAGTCCTGAAAGCAGCACAAGAAAAGCTATCTACTACATACAAGAGAAAGCACATAAGACGGAGTTCAGACTACTCAACAGACACCATGGATACAAGAAGGCAGTGATGTGATATATTTAAGATCCTGAATTAGAAAGAGTTCCCACCAGTAATTCTTTATCCAGCTAAGCTGCCCTTCAAAATTGAGGGTCTGATTAAAATCTTCAAAGACAAAGACTAAGAGAACTAGTCAATAGGAACTTTACCCTGCAGGGAAGTTCTGTCAGCTGAAAAAAAAAAAAAGACTAGAGAGGGCGGTGTGGAGGAGGGCACATAATTGAAGAATACCAGTAACGGTAATTTAAAGGTTATAGAGAGAAAGGGGTAGAAGAATATACAGTTCTGACAAATAAAAACTAAAGGATAATATGGTAGATCTAAGAACTGCTTTTACAGTAATAATTTTGAGCATTAATGGACTATAATCACCAATTAAAAGATTGGAAGAATCATTCAAACATGTAATACATCTATATGTCCTTTTTAAATATTTTTATTGTCAAACCTTAAAAAGCAAATATACAAACATTGACGACATACAAACATTCCATGAATGGTGTACAATTAATGGCCCACAATATCATCACATAGTTGTGTATGCTTCACCATGATCACTTTTTTGAACAATTGCATCTCTCCAGCAAAGGAAATACATGTATATGGTCTTTACAAGAGACATATCTTAGGTCCAAGGACACAATTAGATTGAAAGTGAAAAGATGGAAAAAGATCTATGCAACCTGTAACCAAAAGAAAGCAAGAGTAGCTATGCTAATATCAGATAAAATAGACTTTAAATGTAAAGATGTCATAAGAGAAAAAGAAGGACACTACATATTAATAAAAAGGACAATTCACCAAGAGGAAATAACAATCATAGGTGTTTATGCTCCTAATCAAGGAGCTCCAAAGTCCATGAGGCAGACTTTGGCAAAACTTGAGGGAGCAATAGATGTTATAGACAACAATAATAGTGGGAGCTACAGACAACAATAATAGTGGGAGACTTTAATATACAACTGTCCACTATAGGTAGAACAACCAGACAGCAGATCAAAAAGGAAATAGAGAACTTAAACAATTTGATAAATGAATTAGACCTAACAGACATATACGGAACATTACACCCAAAACACCAGGATATACATTCTTCTCCAGTGCACATGGAACATTCTCCAAGATAGATTATATGCTGGGACACAAACTGAGTCTTTATACATTTAATATAATTGAAATTATCTGAAGTACTCTCTCCGCCCATAACTTAATGAAGCTGGAAATCAATAATCAACAAAGAACCAGAACTTTCACAAATATATAGACTAAACAATGCACTTTTAAATAATCAGTGGGTCACAGAAGAAGTTGCTAGAGAAATCAGTAAATATCTGGAGACAAATGATAATGAGGATACAACATGACAGAATTTATGGGATATAGCAAAGGCAGTACTGAGAGAGAAATTTATTGCCATAAATGACTGTATTTAAGAAATAAAAGAATGAGAAAAATTGAGGACTTAACTGCATACCTGGAGAATTTAGAGAGAAAACAGCAAACAAACCCCAAAGCAAATAAAAGAAGAGAATACTATGAACAACTAAAAGCCAACAAACTAGACAACTTAGGTGAAATGGACAAACTTCTAGAAACAAGTGAATCACCTAAACTGACTTGAGAAGAAATAGAAGATCTCAAAAAGCCAACTACAGGTAAAGAGATTCAATTAGTCATCAAAAATCTTCCTACAAAGAAAAACTCAGGGCCAGATGGATTCATAGGGGAAATTTATCACTCATTTCAAAAAGAACTAACACCAATCCTAATCAACTTCTTCCAAAAAATTGAGGAAAAAGGAACGCTTTTTATGAAGCTAACATCATTCTAATGCCAAAATTGGATAAAGATGCTACAAGAAAGGAAAACTACAGGCCAATCTCCATCTTGAACATCAATGCAAAAACTCTCAAGAAAATACTGGCAAATCAAATCAAATGACATATTAAAAGAATTATACATCATGACTAAGTGGGGTTTATACCAGGAAGGTAGGGATGGTTTAACACAAGAAAATCAATCAATGTAATGCAGCACATTAACAAATCAAAAGGGAAAAATCACATAATCGTATTGATTGATGCTGAAAAAGCATTAGACAAAATTCAGCATCCTTTCCAGATAAAAACACTTAAAAAGATAGGAATTGAAGGAAACTTTCTCAGTATCATAAAGGGCATATATGAAAAACCCATAGCCAGCATACTCATTGGTGAGAGACTGAAAGCATTCCACTTAAGACTGGGAAAGAGACAAGGATGCCCATTGTCACTGCTATTATTCAACAGTGTACTTGAAGTCCTAGCTGGAGCAATAGATAGAAGAAAGAAATAAAAGGCATCCGAATCAGAAAGGAAGAAGTAAAACTTTCATTATTTACAGATGACATGATAGGATAGGAAGGTTAAATGTTGTTAAAATGTCACTTCTACCCAAATTGATCTACAGATTCAATGCAGTACCAATCAAAATCCCAACAACCCACTTTGAAGATTTGGAAAAACTAGTTATCAGAATTATTTGGAAGGGAGAGAGACCCTGAATAGCTAAAGATATCCTTAAAAAGAAGAGTGAAGTGGGAGGACTATAACTTCCTGACTTTAAAGCTTACTGTAAAGCCACAGTGGTCAAAACAGCATGGAATTAGCACAAAGATAGAAGTATTGACCATTGGAATTGAATCAAGAGCGCGGAGATAGACCACCAAATCTATGGACAATTAACTTTGATGAAGCCACCAAATTCACTGAATGGGGCCAAAATAGTCTTTTCAATAAATGGGCATGGAAGAATTGGATATCATAGCCTAAAGAATGAAAGAGGACCTCTATCTTACACCTTAGACAAAAATTAATTCATAATGAATTAAAGACCCAAATATAAGAGCCAGTACCGTAAAACCTCTAGAAGAAAATGCAGGGAAACCCTTCAAGATCTAGTAATAGGAGGTAGCTTCTTAAACTTTACACCTAAAGCACAAGCAGCAAAAGGAAGAATAGACAAAGGGAACTCCTTAAGATCAAGGGCTTCTGTGCCTCAAAGGACTTTTTTGAAAAAGGTGAAGGGGCAGCTAACTCAATTGGAGAAAATATTTGAGACCACATAGTGGAAAAGGTTTGATATCCTGTGTACATAAAAAAATTATACAGCTCAACAACAAAAGAACAAACCCAATTATGAAGTGGGCAGAGAATGTGAATGGACACTTTAATGAGGAGCAAATACAGATGGCTAAAAAGTAAATGAAGACATACTCATTTTCACTAGTCATAAGGGAAATGCAAATCAAGATGACAATGAGATACCAACTCATGAATGACTGCTATTAAACAAACAGAAAACTATAAATTTTGAACAGGATGTGGAGACATTGAAATACTTATTCGCTATTGGTGGAAATGTATAATAGTGCATCTGCTGTGGAAGACAGCTTGGTAATACCTCAGAAAACTAAATATTGAATTCCCCTATGACCTGGCAATACCAATACTTGGCAGTATTGACACAGACATTTGCACATTGATGTTAATAGTGGCAGTATTCACAGTAGCCACAATATGGAAATAATTGAAATGTCCATCAACAGATGATTGGATAAACAAAATGTGATATATGCATATGATGGAATATCATGCAGTAGTAAGACGAAATGAGCTCCCAAAGCACATGACAATATGGATGAACATTGAGGACATAATGCTGAGTGAAATAGCCAGATACAAAAGGACAGATACTGCATGATTCTACTATTATGACTCTGGTAAAGGCTGATGAAAATTGTTTAAAATTCATAGTGCTGCTGATCAGACAACCAAGTGAGGCTACTACAGGACACAGTGTATTTTAGACATTATCCCTGATGCCCAGTAGATGGAGGGAGCCAATGTGAACAATGACTGAGAAGCAAACTGGTGAACTGTGATACATTTATATGATGTGATATGGTGCGGCTACAAAAAGAAAGGATGTTGAGAGGCATGCAACAAACTGAATAAACTTTGGGTAAAACAGGTTGTGCAAAATAACCCAGAGACAAAAGGAGAATTATGCTAAGGTCTCTTTCAGAAAATATTTAGAAGAAAATTGGAGCCGAGATTACAAGCCTTTATAGGAGTCACACTTTGTCTGAAGTTGTAAATGTATTTCTGTGTGCTAGAGATGCTGAGCCATATGTAATTCGGCTGGTATTTCACTAGGACATTGAGTAACTCTGTGACACCTAGGACCCAGAGATGGAGTGCTGCAACCCTGAAGGTTAGCATAGCTGTGTATAGTACCAGTTAAAGTAGCTGAAGGGAAGACCAGGCCCAATCTGCTGGGACTAAAGTAAATCTGAATATACAGGGTAAATGAAAGTATAAGTATTCTAGACTTCACCTATGATCACCATATGGGACCAAAGGCATAGAGGTTTATTATGTCTAGAACCAAATTTTCTGTAATACATACTCTAAATCAACTTGTCCGATAGCTCATTTGAAAGACCCAGACTCCTGGGGTCCAGATTGGGAATGAGGCCTTGTAGTTCTGTGTAGCTTGGTGTATTGCTGGGACATATCTCAGACTGTGGTGGGCTGAACTACTGAGCTTTCTCCATTGGGGAAGTCCCAGGTACACTTTCACCCACAGGGGACTCCCAGGAAAATGGGTCAAGTCCTTAGTTTTGAGACATGCCCTTATGAAACTTGTTTCTGTTGGGAAGAGCTAAGACTGCCCATGGGGACGCCTGGGAGTTCTTTCCAAGTAACCTCTTTGTTGCTCAGATGTGGCCTCTCTGAGTGGAACATGACATTCAGGGGTGAAGGTCTGGGGGTGTGGGGCATGGCTCCTGGGCATGAGTCTGGTCCTGGCACTATGGGATCGACAATGTCTTCCAGACCAAGGATGGGAAAAGAGGCATTCAAAATGCCTGATAAAATAAGGCATCAGTGGCCAAGAGAGATTAAGTGGCTACTCTGGAGGTAACTCTTATGCAAGCTTCAATTAGATAGTGTTGATTGCCATGGTTTTCTAAGCCCCAAATAACACCACACCTGTTGACTTTGAGAACACCTAGGAATTGAACTGAGTGAGGCTCAAAAAAGGTTTCATGCACCAAGTTTGCTTCCCTGGTATAATTCCAGGAGATTCTAGGAATAATTCCTATGTCAGATATATTCTGAAACACAGAGGGACCAGCCTTTCCAAGATTATCAATTAATTACATTCCCCTATTCTTTAGTATCAACACCCCTTCTCAACTTGAAGAAGTCAGGATGGGTGTTGCCTAGGGATCCCTATAGATTGGGGGAAGGATCAGAGGATAAGGAGAAGGTATAACAGAGAGAATAAGATTTGGTAAACCAGTATGAGTGCTGAATCACTCTATTAATATTCTATCTAGCTTCCAGTGTTTAGGAGCAGTTAGAAGGAAAAATCTGAGATGGTCGAATTGTACCCCATGACAAACTCTGGGATCTGTTCTGTAACTGTTTGTTGAAGTGTGCTTTGACAATTATTGCCTTTTTCTTTCTTTCTTTGGATAATGTTATATTTCACAATAAAAATGCAAAAAAGTAACAATAAAGAACTGAAAAAATATTACTCAATAATAACTGTAATATCTCAATTCCTACAGTAGTCATACTCATAGTTGGCTAAATAATTTCCTGAAGTTGACCTAAGTTAGGTGTGCTATTGTAAGTGTTTAAATGACAAATGAACCTATGCAGAATTAAATAGTTGTAAAGTATGATTAAGGTGGAAAAAAAGAAATAAACATTGGCCTATGAAGAAATAAATACAAATGGAGTTAGAAATGTTTTCACTTACCATAAATAATTTTAAAATTAATAAAATATGCAAAAGTACAGAAAATTAGGAAGCTTTACTTAATATGAGGTATCGATAAAGAAATATCAAGCTGTTATAAGGACAGCTTTATAAAAAGAAACTTAGCAAGCTATATGACTAAAATATACATGGATCATTCCCAATTAACAGAAGTGTGTGTGTGTGTGTGTGTGTGTGTGTGTGTGTGTGTGTGCATGCGTGAGTGCTTATGTGAATACTGTAATCAACCATTTACTACAGAATTACTTCTGTGGGCTAGACAATGATTTACACTTTATTTCAAATCTTTCTTTATTTGGCACTAAATTAAATATTCCTTAAAACCAAGTATTTAAAAGTAAAATTTTCTGGTTTATGGACAAAAAAAAGAAAAGGCAGAAATCATAACAATTACTGAACCTCTTTATGCGCCTAGGAATATGGGTTAGGCCAGACATGGATGACTGTATCTTTTGGAAGATCCAATGCTCAGGTTCTACTATGGTTCAGGTTTCCAACATTTATATCCTCTGGAGACTCCAAAGAGTCAAGTGATGTCTCAGGGTTTCACTGTGTCAGGATGGACATAACATTGCTGCCTCAGTATAGACGCAAGGTTCAGACATTTTCAATATTCCCTGCTTTTCACTTACTGTTCATTGGAGCATAACCATCTTCTCATTGGTCCTTTTCCTATTAAGGAAAAGAAGTACTTAATTTTACTGCCTAAATCTTTCTAGGACCTGGGGGAGTTATAACCTAACCAGCAATGGTTTTATGTTATTTGGGGATACACATTTTATGAAGATGGTTGAGCCTGTTGACTAAGACAAAATAGTATTTTAATTTATATCACATTCTCAATCCTAATAATAGAGCATTTGACCCTATTTTCCTGCGAGGGGAGGGGGGCGAATCCGCAACAGAAAAATTCCTTATAGAGATTGAAGCCTTTTTTGATACCTTTTCCCTCCACTCCCAATATTATATGATCGCAAAAATAATACCTGTTTGCTTAACTTAGGGAATATTCACTATATTAGTCAAAGAATTTTAATTGTGTTCTTTGGGAAAAGACAGTCATCTTATGAGTATGATCACATATCATGAATCAACTAAATTATTGCTTAGATATTCTCTGCATTCATGAAACTGGGTTGCCACCTGGGAGTAATTAGAGTAATGTATAATAAATTCTGTAATTGACAACAATACGATACATGGAAAAACTGGTTGAGAGTGTAATTCAATGGTGAAAACAAATCACCATTTATGATGACACTGTACACTGTTCCCTGCAAAAATTTCAATATTCTCAACCTTGCAGAAATAGAGCATTGAATAGTAGCCCCAAAATCTGGAGCTACATTCCACTACACTGTATAATATCCAAAATCTGGAGCATCCTCAAGTATGACACCTACCAATGGCCCTAAATAGCCATCTTGCAGGTCTTCCTCCTACTCAAGGCTACTTTATTACCCATCTGAGAAAAGTATATAATCTGTTGGAGATTTAAGGTATCAGTATATAACACCATTTATCTACTCCAAGATTAGAATAAATGGAGATATAGATAAGGAGTCAGATATATGGAAATAAAACATTAACTTTATTACTGGCAAAATCTCTTTGGAGAATGTAGCTGTATTTGTTATGATAACTAATGTGTATTTTTTTAAAAAACAAACCCTCAAATCTCAGAGGTTTACCATAACAAAACTTTATTTCTTGCTCACGTAAAGTACAATAATGATGTTGGCAGGTGACCTTCAACATGATCATTCAATGGCCTTCCATAAGGCTTCAGGTCTTCTGCTGAATTTTCTACATCTTTCCAGTGCACTGGAGAAGAGAGAGTTTGAAATCATTTCATGAGAGGTTTTTATAGTGCCAGTCCTGGAGGTGGTATATATAAGTTCAACATTCCATTGACTGGTATTCAGTACATGGCCTAACCTAACTGTAAGGAAAGTTGGTTTGCAAGGTAGAGATGTACTATGTTGAAAACAAGAGTCTTGGTCCAAGTAACTAGAGGCATGCCAAATGGCGTTGCTAGTATTTCCTCTGTAAATTAAGCAAACTTATTCCTGAACAACAGCAGAACGCGCCTGAAGGGTAGAACCTACATCACGAACACTATAGCATGGGTAAGAAAGAGGTAGGCAGATGCCAGAGAGAGGGAGGAAAGCCTGATTCAACATGACTAAGTCTTTTCTCCAGTCTCACCAATTAGTGAGAGGGAGAGAAAAGACTCCAGGAGCGATATTGTACAGAAAAAATCACTTGGAAACACAAGGAGTTGAATAAAACATTTGACCCTATAAAGATATGTGCGTCTTTGATTTCTTCTTCAGAACCATACTTTGGTTGGTGATGTCCTCAAAGCATCTTCTTAATGTCTTTCTTATTTGGGGGATACAATGTAATAAACTTTTTTGAGTGGACAACCTACTTAAGTTACTTGTAAAATATTGACCTTAAAATATCTTTGAGATTCTTTAGTGGCATGTCTTTTTAAATACTATTTTCCTAACTTTGCCAGATTTTATGTATACACACACACACACACACACATAAATTTTCTAAAATTCTTTTTGAAATAAAACAAGCTACAATTATGTGTACAATTATAAAAGTAGGCTATCATCAATTGTGACAAATGTTCCACAACAACACAAGGTACTAATAATAAGGATTCTACTATATACTAATATATATGCTAATTCCCATACTAATGGGAATCCTGTGTTTTATGAATGATTGCTCTTATATACCCATGACTTCTCTAATAAAGAAAAAAAGAGGAGAATCATCAAGATAAGTATAAGTGAAATGCTAATAAACACTGGGAAAAAACACAAGATATAGTAGACCTGATTGTTTTATAATCTGAGCATGAAACAAAGTTAGTTTTAGGTCATCAATTGTCTGAATGTAGACTATATACTAATTATGTCTTCAATTAAAAAAAATACCTCATATAAGAAATGTATTGAGTGGGCTGGACTTCGGTTGGGGGAAATTAAAAATCATTTTAATTTTTTCAGTAACTGCCCCTGGACAGTAGCTTTGGCAGGCTCCCATGGCTTTTCACTCTTGGATGTTAACAAAATCCTGTTGTTTCTTTTTCCTGGCATTGAAAAAGTCCAACCCAGTCTGTTTTTAAATTATTGGTCTTCTTTTTTCCTCATCTCAGTCCAACTCTGTTCAGCTCAGAAGGTACAGTGGAAAAGGGATGCATGATGACTTTCTTCTCTCTTGCTTGTTTTATCCCCTTTCCTTCTTGGTTGCTACTGTCTGCTTCACTATCCACCTTCCCCACCCATCCTGAGTAAGGCCCTGTATTAGCTAGAGTTCTCTAGAGAAACAAAATCAGCAGGAGATATCTATAGGTATAAAATTTATTAAAGTGTCTCATGTAACCATGGGAATGTAGAGTCCAAGGTCTGTAGGGCAGGCCACAAGCTGGTAGCTCCAAGGAAGGTCCACAATGAGCTCTCAGGAGAAGCTGGATGAGCAACCATGGGACTAGAAGCTTCCAGGGTTTGTAGGGCAGGCTGTGAAGCTGACAACTCTAATAAAGGGTCTGGATGAACTCCACAGGAGAGGCTCACTGGCTGAAGCAGGAAGAGTAACTAGATCTCTTCTGAATCCTCCTTAAAAACCTTCCAGTGATTAGATCAAGCATCACTTATCACAGAAAACACTCCCCTTAGCTGATTACAAATGCAATCAGCCATGGATACAGCTGATGTAATCATGATTTAAGTCCATGACATGTCCTCATAGCAATAGACAGGCCAGCACTTGCCTGACCAGACAACAGGGTACCACCACCTGACCAAGTGACACATGAACCTGACCATGAAGGCCACCATGGGAGAAGGGAGTTTAGAGGACCCTTCCCATAGTGATTGCATCTAAAGTGAATGTGGAGGCTGCAATCCGCCATCCGCACAGTCTGTGTCAGATCTTCAAGGCTCTTTCTCTTGTGGTTGCTTTTGTGGGTTCTTTGGGGACCCCCACTACTTGGGATCCTCTTTCTGCATTTCCCTATCACATATTCAACTAGCTGGTGGGTTTGTTCTCCCTCCTCAGATCCTGGGTTTCAAAGGTCCACCTACAGAAACTCTCTGTAGTCTTGGGGATAGAGTAGGGAAACAAAAAGAGTCAGGCCTACTGTGATGAAATTTATATTTAGTACAGAGAGATACACATTAGGCATGTAATCCAACAAATGTTCTGCAGGGTCTGAAGCTCTCCCTAAAACATTTTAAATTATGTTTTCATTTATTCCACCTAAAAATAAATATATGCAAATTTTGTATCAGCTGGATGAATTCCTGATACAGGATTTCAGAGTCCCTCATCAGTATTTCTGATTGCCTTGGTGCTATATAAATCCTGCTAAGCTGTCCCAATCTAATGATAAAAGAATGGAAATGGGTATAATACATAATACATAATACATAAATGATGAATTAGCACTAAGAAGAGATCAAATTAAATCACTATAGGATTTACTAATAAATTATTATAGAGAAAAATGGTGGGAAAACGGAGTCTTTACATCACAATGTAGTATTCTCAAAAGGACTGGCATATTAGTAATGGTACCATATTCATACTGTAAGCAGAGTTTTAGTTTCAGTAATACAACATCCTCAGGTAACGGCTATTTCTTCCTTTAAATCGCTCAGGGTCAAAACCTTGGTGTTACCATGAACTCCTTCCTTTCATTCTTATATCAAATGTCTGAGGAAACACACTAGATTTTGACTATTTCTCATCATCTCCACTGCTGTCACCCTGATCTGAGCCACCACCATCTCCTACCTGTATTGGGGTAATAGCTTCCTACGAGGTACGTCATTCTGCCCTCGCCTCTCTTACAGAGCAGATGGAACAATCCCCATTGAAACACAGGAGGTGATGTCACTCCTTTACCCAAAACTCCCCAGTAGCACTCTGTCTCACTTAGGGACAAAGCCAAAGTCTTTAGAATGGCCTCTAACACTTTCCATGAACTGGCTCCACCATTCTCCATCCCTGCATCTCCCTTCCTGATTGCCCCTTTAAGATCATCTTTGCTCACTCTGCTGTAGCCACAGTGGGTCCCAGCTAGTCCTCAGATATGCCACATTTGCTCCCACTTCAAAGATATTCCTGGTTCTCTACAGCACTCACCCTGCCCCCAACCCCTCCTTTTATTCTGTTCAAGTCCTTGATTTCTTGATCACTCTCTTCAAAATGGACACACTCCCCCACCTTGCATTCCTTACTTCCTTCCTTGCTCTTTTTTACCCAATTATTTTCTATTTAACATACCATATAGTTTGGTTTTTGTTGTCCTTCTCTTGTCCTTCCATAGATTTAAATTTGGTGAGGTTGGGTTTTCATCTATTTTTTGTTCTGTGGTAAATCCAGAACAGAAAATGTTCCTGAAATACAGTAGGCACTCAATAAATAATTCTGGAATGAATGAATGAATCGGGTATATGAAATTAATTTGGGGTTGTATTATTTTATTGTAAATACATTTGTTTTTTATGGTGTTCAAGAATTGTGAGAATAAACCTAGCTTTGTGTTTGAACATATTTAAGGTCATTATCATAAAAAGAATCTAAATCACTATTGGGAGCTATAGGGATGTTTTACTTTAAAAGAAGTTCACGTAATTATTATATTTTGCTCTTTGAAATATACTGCTCTAGATTGGTGGTTTAGTAATCAGGGAGAATCAGAAAATTTGAAGAATATTAGTATTAGGAGAAAGTTTAAATATTATCTGATTGAACGTTCCCTTTGAAAATAGAATAGAATGATATCTACCATGGGAGATTATTTTGTTTTTTATTTTTCTGGGGCTCCTTGCTTTCCAATTTTTTGTTTGTCTTATTTCTTGGACAAAAAATGATGTTCCTAAGCCTTATAACATTTGTATTTGCACAAAATTCAAAATTCCCTGAGGAAGGCAAAGTGTTCCCATGATAATATAAAATTATTCACAGAAAATTTCTTTAATATACCCAGCTTCAAACTGCATTCAGATGGAAGAACTATTCTAATTGAATTAACAGATAATGATTGTTAGGAAGTATTTAATTCTTGGAAAAACTCATGATGTAAGCCTGCCACGTGTTCTTTTGTAACTTTTCATTGACGTTCAAAGAAAACGTGGAATTTAGCAACAAAGATAAAACCGTCATTTACTCGATTTTAACAATGGCTTTTACGTAATCTCTTTACCCTTCCAAGCAATTTTGGAAGCACTACTATGAATCATTAGAAACATGTGAAGACTTGAGCTGTGAAGTTAATTTACCACAGGGATTCTTCAATGAGTAATATATTTCCAGGATAAAATCCACTAAAGAATTTAGTTTATTCGTATTAATCCTTATGTCCCTAGAGGATCGGTTACTCACCCATACTGAGAAATTTTGTCCAGTCAAATGAAAAGAAAACATGAGCAGTTCTTTTCAAAACTATTGAGCTTTGAGATGACTATAGCTACATAATTAGTGCTGGAAGGGAATACTCCACCCTCTTAATGAAATGAATATGGAATATCTGGATATTGTTTTAACCTGTGACATGATTTTGATACCTTAATATAGTACATCACAAATCACAAAGTGCTACCTATTTACTTGTATGAATAAAGGTGAAAATTATTCATGGGAAAAGCTGTAATGAGATCCTTCCATCCCTTCTATTTACTTTCTCCACAATCTTAGGATTTGTTCTTAATTTTATCCTGCCCAAGAGGATGTTTGAAATGTATTAACCACTTCTGGGGAATAAAAATGGAAAGTTAATTTATTTGTTTTTAGTTATGAGGCTAAACTTCACTTTATCCTGCACATATATGTAATAGCATATGATGAAAAGAATATTAAATTGCTTATGAATACAATTCTGGACAGTGTTTTTGAGTGTCCCCAGGAATTTTTCATTTTATCTATACATTTTGCTGATAACATACATAATTATGTTCTTCTTTCCCTGCCCCAAGCCAAGAAAAGTTTTTAATTCTTGCAAATACTAGTGGTATATAGTCATTGAAGATGACAAAACACCCTTTGGAAAAGTTGGTGGGAGGGAAGTTGGCACAGTGAAACAATAATGGTCAAAGTCTCCAAGTAGAGAGAGGAGAATGAGTGAATGGATGACAAAGAAGGTATAGAATGGTTCAGAGAGTTGTAGGGTCTCCAAAATGTTTCTATTTGTTTCCCTGCTGGATTGTGGGATCCCTGACAGCAAAGATGATGGCTAATTTGCCTTTGAATCCCCTGTTCTTTGTACCTGATTGGTGCTCATGCATGCCTAATAAATAGATCAGTAGTTAGGGGAGGTATGTAGCAAAGAGCACACACTATGGTATAACCTTTGGTTAAGAGAGGAGGCTCTTGAGTCAGATTGCCTAGGTTTGAATTCCAGATCTGTCAGTATATTGTCTGCTTTGGAGCAAGTTCTTCATCTCTCTATGCCTCAGTTTCTTCATGTGCAAAACAGAGATCATAATATTCCTACCTCATTAGTTTGCTGGTTGTATTAAATGAGTTCTTACATGTAAAAACACTTAGAATAGTTCCTGGCACATAAAAGTCACTCAGGAAGTCTTTGCTATTAAGTTAATCATTTAAAAAAATGTCCAAAGAGCATGCATCAGGGGACGCATTGCCCTAACAATTGACATAAAGCAGAAAGACTCTGTGTCCAGATGATAGTGCTATCAGTCCTTTGGCCAAATCCCAACTCTGTTCTTCCCACATAAGTAGCCAAATCCTCCCTACTCTGGGGAGAGGAACGAGTTTTTATAAAGCTAAAGCAGTACTTTGTAGCCTACATAATAGAGAGGTCATTCTGCCTTTCCTTAGCCTTCCTGCATGGAACACCACACTATTTTAGTTAGTAGGTTTGTTAAGTCAGGCAATTCTTACAATTTATTGGGCAATCAACTCTATTTATATCAGCAGAATAAATATTGGGGGTTAGAGAAGGATTGAAAATGACCAGAGAGCACACATTCTGACAAATTAATGAAGGCCAAAACCTCTGCCTTGATTGACCTTGCAGTCCTGATGTGAACCTAGAGAAGTAGAACGTGTCCACATGCGAAGTTCAGTGCAAAGTTGACATAAAATAACAGATTAAATTGGGGAAAGTTTGTGTGAAAAGGTGAACTCTCAGTAAGGTTTGAAGAATGAATAGATATAAATTGGTAGAGATGGGAAAAAGAGAGAAGCCTTTATTCAATGAGAACTTATGTCCCAGACACAGTATATCATTAAATTCTAACAATAACCCTAAAGTAAAGGTATCTAGTCCCATGCCTGGAACATAGTAACCAGAGATAGGAAATGTGGCTACTCACATGCATACAAAAATACTAGGTGATGTCATCTTTTATCAAACTCCAATAATTTACCAATACCCACTTCTTTATAAAGATTCCTCTTCTGTCTGAACTCAAATGGATTTGGAAATTTAATTATGACTGGCTGAGCACGTGCTGATGATATTCCAAAGAAAAGATCCCATAGAAGAAGTCTAGGCATACCCAAGCCTAGGAGCCTCACACAATGGCCACACTTTATGGAATATGGAAGGATGCTTTATAGCTGCAAGTTATAGAATTCCCATCTAAACATGATTGAATGAACAATGGACTTAGGGTCTCATATAGCAAGAAGCCAGAGGTAGACAGTTCTAAGACTGGTTAAGTCTATAGTGCAACGCTGTCATCAAGAACCTCCATGCTTTCCATCTCTTGCTTTGCTACCCTCAGGGTGTCCTCAGCATCTCCTCCCATGGTCATACATGGCTGCAGCAGTTTCAGGTGCCACCTGCAAACACACCAAGACTCAAAGATGAATGAATGTGTTACTTCCTATAAGCCCTCTCTAAATAGCTAGAAAAAACCACCCTTAGGATGGCCGCACATATGCTGCTGCCCCCAAGAAGACTTCAGATCCCACTGGGTCATATAACCATGACTAAATCCAGTCACTGAGAAGGGAAATGGTATTAAGATTGCTTTAGCTGATAATAATTCATGGACTTGGCTTGTAGAAGAGGTAACTTTCTTTAGGAGGGTGATCCCCAGAAAAAGCAAAGGCTCTGCCAGTTAGGAAGAATGGGGAAGAGAGTTGGCGACCAATGGTATCTGTCTCCATGAATTCACCATAGTCTAGGGAGGATTTTGTATTTCTTTTTTGCAGCCCATTCGGAATTGACTTCATATTTTAGCTTTCAGCTAGTAGTCTATTTCTCCTGTTCTTGGGCCTGAACCTCTCAGTTGCCCATTCCCATATAGATGCCATATATTTTCACTTTATTGGTAAGTTTTTAAAACTCTATGGCAGGAGCCATACACGCATATTACCACCTCATACGTGCAAAGTGTGATAGTATAAAGAGTATTTCTCTATCTAGTTTAGTTTCATCACTCCTTAAAACAGCGCTGTGACAACATCAAGTGAATAAGGACAAGTCCAGGGTTGAGCACTGTGCTGGTTTGAAAGGAAGTATGCCCCCTAAGAAAAGCCATGTTTTAATACAAATCCCATTTCATAAAGGTAGAATAATCTCTATTCAATACTGTATGTTTGAAGCTGTAATCAGATCATCTCCCTGGATGATGTGATTTAGTCAAGAATGGTTGTTAAACTGGATTAAGGGATGACACGTCTCCACCAATTTGGGTGGGTCTCGATTGGTTTATTGGAGTCCTATAAAAGAGGAAATATTTTGGAGAATGAGAGATTCAGAGAGAGCAACTCTACGAAGCAGAGAGCCACCAACCAGCGACCTTTGGAGATGAAGAAGGAAAACGCCTCTGGGGGAGCTTCATGAAACTGGAAGCCAGGAAAGAAAGTTAGCAGATGACGCCATATTCGCCATGTGCCGTTCCAGCCGAGAGAGAAGCCCTGACTGTGTTCGCCATGTGCCTTCTCACTTGAGAGAGAAACCCTGAACTTCATCGGCCTTCTTGAACCAAGGTATCTTTCCCTGGATGCCTTTGATTGGACATTTCTATAGACTTGTTTTAATTGGGACATTTTCTCGGCCTTAGAACTGTAAACCAGTGACTCATTAAATTCTCCCTTTGGAAAGCCGTTCTGTTTCTGGTATTTTGCATTCCAGCAGCTCACAAACTAGAACAAGTACTTTTAAGTTCTTGAATTTACTCTATGACACAGGTTTTCCGACCCTTCGCCCTGCTCTTTCCATTCTCCCCTCCTAAAGCTCAGAACAGCACCAAAGACGTAATATACACTCAAAAATATAGACTTGCAAAACAAATGGACTAATGTTTAAAATCAGGAAAGTGTGTATATCATTCCTGTAATCTTTTTGCAGGGGAGGTTGAGAAAATATAAAGTTATATGAGAAGCCAACCACTGGAGGTCACTATTATTTCACAAAAGGAGAATTTGTTAGTCTCAGAGCAAATAGCCTGATTGTGTCTTAAAATCCCAAGCGAAATGATGATGGTCACTATTATAGAATATTTACTGACTATTTCCAAAGCTTTAGGAATTACAAGTATAGAGTGCTCAGTCTGTGTATTTAACATTAATCTTATGGGGACATTCTGCTGAACTGACAAAGCCATTTTTTTTTCCTGTGATGGGTCCCGTTATTTATAATTGCCATTTCTCATTTATAATGTAAAATTGGTGGGATTATTTTGTTAGCTCATAAGTTTCTTTCTTTAAAGTTTCGTGTTTTTTTCCCCCATTGCTTTATTTCTGATGAAGAGTTATCTATATTATCTGAGGGTATAATTTGAGAGGCATAAAACTCAAACCTTTTTTTCCCCTGGACTGCTCTTCCAGTTCATTCACAGATATCAGAAATGTCTTCATTAATTCTTTCTTCCTTTCGTTAAGTTTCTGTTCCATTTTGAGTGCCGGGGCCTGGATAGCATTGCCCAAATTGGTATTTCTTAAAATATATGTCTTGAAACATCCCATACAGATGTACCTTCCTCAGTCAAGTAGGAAATGCTGCAAACTATAGCCTATTTTTGGAGCTGCAAAGCCAGATTAGCATTTCAAATGGAGATAAGTTCAACAACAAATTAACAGTGGGTAATACTATGTTCCACTAGCTGTTTTGAAATCTTCTGACCAGAGGTTAGCAAACCTTTACTGTAAAGGGTGAGATAGTAAATATTTTAGGCTTTGTGGGCCAACCTGGGTCTCTGTTGCCACCACTCAACTCTGCCGTTGTCTTCCTGAACTGAAGCTGCTATGGACAATATGTAAATGAGCCGATGTGACTGTGTTCCAATAAAACTTTATTTAAAATTCATATAATTTTCACAAGTCATGAGATATTATTCTTCTTTTGATTTTTTTTCCCCCAACTATTTTAAAATATGAAAACTCAGAGCCATATGTGTTTCATATGTAACTTGCAAGCTGTACCAAAACAGGCAGCAGGCTGAATTGGCCCATAATTTGCTGACCTTTGCTTTGACCACTAGCCCACTTTTGTTGTGCTTTTATTTTTCACATAGCATCTGTTAATATTGAGTGGAATATAAAAATGCACTTTGGAAAAAAGCCATATCTACTTCTTGTGAATTGGTTTTTAACATCACTTCAGATGTTAACAGCAGGAAAGGGAAACAGGAGGTCTCTTTGGGTGGAGAGTACAAGGCACCTGAAGAGGGTCAAAGTTACAGAAGATCCCTTCCCAACAATCAGCCTTTCTTTGTACTGGTCCTAGTGCAGTGATATGTATAAAACCTTCATTAAGTCTTCATTTTCAAAATCCTTCAAAATATTGATACTCTGACCTTCTCTCCTTGACGAATGTGGCTTTCTCACATGTCACCTACTCATGGATGAGCCCCTGGTCGTCTATTAGTGCATTGCTTTGGAGTTAGGCAGTTTTTATAGTTAATGGTGACTAAAACATGCATCTTCTGTCCCATATCACTTAACATCATTATAGTTTGCTATTTCACATTATTATTTTCAGCTTCAGGTTCTTGGGATACTTAGTTCACATTTCTGCACCTGTTTTTTCATCTGTATAATAATAATGTCTTAGAGTATTGCTGCAAAAATAAAACTGCATACATGCAAAACACTTAGATCCTGGCACATGGCAACCTCTTAGTATTAAAATACAGCTCTCCTTCATTTTCTTTCATTCCATTCGTGAGTTACTTTTATGGTTAGAGGATTCGCAACTTTTTATGTGCCAGATAAAAGATACACATTAAGGAATATCGAGTAAAGTAAAATGAACTGAGAGACAAATTATTCGGACCCCATTTCCTAATACCCCATCCCCCATCTAGTTTTTGGTGCCTGGGTGTGATTACAAGCATTATAGGGATTTTATTTGTAAAGTTCAAACTGTACAGAAGTGTATATAGAAAAAAGGAAGTCTGGCTTGATCTTCTTTACCACAGTGCTTCCTTCCCCAAAGGCACAGTTCTTCACTATATGTAGGCTGCCTTCCTGCAGCGGAGATGGTTTTTACCAACTATTCATATGCTCTGCTATGTTTGCAAACCTTCTTTGCAGCTTGGTTGAGGCTATGCAACTAAGCAATGCCAAGGGCATGGAGTAGTGTATGTCACTTCTAGTCAAGGCAGTTGAGCTCTGGTGGCCTCTTGCATCTTTATCTTCCAACTCCAGAGAGGTAGATAAGGGAACCTCCAGATAGAAGCCACATGGATTCCTGAGTCACCTCATGGAAGAGCTCTGCCCTGGGAGGTCCCTGACCCTTGCTTGACCACTAGCCCACTTTTGTTATAAAACTTTGCCACGTTTGTCACCGTGCTTGGGGTATTGTTTGTTTATTACTGTGTGAACTTGTCAACCGTGACCAACAAACCTCCAGATCGCTATCTTTGCTCCCCCATCTCCTCATATAGACAACTGTGTGTGTGTGAATGTGTTTGTGTGTAAACATAAATGGGGTTGTACAATACACATAGCTCAGTAACTTGCTTTTCTCACTTAAAAGTATGACATGACAGCATTTTATGTCAGTACATGAAGATGTTATTAATTCCTTTAATTGTACATTGTATTCTATAACATGTATAGACCATAATTTATTTAACCATTCTCCTCCTGATGGACATTTTGCTTGTTTTCAATTTTTAATATATAAACAATGCTGTAATCCATTGTTTATAGTCTTAGATCTTTCTTTCTCTCTCTTTTTAAATATTGCAATGCTTTGTTTATTTATTTTTACAAAAAAGCAATATGTTTCAAAGCAAATCACAATTTGTAGAACAGATTTCAGAGTTTGGTATGGATTACAATTCCACAATTTTAGGTTTTTACTTCTAGCTGCTCTATGATACTACAGACTTAAAGAAATGTAAGTATAACGATTCAGCAATCATATTCATTTGTCAAATCCTACCTTCTCTGTATAACTCCACCATCACCTATGATCTTTCTCCCACTCTTTAGGGGTATTTGAACTATGCCCATACTAACTTTTTCATGTCAGAAGGGACTGTCAATATG
Organism: Tamandua tetradactyla; assembly: GCF_023851605.1. Taxonomy (NCBI): domain Eukaryota; kingdom Metazoa; phylum Chordata; class Mammalia; order Pilosa; family Myrmecophagidae; genus Tamandua; species Tamandua tetradactyla. The sequence continues at coordinate 26,739,382 of NC_135348.1, read as the reverse complement.
GGATAAGAGAATGGAACTAGTTGATGTTCTGGAGAGCTAGATGCCTTTTTAAATATATCACTTCCTTAAATAAATGACTCAAGATATGAATGGGGACAATTGAGATAACTGTACATAATTCAGAGAACTGTTTTCTATTTCTGGACCGATAACACTCTATTCTCTGTTAGCTAATTCAGTGTTCTGGACATTTGCAATGAAGGGGAGCTGGGAAAACAAACCCATCCAAGCCTCACATTTTTTTTTCCTTCTATTCCAGAGGCCCTGAGTCAAGAAAGGAAAATATAAAAGCAGAAAGAATCCCAAGGATTTGATCACAAATCATTCCGGTAAAGCTGTACACTGTTGGGGAAAACCACATTAAGACTGGGCACAGAATTTTAATTTTTAACTATAGCTTGGAAATAAAAAGAAAACAGTGAGCTTTATAAAAGAATGTGAGCTTCTAAAGTGACAGTCTAGAAAAGCTAAGTCAAAGCTAATCAAAATATCTTTGAAAAGTGAGTAGGACAAAGTTCATGTGCCATGTTTGGAGTTGCCAAGGTGGCAGACACTGTGGGGGTAGCTTTGATGGCAGCTTCAAGAAGCTTAAGACCTTTCAGCCTTTAAAAGCTATTCCAACTCCGAGTTTCTTGTTTTATTAAAATTTTTGTGATTGATTTCAGCCTTAGTTAAATGCAAATAGTTGTTTTTAACTTCCCAACTACTTTCATCTGTTCTGATCTGCAACAATTGTGGACCTTCTGCAACAACCCTTGGTAGTGTAGCTCCCCTGTTTCCAAATGTTTTACAGTAGTAATTCCCAAAGCTCGGTTCCAGATCAGCCTCAGAACAGCAGCACTGGGCACCTTGTTAGAAATGCAAATTCTTGGGCTCCACCCCAGACTTACAGAGCTGGCCCAGCAATGTGGATTTTAATAAGTCTGACAGGTTATTTTGATGCAGGCTATAATTTGGAAAATCACTGTTCTGCGACCACTGGTCAGAACTTGCAGGTACTTACTTGTAAGATAAAGAAAAGAAAAAGAAAGTTTGAAAATTCCCATAGATTATCTGACTAAGGCAAACCAATTGTTACAAGAATAGGTATGGAATGCAGCCAGCTGGAAGGAACTGACCTGTAGTAAATAATTTGATAGCTGCATTACCGGGGAAATGCTGTTTTACTTTTTAGCATGGGCAGGCACCAGGAATCAAATCTGGGTCTCCGGCATGGCAGGTGAGAACGCTGCCCACTGAGCCACCGTGGCCTTCCCAGATATGCTGTTTTCAGTGCTGATGAATCTTATCCCAAGTGCCGTCATTATATACTGCTATAAATATGAAAGTATATTACTTTATATAAGATGTCTTTGCAAGCAATAATAATAAAAAACTTTAGATATAATCTAAAAGTGTATAAACTCAAGGGAAAGCAAAAATATCAATAGATAATGACTTCTTAGGTAAGTTTTTGGTTCCTATAATTTGGTAAGGAAGCAAAGTAATTCACTGAGGAAGGAAATACAGAAGACTTACATTTTGAGTAGATGGTCACTGTATACTTATAGTAGGAAGAGGTACAAACATCAAAATAAAAAAGTTAATGTTTAATTTTAAAGCAGGAAGTCTGGCATGGGATTCATGACAGGGCTTGAATGAGCATAGAGAAGTTTTAAAATAAATTTCCCCCATGCTTGGTAATCTTCTCATTTTCCTTTGGGTGAGCTATTCAGACTTAAATCTACTTTATCCAAGTCATTATATTTAGCCTTCTAATTGTTCATTCTTTTACTGATTTTCACATTGCGGGTCTAGCCTTAGTTTTGTTGCAATATTTGTCACTCAATCCTTTTTTTTTTTTTTTTTTTTTTGGTATGGGCAGGCTCTGGAAATTGAACCCGGGTTCTCAAGCATAGCAGGTGAAAATTCTGCTACTGAGCCACTGTAACACCTCCCCATTCAATTCTTTTTAAGCCTATAATTCTTTTTAAGCCTATAAAAGTGATGATAGTTCTGGTAACTCTACAAGAACAATTTGGCCTATCACAGTCATGGGTCATTTAACACATTTTTTTAATCTTTGTGAATTCACAGGTCCTTTGACCTTAAAATTCCATGACTCTGTAGTTTGAAATTCTTGCTTTAGTCTAGGAATCCCAAGAAGAAAAAATGAAGGGAATGGATAGACTTGTTCAGTAATGCCTTTTAGAAACAAGAATCCCAACATTAATATTTATTTTACACTGAACTAAACATGAATCTAGATTTAGAGATGGTTCACTGGTCATATAATTAAGTTAATATTACAGAACTATGGAATCATGAATCTGCAAATGAAAAGAAATGGAGATGCTGAATCAAATTTAGAGTTAATGAGCCTTTTCAGGCTTCATCGTGTTAAACAATATATTCCATTATTATAAATATTTGTAACAGCTCTAAGTCAGATGTTTTACCACATGTTGATGAATGTGCTTTCGATCAAGGAACCAGAATCTCCTCAGTTCTTTTGAGGAACTTTGCACATAAATGGCATTTACTCCATGTCTGGAAGCACCTGCAGATGATTTTTTATTGTGAAATGAATCACCATATAATGCTTGAATGGCTGAAGGTTGCCTCTATATTATAAGAGCTGTCAAAACCCATTTTTTACACAACAGGTCAAAAAATAATTAAAAACTAATTTCCTTAATTTGCACTTTTTATTTCTGTTATTTTTTTTTTCTTCTTGGGCAGGCACTGGAAATCAGACCTAGGTCTCCAGCATGGCAGGCTAGAACTCTGCCTGCTGAGCCACCATGGCCTGCCTTATTTCTGTTAATTTTATATAGCTTCTCTTCTGCTTAGGAAAGTGAAATCTATGAGGGTTTTATTTTTCTGTCTCTGCAAAGGGCAATCTATCATTAAAGTAGAAAAAAATGGCAAGGTTTTTTCTAAGATCATATTTTTAAATTCTGATTTCCAAAATTGTGCATCTTTTATAATGGAAATCTTGGGTAGGCTTCCATAGGGGAATACCAAAGAAGTCATTAAACAGTCTCATTTTGGAACGAGCCACTGAAAGCAAATGAAAACTTGACAATAATATGTCAATATCAAACGTCTGCTATTGCAAAAACCTGAATGTCAGGGGTGGGGATATCAAAGGGTCAGCAGTGTACATCCACCGTGACTACCTCCACCCAGATGGATAGATTTACGTCCAAGATACGAGGCATCCAGGGTGATTTTTAGTCCATAACACTTATTAATGCTATTATTATACTGAGCACTATGCAAGAAGCTGAAATACAAAGAATAAGACGTGATCCTGTTCAGGGAAGCAACAGTCTGTCTACTGGAGGAGACAAATAACTAAAATGTGATTTCAATATAGTCCAGTAAATGTTACGATAAGCACACACCTAGTTAGTTTAGGAAGCAAGGAGAAAGAATTTCGAACACAAGGCTCTAAAGACTGGTTTGAGGGAGGGAGGGTTACAAAAGGCAGGCTCCCCTTTTCCCCCATCCAGGCAAATTCCTGGAAGCAGGGCCTTTCCAGTACTAAGTTGAACTTCCACCTAGATCTTCGAAGGCTTTCCAGGGCTCTGTCCACTAACAGCGGTGCCTCCTGGGAGAGATTATCCCCATTTACAGTGGTCTGCATGAGTGGAAACTTATAGTGGAATTTCACTAGTGAATTCAGAGAGGAAGAGGTTGAGAGAGAGACAGAGAGAAATGGGGTTCTGCCCATTCAATCACCACTTGCTAGTAAAGGGGCACAAAATGGGAGAATTGAATCTGCTATTTCCTCAATTGGTATCAGTTTCCACATGCCTCTGAAAGCTGTTTTAAGACATTTTCTGGGTACAGGGATGGATGCTGACTTTTGTGGCTCCATCCCACCTCAGGTTGAATTCATTCAAATGTATTCCCATTCCACATTAAATACAATTTATACATGACTATAAAAGAACTAAATTGAATTGCAGTTGACTAGTTGACATGAAGTTTTATTTTGTAGAAATGTAATGAGATGTTGTTGAGTTTTTTCTATGTTTTGGAGCCAGATAACTTTTGGAGCCAATAAGTTTTTCAGATTTCATATACTTCCCTATGCCTCTTGCAAAGCTTGTTACCCATGGGAATTGTGCCAGCCGTGCTCAGGTGCCTCTTTTCATGTGAGCATATAGCCCTAATTAGAGTGAGTTAAGATACTTAGAGTACATTTTTCTTATTTGCTCTTTTGTATACAGTGTCTAATACTGTAAACACTATACAATTACATTTATGCTTTACTACTGGATTAATGTTTTAATTAGCTACTGCCACAATAATGCTCTCTAGCAAAAAGCCACAAAATCTCCATGGCATACAACAATATACTGTTATTTCTCTCTCATGAATTTGATGTCATTTGGGGATCCTCCGTCTCAGACCGTGGGTCAGCTGGGGTGACTGCTCACTGTACTTCTTGCCCTTCTCCGAGGACCATTTGCTAACTGGGTACTTGTGCTCCTCATGGTAATGGCAGAAGTACAAAGGGACAACTGAAAACTCAGGGGACATCTTCAGGCCTAGGCTTGGAACTGGCACAGAGGTTCTGTCCATATTTTATTATCCAAGGCAAGTCACATAGCCAAGCCCAGAGTCAAGTAGCAGGAAAGTAACCGTGCCCATGGTAAGACCGTTCGAAGAGTGTGGATGTAGATAGAGGTAAAAGTTTGTGGCCAGTCATTGACTCTACCAGGCCACTTCCCCTACCCACATGCTTGCTATGCTCTGTGGGTGATTAAAAGGATCATCCTCTGTGTGAGATGTGACCCAACTGTACCTTCCTCAAGCTAGTAAGCTATGTGCTCCTGGTGCCAACTCTGAACTTTCAGAATTGGAGTTGCTTTCTCATGAGCCCAAGAAAACAGCACTCACATGGGTCACTTGATTATATTGGGCACAAGAGCTGGATTTGTGAAGATTGGGATATTCATTTTACCTTAAAACAAAATGATACTGAGGGCACGGTTTGCAGAAGAGAGGTTACCTCCACTCAGACACTGCCTTGTCTGTAGTGGCTAAATTTATACCCTGCTTTCCGTTTTCTTCAACTTAACCCTGATGTGGAAATCATTTCCTCCTTAAGCAGTTATCACCTGTTACCTTCAAAGTGATGGCTTACATACTTGCTTCCTAGTGGATGTCTTTAATACATTTTTAATATGTGTTTATTTTTATTATACATACACTATATGCTCTAAAATGTGAAGCCATAGATAGGCAAAATGAAGGATCAGTACTGAGTACTTTACAAACATTACTTTAAACGTGCCCCACCACAATTCTGAAACATAGACACTGTTGGGCCCGTTTGACAGGAAAGGAAACTGAGGAACAGTGAGGTTAAGGAATTTGACAGCTGATCGATGATTGTCAGGATCTTCTGGCTCCATAGCCAGTACTTCATCACTGTGCCCTGTTGCAGTGAGCTTAGTTACCATGCACAAGCCTTCTATTTACAGCTGCATGACATCTTATTTCTCTACATTTTTAATTAATGCAAAAAATGCATTTTCACTACAGAAGATTTGACATTTTAGAAATACTTAGAGTAAGAAGTGAAAGTTCACCTTCAAGCACCAGTGTCTCATCCCATAAATCTCCCCATATACAACCACTGTTATCAGTTCGGTATCGATTTTCTCATTCCTTTTCTTATGATTTTATAAATGTAGTTTTGTGGAGTTGGGTTATGTCTCTGTTTGTGTGATTTACAGGAAAAAATCATATGCATATTTGTGCTGGTTTGAAAAGATTTATGTACCTAGAAAAGCCATGTTTTAATCCTAAATCGATCTCGTGAGAGCAATGGGTTTTTCTAATCCCTATTCAGTACTATAAATTGGAAACTGGATTAAGTATCTCCACAGAGATGTGACTCAGTCAATTGTGGGTATTAAACTTGATTAGATGGAGATATGCCTTCATCCATTCTACATGAGTCTTGATTAGTTTACTGGAATCCTATAAAAGAGGAGACAGTTTGAAGAGGGTTCCTTTTGAGAATGAGGAGCCGCAAACCACCGCAGAGTGACTAATGAACCACAGAGTTCACCAGCCAGTGACCTTTGGAGATGAAGAAGGAAAACACCTCGCAGGGAACTTCATGAAGCAAGAGGCCTGGAGAGAAAGCTAGCAGATGCCACCATGTTCGCTATGTGCCTTCCAGCTGAGAGAAAAACACTGAACGTCATCGGCCTTCTGGAGCCAATGTATCTTTCCCTGGATATCTTAGATTGGACATTTCTATAGACTTGTTTTAATTCAGACAATTTCACAGCCTTAGAACTGTAAACTAGTAACTTATTAAATTTGTCTTTTAAAAAGCCATTCCATTTCTAGTGCATTGCATTCGGGCACCTAGCAAACTAGAACAATACTCTTCCACAAATAGTTGTTCTTACTTAACAATTGTATCTTGGAGATATCTGTGCAGCAGATTGATGATTGTCTCCAGTAACCATTTGCCCACTATTCTTCAGTAATGATGGGATTGCTACCTGGGCACATGCTGTCCAAAATTAGCTTATTTTTCCTACCCTCCCTGACAGTAAGGTGTGGCCACCTGACTAAGTACTGGGTACAAGGATGTACATACAAGTATTTTGTTAGAGCTCCTAGTTACCTTTTTAAAGAGACAGCTGGCATGTGCTGAGTGCCTCCCTTCTATGTTCTCCTTTATCTTGCTGTCTGTAATGCAGTTTACACCATCTTGAGTCATAGGGTTGGGACAATGCACAAGAGAGCAATGAGACAGAGAAACCCATTTGTCAGCAACAGTGAGTGCCACATTAGCTCTGGTCCACTTCTGTGCTGGTTTGAATCTGTGGTGGACCCCAGAAAAGTCATGTACTTTAATCCTCATCCAATATTTCTATCTGGAAGCTTTTTGATTGTTCCCATGGAGATGTGACCCACCCAATTGTGGGTGGTAACTTTTGATTAGATGACTTCCATGGAGTTGTGACTCCACCCAATCCGGGTATGTCTTGATTAGTTTATTGGAATTCTTTAAAAGAGGAAGCATTTTGCAGAGAGTCCCTTTTAGAGTCCCAAGAGCTATGGGAGAGTCATGAGAAACATGAAAGCACATGCAGCCAGGAACCCTTGGAGATGAAGAAGGAAAACACTCCAGGGGGAGCTTCATGAAACAAGAAGCCTGGAGAGAAAGCTAGCAGATGCCACCTTGTTCACCACGTGCCTCTCCAGTTGAGACAGAGACCCTGAACTTCATCAGCCTTTCTTGAGTGCGGTTTTTGCCTTAATTTAGACATTTTTATAAGCTTGCTAATGGGGACATTTTCACAGCCTTCAAACTGTAAACTTGCAAAACCATTCTGTTTCCGGTATATCTCATTCTGGCAGCTAGTAAACTAGAACAACCTCCTTTTGCCTGAGAGAGAAATGCATTTCTATTTTGTTTAAGCCCCTGTTAGTTTGGGGTTTTCTGTTGCTTGCAATTCGACTTAGTCCTAAAACAAAAAGTGAGGTACAGCGTTTAACAGAACTGGGTCATATGACACTGACTTGGTGGAATGGGTGGGTAGTAGATACAAGGAATCAGATATTATTGGTTGAAAAGCTCATGGCCCTGGCTATGGAGTGGCAAAACCCTTGGCTCAATGATCCTTGCTATATCTTGAAAGACTAAACTGACAGAGACTGCAGTGTTGGGGGAGTGGAAGAGAAATTAGATAATGTTGATGAAAGTATTTCTTGCTGCCTGCAGCAAAATCCTACTTAACAGAGATGAACCCAGGTCAGAATGAGTCAATCTGTGATAAAGATGGAAGGGAATACAGCTGTACTAAGAATAGCCCTTTCTGCATGAAATCTACAATCTCAGTTGTCTGAGTGGTTATCTGGGACCCTATATGGGAAAAAACGGCATCTGTCCTCCTAAATGCTGATGTTACAAGCAATAGCTCTGAGACAGTAGTCTTGGCGTCTTGGCAGGAAATAACACTGTAGTACCAGGTACTTTTTTTGGGGGGGGTGTGTGGCGGGAGTGCATGGTCGGGGAATCAAACCTGGGTCTCCCACATGGAAGGCAAGCATTCTACAACTGAACCACCTGTGCACCCAGTTCCAGGTCCTTTTAAATTACCTCCTGCTAAGAATTTCTTGCCTGATAATGGTAGCTAGCCCAGATTAGAAGGGCTGTTTGAGAAACTGCTGCCAATATCAAAGTAGGCAGTTTGGCATTGTCTGGTCAGAGCACTAAAGGTGGAAATTAAAGCATTAGAGTCTTCAAGCTATACAGCTTAGACTGGAGCCAGACTCCATGAGTTAGATCTGCTAGCTGTCCAAGTTTAGGAAGTTGCTTAATCTCTCCATTCATCACAAATTTATTGGGCTTCTGTTATTTTTCCAGGCCCTGTTATTGGGCTGGAAAAACAATGGCAGAAAGAGAACAGGAAAAGTCCCTGCTAACCTGGTGCTAGTGAGAGGAGAAGACAGTTATCAAGTAAATAAATTAATGAGATAATTTCAGGTAGTGGAAAGCGGTGAGAAACTAAAGTAGGATGATTAAGGAAGAAAAGTTCAGATTTTACATTGCTTCTAAAACAGCTCTGCTTTGATTGCTGTTATAATATATCACAGCCTTCTTTCCCACTTGAGCTTAGATCCAATGAGAGATAAGACGAAGGAGTTAAGTCTGATCCCACTCAGAGCATGAGATTTAGTAATAGGAAAGTTCAGTTTGAGTATATGGCTTGGTCCGTTGCAAAACGGACTTTGGAATATTGAACCTCAGAATTGGACTAACTTTCCCATCTGGTCATTTTGACAGTACTGAAGAGCTGCCACTCCAGCACCTCCAATGTGGAAGCCTGACCCTCCCAAACTTATAACTGGACAATTAGAAAAGAATGTGTGATCTCTTGGGCAGCTGGATCCCAGAGGGAATAGAGGAGGCAGAGGCCAAGCTATACATCTCACCTCCCTGCTCACATTCATGAATTAGGTAAATCCCTTCATCCGGTTCCGAGGAGGTGAGTGAAGGGGAAGGTGTGTGTGTGGGCGTGGGGAGGGTGGTCATTTATATTGACAGATATCCACCATAAGGTAAGTAACTTTAGATGGGAGAAAAGCATTTTCTTGATCAATTTTCATTTGCTTTTATCTTGGTCCAGAATTGCTACAGGGGGAAAAAGAGGTGCTTTTTAAAAAAATTGAAATAATACAACCATACAAACACCATGATTAAATCAATAGTCAATGGAATAAATATTTTAAAGTTCAGGTTCATATAAAAATAATAAATAAGTACAATCTTTGTGAAAAACTAAATGAGTAGTATAGTAGTATCAAATTAATGATTACATTTAAAGAATAATCTTACAGTTTATTCTTATGAACAAGCTCTACAAATACTCAATTGAACAAGAAAGCACAAAATAGGAAAAATCTGGTGACAAAGTGTCTTCACTACCCATAGCTATGGGTTAAATTTTTAGTGTCTTGGGCGGGCCACGGTGGCTCAGCAGGTACGAATGCTTGCCTGCCAAGCCTGAGGACCCGGGTTTGATTCCCAGTGCCTGCCCATGTAAAAAAAAAAAAAAAAATTTAGTGTCTTCAAGGAATCGAATGTATAAATATTTTCTAGACCTTCATCTTTATCGCAGGTGAAATTGCTCATCCAGGGTCTTGTATTTTGCATCACTTACTCAAAACTTCTTCGTCTCTCAAGTTTTCTTTTCTAAAAGTTCTCATGCCTGCTGGCTTGACTTCTGTTGTAAATTAGTAAAAAAAAAAAAATCAAGATCCAAAAGTTTTAATTCTGCAATATCTTTAAAAGCAATCTACACTTAGAACAAGAAATTTCACAAAAGCGTTAGTATCCTAGACTTAAGTACTGCACACTCCTGTGAAAAAGAAAAGAACAAATGCTCACTTTGAAATATGTGTCTAGTTCCTTTCCATGTACCCACTATAAAGACAGGAAAAGCTAGTCCTGGCTCTCTGCTGCTCCGTTCTGATACATCCTAAATCCGAGTTCATGTTGTACTGAGAATGCAGGGTCTGAGAGTGCACAGTTTCAAAATTGCAGATGAGGTGCATTGGTATAGGAAAGTAAATTTGAACTCCCTCCCCAACCCCTGTCTCTCTCTCAGCACAGTCTTGGATGTATATTAATATCAGGGCAGAAACTATGGCATAGGGTATTTTGTTATCCTAATGTCAAACTCCCCTCGGAAGCGAATTTTTCTTTAAATGTATTTCCGCAATCCTGAGGCAGGCACTGACATTCTCTTTCCTGGATATATTATTTATCACATTCACTTCTTGCTCTGTTTTCTCTGACATTATAGAAGAAAATTAATGGAACAGAATAAATTAAGAGTCCTGGCACTTTATCATCTTAACTGTTCAACTCATTTAATTGATACCCTGAAGAGATCAGGAGGTGTTATGCTGATAACTGGTTTAGAGCAAAAGGCTTTTTGTCTGCTTTCATTTACTTTTATGTTCCATTTACCAAAAAGAATCTCATGCTGTTATGGTGCTTATAAATAATAAATACAATAGCAAGTATGGTAATTAAGGTTTTGGGGGAATTGATGACTTTAAACTTTTCAAACGGAACCATAGTATTTTGCCCCAGTGTATCTATTCAACTGACCACTTGCAAAGAAGTATTTAGGAAGGTTATAGAAACTCTGCTTTTGGAGATGTCTGAAACAGAATTTCTTTATTTAGGCAGCATTAGCCTGGACCTTAGGCAATAATGCTATCTTCCGTAATCTCAGGAAGAGCAATAGCTGTCAATAGCTATCAGGACAGAGCCCTGTAGTTGCTACTCAACCCTCACCCATTGCCAAGTCCCCAGAGAAAGATGAGACACGAATCCCTCTTGAGCCAGAATTCTTCTTGGTATGACAAAATATACCGGAATCCGCTACAGCGTTTGCTCAACAGGTCAGAAAGATGGGGTCCCAGATGCCTGCTCTGACGTTCTTTTTCTTGGGAGACAAAACAAAGCTAAGTAAGTAGACCAAGCAGACATCCCTTGGCCCTGCTGTCACCTCTGGTTACCATCCAAGTTTTCTTTTTCCCTTCGTTCACAAGCATTCCAAATAATTCCAAATCCATTAGGAATGACTTCTGCTCCAAATAACTGACTGACCGTAAGTTATTTAAAGAGGAGGAGGACATTTTTCTCACATAACAAGAACTTTGGCTGTAGGTGGCTGCTTATGTGCGTTCAGTGACTCATGAAGTCAGGTTTCTGGGGCGGTGTCTCTTTGCAGTTCTCAGGACTTACCCAAATGCCCATCATGCTCCCAGCAGCCTCAGCTCACGTACCCATGTACAAAGACAGGCAGCACGGGCCACAGTCAGCTGAGGTTTCCTCCTCACTCTGTGAAGAGAGAGTAACCAGGAGAAAGAATCTTTCCTCATAACTTCACAGCAGCCTCTCCTTGCATCTCATTGGCCAGACCAGGTTACATAGCTGCCCCAGTTGGGGGAAGAAAAAGAAAAATTTCAGGCCTTTTAGCATGAAGTGAATAATGGAGAAGGGGCTTGGAAATGTTTTCTTGAATAGCCACCTGCCTTAGTCTCCTACAGCTGCCAATACCTATTCCCGCAAACTGAGTAGTTTAAGACAAGAGAATTTATTCTCTCACAGTTCTGGAGGCCAGAAGTCTGCAGTCAAGGTGTTGACAGGGCATACTCCCTTTGAAGGCTCTAGGGAAGGTCCCTTCCTTCCCCTTTCAGCTCCTGGCAGCCCTTAGTTTGTGATGGCATAACTCCAATCTCTGCCTCCAACTTCACCTGGGCATTTTCCCTCTGTGCCTGTGTTCACACATTTCCATCTTTTTATAAGGACACGAGTTCTTAGTAGGCCCACCTTACTGCAGTATGACCTCACCTTAACTAATTACATCTGCAAAGAACTGAATTTTAGTGTAAAGTCCCATTCTAAGGTTTTGGGTGAACACAAATTAGGGAGTTGGCTGGGGGGACACTATTCTACCCAGTAAGACATTCAAAAATGTCAGCGACAGATCCTTACCTGAGACTGCTTGGCCCTTTGTATTTTCATTTGTTTCAGGACCAAAACCGCATCTATGCTGGTGACATCTTTCTCATATTTTAAGATGCCTCTGCAACTCCTTCTCTGTTTGTTGCTCTACCCCCGTGTGAGCAGTCCTAAAAATATTAATAATGATATTCAGCACAGAATTAGCAAATCACACACATGGCAAGTTTAGCATGTCAGCAGCATATACACGATTTTTCAAAAGATTACACTGTTCTCGCTTTTTTTTTTCCAAAAGCTTTTCCCCTCTTTTCTCTTTTCTTTGGAACTTTCTTAGGTACTGCTATTCCTGCAGTACAAAATGTAGAAGTTTATACTAAGTCGTAGTAAATTTATTTATACAAATGAAATGAGACCCAGAAATTTTGTAAGAGCTCTATTATGGCGAGTTTCTCTATATTTGTTATTTTTTTTAAAAACGTACTAAAACTCCCCAGCATTTCTGTGCACAGTTTAATCAAAATCTGTCCGTGCTAGAGATGTTAATATATACTAATAACGCACCACTCAATCATATCCTCTTCACTTTATCCATCAAGTCATAGCACATAGCCTGTCACTGATGTCCTACTTGTAGGGCAAGTAGAATCACATTTTATTTCATCTAGAATGAAAGAAAAAAAAATAGACAAATGTTTTTGGTAATTGTTGATAGTTCAGTATGTAAGTTATAAAGTTACCTAATGTGCCAACCTTTCACATGAAAGAGAGAAAATAGAATTTCCATGGTCTTCCTATAATTGTCATTAGGTAAAGAAATCGACTACCCTGAACCATTTAATTTTTTCATCTGTACAAAGTTAATAATAAAATGAATTCTGCATGAATAATATGTTTTTTATGAAATTCATTTATTTGATAGTCTTGACGTCACCTCTTTGAAAATGTTATTTCAAAACATTTTCAAAACAAACTGCCGCTTGCTTTTTGTTTGCTTCTTTGATTGACATGAACAATCAATCACTCATGCATAGAAATTCTTGCTGACTCACTCTATGGCACTTCCTCTTTTGCATACAGATTTTTCTCTCTGGTATTTTTAGCTGTCATCAAATGTCCATGTGACATGATCTGCCAATATGAAGATTGTGCTCATCTGAACAGAGTTCAGTGTTCAAATTAAATAAAATATACAGCAAATTTAATCAGACATATTTATTGATGACTATAATTGTTATTGGTGCTGCATGGTAATTGAGCATAAATGGTAAGCAACTTATGTTATAGCAATGAAAATATATATTTACAGCTGCACACAGTTTTATAATTAGCAGTGGGAAGAAGTTGGAAGTGGAGGGGCAGTGAGAATGGGGAAGTAGTTTGTGGGCCTAAGATTTTTACCTGCCATATGAAGACTGAGTATGTATCTATTTCCTCCTGTCACTATCAGATCTGATTTAAGGAAACATATGCAGTGTATCAGGGTCTTTTCCTATTTTGATTTTCCCAGGACATAAGAGGCACTAGCATGGGCCATCTGAGCTGGAGCTTCTCAAGGAGATCCTAAATGAAGATCATTTTAGAAAGAAATGAAACTTATTCAAGGACCAAGGCATCAAACAACTATTAATAGAATAAGTAGGAAAGGAAAACTTTTCCATATATAATTATATTAGCATAAGACACTAAGAAGCAGAAGCTCTTTATGATCAGAGGATTTGTGTCCTTACTTTTGAAGAGCTGTTTATGAGAAGTTGAGGTATTAAACCCACTCACTTCACAAGCCTAGGGAGTTGTAGGAGTATATTTCTTAATTACTGACTCAGTAGATATAGTAGGAAGAATTCTAAGATGGACCCAAACAGTCCTTACCCCTTGGTATTCATGCTTTGAATAATTTTTCCCCTTGAGCAAGGGCAGAACCTGTAAATATATATGACGTATTACATTAGCTATAACAGCTATAACATGAGTTGCTTACCATTTATGCTCAATTACTACAGAGAATTACATTCTTCTGTAATTAGGTTATCAGTAAAGCAAAAGTAAGTAAATTTTGCAGATGTAATTCAGGTTCCTAATTAGTTGCCTATGAGTGAACCAAAATGGAGATTTTCCACGGTGGGTCTGACCTAACCAGATGAGCCCTAAAGGGGAGATTCTCTTGCTGGTTTTGAAGAAATGAGTTGCCATATTGTAAGAAAGCCATGTGGCTATGACTTCAAGTTGCCTTTAGAGCTGGAAGCAACCCCCCTGAAAGCTAGTCAGAAAATGCAGACTTGAGTCCTATAACCAAGTGCAATAACCTGTATGAGCTTGGAAGAGGGCCACGAGCTCTACACGAGGGGAGGGGAGGTGTCCCAGTCAACACCTGGACTGGAACCTTGTAAGTCCTGGCAGAGGATCCGGTTAAGCCATGACTGCATTTCTGACCCACAGGAACTGTAAGATAATAAATGAGTGTTGATTTAAGCCGCCAAGTCTGTGGTAATGGTTATACAGCAATAGAAACTTAATCCAGTTGGTTTCATTCATTCATAAATTTCACCAACATTTATTGAACACTGATTGTGTCTCCTTTCCTATTAATGCACCCTGTACTTGGATATGCAGAGAAAATTAGATGTCCTTGTATTTTCTGTAACTGATGCAATTTTCCTTTATCAGTCGAAATATGTGACAGAGAGAGAAAAAAATAATTAAACTTGTCAATTAAAATTATTTCAGTCCTGGGTGGGCCACAGTGGCAGAGTTCTTGCTTGCCATGCCAGAGACCTGGGTTCGATTCCTGGTGCCTGCCCATGTTAAAAAAAGTTAAAAAAAATTATTTCAGCCTCTTCTAATTCTAAATGTTCTCAGTTCATGTAAATATTCAGTTGCTTTGAAGTCCAACTCCATTGGAGAGGCATCTCTAACACCCCCTACCTATCCCCACTCCCCCACTCCATTTACCAAGTTGGCATCTGGGTTCCATTGAGAACTTACTGCCTTTCTGTCTACTCATGGTGGAGGGGGTGGGGGTGAGGTGGACCGCTAAATCCATGCCATCACCTGGCTCCTCATTGGTTTCAGCTATGAAATGGCTGGCTTAGGCTTCTCCTTGGATATTCACCACTCAGGTGGAACTAGTCCCACCCTTCACCATGCTGGAACAGTCTTCTGACCTGCAGCTGGTGTCACTCATGGTCATGTAACTCTAGACTTGGTGGAAACCTCAGGGACTTCCTGGCTGACAGCTTCACAGGGCTCCCCCTTTGAGCCCTGCCCACTTGTCCTTGGTTTGCGTGTTCCACCTTAGCTCTTTACAGAATTTCTGGTTCAAACTCAGTTATCTTCCACATGTAATCTTTGGGCTTTTAAAATCCTTAGTGGTAAAGAGAAGTGATGGAGAAAGACAAGTTTTCCAATAAGTAAGTTAAAACTGAAAGATATTTCAAAAACATTAAACCCAATTAAACTTCACCAACCTCAGAGGATTTACTTATTTAAGGGTCACTTCTCCATGTTTTTCAAATGGCAGGAGCTAAGTCTTTGTCCTCAATTTACTTTCTGATTTGCCTAGACCCCAGGTTCTCCTAGGGCAGACAGATAATGCTGAGAACTTGTTGCTTTCTGTATATAGGAACAGAATCCTGGACCCCTAGGAACCTTGAAATCCTCCCAATACTGGCCCTGCAGGGATGCTAGCCAAGTGGGCAGGTAAAGCTCTTCTTGAGCAGAGATAAGCCTCAGAAGGACCTTGCTTATCTGGGAATGAGATGTTCCCCTTGTTTAAAGACAACAGGACTTCATAGGATGCCACTTCCGAACCCAAATTTACCTCCATGTTCTCTTCGGCCTTGCTCTGTGACATAAGAGGGGAAAGGGTGACAGTCAAATTAACATCCTTGAGACTAGAAGGACTTCACTTTCCATCTTCACAGTCTTTTCAATCTTTTCCTCAGAATTATTAGCGGTGGATGCTAATAATTCTGACCTTAATGTAGCTATGGAGTCCTATCTCTTTCTCCGAAGCCTAATTAAAAAAAAAATCTGTCCTAAGCCTGAGTTGCTGAAATTAAAGGCTCCCCTCTCATAAATATGACTCAGTTCTTTCAAAGATAAAATGGCCTTAAATCCCCCTCCCTTTCTTCCTTCAGTTTGCTACCTGTATGTGGTTTCCACTGTAAATCGCCTTTCTTCATTTCTTTTTCAGAATCATTGTCCTGGCATCAAGATGATGATTCAACCCTCAAATTCTCACCTGGGTGTCTGTCCCCTGTCAGCAGCACAAATGTGTACTTCACACAGCTTCTTAAGAATCATGAGTGGGTGCCCTCATGTAGCAAATTTGGAAAGTTTTCCCCCAGATGCGGAAAGAAAACATAGCTTATTCAGTTTGTCACCAAATGACCTGCTTTTTTTCAAAATCCTAAACTCTGTCGGGTGCTATGATTTAAACAGTCCCTTTAGGTGATATACTCAGCCAAGCTCATTTTCTCCTCTTTCCACACCTGCATTGCTACCGCCCAAGGGACATCGGTGAGTTGGAGGTGTGGGGTGGCTCGGCAATGGAGGGGAGATGGTGTTACTGGATCCACGTGGCATCTTCTGAGACTGCTGCAGCTTCCAGAATGATTTTGGCAGGGAATGTTCCCTTGCCTTGTGACCAGTGAGGTCTGCTGGGCTCTGTGCCCAGGTATTTGGCAGCTGTCTGTCCCTGAAGCCTATATATATAGGCCCATTTCCTTACACAGCTTGGTGAGAGCCCAGCCATTCTCCCTGCTTCCTTGGCTCTACTTGAATCCTCATAGCATTGTACACACCCCGCTGCCAATTCCTCCACCCCCAGCCCTGCGGATGTCCCAGATGGAGCAGGACTTGGAATCTCCCTTCCTTTTCTGGTGAGGATTTCCCCAATATCACAACTGCTTCCTCATCTACAGCAACAATGATCTGAGTCCTGAATGCTGGGTTTTTGGTTGGTTAAGGAATTTAGAAAATTCTGACTTCTGTCGAGGCCCGTTGCCTTACTGCAAAGACCCATTATTTCTTTATCCCTCCCTCCTATTCTTAATATAATATTTTAATGTCTTCACCCCGCCTCCAGCAAGCAGTTGGATATCTCACGCCAACTGGAGAGAAGGTCCTGCACACAGAGACTCTTGATAACAAAACACATTAATATATTTAAGGCTATTACTTAAGTACACAGAATGTTCAATAGTGAGTAAAATGGACGCAATATCTGCTTTATGGAAATTATAGCTTAGTGAGGAAGATAGGTATTACGTAAGGAAACACATAATGCTAATTTGTGATAAGGGCAATGAGAGAAAACACTTGGTAGGAGGGAGAATGACTGGGGTTACCATGGGTGGGAACGTTTAGATAGAATAATCAAGAAAGGGCCCTCTCAGAAAGCAATGGAGACCTGAGGATGAATGGAAGTTAGGCAAAGCATTGAGGGAAGAGCGTTCCAGGAAGAGTAACAACAAGAGGGACAAGTGAGAGGTGGGAAGCGAGGGAAGGGATCCAAGGGCTTCCCAAGCTACTCAAAGTAAAAACCAAAGTCCTCCGATCACCTACAGGGCTCTAAATAGGGTCCTTTCCCATTAACTTTCTGACCTCATCCCCGACTTCTTCTCTATTCTCTCTGGAATAGCCACACTTGTTCCCTTACTGTTCCTCAAGCACACCAGGCAATCCCATGCCTCAGGATCTTTGAACTTGCTGTTTCCCTTGGCTGGAAGACTGTTCTGCCTGGTAGCTGCAGGGATCATTTTCTTATATTCTTCAGGATTTTTCTCAGAAGCAACCTCTCCATAATATCTGCCCTGCGCACCTTACCTAAAACTTCAATTCCTCCTGCTCTGACATTTTACATCACCTTTGCATTTGGTTTTCTTCTTGGCAATTTTTTTCTAACATACTATATATATTTTATTCATATATCTTATATATTATCTGTCCACCATCTCTGCCATCTGCCCCCCTCCCCCATGTAATGTAACATAAACTGCAGCAAGGATTTTTGTGTCTCAGCAATTAGAATATCATCCTGCACATAGTAGGCATTCAATAAATATTTGTTGCATGGATAAATAAATGCTCAGCATATCTGTTTGTGTTTTGCTCCACTTGGTTAATTTTCTTCCCTCCTTGATGGTGTTTGCTATGGAGTTACCATGCTATGCCATCTCAGTCTCTTTGCTTCAGGTCCTGTGGTAATCTGACACATGCCCTTGGTTCTTAGCTGGTGATTCAGTTTTTGTTCCTTTCTTCATGTCTACAACAAATGTTTGCAGGGCACATCATATCTGCCAGGCACTGTTCTGGGCACTGGGGATGGGGTTCAGAAGACAATATTCTTACCTTCATGCAGCTTAGATTTGAAGTCACACACCCCCACCCCAGAGTTTCTGTCCTGTGCAAACACATCAGCCCTGATGATCCTTTCCTGCCTCCGCTGCAATAACAGCAGCCACAGCCTCCAGGGCAACCCGCTGCTGACATCGCAGAGGGCAGCACAATGGAGCAGGTACAGAAACGAAAACTGAGAGATGAGCCTGTCTGATGCAAATCTCCCGGAGGAATACAAGGCTGCCGGGGCAGTGACCCCCAGAAGCAATTATTTCACCGGGAGGAGACAGTGACAGAAATTCCCTGTTTGTGAATAAACATAAAATGGCCATCCAATTTCCCATTACTGTTTAACTTCCTCATGACATGATAAAGAAGATTATTTTGTTCTAAATTTGTTCTTAGATAAATTAGAATGGCCGCTGAGGGGGAGTGGCCACATCTGGGTAGGCAATAAAAAGAAACGAAGCGTTGTCATTCTGATTCCCTTAAGCGCGTGGTTTTATAAACCTCAATGGCGCACATTTGGACTTGCCATAAGAAACCCACATATTGTACACTCTACAGTGTACACTGCCAATGTGGCAAATGCCTACAGAAATTTAACTGCAATTATTGATAGGAAAATGTGACAGGTGCTAATAGCTGGCACTAAACTATTTCTGTGGGAGTTCCGATCAACTGGGATGATTACTATAAAGGAAATTGGAAATATATGTTTTATACATCCAATGTATTGAAAGATAGCTAAAAGTATTCTTTAAGCTTTTACTGGTATGCTAATAGTTGATGGGGAAAAGATTGGAAACTCTTTATACGTGATATTTAGTTATCTAGGCATTATATTTTAATGAAATGCATAGTATTTTCACACATAACTTAGTCTTATTAGCTAATATAATTTCCCTATCTTATGTTGAACCACATAGAATTCTTATCTAATGAATGCCATGGGTTTTCCGTAATAATGTTAAATTCTAGCATATGTATAAATGGGGAATCACAGAGCCTTTAAACTTTGTTTGACAAAAATCAATGTTATCCCATGCCTATTAGAGTACTATAATTGTAAACTCCTTCAGAGTCGGAGCATGTATCTTATTCACGCTTGTTTATCCTCATATAATGCCAGGACAACTAGCAAAGAGCCTCACCTATAGGAGAAAGTGTGTGTGGATGTAAGGAAAGTCCTGGCGTGTGAACCAATGGACAAAGGACAGAGCGATGAGGGTTTACTCTTCACACAACTCAGCTGAAGGTAGTCCAGTGCACTGGAGAGAAACATCAAGCCTGGACCAGGAGGCTGCGGTTCAAATACCAACTCGGCTACTTTCCTGACCCTGCACCTCAGTTCCCTGCTCTATAAAGTGAGGACCTTAACAGCACCTACCTCATCAGCTTGTTGTAAGAATTAAATGAGTTAATGAAAAGCATTAGGATGCGGCCTGCTATGTGGGAAGAACACAGTAAGTATTAGCTATTATTATGTAAGGTAAGCAAAGTTACCTGGAATATAAAATATAGGGCTCAATAAGCACTTCCCCATCCTTGCAGCCCTTACGTGTCCAGCTCTCAGACACATGCACACGCATTTGTACACGCATATGTGTGTGCATAAACATAAACTGCTCATGGAAAGGAAAAGAGAAGAGGTTCCTTTACGGGCTGTCAGGAAAAATACTCAGTTCTCCTCTGGGGATTCGGATGTACGGTCTGCCCCTTTAAATGAACCCATCTTGCCCTAGCAAGTCTTAGCTGGAGTTCTGTTAAAGGCTCCTGTGGGCCTCCAAGCTCTATCCCTGGAATAATTCCAGGATTTTTCCATCTGCCAGCAATGCTAATCCTTGACCTTGCGGTGACTAGATCATCTTTGCAGATATTAATTTATGTGGCGCTAGCCTTGCCTCTTTCCTTTTCTCCCATGCCCTTGCCACCCCTTCTTTCTTCCTTTCCCTCCTCCTCATTCCAACTGACAGTTGGCTTTCTGCCCTCTGGCTTCCAAGGCTGGTGGACCTGGGAGTGAGGGGTGAAGGGTGAGGGGTGAGGGCCAGGACAAAGGGATGGGATGGGATGGAAAGTGTTAGTAAGCTACAAAATTTCCTGACATTTTTTGCTTATACTCTGAGCCCATAGGATAGTTTGGAGGATTCATAAAGTTGGCAGAGAGATAAATGGATTATTGGGGGCAGAGTATCTTAGAAGAAACCTAAAGAGAGAATTTTCTGCCATATTTTAAATGGTTCTGTTGGACTGTAACAGGTTTTGCAATCTGAGGGTTTTACTGTAAAAGAGACCTGTACATTGTTCCTCAAGAAAATCTCCACCATGTGACCTGACTCCAGAGAGCACTTGGCTGCAGGGTATGCTGGGAAGTTGGAATCATGGGCATTTCTTTAAAGATTTCCATGGAAGTGATAATAAAGGGCCTGCAGAAAGGGGCCATGTGGACAGAGATCATGGGCTCCTCCAAATGATCTATGTGGACAGTAGACCCAAACCTAGAGGACCTTTGGGGGAAAAGGGTGGAGACTCCTGGGGAAGTTACCCTAGACCCGTTTTGGGAAGTAGGTCCAGGTATCCCACAGTCCCAGATGTCTCTAGAAAATAGATGCTTCCACATACTGACACCTAGAAAGACCCCAGACTATCTCACTTCTGGACTAGGCTGAAGAGTCCTGCAATGAGCATGGCTGGAGCACTTACCCGTGCTTCCCTCTCTCCCCTGGGAGACCCCATTTGCCTTTCCCAGCCTGTGGGTGAGACCAGAGCCAAAGCTGGGAGCAGAGACACATGGGAGCTTGGGGAAGCCCAACCTTTCCCTGCACCATCTCTTCCTTCACCTAACACACATGGTATGTAAATGTGCACACACACGGGCAGGGTCCAGCCCCCACACATCCCCCACCTGCACACAGCCTGTGGATTCCATACACATTCTTGCATCTATCCCCCAGCCCCTCTCTCCCCAAAGGCTATATCTGGCAAACCTAAGGTCTCATGCAGGGGCTATCTCTTCCCTCACACCCATACCCTAGCACACAATCTCAAGCACAGCACACCCAGAAGTATGTGGACGTATGTGTAAGGAACACACATGTGGGGTGGCAGAAATCCATGATGGCTGAGTATCGATTTGCCAAGTTCAAATCCTGCCTCCACATTTACAAGTGTGTAGCTTAGTACAAGTCATGTCATCTATCTGAGCCTTAGTTTCCTTGTTCGTTACTTGACTCAATGGGTTGTAGTGGGGGTGAAGTGTGATGTTTCATGTAAGGGTCTCAGCTCTGAGCTCTGATAATTACATCACACATTTGCAGGCCTTTTCAAGCACATGGCCTAGCACTTGCACGTGAGTAGACTACTCCTTCACTAACAAGTCTGCAAAGCCATCAGGTCCACAGGTATGTGTTCAGTTTTCCCCCAGTGGGTCACACATGTGCAAAGACACTCAAGCAAACAGTGCCCCAGAGTTGTGCGTCACCATGCCCACACACAATCACTCTGAAACACTCAGTCATACACACGTGGCACAGCTGGGCCTCCGATTCCTCTGCAGTGAAGTGATAGTACTCAGTACACATAGTGCTTGTAGGTGTTCAAGAAGATACTAGGTGTGCACATGTGTGGCCCATGGCCTGGGGCACAGTAGGGCCTCAGAAAAGGGCGGCTCTTTACATTCTTGCACATACACACAGCCCCTTGCTCTCTCTAACACCCACCCACCTCCAGCCATACACAGCTTCATGGTGTCCCTGATATAAATCACAGCCACAGGGCCACATGCTGGAAGATGGCTAGGCCCACTGAAGAGGGCAAGAATGGCTTGTTCTCTACCGAGGACTCACCTTGAAGCCAAGGGGACTAAGTATGATTTGAGGGAACAGAGAAGAGAGCATTACACCTAAGGCAGGCAGAAGAAAACCAGGGGGTCAGAGAGGGCAAGCAATTTAGCCAGGGTCACACAGCATGGAGGCACACCTGTCTGTATGTATCCTCCCTATAGGACTAAGACTGTGCTGCTTCATTCAAAGTATTATACTCAACATCTAGTGTGGTACTAGGCACAGAATGAGTGCTGAAAATATATGTGTTGAAACCACTTTTCCTCAGTAGCTAGACAAATCCCTTTAAAACCCAAGTCTTCCCTATTTAAAATCTTTATTGACTGCCTGCTGCCCTAAGAATAAATCAAACCCCTGTTGTGGACAACGAGGCCCACAGCAATAAAATAACATGGCTCCCTCTGCAGCCTCGGCACTGCATAAACCTCTCCAAACACAGCCAAATGCCTGCATGCAGAGCAACCCTAAGAAATGACAGGAAAAGTTTCCCACCTTATGGTAGAACAGGGCTCAAAATAGAAATAAATTCTATGCATAAAAAGTAAAGAAGTAATGGTTTGCAGGTGAACTCATGATTTGAGAGTCATAATTGCTCCATTAACTTTCCTGGTAACTTGAATCACTGCTGTTTTGGCTTCCTTCCAGGGGTAGATAGATACTTTTTACCTCCTAGCAGTCCTTACCCTTTCATCTGCTAAGAGAATCCACACATGTGTTGAAACTGCTGATCACGTTTCCCTGCCTTTCTATAGCAAAAGGGGGATGGGACAAAGACCAAACCAGGCCAGTTGGACTCTCCATTGTTGGACTTTGAGTCTTGAAAGGAGAGCCTCAAATGTCAAAAAATTGTTGAATAGGGTTGATCGGGATTCAGCAATAATCAATTCTTGCTATTTTGATTCTTGGAGCTGCCCTGGTTTCTGCAAATTCCGAATCCAATTCTTCAGGTTTGCCTTTGATTCTGAGAACTGCTCTATATCTCTCTAATGCATTCCTTTTCAAGTTAGAAAGGCTTTCAAGAGAAATACTAAGTTAAAAAGAATTGGTATTTTTTGTTACATCTTCTAAAACTAATAGCTGTAGTAACCATTATGCTGTCTCTCTGGACATAGCTTTGGACTGAGGAACTGGTGATGAATTGCAATTGTAGTTGACCTTGGCTTTCTCCCAAAATATGCATTTGGTCCCTCATTTAGCTTCATGTACTGAATCTTCTAGTTAAGAGATGACTCTCCCCTTCCCCTGCCTCTGAGCGAGTGACTGATACCTTCAATTAACCCTCTCCCAGAATCTGCTTTACTGTAGGAGAGCCAGAGAGGGGATAAGGTGATACGAAATTCTTAGATGAATTAGATGATGATACATCTATCTCAGTATGTGCCCAAGATAAGATCTGTTTGGTTAATAGCCAGCTATCAAAAGATTAGCATAAATTAATTTTGTTTTGATCATTGGCTGGTATCAAAAGCTGGATTAAGTTTATCTAAAGTGTTTCAGTGATTTTTCTATCACCCTTTCCTGTCATTTCCTTTTACCTGAGTTGTAGCTTTTGTTTGCTATGCAAATGCCAAAGCTAAAATTTTATTATAGGCCATTTTTATCTCATATTATTGGTGAATCACAATGGTAACCCAATTTTAAATATCATCATTGGTGTTTTTTCATGGTTTCATTTTTATTTAAAAATATGTATTTATGCAGGTATGTATATAGTATTTCAGTAGCAATTTGGTAAAGATCTGGAAGGATATTGGCCCAACTGTTAATATTAGTTGTCTTAGAGCATAACTATGAGCAAACAGTCACAAGTTCACACCTTAAAAGGTCTATAGTTGTTCAATCATCTTTAGGAGCCAAAGCTATTGGATTACATTTCAACATTTCAGGTGTTTCCCTCTAGCTATTCCAATACACCAAAAATTAAATAGGGATATCTATATAATGCATAAGAACAAACTTCAGAATGACCTTCCAGCTCTATTTGAAATCTCTCAACCACTGAAACTTTAGTTTCATTTCTCTTCCCCTTTTTAGTCAAGAAAGCTTTCTCAACCTTGTGTTTGATGCTCTTTTTATCCAGGGTATGGACAGATGAGTAAAAAAATAAGGACAAAAGTAAATAAATAATGGGGGGGGGAGTGTAAAAAACTGGGCAGATTGAAATACTGGTGGTCAACGAGAGGGAGGAGTAAGGGGTATGGGATGTAGGAGTTTTTCTTTTTTCTTATTATCTCTTTTTCTAGAGTGATACAAATGCTCTAAGAATGATGACGGTGATGAATACAGAACCATGTGATGATATTGTGAGCCACTGATTGTATACTGTGGTTGGACTGTATATGTGTGAAGATTTCTTAATAAAAATATTAAACAAAGTTAAATAAAAATGCGTTCTCACTCCCCTGATGCCAGGGCCAGGCTCATCTCCTGGTGTGACATCACATGCGGCCAGGGAGATTTATACCCCTGGCCGTCAAGTCCCACATAGGGGGGAGGGCAGTGAGTTCACCTATGGAGTTGGTGTCGAGAGAGAAGCCACATCTGAGCAACAAAAGAGGTTCTCTGGGGGGTGACCCTTAGGCATAATCATAAGCAGGCTTGGTTTCTCCTTTGCAGGAATAAGTTTCATAAGGGAAAGCCCCAAGATTGAGGGCCTGACCCATCAAATTGACAATCCTGCTGCTTGTGAGAATATCAGGTGTTCATCAAGTGGGGAAGTTTAATATTTCCGCCTTTTCACCAGACTCGAGGGAACCTTGCAAATACTTCTTAATCTTCTGCTCAGACTACCTTGGGATGTGTCAGGGCATCACACTAACCTGTATAAACCAACAAGACCTCACTCTCTACTCAAGGTTCCATGTAGTTATGTGTTTGACTAAACTGACCATAAAAGTTAAATTAGTTAGTGTGCTACCAAAAATATAAATGTTGCAACAAACAAACATCTCTTCCTTTGGTTTCACACAGAAATTGAAGTTGTAAGATACTGTCAATATCATGCTTTATCCTTTAGTCTCATTTACCTTAGTCATACTCAGAACAACTTCATTCATATCTCAAGTTGATGTATGATCAATTTTCAGTATTTTTAACAGTTACTGTATAGGGTAATGCTGACTTTCATAGCTGCAGAGCTCTAGCTCTGAGTCTCATGTGTCACACAAATACCAGAAGTTCCAGGAAATGACTAGGTTATACACAAATTGTTCAGCATCTCAGAAGTTAGAAATAACAGTTATTGTTTTCTTTTATGAATTTCATTTATTTCTACTCTAATCTTGTTACTTCTTTCTTTCTGTTTGGTTTGAGATTAGTTTGCCGTTTATCTCTAGTTCCTCCAGATGAACAGTTAATTCCTTGATTTTTGCTTTTTCTTCTTTTTTAATATAGGCACTTAGGGGAATAAATTGCCATCTCAGCACTGCCTTTGTTGTATCTTAAAAGTTTTGATGTCATACTTTCTGTTTGTTTGCATCAAGGTATTTACTGATTTATCTTATAATTTCTTCTTGACCCACTGGTTGTTCTAAGAATTTGTTGGTTAGCCTCCATATATTTGTGTATTTTCTAGCCTTCCACCTGTTATTGATTTCCAACTTCATTCCAGTATGATCTGAGAAAGTATTTTGTATAATTCCAATTTTTTGAAATTTATTGAAACTTGCTTTGTGACCCAACATATGGTCTATCCTTGAGAATGACCCGTGAGCACTTGAGAAAAATGTGTATCCTGCTGTCGTGGGGTGTAGCATTCTGTAAATGTCTGTTAAGTCTAGCTCATTTATTGTATTATTCAGAATCTCTGTTTCCTTACTGACTTTCTGTCTAGATGTTCTATCCTTTGATAAGAGTGGTTTTTTGAAGTCTCCAACTATTGTTATAGAGGTGCCTACATCTCCCTTAAGTGTTATCAGTGAGTGCCTCATGTATTTTGAGGCACTCTGGCTCAGTATAAAAATATATATGACTGTTATGTCTTGAAGAATTGTTCCTTTTATTAATACATAGTGTCCTTCTTTGTCTCTTTAAATTGTCTTACATTTGAAGTCTAATGTCAGATATTAGTATAGCTAACCCTGCTCTTTTCTGGTTGTTGTTTGTATGAAATACCTTTTACCAACCTTTCACTTTCATTCTATTTTTGTCCTTGGGTCTAAAATGAGACTCTTGAGGACAGCATATAGATGGATCCTACTTTTTAATCCATTCTGCCAGTCCCTGTTCTCTTTGGCCTTGCTCTGTGTGCTGGTTTGAAAGGATGATGTACCCTACAAAAGCTGGGTTTTAATCCTGATCCATCTCGTGGAGGCAGCCAGTTTTTTTAATCCGTATTCAGTACTGTAGATTGGAAACTGGATTAGATTTTATCCACGATGATGTGACACACCCAATTGTTGGTTTTAACCTTTGATTAGAGGGAGATGTGACTCCACCCATTCAAGGTGGATCTTGATTAGTTTATTGGAACCCTTTGAAAGAGGAAACATTTTTGGAAAAAAGCTGAGAGCAACAGAGTTACGAAACAGCCATGAGAACCATGAAAGCCCACATGGTCAGAGATTTGGGGGATGAAGAAAGGAAAACACCCCTGGGGGAGCTTCATGAAACAAAAAGCTTGAAGAGAAAGCTAGTAGATGCCACCATGTTTGCCATGTGCCTTTCCAGTTGAGAGGGAAACCCTGAACTTCATCAAACTTTCTTGAGTGAATGTAACCTCTTTTTGGTGCCTTAATTTGGACACTTTCACAGTCTTAGAACTGAAACTAGCAACTTAACAAATTTCCGTTTTTAAAAGCCATTCCATTTCTGATATATTGCATTCTGGCAGCTAGCAAACTAGAACAGGGAGTTTAACCCATTAACATTTAATGTTATGACTATAAAGGCACTGCCATTTTGTCTTTTGATTTTATATGTCATATCTTATTTTTTTCTCATTTCACCCTTACTGATAGTCTTCATTTCTATACTCTTCTGCAGACCTCTCTGTCCTGTCTTTCCCATCTGCCTGTAATGCTCCCTTTAGTATTTCTTGTAAAGCTAGTCTTAGTCACTAATTCTCTCAGTGACAGTCTGAAAATATTTTTAACTCTCCCTCATTTTTGAAGGACAGTTTTGCCAAGTATAGAATTCTTGAAAAAATTTTCTCTTTCAGAATCTTTATATATCACACCACTGCCTACTCACCTCCATTGCTATTGTTGAGAAATCTGCACATAATCTTACTGAACTTCCCTTGTATGTGATGGATAATTTTTCACTTTTAGAAATCTCACTTTGTGCTTTCAGAATTCTCTCTTTTTTCTGTGACATTTGACAATCCGATTAATAAGTGTCTTGGAGGATGTCTATGCATATCTATTCTGTTTGGGTATGCTGCACTTCTTGGATTTGTAATTATATGTCATTCATAAGAGATGGGAAATTTTCAATAACAATTTCATCTATTACTCTTTCTGCCCCTTTTCCCTTCTCTTCGCCTTCTGGGAAACCCATAACACGTGTATTCATGTGCTTCCTGTTGTCATTTAATTTTCTGAGACCCTGCTCATATTTTTTCCAATCTTTTCCCTATCTGTTCACTGTGTGTAGGATGTCCTGTCCTCTAGTTAACAAATATTTTCTTCTGACTCTTCAAATCTGCTGTTGTATGTCTCCATTGTGGTTCTCATCTCTTCTGTTGTGCCTTTCATTCCCATAAGTTCTGCCATTTGTTTTATCAAGCTTCTGAGTTTTTCTTTATGGTCGTCCAATATCTTCTTTATATCTTTCAACTCTTTTGCCATATCTTTCCTCAACTCATTGACTTGTTTTCAGACTTGATTTGGCAGATTTAATTGAATGTTAATTAGTTGTTTCAGCTCCTGTATTTCATTTGTAGTGTTGATTTGTTTCTCTGACTGAGCCATATCTTCCTTTCCCTACTATGACTCATTATTTTTTGCTGGTGTCTCAGCCTCTGATTTCCTTAATTAGTTTATTCTGGAGGTTCTTTTTCTTTTTCTTTCTTTTCTTTTTTTAGCATAGGCAGACACCAGGTATCGAACTTGGGTCTTTGGCATGGCAAGTGAGAACCGTGTCACTGAGCCACTG
Source organism: Tamandua tetradactyla (assembly GCF_023851605.1). NCBI lineage: Eukaryota > Metazoa > Chordata > Mammalia > Pilosa > Myrmecophagidae > Tamandua > Tamandua tetradactyla. The sequence continues at coordinate 26,711,095 of NC_135348.1, read as the reverse complement.
TGGCCTGCTCTAGCTTTACTCTTTTTACCTAGGGTTTTCTTATTGTTTGGTTTTGTTCTCTGTTCTTTTTTGGCATTTAGTTCAACTTGTTCTAGACCTCTAGCATGATTTCTATTTAACTGTTTAAAGTTTTTCAGCTCTTGTTTTTGGTTATTGCCCTGCCTAAATGGAACCTTTTATTTTTAGGATGGTCTCCCCAGATATCATTGAACCCAGTCTTTCAGACAAGACAGGCCCCAGGTCTCAGAAGGAGGATGTAATCAATGTCAAATTTCCCTGGGGATGATACCCGGCAGGTTGTTAGAGATTCCTATGAAGCCTCTAGACTCTGTGCTTTTCCTATCCTTCCCCAGTGGGTAGTGCTTGTCAACCTGCAGCTGCCCAGCAGCATAAAATGGTTTAAATTCTAAGCAGCAACTGTCCCCGCCTGGGTGTGGTTGAGACAGAGGCTGAATTAGGTGTAGGGTTTGGGATTTAGCCACTGGTGTCTGAATTCTCTGATGGAGAGCTGCCACTTGGCTGAGTCCTGCCCCATCTTTCCCTGGGTAAGATAAGCCCTTTAGGGAATTATCTCTTTTACTTGATTAGACTTGTTACTTTGACTCCCAGACCTATCTTAACTCTGGTTTTGCCTGGATCAGGGCAGACAATTGAAAATGCCTGAGGCTTTCTCTACTAAACTACTTAGAACAGTTAAAAAAAAAAAAATCCCTTTTCAGAGTCAGTCCCCAGCCCCCAAGCTTCATCTGTCAAGAGCTGGAGTTGGTACCTGGCTCTATGTACCTTGGGGCACATCCCTTTGCCAGTATTATGAGCTGGGCTGACTCTAAAATTCTGTTATTGGTTTTTGGTTTTGTCAGCCCCACCTCCTGTCTGGCAGGAGAAACCTCAGGATTCTTTTCCTGCTTGTATTTTGTTTATTTGTTTGTTTTCTGCATGGGCAGGCACTGGAATTGATCCTGGGTCTCCAGCATAGTAGGTGAGAATTCTGCCTGCTGAGCCACTGTTGCACCTCCCTTCTGCTTGTTCTCAGTTTATTTGTGCTTGGAGCTTATATTCAGCAGTTCAACTTTGTTAAATAAAACTGCAGTGGAGCTTGACTGGGTTGCCTGACTTGCTCCCAGCAGAGTGCTGTTCTTTTCCCATGGGAAAGTGTTTCCAGCTGAGCCTGCCTTGCAAATGGTAGGTGGGGGGTCACCAGCATCTGGATTTGGGGGGCTTTATTCATCGTTCTATTGTATGTTCTTGGCCCTTCCACCCACTCTAGACTGGTCTACGATGTGTGTCCTGTCATGGATTTCCCTCAAACAGTTGTTCCAGACAGTTCCTGGTCATTTACTAGCTGCTCTAGAGGTCGAACTAAACTCCATACTTCCCTATGCCACCATCTTGCCCACCCCGCCTCATTTTTTCTTTTTTGGCTCTGGGAATCCAACCCGGGTCTCCAGCATGGCAGAAGAGAATCCTGCCATGGAGTCACTGTTGCACCGCCCCATCATTTATTTTTGTTTTTGTTTTCTAATTCATCAAATATTTATTTAACATTTATGACACATTAAACATTGAAAGTACAGAGGTGAACAAGACCTTACCATGAAGACTTTATCATTCGATGGCTTTTCCATGTATACGTATAAAAATATTCATATAAAATATATATACTTTTTCTTTTAAGATGCAGTAATAAAACAAGTTCAGTAGAGATACAAGAATAGAGTGGAAGCATTATCTGGAAATAGGGGATAATGGGAAATTTCCAAAGCATATGATAATTGAATGAAGCATTAAAAGATAAGCAGCAACCAAATCAATAGGCCGAGCCCTCAATCTTGGAGTTTGCTCATAAGAAACTTATCCCCACAAAGGGTAGACTTAGCCTACTTAAAATTAGGCCTAAGAATCACCCCCAGAGAACTTCTTTTACTGCTTATATGTGGCCTATCTCTCTTTCTCTCAGCCAACACGACAAGCAAGCTCACTGCCCTCCCCCTCTCTACGTGGGACATGACTCCCAGGGGTATAAACTTTCCTGGCAACATGGGACAGAAATCCTAGAATGTGCTGGGACTCAGCATCAAGGGACTGAGAAAGCCTTCTCAACCGAAAAGAGGAAGAGAGAAATGGGACAAAATAAATAAAGTGTCAGTGGCTGAGATATTTCAGTCGAGAGGTTATCCTGGAGGTTATTCTTATGCATTATATAGAAATCCCCTTTTTAGATGAAGGTATATGAGGCTGGAGGGAAGTGCTTGAAACTGTAGAGCTGTGTTCCAGTACCCATGTTTCTTGAAGATGATCGTATAATGATATAGCTTTTGCAATGCAACTGTGTGATTGTGAAAACCTTGTGTCTGATACTCCTTTTGTCTATGGTATGGACAGATGAGTAAAACATATGGATTAAAAATAAATAAATAATAGGGGGAACAAATGTTAAAATTTAAAATGTATATATACTGGACAGATGGGGAGGAAATAAAGACAAGCAGACTCTTACTAGATGGATAAGATTATTCCACACAGACGGGGTAGTTGGAGAGAAAAGGTATGTAGGCAGAAACCAGGATGGTGCAGACATAGGATTGGAGGAAAGGGGCATATGCGGGAAGCCAGGTAGGCGGATGAGGCTTTGTATGCCACTCTAAGGTGTTTGTGTATTATCCTGCAGGGGATGGATTCCTGACTAACTTTAAGGAGAACATTGACGTGATTATATTTGGTTTTGATTTCTCAATAAGTGAAAGTGTAGGGAGAAGACTGTAAAGTTAAGGAGACAACTGACTGCTGCAGTATAGAAGAGAACAGTGAGATTACTGCTGTCCGTGTCCCAGTCGTTATGCTTCCATTAATACACATTTATCACCTCCCGAGAAACCCTAGATATTTTACATTGAAAAACAGCACAGAGTGAGCTCCTTAATTCTGTACTAACGAACTGATGTTTTGAACAGTGGGAGGTTATAAGGTGTGTGCGCATGTGTATAAGTGGTATGTGGGCTCAGCATTTCAGCCTACTGTGAGTTTTTTTTTTTTTTTAACTTTTTTTATAGTATAACATATATACAAAGCAAAGGAATAAAAAAGCAATAGTTTTCAAAGCACTCTTCAAGTAGTTACAGGAAAGATCCCAGAGTTTGTCATGGGCTACCATACGATCCTCTCAGATTTTTCTTTCTAGCTGCTCCAGAATATAGGAGGCTAGAGGGCTTAAATATTTTTTTATCCTCACAATCGACTTTTTTCCCTTCTTTTTTATTTCTTTTAAGGTGTGGTTTTATTTGTTATTTTAACTATCACACTTTGCAAAATAACTCATTCTTCCAAAATCAGAGCGGCAGGGGCTGTGCTTCTATCTATAAAACAGTGCTCTAGAGTCAAGCAAACCTGTCCTTTCAACCACCTTTTGCATCCTTCTAGTTGCCCAATTCTTATGCCTACAACAGTTACTAAACCCCCAAAACACAGATTTCCTGAAAGTGAATGGGATACAACAATCTCGTGAATGTCAATCTCTTGCTTTTATCAAGAATGTAAATTGGCACAAAATTAAGATATATTGTCTTTGTTTATTAAAATTTCCTAATACAAGAAATTAAGTCCCTAAAACAGGGTACAAGGATTTTCATATGGCTGAAAAAGCCTCTGGGAGTCTCATAGGGAGGCTTAAGATGGATTTACAGACATGTAAAATTCAATCTCTGATTAGAGAGGAGTGAAATCTTCATTTTTATTGAAAACAGGTTTGTTTGTTGTTTTTCCCCCACAACTGAAGAATCACAAAATACACTCAAACTCTTGAAAAGTGGGCACTGGAGTCTATTTCTGGAATAACAAAATCATCTTATCGATTGGCTGATCCATTTCTGCAGTGAAAGATTCATGATATAAGACAGGAAGTAGTTTCATGCAGCTAATTTTTCATTCAGTACCCATAGAAGACAGCCTTTATAAAAAGAAGAGTGCTATAAGTCCACTGGACCAATTTCCTGCTCTTAACATTTCTACCACATCAAAGGTGTCCCGAAAGTTTTAGAACAGTTTTAAGCTTTAATAACCTCAGAAATAGAAATGTTGCAAACTTACAAAAGAGATCGTTTGGAAGATTAGCTGTTTAAATTTCACTATACTTCTTTAGTTTTCTGACTTTTGGATAACAAATTTTTAGTTTACATTGTTTCAGTAGCTGTGCTTAAAGACAGCAGACAGTGAAGGTTTTTAAGTAGTTAGAGTTTAAGCTACATTTAGACTTTACGATGCCTTGTATAGTTCTCAAGACTGAATACCTGTCTTAGCTCCTTCCCCCTGATGACTAACATTTAAACTCTGAAATGGATTAGACTGTTTTCTTTAAAAGTCATTTCTAATCTTTTCTTGCTATATCCTCAGAGTGAAGCAGGTTAAGAATTTCTCTGACTCCATTATTTATAGCTTTTTCACTTAGACATCGTAGGAGATGTGATTTGTTTGGTGAAAAGAACAGAAGTTCTCAAATTATTGTATTACAGCAATAAATCTCATCCTGTATGCACTGACTGTGATGTTTTGTGATTGTGAGCCCTGAAATGGTCATATTTTAATAAATCTCCATAGATTTGTCAATTTTAAAAAACCTGTCTTTCTGTGTTTCCTCCCTTTCTGTATGACCAATATTATTTGGATTTTTATCTGTGACTTCTGTTTTTATAAGGGAATCATTTATTTTCTGGGCCCTGACGATTTCTATCTGTGCATCAAAATGGACTTTTGCCTGGTCATAAGGGGAACAATTAAATTAAAATCACTAAATTTTTGTTCGGTTTTTTGATGTTTTCCTGAAACTGCTCACAGACTTGACTCCACCGCTACTGTTCAGTTGGTGTCGTTGGATTCCTAGGTTTTTTCCTCGATACTAAAATTTCCTCTCTCAGCTGCTCAAAGGTCTCCTTTATCTCCTTTTGCATTAGGATTCATTCTGGTTGGTAGCCATTATCTATCAATATCCTGTTTAGGCTGTGAGTCATAGGATCAATATATGAACAGCCAGAAAATGTTTTTAGAGGTTTTCCTTTCCCACTGAGATTGTCCGTCTCCTTTTACCATGGTTCCTGAATGAGATCCTCCACTAAATGCTCCATTGCTTGAGTTATCTTTTGGGTTTTACTCTGTCTCACATCTTTAGCAAGTATGTTATTAGCAAAATACTGGCTTTGCAGTTTCTGCTTTTGATATTCCATCACTTGCTTGGTCGCACGATCTCCTCTAAATTGGTTATATTGCTTCTCTTGTTGACTCGGAGGCCCAAAACCAATACTGTTGAAACTTAAATAATGCCAATGTTGGGGTGTTTTATATTTGAGTTTATCTTCTTCCTCATTTTCAACTTTATTCTGTCTGGCATTTGCTTGTTCTATCACATGGGAAAGCACCTTCCTATAAGCTTATTCGACCCTTATAACTGTTGCAGAATCAGCTGTGCTAGAGCCATTATCCGGGTGGTACTACTTGGCCAGATTATGAAAAGATTCTCTGACATCATCTGCACAGCATCCTTCATAAGGATTCAGCAACTTGTAATATTCTCTGATCTTCTTTTTGGATTTATGAGTTGACATCATTCTATTCTTTCAGTCCCAGGGAAGGGGCTCTGCAGTTCCCTTTCCTTCCTTTTTTTGTGAAAAATAACACATAACAAAACCTATAAATTTCAAATGACAGCACCACACTTAGTTGTAGAACATATTTCAGACTTTGACATGGCTTACAATTCCACAATTTTAGGTTTTTACTTCTAGCTGCTCTAAAATACTGGAGACTAAAAGAGATAGCAATTTAATGATTCAGTATTCATATTCATTTGTCAAATCTTATCTTCTCTGTATAACTCCACCATCATCTTTGATGTTTCCATTCCTCTCTTTAGAGGTGTTTGGGCTGTGGCAATTCTAAATTTTTTATATTGGAAGAGTCTGTCACTAATATGGGGTAGGGAGATGGAACTATCTGATGTTCTGGAAAGGCTGGGCTAGGTGTCAGGATTTATGTGGACCAGGGACCCATTTGGAGGTTGTAGGTTTCTGGAAAGTTACTCTAGCGCGTGGAACCCTTGTGGGATCTTATCTATTGCCCAAGGTGCTCTTCAGGATTGACTGGAATGGTCCCGGTTGGGGAGTCATTTGGTTTTAATTGAAACTTTAATTTGAGTAGAAATCAGTGTGGTTTTGTATCATTCAATAATATATTTAGTTGTTTTTTTTTTTTTGCATGTTGTACATATATTTTCTTGATTTTAAGTTTATATTTCCTCTATTTTTGAAATTTAATCATCTTACTATTTCAATACATAGTATAAAAAAATAGACTATAAAAGACACCCAATGTATTAACTTTTAAATTCTTAATATTTTGTATTTGTAACATGTTGTTGGATAAATCATTTTCAGAATAACAAAGAAAAGTAAGCTAAAATTTTTCTTGTATTTCCTCTCTAAATTGACTTTTATCAAATCTTTTTGAATTTGTATTTTCTAAACTCAAGTGGTAATATATTTAGAAATGATCCAAATAAGTAGAGTGTCTAATATATTGTAAGCACATAATTAAATATTAATTGAATGATTGAACAAGGAAATTTGATTTACTTTTGTTCACTACATACTAACTTACAGGATATTAAACTACTCTTCCTCATTTGTTGCTTTTCATGGATTATGAGGAATTAATTAACAGATCTCAAGTTCTGTCTGCTCCCACAATGTACATATAGAAATGATCCTGGGTTATCTGAATTGTTCAAATGAGGGGAGGTCTGTTCATTACATAAAGTGTTTGTTGTGCATCTATTTTGTGTTGGCCACTGGGCTGATAAAAATTCAACACACCATCCCTGCCTTTAAGGAGTTTGAGAAGGCTGGAAATTAAACTGAAGTTGAAAGCAAAGTATTATTACTGGTATTTTCAGAGGGCCATGACTAATCAGAAATGAACATCAGAAAGCCTTCTGGAGTTAGGAAAGAATTCATGGAAAATGAGTTTACAGGTTTCAAATTTGTGTCAAAAAACCCATAACCATTTTTGGCTCGGTTTGGTGCTAAGAACATTTCGAGTATACCTTCTCTACCTTCAAAGTAAATCCTATCAGATAAGGCGAAGGTAGAGTAGTTAGGCACCTTATCAAAGAGTAGGGTTTCACAAGACTATAAGCCTGATCCATAAAAGAAAAAAGATAAATTAGACTTTGTTAAAATTTTAAAAATTTGTTCTGCAAAAGAGATTGTTTAAAGAACATGCATACTGGGAGAAAAATACTTGCAAATCACATCTGACAAAGATATATATCTAAAATATACAAAGAACTCTCAAAACTCCCCAATAAGAAAACAAATACACCCCCCTATAAGTGGATGAAAGTGTTAAGACACTTCACCAGAATGAAATATGAATGGTAAATAGGCACATGAAAAGATGCTCAATATGGTTATTCATTTAGGGAAATGGAAAATAAAACACAATGAGATCCCACTACATACCTGCTAGAATGGCTAAAATAAAAAACTCTGACAATACCAAGTACTAAAGAGATGCAGAGTGACTGGAACTCTCATACACTGCTAATAGATTGCAAAACTGTAGTCACTTTTGAAAACAATTTGTCAGTTTCTTATAAAGTTAAAAATACACTTACCATATGATCCAGCCATCTTCTATGTATTTATTCTAGAAGTAAAAACATACTTATATAAAAACCTTTACATGGATATTTATAGCAACTTGATTCAGAATCACCAAAACTGGAAATGAGTAGAATGTCCTTCAACTGATGAATGAATAAACTGAATGTGATGCATCCAGATTATGGAATGCTGCCCAGCAACAGCAAGAAACAAACCACAGATTACTCAATAATGGTGATGGATCTCAAATGTTTTTTGCTGATTAAAAGAAATCAGACCCAAAAGACTGCAAAATGTCTGATTCACTTATATGACCTACTATTAAAGGAAAAAACTTATAAGGACAGAGAATAGATCAGATGGTGTCAGAGGCTGAGGATGGACAGTGGGATACCTACAAGCAGAAGCACAAGGGAAGTGTTCGGGCTACTGGAATTGCTTTGTGTCATGATATTAGTGAGGAATAGAGTATGCTTTTGTCAGAAACCATAGAAATGAACATTATAAAGAATAAATTTTGCTAGGCATAAATTTAAAAAATCTATTTAAAAAATAGAAAAGTTGGGTTTCTACCATTCAGTCTCTTGTCCAAAATTATAAATCAGGAGATTAAAAATTTATTTTTTATTAAAATGCTCTCGATATTGATAGTGGGTAAACAAGAGTCTAGACTATTTAGCTGTATAAATGTATGTAAAGATCTTCAAATTCAAAGTAATGAATTCATAGATCTAGGTCAAACATTCAAGGTATAAAAGGATGAACAGAGGAAATGAATTTTAAAAATATTAGATTTCTGATTAGGTTTTTCCGGAAAAATTCATGCAAATAAATATTGGAGGTACAAAGGCAGTATCGAGTTAAAATCTACAAATAGAGAGTAAATTTTGGCATTTGGAAGCACCTTTGCTTAAATAAAAGGTGCTTTGAAAAAAGGAGGACTTTAAAAGTTCTATTACCATCTGTACTGAAAATTCCCAACAAATCAATTATTTTTGTGATTGCATTAGGACTTATCTGGAAGTAAATGACAAAAACTAAGCCCCATTTATATACTAATCAGAAAGATGATTATCTGGACCACAGAACCAGAGAATGAAAGAAAAAGGTGTAGGAAACTGAGATAACACACAAACTCAGAATATCGAATCAAACTCATACGAATTAGAGGCCTTACCTTTTCAAACTTTAGGACTAATTTCAAGAGTGTAAGTAACTGGGAGTGTAAGTAGCTTCCTGAAGCAGGGAATGTCCAGAACCACCAGTGTAGGTCCACACATTGTTTTAGATTACATCTGATAGATTCTAACCCAGATTAACATACGAAGTACTGTAGGAGCTACATCACTCGTACTAAAAAAGCTGTTTTGGTTGTGAAATATCCCTGCTTTGTACTCAGACAGTTACATAGAGGATGATATTTGAGGGGAGTCATGTCCCATAAATCTGTGGACTCCAGATTTGTTTATTACATCCTTCTAAAGACATTGTATAGATAACAAGTCATCTGCTAGTAAATATTATTGATGTGCTTGTTTTAAGGTCAGTCATTTGAATGTTTACAAGGAGATTTGGCAGGTCACCTTCCCCTTTTGCTTTCTGAAAGTATCACCCCTCCAATGCCCCGAGGAGAGTAAAAGAAGAGATTGCAGCACTGTTGCTCTCTCCTTCTTGGAACTAAAGCCTACAGGACTTCTTAAATCACAATGACTTTTTTCCTTTTTCTGTGGCTCTAAATGTCTTTCTCAGTCTCTGCTTGGCTTTATTTTATAATAGGTTCTTTATAGCTTGGAAGACAACTACCAAGACTTGTTTTAGCAACCTCAAAGGAAAGAATTAATGTTTGTTTCCTCCCTGGGAAAACCTTAATAATTCCTGTTTGGGTCATGTGCCATCTCACCGTTGTGAGGGAATTTGGGTTCTGGATGAAGTAGAAACAGGGGAGCAAGCTCTGTTATTCATGCAGAGAGATAAGAAACCTTCCTGAAATGATAAATCAATAATCCATAGTTGACCAGAACATCTGATTCCATTTTTGTATTAAACACAAGCAGTTTAGTCAGGAGTCTAGTATTTTGCTAATAACTATATTCTTAAAGACATTTTCATCTATGTTTTATGAAGTATGGGTTTAAAGTAATACTTTTATTTACAGATACACTTACTGAACATAGAAGATGATTATTTTTCAGATTAATTATTTGAGAGGCTATATTCAGTTAAAATGCTCTGCAAATATTTAAGATGGTGAATTGTGCTTGAAAATTCTTTCAAACCAGTTTGTGAATAATGCCAGAAAATTACTCACTATTTTACAATAATATATTAAATTTTATTGTCTATAGTTAAATATTTATCATTAGGAATTGTCTTAAGAAAATACTCTAAATATTATTAAGTTGATAGTGGCAGAAAAGTAATTTCAAGTCTGTAGGTAATCAGACCACTACAAAATTAACAAACAATAATGTTTTATCCTACAACTGTAAATTGTTCCATAAAATGGAATACTGGCTATAGAGAATACTGTCACAATGAATCTTTAGCATTAGTATGCTGTTGTGTATATGGTTGAAAAGAGATTCTATATTCTTTGTGGAAATGCTGAAAAATTCATTTCCAATTTTGTTTCATAATAAAACATTTTCACTATATGACTGCACAATTGTCATACTGTGACTACATACAGATGACTACATCTGTCCTTGGAAGTTTTATATATATATTTAAATGATCAGAGATCATTTATATAGACAAAATACATGATTTTAATGAAAAAATGAGAACTGTTATCATTCTGTGCGATTGGCTGAAAGCACTAATATGTTCTGGTTACCATTTGGTCTTCCGTTAGACATTAGTAAGACAGATGTCACTTCTTTTTAATTTACTTGAGATCCCAGTTCTGGGAAGGCTGCTTTCAATCCTCCTGAAACTTTCAGACTCTTTTCATGGGCGTGTCTTTGCTAATGGCAAAGACATTGCTAATGGCAAAGCTTAGGACATTGTTTTGGTTTGCTAAAGCTACCTGTATGCAATGCACAAGAAATGAATAAAAGGGATTTATTAAGTTACAAATCTGCATTTCTAAAGCCATAAAAATGTCCAAACTAAGGCACCCAGAAAAAGATACCATGACTCTGAAGAAAAGCCTATGGCGTCTGGGGTTTCTCTGTCACATGGGAAAGCACCTGGTGACATCTGTTGTCCTGCTGTCCAGGGTTCTGATTTCAAATGGCTCTCTCAGGTCCTTTGGGTCCTTCCAGCATCCCCTGAGGCATCTTCGTTCTGATGTGTCTGCTTCTGTATCAGCTCTGAGGTTTCTCTCACTCTCTCCGTCTCAGTGAGCTCTTTTAAGGACTCCAATAAACTAATTTAAGACCCACCTTGAATGGGCAGAGTCACATCTCAGTGGAGATAATCTAATCAAAAGGTCCTACTCACAAGCTCGGGGGGTCACATCTTTTTTTTTTTTTTTTTTTTACATGAGCAGGCGCCGGAATCGAACCCGGGTCCTTGGGCATGGCAGGCAAGCACTCTTACCTGCTGAGCCACCGTGGCCCACCCTATGGGTCATATCTTAATGGAAACAACCTAATCAAAAGATGCCGTCCACAATGAGTCTGCCCCCACAAGGTTGGATTAAAATAGCATGTTTTTTCGGGAGTATGTAACAGTTTCAAACCAGCACAGCCATCTCTAAAGGGAGAGTTTGGACCTTGTTTTATTTTTGTTTTTGTCAATAATGCAGTTTGGGTTCCAAGGTGGATAGAGAAAAGGTCAATTCATTGAAAAGGAGTAGCTTTGAGTAAAACTAAAAATTGTAAACAAAAACAAAAATCTTGGGTCTCCTTGGCTTCTCATTATGAGAGTGACAGAAATATGCTTTCCTTAGCACAGCAAAGGAAAACATACATCTTCACCAGACTATCTCATAGGAAGTGATATTTATGTTAATAAGGTTGGAAGAATGAGTAGACTCAGCAAGAGGGTAGATGAAAATGGGGAGAAAAGAGATCTAAAGCAAGGTTTACAAAAATACAAACATTCAGAAGTCAGAAGCAGTTCACTGTGGACAAAGACCAGAGACCTCAGGCTGTAAAACACTTTGGTTCAAAGGGATTTGTACCTCACTCTAAAATTATGAGGCCCATTTGAAAAAAAAAAATTGTTCATCGTCAGGGCACAGGTTTGAAGATTCACTCTTGCCACTCATAGAAAATAGATGCTGGAGAATGTGACCAGAGCAGGAACAGCAGTTAGCAATGTTCCATGTGAGAATAGGCAGAAGACCTGAATTTTATGCAGGAACAAAAGGAATGAGAGAGAAGAAGGCATTCTCCATGCTGCACCCGGAAAGATCTTTGCAAAAAGCAATTATAGTAATTCACTTATTGTGTTTAAAATGCCTCAATGGCTTATTGCTGGTTTTAGACAGAAAAGACAAAAAGTCCCTATCCATTTTCCTTTGCATCTCTAGTACTTGATATATAGCAGACATTTAATAAGGAATTATTGAGTGAATGAATGAATAAATGGATGGGGAACGAGCTAAACTTGCATAACAAGTAAGTAAATATTCTCCATCCCCATATCCTTCTTCCTCTCCTATGAGTACGTGTCATCCAAATTAATCTATTCCATGCGTGATGGTGAGGAGAGCGCTTCAAGAAGATAAACTGAGGTCACTGTCAGTGGCAGAGCTGGAAGTAGAAGAAAAAATCTTATGATCACAGTGCCAACTTCACACACAACTTGTCCACATAAAATAAAGGCAAAATTTTTAATAAACTATAAATTGCCATAGAAATATAAATTGTATTTTCATACTCTTTTGCACACTCTCCATCTGCTGAGTTGTTCTTCATACTTTGGACGAATATTAATAAATGTGTTTAGGGTCAGGGACACATGTGTTCTAGTCTCAGCATGACTGTAAGCTATGACTATTTATTATTTAAAAGGACCTTTCTCATAAAAGCAAAACCCAAGTGTATTTTGGAGTATAGACTTTTGGCAAGGTCATCTGATATGTTCCAATAAATGTATGGCTTGAGGTCTTTTCTGAGCATAGCCAACCCATTTGGGATAAACGTTCTTAAAATAAAATGATCTTACATCAAATAAACATTGACATGTTTTTTAAGGTCATTTGACACAAGACTAGAATATTAACAGGAGGCCAGATTTAATGCGTATTTCCACCAATAAGTGGAATTGAAATTCACTGCATTTATTTTAAGATATAAATCTCAAGTGTTAAGAAATCATATTAACTCATTTTGAATCTCTGTTTCCCCTGCTAAGCCCTAAGTGTCTACTAAACGTACACAGGCTATTCACATAAAATGCTTGTAGAATGTTTTTTATATCTTTTTTTTTTCTGTAGATGTTCAGACCAAAGGACCTGGGATGATAAAACAAAAGATACTTTCAAGCTATTATTTATCTCTGAGTATTTCATTTTTTGTTTCTGAACTGTGATTTATAGGTGTGCCAGTTTGAAAGGATTATGTACCCTAGAAAAGACATGTTTTAATCTTGATCCATCTTGTGGAGGTAGCCATTTCTTTAATTTCTATTCAGCACTGTAGGTTGGAAACATGATTAGATTATCTCTACGGAGATGTGACACACCCATTTTCTAGTGGGTCCTGACTAGTTTACTGGAATCCTTTAAAAGAGGAAACATTTTGGATAAAGCTAGGGAGCCACGAAAATGACGAGAGGCCATGCAGCCAGAGACCTTTGGAGATAAAGAAGAAATGCAACCCTGAGGGACCTTCATGAAACAAGAAGCCTGGAGAGAAAGCTAGCAGGCGCCATCATGTTCACCATGTGCCTGTCCAGTTGAGAAAAAAATCCCTAAATGTCACTGGCCTTCTTGAACCAAGGTATCTTTCCCTGGATGCCTTAGATTGGACATTCCTCTATCCTTGTTTTAATTTGGACATTTTCACAGCTTTAGAACTGTAAACTTGCAACTTAATAAATCCCCCCTTTTAAAAGCAGTTCTGTTTCTGGCATATCACATCCAGCAGCTTGCAAACTAGAATAGGTAATAAAGGAAACAAAGAGAATGAGAATTGGATGTGGGAGGTTAAAATTAGAAAAGAAATATAGTTTCTATTATTGAGATAGATGATGAATTTATAGAGGCAGGGTAAAAGAGACAGGCATTCTTCTAATGAACCAATCTGTTCCAGGGTTTGTGTATGAGGAAGGATTCATTATGACGAGGAATATTTTTTCTTGGGAGCCAAATAGCAGGAAATAAACCTCACGCATTCTGTTCATTTTACAAGAGAATTGGGATGTCCTTACACCTCACAGAATAACTCCTAATATCTAGGTTCTAAAGAGCTATTCCGATTCCCTCTCCATCTTAGAGAAGGCTTTTGGCTAAAATTGATTTTCAGTAAATATTATGGTTCCCTATTTGGCCATTTTGTGTATGTGTATGTGAAGAGAGGTTGCTCAACTAAAAAGGTTTAACACATGCAGTAGCTTGATAGAGAAAAAGTATTTTAACTTTCTGAAATGAAATCATTAAGGTGATACTTTATAAGACAATGCACTCTTTTTCCAGATCCATGTAAGATAACTCTCGGAGTATTTGCTCTCCTAAGTCATTATGGGCTCTGCTTGGGATCATCATCCTTCATTTGCAGTTTCTTTCTCTCTTTCCTTCTCTCCTTCTCTTCCTCTTACTTAAAGGAATACCTCAAAACAAAGACTATGAAGTTAAAAAAGATTGTGATAGCCAGATCAATCATAAAGTTATTTTCTCTTTTGTAGAATCTTCATTATGAATCATAAAGCTTTTTTTTCTTATTGTATAATGTAACATATATGCAAAGCAAAGAAAGAAAAAAGCAACAGTTTTCAAAGCACTCTTCAATAAGTAGTTACAGGACAGATCCCAGAGTTTGTCATGGGCTACCATACCATCATCTCAGATTTTTCCTTCTAGCTGCTCCAGAACATAAGAGGCTAGAAGGAATATTTTTTTTTTTATCATCACAATTGACTTCTCTCTTCTTTTTTGTGAAAAATGACACATATACCAAAAAAAAGCAGTAAATTTCAAAGCACAGCACAACAATTGTTGTAGGTCAGATTTCAGATTTTGATGTGGGTTACAATTCCACAATTTTAGGTTTTTACTTCTAGCTCCTCTAAGATACTGGAGACTAGAAGAAATATCAATTTAATGATTCAGCAATCATTTTCATTGTTAAACCCTACCTTCTCTGTATAAATCCACCATAACCTTTGTATTCCTCTCTTTAGGAGTATTTGGGCTATGGCCATTTTAACTTTTTAATGTTGGAAGGGTCTGTCACTAATACGGGGTAGGGAGATGGAACTATCTGATGTTATGGAGAGGCTGGGCTTTCTAGGTTTCAGATTTATTTGGTCCACGGACCCAATAAGGTTTCTGGAAAGTTACTCTAGTGCATGGAACCTTTGCAAAATTTTATATATTGCCCTAGGTGTTCTTTAGGATTGGCTGAAATGGTTGTGGTTGTGGTTTGGCAGGTTATGATGGGTAGCAATGTCTGACTGAAGCTTGCATGAGAGTGACCTCCAGAGTAGCCTCTTAACTCTATTTGAACTCTCTCAGGCACTGACACTTTATTAGTTATACGTCTTTTCCCCCTTTTGGTCAGATTGGAGTTGTTGATCCCATGGTTCCAGGGCCAGACTCATCCCTGGGAGTCATCTCTCATGCCACCGGAGAGTCTTTCACCCCAGATGTCATGTCCCTCCCGAGCAATGATTTCACTTACAGAGTTGGGTATAGAGAGAGTGAGGCCACATTTCTGCAACATAAGAGGTCCTCCAGAAGCAACTCCTAGGCATACCTATAGATAGTCTAAGCTTCTCTACAACCTACATAAGCTTCACAAGAACAATCCTCAAGATCAAGGACTTGGCCTATTGATTTGAGTGTCTCTAATGTTTAACACAGTATCAGGGGATTTCCTGATGGTAAAGTTTAATTATTCCGTATTTTTTCTCCCATCCCTCAAGGACCTTGCCAATAATTTTTGATTATCTGCTTAATATATTCTAGGATGTATCCAGGCATTACCTTAAGTGATACATAATTAAAGGCCCTCACTTTTATTCTGGGCTCCTGTCCTTCAATTGTTCAAATGACCTATCCAGACGTGTTGAGTTAGATTATGTGCTACAGAAAATTTAGGTTCCAGACAAAATAAACCTTTCTTCCTTTGGTCTCAAAGAGTAGGTGTGGTTCTAAAATACAGACAATGTCTTCCTTGGCCCCGTGTTCTGAATTACCTTAATCCCTACCTGACTGATTTTGTTCTTATCTCTAAATACCAGGTTGTACATATATAAAACATCCTCTCGAAATCCAGAAATAATATTTGCCTCTCTGGACTAAATGTGTCTGCTGTAAGAGCTTACCATCTAGGCCCCTATTTTCTCATAAGAATTTTCTAAGGGAGACCATACAATAATTGTTCCTTGGTTTCTAACTTACTTTGCCTTACCAAATGTCCCACGGGTTCATTCACAATGTTACATGCCTCACAACCTCGTTCCTTTTAATAGCAGCACAATATTCGATCATATGTATACACCATCATTCACCAATCTACTTCTCACTCAGTGCATCCTTCAGTCACCTGCATTCATTAGGCATCATGTATAACGCCCAAAGTCCACAGTCCAACGGCACTCTCAATTTTAGATAATTTCATTGTTCCCAAGAGAAAGACAATCAATAAGCACATCCTCACCAAATAGGAAATCTAAACCTCCCCTTAACTCATGTTCCTCCCCCCATTATTTACCCCTGCTATTGCATTAGTAGTGTTGATGTTTTCCTCTTAAAACATAGCCCATAGCATGCAATAGCAGTTTCCCCCTTGTACCCTGGACTTAAACACTCTTTGTACATGAATCATACCTTTTAAGTAGTTCTTGCAAGAACTTATTCATATTTCTAGTTAATCAGTGGAACATAGGTCTATACAACCCCTTTCATTCATGTTTACTTTCAATATGGTAATATTACTTATAGTCCCACTAGAGAACTACCTTTGCTTCTATCTATTCCCTTATATTTGAGTTCAACCTCACTAGCTACTATTCACCCATTTCTAGCTTCTCTGTATCTCTAAGTTTCCTATATTCTGTATTATAAGCCTCTGATTTTACTTTTACCATGGTCATAAAAGTGGAGTCATACAGTATTTATCCTTTTGTGTCTGCCTTATTCCACTCAGCATTATGTCCTCAAGTCTCATCCATTTTGTTATGTGCTTCAGGACATCATTTCATTTTACTGTTGCATAATATTCCATCATTTATACATACCACACTTTGTTAATCCACTCATCTGTTGATGGGCATTTTGATTGTTTCCATCTTTTGGCAATTGTGAATAATGCTGCCATGAACATTGGTGTGCAAATGTCTGTTTGTGTGACTACTCTCAGCTCTAGGCATATGCCAAGTAGTGCTATTGCTGGGTTATAGGGCAACTCGATATTTAGTTTCGAAAGGAACTGCCAAACCATCTTCCATAGCCGCTATACCATTATACATTCCCACCAACAGTGCATAAGTGTCCCAATTTCTTCACATCTTCTCCAACATTTGTTGTTTCCTGTTTGTTTAATAGCAGCCATTCTTATAGGTGTGAGGTGTTTTCTCATTGTAGTCTTGATCTGCATTTCCCTTATAGCTAATGAACATGTCAAAAATCAGTTGACCATAGACTTGGTGTCTATTTCTGGATTCTTAATTTGATTCCATTGGTCAATATGTCTATCTTTGTGCCAGTACCATGGTGTTTTGACCACTGTGGCTATATAATAAGTTTTAGAGTCAGGAAGTGTTAATCCTTGCATTTTGTTCTTCTTGTTCAGGATGCTCTTAGCTATTCAAGGCCTCTTTTCCTTAGAGATGAATTTGGTAACTAGTTTTTCCAAGTCTTCAAAGTAGGTGGTTGGTAGTGCATTGAATCTGTAGATCAATTTGGGTAGAATTGACATCTTAACTGTATTTAACATTCCTATCCATGAGCAGGGAATGTCTTTCCACCTATTTAGAGCTTCTTTGATTTCTTTTAGCAATGTTATATAGTTTTCTGTGTACAAGGCCTTTATGTCCCTAGTTAAGTTCATTCCTAAGTACTTGATTCTTTTAGTTGCTATTTTGAATGGAATTTTTTCCTTAACTGACTTCTTAGTTAGAACATTGTTTGTGTATAGAAACATTACTAATTTTTGCACATTAATTTTATATCCCACCACCTTGCTGAATTTGTTTCTTAGCTCAAGTAACTTTGTTGTAGATTTCTCAGGATTTTCCACGTATAGTATCATGTCATCTGCAAATAATGAGATTTACTTCTTTTCCAATTTGAATTCCTTTTATTTCTTTGTTCTGCTTGATTGTTCTAGCAAGCACTTCTAGTGCAGTGTTGGATAATGGTGGTGACAGAGGGCATCCTTGTTTTGTTCCTGATCTCATGGGGAAAGCTTTGATCTCTCTGCATGATGAATCATAAAGTTTTTAAATGAAAATATTGGATAAAGAAGACATAATAAATAATAATCATTTAAAAATAAATAAATAAATAAGTAAGTCATCTTTAAATGGTGTAGTAGGCAGGAAGGCCCCCCAAAGATGTCTGCCCTAATCCTCAGAACCTATAAAAATGTTGCTTCACATGGCAAAAAAGACTGCAGAAAAAATTAATGGTCAGTGAGGGAGGTTATCCTGGTTTATTTGGAAGTGCCAACTCTAATTGCATGAGCTCACACTTTCT
Organism: Tamandua tetradactyla; assembly: GCF_023851605.1. Classification (NCBI taxonomy): domain Eukaryota; kingdom Metazoa; phylum Chordata; class Mammalia; order Pilosa; family Myrmecophagidae; genus Tamandua; species Tamandua tetradactyla. Next base: position 26,692,633 of record NC_135348.1, on the reverse strand, counting down.
TCAGCTTGAGTCAGAGATGCAGTAGAAGAAGTCAGAGAGGTGAGAAGTGTGGGAGAGACTCGGCACTGTGAATCTGTTGTTGGTGGGGGTAACATGGAAAGCATGAGATAAAATGTAAACAGTTTCCAGAAGCAAAGACACTCAGCTTAGAAATGAGGACTTCAGTCCTACAGCCATAGGCTCTGAAGTGTATCAACAACATCCATGCCCTTGGTAGAGGATTCTTCCCCACAGCCTCTAAAAAGGAAGGAATGCAGCCCTGCTCAAACCTTGATTTTAGCTCATGAAATCCTAAGTAGAGTACTCACTTAAGCCCACCCAGATTTCTGACCTATGGAAGTTATCTTATATTTGTGTGCAGCGTCAACACACTAAATCTATGGTTTGTTATGACAAGCAGTAAAACTGGCACTATGTCTTTGACAATCAGAGGGGAAAAATAAAACCTATTTTAGGAAGTTTTTTCTCAACTTTTACCTTCCATTATCAGGTGCGGTTCACTCAGGACAAGAGAAATCATTGCAGGTCTTTAAAGCAGAAGAGATTTAGCACAAGCTATTAAGTACTTAGAAAAATAACAACCACAAAACAAGGGCTGGGGGGATGGTGGGGCAAAACTTCAAAAAACCAAGTCCCCTGACATATGGAAGCTGAAGAACTCACAGGAAGCTACCACTGATGAGTGATTCTCAAAAGAATATCTGGAAGCCAATGGCAAAACTTCAACTCTGCTGCCTGCTACAGACTAGGAGCCTACCTTCCTCTGCTAGAGAAGTAGTCATGGTTTCTGGCTCCCAAATCTCATGTGACTGCCTCTTGTTGGTGGAATCTAACCCAGAGCCCAGGCTTCCAGGCCTTGCGATATAGAGAAGCACAAAGAAGGAGGGAAACAGCACAGTGCAGCTGGTATATTTCTTTATCCATTTATTTATTGCTGCCATTGCATCAAGCCTGACATGTACAAAAAAGAAAAGAAAAAGGAAGACAGGAGAGGAAAGGAATACTGCCCACCAAAGCATTTAATGGTTTAAGATTCAGACACTTAAAGTAGTGAAATTATAAAAGAGCTTCATTTCTTCCCCTCAGACTCCATTTTATCTGGATGAGTGCCATTACTCTAGTCCTCAGTAACTTTTTTTCTATACTCACACAACAGAAAATTGTGAAATGTCAGAGGCCAACTACTTCAATTCTCTCCGTTAACACAAATAACATAATGTCTATAGAAGTATTGCATCCTGCTGAATCAGCAGCAGGATTTGCCCTAAAAGAAGAGATAGAAGATCCCTCCGGGACCCAAACCATCCTACAACATGGCCACTTGAGATTCTAATAAAGAGGCACTGAACCCCACAGAGATCAGCCCACAATCATCTATTAGGACAAACTTACTTACCGAGAGTTGCAACTACTTCATTATGGGCAATGAAAAGGCCAAAAGTTCATTTAGATATGCCCACACACATGGCAACTGCTCTCCAGATCATATATGGTTGGGAACAAAAGTGACTAGATACAGACACCTGTGTGCAAATTTTGGGAAAACATGTCGGTATGTGCTCTTTTCTCAAAATGAGATGTACTCAAGGCTGGCAATTTAACGCTTTTAGCAACCAAAGCTCAGCGTGCGTCCAGGGGTTTATGGGGAAGGGATGTTGGAGGAGGGGAACAAGGCCAAGATCAATCCTCAGTCACGTGGGAGATGCTACATGTGTGACTCAGTCTACTCCTCCGATTGGTTTTTACAATCTCATGTGCCACCTTTTCCACCAGATTCCCTGGGCTGTGGGCAGGGTGGGTCAATAGTTTGTAAGATTGGTTTTTTTTTTCCATTTTTAAAGGCACATTGGAAGCAGAACTCTCACCTACAAAATATTTAAGTGCATAGAATAAGACCAATTGCCACACTACCTAGAACACTCATCATCAGAGCCTTCCACCATGTACCCCACTCTGCAAATCACACCTTTATTTGCAGCCACCATGAGTCATTGTCCATTGGTTCTATAAGTTGCAATTATTTTTGCAAATGGCTAAAGACATATCTATTCTAGCTTTTTTATCTGGAATTTAGACACAACACTCAGTTAAGGCACATATTCCCCTTTGTGCTGTGGTGAGAATATCCAGTGCTGTGTGGTTTTGTAGCACCACCTTGCAGATAGCTTCAGCTTCTTGATTTAGCGTGGAGAGGCATGTGTATTATCACTGTGGGCCATGATTACAAGCTTTCAGAAGGTTACAAGATTTTCGTTTGGAGCACAATGTTACTATCACCTCTGTGGGGAACAAAATCAGAGATCAAATAGTCCCACCCAGAGAATATAAACTTGCTCCACGTCCCTCTCCAAATAGATTTAAGGGGCACAGAAGTTGTTCTTGATGTCCTAGAGTACATCTTGGAGAAGCCAAGAGTACATCTCTTTATTCACCTAGGGGGTGGCCACAGCCACATGCTTGTGAGACATAACAACTGTGTAACATTTGGGACATCCAGCAGATAAAAGGATGTCAGCCCCAATCAGTAGCAAACCAGGACAGTGGTATGGAAGCATTTTTTGGGAAACACACAGTGCTGATATCTTGTATTAATTGACTCATAGTCTTTTGTGTGGTTTCTTGATTCCCAACATAAGGAGGCAGGTAATGATAGTAACCCTGTGGTAGGAGTTAGCCAAATAAACCCAAACAATAAGTAAGCACAAGACCCCACTGGCAGAAGGTTGCATTCTTTGGGATATTGTACACCTTCCTGATGGCTTCTGTTTCTGAGGCTTTGCTGCAAAATTTAGGTTGTGCTCCAGGGTGTGTAGCTACACCTCTCCAGGAATTGATGGCATCATTTGTGATGTTGGTTGTATTCACACTTGATGCTTCCTTCTGTTGCTCTTGGATCCAGCATTCTGATGGCCACCAAATCACAACCTCACAGCAAATTGATGTCTCCAAAGTTGTGCTCAAAGTTTGAGGCTGCAAACCCAACAGTTGGCTAGTTTGCCTGTGTCCATGGTATGATGACTAAAAACACATTTTCAGTGGTGCTTCAATTGTTACCATAAGCAGTTATCCATAAGTCAGCATCAGCTAAGAGTGAAAAGATAACAGCTTATTAAACACTCAGATTGTGTGACTATCTTAACCTTTTATTAATATGAGACTAGAGTTGTTTCCTAGTCCTTTGGCAATGACTTCTGCCGTAACAGAGACTCATCCACTGACTATAGAATACTTTCTTCCCACCATGGGAAGGGCTGCCACCTCCATGTTAATAGTGTTAACAATAATCCAGTGAATAGTTGCCACAACTGTGCCCTTTGGGATTGGATAATTGCTTGCCCATAGTCAAGCGTGTCTCTGGTCTTCTCTTTTCCAGGAATGTCAGGGTTAACTTAGGGTGTTGGAAGCTGTCTACTTTATCAGCAAGAGGATCCCATTGATCCCTTGGGTACTGTTCACCCCAGAACCCAAAGTATTTTTCCAGTACCTGGGATGGTAGGTGTGAGAGCTGAGCCAGGGCAACAAGCAAGAATGGAAAGTGTCACCACAGAGAATCAGTATCTTGAGGATCTCCGACCCCACCAGCAGATGCAGTCTAATGATGCCCCCTTGTATAAACATCTGCCCTTGGGCAGCTATAGCCTCGTAGTGTGCAATAAATTCCCTTGCCTGACTCTCTCTCCTCCCCCGTGACAGCTACAAACTTGCGGAGCAAAAGCAGTATTTTAACTTTTAACCTCACCAATGGAAAGCGGCCAACTCTCAAAAACCCACCTATGAGAAACCCCCCTAAAGCTACCTCCAACCCCCCTTTAAAAATCCCTACTTGGATTCAGGGAACGAGAGTTAATTTCTTGAGTCAACTCTCTCTGCTGCTCCTCTGCTAATAAACCTTCTTTCCCCACTGCCGGTGTCGTGTCTCTGCCTCTATTTCTCATCTCCAACCTCCACCCAAGTCCAGGACTTTCAGTAGAGAAAGACGTTTGTACTGTTATTCTGTTTTGGTAGCATTTAGGTCATGGATCCAGGCCTCCTGTGTTGATTCCATACATCATTAGCTTGCACAAGGATTGGTGCTAGGATTCCATCAAAGGCTGGGTTATCTTCTTTGGTGGGCACTTCATTAAGGTCTGTGAGAGCCTCTAGTAAGACCACTGCTCATCTTTTTAAAGATATCTGCCAGTGAGGAGCTTGAACTTCTCCTTTAATAGGCTTTCTTTCTCTCAAGCCAGCCCTATGAGGGTTTTAAGGCAAATGAAACTGCCATGCTATCCCTTCATTTTGTACTAGATTTTGTATTAGGCTGCCAATGACGTGCAACCCTTGGTCACTAGAAGTGACATTGAATGTGCCATACATTGTTTATAGACACTGTAGTTCTTTAATTATGTGTGTTTAGTTGGAATATCTGCAGGGGGAATGCTTACATGAAACTACTAAAAGTGTCTACACAGGTAAGTGCATAGCAATATTCTCAGTACCATGGAAAAGGCCTATATAATCAACTGCCAGATATCAAAAGATTTATTGCCTATATACAGCCAGACATCCCAGGCAGAGATTGGGGTTGCACTAGGCTGCACTTGGCAACCACACAACAAATTATATCTGGCTGGGGAACAAAAGTGGCTAAATACAAGGGGTTTGTATGCAAGTTTTGGGGAAATATCTTGTTATGTGCTCTTCTTTCAAAGCAAGATGTGCTCAGGAGGGCAGAATTCAAGGTTTTTGCAGCCAAATCTCAGCATGCTTACAGAGAGTTAGGGGGAGGAATGCCTGAAGAGGCGAGCAGAGGAAAGGTCTTTCCTCAGTCAGGTATGTGTCACACAAGAGGTTGTAAATAGTCTAACACAAGATAGCTTGTTAGTGGCTAAATAGGGCCAAAGTCCTTCTTGTCTCCTAAACTACTGTTAGGGTCTATGGAGAATAATGTTTTACCTTTTCCAAGCTAACTAGTTAGTCTCTTACTGATTTATGGATCCTGGGAGAAGACATGAAGTTCCTGCCCAAGGGTAATATTCATGTTCTAACAGTGGACAATGTCTCTGTACAATTATAATGGTTTCCTTTGCCTCTCAAATCTCATACAAGCATCCCAGGTGGTTCAAGTAGATGCTACACACATGGTTGGTTTGTATAACAGTCAAAGAACATCAAGATATAGGAGTTTACTGCTTTTTTAACAAATGGAATCAGCCGGCTCTTTGTCCTGTGAGGCACATTATCTCAAACTTGAAGGCTACTCACTGCAAAAATAACCCTGAGAATTAGCCCTGGTCAAAGGCCTTGCATTCTTGGCCAGGAAGCATGTGCAAAGACACTCAGGGTCCAATGCTGGAAGCACTTAGAGGGACGTTGCTTGCCTTTTTAAATTTATTTTTAAGTGTTCAGTATTTCATTAACCATCCATGATTAAAGCAAAATCTCTTAAGAGATTTTGAAAGGAACATCTTTAAACCTACCTGGACCCCTACCCCAAAGAAAAGGATATCTAAAAACCTATACTTTCAAACATCACTTAAATGGCAACATGATAGAAGTATTCTTTTTAAAATCAAGAAACAGGACAAGGATGCCCTCTAACATTACTTCTCTTCAACATTGTACTGGAAGTCCTAGCCAGCTCAACAAAGCAAGAAAAGGAAATAAAGGGTATAAGGAGTTTGTTCTAGTTTCCTGGCTGCTAAAAACAAGCACCATGCAAGTGGGTTGGTTTAAACAACATGAATTTATTGGCTCATGGTTTTCAAGCTAGAAGTCTGAAATCAAGATCTCTTCAAGGTAATGCTTTCTCCCAGAAGACTGTGGCATTCTGGAGCTGACTGCTAGTGATCTTTGGTCCTTGGCTTTGCTGTCACATGACAGTGCACATGGTGGCCTCTCCCGGCTTCTCTATTCTTTTTTCCAGGCTTCACTGACTTTCAGCTTCTGATTGCTCCCCCGTGACTTTTTTTCTGTCCTTCCTTCTGCTTATAAAGGACTCCAGCAATCTGGATTATGGCCCAACCTGATTCATTTCAGCTATACCTTAACTGGAGTAACATCTTGAAGAGATCTTATTGACAATGGGTTCATACCCACAAGAATACATTAAGTTTAGGAACATGTTTCTCTAGGGTACATAGCTTCAGAGCATTATAGAATTGGAAAAGCAGAAAGAAAGTGGTCATCAAACACAGATGATATAATTGTCTACATAGAACAGCCAACATTATTTACAGCAAAATTATTAGTAATGATAAGAGAATTTATAAGGTGTATGGATGTTTGCAATTATAAATGAGTGATGAATTTGAATGAGATATTTTTCTGCATCTAAGAGATGATGGTATAGTTTTTCTTTTTTAAGCTCTTAAAATAATGAATTATATTTATAGATATTTTTAGTCTTTGATCATTTCTTTGTGTACCTGTTGATCTTTTATTGTGAATTTATGTTTGGTTGATCTTAAGCTGTGGACAATCTAGAGGCCTAAGTTATGTCTTCCAGCAATTATTTTTTTTTGCTTCTAGTGGGAGTCAGGGGCATCAGTGACTGGGGACCACTTTTGCTGTCTTCAGGGCCTGGTTAGCCCTTGAGCCTCTCATTGAGCTCTCTGTACTGCTTCCTTGTAAGAGAGATGTTTGCAGAGCTGATGCTGGCTTTGGCCCTCAGAGACATACCTCTTACATGTTAGCTTATTTGTTAATGCCTGTTGCAGCTCAACCTTGTTTTGGGGGAAAGTGAGAGCTAGAGGTTTTCCTTACTTCTTATGAGCTCTGAATGCATTAGAAATTATATTTTATGTAGTTTCAAGTTGTTTTGTATAGGAAGAGATTTTTTAAAAACATCGTTTTCTCTTTTCCCCACATTTTAAAAACCTATCCTTATAAGTTTTAAATGTCTTGTCTTGTCGAATATCAAAAATCAAGGGTGGCCAAGATTGCAGTTTTCTGCTTAATATCCAGTGTCCAATTCTTCCTTAACAAAAGAACCACAATGTTATGTAAGGGAGAAATGTGTCCAGCTTTAAAACTACACTTGTCAGCCTTCTTGACAGCTATACATGTTCATGTGACTCAATTTTGGTCAATTTTCTGAAGTCAAAGTCATTTGTTTGACGCATCAGGAAAGCCCTTTGACAAAGGTTAGTTTAACTGTCCTGAGTCCTTTTGCCCTTTCCCCTTCCTCAATTTTCCTGTCTAAAATTGTGCTTGATGGTATATATCGTGGAGAGCATGGCCAAAAGAATCCTGAAGACTTTAGCTGTAAAGTTCTTGGCCCAATGCACCAGTCTTGGACTTATTGTAGCATTAGAGAAAAATAAACTATTATCTTGGTAAATCACTATTACTTAGATTTTCAGTTACATGCAGCAGAATGCAATTCTCAACATATGTATATACATATAATATATACAATACATAAATTATAATTTTGATGTGATTTTTAATTTTTTAATGTTTTAAGAAGCAAGCTTTAGAAAACGTCAGAGTAGAATTGTATTTATTTTATATATTTGATAATTTAAAGTGTTTTACTTCATATGGTTAATTACAGAAACAGCAAAAGACTAGATGCATCTATGCTTGTTATTTCAAAGAATGCTTATTGAAGTTTTGACTTGCTCCTATTCAAGGAAAACTGAAATGATAAGTCAATAGCTATCTGATATTAGATATTTATTGCAATCAACACATTTTACAATCTCAGAAAATTATTTGCTTCCATTTAAAATAATGCCCTGTGCTTTTTCTAAATATAGCCATTAATGGAGTTCAATTATTATATCGACTCTGTTTTAAAGGCATTTCAGTTTATCTATATGTGGTTCTTCCAGTAACTCACAAGTTAGAAGAGAAATAGAATTGACAGGCCTGTGAGCTATTTTTATTTGCTTTAGCTTATCTTGATTTATTATTATCTTGGGACATCTGGCAAACTATTTTCACCCAGATGGTTATATTGGGTAAAAATCACATTCTATCTTCAAAATGAATAAAAATTGACATTTCAGATTTGGAAGATAGGATAGTTTGACTTTGTTGTAAAATATTTATCGCCAATATTTTAGTCAATTAAACTCATTCCTTAAAAGCTCCATATTCAGGAGTTGTAACAATGATTAATCCTAAAGTGGAGAAGGGAAGAAATTAATAGGAGAGGAAACAGAAAATAGTGGATTCTTTCCCCACTTCTAAGTGAAGCCTTCACAGTATCACCTCTAAATGCCCAATCTGATTTAATGTCTTGCTTTAGTCTTCTATCCAATTTAAATGTTTCACTTTAGTGCTCTCAGAGTCCAAGCATGACAAAGATAATTACTCACTGAATTATCTGGAGGACCCACTGGAGGTCATTGGAGGATTTTAGCCTCAAGAAGCAGTACTAAATGATCTGCAGACAGCTATGGGTCTCTTAGAGCCACGTAGCAAAGGAAGAAGGAAACTAACATAATATTGCCCATGTGTCTAGGCACTGCACTTGGTATTTTATGTATGTTACTATATACCTCCCAATACTACTGAGAAGAAGGCACGTAGTGACTGCAAACTAGGCCTATCAAGCTTTACGAAAATTCTCAAACCTCTGCAACCTCACATCTGTTATCCCTGTTTCACTGCAGTGGTAAAGACACAATAATAATTAAAAAAAAAAAAAAACTAAACTAAACCATTTGAAGGTGAGCTTGTGGCTAGGAATTCCCATGTGGAGCCTTTTATTTTTATTTTTAACCCCACTTCGCTAAGACACAAAGGTGACACAGAATTATCTTACCATCTTCCTCTGTCTCAAGATTATTTTGAACCTTGTTTTTGCGCCGAGGTTGTTGTTCTTTGTGGGTCCCAGCTTTATGCAGGAGTTTTCAACCCAACATCCTATTCCACTTGACACAGGGCCCCAGTGCAAATGTCAACCATTCAAATCGAAGTTTTAGGTCATTTGTGATCTACAGATGCTCCCAGCCAAATGTCAGCTTCAAAGCTTGCTTTCTGTCTGAATTCCTAGTTTCTCTTTCTTCCCGGCCTCCTTGAACTTCTATTACTTTCCAACCACTTTAGTAATGCACTTGAAAAAAAATTTCTATTTACCTTTGTTTTGTTTTATTTTGCTTTATCCAGAATGTTATATGCTCTGTTCTTATAGACTTTTCCCAGACATCTTACCAGAAATAAAAATCTGAACTTTATTGAGGGAACAGATAGTTTAGAATTCATTTTACATAGGCTTAGTGGTTAGATCAGTGGGTTAAAGTGATGCAAGTGTCAGGTTGACGCCCAGATTTCTGGCTTACATAGATGGATCAGTGTCCTGTGGTCATGAGTTAAGACACCAAGAGAGAGGCTTTAGCTTTGGGGGGAAAGAATTAATTCAATTTTGAACACATAATTTGGCTGGACTGATACAAATAAACTTCAGCTTTCTTACATGTGAAGTGGAGATAATATACACTCTACGTAAAGTTTTTGTGGATATTGAATATAATAATGAATGTGAAAAATCAACTATAAATATAGCACTGCCCCACTCCCCAAACTAACTGGCCAGAAACAGAAATACTTATTGGCTCAGTGGATAATAGGGTTTGATAACTAGAGAAAAAAAGGAGAAATGCATTGTTAGAAGGTTATAAACAGGCCAGGAGCATAAGGCGTCTCATTAGTGCACAAATCATTTGTTAAAAGATAATTTATCAACCCAAGTAAAAAAAAATGTGATGATGTAAAAGTAAGAATTGTGGTAGAATCATTCATACACTTATTTTGTGAATCAAAATTATGCCATTCTGATTAATAAAAAAATGGTGGCTACACAAAGATTAAAGAAAAATGGTGGCTACACAAAACAGACAACATAGCAGGATGGATTTGGAAAATAATTTTCTGAGCTACAAAATGAATTTTGCTTGCAGGATTTGAAGTAAGGAAGCTGAGAGAAGCATCATCAGCATGGTGACATAAGACATCAAAATAAACTAATAAAAGGACGAATCCCACTGGCTTGGATCCATGGAGGATGATAGAGCCTGGAGAAGAACTCTGAAAAAGCTAAATCAAAGAAAAGGAAAAAAAAATCAGGTAGGATATTTGTGTCCCAAATCTGCCAGTCTGGACTTCTCCCCTTTACTTGGTCCCACATAGCTTTGGAGTCACACAGAGGCAGCATGGCCCAGGTCCATCCTGCCATGGGTGCAGACCAGAAAGCCACTCACAGAGTGAGTTAGATTGCAGAACACAAGTGCCTGGCAAGTGAATGCATACAAAAGAGCCTCCAGAGAATAAAAGAGACCTTGGCAGAACTGTTGGCAAGAGGTGCATTCAATCCAGTCTCTGTTTGCTGGACCACCTAAATGACCTTTCTTGATTGACACCATCGGGACCCTTGGGGTTGGATATCCTAACAAAGAAAAACCCAGAAGTCAAAAAGCCTCATGAAAAAAAAATAGGTTAACTAAACTCCTATAAGACAGGATGGGTCCCAGAACTATAAGGTATAATGCAAACGGAACACTGAATGAGGAAGAGAATTTAAACAAATCATAGGAGCTGGGGAGAAAATTCTGCACAAAACCAAACAGGATATAGGTGGGCCAGGATGGCAGCATAGGGAGGTATGGAATTTAGCTCATCACCTAGAGCAGCTAGTAAATAGCCAGGAACTGTCTGGAACAACTGTTTGGGGGACATTTGTGACTGTGTTCATATTGGACACATATCGTACACCAGTATGCGATGGGTGGAAGGGCCGAGAGCATAGCACAGAACTGTAAGTAAAATCCCTGAACTGGAGGCTGGCACCCCACCCCCACTGGCTCATCAGGCTGCTAGAGGCACTTCCCAGTGGGGGAGAAAAAGGCAGACTGGACAGACTCTCTTAGGAGGTAAGGAAGGTAGCTCAACCAGGTTCCAATTGTGATTTTAATGAACAAATTTGAACTACTAAATATAAACTCTGAACGCAGATAAGCTCAAAGACAGCAGAGAAGTAACTCTGAGGTCTCTCTCCTGGCAGAGAGAAGGGGCTGATGAAGAGTTAAAAAAAAAAGCAAAAAAATCAAGACTTCTGAAGTCAGCCAAGCTCAAAATACTGGAAAAGAGCTGTGCTTCTTCACAGGAACAGGCACCAACTCTGGCTCTTGACTGGCAAAACTTGGGGCTGGGGACTGGCTTTGAAAAGGGATTTTATTTTATTTTCTTTCTCTCTTTTTTTTCTTCTTTTAAAGTATTTTTTATTTTTATAAACTTTTTAATTGTGAAATATAACATCTGTACAAAAAAGCAATAAATTTCCAAGTACACTTTAACAAGTAGTTATAGAACAGATTTTAAAGTTTGCTATAGGTTACAGTTCCATCATTTTTCTTTTTTTTTTTTCTTTTTCCTCTAGCTGCTCCAAGACACTGGAGGCCAACAGAAATATCATCTTTTAAAGTATTTTTAGTAGCTGATTAGAAAAAGCCTCAGGCATTTGCAGTTATCATCACTGACCCAAGCAAGGGTGGAGTTAAGATTAGTTTGAGACCCAGAGTAACAAGTCAAGTGAAGGAGATAATTCCCTAAAGGGCTTGTCTGTGCCATGAAGAGTGTTGTGTGTGTGTATATGTGTGTGTGTCGTGGGGGGGGGGGGGGGCTAGGCAATTCAATAAGACCCCAGGGGCTGGGAATCTGAAACAGCTTAAGCCTGCCTTCCACTTCAGCCTTTGTCTCAACAACACCCATGGCAGGCTGAGAATTAAAGGCACAGCACCACTGTACACTGGTGGAGAGCTGTGGGCTCATAAGCACCACCTGCTGGGCAGGATAGGAAAAGCACAGAGTCTAGAGGCTCCACAGGAAAGTCAAGCATTATCTGCTCGGTCTCATCCTCAGAGAAACTTAGTACTGATTAAACCCTCCCCCTGAGTCCTGGGCCTGACTTGCCTAGGAAGAGCTGATTGGGATCAATTATATCTGGGGAGACCCTCCTCAAAAGAAATGTTCCATATAGGCTGTGCAATTACCAGAAAACAAGAGCTGAAAAATTTGAACAGTTAAATAGAAGCTATGCTAGAGGTCAAAAATAAATTGAACTGAATGTTGAGAGAGAGAGAGAGAGAGAGAGAGAGAGAGAACAAAGCCGACCAGTAAGAGAACCCTAGGTAAGGGAGTGATAACAACCTCCAGAATAAATTAATCAAGGAAATCAGAGAATGAGAAACCAACAAAAAATTATGAATCATACTAGGAAAAATGGGATATGGTCCAAATGAACAAACTAACACCTCAAATGAGATACAGGAGTTAAAACAACTAATTAATGTTCAAACAGACATGCTAAATCAAGTCAAAAATCAAATGAATGAGTTAAGGGAAGAAATGACAAAAGAGATGAAGGATAAAAAGAAGACCGAAAAAAAAAAATGCCTGAAAAAAGCTGGGAAAGAAATAAGTGGCAGAATGTATGGGAATGAAAGGCACAATAGAAGAGATATAAAACACAATGGAGACTTACAATATTAGATTTGAAGATGCAGAAGTAAGGATTTGTAAATAGAGGACATGACATCTGAAATCCCATACACACACACACACACACACACACACACACACACACACAGTTATGGTAAAGAATGGAAAAATATAAGCAGGGCCTCAGAAAATTAAATGACAACATGAAGCCCATGAACAAATGTGTTATGGGTGTCCCAGTTGGAGAAGAGAAGGGAAAAAGGGAAGAAAGAATAATGGCGGAAATTATCACTAAATATTTCCAATCTCTTACGAAAAACTTAAAATTACACATCCAAAAAGTGTGGTGTACTCCAAACAGAATAGATCAGCATAAACCTAATTCATGACACTAATCAGATTGTCTGTCAAAACCAGAGAGAATTCTGAAAGCAGCAAGAGAAAAGTGATCTTTATCACATACAAGGAAGCTCAATAAGTCTATGTGCAGGTTTCTCAGCAGAAACTAAAGAAGACAGTGGTGTGATATATTTAAGATTCTGAAAGAGAAAAACTTTCAATTAGGAATTCTAAACTTGACAAGACTGTCCTTCAGAAATGAAGAGAATAATTAAAAATACTTTCAGACAGTCACTAAGAAAGTTTGTGACTAAGACACCAGAGTTCATTCATCTTGTCATGTAGTTCAGGATGTTGTTTCATCTTACTGTTGTATAATATTCCGTTATATGTCTATGCCACATTTTGTTAATCTACTCATCTGTTGATGGACACTTGGATTGTTTCCAACTTTTAGTGAGTGTGAATAGTGTGTCTATGAACACCAGTGTGCAAATCTGTTTGTGTCACTGCTTTCAGCTCTTCTAGGTATATACCAAGTGTGGTATTGCCAGGTCATAGGGCAAATCAATATTTGTTTTCTGAGAAATAACCAAACTGACTTCCACAGTGGCTGAACCATTTTGCATTTCCATAAGCAGTGCGTAAGTTTTCCAATTTCTCCACACCCTCTGCTAAATTTGTAGTTTCCTGCTTGTTTAATAGCAGCCATTCTTATAGGTGTGAGGTGGTGTTTTAGTTTGCTAGCTGCCAAAATGTGGTGTACCAGAAACAGAATGCTTTTTAAAAGGGGAAATTTATTAAGTTACAAGTTTACAGTTCTAAGGCCATGAAAATGTCTAATTAAAGCAAGTCTGTAAAAATGTCCAAATTAAGGCACCAACAAGAGGTTATCTTCACTCAAGAAAGGCCACTGAAGTTCAGGGTTTCTCTCTCAACTGAAAGGGCACATGGTGAACATGGCAATGTCTGCTAGCTTTCTCTCCATGCTTCTTGTTTCATGATGCTTCCCCAGGGGCATTTTCATTTTTTATCTCCAAAGGTCTCTGGCTGCATAGGCCCTCATGGTTCTTGATTCCTGTGTTTCTTGTGGCTCTCTCCAAAATGTTTCGTTTTTTAAAGGATTCCAGTAAACTAACCAAGACCCACTTGGAATGGGTGGAATCATATCTCCCTCTAATCAATGATTAATACTGACAACTGGGTGGGCCACATCTCTGTGAAGATAATCTAATCAAGTTTCCAGCCTACAGTGATTAATAAAGATTAAAAGAAATAGCTGCCTCCACAAGATGAATCAGAACTAAAACATGGCTTTTCTAGGGTATATCATCCTTTAAACTGGAACCTTCCACCCTCTGGACCCTAAAAAAGACATGTATTTCCCATACACAAAATACACTCACTCCATCACAATATCACAAAACCCTTAAACCATTTCATTACACAATACAAATACAATACAAGGTTAAAAACAGTACAAAATATCATCAAAGTCTGTTACAGGCATGATCTGTTCTAAGGGAAAATTCTCCTCTGGCTCTGTAAAACTCAAAGTGAATTATCTGCTGCTAAACGTCCAAAGGAGGGACAATCACAGGATGAAAATGCCCATTTCCATTGAGAGTAATTGGAAAGAACGCAGGGGACACCGGACCCAAGCAGTTTTGAAAACCTATAGGACAAAATCCATTAGATTTCAAAGTCTAAAATTCATTTATCTTTGGGGCTTTAGAAAGCAGCAGACCCACCCTTTCCAAAGGCCTATGAAGCAGCTCACCTGTCTCCAAATGCAACCTTGGGGGACACTGGGGAGACCACATTTTCTCAGCTCCACCCTCTCCAAGCTTTGGGGCTGCACCTGGGCTCTCTGCCATCTCCTGGGCACACACTTAGCCCCTCCATGTGGTGGCAGCCAGGCTCTCCCCAGTCCCCAAGGAATGTGCTCCACCCTCTCCAAGGCCTGAGGTGGCACCACTCTTCCACTGCAATGAGGTGGAAGGCCCATCCTCTGCCTTTGGGGTAAACTCACCCTCTCCATATGCTTTCATGGTTCAGCTTTCCTTGCCTGAGGCTTCTTAGCTTCAGACCCCAGCCTCCATTGTTCTGTCTCTGAAGACATTTTACCTTCACTTTTTTCCCTCTCCTGAGACTTTCAGTCCAGACTGGCAGTGGTTGCATTTATAAAGATCCAAAGAACTCTTGTTGGCTTTCTATGCAATAGCCTGGGATTATGCCCATCAGACAGAAGGAATTTCCACAAATCATTCCTAGATAACTCCATCTCCAATCCTGGCTTTTTCTAAAAGGGCTGTCTTGTTCCACATTTGTCCAAATCCTCTTATGTGGCACTATTCTCTGGGGACTCCCTTCCTGGAAGCCCAGAATTTTCTAGAACATCAATTTTCTGGTTTCTTTGTACCCAAGAGTTCAGTTCTCAGCTTATCTCTTTCTTGTTGCATTTCACTATGAGCTGCAAGGAGAAGCCAGACTGCACCTTCCACATTTAACTGGGAAATCTCTTGTACTAAATATCCAAGTTCACGCCCTTTAAAATCTGCCCTCCAGCCAAAGCCACTGGTCGGTTTTGTCAGATTATTTACCATTCTAAAACAAGGTTCACCTTCCTTCCAGCTTGCAATAACACATGCCTCATTTCTGTCTAAAGCCTCATCAGAGGTACCTTTAGAATCCACATTTCTATCAACAGTCTCTTCAGAGCATTCTAGGCCTTCTCTCCCAAACTCCTCACAACTTTTCCAGAATCCTCCTCTTATCCATTTATAAACTGATCCAACATGTTTGTATTTGCAAACCACAGAAGTACACCACTTTTCCAGTACCAAAATCTTTCTCATTTTGCTAGCTGTTGGAATGCGATATACCAGAAAAAGAATGACTTTTAAAAGGGGGAATTTATCAAGTTGCAAGTTTGCAGTTTTAAGTCTGTGAAAATGTCCCAATTAAAGCAAGTGTGTAAAAATGTCCAAATTAAGGCACCAACAAGAGGTTGCCTTCACTCAAGAAAGACCAATGAAGTTCAGGGTATCTCTCTCAACTGGAAAGGCATGTGGCAAACATGATGCTATCTCCTAGCTTTCTCTCCAGGCTTCTTGTTTCATGGCGCTTCCCCAGGAACATTTTCATTCTTCATCTCCAAAGGTCTCTGGCTGCATGGGCTTTTGTGGTTCTTGGCTCCCACGTTTCTCATGGCTCTCTCCAAAATATTTCCTCTTTTAAAAGATTCCAGTAAACTAATCAAGAGCCACCTGGTATGGGTGGAATCACATTTTCCTCTAATCAAATGTTAATACCCACAATTGGGTGTGCCACATCTCTGTGGAGATAATCTAATCAAGTTTCCAACCTACAGTACTGAATAAGGATTAAAAGAAAAGCATTCTGCCACAAAACAGATCATGATTAAAACATGGTTTTCTAAGATACATAATCCTTTCAAAGTGGCACAGGTGTTATCTTATTATAGTCTTGATATGTATTTCCTTTATAGCTAATGAAAATGAACCTCCTTTCATTGGCTTTTTAAGCATCTGTATTTGCTCTTCAGAAAAATGTCTATTCATATCTTTAGCTCACTTTATACTTGGGTTGCTTCTTTTGTTTTAAGTTGTATGATTTCTTTATGTATACAAGATATCAAACCTTTATCTGATGTGCCATTTTCAAATATTTATCCCATTGAGTTGCTATCTCTTCATCTTTTTGACAAAAGTCTTTTGAGGCACAAAAACATTTGATTTTCAGGAGTTCCCATTTATCTATTTTTTCTTTTGTTGCTTGTGCTTTGGGTGTAAAGTTTAGTAAGCTATCTCCTATTACTAGGCCTTGAAGATGTTTCCCTACATTTTCTTCTAGGAGCTTTATAGCACTGGTTCTTGTGCTTAGGCATTTGATCCAATTTGCATTAAATTTTGTATAGTGTGTAAGGTAAGGGTCCTTTTTCATTCTTCTTACTACTGATATCAAGTTCTCCCATGCCCATTTATTGAAAAGACTATTTTGTCCCAGTTCAGGGGATTTGGGGGCCTTGTCAAAAATCAGTTGACCACAGATTTGGTGGTCTATTTCTGCACCTTCAATTCAATTCCATTGGTCAACACTCTTTGTGCCAGCACCATGCTATTTTGACCACTGTGGCTCCATAATAAATTTTAAAATTGGAGAGTGTTAATCCTCCCACTTTGTTCTTATGCTTGTAGCATCCTAAAAAATTCATCATTCCAGATGAATTTTTGTTTTCCAAGTTTTCAATGTAGGTTGTTGGAACTTTTTTGTACTGTATTAAATCTGAAGATCAATTTGAGCAGAACTGACATCTTAACTGCATTTAACCTTCCTATCCATGAGCATGGAATGTCTTTCCACCTCTTTAGATCTTCTTTGATTTCTTTTAAGAGTATTATGTAGTTCTCTGTGTACAAGTCCTTTACATCCCTAGTTAAGTGCATTCCTAGATACCTGATTATTTTAGTTGCTATTTTGAAAGGAATTTTCTCTTGCATTGTCTCCTTGGTTAGGTCATGCTTGTGTATAGAAACATTACTGATTTTTGCACATTAATTTCATATCCCATCACCTTGCTGAATTTGTTTATTAGCTCAAGTAATTTTATTGTAGATTTCTCAGGATTTTCCAAGTATAGTATCATGTCATCTGCAAATAATGAAAGTTTTACTTCTTCCTTTCCAATTTGGATGTTTTTTTATTTATTTTTCCTGCCTGATTACTCTCAGGCAGGAAACTTCTAGTACAATGTTGAATAATAGTAGTGACAGAGGGCAGCTTTGAATCATTCCTGATCTTAGGGAGAAATCTTTCATCCTCTTACTGTTGAGTGCAATGATGGCTATGGGTTTTTCATATATGCCTTTTTTTCCCTATTTTTTTTTTTTATTTTTTCACATGGGCAGGCACCAGGAATCAAACCCGGGTCTCCATCATATATGCCTTTTATCACGTTGAAGAAGTTACCTTTGGTTCCTACCTTTTGAAGTATTTTAATCAGAAAAAGTTCAATTTTGTTAAATGCTTTTTCAGCACTGTTATAGTTTGCTAGCTGCTGGAATGCAACACACCAGAGATGGATTGGCTTTTAATAAAAGGGGATTTATTTTGTTAGTTCTTCAGTGGAAAGGCAGCTAACTTTCAACTGAGGTTCTTTCTTACATGGGAAGGCACAGGATGGTCTCTGCTGGCCTTCTCTCCAGGCCCCTGGGTTCCAACAATTTTCCCTGGGGTGATTTCTCTCTGCATCTCCAAAGGCCTTGGCTGAGCTGCGAGTGCTGAGATGAGGTATGCCAAGCTTCTTGGACCGTGCAACATTGCACTCTCTCATTTGAACACCAGCAAATTAAGTTATTCGTCATTCATTGCAGCAGGCACACCTCCTAGCCTACTGCAGATGTAATCAGCAACAGGTGAGGTTCATGTACCATTGGCTCATGTCCACAGCAACAGAACTAGGTGCCTTCACCTGGCCAAGTTGACAACTGACTTTAACTACCACAAGCACCAATGGAGATGATCATATGATTTTTCTCTTTTGATTTATTAGTATGCTGTATTACATTAACTGATATTCTTGTGTTGAACCATCCTTGCATTCCTGGTGTAAACCCCACTTTGACATGGTGTATAATTGTTTAAAGTGCTGTTGGATTTGATTTGCTATTTTGTTGAGAATCTTTGCATCTACATCCACTAGGGAGATTTGCTTATAGTTTTCCTATCTCATAGCACCTTTACCCAGTTTGGGTATTAAAAGGATATTAGCTTCATAAAATGAGTTAGGTACTGTTCCTTTTTCCTCAATTTTTTGGAAAATTTTGAGCAAGATTGGTCTTAGTTCTTTTTGCAATATTTGATAAAATTCTCCTATGAAGACAGGCCCTGGGTTTTCTTTGTAGGAGATTTTTGATGACTGTTTGAATTTCTTTACTTGGGATTGGTTTGCTGAGATCTTCTATTCCTTCTTGAGTCAGTGTAGCTTGTTCATGTGTTCCCAGGAATTTGTCCATTTCATCTAAGTTGTCTAGTTTCTTGGCATATAGTCGTTCAAAATATTCCTTTATGATTTTTTCTTTTAATTTCTTCAGGGTCTGTGGTAATGCCCCCCCCCCCATTTTTGATTTGGCTTATTTGCCTCTGTTCTAGTTTGCTAGCTGCTGGAATGCAATATACCAGAAACAGAATGGCTTTTTAAAAAGGGAAACTTAATAAATTGCAAATTTACATTTCTAAATGTCCCAATTAAAGCAAGTCTATAGAAATGTACAATCTAAGGCATCCAGGGAAAGATACCTTGGTTCAAGAAGGCCGATGAAGTTCAGGGTTTCTCTTTCAAGTGGAAAGGTACATGGAAAACACAGTCAGAGTTTCTCTCTCATCTGGAAGGGCACATGGTGAACACGGTCAGGGTTCCTCTCTCATTTGGAAGGGCACATGGTGAACAGGGCATCATCTGCTAGCTTCTTCTCCTGGCTTCTTGTTTCATGAAGCATCCCAGGAGGCATTTTCCTTCTTCATCTCCAAAGGTTGCTGGCAGGTGGACTTTGCTTCTCCTGGCTATGTCGTTCTGCTTTGCTCTCTTTGAATCTCTCTCATTCTCCAAAATGTTTCCTCTTCTATAGGACTCCAGAAATTTATCAAGACCTATTCAACATGTCATCACCTAATCCAGCTTAACAACCACTCATGAGTAAATCACATCTCCAGGGAGATGATCTGATTACAGTTTCAAACATACAGTATTGAATAGGGATTATTCTGCCTTTATGAAATGGGATTTTGATTAAAACATGGCTTTTCTAGGGTCCATACTTCCTTTCAAACCAGCACAGCATCCTTTTCTCTTTTTTTTTGTTTGTCATCCTTGTTAGTGGCCCAACAATTTTATTGATTTTCCTGAGCAACCCACTTTAAGTTTTGTTGATTCTTTCTATTATTCTTTTGTTTTCCCCTTCATTTTACTCTTCTTTAATCTTTGTTATTTCTCTTCTATTTTCTTTGGGTTTAGTTTTCTATTCTTTCTCAAGTTCCTCCAGGTAAGCAGTTAAGTCCTCGATTTTTGCTCTTTCTTCTTTTTTAATATACGCATTTAGGGCAATAAATTTCCCTCTCAGCACAGCATATCCCATAATTTCTGATATGTTGTGTTCTCATTTTTATTCATCTCCAGATAGCTACTGATTTCTCTAGCAATTTCTTCTTTGATATACTCATTGTTTAAGAGTATGTTATTTAATCTCCATATATTTGTGAAAGTTCTTTTTCTTTGGTGGTTATTGATTTCCAGCTTCATTCCATTGTGATCAGAGAAAGTAATTTGAATAGTTTCGATGATTTAAATTTATAAAAACCTGTTTTGTGCCCCAGCATATTATCAATCCTGGAGGATGTCCCATGAGCACTAGAGAAGAATGTACACCCTGGTGTTTTGGGGTATAACAACCTATATATGTGTGTTAGGTCTAATTCGTGTATCAAGTTGTTTAACTTCTCTATTTCCTTGTTGATCTTCTGTGTGATTGTTCTCTCTTTAGAGGAGAGTGGAGTATTGATGTCTCCTACCATTATTGTTGAAACATTTATCACCCTCTTTAGTTTTCCCAATAACTGTCTCATATCCTTTGGAGCTCCTTGATTGGGAGCATAAACATTTCTGATTGTTATTTCTTCTTGGTGAACTACCCCTTTTACTTATATATAGTGGTGTTCTTTTCTCTTATGGTGTCTTTACATTTAAAGTCTATTTTGTCAGATATTAGTTAGCTACTCCTGTTTTCTTTTGGCTACATCTTGCATGGAACATCTTATTCCATACTTTCACTTTCAATCTCTTGGTATTCTTGCGTCTAAGATAAGTCTTTTGTAAGCAGCATAAAGATGGATTATATTTCTTAATCCAATCTGCCATTCTGTATCTTTTTTTTTTTTAATGTGGGCAGGCATTGGGAATCGAACCCGGGTCTCCAGTATGGCAGGTGAGATCTCTGCCACTGCACCACCATTGCCTTCCCCATTCTGTATCTTTTAATTCATGAGTTTAGCATGCTAGAATTCAAAGTTATTACCATAAAGGCATTTCCTGAATCTACCATTTTATTCTTTGGTTTTTATTTGTCAGATCTATATGTTCTTTTCCCTCTGTCTCTTTTCATCCTTCAGGTTACCCTTACTTGTACTCTTCAATTCTGTTCCCTCCTCCAGACATCCCTCTCCTGCCTTTCTTTCCAGCTGGCAGAACTCCCTTTAGTGTTCCTTGTAGAACTGGTCTCTTGTTGATATATTCTCTCAGCCTTTGCTTGTGTATAAAATTTTTAATCTCTCCCTCAGCTCTGAAGAATGATTTGGTTTGGCACAAAATTCTTGGCTGGAAGTCTTTGTCTTTCAGTGTCTTAAATATATCATACCACTACTTTCTCACCTCTATAATGCAAGTTGAGTAGTCTGAACTCAGTCTTATGTGGTTTCCCTTGTATGAAGTAGATTGTTTTTCTCTTGCCACTTTCAGGATTTTCTGCTTCTTCTCAACATTTGACAGACTGGTCAATATGTGTCTTGGGGTAGGCCTATTTGGATTTACTCTATTTGGAGTTTGTTGGCCTTCTTTGATTTACATATTTATGTCTTTTGTAAGAGTTTGGAAGTTCCCCCCACTATATCCTCCACTAATCTTCCTAGCTCTTTACTCTTCTCTTCTTCTCTGGGGACACTGATGATTCTTATACTTGTAAGTTTTGTTTGGCCCATGATTTCCCTGAGATTCAATTCAAATTTTTCCATCCTTTTGCCATTTGCTTTCTTTAATTTAATTTAATTTGTTTTTTAAACTTTTTTATTTTGTTATTTTTCTTTTTTTATTTGCTCTTTTATGTGTTTAAAAATCAGTTGTCTTGTTCTCTAGTTCACTTATTCTTTTTTCTGCCTCTTCAAATCTGTTGTTCTGTGTCTCTAGTATGCTTTTGAATGGTCTACAGCATCATTAATCTCTGCAATATCTGTTATTTTTAATTTATTTTTTCAAATTCCTCTTTATGCTCTTCTAGTGTCTTCTTGATCTCCTATGTCATTAGGCATCCTACTGATTTTATTTAGTAAATTTATATGAACACCTTTGCTTAGTTGTTTGAAAGTCTATGTCTTCTTCAGTGTTTTAATTTGGTCATTAGAGTGGACTGTATCTGTCTGCATCTTCATATGGTTAGTGACCTTCTGTTGTCTTCACGGGATGTAAATATCTTTGTAGGGTTACTTTGCATGTTAATTTCCTTCAGTAACCTAAAGCTTTGCATTTGTGGGATGGTTATGGAGCAGGATGAGGAGTGTGGTGAGGGGTACCACAGTTTGGTGACGGGTTGCAATGTAGGTGTCCTAGAAGGGGGCTGGGATGTGAATGCATGAGTGTGTAAGGGCAAGGCACAGGTCATGGAGGTGCGGGATGTATGTCAGAGGTGGGTGATGGTGGGTGGGCAGGACCATGGCACAGGTCCACAGGTGCAGGGGTGGAATGAGGTAGGGACTCCTGCTTGTGCAGGCCAGAAGTTATGTGGCACAGATGTGCCTGAAGGCACCTGCCTGCTATGGTAGAAGGACACTTATACCATGGGGTTGGGTAAGGGTGTACACATGTGTGGGGCTGGAGCTGGGGTGGGGTGCAACTGTCATGAGGGCTTTGTATGGAAACTGGTTGCCCAGTAGGGAGGATGTAGCTTGTCAGTGGGTGGATCTGGGAGGCAGGGCTCTGATGTGTGTGTGAGTCTGGAGTCAGGGGCAGTGGGGTGGCATCGTGCCTACATGGCCTGGGGGTGGGCATGGTCTGGATGTGCAAGTCAACACTTGCCCAGAGATGAGGAGGCATGGCATGAGTGGGGACATGGAGGCATCTGGGGGCCAGATGCTGATGTGAGTGTGTGCAGAGCTGTGGGGGAGGGGCAGAGTTGAGGGATTAGACCGGCTGGATGCAAGTATGGCCCCAGTATGAAGGTGAATGTCTGAAGCTCAGACGCACAGGTGACCGCCTGCAGAGGGCAAGGAGGGGGAGATGGGGATTGAGGGGCTGTTTACAGGCACATGTGTCTCAGGAGGAACAGAGCAAAACTGTGTGCTTGCACAGAAGAGGTGGGTCAGGTTAGGACAGGCTTATACACAAGCACAGAGTGGGAATGTGGAGTGGGGATGCACAAGGATGGGGTTTGGGGTGGGGGTGCTTCGAGCACAATGTGGAGGGTGGGTGATGGGGCTTAGGTAGATGAGGTAGGGGGGGAGTTGTGGGTTCTGGGGCAGGGGCAGCATATGTGGGGATAGCATGTTCAAGGAATATGTCTTGGCTTACTTCCTTGTCCCTGTCTCCCTGTCCATGCACTCTTGATGGTTCTGGGCCTCCATCTGGAAATGGACATGCTAAACTGTCTCCTGTTCTCTGCATCTCAATCCTTCTGATTTTTCAACGAGGGCCTCCCTATGTAGTGTAGAAAACCCTCTCAGGTTACTTACACCCTGCAATCACTCTCTTGGTCTTTTTTCTGTCCCTTCTCCAGCGATTTTCTTTGAAGTAGGGAGGGAAACTTGATCTATCCCATTCTGCCATTTTCCTGGAAACTCTCAACTGGGTCCATCATCCATATTTTTTTTTATTTATCTGTCTATACTCTGGATAAATTAAACAACAGACACAAGGTTTTCACAGTCTCACAGTCAAATTGTAAAGTTATATCTTTATGCAATCATCTTCAACAATCAAGGCTATTGGAACACAGCTCAACAGTTTCAGGAACTTCCCTCCAGTCACTCCACCACACTATAAACTAAAAAGAGATACCTATGTAATGCATACGAATAACCTCCAGGATAACCTCCTGACTCTGTTTGAAACTCTCAGCCACTGAAACTTTATTTTGTCTCATTCTCTCTTCCCCTTTTTGGTCAAGAAGCCTTTCTCATTCTCTTGATGCTGGGTTCTGGCTTATCCCAGGATTTCTGTCCTACATTGCCAGGGAGATTTATACCCCTAGGAGTCATGCCCCATGTAGGAGAGAGGACAGTGAGTTCACATGCTGAGTTGGCTTAGAAAGAGTGGCCAATCCAAGCAACAAAAGAGGTTCTCTGGGGGTGATTCTTAAGCCTAATTTCAAGTAAGCTTAGCCTGTCCTTTGCAGGAATAAGTTTCATAGAGGTCAATCCCAAGATTGTAGCTCTAGGAGTTAGAAAGGGCATTAACAGTTTCCTTGGATGGTTGGCTGAGACATGGATCAAAAAGTGGTCAATATTACCTGAGGTCAAAATCCCAAGACTGTCCTGATATAATGTAGATGAGGGGATCCAAGGGCTTAGAGAGATTGGAAGTTAGAGTAGATTTATCACGGAATACCTGCTCACACACCCCAGAAATGTCCAAAGGGTACATCTTTCACCAGAACCTTGAGAAATAAATTCATGAGTATAGCTCAATCATTGCTGAAGAGCTCTGTAGTTACCCTTCTCTGTAAGTTAGATATTACTGTCAGAACTGCTGTCACTAAGATGGAATCTTTAAATAGAAAGGGGATTATTGGATCTCAAGTTGACAGAAGCCCTGTCGTGACAATTAATCACCATAGACAAGGTGGGCATGGCCACCATAATGGACAGCAGACTCAAAGCAGAAGTCAAAATAATCTGACTTTAGAGACTTGTAGTATTGGTTAATAAATCATGGGGTGTCCAGAAGTAAAATATTTGGGCAGTCTACTAAATTCTTACTTGAGCTGTATAAGCAGAAGAATTCTAGGTCAAGGAAACAGAAGTCTAACTTGAATTACAAAAACAGAGAGTCACAGCCCCTTAAACAATTTCCAGAATTAAGAGAGTTCACAGACTTAGAGCCCCTTTAACAAGGAGAGGGCTGGGGACACTTAGGAAAAGACTTTTAACACAGCCCAAAAGTTACACTGTTAACCTTTCTCCTAGTCTTCCCAAAGGAGACCTATGGCCTTTTACCAGAGTGATGAAGAATTGGTAGAAAAGAAATGGTCAGATATTCCAAGGATTATCAGACACTGGCTCAGAAATAACATTAATTCCAGGAGACACAAAATGTTACTCTGGTCTGCTAGTCAGAGTAGGGGTTTATGGAGATCAGGTGATCAGTTGAACTTTAGTTCAGATCCATCTCACAGTGGGTCCAGTGTGTCTCCAGACCCATTCTGTGGTCATTTCCCCAGTTCCAGAATACATAATTGGAATCAACATACTCAGCAACTGGCAGAATCCCCACATTGGTTCTCTGACTCACGGAGTGAGGGCTATTATGGTAGGATATGCCTAATGTAAGCCACTACAACTACCCCTAGCTAGCAAAATAGTGAATCAGGAACAGCATGGTATTCCTGGAGGGATTGAAAAGTTTAGTGCCATTCTTAAAGACCTGAAGGATGCAGGGTAGTGATTCCCACCACGTTCCCATTAAACTATCTTATTTGGCCTGTGCTGAAAATAGATGGGTCTTGCAGTATGACAGTGGATTATCATACACTTAACTAGTGGGCAACTCCAATTGCAGCTGCTGCTCCAGATGTGGTAGCATTGCTTGAGCAAATCAACATAACACCTGGTATCTGGTATGCAGCTATTGAATGGGCAAATGTTTTTTTATCAATTGATGTCAATAAGGATCATCAGAAATAGTTTGCATTCAGCTGGCAAAGCCAGCAGTGTACCTTCACTTTCCTGTCTCAGAGATATGTCAACTCTCCAGCCCTATGTCACAACCTTGTCCACAGGGACCTTGATCATTTCTCCCTCCCACAAGACATCACACCGGTCCATTATATTGATGATATCATGTTGATTGGACCTAGTGAGCAAGAAGTAGCAACTACCATAGACTTATTGGTAAGACATTCGTATGTCAGGGATGGGAATAGAAATCCAACAAAAATACAGGGGCCTCCCACCTCAGTGAAATTCATAGGAGTCAAGTGGTGTGGGGCATATTGAAATATCCCTTTTAAGGTGAAGGATAAGCTGTTGCATCTGGCCCCTCCTATGACCAAAGAAGAGACACAATGTCTAGTTGGCCTTTTTGTATCTTGGTGACAACATATTCCTCACTTGGGTGTGCTACTCAGTCCATTTACTGTGTGATCAGAAAAGCTGCTAGTTTTGAGTGGGGACTGGAGAAGAGGAGACTCTGTGACATGTCCAGGCTACTGTGCAAGGTGCTCTGCTGTTTGGACCATATGATCCAGCATATCCAATTGTGCTGGAAGTGTCAGTGGCAAATAAGGATGCTGTCTGGAGCTTTGGCAGGCTCATATAGGAAAATCATAGTGCAAACCCTTAGGATTTTGGAGCAAAGCCTTATTGTTCACTGCAGATAACTGTTTTCCTTTTGAGAAACAGCTTTTAGCCTACTACTGGACTTTATAGAGACTGAAAGCTTAACTATGGGCCACTAAGTTACCATGAGACCTGGGGTGCCTATCATGAGCTGGGTATTGTCTGACACCATAAAGTTGGGCATGTGCAGCAGCACTCCATTATAAAATAGAAATGATGTAAAAGAGATAGGGATCAAGCAGGTCCTGAAGACACAAGTGAGTTACATGAGGAAGTGCCCAAATGTCCATGGTCCCCACTCCTGCCATATTGCCTTGTCTTTCCAAGACAAGAGCTATGGTCTTTGGGGAGTTTTTTAAAGTCAGTTGACTGAGGAAGAGAAAACTTGGGCCTGGTTTACAGGTGGTTCTGCATGATAGGCAAGAACCAACCAGAAGTGTATATCTGCTATACTACAACCCCATTCTGGGATATCCTTAAAAGACAGTAATGAGGGGAAGTCCTCCCAGTGGGTGGAATTTGAAGTGGTGCACCTGGTGGATCATTTTGTTGGAATGAGAACTGGCCAAGGAGGCATTTGTGTACTGACTCATGTATTGTTGCTATTGGCTTGGCTGGATGGTCATAGACTTGGAAGGAGTATGTTTGGAAAATTGGTGACAAAGAGGTCTGAGGAAGAGGTATTTGGATAGAACTTTCTGAGTGGACAAAGAACAAGAAGATATTAGTGTCCATGTGAATGTTCACCAGAGGGTGACTTTAGCAGAGTAAGTTTTTAATAATAAAGTGGATAAGATGTCCTGTCCTGTGACTATAAGTCATCCTCTTTCCTCAGCCACTCATGCGATTGCCCAATGGGCTCATGAACAAAGTGGGCATGGTAGTAGGGATGGAGGTTATGGATGGGCTCAGCAACATGGACTTCCCCTCACCAAGGCCGACCTGGCTATGGACACTGCTGAGTGCCCAATCTCCCAGCAGTAGAGACCCACACTAAAGCCCTAATATGACACCATTCCCTGAAGTGATCAGCCTGTTACCTGGTGGAAGGTTGATTACATTGGACCACTTCCATCATAGAAGTGGCAGTGATTTGTTCTAACTGGTATAGACACATACTCCAGATATGAGTATACCTTCCTTGCAAGCAATGTTCCACAAAAACAACCATCCATGGACATGGGGAATGCCTTATCCACTGTCATAGAATTACACACAGCATTTCTTCTGATCAGTGAATTCACTTCAGAGCAAATGAGGTGCAGGAATGGGCATAGGCTCATGGAATTCTCTGGTCTTACCATGTTCCCCATCATCAAGAGGCACTGGGTTGATAAAGTGGTGGAATGGCCTATTGAGGAGTCAATTATAGTGCCAACTAGGTGGCGATACCTTGCATGGCTGGGGTAATGTTCTCCAGGAGGCCATGTATACTCTGAATCAGCATCCACTGTATGATGCAGTTTCTCCCATAGCCAGGATTCACAGGTCCAGGAATCAAGAGGTGGAAATGAGAGTGGCACCATTCACTATCACCCCTAGTGATCCATTAAGAAAATTTTTGTTTTCTATCCCTGAAACCTTAAGCTCTTCTGGTCTATAGGTTTACTTCAAAAGGAGGAGTTCTTCTACCCAGAGACACAAAAATGATTTAATTAAACTGGAAGTTAAGACTGCCACCTGGCCACTCTGTGTTTCTTATGCCACTGAATCAAAAGGCATAAAGGGGGATTACCGTTCTTTCTGGGGTAAGAAAGAACGTGATAGTGATCTTGACTATCAAGGGAAAATAGGACTGCAACTATAAAATGGAGGTAAAGAAGAGTTTTTCTGGAATGCAGGAGATCCACTATGGTCTCTTACTACTACCATGCCTTGTGATTAATGTCAATGGAAAACTGCAACAACCCAATTGAGGCAGGACTACCAAAGGCCCAGAAACTTCAGGTATGAAGGTTTGGGACACCCCACCAGGCAAAGAACCATGATCAGCTGAAGTGCTTGCTGAGAGTAAAGGGATTATGGAATGGGTTGTAGAAGAAGGTAGTGAGAAATATGATAATCCAATCAACTGGAGACTTTTAATGAAGAAGAGATATTTTTTCACTACTTCTTCATGCAGCAAACCTCTCCTGTGGAGTTCATCCGGACCCTTCATTAGAGCCACCAGCATCATAGCCTGTCCTGCGGATTTTGGACTCTTTCATTCCCATGGTGTATGAGACACCCTTATAAATCTAATATTTATAAAATATAATCTCATATTTATAAAAAAAATCTCTCCTGTTGATTCTGTTTATTTAGAGAACCTGACTAATACAAATGCCTATTATTAAAAAAATAAATAAAGAGCAAAAATGGAGGAATTAACTGTTCATTTGTAGGAACTAGAAAAAGAACAGCAAACTAACCCCAGTGTAAACAGAAGGAAAGAAATAATAGTTGAAATAATTGAAATTGAGACCATGAAGAAAATGATATCAACAAAACCATAAGTTGGTTATTTGCGAAAACCAATAATGTCAATGGACCCTTCTCTAGACTGATGAGAGAGAGAGAGAGAATGCAAATGAATAAAATCTGAAATGTGAGACGGAACATAACTACTGAACCCACAGAAATAAAGGCGATCCTGAGAAGATACTATGAGCAACTATATGCTAATAAACTAGACAATGTACATGAAATGGACAACTTCTTAAAAATGCATGAACAACCAATGTTGACTCAAGTAGAAAGAGACGACCTCAATAGACTCATCATAAGTAAAGACATTGAATCAGTCATTAAGAAGTTCAAAAAAAGCAAAGTCCAGGACCAAATGGCTCTATGTGAATTACCCAGCACTCAAGGAAGAATTAGTACCAATACTGCTCAAACTCTTCAAAAAAATTGAAGAGGAGAGAAAGTTACCCAATTCATTCTTTGAAGCTGACTTACCAAATACCAAAGCCAGACAAAGATACTACAAGAAAAGAAAATTACAGACCAATCCTTTTAATTAATATAGATGCAAAAATCCTCAGCAAAATACTTACAAATTGAATCCAGCAGCACATTAAAAGAATTAAACACCATGACCAAGTGGATTTTTATTCCAGGTATGCAAGAAAAACTGGTTCAACTTAAGAAAATCAATTAATGTAATACACCACATCAATAAATCAAAGCAGAAAAACCACATGATCATCTTGATAGATGAAGGAAGGGCATTTGACAAAATTCAACAACCTATTTGGTGAAAACACTTCAAAGCATAGGAATAGAAGGGAACTTCCTCAACATGATAAGAGGAATATATGAAAACCCACCGCTAACATACTCAATGGAGAAAGATTGAAAGATTTCCCTTTAAGATTAGGAACAAGAGAAGGATGCTTGTTTTCACCATTGTTATTCAAGATTGTGCTAGAGCAATAAGACAAGAAAAAGGAATGAAAAGTATCCAAATTGGAAAAAGAGAAGTTAAACTTTCACTGTTTGTAGATGACATAGTACTATATGTAAAAAATCCTTAAAAATTTGCAGCAAAGCTACTATAGCTAATAAATGAGTACAGCAAAATGCAGGATACAAGATCAATACCTCCAAATCAATAGTGTTTCTATACACTAGTAATGAGCAATCTGAGGAAGAAATCAAGAAAAAAAATCCATTTACAATAGCAACCAGAAGAATAAAATATTGAGGAATAAATTTAACAAAGGCCACAAAAGACCTATACAGAGAAAACTACAAGAAATTGCTAAAATAAAGCAAAAACCTAAATATATGGAAGGAGATACCTTGTTCATGGATTGGAAGACTAACTATAATTAAGATATCAATTCTACCCAAATAGATTTATAGATTTAAGGCAATGGCAATTAAAATCCTGACATCTTATTTTGGCAGAAATGGAAAGACCATTATCAAGTTTATTTGGAAGGTCAGGGCACCCTGAATAACTAAAATATCTTGAGAAACAGGAATGAAGTGGGAGGACTTAGATAACCTGACTTTAAAGCATATTATATAGCTACAGTGTTCACAACAACATGGTACTGTCATAAAGATAGATATACTGATCAGTGGAATTGAATTGGATGTTTAAAACTAGACCTTCTCATCTGTGGACAATGGTACTTTGATAAGGTGATCAAGTCAACTCAACTGGGACAGTGCATCCTCTTCAATAAATGCTGTTTGGGGAACTGGGTATCTATATCCAAAAGAATGAAAGAGGACCAAATGGATCAAAGACCTAAATGGATCAAAGACCTAAATATTAGAGCTAAAACGAAAAAACTTTTAGAAGAAAATGTAGGGAAATGTCTTATAGATCTTGTGAGAGGGGATGGTTTCCTAAACCTTACACCCAAAGCACAAGCAATGAAAAAAGGAATAGATAAATGGAATCTCTTCAAAATTAAATGCGTTCGTGTTCCAAAGGACTTTGTCAGGAAATTTGAAAGACAGCCTGTGCAATGGGAGAAAATATTTGGAAACCACATAACAGATAAGGGTTTAATATCCAGAATATATGAAGAGATTCTACAACTCAAAAATAAAAAGACAAACAACCCAATTAAAAAATGGGCAAAAAACATGGACAGACACTTTTCAGAACAGGAAATACAAATGGATCAAAAATATATTAAAAGAGGCTCAACTTCACTGGCTATTAGGGAATGCAAATCAAAACCACAATGAGATATCACCTCACACCTACTAGAAGGGCCAGTATAAAAAAAAAATGGAAAATTACAACTTTGGAGAGGATGTGGAGAAAAAGGCACACTTATTCAATGTTGGTGGGAATGTAAAATGGTGCAACTGCTCTGGAAGGTGGTTTTGCTCTGGAAGATAAGTATAGAATTGCCATATGATCCAATAATCCCATTACTGGGTGTTCTAGTTTGCTAGCTGCTGGAATGCAATATACCAGAAACAGAATGGCTTTTAAAAAGAGGAATTTAATGAGTTGCTAGTTTACAGTTCTAAGGCCAAGAAAATGTCCCAATTAAAACAAGTCTAAAGAAATTTCCAATCAAAGGCATCTAGGGAAAGATACCTTGGTTCAAGAAGGCCAATGAAGTTCAGGGTTTCTCTCTCAAGTGAGAAGGCACATGGTGAACACAGTCAGGGCTTCTCTCTCAGCTGGAAGGGCACATGGTGAACGTGGCGTCATCTGCTAGCTTTCTCTCCTGGCTTCCTGTATCATGAAGCTCCCCAGGAGGCGTCTTCCTTCTTCATCTCCAAAGGTCGCTGGCTGGTGGACTCTCTGCTTTGTAGTGTTGCTCTCTCTGAATCTCTCCGAATCTCCAAAATATTTCCTCTTTTATAGGACTCCAATAAACCAATCAAGACCCACTCAAATGGGTAGAGACATGTCATCTCCTAATCCAATTTAACAACCACTCTTGACTAAATCACATCAACCAGGGAGATGATCTCATTATAGTTTCATATATACAGGATTGAATTAGGATTATTCTACCTTTAAGAAATGGGATTTATATCAAAACATGGCTTTTCTCAGGGGGCATACTTCCTTTCAAACCAGCACACTAGGTATATATTTGAAGGAACTGCAAGGAAGGACACAGATGGACATTTGCCCATCGATATTTAATAGCAGCATTATTCATGATGGCCAAGACATGGGAAACAGCTCAAATGTCCATGAATGGAGAAGCAGCTCAATAAACTGTAGTATATACACAGGATGGAAAATTATGCAATTGTAAGAGAATAAAGTCATGAAGAATTTATTGACATGGATGAACCTTGAGGACATTATGCTGAGTAAAATTAGACAGAAACAAAATGACAAATACTGTATGGTCTAATTAATATGAACTAACATTAATCAGTAGACTTTGAGAGTTAACGTTGAGAACACAGGTTATCAGGAAATAGAAAGAGGGTAGAGATTGGGCATTAATGCTGAAGGAGTGCAGAATGTTCAACAGGACTGATTGTAAAGATCCAGATATGGACAACACAATACTGTTTGATGTTAGCACAATATTGTAAGTACAGTGAACAAAGCTGAGTGTGTGTATGGTTGAGGGAGGAGGGTTGGGGTCGTATATGACACCAGAATGAAAGGTAGAGGATAAAGACTGGAATGGTATATTTTAGTGATGCTTACAGTGCAATGATGGTGATTAAATGTACAAATATAAGAATGTTTTTGAATGAGGAAGAACAAAAGAATGTCAATATTGCAAGGTGTTGAAAATGAGATGGTATATGGAGAAAATTGGAATCAATGCAAACTAGGGTCTATAGTTAACAGTGACATTGTAATATGCTTCCATTGAATGTAACAAATGCAATATAACAAGCTAAATTTTAATAAGCAGGGGATATGAGGGAGAAGTATGGGATACTTTGCTGAAGAAATGGAATTGCCCTTATATAGATTGTGGTGGTGATGTTAGGTTGGGTTGTACGTGTGAGTAAAACTGTTTAAAAATGAATTGAGAAATACAAGAGCTGGAGAAAATGTGAAGTGAGGGATGTAACTATTCACTTTGGTAGTGAAGTAGAGTGGCATAACCCCTCTAGAGAGCAGTGTGGTGGCTCCACAGAAGGCTAGGGACAGTGTTGCCATATGATTCTGAAACTCCATAGTTGGCGTATACTTGGAGGAACTGAGAGCAGGGACAAGAATGGACTTTTGCACACTGGTGCTTATGGTGGCAGTATTTGGAATTTACAATGGATGGAGGTGGTCTAAAGCACATCAACTGAGGAATGGAAGAGGAACTGTGGTGCATACATACAATAGACAATTGAGCAGTTGCAAAAAGGAATGAAGTTGTGAGGCATGCAACTAGATGAATAAATCTCGAGGACAGTATGTTCAATGAAATAAGCTAGAAATAAAAAAACAAATATTATAGTGCCTTACTAATATGGACTAACTAAGTCTAAGATACTGAAGACTAAAAAAAGTATCAATATAATGATTCAATAATCATATTCATTTGTTAAATCCTACCTTCTCTGAATAACTCTCCCATCACCTTTGATCTTTCTCCTACACTTTAGGGGTATTTGGGCTATGCCCATTCTTACTCTTTCATGTTGGAAGGGGCTGTCGATAATATGGAATAAGGGAATGGAACTAGTTGATGTTCTGGAGAGGCTGGCTCCTCTGCATTTCAAAACTTATCTGGTCCAGGGACCCATCTGGAGGGTTTGGGAAAGTTACCCTAGTCCATGGAACTTTTTGTCAAATCTTATATAATGCCCCAGATATTCTTTAGGATTGGCAGGAATGGCTTTGGTTCAGGTTTGTTTCAGTTTGCAAGCTACCAGAAAGCAATACCAGAAATGGAATGGCTTTCAAAAAGGGGAATTTACTGAGTTGATAGTTTACAGTTTAAGGCTGTGAAAATGTCCAAATTAAAGCAAGGCTATAAAAATGTCCAATCTAAGCCATCCAAGGAAAGATACACTGATTCTGGAAGACTGATGACATTCAGGGTTTCTCTCTCAACTAGAAAGGTACATGGCTAACATGATGATGTCTGCTAGCTTTCTTTTCAGTCTTCTTGTTTCATGAAACTCCCACAGGGGCATCTTCCTTCTTCATCTCCAAAGGTGTCTGGCTGCATGGGCTCTGAAGTTTTTTCCAAAATGGTTCCCTCTTAAAGGACCTAAATAAGGAACCCCACCTTGACTGGGTGGAGACACATCTCCATGGAAACCATCTAATCAAAAGTTAACACCCACAATTTGGTGGGTCACAACTTCACAGGAACAATCAAAAAGTTCCCACCCAGCAATATTGAATAAGGATTAAAGGACATGGCTGGAAAATCTACAGCAAAGCTATTAGAACTAATTTAATAATTCAACAAATTGACAGGGTAAATCAATATGCAAAAATCATTTGTGCTTCTATACACTAGCAATGAGCAATTTGAGGAGGAAGCCAAGAAAAAATTTCAGTTACAATAGCAGCTAAAATAATCAAATATTTAGGTAAAAATTTAGCCAAGGATATAAAAGATCTGTATACAGAAAATTACAAAACATTCTTAAAAGAAATCAAAGAAGACCTAAAAAATGGAAGGGCATTTCTATGCACATGGTTTAGAAGACTAAGTATTCTTAAGATATCAATTCTACCCAAAATGGTCTACAGATTCAATGCAATCCCAATCAAAATTCCAACAGTCTACTTTGTACAAATTGAAAAGCCAATCATCAAATTTATTTGGAAGGGTAAGGGGCCCAGAGTAATCAAAACCATCTTGGGAAAGAAGAATGAAGTCGGAGGACTCATATCCCCAAATTTAAAATATATTACAAAGCTATAGTGGGATTTGAATGAGACTCTTCACAGTGGAACCACCCCTGTGCTGCCACAACAGCTTCTTCTTGCATCTTTCCTTCAAAGACCCTGCCAGGCCATCTGTCCTGCACCACTGCCTTCTCTTGTTCTTTGCAATATTGCTCTATCCTCTTTTACCATAAAATGAGGAAAGTTGAAGGTGTGTGTTCAAGTCTCAGCTTTTTGCACTGACTGGTATCTTGCTAGCCAGACAGGAAGTTATGGTGAAAGGAAGAACATTGAAGAATGATGATTGGGGAAACATCAAAATAAAAACTGGAATTACTGTACTAATGATGGAGTCAGTAGATCCTCTCCCTAAGGAATCTTCAGCTAAAATGTTTTTGTAGAAGATGTGTTAGAAGAACACTTAGCACCTGCTATGGAATTACCTTGTAGATTGACAAATCTTGATAACAACTTGTTACATGAATGTCACAGTTCAGTGTACCTGGTCTGTGCCTGAACTCAAAGATGTCCTTAAAAGGTATGCAGTTGTCTTGAGACCTTCCAGGAAAATGGCTTCATCAGTGTATATTAATGTAGCTCTAAGAGATTTGTTTGATTATATGGATAGAACTTCTTCTAGTATTCCACTTATTATTCTACTGCAGTTTTCGCACATGGCTTTCCCACAGTTTATAGAAAAAGGTGAATAAGAACAATATCTTCAACAGGAGCCAAATGAATGTTGGATACAAATGATGTGAGTATTACAACAAAAATTGGAAGCCTAAGAAGAAGGCTCTGTTAAAGAAATGGATTCTTTATCTGCATCAGCAGTGGCACCTTCTAAAATGAAAAGTTTAAGTGATCAATTCTTTGGTATTGAGTTTGAAACTACCATGAAATGTACAAAATCTGAAGGAATAGAAGTTGCTAAAGGAAAACCAGCTTCAGACGAGTTGTTTATTAAACAACAAGTAAAATATCTTTTGTTGGACTTAAATCGAAACTTCAGGAAGAGATCCTGAAGAAAATAAACAGTTTACAACACTGCAAAGAAATGCTCTGTATATCAAATATTCCAAAATCAGCTACCTGGAGACTTGACTGTTCAGATGGTTCAAATTTTTTTTACGAAGAGAAGGAATCTGTGAATGTCAAAATTTTTAAGGATGCTATATTTCCTCCTATGTTGGATGTGTAATCACTTCAAGAGAAAAATGATCTCTTTTTGATTAAAATTAAAGGATCTAGAAGATTTATAAATAAATCAGTAGACAAAGACAAGGGACAAAGGGTAGTCACCAGAAGGAAGTTAAGTATGAACCCTTTTCTTTTGCTGTTGATATTGATTTCAGTAATTGTGGATACTATGACTTACAAGCAGTGCTCACATATCAAGGAAGGTGTATTTCTTCAGGATTTTTTGTATCATGGGTGAAAAGGAAACATTATAAGTGGATGGAGTTTGATGATGATAAGGTCAGCATCATTATCTCAGAAGATATTTTGATGCTTTCTGGTGGTGGAGACTGATAAATAGCTTATGTTCTATTCTATAATATACTAGAAGAGGAAAGTGAACAGCAATCTTCATTTTAACTTTATGCTTAGGTTTGAAATAAATTTTACTTGTTGATAATTTCTATAATCCAGAGCTTTAGAAGAAGATATTTAGGTACTTTTCTGTTTTCCCTCATGTTAAACCAAAGAAGGCAGAGGCAGATTTGAATGCCACTCCATGTATTAACCTAAACAATTTCAGAAAAGATAAAATTATCTTTAAACTGTGCTGCCCTGTATAACAGGTCTCAGGAAGACATTTTTAAAAGCCTTATTTCTTGCATAATTTTTTTAAAACTCTGGACTGAAATGCCCTTTAATCACCTTCTGTTATTTTTCTCCCTGTATTTCTCGGCCCAAGTCTCAACATCCAGGTGTTTATTGGACACCCATTACCCTATTATTTGTTGTTGTTCTTGCATGATTCAAACCACCATTCATGGTTGCCTTTTCTAACAAAAAAAAAATTGCCAGGAAGGTGGAAAAGGAAAGTATTATTCTCACTGTGTAAACTCCATGCTGCTGTGCATATTCAATGGAAAGATGGGTACCATCAAGTATTTGTCCATCCTGACTGGTAGACTCAGTCTGTTGGCTTTTTATGATTTTAAAAATAAACAGTTACTAACAATAGTTTTAAAAAGCTACAGTGGTCAAAATAACATATTGTTGGCGTAAGGATAGACATACAGACCAAGGGAATTGAATTCAGAGTTCAGAAATAGACCCTCACGTCTATGGCAAATTTAAATTTTGTTAAGGCTACCAAGTTCATTGAATTGAGAAAGAATAGTCTCTTCAACAAATGGTGCTGGGAGAATTGGATATCCATATCCAAAAGAATGAAGGAAGCCCCCTATCCCATACCATACCCCCAAATTAACTAAAAATGGATCAAGGACCTAAATGGAAGAATGAGGATTATGAAACTCCTTGAAGAAAATATAAAGACGTATCTCCAGGATCTTGTGTCAGGCAATTGTTTCTTAGACTTTACACTCAAAGCACAAGCAACAAAATTAAAAATGGAAAACGTGTACATCAAAGGACTTTTCATGAAAGTGAAAAGCAACTTACTCATGACAGAAAATATTTGGAAATCACACATCTGATAAGGGCTTAATACTTAAAATATTAAAAACAATTCTACCGTTCAACAATAAAAAAAAAAACAATGCAATTAAAAAATGGGCAAAAGACTTGAATAGACATTTCTCCAAGGAGGAAATACAAACGGCTAAAAAGCATATGAAAAGGTGATCAACATCACTAGGTATTAAGGAAATGCAAATCAAAACCACAGTAAGATTGCTTTTTCACATCCACTAGAATGGCTGCTATTAAAAGAAAAAAAGAACAAAAAATTACAGGTGTTGGAGACTGTGTGGAGAAATAGAAATCCTCATCTATTGCTGGTGGGACTGTAAAATAGTGTGGCTTCTGTGAAGGGCAGTTTGGCAGTTCTTCAGAAAGCTAACTATATAATTATCATGTGACCCAGCAATCTAACTGTGTTTTAGTTTCCTAGGCTGCTCAAAGGAAATACCAGGAAGTGAGTTGGGTTAAACAATACAAATTTATTTGCTCAGTTTTGAGACTGGGAAAAGACCAATGTGAGCCATCATCTGTGTGATGCTTTCTTCAAAGACTGGTTGCTGGCAATCCTTCGCTCCTCTCTTACGTGGCAGGGTATGAGGCAGCATCCGTGCATGTCTCCCTTTCCTTCTGGGTGTTGTTAAGAACAGCTTCTTGCTTCCAGGGTTTTCTTTCTCTCTGTCTCAATTTCATTCTCATATAAAGGGCTCTGAAAAATAGAATTAAAATCCATCTTGATTGAGATGGGCTAAAACTTAACTGAATTAACTTCATCAAAAGATCCTACTTACAATAGGTTCATACACAGGAATGGATTAAGTTTAAGAATATAAACTTATGTTTTGGAGGACATACAGCTCCAAACCACCACACATGAAAAGGTGTATTCCCCCAAAAAATTGAAAGCAGGGATTCTAACAGATGTCTGAACACCAATGTTCATAGTAGCATTGTTCACAATTGCCAAAAGATAGAAGCAACCCAAGTGTCCATTAATTGATGAGTGCAAACAATATGTGCTATATACAAACAATGGAATATTATTCAGTCTTATGAAGGAATGAAGTTCTTATTCATGCATAAAATAGATCAACTTCGAAGACATCATTTTAAATGAAATAAGCCAGACCCAGAAGGATAATTACATAAAGGAGATCAGTGTATGACCTCACTGATATGAAATAATTAAAATAAATTCATGAAGTCAGAAACTAGAAAATAGTCACCAAAGGCTGGGGTGGGGGTAAGGAATGAGGATTTGGTGCTTAAATTATATAAAATTATTATTTGCTTTGATTGCAAAGTTTTGGTATTTGATGGTGGTGATGCTAGCACAATTTTAAATGCAATGAACAACACTGAATTATATATATGAATGTGGTTAAAAGAGGGACATTTTAAGTTGCATATGTGTTACTAGAATAATAATTAAAAGAAAATCATAGAACTTTACAATGCAGTGACCCCTATCATAAATAATGGATAATAGTTATAGTATAATTATAAAATATTATTTCATGAATTTTAACATGTATCACACTCATTCAAGGTGGTAATAATATATTGGTATATGGGAAATCTGTATTTTATATACTTAATGCATGCTATTTCTGTAAATCTACTACTTCTCTAACAAAAATATTATTAGCAAAATAAATTAAAGGATGCC
The DNA here is from genome assembly GCF_023851605.1 of Tamandua tetradactyla. Lineage (NCBI taxonomy): Eukaryota > Metazoa > Chordata > Mammalia > Pilosa > Myrmecophagidae > Tamandua > Tamandua tetradactyla. The sequence goes on along the minus strand of NC_135348.1, from coordinate 26,653,925 downwards.
AAGCTGAAAAGCCTTTAAATGAGTAGGTTGAGTCCTGAGCCATTGGTGTGCTGCAGAAGGGTAGCAAGTGTGCCTGGAATTGGTCCGTGAATCTGTCATGTCTAGCAGCAAAATGATCTTCTCTGTTTACTCCCATATGATCAGTAAATGTTATTTTCTGTTTAGGCCACAGTAAGAAAGTGTTTGGGGAGAAATGCTATACATAGCTACTTCAAAAATTTCTATTCAATTTTCCTGCTCTTACTTTTAACTTAAAATTTCTGTAATGAAATATTACTCACATAAATTACATAAATAGTAAGCTTATAAACTGATGATGAATGTTCACAAAATGAAATGAACACACTTGTGTATACAGCCATCCTAAGTAGAATACTTACAGGATACCAGAAATTTCACTTGTGACTCTTTCCAGTCCACTTTTTTCCAAAAGTAACCACTATCCTGACTTCTAACAATTAGTTAAGACAATTTTTAATTTTATTTGAATGGATTTATCATATATTCTCTTCCATTACTATCTTCTTCTTTTGCCTAACATTATTTTTGTGAGATTTATCCAAATTGTTGCATGAGGGTGTAGTTTGTTCATTCTCTTTGGAATATATTATCTTGAATATGATTATGTCTTGAATCTTTTATCCATTCACTGGTTGAGGGACACTAAATTTGTTTCTAGTTTTGGGGCTATTATAAAAAGTGCTACTATGAAAATTTCTTTTTACGTATTTGAGTAAATACATAGATATGCATTTTGGATCTATCTGTAGCTATCTATCTATCTATCTATCTATCATTTTCCTACATATTATCTATTAAATATATCTTTAATACATGATACCATATGATTTTCAAAAAGGTACTACCAACTTACACTCCCCAAAACTGGATGAGAGGTCCGGTTGCTTCATATCTTCATGTACATTTGATATTGTCAGTCTTTTTAATTTTAGCCATTCTGATAGATGCTGTGGTATTACACATGTTTTCTTAATTAACATTGTTCTGACAAAAGAAAGTATAGCTAATGCCCCACATCATCTATCTTTTCCTCTTCCCTCTCCAAAGATAATCTAAATCTGAAGTTTATATAATTTCTATACATGTTTTGAGACTTTTGTCCCCCATGTATGTATACATTAATAATTTAGATAGCTACTTTTCTTCTGTTTCAAAATTTTATTTATATAGCATTTCAACTTGATTTTTCTTTCACCAAAGATATTTTGAGATTCATCTATATTGATATTATAGATTAAGTTCATGAATTTTAATTGCTATATAGACTGAATATTATTTTTTCCTTTCCCTAATGAAAGAAGTGTTTTAAAATTTTTGCTATTAAAAATAATGTTTCTGTGTAGGGATACATAGAAGGTAGAGATGGGTGAGCTGTTACCTAATGAAGTTGAACTCCAATGTAAGAGAATAGATAGGAGTGAAGGTGGTTTTCTAGTGGATCCATAAGTAATATTACCATATTGAAGATGAACAAGATTGTAAGGGGTTGTATAGACCTACGTGTCTCACTGATTAACACTAAAAATATGAATTAGTTCTCTCAAGAATTATTTCAAAGATATGATTCTTGTATAAAGAGTGTTTAAGTCCAGGGTACGGGGGAAAACTGCTACTGCAAACTATGATGTATGGTCAAAAGGAAACCATCAGCACTACCACAGCAACAGCAGAGGTGAATAATGGGGTGAGGGACAAGAGTTAAGAGAAAGTTTAGATTTCCTATTTGGTGAGGGTGTGTTTATTGGTTTTCTTTCTCTTGGGAACAATGAAATTATCTAAAATTAAGAATGCTGATTGACATTGGACTTTGGACCCTCTACATGATGCCTGATGAATGCAGGTGGCTGAAGGATGTACTGATGGAGAGAAGTAGATTGGCAAACGGTGGTGTATACTTATGAACAAAGGTTGTGCTACTACAAAGAGGAACAAAGTCAAGAGGCATGCAATGATGTGAATGAACATGTGGGACATTTGGTGAGACAAAATAAGCAAGAAACAAAAGAACAAGAATGGCATGGTCACCTTTAGAAAATGCTTATAAGAAAACGGGCCTAGATTGTAAGCTTTTAGAACAGATAAATTAAGTCCAGAGTGGTGATTATTATTTCCGGATTTGGAGACGCTGTTTTTTATATATATATATATATAACCTGATATTTAGAGATAAGAATGAAGCCGAACAGGTTGGGGTTAAAGTAATTCAGAACATAGGGGTAAGGAAGACAGTGCCTATATTTTAGACCCACTACATATTCTTTGAGACCAATGGAAGAAAGGTTTATCTGATCTGGAACTGAAATTTTTTGTAGTGCATGATCTAATTCAACCTATCTGTATAGCTCATTTGAACAATTGAAACACAGGGAGCACAGAGTAAGAGAGAGGCCCTTTATCCTGTATAGATTATTGTAATGCCTGGATGCATTCTAGAGTATATTAAGCAGATAATTAAAAAGTATTGGCAAAGTTCCCTGAGAGATGGGAGAAAGAATATGGAACTATTAAACCTTACCATCAAGGAATCCCCTGATACTGTGTCAAACTTTAGGGACACCCAAATCAGTAGGCCATGCCCTCGATCACGAGGTTTACTTTTGTGACGTTTATGTAGGTAGCAGAGAAGCTTAGACTACCTATAGGCATGTCTAGGAGTTACTTCTGTAGGCTCTCTTTTGTTGCTCAGAAGTGACCTCAGCCTCTCGAAGACCAACTCTGCAAGTAAAATCATTGTCTACCCCCCTACATGGGACATGACATCCAGGGGTGAAAATCTCCCTGGTGATGTGGAAGATGACTCCTAGGAATGAGTCCAGACCTGACACTGTGGGATCAACAATTCCATCCTGACCAAAAGGGCGAAAAGAGGTATAACTAATAAAGTATTAGTGGCAGAGAGAATTCAAATAGAGTCGAGAGGCTACTCTGGAGGTTACTTTTATGCAAGCTTCAGGTACACCTTGCTATCTATCATAACCTGCCAACCCCCAACCAGGACCATTCCAGCCAATCCTAAAGAATTCCTAGGGCAATATATAAGATTCCACAAGGGTTCCATCCACTAGAGTAACTTTCCAGAAATTTACAACCTCCAGATGACTCCCTGGTCCACATAAATCCTGAAACCTAGCCCAGCCTCTCCAGAACATCAGATAGTTCCATCTCCCTACCCCTTAATAAGTGATGGACCCTTCCAACATGAAAAATTTAGAATCGCCACAGCCCAAACACCCCTAAAGAGAGGGATGGAAAAATCAAAAGCGTTGGAGGAGTTAAACAGAGAAGATAGGATTTGACAAATGAATATGCATGCTGAATCATTAAATTGCTATCTTTTTTTAGTCTCCAGTATTTTAGAGCAGCTAGAAGTAAAAACCTAAAATTGTGAAATTGTAACCCATGTCAAAGTCTGAAATATGTTCTACAACTAATTGTGGTGCTGTGCTTTGAAATGTATGCCTTTTTTTGTATATACGTCATTTTTCACAAGAAAAGAAGGAAAAAATGTTGATTGTAATGAAACAATGTATTTAAGCCCTCTAGCCTCTTATATTCTGGAGCAGCTAGAAGGGAAACATGAGAGGATCATATGGTAGCCCATGATAAACTCTGGGATCTGTCATATAACTGCTTGATGAAGAGTGCTTTGAAAACTATTGCTTTTATATATATATGTTATAATATACAATTTAAAAAGTTAAAAATAAATAATAATAATAATAATAATAATGCCGCAATGATACCTAGAAGAAGAACTGCTGACTTTTTGTTTGTTGTGAACAAATTAACCTTTACTGAATATTGCCAATTAATTCTCCAAAACCGGTTTAACAATTTATTTTCCCACTAGAATTATTTTAAATTTATTTCCTCCTTTCTCCATTATTTAGAATTAGCAAGCTTTTTAAATTTTGTCCAATTTAATGGGTGTGAAATGTTATCCTATAGTGATGTTAATTTGGATATTTTTAATGCTATTTAGATTTTCTCTTTCATAAAATCTGTTCATGTACTTTTCCTATAACTATTTTGGGTGTTTGTTGTTTTCTCACTGAATGGTAGTTCGTAATTTATTTTGAATACAAATCTTTTGTTCATGGGTATCAAAATTCACACCTATTTGATATGCCTTTTTATTTTGTTTATAATGTCTTTAGTCATGCTGGAGTTTTAAATATTAATTTAGTTAAATATATTATTTATTTTCTTTAAAATTTTGCTTTTTTGTATCTTATATAAGAAACCATACCTACCTCAATGTCATAGAGATATTCTACTATATTTTCATATAAAACTTTTTTATTCATGCTTATTTATCTTTAATCAAATTGGAAGTAATTTTTGTTTTCTGGTGAATAAGGCTCTAATTTAACTTTTCTCCATATGGGTAACAAATAGTCTTCATGTAGTCAATAATGCATCTCTTCTTACTGATGCTAATGCAACATATACCATATATCAAATCTCTAAATGTATGTGAGTTCATATCTAAGTTTCCTTAGATATGAACTCACAGTTTTAATTACTGAAGAGTTATAATAAATAAAAGTGTCTGTGGTGATTTGAATACTGTTTTAATTACTGGAGAATTATAATAAATAAAAATATCTGTGGTGGTTTGAATACTGTTTAATTACTGGAGAGTTGTAATAAATAAAAGTATCTGTGGTGGTTTGAAGCTGTATACGCTACAGAAAAATATGTTCTTAATCCATTCCTGTGAGTGTAAAGCACTGTAAGTAGGATCTCTTGATGAGGTTACTTCAGTTAAGCTGTAGCTCACCTCATTCACGATGGAACTTAATCCTATTACTGAAGTCCATTATAAATGAAATGAATACAGAAAGAAAGAGAAAGCCTTGGAAGCAAGAGGCTGCAATCATCAAAATCCAGAAGAGAAGAGAAAGACGAGAAGATGCCACCATATTTTCTGCCATGTGGCAGAAAAGCCAAGGATGGCTGACAGCCAGTCTTGGGGAAGAAAGCATCACCCTGATGAACCACTGATTTGGCCATTTTCTCAGCTCCCAAAACTGTAAGTGAATAAATTCCCATTGCTTAAACCAAACCACTTTATGGTATTGTTTTCAGCAGTTTTCTTTAGCTGAGGAAACTAAAACAGTATCCTTCTTGTGCTTGTGTTTAAAATGGTCTGGGCTACTCATGGCTCTTCGCTCTTCCATATCAATTTTAGGATCTATCAATCATTTCCATTCAAAAGCACTTGTTAGGAGTTTTATTTAAATCACATCGAATTTAGAGAATATTTCGGGTCCTCATGGCTTTCATTTCCCAAATTGTTTAGTATAGTTTTTTTGTTTTATCTGCATGTTTTAGCTTTGACCCCATATGCTAAATGAGTTGATTCTAGACTATTGCTTTGTACATCTCCTCCTTTCTTCTGAATTCCATTTTCATCTGCTGAAAGTGACATCCTTTGGAGTTCTTTCAGTGGCTGCCTGTGAATGGTAAAGTTTCTTTGTCTTTGTCTGAATATTTCTTTATTTTCCCAGCACTCTTTGCAGTGAATACTGAGAGGCACTATCCAAACCCTGCTTCAGAAATGAAGGACTTATTCTCTGAGCTGCTGGGAGCATGGCCAACTGACAGCTTTCAGTTGTCAGTCTCCCCAAGAACAATCTAGCCCAAGGTTATGCCCCAGTCCCTTGGCAGCACATGACAAATGACTGAATGTAACAGGTGTATAAGCCTAGCCTGCTTGCCCCAGTTCTAGACGACTCTGAAGGGACATTCCAGATTCAAAGCCTAGGACTTCATTGCAGCCAAGGTCTTCCTTCTGCAAAATCCTACTAATTTCCTTTCCACCAATGTTCTTCCCAAAGACATTTCCTAACAACCTCCTTGTTTGCATCTCTAATTCAGAGTACACTTCCTGGGAATCCAACCCAAGGCAGTCAGTTCCAGGAGTAGGCCAGGAGAGTAGAGCAAAGATGATATTTTTGAATTGGATGACCATCCCCTGTCAATGAGGACTCCTTCATTGATGACAGGTGGAGAACACATAGACCCTGGCAAAGGTAATAGTGCAATTGTTGACACTTTCATAAGCAGTGAACTGGAATGGTATTCTAGTGGAAGGTTATAATGCTAGTGGGTACAAATGTATCAGCCATTTGAGAAATACAAAGGGAACAGTAACCTTAAGGGCAGTGAAATTGATGTTGTTCAGCAAAATTGATGCTTTGGAAAAAGACAGCAAAAAGCTGTGAGTGGTTAATTGGCTGTTAAAATAAAGTCCAGAAGGCCTCTTTGGTAGCAAATAGAGAGGTTTTTATTTCCTATAGTGGGAGGGCAGAAAAAGTTGAGGACCAGGTCCAACACATAATCCTAAATATGGCAGAGCTCCAAGGAAGACTAACCACTCAGCCTAGCTAGGCCTGCTCTGCCAAGATCAGGGTGCTGGATGGGAAAGAGACCCTGAGGCAATAGGCTGGGACTTCTGGTTGTGACACTTGAAAATTCTTAACCCCTAGGTTCTCCTGAACCCTTTGAGTTTATACGTGGTTAAATATTCCCAACACATGGCTAGTGCTCTCCTCTGGCTTGAAAACTGTGCACAGGCATTCCCCCTTGTAGTACCATCTGTGCTCTCATCAGGATCTGTCCCCAGCTCCCCTCTCAGCCACTAGGTCAATAACCAGGGTTAATTACAATATAGCATGGTACAATTACTGTAATGAGCAGCAAGAGCAGAATAGCAGCAAGGCAATTCTCAAAAGATTAAGGAGATGGATAATGGAACACAATGTCCCTAGGAGCAAAATGGATGGGCATAAAACAAGGATATTGTTTGATATTAACAATCAAAAAGAACCAAGGGTGTGTATGACCAGGTGGCTGAGAGCAATACTCCAAAAATGAGTCATAATCTTTTGCCTAATTTCTGGATTGGGCCAGTTTTTAGATCTGGAATCCAGTGACAGAGAAAAGACCACGCCCCCAGGAGAAAGACTGATATTTAGACATACTCTAAAATGGTATTTGGCAATGATCTGCAAGTCCTTCCCCAGAGGGCCATTTGCAATTTACTCGGGTAAGAACACACTGGGAAAAGGGAAACACCGAAACCATTTTCAACAGAGTGGCAGATCCAGTTGCCTTCTATCAAGCCTTACATTAAAGAGATTTGCAAACCTATAAAACAGCACCACATTTCTGTAGTTTTTATTTAGGAAAATATGTTTCATGAAAATGTTATTTATATTAACATGTAATGGGTATTTTTAATGAAGTAAATATTTTAAGATTTCTCACTTTTAATTTCTTATATGGTCAGTATCAGTAGATATAATCCACCTAATAAAAACTCCTTGGGGTCCTGAGACCAAAAGGCTTGAGAACTAGAGGATACTACAAGCTTAACTAGTTGTGTACTCTTGGAACACGTTGCATAGTTTCTCTGCCCCTGAGTTTCCTCACTGTGTAAAATTAAGAGACAACGCTACACATGCAAAGTGCTTAGAAAGCCAAAAGCACAAAGTGCTGTGCTAGCAATTATTGATATTATTTTGTTTTTTCTGTGAAAGAGGAGGTGATGATATCAGCTGAAATTGATGGAGGGAAGGTTGAAAGGTGGAGTAAAGAGAAAATTTGATAAAACCATTGTGGCAAATGGGAATGAATAGAGCTGATAAGGATAATAAAGCAGGATTGAAGGGCAATTCTGATATCGTTGTTGGCAACCACAGATTTAGCACTGATGCATGATTTTGTGATTTTTTTTTTCCTTAGCACTCGGAAGTCCAATGTAGGAAAGAAAGGGCAAACTGCTGAATGAACAGACTTGGGAATTTTCCAGTTGGCTTGATCAGAAAGAGAACATGGCAAATTGTGGCCAGTGTGCTGAACTGTGTTCCACAAACTGGAGGAAGAGGGCAAGGGAAAGGGGGAAGCAGAAAAACATTTGGATGTTATGAGACTCGGTGATGGCAAAAGTTGGAAGTCAGGTTCCAAAGGTTTCCAACAATATGAAGTGAGCATAACATAGTAACAATGAAGGATAAAATGTGGCATGACCAGATAGAAAAAGTGCTTGTTTGGTTATGACACCGGGAAGCAAAGGCACTGACCTTCTGTCCTAAGAGGTAAGACATGTGAGAAAATGAGCAACCTTCACATAAGAGGAATTTAAAGTAAGTAGCCTTTGCATAGGAGACTATACTCAGGTTTCAGTTAACGGTAGGCAAGGTACACAGTAGAGGCAGAGAACATGGGAGAATTTATTTACAAAGGAATGGAATTCCAGTGGAAAAAAGGACATGGAGGAGGAATTTACAAAGGAAAGGAATTCCAGGGGAATAAAAGACTTCATCAAATGAAGGTACAGCTTGTGCAGCAACCAGGAAAAGTTGGGATATGAAGCACTAAAGATGAACGGAGCTGAAGTGTTTCCAAAAGAACTAGGCAGGCATTTAATAGTGGTTTGAGTTAACTGATCCAGTATGAAGTTTGTGAGGCCACTTTCCTCTTTATATTTTTCTCTTCCTCTTAGAGTTTTCCTTTTTCTGAAAATAAAAAAAAAAGAAAAAGGTAACTGCCTTCTCGTCCCCTTTTCTCCCGCTTCCCTTCTCGCCAACCACCTCTCTCCTTCTCCCAGCTTGTCTGACCCTATTAGAAGTCCCGCCCACAGTGGGCGGAACCCTGGCGTAGCGACCAGAGATAGGCCTTTCTCTGTGAACGTGCCTACGTAAGGGCGGCCCTGACGTAAGGGGACATCCGGTCCCGCTCGTAGCTTCCGAAACCGGGTCTGGCTTCTTCGGTTTTTAGCAGCTTCCTTTCCTGAGTCCAGGTCCCTGAATTGAATTTACGGCTGCGGCGGGGAGGCCTCACGCCATTCCCTGCCCCTCGAGGGTGAGCGAGGTCGGCCAGGAGCGCACGCGAGGTAGGGTGGCCCGAGGGCGGGTGACGGGTGCAGCTCCCCAAGCCGCTTGGCGCCTCCGCGGTGTCTCCTCGGGACGTGCCCTTCACCCCGCCTGGTGTCCCGGCCCCAGGCTTTGCCTCTAAAGCCGCAGGACCCCGTGTCAGTCTCCTCATTTGGTGACGCGCGTCTTGTCCAGAAGAAATCGCAGCGATAATGGGAAAGGCTTAACCCCATATGAGGATGAGAAAAAAGATACACTTTAAGTTTCCAAAACAAGTGAGGAAAAGAAATTGAAGCTTAACTTTCCCAGTAGGTTGAAAAGGCACCCCTGGGGACGCAGAAATTTCATTCCAGTGATCGCCATGTGATTTACGTTTGTTTTTCACCCTATAGATTTTGTCATTGTGAGTAACTGAAGGGCACCCCGGTGAGCTTGGACGTTAAGTAACCACCTACCAAAACTCTTGGCTTGGTGTGTACATATTTGGGAGTCGCCACCAGCTTGCTATTGCTTGGTTTTCAGTTGGACATTCTACTGACATAAGAATTGGAACCTAGAAAGTAAGAAAACTTTATATTAATGACCTTAGTATTGTTTCAAGTAAGCTGATATATGAAAAGTTAAATATATTAATGATCTTAATATTGTTTCAAGTAAGCTGATACTTGATTTTGATGTATTACAATATACCGTTCTGAAAGAGAAATCCAAATTTCTTTGCATTTACTTTCTTGAAACTCTCCGCGTATCATGAACTGGCTTTGGTTTCTTTGAGTAAGAAGGTTCTGTATCTTCAGGGAAGTTGTGCGTCACAGTCACCTGTGAAGCTTAAACCCATCCATGAAGGTTTAGAATTTTAAACCTTAGTTAGGGCCCAGAAGACTAAATCTGTGTTTTTAGGAATTTCTGAAGTTGATTTTTGATAATCACTCTTAGAAAAGATTTTATAAATGTACCTATCTTTAGCGTTTTGGGGGGGAGGGAGGGGGTGCATGGGCGGTATCCTGGGTCTGCTGCATGATAGGCTAGCATTGTTACTACTGAAGTACCCATGCATCCTGTTATATATCTTTTTGCAGAATATTAATAACTTTGAGATTAATATTTCAAAGCAAGCACATACTCATTTAGTCACATATTTTTGCCTTTATTGAGTGCTTAATATATTCCAGGCAGGGCTGGGATGCAGAAACTATAAACAGAGATAGGCTTGAACTCTCAAGAGAACTTGCAGTCTTCAGACTGGATGAAAAACTAAATTATGCTGTTTAATAAATATCTTATTTTTATTGGTGTGGTATTTTTTGAACTAAATGATGAAAGCAGGTCTAAATTCCTTACTTTGATATCGTTGGTAAACATAGTCTTAGATATGAATTCGAACCCTGTTCAAGTTATGCTTACCTCGGTAGAGTAGCTTTCAGTCACAGCAACTATAGTATATTTAGTATCTTTTTAGGTATAGTGATCTGCCTTTGTATTTAGTCATCTATTAAATGTTTTATTTAGATGTTGCACTGAAAGTTTAAACTTTTGTATGTGTCAACTATTGTCAGCATACAGGTAATCTGAATATATAGTTAAAAAAAGTGATGTAAATTTTTTTAGTGATATATGTCTAAAAGAATTTTTTAACTTGCAGAGTAGTTTTTAAAGAATACTTAATATCAGTTTTTTTTCTCAATGGGAAAAGGAAACTTTTTTTTGTATGTTTATAACTTATGGTTTTTAAGGTAAAGTTTTTTTGTGTTTACATGTGTTATGCATTTCGAAATGCAAAGTCTTATTTTAAGTCGTGTACTTTATTTAGAATAATGTGTGCTTAATGTTTCATAAAGTCTTAAAATGAAAGCCTTTCAATTGACATAGTTGAGTTTAAAATTTATTCAGAATAAGAACTCTTCATTATGTTATTTCTTAATTTAAAATAGTAAATGCAACCAGGAAATCATATATTCTGTGTTCTTTTGTGTAGAAAAAGGGGGAAATGCCTAAAAAAAAGACTGGTGCAAGGAAGAAGGCTGAGAACCGTCGGGAACGTGAAAAACAACTGAGAGCTTCAAGAAGCACCATAGATTTAGCTAAACACCCATGTAATGCCTCAATGGTAACATCTTTTCTTCTATCAGTTGATAGTTGAAAAACTATATAGTAGTTATCAGAAATATACTGCATATATTTTATTAGTGAATTAAAATTTTTAGAAGCATGTCCATTGTTTTCACTAACACTAGCAGCAGAGATTTTTGTTTGATTTCATATTATTTATAAAGCATAGCATATAACCTCATGTATAGTTGATGATCAGATCACCAGAACTTGTAGCAGGTAGAGACTGTGAAGAGGGACTTTTCAGGAAAAGGCCTTAGATTAAGTAAAGGCATGGAGAGGAGAGAGTTAAAAGATATATTTAGGGAGTGGCTTAACATTATTGATTTGAATATAAAAAAGCAGACCAGCAAGATTAGAAAAGTGGTTGGGCACGAAGTTGTGGAGAGCTTTAAATGTCATGTTTAGGAATCGGGATCTTCTGTGAGCTTTATCATTTTAGCTCCCTGCTGTTTCTTATGTTCATCCTGTACTATTTGTTTGAGTCCTTAAACACACATACATTGTATTTAGCCTCTTTTGTGATCATGCTACTTCCTCTAGTGTGATACACAGAGCAGATCTTTGTTATTTAATTCTCTTTAGATGCTTGTACAAATTAGTTAAGGGCAGAAGGTTTTGGGGAAGTGTCACTTAAATTTTAATATGAAAACCAGTTTTCTTTATAGTGCAAGTGAATTTGCATCTTTAGCTAGAAAACTTAATGGTATATCTTTACATTTTACAGGAATGTGACAAGTGTCAGAGGTAAAATTTTATTTTTTACTTTTTTCTGTCTACGTGTGGTAATAAAATAGAACCTCTGACCTCTTATCTGATATTGACTTTCTTTTTAAATTTTATTTTACATGACAAGGCGGCAGAAGAATAGAGCATTTTGCTATTTTTGTAATTCTGTACAGAAGTTGCCAATTTGTGCACAATGTGGTAAGTATTTGATAATTAAGGACATAGGTCTCTCGTCAAACATTTAGGTGGAGTTTCATCAATTTGAAACTGTAGTTTCATTATTACTTACAGTAATGTTGTGTCTTAGTAATAGATTAAATAGTACACACATAAAATGTTATTTAGCCTACCAAAAAACTATTAAGTCTTAGTTTTGCCTCTTTGTTATAATGCTGGAAAATTATCAAGGCATGGTTTAGTTATAGGTTACCAGCAAGTTGTTTTAAAGATTAAAAGATCAGATTTCAGACTAACAACATTTAGTGATTATTCCTAAAATTTTTATTGTAACAGCTTAGTCTTGTCAATCTCTGTTTGTTTACTTTCTGAAATTTGATTCCTGCTGATAATGGTTTGTTAGACCATTGGAAGTAATTTGATTCCATATTTGCTTGATGTCATTTGTTATGATCATTTGTTTTTCTGATTGGTACTTAGCATATAATCCTTTAGTTTCCTCAAATGTGTCCCTAAGTGTTTAAAATAAGAATTCATACATCATGTTCCCAGTTCCCAAGTATAGGTGGAAGTTTTACTCCAAAGTCTTTTCAAACTAAAACCAAAGTTCAAAGAACGGCAGGATTAGTACTTCCCAAATAGTACGCCACAGAATACCTGATCTATAATAAATATTTATTGAAAAGATGTATACTTTTGGGAAATGTTGCATGTTTTAGCCCTCATCCCCATGTTTATGTTACATGTTTATATATTAAAGAGTCTGCAGTAAAGAAGCATAATTAACTGTAGTCACTGCAAATTTGCCTAACCTTTTATTTGAATAAATATTTCCCTTGTTCATGGGTTAATAGTTTCATGTGGAACACAGTTTGGGATATGCTCATTTAAATGCATTTATGTATGATAAAATTATAGAAAATTAAGTATATTTAGGACTATGTTCCTGAGTATTTCTAGTGCAGTTCTAACTTTCAGAGATGAAATCTATCAGCTCTGCTAAATAATGAAGGAGATAAATACTGGACCAGTTGGAACACTTGTCTGCCATTTTTCTATCCTTATTTACAAAAGGCAAATATAAATGAGTGTAAGGTGAAAAATAAATTATGGGGAAGATGAAGAGGTAAGTTCTCGCTAGGCCCATCCCATATGTTCAGTGTCGCTGGGTTTGAATCACATGCTCGAATTTTATATTCCTGTATATGATTACATTTCTCATGAATTCTTGTACCCAGTGTTAGACATGGACCAGTTAGATAGCTGGTGTTTCTCATTTCCTGTTTCTTTTCTCATTTCCTGTTGCCTACCTTTGTTCCTTAGGTATTCAAGATAATGGAAAATTGAGCATCTTTTCTTTCTTTTGTGTTCCACTGTGTGGATAGTCTCAGATGGGTGATTAATATGTCATTGTTAATCCTCATATAATGTTTGATAAATGAATTTCCTGATAGTGCTTTGGGTTGGTAATTTGCTGCTAGGTTAGAGCTTTTGTGGCTGAATTGTGATGTTTAGCTCTGTCTCTACATTCCTCTTTTTGTGCTGTTGGGCACTATTTTAAAATTCTGATTAAAGAATGGGGCCTGTGTTTGTAAAATTTTACATATGAATGAACTCTAAAAAAGTGAAGCTAAATTGCATAATCATTTGGTTTGGTTTGAGATGATCTGTGAAAAAATATAACCAACAAACAAAAACACTGTCTTTATTATAAATTATAAAATATAAAATTCATTTTTAAGTATGGCTTTTTAGAAATCTGCTTTAAGTAATTTGAAATTCGTAGGAGTTTTAGCCGCTGTAATCATTATATTACAAAGCATAACCTGTGATTTCTGATTTGAGTACGAAAGTGAATTAGTTATGCATCTTTATTGTGAAATACATTTTTAGAGATGTATTAAGAGATTTCTATTCTCAAAATATCTGAACTCAGGTAATCAGAAATCAGTTATATGTTATTTATTTCTTAGTTATGTAAGCAGTGAGCAGTGCTGATTTCGTTCCATTTATTTTCAATCTGTTTCCATAGGAATGTGGACTAGGTAAGAAGAATTAGTGAAAATTTAAACATGTCATTTTGCAAGACAAATTATGCAGTTTTTCTTTAATAGGGAAAACAAAGTGCATGATGAAGTCTTCAGACTGTGTCATAAAGCATGCAGGTGTATACAGTACTGGCCTTGCAATGGTGGTAAGCATCTTGTCTTTATCTCTTAGACTGGTAGTTTCCTAAGGATAAGAAAAGTCATTTTCACCACTGGTTATTTTTTTAATAAATAGCAGTGCTTTGTCCCAATCAATGTGCCTATCTGGATTATTTGAGGCATGTTATTGGTATGGTTTTTCCTTATAACCCACTTGTTTCTTACTGATTCTTTCTTACTGGGAAATGTACATGGAATGGAAACTTATTTTAATGTTGACTTAAGCAAGAATTCATTTATAGTTGTATTCATCTTGTTCATATGTCTTAAACAGACTTCAGAAAACCTCATTGCTAGGCTTTTACTATACTGAAGCTCTGGCTTAACCAAGATTCAAGTCCTTTGTTTAAATAAGCAGCCTACTTCCAAACACCTAGGATTGATAGTATAGTAGTGTAGTACATACAGTAGGATTAATAATACAATTTTACTGTATTCTGTTACATGATTTTATGCTTTAGATATAAATTTCCTTTGTGAGGAAAGTAATACTACTTTTATATGAGGCAGCATATTTTATATATAACTATTCTTCAAGAACATAATTCTACATAATCAGACAGACTTTTATGTGATATATTTCATTTATGCATATTTTATAGATGCCAAGAACCAGAATTATTTATAATCACTATGAGTCCCTCCTCCTTTATTTTAAATATAGAGTAGAATCGTCAGTGTTATCTTTAGAGAAAAACTCTTGCAATCTTCCTAAGTGGCTTGCTTATGCCTAAAATTTACCACATTCTTTTTTTATTTCATTAATTGTATATATGAATGATCCCTTTTTACATGCAGGTAACATTTAAGTAGAATCATACATTATTAGCTATATTTAGAAAAGTGATCATCTGGATATCTTCTGTTTATGTTTTGAGATTTATACACACACACACATACACATATACACACACTCCTCCACCCCTTTTCCATCCTGCTTTGCCCTGCAAGGCTGACCTGTATGGATTGGCTCACTGGCTTACTTAATTTTATGGCTTCCTTTTGGGTTTGGCCACTGGAAGACACTGGCAGGAGACTTGAAGATGGTAGGAGAATAAGATCTGGGTATTCATGTGCCCAGCTCACTCCCTGCCAGGTTCTCTGGTTTGTGTCCTTCCTGTAAAGACCACAAGCCCTGTCAGTTAGTCCTCTCTATATAGCTCTTTCTCAGCCTTCCAGTAACACTTCTTCCACTCTCCTTGTTCCTTCAGGCATAGGAATGGTAATCACATCATCACTTGATGTGTTTCATAACCTTGCCCTGTTCATTGTATATTATCTCTTTTAAAATCTTGATATCCAGTTTGAGAGTGCCATCTCTTTGTTGCTAGGACCTTCACTGAGTCAAGAAATACATTTGAGAATTTGACATCCATTTTTACAAGTCAAAAAACATTTTTCCTATTTACTATTTAGTACTTTTGTTTTAGAGCCTTCAGTAGTAAAATACTGAATGAGTTTCAGAGGACCTAGATTTAAATCTCACCTCAGTTTTAATCTAACTCTAGGACTTGGATTTAGTCCCAGGCCTTGTGTACTTCATTTGTAAAGGAAAGAACAGCTATTCCTCCTCCCTTAAGAGTCTTTCTTGCTCTTAATATTCTGTGTCATTCTGTTATTTAAAGGTTGTCTCCTTGATTTACTTTCATTAATAATATTAAGATATGTTTATTGTATCCCCTTTGCCTTTTTTCTTTTGACTTATAGCTAAGGTTTGTATATTGTGGATAGCTGTTAGTGAAATAGTTTATTTTTCAGGGAATCTTCTTTAATGTTGGCCTAAAGTAAACAGTGAAATGTTTTCTGTGTCACCATCACTGAGGGTAGATAAATTGCCTAATGTATACAATTTTCATGGTTCAGTTGGTTAAAGCATGGTTGCAGCTGCCCACATGGTGAAGGTTAATTATTTTTGTTCTTTGGTTGCAGGGTGCAATATGTGACTTCTGTGAGGCTTGGGTTTGCCATGGTAGGAAGTGTCTCAGCACACATGCCTGTGCCTGCCCTCTCACTGATGCTGAGTGTGTTGAGTGTGAACGAGGTGTATGGGACCATGGTGAGTGATGAGATACAAACAATGAATTAAACCACTCTGCTTTGTTAGAAATGAAGGCTGACTTTAAAACATTATGGATGCTATATTTTAAAGATTTTGGTTATCAGTTTATAATAGTCAGTTTAGTTTAGCTAAGCAGGGAGGGAGGGGAGTTGGGGGTAAGTAAGTGATCTCTTTGAGCATCGTGAGTATTATGTGAGTGCCAGAGGATAGTGGAACTCTACTTTTTAATGGTTCAATTTCACATACTTCGGCAGTTGATTTTAGCTTTACCAGAAAAAGAATTTCTTTGCCATTTTGGTGTACCATGAAATAACTTGCCATCTTTTCAAGCAGTTTTACAGGTACAAATTTTTTAATTAAAATTCATCATATTTACATTTGTGTGTATATTATTTTTTAATCCAATAGGAGGCAGGATATTCAGTTGTTCTTTTTGTCATAACTTTCTCTGTGAAGATGATCAATTTGAACATCAAGCCAGCTGCCAGGTTTTGGAGGCAGAAACATTTAAATGTAAGTGTCTTTATACCCAAGACATCTAAATATTAGATCTAAATATTAGGTATCTTTATACCCAAGAGTCTTAATATTATAAGTGTTAAACTTAGTGAAAAAGAAAAAGGTATCTAGTTTTTTGTGTACCCCCTTATGAGATAGCAATTTAACTCAGTATCTATTTTCTGACTACAAAATTCAGAACACATAGACCATTGTTTTTCTATAGGAATGCCAGTGGCATTTTGTTTGGGTTAATTCTGCATTTTGTGGGATTGACCAGGCATTGCTGGACTGGCAGTATTCCTTATTCTTAGTACTAAATGTCATTTTTATCTCCCAGTTACTATAATAACTAAATCCCCCCCACCTCCATTTACAAATTCTCCCAACCCCTAGTTGGTTCCTGTCAGTGATCTTAATCACTGGTTCCTATCCAGTGATTCTTAATAGGAGTGTACATCAAAAATACCTGTGGAGATTTCTTAAAAATATAGTATGCAGGCCTCATTCTTGGAGATTCTATATAAGTCTGTAATTCTCATGCATCTCCCAGGTAAGAGTCAGAATAACTTACTGGGTAATGGTATTATCTTTCCAAATAGATAGTGTTTTATTGCTACTGTATTGATTTTCAAAAGCTCACGTATTTGAGTCAAACTACTTGAATTCTACTTACTAGCTTTATGATCTTAGGCAAATACATGATTTTTTCCTAAACGTCAGATTCCTCATCTGTAGAAAGAAGTGACTAATTTCCTCAAAGGGTTAATCTAAATGAGAATGCACATAAGGCATTTAGTGTGGTACCTGACAATTAGAACATCCTTATTAAATAGTAGATGCCATTATGGGAAAAAGACTGAAATGTTTTCTCTGAAACACTTTCCAGATGATACACATAAGCCTCATAGATACAGGGTGTCACCACCCTCTCAATTGATTATTTTTCATAATTCATGGATTTGACCTTATAATCATGAATTGGGAGATTTAGATATTCTTTAAAATGCATGTTAACTTCCATAATGACTGGGAAGGCTGTTTTGAGGGAAAAATAAACCCCATGTGTTTGTACTCTGCCTTTACCTTTTTTCTATCAGTTTTAGGTAATGACAAATATTAATATGGTTTACTAACTCAAATATTTTGGGATTTTTCCATCCATTATATTGCCCACTTGAACATGACTTTCTCTTCGTAATCAGAATTTATGCAAAAAATGGCCATAGTCTGAGCTCCCAGGAGAGAATATGCAATAATGGGGATAATTATTCTTTTAAAATTTTGTCCATTATATTATTAAAGGGAACTTGGCTTATCAACTTTCTAAAAAATATGGAAGCTTCTCATATCCTAGATCTGGAGACATAGAACTAAATTGGAGGTTTAGCAATAACAGTAAAAGAATGCTAGGTATGCGCAGTTGTTGTTATCCTTCCTTCTGATTGGAGATTCTGTCTCATTTTTGTGTTCCTTTTAGGCTGCTTTATGAAATAGTATGTTGGTTACAAATCTGTGGAAAGTAGTTTTCATTCCATGTTTGAGTAGAGACATTATGAACTTTCTCCCACAGGTGTTTCATGCAACCGGCTTGGTCAGCATTCCTGTCTCCGTTGTAAGGTAATTATTTTTTCTTTTTAGATTTAGTTTTTAATCCTTGTACTCTTCTGCCAGTCCTTGGATTATTTATAGTTATAATGAAACTGCAAGGGACCTTAGAAATTATCTAGTTTAATTCTTTTATTTTATACATTATGATGTTGAAGTTGAGAAAGCTTACATGACTTTCTAAAGTCATGTAGTTGGTTTGTATTAGAGCAGACACTAGCACACCTGTTCCCTGAATCCTAGTTCTGTGTATTTTCACATCTTTCATTTATGGAGAACATTCTGTCCAAATGATGGGAGATATTTTAATAATGTCAAAATGCACCTGCTTAGGAGAGTTTGGATAACAAAAAATTTCCATAATGTTCTGTTTTCTTAGAACTTGTTTCCAGCATCCTGTTTATCCAAGATCATTAAACAGATCCACCTGATTCATATTCTCTCAAAAACATTTCTCTGATTCTTACCTATATTCCTAATTCTATCTTTTATCTCTCCCCGGCTCTGCTCCAGTTTTACCAAATGACTTTGGTTTTGTTGAAGACGTTCATGATCTCAAGCCTTCAGGCATTTATATGCTGTTTCATCTGCCTATAACATTCTTCCATTTTTGCTTGCCTTACTGTGCTCCCATTCTCCTTCAGATCTCAGCTAAGACTTCATGTCTCCTAAGAAGTATTTTCCGAAGCCCGTGTGTGGTTTAGAGTGGCCCTCCTCTGCATTTTCATAGCATCGTGTTTTTTAATTGCTTCTCCTCTTGTCTCTGTCCCCAGTTAGACTGTGTGCTCTGTGAAAGTAGGCAGGCTGTTCACCATTATAGCTTTGTGGACCTTGTAAACATCCACAGTACTTATGAATGAATGCGTGGTGTGCATGTCAGATCCTGTACAGGAAGTCTCTCCCTAATATCAGATCGTGGTTCAGTTGTTCTAACAAAGATTATTTCCCTAAAGAAATAAAAATCAGGAGTGTGCTCTATTCCCAACAAAACTCTTAATCTCTTAATCCCTTCAAAACTGCATCTTTAAATGTCCTTTAAATATTATATGATGTATTTTTATATATCTTTAAATTTACTTATTTACTTATATTTACTTCTGAATAGGCTTGTTTCTGTGATGATCATACAAGGAGCAAGGTATTTAAACAAGAAAAAGGGAAACAGCCTCCCTGCCCTAAATGTGGACATGAAACTCAGGAAACCAAGGATCTTAGCATGTCAAGTAAGGCTCTGTGACTAATGGGAGTGATTTTACTTTCATGCTTAGAACATTTCTTTTTGTTTTTTTTCTTTTTCTATATTTCTTTTTGCCTCCTTCCTATTCAAAAAGATGAATGTGTTCACTTGAGCAAATGGAATTACACAACCTTGAAAAATATGTGGATAAAATTTTTCAGTTTGACTTAAGAAATATACCTTCATTCACTCTGATATTTGGCATTTGCCTCAGTTAATGACATAGTGAAGATACTGAAATTTAGAACCAAAAAGTCATTTTTGTTTTTGCTGAGACTTCCTTTTTAAATAATTGAGTAGCTATAAATCCTTAATATCCAAGTGGTGCTTGTCATTAGTACTTGGAAGTTGGAATTCATTCTGAATCTATTGTAGATGTGTGGTAGTTGAGCAGCTATGCTTATTGTGTGATGCATCACTACTATGGGAAATTGTTTTATGTTTCTTTAGTATAACTTCTTTATGAAGGAATAAAACTACTACAGAAATGCTCAGTGCAGCTCACTCTTTACTAGATATATTAGAATGGAGCCATAATTCTAAATAGCTCTGCGTACTCAAAGATATAGTTGTATGATAAGGTGAGATAATGCTTTTGCACTTAACTTTTTGTTGCTAGTAAAGCAGAGGGAATGAGAGATTTTGTTTTCTAGGATGTTTGGATTCTGGTTTACTTAAATATCCATTTTAAGTAAAATGTAATGAATGACATGAAATCAGTTGTAGCCTGTGATTTATGTGATTTGAAAATAAACTTTTAATCAAACTAAGGGCATTTCATTTTTTAACATGCCTTACTATACTTATTTTGCTATTATTCTAATTTTGTTTTTCCACTTTTTCTAGATTTATGAAATGGCCCTGTAGTCTTATTTGTTATGGTTTATTTATGAGGTTGGTTAGAGCTGATTATTGTTTCTGAGGTTTCCTTTCTTTTCCACTGAATATTAAGTGAAAATCAGGATAACATGGGCTTTTTTTTTTTAAATAAGAAGCATCCAATGAACTTCATGTAATTGTATGTATTTTAAAGAACAGTGAGGTTGTAGAGAATTGGAATTAAGAAAGTGCCAAATTACATCTATCTTTTGTAGCACGCTCCCTCAAATTTGGCAGGCAGACTGGAGGTGAAGAGGGAGATGGAGCTTCTGGGTATGATGCTTATTGGAAGAACCTTTCATCTGATAAGTACGGTGATACCAGCTACCAGGATGAGGAGGAAGATGAGTATGAAGCAGAGGATGATGAAGAGGAAGAAGATGAAGTTGGAAAGGATTCAGATGCTGAGTCGTCGGATTTGTTTACTAGTCTGAATTTAGGAAGGACCTATGCCAGTGGCTATGCTCACTATGAGGAACAAGAGAACTAGGAGAGCCACTTGCCCACCGGCAGCCCAGTGTCTGAGAGGAGGAGCAACGTGTATGTTTGGTGAATTGTGTGTGAATGTTGAAAAATACTGTCACTAGCCTTGTTTGTGCAAAAGATTAGTCATGCTTGGTGGGACAGAGAGTGGGGCATAGTGTTATTATAGGAACTGATAATCAGGCTTATAGCATAAGAAAATGATTTTCAAATGTAAGATGTTATTGAGCCAAGTAATTGGTGCATAATGAATTGGATTGTTGATGATCTCAATAATTCTGGTAAGTTTGGTCAATTAGGTATACATATAGGACAAAGGAATAGAATGGAAATATATTTGTTTGAAGTTAAATTGCTGTTCTTGGTGAAAACAAACAAACAAAACCAAAACATTTTGCTTAGGAATTCATTCTGTCTGATTTTGTAAAATGTAGTGGGTAAAATGGATTACTGTATTTTTCCTTTTATGTTCACAATATTGACATCATATGTTGTTATATTCTGAATTTCCATTAAATAGTCATGTTATCTTGAGTAGTCATGCATGTTTTAACAATTGACTCATTCATCTTTTTCTTTGTGGTATATCTCTATTACTAATTCCTAAATGTACAGACTAAAGTGATAACAGTGCGGGCCATGGTGGCTCAACAGGTAGAGTTCTTGCCTGCCATGCTGGAGACCCGGGTTCGATTCCTGGTGCCTGCCCATGCCAAAAAAAAAGAAAATGATAACAATGTCATTTTTCAGAAATAGTGTTATTACCCAGAAGCTTTTACCTAGGAAATCTCATTTAAAAAAATAAATCTAGTATTTCATTTAAATACTTTTGATATTTTATTTCATCTTATCCTCACTTTTTTAAAACTAACTTTGGAAAATATTCAGATATTCTTGTATACATAAATTTTTTTCACCTAATGCATGAAATAGGTGGCAGAGATCAATAGTGTGATAGACAAAAAGATGTGCTGCCCAGACACCATCGTTGATAGTCAGTGATGTAAGGTAGAATACACAGTCCCTGACATATGCTCCAGTGGTTAAAACTTAAACTGGCATTGAAGTGGTAGAAGGGGATGTCTTCACAGGCTGGATGGAAGTTGAGAAGTATGGAAAAAAATTGTATTTTATGAGGATGACAGGATTGGATAGCTCTTGTTGAGTCATTCTTGTGCTACAGAACAACAGTGAACAGCTGAAGACGGTAACAAGCGATATAAAGCCAAGTATGAAAGCCAGAAGGGTCTCTGATGCATGCAATAAAGCATTTGTCTCTTGGACCTGAAGGGCTAGAAAAACTGAGGACAGAACAGAGTCTGGGACTTAATAGTCTGAATGGGTAAATCTCAAAGATAGTTGCCAACCGAGACTGGTCTATAATGCCAACATAGAGACTGGGACAATTTGGGACCCTGAGAAATCAGACATCTGAATGGATGCCTTTGAAGACTCCCCAAATTCCTTACTTTCTGAGCTTACAGTCATTGCTCAAGCGTCTTTGTTAAGGGCAAGGATTTCCCACCTTAACCCCGAGTAGGAACACAGTGCAGCCGCTTCTTTCACTAGGCAACATATGCCCTCTCAGGACCTACCCTAGCTGGCCACTAGACCTAAAATTTGGGTTAAGTTACTAGGGTTAAGCAAAACCCAGCTGAGGAAATACCAGGCCTGAAAAGGGAAGATAGATACCCAGGGTAGCTGCAAGTATTAGTCAGCATGTGCCGGCAGTAAATGAAATATGGTTGGACTAGAGTCTGATCAAGAGGGCCAGAACATATAATTAGGGGAGAATTTGATGTTAGCCCCCCTCACACACACACACACACACATTGGGTTCTTGGATTGTAGATTAAGAGCTACCTTGTGTTAAAGGGTTTAACACCCTGGCAAGGATCCCAGGAAATGAGGTGAATTCACTATGAGTATGGTTTCCAGAAGCAGGAAAAAAGCATGACTCATCCCAAGGAAAGTTGAAATGTCAGGATTGATGTGGCAGATGGTGGAGGAAGGGATTAAAAGGTTGAGGGAAGTGGATGTACTACCATGGGTAGACTTTATTTGGCTGGGAGAGCCATTGAGTGATTATATTCCGCATGAAGTCCCAGAGGACACCATTTAGCTGAAAGGTCATAAAGGTACAGGCTGAAGATGGGAGCATGAGCATCACTAGAAAGTTTAGAAGTATCTTTGTAGGCCAGGGCTGGCAGTAGGAAAAGCCTAATACAGATCTTGCTTAATGCAATGGGAATAATAAGACCCCAAAATAATTAAGTGCTAGTACCTGACTGCCAAAAGTCAGGGGTGAAATTATAATGAGTGTATAGGTGGGAGTGGCAGCCAAGCGGGATCTGACTTCTAAAGAGTTATGGAGAAGATTAATAGATTGCAACACTCGTAGGGCAAAATTAATGGGCAGTCAACAAGAAAACTATTCAGCTTATAACATTAGACAAAATCAAGAATGGATAACGTGGAGATTGAAGGTGGTTACCCCAATAAAAAGACACTATCTCTCATACAATTTTTGGAACTGAGTTGCTTTTCAGACTCAGACCCCACTAACTGAAGGATCCCAAGAGAAAGACCTCTGTAATGATTCCCCCAGTGCTTCCCTGGGTCCTGCAGCCATTTGCTAGGGTAGTTTTACCCTGGGGAAAGTGAATGTAAGACATTTCAAAGATGATTGAGTGCAAAGTCTGCATCAAAATGGATTTTTAGAGTCTCAAAATGTCATTGTGGCTCCCTGTTAGAGTGAGGGATGAATTGGGTAACAAAAGGAGTCCTGACAAAATTTTGGCTTACAGTGGCTCTACTCTGCTTATGGATCTACCCAGTGCCCATTTCCCAGGCCCCCAGTTGTATGTAATTGGGATTGACATACTGTGTAGTTGGTGCAACTCTCACAATTGGGGAGTGTATAAGAACTATCAGTGAAGACAGCCAAGTGGAAACCTTTATACCCCTTCCTCACCTCAGTTAATATAAATAAAAACATTGTTATAGGTGGAGTGATGGCAGAGAATCTAAAGGATGCAGGGATAGTGGTGCCATCACATCTATATTAATTCACCTGTTTCCTGCAGAACTGGAGCCTGGAAAATTGCTATAGACCAGTGTTTTAGTTTGTAGGCTGTTGGAATGTAATATACCAGAAATAAACAGCTTTTAAAAACGGAATTTATTAAGTTGCAAGTTTACAGTTCCAAGGCCATGGAAATGTCCAAATTAGCACCAACAAGAGGTTATCGTGACTCAAGAGAGTCAAGAAAGGCTGATGCTATCCGGAACAGCTTGGGCAGCTGGAAAGTCACATGGCTGGGGTCTGCTGGGGTCTTTGGATTCTGGGTACCTCTCTCATCTGGGAAGGCACATGGCAACATTTGCTAGCTTTCTCTTCTCATTTCACCAGACTTTCTTGGGGGGGGGGGGGGTGCCTTCCTTCTGCATCGCTAAAGGTCTCTGGCTGTGTGGACTCTGTTGTTTCTGAAGCTTTTTCAAAATGGTTTATTCTTTAAAGGCTCCAGGAAGTGACCCCACCTTGAATGGGTGAAGACACGACTCCATGGAAACCATCTAATCAAAAGTTACAACCCACAACTGGGTGAGTCACATCACTATGGAAACAATAAGAAAGATCCCACCCAGCAGTACTGAAAGAAGACTAAAGGACATGGCTTTTCTGGGGTATGTGACAGTTTGAAACTGGCAAAATAAGTATAAGCTCTACCAAGTACTAGCCTTCTTGCAATTGCTGTGCTAAATGTGGTGTCTTTGTTACAGTAGATAGATATGGTCCCAAGTACATGGAATGTAACTTTAGGTTTTGCAAATGCTTTCTCATTTCCAATCAGAAAAGAATCAGAAACAGTTTGCATTCATATGGAATGGGCAGCAATAAACATAGTTTTGCCCAGGGCTTTGTTAACTCGACCAGCTCATCCTAAAGAATATGGATTTTTATGCCAATGAGGTGTTGATGAAGCTGAATGAGCAAGAAGTGGCTAGAATTCTGAGATCTTTGTAAGAAAAATGTGTTCCAGACTGTAAGAGAGAAACTTTGGGACTTTCAGGAATCTGCCATGTCTGTAAAATTTGGGGGGATCCAGTGGTCAGAGATAGGCTGGTGTATCAGCTCCAAAGTAAAAGACAGATTACTGTGTACATCACCTACCATGAAGAAGGAAGCACATGCCTGATAAGTCTCCTTAGGTTCTGGAGGCAGCATTAATCCACACGATGGATAGTACTCTAGCCCACATGCTGGTTGATGAAAATGACTTGCCAGCTTTGAAGGGGGCCACAGCAGGAGAGACACTTCAATGGAAGCAGCTCTGATCCTTGAGCCATAGGGAATATGCTATGATGTTCAAGTTATTTGTGGTGGGAAAGGTGCTGTGTGGAGTTTGTGGCAAGCCAGAGTTGGAGAATTGCAATGCAGGTGCCTGGGGCTCTAGAGGAAGGGGCATGCCATCTGCCTTAGGGACTGATACAGTTTTGAAAAACAACTACTGGCATGTTACTAGACCATGGACACCAAGTGACCATATGGCCGGAACTACCCATCCTGAATTGGGTTCTGTCAACTCACCAAACCACCTGAGAAAGTGGTACATTGGGGATTAAGCATGAGCAGGACCAAAGGGCATAAGCAAGCTAATGAAGCAGGTAGCCCAGGTCCCCACGACATCCACGCCTGTTGCGCTGAAGCTTCTCTGCTCACATCTATGATTAATAAATAATAAAACTGAAGGGACAACTTGATTTATAAATAAATTGACCCTGTAGGTAGGTGTGCCGGTCTAAATCTGTGGTGGACCCCAGAAAAACCATGCCCTTTGATCCTCATTCAATATTGCTGGATGGGAGCATTTTGATTATTCCCATGGAGATGTGACCCACCCAATTGTGGGTGGTAACTTTTGATTAGATGATTTCCATGGAGGCGTGTCTCCACCCACTGAAGGTGGAGTTGCTTGCTGGAATCCTTTAAAAGAGGAAACATTTTGGAGAGAGTCCCCTTTCAGTAGAGCCATGTGAAAGCCAGCAGACGCTGCCATGTTCACCATGTGCCCTTCCAGCTGAGAGAGAAACGTTGAACGTTGTAGGCCTTCTCGAACCAAGGTATCTTTCCCCGGATGCCTTAAAGTGGACATTTCTATAGACTTGTTTTAATTGGGACATTTTCTCGGCCTTAGAACTATAAACTAGCAATTTATTGAATTCCCCGTTTTAAATGCCATTCTGTTTCTGGTATTTTGCATTCTGGCAGCTAGCAAACTAGAACAGTAGGTACAAGTAAAAACTTGTATGGCAGCTGCAATACAAATTCACTTGGGAGACCTTGAAAGACAGTGCTGAGAGAAAATTTTCCCACTTGGCTCATCTTCAGGGAGTTAATTTGGTCACTCACTTTTTATGGAAAGGGGAGAGGCCTGAGGTTAGAATATATCTGGACTCATGGGCACTGGCTAATGGCCAGGTTGGCTGGCCATGAACTTGGAACATATCATTGGATTATTGGAGGTGTAGGGGCACATGGTTAGACCTGGGAGAGAGTACAGAGTGTGAAGCTTTTTGTCTCACAGGTTATCTACCATAGAGTGTCCATTACAGAAGAAGTACCAAACATCCAAGGGGATGAAATGAGAGCCAGTTGAGGTCAGCTAGCCTCTGTCACTGGCCATCACATTGCTGACACAATGGACACATGAATGAAGTGACTATGGAGCAGAAATTGAGGCTTCTCCTAGGCCCAACAACATGGACTGCCAATTTACCAAGGCCAATCTAGTTGCTTCCCACTGCCAAATGTTAAATGCAGCCACAGAGAGGAATGTTGAGCCCCTGATATGGCATCATTATTTTAGGACAGAGATGAGGACAGCCATCATAGAAAGGTCAGTGATGCATTCTCCATGTAATGGACACATATTCTATTCTGTTTTTATATTCTTTCTCTAAAAAATTGGAAACTGCTTTCTCTTTATTTAGGTCTTATGGAGAAAGTGAACTTTGGTCATATATAGTCTCAAAATCAGTTTTATGTAATCCTAAATAAATAGAACCAAATTATCAGAGAATTAATTTTTATGTAAAAACTGGCCAAATTGTATCAAAAATCTAACAAATGATGCAATTCAAATTATATAAAGACAGCTTGGTATTCTGACATTCCAAATTCTGTCCTAACAGGTGTCAAAATATTTGCCCTTATGATGCTTTCGTCCAAAACAGTAAAGCTGCCTGAGTAACAGTAAGTTAAGTACTGGTTTTTTTTTTTTTGCCAACATTAGTTTAGATTGTTACTGACTGTGAGGGTTAGATTCTGGTGTCAACTTGGCCAAGTGATGATGCCCAGTTGTCTGGTCAGAGAAGAGAGGAGGAATATCATAATGCTGGAATATAATGATGTGCATGAGGCTGACCTTTATAAATCACCTAAAATAATGTGTCAAGCACTGGCCTGACCGTTGCTGTAGGGATATTTCTTGGGTGGTTGATAAACTGGAAGGCTGGTATATTAAATCATCAGTCAGTTGATTGTATCTGTGGCTGATTACATCTGCGATCAACTAAGGTGTACCTCCCTCAACGAGATATTTCAATCAGCAGAAGACTTTTAAGGCAGAGCAGTGACTCTCACCACTTCTGCAGCCCACAAGCCTCTCCTGTGGAGTTCATCCAGATCCTTCATCAGAATCGCAACTTCACAGCCTGCCCTGAGGATTTTGGACTCTTCCATTCCCATGGCTGTGTGTGAGACGTCTTTATAAATCTCACATTTTCAGATTTCACCTGTTGTTTCTGTTTCTCTAAAGAACCTTGACTAATACACTGTTAGGAAAAATATCCATGATGTACAGTTCTACTATAAAAAGTATAATAAAAGAATATTTTTCTTGAACATATCACAGTATCAAACTTTTTATAGGAGAAAAATATGAAGGAGCAAAACGAATGAAGCAGCTAACACAAACAAAATCACACAAAAAATCATTGCCTTTTCAAAAGTGTCTCCCTTGTGGCGGTGCATGGTGGCTCAATGGCAGAATTCTTGCCTGCCATGCCAGAGACCTGGGTTCCCAGTACCTGCCCGTGTAGGGGGAAGAAAGTGTCTCCCTCCTAATTACATTAGAGGGGTAAAAGAGTGAGGTTAGAGGGTCAATGTCAATATGAAAGAAATTTGAGTATTGCATATATTATTTTATACAACTCTTATTACAAAAATGATTACAGTCATGCCTATGAAAGTATAGCTCATGGCATCTGAAAGCAACCACTCTTTGTAATTATTTTCAAAGGCATTTAAAAATTATACAGGTCTGTGTTCTAAAAGCAATCTTCTGCTGTGCATTATGACAATAAGGCTTACTTTTCATACAAAGTTATATGTTTGGAAGTTATGAAACACTGGATTTAACATCATCTTGAAATTACTTTTTGCATCTTTTTTGTTTTGGGGATCCTCCACTTCATCAGGAAGTTCAATATGGGATGACCATTCCGTCTTGCACATCCTCCTCGAGCTTTGGTATCTGAGGGCTTATGGAGTGTTTTCTTCACTGGCATCTTTTCAGGCCAGGGGATCTTCTTTACACCAAAGGAGGTGCAGGAATATACCTGTGTCCCTGGTATTCATTGGTTGTATCAGACACTACACCATCTGGCACCTTCCAGTCTGATGAACTGTTGTAATAGTGTGCTGAAGGCACAGCTGAAGCACCACTCAAAGGCAATAATCTTAAAGGTATTGATGCTACTCTTCAAGTCACAGACGTGCACTGAATCAGATCTATTTCTATTCTATCATGTCCCCAATAGGAAGAATCTGTGGGAACTAATGGTGGAAGCCAGAGTTGCCATCACTCCCAGTGATTAACTAGGGGCATTTTGCTTCCTTCTCTGCAACTCTGAACCCTGCATGATTTGAATTCTATGATCTCAATAGGGGCATACTTTCTTCAGCAAATGTAACATACACTCCACTGAATTATAAGCTATGTCTTCAGCCTTAGTATTTGTGGCTTTTTATGTCTAGGTGCAAGCAGGCAAGAAGAGATATCACTGTCATAAAAAAAGAAAAAGATAATTGACTCTCTTCATCAGGGAGAAGTTGGGCTGTGTTCATGTGATGGGGACCCCAGGAAAGAGTATGAATGGAATCCAAGTGATCCAGTTGTGCTTTCTTGGTACTCCTTTGCCCAATTTCTGGCTATAAATAGAAGTGCTGGCAACTCTAGCCTGGGATGGTGACCATATTCCTGGAGGATGAGGGTAATGCCACTACATAAGCCACTGAGGCCACTAAAGGATCTGCCTCAGCTTCAGAGAGCTGCCTTGGCTGAAATCAGTCTCATCCTTGAGAAAGGCCTACATCTGATGGGTAAGTCACTGGTTTGGCTATTTTGTCTCAACACAGCCCAATTATGAAAAAGAGCTATTAAGCTGATATCCCTATACAGGATTTAATAGCTGACACTTAATAATATGGGGTAAATGTACTTTCCTCTTCTGCATTTTCGGTCATGGTTTGGTAAACTCTATGCTGGAATATCATAATGATATGCATGAGGTTGGCCTTTATAAATCACCTAAAAACTTCTGCTCATGCAGAATATATTAATCCATTTCAGAATGTGAATAGACCATGTAACAGTCACACCTGTGCTTTACAGATGACCCGGGTTACTATTTGCCTAATGGGAATAATTCAAAGGATGAAACAATATATTAAGCCCTAAATGTATTTTGTAGACTCATATGTAGCACAATGATAAATTGGACAAATTTAAGCATTTTTTAATAAGGAATCAGAATCAAAGCAGAATGTATATAAAGCCGAGGCGTCATGTTTTTGTTTTTTCTTTTTTTTTTTTTTTTAGTAGAGAAGTCATGGGTTTACAAAACAATCCTGGATAAACATGGGATTCCCATATACTACCCTATTATTAACATCTGCATTAATGTGGAACATTTGTAATAATTGATGGTAGTATATTTTTATAATTGTACTATTAACCAAAGCCCATGGATTAAATTAGGGTTTACTGCTTGAGTAGAGTAGTTCCATGGATTTTTTAAAAATTTTATTCTGTTATGATATATACAGTCTAGCAATTCCCTTTTTATCATATTCAGATATATATTTCAGTTCTGTTAAGTACATTCAAAATGTTGTGCTATTATTATTACATCCATTACCAAACCATTTCCATTATTCTGAATAGGAACATTTTAAGCCTTATCTTACCAGTCCAAATCCCTACCACATCCCCTGGTATCTTTATTCTAGATTCTGACTCTGTGAGATCCAAATCGGTGAGATACAATATTTGTCTTTCAGTGCTAAGCTTATTTCACTCAATCTAGTGTCTTCAACGTTCATCCATCTTGTTGGATATATAGGGACTTCATTCTTTTTTACAGCTGAATAACATCCCATTGTATGTATATGCCACATTTAAAAAAAATGCAATTTTTTTGAGAAATATTCACACCATACAAATTATTCAAAGTATACAATCACTGACTCATTATACATATATACCACATTGTATTTGTCCATTCATTGGGTGATGGGAATTTGGGTTGCTTCCATTTTTTTTTTTTTTTTTTTTGGCAGTTGTGAATAATGCTATCATGAACATTGCTTTGCAAATATATGAATTACTCTCTGCTTTCAATTCTTTGGGGTATATTTCTAGTAGGGGGATTGCCAGGTCATATGGCAGTTCTATACTTAGCTTTCTGAGTCACCACCAAACTGTCTTTCACAGTGAATAAATCATTTATTTACATTGCCACTGGTAATGAATGACTGTTGCAGTTTCTCTGGATCCTCACCAACACTTCTTATTTTCCATTTTTAAAAAAATAGCAGTCTTTTTTGTTTTTGAGAAGAAAAGAATTTATTTACTATCTTGCAAGAATGGGCACCCACCTGAAAAATGGTGGTTGGCACGCGGAACAATAGAATGCCACAGGTATTTATATCTTAAGCTTTGCTCGCAGGCCCCTCTCCTGTTTCTCAGCTGATTGAGTACTCCAGAAGTTACAGCCTATCTGAATAGTCTAACTAATTTAAATTTCCACCGAAGATCCCAGCTTTTGATTATGCTTTACATTTCAATGACCCTGGCTGTTACTTATTTAAACTTGGTTTCTACCTATTTTGCGCCAATTCTAGGCTTATGCCAGAGGTGTTTTCCTTGCCTGCCTGCAAAACCAGTTTGAGTTATTCTGCAGCCCTTTCCCATGTGATCTTCTGTGAAAACTAAATTTAATTTTCTTACAAATCCCCCCTCTTGCATTTTGAACTTTTTTTTAGTTTTCACATTTTAGTCTTTCTTCAAACTTGATAAAAGCATAGGAATCTTCTTCTTTAAGGGGGTTCTTGATGAATTTCTGAACTAACCCTCAGGCACATGGGATAATGTTGCATCTAAGTACTGTGAGTACCCCAGCTATGATGGTTAAAGGAATTAGCATGGGCAGTGACACCCCTTTCCATCCCCCAAATGAGTTTTCTAACCACCTTGTGAGGGTGTCATCAATGCCTGAATTTTTCGCCAGTTCTTCAGATAAGGCCTTCAGACCCATGCTTGGGTACACAAGACCATGCTTCCAAGGCCCTGGAGACCTTTTTCCCATCTAGAGAGACAGACAGGGTGGTTTCCTGAGTTGAGGTGAGAAGCTGGTATGGCCTTGACTTTTCCACCTCTGACTGGAGGGAAAAGAGAGGACAACATACTAGAATTTTCACCAGGAGTAATAAAAAATAAGTCATTTTGATGAGTATGAAATGGTATCTCATTGTGGTTTTGATTTTCATTTCCCTTGTAGATATAGATGTTGAGCATCTTTCTGTGTGCTTTCTTTGGAGAATTTGTATATTTTCTTTGGAGAATGTCTATTGAAGTCTTTTGCCTATTTTAAAATTGGGTTGTTTGCATTTTGTGGTCAGGTTGAAAGGTTTCTTTATATATTCTAGATAGTAAACCTTTATCAGATATATGCTTTCCAAATATTTTCTCCCATTGCATTACTTTCATGATAAAGTCCTTTGAGGTGCAAAAAGTTTTAATTGTGATGCTTCCATTTATCTGTTTTTCTTTTGTTGCTTGTGTTTTGCGTGTAAAGTCTAAGAAACCATTCCCTAACACAAAGTCCTAAAGATGCTTCCCTACATTTTCTTCTAGCAGTTTGATAGTTCTGGCTTTTTTATTTAGGTCTTTGACCCATTTTGAGTTGATTTCTGTATAAGATATGATTTAACAGTGTTCCTTTTTATCCAAATGGAGATCGGTTTTCCCAGCACAATTTGCTGAAGACATTATTCTCTACTAATTGAGTGGGCTTTGTCACCTTAGCAAAAATCAGCTGGCCGTAAATGAGGGTTGATTTTTGAGTGTTCAATTCTAATCCATTGATCTATATGTTTGACCTTGTGCCAGTACCATGCTGTTTTGATTACTATGGTTTTGTATTAAGTTTTAAGATTGGGATGTGTGAGTCCTCCAACTTCTTTCTTCTCTTTCAAGATGACTTTAGCTATTCAGTGCCGTTTACCCTTCCATATAAATTTGATGATTGGCTTTTCCATTTCTTCAGAGAAAGTTGTTGGAATTTTTATTGGGATTGTATTTAGTCTATAAATTGCCTTGGGTAGGACTGACATCTTAATGACATTTAGTCTTCCAATCCATGAACACAAAATGTCCTTCCATTTCTTTAGGTGCTCTATGATTTCTTTTAGCAATGTTTTGTAGTTTTCTGTGAGCAAGACTTTTAAATCCTTGGTTAGATTTACTTCTAGATGTTTGATTCTTTTAGTTGTTATTGTGAATATAATTTATTTCTTGATTTCTTCTTTCAGTGTTTCATTGCTTGTGTATAAACCCTACTGATTTTTGGATGTTGTCATGGTCAGGTTCATGTGTCAACTTGGCAAGTGGTGGTTCCTGGTTGTCTGGTCAGGCAAGTGCTGGACTGCCTGTTGCTATGAGGAGATTTCATGGACTTAAACCATGATCACATTGGTTGTATCCACAACTGATTGCATTTATAATCAGCTAAGGGGAGTGTCTCTGCAGTGAGTGATGCTTAATCTAATCACTAGAACGCTTTTAAGGAGGATTCAGAGCAGTCACTCTTCCTGATTCAGCTAGCCAGCCTCTCCTGAGAGTTGAGCACCTTCATTGTAGCTCCCAGCTTGCAGCATGCCCTACAGATCTTGGACTCTTTTATTCCGATGGTTGCCCAGCCAGCCTCTCCTGAGAGTTCATTGAGGACCTTCATTGGAGCTGCCAGTTTGCAGCCTGCTCTATAGACCTTGGACTCTACATCCCCACTGTTACTTGAGATACCTAGAAATTTTATATTTATGGATATTTCCTGCTGATTGTTTCTCTAGAGAACCCTAGCTAATACAGATGTCAATCTTGTTTATTTTATTATTTTCTTTTATTTTTCTTAGCAGATTTAAAAAGTTATAAAGAATCTTTAAATACTGTGCTTTTTAGAACTACATATAATTATATCTGTATCTTTTTTTTTTTTTTTACATGGGCAGGCACCGGGAATCGAACCTGGGTCCTCGGGCTTAGCAGGCAAGCGTTCTTACCTACTGAGCCACTGTGGCCCTATATCTGTATCTTAATAGGAAATGAAGATTATTGTACATACTGTGTTCTATTTTCTTAAGGTTTAAATAGATAGAATCATAGGATCTTGACCCACAAACAGATTTATGGGCTTTTTTGGCAACAATAACAATACACCTTAGTGTGACAAACAGAGTAATGACCCCCAAAAGATATCTGTATTTTAACCCCTGGAAACTATAAATATGTTGAGTCACATGGAAAAGGGAAATTAAAGTAGCAGATTGGATTAAATTGCTAATAAACTTACCTTAAACTAGGGAGGTTGTCTGGATAGGCCCAATGTAATCACAAGATTCCTTCAGAATAGAAGAGGAAGACAGAAGAGAAGGTCAAGGTGATATAATTGAGAAGGACTCAAACTACCATGACTGACTTTGAAAATGGAGGAAGGAGGCCACGAATTAAGAAATACAGGGCAGTTTCTAGAAGATGGAAAAAGTAAGGAAATGGATTTTCTCCTAGATCTCCAGAAAGGAACACAAGCCTGCCAATGCACTGATTTCAGCCCAGTGAGACCCGGATCAGACTTCTAACCCACAACGCTGCAAGATGTTAAATTTGTGCTGTTTTAAGCCACTAAGTAGATGGTTGTTTATTACAGCAGCAACAGTAAACTAATGCACTCATTTTTCTCCATAGCCTTAAATGAAAGTGTAAACACTTTTGCCTGTGTCATGTGATCAAATGCTTTCACATAGAATAATTATTTATTTCCAAACAAAATGTAAATGTTCCCAGAATTTACAGTGAACATGTTGTTAACTAATCTGTAGGTTAAGTGCAACAATTTAAAGCAATGCAATTCCTCTAAGAAAGGAAATAGAGGGTGGAAAACACAAAAAGTCTCCTACAACATTAGAACTTAGCACATTGTCCAAAAGTGTTACATTAACAATGAAATTCAAAACTGATTCATGAAACTCTGTACTCTTTGCTATACTGGCCCTAGACTGCTATTCAGTTTAGAACAAAAGGTACCAAATCACTGATATTGGCAACCTCGTGGCTGTTAGCTTTGGCATCCAGAGTTTTAATTAAATGCCACCTATAAGCTTTATGTAGGGCAATGAGGACTAACCCATTAATGAAATCTCAAAGCAAACTCATTGTAAACAATGGAAAAGTAAGATTTCTTTAGAGTACAACTTCCCTGGGCTAGATTTATGTTGAGAATTTCATACTGAATTAGTTTAAGGAAATGTAAGGGAAGAGAAGAAAGGCTCTGTGATTGTATGAGTGCTTGTGCACAATCCTGAGAATGCAATAATGACTCCAGGAGTCCATGGGTGAGCTAATTAGGTGTAGCTCTTTTTTGAGCAAACTCTTTGGGTTAAACTCAGATATAAAATTTAGAGTAAAAATAGCAATAGGTTCTCTAAGTAACTCATGCAACTTTGAAGCAAAAATTAATTTTTATATAGTTAATGCAAGGAAATGACTAGCAACAATAGAATCACCTTATAAATATGTAGGGCAGACACACAGAGATGCACTCACAGATATCACCATTTTAAAGTTTGAGATTAAAATCGCTGTAAGATTTTACATATTTTGTCTATCATTATCTATCATATATCTAATTTCTTTATATCTATACATCTATCTATCTATCTATCTATCTATCTATCTATCTATCTATCTATCTATCTATCTATCTATCTATCCATCTATCTACCTACCTATGATTCTCAAGATTCCTTATTACACAAACTTAGCATAAAAGCCTGCCTTGGTTGGCCAGGGTTGCTGTAACAATATACCATAGACTAATTGGTGTAAAACACATAAATTTTGGCTAGAGGTTCCAAATCAAGGTGTTGGTAGGCCATAGTTCTTAAAGGGGAGAATCTGTTCCATGCCTCTCTTCTGGCTTCTGGTGGGAGGCTGTTAATCCATAGTACTTCTTAGCTTGTTGTGGCAACATTCAATGTCTGCCTCCATCATCTGGCCATTTTGCTCTCTGTTGAGTTCAAACTTCCTCTCCTTCTAAAAATAATAGTCATATTGCATTAGGGCCCACCCTAATCCAGTTTGGCTTCATTTTAACTAATCTCTTCAAAGATCCTATTTATGAATAAATTGGCATTCACAGGACAGGAGATTAAAACTTGAACACGTAAAAAAATTTTTTTAGAGGGAACACAATCCAATATATAATATCTATTTACTCAAATCTTAGATATCAGATTTTATTTAGCCTCTAAAACAAGAAAATAGTGTTTTTAAAAAAACTCATGGAAACAATAGGCTTTATAGTTTTGATCTTTAAGGTATCATCAGCTGCTTTCAAAGCCCATGAGTGTATAATACACTGGAGTTTCAATGTGAGTGCAGCAAACTATTTTGCTTTGCTGATAGTACCATTATTTTTAAAAAAGAAATGCAGTAATTATTGCTACCAGATCATAATAATAATAGAAAAGGAAGTATTGTTATTGAAGCTGTATTTGCCTGAAAACTCTTTTTTGGGGGGGATAAAAGGAAAGTTTAAAGAAAATATTTTTTCTCTGAACTTCAGTCTGGAATGACACATAAGTCTCTCAACCTGGCTTTGAACTTCAATCTAAAGAAAATGTTTGATCGTCTTTATCTTTCAACTTGACAGTATGCCCTTCTTCTCAAAATCCCCTTTTTGCTTTATGTATGTTTGTCAGTGTGTTTTAGGAATGTAAAGCCTTTAGGACTTAAGATAGGAGTCTTTTTGTTTAACCTTTGAACACCCCCCCGAAGTGTCTACCCAAAAATGGCATTCCCCAAATATTATTCATTAAAGTCTTATTCTTCCTTCCCATAGTGATTTGGAAGCAGTAGTGGGAAGGATTGGGATGTGGGATTAATTTTCTTATGTAGAGCCTTTAGAAAGTAAAACTGCTCAAAGGTAACGTTTATTTCCATTCAGCAAATATCTGTTCAGACCTTTCTGCACGGTGAAAGTTAATGTTCATTCAAAAATTAGCTTATATAGCCGGTATGATTGAATTCTGTGGTTGATACAAGAGAAACTTAAAAGGGATTCATGGATGTAAAAAATGTATGCTCTAATTGGGACAAGAAAACATAATTGTTGCCATTATGATGCTACATTATGATGCAAATGACCAAAGAATAGTAGCA
This sequence comes from Tamandua tetradactyla, assembly GCF_023851605.1. Taxonomy (NCBI): domain Eukaryota; kingdom Metazoa; phylum Chordata; class Mammalia; order Pilosa; family Myrmecophagidae; genus Tamandua; species Tamandua tetradactyla. The sequence goes on along the minus strand of NC_135348.1, from coordinate 26,617,254 downwards.
TATAGCCCTTTAACAGCTACTCCTCATTGAACCAAATAAATATGGGAAGGAGAAAGTGAAGGCAAACTTATACTTTATTATTAGAGGGTAGGAATTTTGCTTTCATTCAATGCTGAAACCTAGTTACCTAGTCTGGGCTCTGTAAAAAAGTTTTTCCTAAATGCTTCCAACCTGAAATATCCCTGCAATGTCTTTCTTCCATGAAATAGAAAAAACAGCCACGATATAGAACAATACAGGAAAAGAAATGTCATTTATCAAAAATATGTGTCACGTGAATCTACATAGAAAAACAAGTATATCCAAATCCTTGCTTTAGGGGTGCACAAGTGGTTCAGGGGTAAAATGCTTGCCTTCCATGTAGAAGAACCAGTTTCGATTTCTGGACTATGCACTCTCCCTTCCAAAAAAAAATATCTTTTTTATTAGATAAGTTGTGGAATTACAGAAAAATCATGCCTAATATACAGGGTTCCTATATACTACCCTATTATTAACACCTTCCATTAGGGTTGTATATATGTTATGAATTGATAAAAGCACATTTTTAAACATTTTTATTATGAAATATATATACGAAAAGGAAATAAATTTCAAAGTACATTGCAACAAGTAGTTATGGAATAGGTTTCAGAGCTCGGTATGGGTTACTGTTCCCCAGTTTTGGTTTTTTCCTTCTAGCTTCTCTGAGACACTGGAGACTAAAAGAAATTTCAATATAATGATTCAGGACTCACATTCAATTATTAAAATCCTATCTTCTTATTATAACTCCTCCATCTCCTTTGATCCTTCTCCCAATCTTTAGGGGTATTTGGGCTCTGCCCTTTCTAACTTTTTCATATTGGAAATGGGTTTCAATAATTGGGATGGGGGAAGGAACTAGTTTTTGTTGTTAGAGAGGTGGCCTTTTGTTGTTTCAGGACTTATTTGGCCTAGGAACCCATCCTGAGGCTGTAGGTTTCTGGAAAATAGTCTTATTATATGAAACTTGTAGAATCTCAGATAGAGACCTAGGTATTCTTTAGGGTTAACAAGAATGGTTTAGGTTGGGGTGGCAAACGTTGGTAATTAGCAGTATCTGGCTAAAGCTTGCATAAGAGTAGTTTCTAGAATGGCTTTGATTCTATTTGAACCCTCTTAGCCATTGATACCTTATTCCTTACATTTCTTTTCCCCTTGGTGCCAGGACCAGGCTTATCCCTGGGAGTAATGTCCCACTTTGCCAGGGCAACTTTCAGTACTGGACACCATGTCCCATATAGGGGTAAGGTAATGGTTTTACTTGCAGAGTTGGGCTTAGAGAGAGAGAGGCCACATCTGAGCAACAAAAGAGGATTTCTGGAAGTAACTCTTAGGCATAACTATAGGTAGGCTTAGGTTCTCTGCTACAGAAATAAGCTTAACAAGGGCAAGCCTCAAGATCAAGGGCTTGGCTTACTGACTGGGAGACCCTAATATTTGAAACACTATCAGGTTTTTTCCCAGATATGGCTTAATAGTTCTATATTTTTCTCCCGTTCCCCAAGGAACTGTGTCAAAATTTTTTTTAATTTTAATGCACTTTTATTAGTATGTGATATAGTCACATACCATGTGATCATCCAAAATATACAGTCAATGGTTCACAGTATCATCACAATTGACTTTTTTTGTGAAAACTAACATATACAAAAAAACAATACATTTCAAAGCACTCTACAACAATTATTTGTAGAACAGATTTCAGAGTTTGGTATGGGTTACAATTCTACAGTTTTAGGTTTTTACTATTAGCTGCTCCAAGGCATTGGAGACTAAAAGAAATATGACTATAATGGTTCAGCAATCATATTCGTTTGGTAAACCCTACCTTCTTTGTATAACTCCACAATCTCCTTTGATCTTTCTCCCACTCTTAAGAGCATTTGGTCTATACCCATTCTGACACCTTCATTTTGGAAGTGGCTGTTGATAATATGGGATGGGGGATAGAACTAGCTGATGTTCTGGAAAGACTGGCCCCTCTGCATTTCAGGACTTATCTGGTCCAGGGACCTGTCTGGACGTTGTAAGTTTCCAGAAAGCTACTCTAGTGCATGGAACCTTTGTAGAATCTCATATAATGTCCTAGGTGTTCTTTAGGGTTGGCAGGAATGGTTTTGGTTGGGGTTTGGCAAACTGTGATAGGTAGCAACGTCTAACTGAAGCTTGCAATTAAGAGTAGCCTGCAGAATACCCTCTCGACTCTATTTAAACTCTCTCAGCCACCAATACCTTATTTGTCACACTTCTTTTGCCCCTTTTGGTCAGGATGGCATTGTCAATCCCATAGTGCCAGGGAATCATATTCCACATTGCCAAGGAGACTTTTACCCCTGGATGCCATGTCCCACGTATGGGGAAGGGTAATGATTTCACCTGCAGAGTTGGGCTTAGAGAGAGAGAGATGCCACATCTGAGCAACAAAAGAGGATTTCTGGAAGGTTACTTAGGCATAACTACAGGTAAGCTAAGCTTCTCTGCTACCTACATAAGCTTCATAAGAGCAAGCCTCAAGATCAAGGGCTTGGCCTGTTGATTTGGTTTGTCCCTGATATTTTGACAAGGAGTTTTCCCAGTGGAAAAGTTTCATAGTTCCATATTTTTCTCCCATCCCTCAAGGGACATTGTCAATACTTTGTGATTATCTGCTTAATCTCTAGGAGGTATCCAGGTATTATATTAAGCTATACAGAATTATAAGTCCTCATTCCCATTCTAGGCTCTATGTGTTTGAGTTGTTTAAATCAGCCATCCAGACTGGGTAAGTTAGATTATGTGCTACAAAAATTTTAGATTTTGGGCAAAATAAACCTCTCTTCCTTTGGTCTCATATAGTAGTTGAAGTTCTAAAATACAATGTCATTTTTACCCCTGTATTCTGATTCACCTTAGTCCTGACCTGACCAGCTTCATTCTTATCTCTAATTGAAGCCTGATCTCTATTTCGTTTTTTTTTTTATTAATTAACGGAAAAAAAGAAATTAACCCAACATTTAGAAATCATACCATTCTACATATGCAATCAGTAATTCTTAACATCATCACATAGATGCATGATCATTGTTTCTTAGTACATTTGCATCGGTTTAGAAGAACTAGCAACACAACCGAAAAAGATATAAAATGTTAATATAGAGAAAAAAAATAAAAGTAATAATAGTAAGAACAAAACAAAACAAAACAAAAACCTATAGCTCGGATACAGTTTCATTCAGTGTTTTAACATGATTACTTAACAATTAGGAATTATTGTGCTGTCCATTTTTGAGTTTTTGTATCTAGTCCTGTTGCACAGTCTGTATCCCATCAGCTCCAATTACCCATTATCTTACCCTGTTTCTAACTCCTGCTGAACTCTGTTACCAGTGACATATTCCAAGTTTACCCTCAAATGTCGATTCACAACATTGGGACCATACAGTATTTGTCTTTTAGTTTTTGGCTAGACTCACTCAGCATAATGTTCTCTAGGTCCATCCATGTTATTACATGCTTCATAAGTTTATCCTATCTTAAAGCTGCATAATATTCCATCGTATGTATATACCACAGTTTGTTTAGCCACTCGTCTGTTGATGGACATTTTGGCTGTTTCCATCTCTTTGCAATTGTAAATAACGCTGCTATAAACATTGGTGTGCAAATGTCCGTTTGTGTCTTTGCCCTTAAGTCCTTTGAGTAGATACCTAGCAATGGTATTGCTGGGTCGTATGGCAATTCTATATTCAGCTTTTTGAGAAACCGCCAAACTGCCTTCCACAGTGGTTGCATCATTTGACATTCCCACCAACAGTGGATAAGTGTGCCTCTTTCTCCGCATCCTCTCCAGCACTTGTCATTTTCTGTTTTGTTGATAATGGCCATACTGGTGGGTGTGAGATGATATCTCATTGTGGTTTTGATTTGCATTTCTCTAATGGCCAGGGACATTGAGCATCTCTTCATGTGCCTTTTGGCCATTTGTATTTCCTCCTCTGAGAGGTGTCTATTCAAGTCTTTTTCCCATTTTGTAATTGGGTTGGCTGTCTTTTTGTTGTTGAGTTGAACAATCTCATTATAAATTCTGGATACTAGACCTTTATCTGATAGGTCGTTATCAAATATTGTTTCCCATTGTGTAGGCTGTCTTTCTACTTTCTTGATGAAATTCTTTGATGCACAAAAGTGTTTAATTTTGAGGAGTTCCCATTTATTTATTTCCTTCTTCAGTGCTCTTGCTTTAGGTTTAAGGTCCATAAAACCACCTCCAATTGTAAGATTCATAAGATATCTCCCTACATTTTCCTCTAACTGTTTTATGGTCTTAGACCTAATGTTTAGATCTTTGATCCATTTTGAGTTAACTTTTGTGTAGGGTGTGAGATATGGGTCTTCTTTCGTTCTTTCGCATATGGATATCCAGTTCTCTAGGCACCATTTATTGAAGAGACTGTTCTGTCCCAGGTGTGTTGGCTTGACTGCCTTATCAAAGATCAAATGTCCATAGATGAGAGGGTCTATATCTGAGCACTCTATTCGATTCCATTGGTCGATATATCTATCTTTATGCCAATACCATGCTGTTTTGACCACTGTGGCTTCATAATATGCCTTAAAGTCAGGCAGTGCAAGACCTCCAGCTTCGTTTTTTTTCCTCAAGATGTTTTTAGCAATTCGGGGCACCCTGCCCTTCCAGATAAATTTGCTTATTGGTTTTTCTATTTCTCAAAAGTAAGTTGTTGGGATTTTGATTGGTATTGCATTGAATCTGTAAATCAATTTAGGTAGGATTGACATCTTAACTATATTTAGTCTTCCAATCCATGAACACGGTATGCCCTTCCATCTATTTAGGTCTTCTGTGATTTCTTTTAGCAGTTTTTTGTAGTTTTCTTTATATAGGTTTTTTGTCTCTTTAGTTAAATTTATTCCTAGGTATTTTATTCTTTTAGTTGCAATTGTAAATGGGATTCGTTTCTTGACTTCCCCCTCCGCTTGTTCATTGCTAGTATATAGAAATGCTACAGATTTTTGAATGTTGATCTTGTAACCTGCTACTTTGCTGTACTCATTTATTAGCTCTAGTAGTTTTGTTGTGGATTTTTCCGGGTTTTCGACGTATAGTATCATATCGTCTGCAAACAGTGATAGTTTTACTTCTTCCTTTCCAATTTTGATGCCTTGTATTTCCTTTTCTTGTCTAATTGCTCTGGCTAGAACCTCCAACACAATGTTGAATAATAGTGATGATAGTGGACATCCTTGTCTTGTTCCTGATCTTAGGGGGAAAGTTTTCAATTTTTCCCCATTGAGGATGATATTAGCTGTGGGTTTTTCATATATTCCCTCTATCATTTTAAGGAAGTTCCCTTGTATTCCTATCTTTTGAAGTGTTTTCAACAGGAAAGGATATTGAATCTTGTCAAATGCCTTTTCTGCATCAATTGAGATGATCATGTGATTTTTCTGCTTTGATTTGTTGATATGGTATATTACATTAATTGATTTTCTTATGTTGAACCATCCTGGCATACCTGGGATGAATCCTACTTGGTCATGATGTATAATTCTTTTAATGTGTTGTTGGATATGATTTGCTAGAATTTTATTGAGGATTTTTGCATCTATATTCATTAGAGAGATTGGTCTGTAGTTTTCTTTTTTTGTAATATCTTTCCCTGGTTTTGATATGAGGGTGATGTTGGCTTCATAGAATGAATTAGGTAGTTTTCCCTCCGCTTCGATTTTTTTGAAGAGTTTGAGGAGAGTTGGTACTAATTCTTTCTGGAATGTTTGATAGAATTCAGATGTGAAGCTGTCTGGTCCTGGACTTTTCTTTTTAGGAAGCTTTTGAATGACTAATTCAATTTATTTACTTGTGATTGGTTTGTTGAGGTCATCTATGTCTTCTTGAGTCAAAGTTGGTTGTTCATGTCTTTCCAGGAACCCGTCCATTTCCTCTAAATTGTTGTATTTATTAGCATAAAGTTGTTCATAGTATCCTGTTATTACCTCCTTTATTTCTGTGAGGTCAGTAGTTATGTCTCCTCTTCCATTTCTGATCTTATTTATTTGCATCCTCTCTCTTCTTCTTTTTGTCAATCTTGCTAAGGGCCCATCAATCTTATTGATTTTCTCATAGAACCAACTTCTGGCCTTATTGATTTTCTCTATTGTTTTCATGTTTTCAATTTCATTTATTTGTGCTCTAATCTTTGTTATTTCTTTCCTTTTGCTTGCTTTGGGATTAGTTTGCTGTTCTTTCTCCAGTTCTTCCAAGTGGACAGTTAATTCCTGCATTTTTGCCTTTTCTTCTTTTCTGATATAGGCATTTAGGGCAATAAATTTCCCTCTTAGCACTGCCTTTGCTGCGTCCCATAAGTTTTGATATGTTGTATTTTCATTTTCATTCGCCTCAAGGTATTTGCTAATTTCTCTAGCAATTTCTTCTTTGACCCACTCGTTGTTTAGGAGTGTGTTGTTGAGCCTCCACGTGTTTGTGAATTTTCTGGCACTCTGCCTATTATTGATTTCCAACTTCATTCCTTTATGATCCAAGAAAGTGTTGTGTATGATTTCAATCTTTTTAAATTTGTTAAGACTTGCTTTGTGACCCAGCATATGGTCTATCTTTGAGAATGATCCATGAGCACTTGAGAAAAAGGTGTATCCTGCTGTTGTGGAATATAATGTCCTATAAATGTCTGTTAAATCTAGCTCATTTATAGTAATATTCAGATTCTCTATTTCTTTATTGATCCTCTGTCTAGATGTTCTGTCCATTGATGAGAGTGGGGAATTGAAGTCTCCAACTATTATGGTATATGAGTCTATTTCCCTTTTCAGTGTTTGCAGTGTATTCCTCACGTATTTTGGGGCATTCTGGTTCTGTGCGTAAATATTTATGATTGTTATGTCTTCTTGTTTAATTGTTCCTTTTATTAGTATATAGTGTCCTTCTTTGTCTCTTTTAACTGTTTTACATTTGAAATCTAATTTGTTGGATATTAGTATAGCCACTCCTGCTCTTTTCTGGTTGTTATTTGCATGAAATATCTTTTCCCAACCTTTCACTTTCAACCTATGTTTATCTTTGGGTCTAAGATGTGTTTCCTGTAGACAACATATAGAAGGATCCTGTTTTTTAATCCATTCTGCCAATCTATGTCTTTTGATTGGGGAATTCAGTCCATTGACATTTAGTGTTATTACTGTTTGAATAATATTTTCCTCTACCATTTTGCCTTTTGTATTATATATATCATATCTGATTTTCCTTCTTTCTACACTCTTCTCCATACCTCTCTCTTCTGTCTTTTTGTATCTGACTCTAATGCTCCCTTTAGTATTTCTTGCAGAGCTGGTCTCTTGGTCACAAATTCTCTCAGTGACTTTTTGTCTGAGAATGTTTTAATTTCTCCCTCATTTTTGAAGGATAATTTTGCTGGATATAGGAGTCTTGGTTGGCAGTTTTTCTCTTTTAGTAATTTAAATATATCATCCCACTGTCTTCTAGCTTCCATGGTTTCTGCTGAGAAATCTACACATAGTCTTATTGAGTTTCCCTTGTATGTGATGGATTGTTTTTCTCTTGCTGCTTTCAAGATCCTCTCTTTCTCTTTGACCTCTGACATTCTAACTAGTAAGTGTCTTGGAGAACGCCTATTTGGGTCTAATCTCTTTGGGGTGCGCTGCACTTCTTGGATTTGTAATTTTAGGTCTTTCATAAGAGTTGGGAAATTTTCAGTGATAATTTCTTCCATTAGTTTTTCTCCTCCTTTTCCCTTCTCTTCTCCTTCTGGGACACCCACAACACGTATATTTGTGTGGTTCATATTGTCCTTGAGTTCCCTGATACCCTGTTCAAATTTTTCCATTCTTTTCCCTATAGTTTCTGTTTCTTTTTGGAATTCAGATGTTCCATTCTCCATATCACTAATTCTATCTTCTGTGTCTTTAAATCTATCATTGTAGGTATCCATTGTTTTTTCCATCTTTTCTACTTTATCCTTCACTTCCATAAGTTCTGTGGTTTGTTTTTTCAGTTTTTCTATTTCTTCTTTATGTTCAGCCCATGTGTTCTTCATGTCCTCCCTCAATTTATCGATTTCATTTTTGAAGAGGTTTCCCATTTCTGTTCGTATATTCAGCATTAGTTGTCTCAGCTCTTGTATCTCATTTGAACTATTGGTTTGTTCCTTTGACTGGGCCATATTCTCAATGTTCTGAGCGTGGACCGTTGTCTTCTGCTGCTGGCATCTGGGCATTTAGTCAGATTTCCCTGGGTGTCGGACCCAACAAGGTTGAAAGATTTTTCTGTGAAATCTCTGGGTTCTGTTTTTCTTATCCTGCCCAGTAGGTGGCGCTCGTGGCACACATTTGTCTCACGTGTTTGGAAGGGATCCCCCTGGTCACCGATCTCCGCGGCCTGGGGATTTCCGATCCAATTCTCTCCGTTGGTTCGGGGGGCCGTGCGTGGTGGGGGTGTCAGCCGCTGCGGCTTGAGGGGACCCTGTGACTGGTCGCCGGCCGCAGCGGGCCCGGGGAATTTGCCACCGGACCAGGAAGTCGCCCGCGGGGGAGGGGCATCAGTCACCGGCTGCCGCGGCCTGTGGAATTCCCCACCGGACCAGGAAGCCACCAGCGGGGGAGGGTCACCGCGGCTTGGGTAGCCCTCTGATCCGAGACTCATAGCCGGACCAGGATGCTGCCCGCAAAAGAGGGGCACCGGCCGCCTTGGCTTCGGAAAATTGCCTCTCCGAGACTCTCAGCCAGCCCGGGAAGGAGGGGGAGGAGCTCCGGCCACCACAGCTGCCGCTGCTCGGGAAATCGTGTGCCGCTCGGGGATCTCACCGCAGCCAAGTCTCGCAGTCAGACTAGCCAGTCCAGACTGGGGTACGCTGTGTGTCCATTCCCTGTCGTGGCCCCGGGAGCTGTTCTGCACTGTTTCAGTTCACCTAGTAGTTGCTTTGGAGGAGGAACTAAGATGCACGTACCTTACTAAGCCACCATCTTACTCTGTTTTTTTTTTTTTTAATATTTGTTGTTTGTAGCAAAACTGACTTTCAGAGCTACATAACTCCAACTCTGAGTCTTAGGTGTCACATAGGTGGCCAAAATTCCAAGAATATATCAGGTTATACATATTTGGCACAGCATCTCAGAATCTAGAAATAAAATCAATAGCTCTGGACCAAATGTGACTGCAATGAGAGCTTACAATCTAGGCCTCAATATTCTTATAAATATAAAAACACATTTTCATAATTGTACCATGAACTATAGTCCATAGTTTACCTTAGGGTTCACTGTGTTGTACAGTCCTATGGAAATTTTTTTTTAATTTTTAAATTTTATATTAGTAACATATATACAATATAAAACATCCCTTTTTAACCACATTCAAATACTGCGTTGTTAATTACATTCATAATGTGCTATCATTAACACCATTCATTACCAAAGTATTCCATTAGCCCAAATAGAAGCACTAACTCTCTGTTCCCTACATTTACCCCATCCTCTGGTAAACTATATTCTAGATTCTGACTCTATGAGTTTGCTTATTTTAATTACTTCATATCAGTAAGCTCCTACAATATTTATCCTTTTGTGCCTGACTTATTTCACTCAACATAATGTCTTCAAGTTTCCTCCATGTTGTCACATGTATTAGGACTTCATTGTTTTTTTTTTCTTTCTTTTTTTTTTACATGGGCAGGCACTGGGAATCAAACCTGGGTCTTCTGGCATGGCAGGCAAGCATTCTTGCTGCTGAGCCACGGTGGCCCACCCAGACTTCATTGTTTTGTAGGGCTGGATAGTATTTCATTGTGTATATATACAAAATTTTTTTATCCATTCATCAGTTGGTGGAGACTTGGATTGTTTCCATCTTTTGGCAATTGTGAATAATGTCATTGTAAACACTGGTACTGGTATGCAAATATCTGTTTGAGTCCCAGCTTTCAATTGTTTTGGGTATATATATAGAGGTGGGATTTCTGGGTCCTTTAGTTCTGTGTTAGTTTTCAAGCTGCCAGAATGTGACGTATCAGAACTGAAATGGTTTTTATAAAGGAAAGTTAGGAATTTATAAGTTTATGGTCTAAGTCTACAAAAATGTCCAAACTAAGGCACCCAGGGAAAGATACCTTAATTTAAGGAAGGCCAATGGGTCAAGAACACCTCTGTCTGCTGGGTAGTCATGTGGCTGGCATCTGCTGGTCCCTTGCTCCTGGGCTCCATTGCTTGCAGTCTGTTCTTGTGGTTGTTCCTCTCATTGTTTCAATGGAGCTAGCTTTCATCTCTTAACTTCCCTTGGCTCTCTCCAGATTCTGGCTTGCTTAACATTTCATGGAAAGGTACATGGCAACGTCTGATGGATTCCAAGCATCTTCAATCATCCATGTTTCTGTTCTCCAAGCGTCAGCATCTGTGTCAGCTCTGCTCTGAAGTTTCTGTAGGTTCTGTCATTTCTGTCACTTCTCCAAATATTTTCCCTTTTAAAGACTCTAGTAAACTAATCAAGATCCACCTGGAATGGGTGGAGTCACATCTCCATCTAATCAAAACAGTTATACCCACAATTGGGTGCATCACATTTCTGTGGAGATAATCTAATCAAAGTTTCCAACATACATTATTGAATCAGGATTAAAGAAAATTGCTGCCTCCACAAGGTTGAATCAGGATCAAAACATGATATTTCTGGGGTAAATAATGCTTTCAAACCAGCACAAGTACTTCTTCTATACTGAACTTTATGAGGGTCTGCCAAACTGTTTTCCACAGTGGCTGCACCATTTCACATTCTCAGCAACAATGAATGAGCCTTCCTATTTCTCCACATCCTTCAATACTTTCAATTTTTCATTTTTAATAGAAACCATTCTAGCTTCATTCCTTTGTGGTTGGGGAAGATATATTATATGGTTTCAATGCTTTTGAATTTGTTGAGACTTGTTTTTTGACATCAAATATGGTCTGTTTTGGGAATGATCCAGGTGTTCTAGAAAAGAATATGTATTCTGAGGCTGTTGGGTGAAGTGTTTTATATACATCTGTTAGGTCAAGATGATTTAGAGTACTGTTCAAGTTTTCTATTTCCTTTTTGACCTTCTGTTTGGATATTCTATCCATTATCAAAAGTGGGCTACTAAAGTCTCCTACTATTAATGTAGAACTGTCAATTTCTCCCTTCTATTCTGTCAATATTTGCTTCATATATTTTGGGGTCTGGTGTTAGGTGCACATTTATAATTGTTACATCTTCTTGTTGAATTGACCCCTTTATCAGTGCATAATGACTGTCTTTATCCCTCACAACAGTTTTTTATTTAAGTTTATTTTATCTAATATTAGTATAGCTACCCCTCCTTCCTTTTGATTACTGCTTGCATGGTGTATATATTTTTCTATCCTTTCACTTTCAACCTACTTATGTCTTTGAATTTAAGGTGAGTCTCTTATAAACAGCATGCAGTTTAGTCATGCTTTTTCCTTTTTTAATCCCTTCTACCAGTCTCTCCCTTTTGACTGGGAGGTGTAATCCATTTACATTTGAAGTAACTACAGACACTGCAGGACTTTCTTTTGTCATTTTGATATTTAGTCTGTAAGTCTCATACCTTTTTCTCCTCAATTCTTACATTAATGCCTACTTTCATATTTATTTGTATTGTATCATATTTATTCCCTTCTTGTTTCTTTCTGAATATGTTTTTCATATATCTTTTGTGGTTAAAATTTTCAATCCTAAATATATAAAAATCATATGTGATTTGATACCAAATTGACTTCAATAGCAGGTCTAGTGGTAATGAACAACCTCCACTTTTGTTTGTCTGGGAATATCTTTTTTTTTTGCTTTTAAAAAGGGAATTTATGAAGTTGCAAGTTTACTGTTCTAAGGCCATAAAAATGTCTGAATGAAGGCAAGACTATAAAAATGCCCACATTAAGGCTGTCTGGGAATATTTTAATCTCTCCTTCATTTTGGAAAGAAAGTCTTGCCGGATATGAAATTTGTGGGTGGTAATTGTTTTCTTTTCACAAGCCCTTACCTTCTTGCCTCCAAGGTTTCTGATGTGAAATCAGCACTCAATTTAAGTGGTACTTCTTTGTACATAAATTGTTACTTTTTCTTGCAACTTTCAGAACTCTTTCCTTATCCTTTACTTTCAACAGCTTGACCAGTATGTGACAGTGCATATTTCTTTTCAAGTTTATCCTGTTTGGTGTTCTCTGGGCTTCTTGGATGTACATATTTACATCTTTCACTGTGTTAAGGACATTTTCTGTCAGTTTTTCTTTGACTATTTCTTCTGTCCCTTTCTCTCTTTGTCCTTCTGGGACTCCCATAATATATGTATCAATATGCTTCAAGTTTGTCCTACACGCCTCTTAAGCTATCTGTATATATTTTGGTAATTTTTTTTTCTTTCTACATCTCATCTTGACTCATTTCAATTCTTGTCTTCAAGTTCAATGATTCTTCTCCCAGCTCCATTCTGCTGTTGAAACCCTCCTGAGAATCTTTCATTTCAGTTATTTGGTCTTCTTCTCCAATTGTTTTGTTTGGCTCCTTTTTAAGATTTCTCTTTTGAAATTCTTACTTTGTCCTTTCATTGTTTTCTTGACATCCTTTAGTTCCTTCTCTGTATTTTCCTTCATTTTCTTGAATATATTGAAGATCATTTTTAAAAATTCTTTGGTATTTTTATCCTGTTCCTTTGGATGGACCATCATTTCCTGTTTGTTTGTTTGTCTTGTAATCCTTTGTTGTATGTTATACACTGGGATTTATTCCATAAAATGTCTATTTCTTGAGTTTGTATCCAGCTAGTGATAAGACAGAGATTTTCTCTAGTATCAGGAGCTTACAAAACCAAGCAAATCTAAGTTAAAAAAAACAGCTTTCATAGTCTTTGCAAATTGCCTCAGTATTGACTGGTGCTTGTTTCCTCAGTTCAGTTCTCCTATGAAGAAGGTCAGCCTAAGGTGAATACCAAGTGCAGTGTCTCCCCTTGTGTTCTCTGGCCCTGTGTCTTTGTTCTGGGTTCGTGCTTGTGAGTGGCCTAAGGAGGTACCCTGTTTATAAGAATTTGAGTGCCCCCCTTCTCCCCAGAAAACAGAACTAATCCCTCTCTTGGATGTTCCACTGTAGGACTTAAAGATAGTAGGCCTCTGCCCCAGTCCATCCTCTTCAATTGTTTCTTACTCTGCTTTCGCTGTCTCAAGCTGCTTTTGCTTGGAAGACAAATTCTGGGTTCAGGGGCCTGCCTGAGAGGACTTTCCCTAGTCAGTCTTTTCCAGAGAACAAGGCCAGAGACCCACAAATGGGCACAGGCCAGCTCCAAACTGCCCTAGGGTGGGGCTGAGGAAGAGGCCAGGAAGGACCCCAGAAGCATTTTCCATAGCTCCCCCAGACTGTACTTTCTTAACTCAGCACCTGCCCAGGTAAAGGCACTCTTCAACTGTGCTCCACAAATCTGAGGATATTTACTGTCTTTAAGTCCCATTCACCCCCTTTGTCTGAAGTGGAGCTACCCTCACAGCCAGGCCCCCAGTGATTTGAAGTAGCTAATTAGAAGCAGCGAACAGTGATCAGAGCACACATCCCTGAATCTTGGAGAACAGGTCTTTATGTCCCTCTCTGGCAGCAACAATCTGCACCAGTACTTCTCTGCTGCCTGCCATGAGTTTGGTGGACGGGTGCTGAAAGCTGCTGCCCAGAGAGTGAAATTTGCTGGTATTTACTGTAGTTTATCAGTTTCTTCCTCACACTTGTCCCTCAATGCTGTACCTTATTCCACTGGACTCTGGAGATTTGAAATAGTTGATTCAGATGGTTCCTGCCTGTTTAATAGTTGTTTTGCTAGAAGAACTGATTGCTATAGCTTCCTCATCTTCCATCTTCCCACAGTCCTCCCTAAATGATATTTTTTGACTCAGGAGTTAACTTTCAGCAGGAAGTCTCTGATGTCTTAATTCTTGTTGAAATAGAATAGAAGTGAGAACGTTCTGATTTTGAATCAAATAATTTAGTCCATCACCTTACATTTTGGCAGAAAGCCCACTTCCAATTGAAAATGCACCATTAAGAAGAATGTATTAAGTATTAAGGTATCCATTAATAAGTAATAACATATTGGGTGAAGTTCAAGTAAATATGTTAGCATAGCACTTTATATCTCAAATAATAAAGCATAAATGATAGAATAGGATTTTTTTTTCTGGCATTTGTCATTGACTTAACTTTCATTCTACAAAGGCACTTACTTTGTAATATTTCTAGAAAATTCTTTACTCCTCAGCATCTTGATACTATATAATAAGAGTGCAAGATTGCGGTGACCTTAATTTATATTTCATTGATGAGCTGAGCCTAGAAATAGGCATCATTGTACGCACTGACTCCCCTGCTATATTAGCAAACAATATCATAGAGATACTGTATTTTTAAAGGAAAACTAAAGAGAAGATCATTCTTAACAGATAGAGAAGGATAAAGGAAACCAACATATCCTGAGGGACAACTTTTTAGGAAGAAAACATACTATATTACATTTAGGTATATATAGTGTATGTTAATAACCCTAATTCTGTAGCCCTAAACACTTCCCTGAATTCTAGAATTGTATTTCCAACCATCTTCTAGGATGAATTAGGGTTCACTACATAAACAGAACTAATAGGAGATATCTGTAAACATGAGATTTATAAAGGTGTCTCACACAACCATGGGATGCAAAAGCCCAAAATCTGTAGGGCAGGCCACAAGGCTGGCAACTCTGATGAAAGGACTTGATAAACTTCACAGAAAAGTCTGGCTGGCTGAAGAAGTGAAAATTCTTCTCCCTTAAGAGTCTTCAAGCGATTGGATCCCCTCATTTGTATGAGACACACCCTTATTTGATTGTAGATGTAATCAGCCACAGCTTCAATCAGCTGATTTATGGTTTAATACACCAGCCTTCTGGCTTATGAACCAGCCATGAAACATCCTTGTAGTAACCGTTAGGACAGTGCTTTCCTGACCAGACAACTGGGCACTATCACCTGGCCAAGTAGTCACCAGAACCTAACCATCACATAGGACATTTCCAATTAAAGTCTAGTAAATACCTCAATCAATCAGGACAAAATTGAGCTGTTGATTTTTACACTCCCAGTTCTTCAATATAGTTCTCCCCTTGTCTTTCTCATGTCAGTACAAAATCACCATTATTCATCTATACCCGCATAAAAATCAAAAGTTATTCTTGCTTCCTCTCTTTTCCTTTCCCATCACTTCCCTACCCCAATCATCAAGTTCTGTTGCTTCAACCTATCAAGTATATTGTGAATCCATCTGCATCTCCACCTTTTCAGTACCACCAGCCTTGTCACCGCCACTGTCATCTCTCAGTGGGACAATTTCAATGCCACGTAACAGGTCTTACTGCTTCCACTTTTGCCCTGTCTACCATGTATTCTTTATACAGTGGTTTTGTGAAAAACTGAAATCAAATGTTTCTCCTCTGCCCAAAACTCTCAAAAAAGTTTCTTACCACAGAATAAAATCCAAACTCCTTACCTTGTCTTATAACATTGCAAACGATTTGACTTCCTCTCCCATCCCATTCCTGTCCCATGCCCAGACAATTGTTTTCTCTTCCTCCAACTCACTGAACTTCTTTCTGCACAGGCCCTTTGCACTAGCCCTTCTCTTTGAATAGAATGCCTTTTCCTTTCACTGTGGGAAGACTGACTCCTTCTCGATAATCAAAATTTTGCTCTTTTAGAGAGACCCTTCCTGTCCACCCAATCTAAAATAGCCTCTATTCACTCTCTATCATTTCATGCTATTTTAACTCTTTCCATTGCCCTTATCAGTATTTGCTTTTTTCATGTTTATTATTTGTCTTCTCCAATAGTAGATACAGATCATATCTATTTTCACTACCATACTGCCATTGTCTATGGAATTTGACAGGCACTCAGTGTATATTTTTAAAAGAATAAATCCTCAGAATAAAATCCAGCTCTCAAAGTGTCTACTTATAATGCCCATCTGCATATCCCACAGGCATTTCATCATTTAACTCCATAATTGCCCTTTTTCCTATATCCCACTGTGCAAGACCAGCAGTCACCCTTCAATGTGATTTTTTATGTCCTTATGGATGACTTGGGGACCTGGAAATAATATTCAGAGGCTACATCTTCTACAAATTAATATTATATATTTAGTTCAACCTACAAATTTAATTTGTAAATTTAATTATCATATTTACGAGCATGGCAATTTTCATCACTTTTAAGTTTGTTTTAATAAGTTGTTTAAATTTCTTTGAACATTGTAAGCTATATTTACATATTTATTTTATTAGATTTCTTTTAAAAGTACTTCATTTGACTAATAGAGAAAATCTTCTTAAGTACTTAAGCAATTCTTATTACTCTGGTAAATTAAACTAAAATTCTCTGAAATGTTCCAGTATTTATAAGCCTCATAAAATTTCAATTTAAAATCACAAGTCTAAACAACTATCATTTACACTTTTTATATTGGAATTACAAAATTAATCTTAGAGAGAAAATTCTCTTAAAACTAAAATATCTAATGTGCACAGACTTTTTTACAAAATATGTTTCCAAAACATTCTTATAGATTTTCGTTGTTTCGTCATTTTGATCCCTAATTCAACTCTTCCTGGTGTGGAGGTTATAAATTATACCACCTCATCTAATTTTGGGGTTACCATCCCAAGAGATTCCTGGGGATATCTTAGTTCCTGAGGATGTATACCAATAAGCAGTTTTGGCAGGATGTGAAATCTAGTACTGCAAACATGTGTGGTGAATTTTTTATTTTTCTCTTCCACACCTGTCAGCCCATCCTTCTCATTCTCACTGCTATAACTGTTTATGACATTTTTTCTCACATGAACTTTTGCTCTTCTCCACAAGTTTCAACCCATCCAGCCTGCTACACATCTACCAAAGTGATGTTCCTAAAATGCAATTATTTCCATGTTACTCTTCCAAAAAAGACCTTCATATCTGTAAGTAACCTTCAGGATTAAGTTCAAATTTCATAACATGGCATTCTCATCCATTCATTCAGAAATCCATTCATTCATTTATCCATCCATCAAAGAGGTCTTACTCACTTCTGTGTGTTCCATCACTTCTCTCCTATTTCTATCTACTTATTCTCATGAATTCCCACTACATCACTCTCTCCACAATTCACTCTCCAAATGGCCTTCATGCAATTGAGCAATGTGCAGTTCCCTGAATATGCCGTGATTTCTTGTATTTCATTGGGTTTGCTCCAGAATTTCCCTGTGCCTGGAGATTCCTTTCTATCTTCAGCCATGGGATTGCCTTGTACTCATTTTTTTTTTATTAATTAAAAAAATTAACTAACACAACAATAGAAATCAATCCATTCTACATATGCAATCAGTAATTCTTAATATCATCACATAGGTGTATGGTCATCATTTCTCAGTACATATGCATCGATTTAGAGAAAGAAATAGCACTACAACAGAAAAAGAAATAAAGTGATAACACAGAGAGAAAACACAAATAAAAATAAAAAGTACAAAAATATATAAGAGAAAAATAAACAAAACAAACAAACAAAAAAACTATAGATCAGATGCAGCTTCATTCAGCGTTCCAAGATAATTACATTACAATTAGGCAGTATTGTGCTGACCATTTTTTTTTTTTTTTTTTTAGACGTCATACCATTCTACATATGCAATCAGTAATTCTTAACATCATCACATAGATGCATGATCATCGTTTCTTAGTACATTTGCATCGGTTTAGAAGAACTAGCATTATAACAGAAAAAGATATAGAATGTTAATATAGAGAAAAAATAAAAGTAATAATAATAAGAACAAAACAAACAAAACAAAACAAAACAAAAACCTATAGCTCGGATGCAGCTTCGTTCAGTATTTTAACATGATTACTTTACAATTAGTTATTATTGTACTGTCCATTTTTGAGTTTTTGTATCTAGTCCTATTGCACCGTCTGTATTCCATCAGCTCCGATTACCCATTATCTTACCCTGTTTCTAACTCCTGCTGAACTCTGTTACCAGTGACATATTCCAAGTTTATTCTCAAATGTCGATTCACAACATTGGGACCATACAGTATTTGTCTTTTAGCTTTTGGCTAGACTCACTCAGCATAATGTTTTCTAGGTCCATCCATGTTATTACATGCTTCATAAGTTTATCCTGTCTTAACGCTGCATAATATTCCATCGTACGTATATACCACAGTTTGTTTAGCCACTCGTCTGTTGATGGACATTTTGGCTGTTTCCATCTCTTTGCAATTGTAAATAACGCTGCTATAAACATTGGTGTGCAAATGTCTGTTTGAGTTTTTGCCCTTAATTCCTTTGAGTAGATTCCCAGCAATGGTATTGCTGGATCGTATGGCAATTCTATATTCAGCTTTTTGAGAAACCGCCAAACTGCTTTCCATAGTGGTTGCATCATTTGACATTCCCACCAACAGTGGATAAGTGTGCCTCTTTCTCCGCATCCTCTCCAGCACTTGTCATTTTCTGTTTTGTTGATAATGGCCATTCTGGTGGGTGTGAGATGATATCTCATTGTGGTTTTGATTTGCATTTCTCTAATGGCCAGGGACATTGAGCATCTCTTCATGTGTCTTTTGGCCATTTGTATTTCCTCCTCTGAGAGGTGTCTATACAAGTCTTTTTCCCATTTTGTAATTGGGTTGGCTATCTTTTTGTTGTTGAGTTGAACAATCTCATTATAAATTCTGGATACTAGACCTTTATCTGATATGTCGTTTCCAAATATTGATTCCCATTGTGTAGGCTGTCTTTCTACTTTCTTGATGAAGTTCTTTGATGCACAAAAGTGTTTAATTTTAAGGAGTTCCCATTTATTTATTTCCTTCTTCAGTGCTCTTGCTTTAGGTGTAAGGTCCATAAAACCGCCTCCAATTGTAAGATTCATAAGATATCTCCCTACATTTTCCTCTAACTGTTCTATGGTCTTAGACCTAATGTTTAGATCTTTGATCCATTTTGAGTTAACTTTTGTATAGGGTGTGAGATATGGGTCTTCTTTCATTCTTTTGCATATGGATATCCAGTTCTCTAGGCACCATTTATTGAAGAGACTGTTCTGTCCCAGGTGAGTTGGCTTGACTCCCTTATCAAAGATCAAATGACCATAGATGAGAGGGTCTATATCTGAGCACTCTATTCGATTCCATTGGTCGATATATCTATCTTTATGCCAATACCATGCTGTTTTGACCACTGTGGCTTCATAATATGCCTTAAAGTCTGGCAGCGCAAGACCTCCAGCTTCGTTTTTTTTCCTCAAGATGTTTTTAGCAATTCGGGGCACCCTGCCCTTCCAGATAAATTTGCTTATTGGTTTTTCTATTTCTGAAAAATAAGTTGTTGGGATTTTGATTGGTATTGCATTGAATCTGTAAATCAATTTAGGTAGGATTGACATCTTAACTATATTTAGTCTTCCAATCCATGAACACGGTATGCCCTTCCATCTGTTTAGGTCTTCTGTGATTTCTTTTAGCAGTTTTTTGTAGTTTTCTTTGTATAGGTCTTTTGTCTCTTTAGTTAAATTTATTCCTAGGTATTTTATTCTTTTAGTTGCAATTGTAAATGGGATTCGTTTCTTGATTTCCCCCTCCGCTTGTTCATTGCTAGTGTATAGAAATGCTACAGATTTTTGAATGTTGATCTTGTAACCTGCTACTTTGCTGTACTCATTTATTAGCTCTAGTAGTTTTGTTGTGGATTTTTCCGGGTTTTCGACGTATAGTATCATATCGTCTGCAAACAGTGATAGTTTTACTTCTTCCTTTCCAATTTTGATGCCTTGTATTTCTTTTTCTTGTCTAATTGCTCTGGCTAGAACCGCCAACACAATGTTGAATAATAGTGGTGATAGTGGACATCCTTGTCTTGTTCCTGATCTTAGGGGGAACGTTTTCAATTTTTCCCCATTAAGGATGATATTAACTGTGGGTTTTTCATATATTCCCTCTATCATTTTAAGGAAGTTCCCTTGTATTCCTATCCTTTGAAGTGTTTTCAACAGGAAAGGATGTTGAATCTTGTCAAATGCCTTCTCTGCATCAATTGAGATGATCATGTGATTTTTCTGCTTTAATTTGTTGATATGGTGTATTACATTAATTGATTTTCTTATGTTGAACCATCCTTGCATACCTGGGATGAATCCTACTTGGTCATGATGAATAATTCTTTTAATGTGTTGTTGGATACGATTTGCTAGAATTTTATTGAGGATTTTTGCATCAATATTCATTAGAGAGATCGGCCTGTAGTTTTCTTTTCTTGTAATATCTTTGCCTGGTTTTGGTATGAGGGTAATGTTGGCTTCATAGAATGAGTTAGGTAGTTTTCCCTCCACTTCGATTTTTTTGAAGAGTTTGAGGAGAGTTGGTACTAATTCTTTCTGGAATGTTTGATAGAATTCACATGTGAAGCCGTCTGGTCCTGGACTTTTCTTTTTAGGAAGCTTTTGAATGACTGCTTCGATTTCTTTACTTGTGATTGGTTTGTTGAGATCATCTATCTTTTCTTGAGTCAAAGTTGGTTGTTCATGTCTTTCCAGGAACCCGTCCATTTCCTCTAAATTGTTGTATTTATTAGCGTAAAGTTGTTCATAGTATCCTGTTATTACCTCCTTTATTTCTGTGAGGTCAGTAGTTATGTCTCCTCTTCCATTTCTGATCTTATTTATTTGCATCCTCTCTCTTCTTCTTTTTGTCAATCTTGCTAAGGGCCCATCAATCTTATTGATTTTCTCATAGAACCAACTTCTGGCCTTATTGATTTTCTCTATTGTTTTCATGTTTTCAATTTCATTTATTTGTGCTCTAATCTTTGTTATTTCTTTCCTTTTGCTTGCTTTGGGGTTAGCTTGCTGTTCTTTCTCCAGTTCTTCCAAATGGATAGTTAATTCCTGAATTTTTGCCTTTTCTTCTTTTCTGATATAGGCATTTAGAGCAATAAATTTCCCTCTTAGCACTGCCTTTGCTGCGTCCCATAAGTTTTGATATGTTGTGTTTTCATTTTCATTCGCCTCGAGGTATTTGCTAATTTCTCTAGCAATTTCTTCTTTGACCCACTCGTTGTTTAGGAGTGTGTTGTTGAGCCTCCACGTATTTGTGAATTTTCTGGCACTCTGCCTATTATTGATTTCCAACATCATTCCTTTATGGTCCGAGAAAGTGTTGTGTAAGATTTCAATCTTTTTAAATTTGTTAAGACTTGCTTTGTGACCCAGCATATGGTCTATTTTTGAGAATGATCCATGAGCACTTGAGAAAAAGGTGTATCCTGCTGTTGTGGGATGTAATGTCCTATAAATGTCTATTAAGTCTAGTTCATTTATAGTAATATTCAGATTCTCTATTTCTTTGTTGATCTTCTGTCTAGATGTTCTGTCCCTTGATGAGAGTGGTGAGTTGAAGTCTCCAACTATTATAGTATATGAGTCTATTTCCCTTTTCAGTGTTTGCAGTGTATTCCTCACGTATTTTGGGGCATTCTGGTTCGGTGCGTAAATATTTATGATTGTTATGTCTTCTTGTTTAATTGTTCCTTTTATTAGTATATAGTGTCCTTCTTTGTCTCTTTTAACTGCTTTACATTTGAAGTCTAATTTGTTGGATATTAGTATAGCCACTCCTGCTCTTTTCTGGTTGTTATTTGCATGAAATATCTTTTCCCAACCTTTCACTTTCAACCTATGTTTATCTTTGTGTCTAAGATGTGTTTCCTGTAGACAACATATAGAAGGATCCTGTTTTTTAATCCATTCTGCCAATCTATGTCTTTTGATTGGGGAATTCAGTCCACTGACATTTAGTGTTATTACTGTTTGGATAATATTTTCCTCTAACATTTTGCCTTTTGTATTATATATATCATATCTGATTTTCCTTCTTTCTACACTCTTTTCCATATCTCTCTCTTCTGTCTTTTTGTATCTGACTCTAATGCTCCCTTTAGTATTTCTTGCAGAGCTGGTCTCTTGGTCACGAATTCTTTCAGTGACTTTTTGTCTGAGAATGTTTTAATTTCTCCCTCATTTTTGAAGGATAATTTTGCTGGATATAGGAGTCTTGGTTGGCAGTTTTTCTCTTTTAGTATTTTAAATATATCATCCCACTGTCTTCTAGCTTCCATGGTTTCTGCTGAGAAATCTACACATAGTCTTATTGGGTTTCCCTTATATGTGATGGATTGTTTTTCTCTTGCTGCTTTCAAGATCCTCTCTTTCTCATTGACCTCTGACATTCTAACTAGTAAGTGTCTTGGAGAACGCCTATTTGGTTCTAATCTCTTTGGGGTGCGCTGCACTTCTTGGATCTGTAACTTTAGGTCTTTCATAAGAGTTGGGAAATTTTCAGTGAAAATTTCTTCCATTAGTTTTTCTCCTCCTTTTCCCTTCTCTTCTCCTTCTGGGACACCCACAACACATATATTTGTGCGGTTCATATTGTCCTTGAGTTCCCTGATACCCTGTTCAAATTTTTCCATTCTTTTCCCTATAGTTTCTGTTTCTTTTTGGAATTCAGATGTTCCATCCTCCAAATCACTAATTCTATCTTCTGTCTCTTTAAATCTATCATTGTAACTATCCATTATTTTTTCTATGTTTGCTACTTTATCCTTCACTTCCATAAGTTCTGCGATTTGTTTTTTCAGTTTTTCTATTTCTTCTTTATGTTCAGCCCATGTCCTCTTCATGTCCTCCCTCAATTTATCGATTTCATTTTTGAAGAGGTTTTCCATTTCTGTTCGTATATTCAGGATTAGTTGTCTCAGCTCTTGTGTCTCATTTGAGCTATTGGTTTGTTCCTTTGACTGGGCCATATTCTCAATCTTTTGAGCGTGGACAGTTACCTTCTGCTGCTGGCGTCTGGGCATTTATTCAGATTTCTCTGGGTGTTGGACCCAGCAAGGTTGTAAGATTTTTCTGTGAAATCTCTGGGATCTGTTTTTCTTATCTTGCCCAGTACGTGGCGCACGTGGCACACGTTTGTCTCAAGTGTTTGGAATGGGCCTCCCCCAGTCACCGATCTCCGTGGCCTGGGGCTTTCGGATCCAAATCTCTCCGTTGGTTCAGGGGCCGCGCGTGGTGGGGGCGTCAGCTGCCGTGGCTTGAGGGGACCCTGTGGCTGGTTGCAGGCCGCAGCGGGCCTGGGGGATTCCCCACCGGACCAGGAAGCCTCCCGTGGGGGGGGGGCTTCCGCGGCTTGGATAGCCCTCCTATCTGAGACTCGTATCCGCGGACTCGAAGCAGAGACTCGAAGCCGCCCGCTAAAGAGGGGTGCCACCTGCCTCGGCTTGGGAAACTTGCTTCTCCAATACTCTCAGCCGGCCCGGAAAGGGGGGAGGGAGTAGCTCGGACCACCGCAGCTGCCGCTGATCGGGAGATTGCACGCCGCTCGGGGGTCTCACTGCAGCCAAGTCTCGCAGTCAGTCTAGCCAGCCCAGACTTTGGATAGCCCTCTGATCCGGGACTCGTAGCCACGGACTTAACGCCGAGACTCGAAGCCGCCCTCAAAAGAAGGGCGCCGCCTGCCTCGGCTTGGGGAACTTACTTCTCCGATACTCTCAGCCGGCCCGGGAAGGAGGGAGGGATTAGCTCGGACCGCCGCAGCTGCGGCCGCTCGGGGGTCTCGCCGTAGCCAAGTCTCGCAATCAGACTTGCCAGCCCAGACTTTGGATAGCCCTCTGATCCGAGACTTGTAGTCGCGGACTCGAAGCTGCCCGCAAAAGTGTGGCGCCGGCCGCCTTGGCTGGGAAGCTTGTCTCTCCGAGTCTCTCAGCCAGCCCCGGAAGGAGGGAGGGATTAGCTCGGACCGCCACAGCTGCGGCTGCTCGGGAAATCGCCCGCCGCTCGGGGATCTCACTCACCGCAGCTGAGTTTCGCAGTCAGACTAGCCAGCCCAGACTTGGTTACACTGTGTGTCCATTCCCTGCTGTAACCCCGGGAGTTGTTTTGTACTGTTTCTGTTCACCTATTAGTTGATTTGGAGTCAGAGGAACTAAGACGCATGTACCTTACTAAGACGCCATCTTGGATCTCCCCCTTGTACTCATTTTTAAAGTTTAACTGAAATACCACTTTCTGTAAGATTACTTACAGCAACTACTTCCTCATTTGGGGTGAGTTACAACTTTTCTATGATTTCATAGACCTTCATACATATATATGTCTTAGCATTGGTTATAGAGTTGCAATTCATGGTTTTCTTTTTTATTTCTTTGAATTCACTGAGTTTTCATTTCTATATCTTGAACACATAGAACATATTAGGCAGTATAAAATATTTTTTGAATAGATGATTGAGTAGATGAATGAATGAGTGAATAAAAGATATCTTTCCTCTAGAATAAATGTATTTAGTCATCAATCCGCTCTTAGAGATTGTCTTTGACTGGCAGCTTAGCAGTTCAAGAAGTTTCTCTTCAGCTAAGTGGTCCACTTGAGTTTCAATCTCTCATGTGATTAAGCAATATGTATTCTGCAAAATCCTTAGGGAGAACCCTTGTCCTTTGAGACTATCTAATATAGGTTAGCATGGGTAGGAGACTACTTCCTTCTTTATTATTCATAACTATTCAAAAGGCCTCTTTAAAAAAATCTTTTTATTGTAAAATAAAACATAGCTTCAGAAAACCACAGAAATAAAATATATGTCTTATGAACTATTGTAGACCGAACAACCGGGTCAAGAACTGGAGCCCTTCCATGTGCATTATTTCAGTCACAGCCCACTTCTACCCCTCAAAAGTAAGCATTATCATGATTTTATAAAAATCATTTCCATGTATTTTTAAAATTATTTTTACTTCCCAATATACATACCTAAACTTTATTTTAGCTTTGCACTTAAAAAAAGAAAACTTTGCTATATCTCTTAAGTGCCATTTAATCTATAGGCTTCTCTTACATTCCTTTTATTTATTAAAAAAAAAATTAACTCAGGCCTTGTGAGTTAATTTCATATGGTCTGGATATTGTTGATTTCATAACCTTGTTAAGGTTCAACATATTCTTGTCCTCTATATTCCTGAAAATTGGCAGCTTAATTGAAAGGTTTAACCAGACTTATGTTTGATCCCTTGGCAACGTGGTTTTGTGTTCTCTTACCATAAAACACAAAATATCCAGTTGTTTCTCTTTTGGCTGTATTAGCAGTCATTGATGTCTTTGGTTTAGATTAATTATTTTTGGAAGCTGCATCATGGTGATATTGAAGCTCTTTTCTTTTTATTAACTGAAATAATTTCATAAAGAGACACTTCCCTCTTCTACTTTTTGATTACTTAGTTGTGCCATTTTAGATCCATTATGTACCCCAGAAAAGCCCTGTTTTAATCCTGATCCAACTTTGTGGGGGCAGCCATTTGTTTTAATCCTGATTCAATACTGCCGTGCAGAAACTTTTGATCAGATTATCTTCATGGAGATGTGGCATGCCCAATTGTGGATATGGCCTTTTGATTAGATGGAGGTGTTACTACACCCATTTCAGGTGAGTCCTGATAGTTTACTGGAGTCCTTTAAAAGAGGAAACATTTGGAAGAGAGCTAAAAGCCAACAGAGATAGCAGGTGTAGATGCTCGGAGAACAGTTGTTTCAGAGAACGGAGACACAGATGTCTCACAGATGCTTGGAGTCCAGCAGACATTGCCATGTGCCTTCCTACATTAAGCAAGCCAGAACGTGGAGAGATCCAAGGGCAACCAAGATACGAAAGCCAGGCCTGGAGAAGCAAAGTCAGGAACAGAGGCTGAAAGCAGTGAAGCCCAGGAGCAAGGGACCAGCAGGTGCCAGCCATGTGCCTTTCCAACTGACAGAGATGTTCCAACTAGCATCAATCTTTCTTGAGTGAAGGTAACCTCTTGTTGGTGCCTTAGTTCAGACATTGTCATGGCTTTGAATTGTAAACTTGTAACTTATTAAACTCCCATTTTAAAAGCCATTCCTTTTCTGGTATATTGCCTTCTGACAGCTTAACAAACTAATATGCTACTGGTACAGTTAATATAAGAAGTGCGTGATAAAACTTGATTGATTCTCTTTATCCTTTGAAGCTGTTGAATTAGTTTCTTTCATTTTTTTAAATACCATTGTGGAATTTTGCATTTAAACATGTTATAGGTTTTAATCTATTGCATTTCTTCTTCTGGTTGAAGCTCAAATTGACCCACCTTTGGCCAACGGGAACCTCTTTGATGTGGTTCTTGAGTCCTTTGGTCATGACCCTCACTGTCTTTGATGACTTCTTTGCTATCTGGAATGATAAAATGTGCTGGGCTCATCTTGTATGTGTCCTGCTTTGTACCTAGGATCACCCAGTTTTCTAAAAAACCTTTTGTGTGAGAAAAGATATTTCAAGACCCAATATTTGGGTACAGAGATGCTTCTTGCTATGGAATGATCACTGTTTCTAGGCAAAACAAAACAAAACAAAACAAAACTAACAAACAAAAAACCCTTTTTATATTTCAATGAGTCTAGTCTTATGAGTTCTCATTCTGTGAGTTCAAGCAGATAGGTTTAGAAGAATTGGGATAGACTGTTTTCCCCTTCCTTAAGCTTCTCAGTTAATCGAGAGTTGCTGGGAAATCTATACTGCAATTTGTCTACTTTTAAAATATGAAGACATTTAGCAACACTATGCCCCAGACATCTATCTTCATGAACATTACCAAGCTGAACAGTTAAGAGAGAGGTCATCAAAATTTGGGTGAATTTAATTAATAACATGGCCCAGGGTTATCACACAGGCTGTCTTAAAACTCAGAGTTGTGGTCTTGAAAATTTTTTTTCTGCAAGCCTCAGGCAATGTTTCTTGAACAAAAACCTTAATAGAAATTCAAATAAAAAATATATAGTGCAAAAGAAAGCAAGTCTTTTGTTTATCACTGTGTGTATACATGAAAAAAATGACAGAATTAGCAGTTCTTTCCACATTGATTTCACAATTTATAAGGCTCTTACTAATTATAAATTGTTAAGAAATAATTCCCTTCACTTTTCATTTATTATATAATTGTTATGCCCTTGAGGAAAATATAATTAAAATATCCAGATGAGAATCCTTCCTTAGCAATAGTCTGTAAAGGGCTTGAGACATTGATTTACAATTAGATGTTTGTTGAATGAATGCTAATAGCTATGATATATTAAGTCCCATTAAGTACTTGGCAGTTTATGCATTTTTTGTCTTTTATTTGCACAGTAACCCTGAAATGTATACTATGTTTTTTCCACTTTATAGACCAGAAAATTGAGGATAGGTGTATTAGTCAGAGTTCTTTAGAGAAACAGAACCAACAAGAGATATCTGCAAATATGAGATTTATGAAAAGTATCTTACATGACTGTGGGGATGTAAGAATCCAAAATCTGTAGGGCAGGCCATGAGCTGGCAGCTCCAATGAAGGTCCTTAAGGAACTCCCTGGGAGAGACTGGCTGGCTGAAGCAGAAAGAAAGACTCCCTCTTCTGAATTCTCCTTAAAAGTCTTTGGGTGATTAGATTAAACATCATTCATTACAGAAGACATGGATGCAACCAATGTGCCTTAGGATTTAAGTCCATGAAATGTCCTCAAAGCCTCAGATAGGCCTGTGCTTGCTTGGCCAGACAACTGGGCACCATCAATGCCCAAGCTGACACATGAACCTGATCATTTCTATTTGGGAAAATACCCAGCTAGTAATCCAACCCAGGATTCTCTGATTTCAGACTACCTGTTTTTATCAGTTTTACCATAGCACTGGGCTGACTTTGACTGTACAATCAGAGAAGAAGTCACTTCTTTTTTCAGGAGTAGAAAATGAATGGTCTTTGGGATAATTTGTTGTTAATTCTTCTTTTACTTCCTCATTTCTATTGGCAGGAATGAAAAATAGTTTTGACATTTAAAGGTATTATGAGAGGTCTGCTCCTAATATTTTAAGTAGTTAATAACAAAATTAGGCAGTTAACAAATATCATCAAGTAGATACTTACATATCTACTGAGTGGGCAATGTGGGAGATACAAAATGAAAAAGGTGTGATGTTTGCTCTTACAGGACATCATAACCTAATGAGGTGATAGATATGTGCATAAATAATATTGTCAGAAAGTTCAAGCAAACATTATTGGCTGAGGTTCTGGGAGGGCTGCTGGGCCTGGATTAAGTTTGTGTATGTTGGCATTTGTGGGAGTAGAGGGAGTGGCCTGGAGAGATCTTAACGGAATAGACTTAAGTGAATTGAGGCTGGGATAGGGGTACAAATGAAAGAGAAAGTTTTCTCCCATTGGAACAATTCAGAGAGTACAGATAGGTGCCCTGGTTTTAGAATTGTGCCAGGGAGAACATTTTTAGAGTTGGAGGTGTAGGAGGCTACGTTGTTTACCTTCTTGGTTTTACTCTTCAAATCATAGACACTTTCCTCCATTCTCATTCTCAGCAGAGAACATGCCACTACTTTACAGTGAAAAAGAAGTTTAATATTGTAATATGAAGCACACAAACTTACCTATATGTAACCATCTGCTCCTCCTTTCTTCCATGGAATAGAGCATGTTGTCTTCTATATAAGATTAATTCCTTCACCTGTTTTAAATCCAAGTTCGTCCTCTTCTGTCCCCACCCCCGGGAGTCTTAAACAAATCCCTTTTCTTACTATTCCTTTCAAACTCTCTCTCCCACCATGGTTCTTTCCATTGGTCTTAAAAAGCCTAATTATTTCCCATTTATACATGCCAAATAAAAACTACAGCACCATTATATTCTTGATCCCCATCAATCTCCACTTTATTTTTAGCCCACTCTTCATAATCCAATCACTTGGAATCATTGTCTATGGTTGTCTCAATGTCCTCATATTCAGCTCCCTCAAATCTGGCTTCCTCATTCATCTCTCCACTGAAGTAACTCTCTAAGATCACCAATGACTTCTTTGCTGCTCTACCCTACTGACGATTTTCAGTTCGCACCTATATTAGCCCGAGTTATTAATGCAAGCTTCACAGCAGATAAACCCCAAAATATCAGTAGCTTTGCACAGTACAATAAAGATTTCTTTCTCAATCAGGTTCAGTCTGATGCTGGTCAGATGACTCCTTCCGTCTTGTTGCTGTACCATAAGAAATACATAACTATTCTGAATGTCTACTGCTGTATAACATCTATCCAGAACATTAGTGGCATAAAAAAATTACAATATTTATTTGGTTCATGAGTCCCTAATTTGAAAAGGCCTTGATAGATTCTGTTTTTAATTTGTTCCACTCAGTGTCTGCTGGAGGAGTGCAAAGACTGAGATGTGCAGTCGTCTGAAGGCTCACTCACTTGTTGGAGTAGTTGCCAGAGCACCTACACATAGCCTTTCTGTGTTTTTCTTTCTGTTTGTTGGTTTCCTCATAGCATGATGTCTTAGTTCCATGAGCAGGCATTCCAAGAAAGTGCAAAGTGGAAGTTGAACCTTATTTTCTAACCTTCTCTCATAAGTCAAACAACATCACTTACACTACATTCTATTCTTTAGAAGCGTGTGACTAAGGCTGGTCCCACACCTATTTACTTGGCTCCTTAGCAGTATTTTGCAGTCAACTGTTCTTTCACATGAGGTATCCTCTTCCCTTCTTTCTTATGAGCCCACACTACTGGACTTGATTCCTATGCTTTTGTTCTAAAGCAAAACCCCAAATTCATCATATAGTCTGGCCTCTCCAATGCTTCTCCACTCTCATCTTGTACTTCGTTCTTGCTTGCTTTTTCTATTCCACCCAGAAAAGCTGTTTTAGTCTTATTCCTTCACATCCTGGGGCCTTTTGCCCAGGCTGTATCTACTGTCTGGAACACTCTTCTCTCTCCTCTTTCCTTAGCTCTAGTATTCCTTCTTTAAGTAGTTTTTCTTGACCTTCAAAATAGTACCATCTACCTATTCTAACCTTTAATGGCAGCATATAAACTTTTATTTAAAAGCACTTATCACAGTTTGCAATTATCGTGATTATTTATTTTTATTACTGTCTAGCTTCCCTTCTATAATTAAGGTCAAAGAAAGGGATATGTCTGATTTGTTAATCAATATTTCCCTAGTGTTCATCTAGCACAGTGCCTGGCACATAATAAATATTTGTTGAATAAATGAATGTCCCACTCAGGCTAGAATTCTTTTTTTTAAACTTTTTTTATTAATTAAAAAAAATTAACAAACGAAACATTTAGGTATCATTCCATTCTCCATATACAATCAGTAATTCTTAATATCATCACATAGGTGCATATTCATCATTTCTTAGTACACTTGCATCGATTTAGAAAAAGAAATAAAAAGACAACAGAAAAATAAATAAAATGATAATAGAGAAAAAAAAGACTATACATACCATACCCCTTACCCCTCGCTTACATTTACCACTATTTCAAACTGAATTTATTTTAACATTTGTTCCTCCTATTATTTATTTTTATTCCATATTTCTACTCTTCTATTGATATAGTAGCTAAAGGGAGCATCAGACATAAGGTTTTCACATTCACAGAGTCTCATTGTGAAAGCTATATCATTGTTCAATCATCATCAAGAAACATGGCTACTGGAACACAGCACCACAGTTTCAGGCAATTCCCTCCAGCCTCTCCACTACATCTTGAACAACAAGGTGATATCTACTTAATGCGTAAGAATAACTTCCAGGATAACCTCTCGACTGTTTGGAATCTCTCAGCCATTGACACTTTGTCTCATTTTACTCTTCCCCTTTTTGGTCGAGAAGGTTCTCTCAATCCCTTGATGTTAATCCTCAGCTCATTCTAGGGTTTTTCTCAGTCCCTTGATGCTGAGTCTCAGCTCATTCCAGGATCTCTGTCCCACATTGCCAGGAAGGTCCACACCCCTGGGAGTCATGTCCCACGCAGAGAGGGGGAGGGTGGTGAGACTGCTCATCATGTTGGCTGGAGAGAGAGGCCACATCTGAGCAACAAAAGAGACTCTCTTGGGGGTGATTCTTAGGCCTAAACAGGCTAGAATTCTTGTGGTAGCAAGCAATACAGTCCACCTTTTATCAATAGATCTCAAGTGTGGGCAATACTATTCACCTAAGGGATGTTTGGAGATGTGTGTGTGTAGGTGGGAGGGGCACAAACCTGATACTTACTATTTACCATGCAGTGGTCAGGTATGTTTACCATCCTGTAATGAACAGAACAGTCTCATACAACAAACAATACCCTGCAGCACATAGTGGTAGTGTCTTTCCATGGCTTTGAAAAATAATATACCCATGCCTTAACTGCCCTTTCTAGCCACATTTATTAGAAAAAGTAAGTATGAAAGCCCAAGAGAGAAGAAGTGAAGTGCTGTAGCACTGAGTCTCTCCACCCCAACTTCTCCATTTTGTAGAGGTACAATGGAGAAGAGTGGAGTACCTTCGGTTTCTACTTAAAAGTATACAAAATGGAATGGAGTTATGCATCTCAGCATTGCAGACAGTGGAAACCTGTCTTCCTCCATTAAGCCAGCTCATGGGATCTCTGAAATCAGGTACAGTTTATAGTTGCCATTATGTACTGTGAAGGGGACCAATTCACTGGCTTTTAGGGCCACTGTCTCCGGGGTACAGCAGCGAGTGAGTAACAGGCAAGCGTCCAGATGCATTCAAATTGATTGTTATAATGGGAGGCGGGAAAGCAGATGAAATGAAAGGCCAAAATGATCAAAATGCTAGTAGCCTTTTCATCTGTAATAGAATGAAGTAAGGTACTTGTTCTAGTTGGCTAGCTGCTAGAATGTGATGCACCAGAAACAGAATGTGTTTTTAAAAGGGGGAATTTATTAAGTTGCAAGTTACAGTTCTAAGGCTGTGAAAATGTCCCAATTGAAGCAAGTCTATAAAAATGTCCAAATTAAGGCACCAAAAGAAGTTATCTTCACTCTAGAGAGGTAGATAAAGTTCAGGGTTTCTCTCTCAATTGGAAAGGCAAATGGTGAACATGGTGACTTCTGCTAGCTTTCTCTCCAGGCTTCTTGCTCCATGAAACACCCCCAGGGGCATTTCCTACTTCATCTCCAAATATCTCTGTCTACATGGGCTCCCCTGGTTCTCCTGGTTCTCAAGATTTCTTCAAAATATTTAATCTTTTAAAGGATTCCAGTAAAGTAATCAAGCCCCACATGGAATAGGTGGAGTCACATCTCCCTCTAAATGAAAGGTTAATACCCAAAATTGGGTATGCCACATCTCTGTGGAGATAATCTAATCAAGCTTCCAATCTACAGTGCTTAATAGGGGTTAAAAGAAAGGCTGCTGCCACAAGATGGATCAGGATTAAAAAGTGGCTTTTCTAGGGTGTATATCCTTTCAAACTGGCACAGTACGGATTGAGCTTTTTTCCCCATCCCTAAGAGGTTACTCTGAAGACAGGATTACATTGAAGAGACAAGCATTTATTATCTCTCACAGTTCCATGGGTGAGAAATTCTAAAGTGTATTAGCTGAGTTCTTACCTCAGTGTCTCTGGTGAGGTTGCACTCAGATGTCAGGATTGCCCTCATTTGGAGGTGTGACTGGGGCTGAAGTGTCCACTTCCAACGTGGCTCACTCACATGGTGGCAAGTAGGTGCTGGTTACTGAGGGGTGCCGCAGTTCCTGTCAACATGGACCTTCTCACAAGAAATCCTGAGTGTCCCCTGGGTTTTCCTCAGAGCTGGTAATCCAGGAAATCAAGGTAAGAGCAACAATTTGTGTATTCTATTGGTCACCCAGGGTATTCCGATTCAATGTGGGAGAGGCTTATACACAAAGACAAGAAAACCAAAGGTCAGGCCCACTGTGGTGTTTCTTGGAGGGTGTCCACCACAGTGCCAATGCTTCAGGGCTGAGTTCAAAGGGTTCTGACTGCTGGTGTAAAATTCCAGGTACCTGAGGTTCTGAATAGACAGAGTCCACACTGGTCTGATGGCCTTGATAGAAGAGGGGAAATGGGGGTGAGAGGAAGATACTTTATTGGGTGAGGGGAAGAAAACTGGGGATGTTCCTCTCAACTGGTTCCATTAGTGGAGGTTGGAGGTAATCATCTGTATGTTCTGTGTGGGGAGAAGAGTAAACATGTTTTTCTTATTGGCTAGATGGTTACTGAGCCTCCAAACTTGTGATCCTGCTTTGCTACCACCAGAGATTGAGAAAAAATAATGGGAAGAGATGGTGTGGTGGATTGATTATGTATCTCAGTTTAGACAGGTTCTTGGTCTTCATCAGCATTCCTGCTGCAGTGAACCCATTGTAAATAAGATAGCTTGAAGATGTTACTTTAATTATTCATGTGTGGTCCCACTGAAAAAAGTTGGGCCGAATCCAGATTACTAGACTCCTTTATAAGCAGAAGAAATTCAGATATAGAGACAAAGCCACAGGGAAGAGCTAGATTAGGCAGTCAGCAGAAACCTGGAAGGGAAAGGAGAGGACATCACCATGTTATAGGAAAGCCAATGAACTCAAGAATTGTCATCCTGTCAGAACAATACCAGCCATGAGAAAAAGCAAGCACTCAGAGCTCTAAAATCATGAGCCAGTAAATTTCTGTTGTACAATCCAACCCATTGTGTGGTATTGGTATTAGTAGCCTAGGGACTCTAAGACAGATGGCATGGTAGCACATCTAGGCTGAGAGTGGTAAAAAAGTGTCCTCTTCAGTTTCTTGTTCCAAGAGGAAAAGACTTGGAGATTAATTTAAATTCATGAAAGCTCTGAATTGGAGAGTCACCGAGGACAGATGAGTCAAAGAG
The DNA here is from genome assembly GCF_023851605.1 of Tamandua tetradactyla. NCBI lineage: Eukaryota > Metazoa > Chordata > Mammalia > Pilosa > Myrmecophagidae > Tamandua > Tamandua tetradactyla. Next base: position 26,583,379 of record NC_135348.1, on the reverse strand, counting down.
GTGCAGTAGCCAAAAGTTGCAGCAAGGTCTTGCAAGAGACTTTCAGTACCCAGGAAAACTATTTGGGATTGGGTCCCTTGTCAACATAGTCCATAAATGGATTGAAATTTTAAAATAGAGAGGATTACAGCTTTATAACCAAAACGAGTTCCTTGTCAACAGACTGAAATTTTAAAATGGGGAGGATTACAGCTTTATAACCAAAATGAGATGATTTTAATTATTAAGAATAGGGGGTGCAAGGGTAGTTCAGTGATAGAATTCTTGCCTACAATTCAGGAAACCCAGGTTCAATTCCTGGTCCATGTACTTCCCCAAAACAAGCAAAACAAACAAAACAAAACAAAATCAACAAATGGTGCTGTAATAACAGAATACTCACATGGAAAAATAATAAAATGTGACCCTGCCATACACTATACAGAAAAAGAAAATGACCTAAAAATTGTGGAATCATTCAGATATGCTCAAAAGGTAACCTGGTAAGAGTAACGTTCCACAGGGCAGACTCGGTAGAAGTTACTGATACATTAAAATCATTTCATATATATGTGTCAGTAAATTGAAAACTGCTTCAACCAAGAACCATCTGTTGAGGATTGAATTGTGCTCCCCTAAAATCTATGTTGAAGTCCTAACCCCAGGCACCTGTGAATGAGATCTTATTTGAACACAGGGTCCTTGCAGATGAAATCAGGTGAAGATGAGGTCTTTATCAGAGATAGAGATTTGGAGTTGGGGAAAAAGCCAGCCATTTGAAAGGTGGAGATTGGAGTTTTGTTGCCACAAGTCAAGAAATGCTTGGGACCACCAAAAGCTGGAAGAAGTAAGGAAAGATTCTTCCCCAGAGATTTTGGAGGGTACATTACTCTGCTTACACCTTGATTTTGAACCTCTAGTCTCAGAACTGTGAGAGAATAAATTTCTATCAGCCATCCAATTTATGGAACCGTGTGTGTGTGTGTGTATGGCAGCCCCAGGAAGTTAATACTCTGTCTTTTTCAACACTGAATAATATGGCTATGAAGGTACTGATAGTCATCAAATTAATGATATACCCCATGTCAGAAGCTAAATTTTCCATGTTAATAAACATCCTTATGTCTCAGTTGTGCCAGATTCCTCTTGACCAGAGATGTCAACACTATAAATCACAAAGTGATATTTGCAGCTTTCCAGATCCTGGGAACGATTGCAAAGCATGGAATACTATAGTAAGCTTCTAATAAATGCCATCATCCTGTTTAAATTGGGAAGGAAGTGGAAGAAAATTAACATTCAAATATTGATCTAATAGTAGAAAATAAATTGTGTGTTCCTCTATGGCAAAAGATGTAGAAGGGACAGAAGCCAGGTTTGAGAATAGGGGGCAGTTCAGTTCAATTCTAATCCCCCTTTAGATTCATTTGTTTTGAAATATGATGGAATTGAGGGAGCTTTCTGAGAATTTAATGATCAACTCTTTTTCCAAACATTCTTTTAAAATGGCAAAAATATTTTTGTATATTCTTTCCTGTGAAGTAGAGCTTTGAAATTATGTAATTTTTGCCTTTTAACAATGAATTGCAAATGAGAGAGTAATCAGGACTTTCATGTTTTATGCAGCTTTTTAAAAAAATGTGACTAATTTTCTGATGGAATATTCACAATTTATTTAGATTTTGATAAGCCTCCTACATGTCAGCTGTTCTATATTTATTCAAACTTTAAAAATACATAATAATAACAGACAAAGCAGTCTTAAACCATCTTCATTGATGTCTTAACTCGTGTGAAGTCCCAGTGCAAAGTCCTGATGACATGAGATGTATGTGGCAGAGAGGAAGTGGCATGGGTTTTGTAGTCAGAGAAACCTCACCTCAGGTTTCAATCCCTGATTCAGTCAACCTCTAGCAGTGTGACGTTAGGAAAGCTATGATATCTCTTTAAAAATACAGTTCCCTATCTACAAAACTAGTGCTTCTAGTTATAGGTTCAAAAGAATTGAAAGCAGGAACTCGAACAGCAATGTTCAATGTTCACAGCAGCACTATTCATAATAACTAAAGGTGGAAGCAACCCAAATGATCAATAGACGAATGGGTAAACGGAATGTGCTATATACATACAATGGCATATTATTCAGCAGTAAATAGAGATGAAGTTCTGATACGTGCTACAACATGGAAGAACCTTGAAGACTATTGTGCTGGTTTGAAAGGAATTGTGCCCCCTTAGAAAAGCCATGTTTTGATAGAAGTCCCATTTCATAGGGTAGAATAATCCCTATTCAATACTGTAGATTTAAAATTGTAATGAGATCATCTCCCTGGTTGATGTGATTTAGTTAAGAATGGTTGTTAAACTGGATTAGGGGATGACATGTCTCCACCCATTTGAGTGGGTCTTGATTAGTTTCTGAAGTCCTATAAAAGAGGAATCATTTTGGAGATGAGAGATTCAGAGAGAGCAACACTACAAAGCAGAGAGTCCACCAGTCAGCGACCTTTGGAGATGAAGAAGGAAGACGCCTCCTGGGGAGCTTCATGAAATAGGAACCCAGGAGAGAAAGCTAGCAGATGACGCCGTATTCGCCATGTGCCTTCTCACTTGAGAGAGAAACCCTGAACTTCATCGGCCTTCTTGAACCAAGGTATCTTTCCCTGGATGCCTTTGATTGGACATTTCTATAGACTTGTTTTAATTGGGACATTTTCTCGGCCTTAGAACTATAAACTAGCAACTCATTAAATTCCCCTTGTTGGAAGCCATTCCGTTTCTGGTATACTGCATTCCAGCAGCTAGCAAACTAGAACAACTATGTTGAATGAAATAAGCCAAAAACAAAAGGACAGATATTGTATGATTCCACTAATTTTAAATAATTAGAATATGCAAATTCATAAAGACAGAAAGCAAAATATAGGTTACCAGGGTGGTAACCTGGTGAGGAATGGACAGTTCATATATAGTGGGTGTAGGGTCTCTGGGATGATGGAAAAATTTCAACAATAGATGGTGGTGATAGCACAACATTCTGATGTGTGCAATGCCACTGAAGTGTATGTGTGAGAGTGGTTAAGATGGGAAATTTTATGTTGCATACATGTTACTACGATTTAAAAAAGAGACTAAAGAGACAAAAGAATTAAACGCATCAGTGATTCTGGACTGGATCTAATAATGAAAGTGAAAATGCCTAAAAATACATTATTGGGACAATTGAAAAAATGGAATAGAGACTGTATATTTTATATCAATGATACAATTTTTGGAATTTAGTAATTGTACTTAATGTGATTACGTAAATGAATATTCTTATTGTTAAGAAATGTGCATTGATGCATTAAGCGATAAAGGAGCATAATGCATGAAACCTACTCTCAAATGTTTGTAAAATAGAAAGATAGAGAGATAGATGATAGATAGATAGAATAATATAACAAATGTGGCAAAATATTGAAATGTGGGAAGCCTGGGTCTCTGGTTGACTCTCCTTTCTCTTCCGGGTTCTGTTGACTTTTCGTTTCTGGTTTCTTCCTGTGGCTTTCTCACTGTGTCTGAATTTCTTCTGCTTATAAAGGATTACAGTAATTTGGATTAAGGTCCAACTTCATTCAGTTAGGTCACACTTTAATTAAATAACTTCTTCAAGAAATCTCATTTTAAATGGGCTCACGCTCACAGGAATGCAGATTAAATCCAAGAACATGTCTAAATTTGTTGTACATAACTCAAGCCACTATAGAGGTATATTGAAAATCACTAGCAACTTTTCTGTAAGTTTGAAATTATTTTAAAATATATATATTTTAAATACAAAACAAATCAAGGAAACCCACAAAACAAAGGGAAGCATTTTGGGCATTCTGTTTTGAATTAATTTAAAGCAATATATGAACATTAATTCATACTTCTCACTTCATTAAGAAACAACAAACAACGAAGTCCTTGTTTTGACATTACTCAGCTCCATAGTCCATTTTAATCACCAGATTTGAATCAATAATTTTTCCCACAATCAAATTTATATCTAAGAAAAGTGCCAAAGTCCTAGACGCATAGGTTGTAATAATCAGAATATTGGAAGGACTCACGGGTTAACAATAGGAATTTATTGGCTCATGGTTTCAGAGGCCAGAAAGCTTGTTTGTTCCTGAGATCAGTAGCTTTTATCTGTATTCCCATTCAATATAAATGTTCTTTCTATGCCATCCCTTGAAGAGAGCCTTCCAACCTTTTGAATTTGTACTTTGAAAGGGAGTTTACTGCCATATAATAGAGATTTGGTCAGTTATAACTATTCCCTGTATTTCTTATGTTTACCCATATTCCTGCCATAGTCTGTCCTTTCCAACTACAGAAAGTAAGTCAACTTTGTACAGTACAGCTCTTTGTACAATATAGCTCTTGAAATACTATAAGAGAGTTGTCATGTTATTCATTTGGCTTTTCTTTCCTAGATTAAATATCCCTAAGAACTTTATTTATTCTTCATAAAAGTATTTCTCTAAATCCTTTGTTGTCCTGCTTACCCTTCTCTCCTTCAGCTCCATCCCACAGTGCCCTTCTTAATATGACAAAATCAGGACTGAGGAAACATAGGATTTGCAATCCCGGTGATACTACTGTCTCCATTGCATGTGACATTTCCAGCAGCAAAAATCCAAAATGGCTCTGAGAATGGAAGCATCTGGAAGGAATATTTTGTCTCACAACATGATAATTGTAGAGGGAAAAACATTCATTTAGATAAATAGGCATTGGTAGATTTATTAAAATGTGTCCATTTTATAGACCCAGCTTGTATTTTCTGATATTTTAAGTTTTTTTCACTTTCTATTTTCTAAATTCTTTCTCTAGTTTTCATAGATTATAAATTCAAACAAATTATTCCCTTTTTATCTCACTCAACTCTTTAATTTTAGCTTTTGCTGCGCTCATTTAAAAAAAATATTTTCATTGATAAATGTTCATACACCTACAGACCATACATGGTATACAATCAATGGCTCACAATATCATCACATAGTTGTATATTCCTCACCATAATCATTTTTAGAACATTTGCATCACTCCAGAAAAGAAATAAAAAGAAAAAAGAAAAGACTCATGTATCCCATTCCTCTTATGCCTCCCTCTCATTGATCACTGGTAATTCCATGTGCCCAATTTATTTTATCCCTTATCCCCCCTATTAGTTATTTATTTTTTATCATTATTTTTTTACTCATTTGCCCATACCCTGGTTAAAGGGGGCATCAGACACAAGGTTTTCACAATCTCACACTGTAAAAGCTATTTTGTTAATGGTTGTCTTCAAGAATCAAGGTTACTGGAACACAGCTCAACAGTTTCAGGTACTTCCCTCCAGCCACTCAATACCGCATAAACTAAAAAGGGATATGTATATAATGCATAAGAATAACCTCCAGGATAACCTCTTGACTCTGTTGGAAATCTTTTCCCCCTTTTGGTTAAGAAGCATTTCTCCATCCCATGATGCTGGGTCCCGGCTCATCTCGGGAGTTCTGTCTCACATTGCCAGGGATATTTACACCCCTGGGAATTACGTCCCTTGTAGTGGGGAGGGCAGTGAGTTCACCTGCTGAGTTGGCTTAAAGAGAGAGAGAGAGGCCACATTTGAGGAAAAAAAAATGTTCTGTAGAAGTGACTCTTTGCTATTCCCATTTTTAAGGAAGTTATAGATTTATTTAACTTTGTTGTTTACGTAGGCCACATAAGCTACAATTCAAGGTTTTTCTAATCCTTAGAAATATTGTTGTCACAACACATAGTGAAATTTTTAGCTCTTGATTCACCCTTCATGTTTTCATACCATATGGAATAGTGTTTTGATATGTTAAATCTGATGATAATACAATTTTTATCCCCTAAGCAAGTGATTGAATAATAAATGCAATCTGTTGTGGTTTGCTGGATGATATAGGTAAAAGATTTTTATTTGTTGTTATTAATTAGGCTTAAAAATCTTTGTGCATTCAGTCAGCCCTAATGGTAAAATTATATATTTTAGATTTTTATTATACATTATATTGTTGCCAGGGATCTATCTTTATGACCTCTAAGATTGGGTTAAATATTTCAGCAAAAATCTTAAGAATTTTGGACATAGGAATAGAAGCATGAACATTGTTTTAATTTATTTTTCTTTCCAATTTTATTGAGATATATTCATATAACACACAAGCCATCCAAAGTATACAACCACTGGCTCATAATATCATCACATAGTTGGCAAACATCCCCATGATCAATTTTAGACTATTCTCGTTACTCCAGAATAAAAATAGGAATAAAAAATTAAAACCAAATCATCTTATAGCCCTCCTTCTCACCTGTTGTTGACTCATAGTTTTGGTGTAGTACATCTGATACTGTTGATGAAAGAATATTAAAATATTCCTGTTAACTATAGTCCATAGTTTGCAATAGCTGTTTTTTCCCATATGTCCCTTTATTATTTTGTTTTACATTTGTAGTAGTTCTTGCAAGAACTACATTTACATACGTGACTTTAAACCACTTCCAATCAAATTCACCTTCAGTAAGTCACTATTACTTATATTCCAATAACATGCTACCATCACTCTATCCATTCCCAGACATTTAAGTTCAACCTTATCAACAATTCTATACATACTAGGTAACTGCTTCCTCTTTTAGCTTTTGACTATATCTAGGTACCCTATATTCTACATTTTAAGACTCTGAGTTTACATGTTCTAATTAGTTCATATTAGTGAAATCATACAGTATCTGTCCTTTTGTGTCTGGCTTGTTTCACTTAGATTTCTGTACCCTTTCAATTCAATCATTCTTTAAATTGCTTTTGTAGATGAGTATAATTTTACCCTATCAATTTTTTTCAAAATAAATCTATTTTTTATCATCTGCCTTGATATATAAGATAAAAATGCTATCTTTTATATAAATATTCTCCCACCAATATTAATTTACTTATCTATCTGCTCTACCCAACTTTCCAAACAACTTACTCCATAATTCCATATGCATTTATTAGTAAAGAACAGGTTAGGGGGGAAAAAAGAACAGGTTAGGACAAGGTAAAGAGTTAGGCAGGGGAAAGAGTAGCTTGACATCGAGAAGGTCAATTTAGCTCATGTCACTTTCCCTGGTGTGGAAAATATTTGGGTTGTTCACTGGTGCTTCTGGTTCTAATCTTTCCAACCACATATGATTGGGGCATGGAGGTGGCCTTATATTTCCACCCTCTCCTTGGTGTGATCTTGTGACTTGCTTTAGTCAATAAAATGTGAGTAGAAGTATCATATGACACTGAAGGGCAGAAGAACTTAATATTCCTAGGAGATTGCCCAGAACACTCTTTCCCTGCTGTGGTCAGCATTGGAGCTCTGAGCTGTGGGAAAGTGCTTGTACATCAAGGCAGACAGCAATGCTGAGCTCATGCTTGAAGCAAAACAGTTTCCCAGGCCTCAGAGAACTTGGGGTGAGTGAGAAACAACACCTCTGTTGTGTTAACTCCCTGGTATTTTATAGTTTTTCTTTTTGTTTTAGTTACAACAGCATAAACCAATCCTGATTGACATACGCAGATATGATTTTTGTTTTTAATTACACTGCTCTGTAACTGGCAGTCATTCTATCTTAACTCGTGCACATGTCTTTGACTGCTTTTAGAGAACTAATTGTCTTTTTTATTCTATGGAGTATGAGGCTTTGAAGCCTTTATAGCTTCTCACTTGTACATTTCAAATGATGTGCACTAGACATAATTTACAGGTACAATGCTTTCTAATCCATTTGTGCTGGCTTCAGCAAGGGGAATTTCTTAAAGTTCTAGGAGGACATTTTCTTCCATTTGTTTGATTTTATGGGTGAACACAGTACACAATAGAAATAGTGAATGGGATGCCAGCTGTAGAGCAGAAAAGCACTGTGGAACTGCTAAAAGATTGGAAATTGTTAGATAGCAGGATTCTTGTCTCACTTTGATAAAAATGACTGAGGAAATGGCATCCTCTATTCTCCAGAAGTCCTTGTTCTTGAATATACATGGGGAGTGAAGAACTAGTTATTATGATGCAGAGACTTCCTTAAAGTTCTTTTTCTCTTGGCACTTATTTTATGCCATTATAACCTTCATTCTAAAGTAATCCCTGGAAGGAAGAATTCAAGGTATGTTATGAAGGAGGTGGTGCTTGGTAGTTCATTTGACTTGAACTCTTTTCAGGTCTTTGTAATTCTTAGCCTGACATTCCCCAATCAAGGAAACGATAATTTCTAATGGGAAATTAGGACCATTTTGGAATTCTGAAACACAAAACAAAACAAAAACAAGCCCAAAAGCTATCCATTTATAAAATATATTCATCCAGGCACATTCATTTGCAGTCTTAATAAGGCTTGAATTGATTTTGCTGGTAATGTAGTTGCAGTGCCTGGTGTCTTTAAATGCAGAATGCCAGGCACTTCTTTAATCTGTTGTCGTGCCATTATATATTGCAGTCACCATGCTGGCACCTGGTCATTAAGAATTCATTGAGTGCTCATGAGGGTGTAATGCACTTGCATTTGTATTCTGAAATGGTTTAGCACTGGTGACTTCACAGTCATTTATTTGATCAATCCCCTGTGGAACTGCTGTTTTTATTTTGGGCAAATTAAGGTAAAGATCACGGTAACATCTTAAACAGATTTAATTGTTCATTGATCAAGCAATAAGGCTGAAATGTGCTTACTCAATGATGTATTATTTTCTCCAATTTTGAAGGCATGAAATAAAATATTATTTTTCCTAGATAGAGAAGTTTAGACAGAGGAAGGTGGACATTAGAGATTATGTAAGATTTAACTCTTTTTTTTTTTCTAACCTAAGGCTAGTTTAAGAATACAGAAGGTATATTATGTATGTATAGTTTATTTATGAAATAGTATTTTCTGGTATATTAAATTTAAAAGTATAATCTAAGTGAATTTAAACAATGCTGAATTTACAGATTGGTTTCTTGGTTTTGCTTTATTTTAATGGATTTTAAATGATTCTAAGTAGAGCTACAAATGGCTGAATTTAGGAATTTAGTATCTGTTCTTATTTTTGCCAACCTATGTGAACCATTAAACTTGAGAATAGAAGCTACTTTCGAAGTAACAGTAAAAAATAGGACATAATGATGGTTCTTTATAACATGTTAAGCAGAGGAGAAAGTACTTTTTTTCAGAAGAGAGATTGAAGAAAAACATAAGGAGAACTCCCTCCATTCTCAAATTCATTAAATGCAAATGTTGCCACTTGCAACTTTGCTATAGAGTCTTGTTTGTCCAGTGGTCATTACTTAGTAAAACTCTGCTTCTTCATCTTTAATAATTTTTAATAATTTCCAAAATTCAGATCTATTTTTCTCTGATTAAGAAAAGTCACTCAAACTTTTTCTTTATAAATATGAAACTTACAATTTCACATTTTTGTTGAAGAATCCAAAGATAAAAAGGTAACTCAAAGCAGTTTTATACAAATAAAGGCTAGTCATCATGTTATGTGAGGGATAAGACAGGCACAATCTCTGACTGTAATATTGAACAAACATCTGAAAATCATACATGTGGAATTGTGACATTTTAGAACAGAGCGTAGTGATAATTATCTAGTGTAATGTCATCTTATATGAGAGGAAACGGAAATCTAGATACCAAATTCAAACTAATGTTACCATGCAAGATCTTAGAGAAGGGAATTTAGGAATGGCAGTAACAGGCACCATATAACAGTTTGACTATATATATTTTATAGTATGACTTAAAATACTCCAGCAAAAGCATTTTCAGGTCTTATAGTTATTTTAAGTTTTCTTACATGGTTTGCATGGTCACCTTAAAGGTAACCAGATTCCTGAGTTAACTGAAGTCTGAGGATTGATACAACTTTGCATCTTTATTCACTCATTTATTTATTAAAAAAATTTCTTTTGAGAACAAATGGAGTGATAGACCCTGTTCTAGGTGCCTGGGATTTATACATTCCAAAAGCTCTGCCCTGTAGATCTTATATTCCAGCACATGAGGGAGAAGGAGATAGATAATACATGAAAACATAACAAATAAGTTGGAAGACAGATGGTGATTGTGCTATGGAAAAATAGAGCAGTGTGAGAGAATTGGAAGTGAGGGGTTGGGGGTTGGTGTGAGAGGTGGTTGCAACTTTAAATGTGGTGGTCAGGGTGGGACTCATGGAGGGTGACTGCTGAGCAAATATCTGAAGGACAGGAGAAAGTTAGCCCAGTGGAAATCTGGAAGAAGTCTAGGAAGAGGAGACAGCCAGTGCAAAGTTCTAAAGTGAGAGTGTGCTAAAGATATTAGAGGAATAGCAAAGAAGCCATTGAGGATCAGAGTGAGAAATAGGGATCAAAGTAGGAGACAAGGCCTGAGAGAATGCCAGAATTCCAGGCCATGTGGATAACATAAAGAATTTGGCTTAAAATTAAATTTTATGAACCATAATGCTATTTGGTTTAGCTAAATTAATAAAAGATGCCAATATTCAAAAAATTAGTTCAGATAAAGGATGAGAGTAATTTTAATATCACTATTGAGAAAGGAGAGAAGTTGTCTTGGTAAAAGCCAATTGGAAATGGGCTTCTATTATTTGGACCTCTAGGTTCCACTAATGTGAACACATATAGGAAGGGAACAGATTGAGGAAAAGACTGTTAGGTATCATTTAATTACTGGTAAAACAGCTACAAGAGGACATTTAGTTGTATCAAAGCAATATACAATTTTTCTTTAAATTCTGTTTTAAACATAATGAAGGCATGTTGGGAATTGGGGATTGAATGCTAAGTACTATAAAGAAGAACTTGAACTTAATATAACTTAAAAAAATAACTTTTAAAAGTTTATTTCTAGTTTCTATTCCTAAGTTTCAGGCTCAGCAATGGCAGGTGCTCTATACCTAGAATAGGTATAAATGGCACAGTTGCATTGGGGATGGATTATTTTTAAAGTGTATATCTGTTCTTCTGGAAATCTGTTTATTTTTCAATTAAATATGAGTAAAAGGCCTTTTCTGACTTTTTTTTTTTTTTTTTTTGCTTGGGGGACCGGATTAAAAGTATGCCACTTGTGCTTGGTACATTTAATTAAATGTTTAGTTTGAGCTTATAGGGAGCTTCTGTTTATTTTAGTCAGTTCAACTTGCAATAGATCATTAAAAATTCCACTAGAGATTTTTGTTGATATTATGATAAAAAAGTATATCTAGTGAGAAAAAGCCTCTTTGTCACCAAAATTTCAGCTCTTCTTTGACATATTTTTGTTTGGTGAATGTTTTAATCTCCTCATCTTGTAGTGGATTCCTGATTGAGTAGTTTATGACTCAGATAATGCTATTTAGCCAGTGGATCAGACTAAGAAACCCAAGCTCATGCTCACTAAAATTTCCACATAAAGAGATAGAAATGAATGTGTCAGTCAGAAGGAGAGACACCTGAAGAGATGACAACCCAGGCCAGTACAAGTGTCAGGATCACCAGCAAGAGTTGACTCACCCAGGCTCTGACAGGAAGGTGTTGTACTCACCCAAAGAGGAGGCACAGCAAAGTCACCTTTACTAGTGAACTTTAGTTTCCCATAGTCAGGAGGTCTCAAGCCTTGGCCAATATAGGGTGTGCCAGTTTGAAAATATTATGTACCCCTGAAAAGCCATATTTTAATCCTGACTCAGTCTTGTCTGGGCAACTGTTTCTTTTAATCCTAATTCAACACTGGACAGCAGAAACTTGATTAGGTTATCTCCACAAGGTGTGACATGCCCGATTGTGGGTGTGATCTTTTGATTAGATGGAGATGTGACTCCATCCATTCCACATGGAGATGCTTAGAGCCCAGCATTGTGCCTTCCTATGAGATATTAGGCAAGCCAGAACCTGGAGAGAGCCAAGGGAAGCCAAGAGATGAAAACAAGCCCTGGAGAAGCAAAGTGAGGAACCCCCACAGAAACAGAGGCTGAAAGCAACGGAGCTCAAGAACAAGGGACCAGCAGATACCAGCTAGGTGACTTCCCAGCTGACAGAGGTGTTCCTGACCCATCGGCCTTTCTTGAATTAAGGTATCTTCTTTCCTTGGATTCCTTAGTTTGGGCATTTTCATGACCTTAGAACTGTAAACTTGTAGCTTATTACATTTTCCTTTCAAAAAGCCATTGTAGGTCTGGTATATCGCATTCAGGCAGCTTGCAAACTAGCACACAGGGGGATGTTCTCCATGCAGCTTCCCTCTCTTGGGGAATCTCCCTCCCTCTACACCAGTGACACACACACACACACACATATATACATATATATATACATATGTACCATCAGGGTGTGAGCTGGATGTTATAAAACAAGCTCACCAGAATCAGTCTTTCTCCATAGAATATTTATACATGCTCAGTTCAATATGGGAAGTAATGTACTGGCTATCTTCTTTTTGACTAGGAGGTTGTGTTTTAGCTCGCCAGGCTGACACCATAGTCCTGGGCACAAGCTGCATTTGTGGAACTCAAGGAAAGGAGACATGTCACAAAAGGACTGTCCCCTATTACAGAATATGTTATTTTGCCAGCACATTGCTTTTTAGTGTGTGCAAATGACCATATGTTTGTTTCCCACTTTTATGTTCTCAGCTTTGGGAAGATGGGGAGCATTGTCTATGTAACTTGATCTGAAAAGTTTCAATAACCCACGATGCCAGGTTCGATTAAGTAATGATGATGATATCAATTATAATTGTAACAGTTAATAATAAAAAAAAATGATCAGACAGCTACTCTATGCCTGGCTCTGTGACATTTTCCATGCATTGTTCATGTAAGGTTGTAACATTACCTGCATTTTACACACAAGTTAAGTAATTGAAGTTGCAGAAGGTTGAATAATTTGCAAAAGATTCAGATGGCTATTGAGTGTGGGAAATAAAAAGTAGCTTGCTTTACTCTAAAGATGACATTCCTCTTATATATGTTGTGACTACTAGTGGAATGGCATTCGTACCATTAGGTATGTTGTATTTTACTATATTCCTACTATGGTAAGGTGATACTTCTCAGACTTTAAGGTGAAGATCTGGTTAAAATGCAGATTCTGATTCAGTGGGTTTGGGGAGGGGCCTGAGATGCTGCATTTCTAACAAGCTCCCAGGTGACGCTGGTGGCATTGCCTTGTGGAGTGCTGTGGTGATGCCAGGCTCACAGCAGTGATGCCCCACCGAGCGGGGGAAAGGAAACTGGGAAATACATGCATAGGACCCTTTAATGGAGCATTTAGAAAAAGCATTTTCAAGAGTGTTCAGCCTACCGAGTTTTCCCTTTCCTGGGAGAATCTGATATGCCTTCTCTACCTCCTAAAATCAGTGCTGAAGGGAGCCTCAAATATACGGAAGTATCTGGTGAATCCCTCAGGTGTTTGGGGACAGAAAAGGATTGAAAGTGACTGATGCAGCCATTTCCAAACCTAGAATGCTGTGTGCCAAACCTCATGACAGTATCGATGCCAAGGCACAGCCAATGCGGGGAGAAAGGAAAAATAAGTGTGGGAACTGAATTAGGAAGAGAGATACGGAGGAGCCAGATGAGAGAAAGTGGAGGAAAATAACCAATTACATATGTGGTAAGTGATAGGTGGCTGCCAAAGATAGTCAGAAGGAGCCAATTTCATATCACTACATGGCTTAATTTGAGAAGATCTTCCCTCCCTCGATTTGTTACAGGAACTCAAATTATATTTTTCATTTCGAACAACCTCTAAGATGTATATTATGCTAATTAGTATCTCTTTCCCGCTATCTATTTTTGATAAGTATTTTTTATCTAGGTAAAATAAAAAAATTTCACTTTCTCTTTAATCTTTGACATAGCTGTTTTGGAGCCATCCTAGCCTTACAATTTGGCTAATGAGTTTGTGTAATAGAAAGAACGAGCTGGAACAGGGGTAGTCAAATTCCATTAGTTACGTTGTTCCTGAGAAGTATGCGTACACACATTCACAAGTACATGCACACACACATCAGAGGACTGCTGAGTAATGAAAAACTACATTTTTTTTAGCTGTGTATTAAACAGAGACAGGCCTTGCTTTTAGAATCCTCATTTGAAAAGCTTATTAAGTGAACTTCTAGGCCAGGTTGTTGGATGAAAGAGATGCCAGATGGAAATATTAAAGAGGTCACTAGATATCTTAGGAGATTCAAATGTGATTCTAAATTTGTTATTGCTTCTCCAAACCCCCCCTTTAAAATAAACCTATGGGAAGCCCTTGTAATAGATACAGTAATAAGGACAAAGTGAGTCAAGGTAACTTTGGGTTGAATGTAATGAAGATGTGAAACTCAGATTTTGAAGGTCACCAGAGAAGCTGTCGTTTGAAAGTGTGATAAGCCAACAGCAGTGGCTTTTATGACCCAGGCCTTCTCAAGTTCTCTCCTGGTGATGTGCTTTCATACAATGCAGGCTGATTAAATCACTGAAATTCAGTAAAGCAACCAGCAAGATTTTCTGCCACTGTATCTCTGACTGGAGTTTCCTAATCCTTACACATTTGTTCACTCTCATCAGTTCCTTGGAATGTAAGGTCCAGTCTGGATGGAACGGAAGCAATTTTTCTAAAATATTTTAAAGGGCTTTCCCAGATTATTGATCTATTAATTTAGTATTTTTTCACCTAGAATCTATGTTAGTTTCTTCCTAGGAAGATTGAAAATATGTGTTTTTTGTCTACATGAGATGTTTATAGAAATTTAATTACAGTACTTTACAATTGCTATGCCTCATATCACCTTGGGGAGAAATCTGGCTAAGTGACAGATTTTTGCACCATTTATTGATATTTACAGAGTGATCAACTCTTTGGACAGTTTATTGTGGTCTAAGCTTTATAAATTTATAACTAAATTCCAGTTACTAACACTTCTCCAGATTCTGCCTCTTAACTGCATTATCTTGCATAAAGAATCAAAGCATAGTCTCATATTATCTTGCATTCATCTCACGTAAAGAATCAGAGCTAGATTCAGTAACTTTTCCTACAATTTTGACTCTAAATGAGTTAAAAATTGTTATGGGATCAGTTGGATGCATATCTTCCTACTATACAGAATTAAAATATAATTACTGTATTGTTTTCTATATAGATGATGTGGTTTGATTCATCCCAAACTAGAAAAGACTTAAAACTATACCAGTCTTTGTAGCTCACTGGAGGGTCTGGGAAAAATGCCTAAAGATCATCTATTTTAGAGCATGAATATTTATCTTTAGAACAAATACTCTAAAATATGCTTACCACCTAGTTTCTACCATTGTCTATTAACTATACTTGCTTTAACATTTATCTATCCATCTATCACTTCATCTTTTTTTAAAGTGGATCTCAAAAATAAATTTCAGTAATCAGTATACTTCCCCCTAAGTACTTCAGTGTAAACATCACTAAGAAGAGTTAAATAATTGCTTGTGTTCTTTCCCAATGAGGTAAAATTTACATGCAATGAAATGCAAAAATATTAAATGTATATTCACTGAATTTTGACAAATGCAAACCAGGTGTTACTTTTTTTTCTATAAGTGCCCCCTCCCCACATCCCTTGGTAATCTCAGTTTACATTCTGTCTCTGTAAATTGCTCTTTTTACAAATCTTTTATAAGTGAAATCATGCAATATTGATCTTATGTGTCTTGTTTATTTAACTCATCATAATATTTTCAAGGCTTTTTCATGTTGCCACATGTCTCAGAACTTCATTATTTCTTAATGGCTGAATAATAGTCCATTGTGGTTATGAACCATATTTTGTTTAGCCATTCATTTGTTGATAGACACTTGGACTGTTTCTGCCTTTTGGCTATTGTGAATTATGCTGCTATAAGCATTGTTGTACAAGTATCTGTTTGAAATCCTGTTTTCGCTTTCTTTGTGTATATACCTTAGAAGTGGAATTGCTGGGTCATATAATAATTCTATATTTAATTTTTGAGGACCCACTATATTGTTTTCCACAGTGACTGCACTATTTTGCATTTTCATCAACTATATAGTAGAATTCCAGTATTCCAGTTTTTCTGCATCCTCTCCAAAATTTGCTAATTTCCATTTAAAAAAAAACAGCCATCCTTGTGGGTGTGAAGTGGTATCTCATTGTGGTTTCGATTTGCATTTCACTAATGGCTAATTATGATGAGCATCTTTTCTTCATATGCTTTTTGTGCAAGAAAGGCTGTGGGGATTTTGATAGGGTTTCACTGACTGTGTAGATAGCTTTGGTGGTATTGACAGCTATATACTATTATGTGTTCCAATCCTTGAACATAGGATGTCTTGGCAGTTATTTAGATTTTTATTTTCTTTCAGCAGTGTTTTGTAGTTTTTTGTATATAAATCTTTTATATCTTTGATTGAACTTATTCCTAAAGATTTTATTCTTTTAGATACTATTGCAAGTGGAATTTCTTTCTTGATTTCCTCTTCAGATTTTTCATTTCTGGTGTATACAAATACAACTGATTTTTGTATGTTGATCTTGTGACCTGCTACTTTGCTAAAATCATGTATTAGCTCTAGTAGTTTTCTTTTAAATTCTCTTGATTTTCTGTATGTAAAATCATGTCATCTGCAAATAGAAATGGTTTTACTTTTCCTTTCCAATTTAGATATTTTGATATTTATTGGATGATGGAGAAGTCATAAAATATTGCCAACATGGCTGCCGTGGCTGATGCAAGGCAACACAAAATGGCCTAACCCGCGACCGGCTTTCTTCCCGGAACTGGCGGTGGTTCGCGCCAAAAGCGCTAACCTTAATTCTGCCCTCCACCCTAGCAACAACGGCCACCAATCCCCGTCCGACACGTGTCCCTGCATGCTCCCAGCCTATATAATCTTGGGCACTTCCTCACTAAAGCAGACGCCTCCCACTCACCCCTGAGGGTTGTCTCCTGAGTTGTTTCTTCGTGACTGTGTGCTGTGTGCTGTGTGACTGACTCAGAACGGCCACTTACCCCCAGCCATCAGCTAACCAACAATTAGACACCTATTATGTGCCATGCCCTCTTCTAGCTGCCGGTCTGGGTAATGCAGAGAATAGATAAAGCCACTGCTCTCAGAAAGAAGCAATTAAATATATCACACATCATGTGCTGAGTGCCATAATGAAAAATAAAGAAGACAAAGACTAACCCTGACCAGGACTATAGAATCAAGGAGAGTGTCTTTGTTAAGATGACAATGAAAGCCTCAGCAAGAGGGTATTTGGGGAAAGAGCATTCTACTTCAAGGGATCTGAAAGTGCAAAGATTCTGAGGCTGGGACACACTCAGTGTGTTAGAACAGCAGGGGGGTCACTGGGCCAAAGTAGAGAGGGAGAAGAGGAGAGATAATGAGATCAGGAAGGTATGTGGGAACAAAAGTATCTAGAACCTTATAAGCCATGGTCAGGAATTGGAAGTGTTCTGAGCCAAAGAGTACTATGCATGAGAAAAGGGATATTTCAGTTTGCTAAAGCTACTGTTCTAGTTTGCTAGCTGCTAGAATGCAATATACCAGAAATAGAATGGCTTTTAAAATGGGGAGTTTAATAAGTTGCTAGTTTACAGTTCTAAGGTTGAGAAAACATCCCAATTAAAACGTCTATAGAAATGTCCAATCAAAGGCATCCAGGGAAGTATACCTTGGTTCAAGAAAGCTGATGATGTTCAGTGTTTCTCTCTCAGCTGGAAGGGCACATGGTACACATGGTGGCATCTGCTAGTTTTCTCTCCAGGCTTCTTGTTTCATGAAGCTCCCTGGGAGGCATTTTCCTTCTTTATCTCCAAAGTTGCTGGCTGGTGGACTTTTTGATTCATGGTTCTGCGGCATTCTGTCATCCTTCTCTAAAAGTTGCTGGCTGGTGGACTCTGTGGTTCTCTCGGCCTGGTGGCTCTGCTCAGCTCTGCTGTGGTTTTCTTGTTCTCCAAAGGTATTCTCTCCAAAAATGTCTCATCTTTTACAGGATCTCAGTAAACTAATCAAGACCCACCTGAAATGGGTGGAGACACATCTCCACCTAATTGAGTTTAATACCCACACTTGAGTCACATCTCCATGGAGATAATCTAATTAGAGTTTCCAACATATAGTACTGAATAGATTAGAAGAAACATCTGCCTTTAAAAAATGGCATTAGGATTAAAACATGGCTTTTCTAGGGTACATAAATCCTTTCAAACTAGCACAGCTGCTGAAATACAACATCAGAAATGGGTTGACTTTTAACAATGGGGATTCATTAAGCTACAAGTTACAGTTCTAAAGCCATGAAAATGTCCAAATTAAGGCATCCAGAGAAAGACATTTTGACTCTGAAGAAAAACTGATGACATCCAGGGTTCTTCTGGCACATAGTTGGCATCTGCTGGTCCTTCACTCCTTGGCTGCGTTGCTTTCAGCTTCTGATTCCAGTGACTTTCTCTATGAACCTCTGTACGTCCTTGCTTGCTCCTCTAGGGACATCCCTCTGAGCAATCTGTGTTCTTTGGGTCCACGCTTAGCATCTCCAGGATGTTTCTCTTTCTCTCTAGGCTCTGTATTGGCTCTCTCCAAAATGTCTCTGGGCTCTTTCAGCTTTTACTCTTTTTATCCTCTCACAAAGGACACCAGTAAAGAGAATTAAGACCTGCCTTGAATTGGGTGGAGTCACATTATGCAAGCAACCTAATCAAAACGTCCCACCCAATAATAGGTCTGAATCCACAAGAATGGATTAGAAGAACATGACTTTTCTGGGGTACACAAAATTTCAAACTAGCACAAGGGGTAAGACCTAACTTGGATTTTCAAAAAGGGTCACTCTGAAGTGTAGAATGAAGAGGGAGTGTGGGGATCAGTGAAACTAGGTAGAAGGCTATCCCAAGAGCCCAGGTAAGACATAGTGGAGGTTGGGGCTAGGGTTTTGGTAATGAGGATGGTAAGATTGGATGGATTCTCTATTTTCTCACATATTGTCTATAATCCCAGCTCTAAGGAGGCTCGTTTAACATTTTAATGGAAGTCAACTCAAGGAACCTAACTGTTTGATACACTAGTATTTATCAAAGTGTGCACAGTGACCAACTGAATCAGAAATCACCTGGGGCTCTTGCTTAAAATACAGATTCCAGGGATTTATCCCAAACCTACATAAAATCCCTGGCAAAGGAGGTCAGTAATATGAAGTTTTAAGAAACTCCCCTTGAAATTCTCATGCAGGATAAATTTGGAACCACTTCCTAGTCCTTATAAAAAGAGATTTAAGCCCTTGTAAAGGTTGTGTCTTGTTAGCCATTTCAAGCCTACAGTTTAAATCCCTGCAGGGCAGAATTGAGAACGTATTATGAACTTAATAATGAGAATTAGACAAGTTCACTGGTTTTGTCAGGACTCTGAAGATGGATGCTTCTAGCAAGCTGTCACGTTTCCACCTTCTCGGGGGTTGCATGAAAATTTCTGTTATTCTGAAATTGATTTTCATATCATCGAACGTTCTGAATAACATTAATTTTTTAACATTAGATTAGTGATTATGAATGCTAACAAAGAAATTTAGAATTTTCTTCAACTTGTGTCTATATGAGACAAAAGTATGAAACATAGAGTTAAGAGAAGATGGGGATTTGTCATGGTTCTCTAAAGCTTTTTTCCTTTATTATGTTTTAATTAAATGACAAACTTTGTTAACAAACTGTTAATGCAAAGAAAAAAGATTTCCTTATCTCCCAAATCAGAGACAATGATCCTTTGAGATGAAGCAGTGAGAAATGGGGCATGAAACAATAACTAATAGTTTTATTTCAGTCTTGCTTTCTTTCTCTCTTCTACCTTACTCTATTCCTTTATACTTACTTATCTTCATAGAAAAAAGGAAATACTAAACTCTACTTATTCTAAAGTCTTTTGCTATTGCACACACTTGCATTGTCATCAGTGTATGAACATCTTTCTGTGTTCTTTTTCCTACAGCATCATACACACAATATCCATTATGTTGGTTCTTGAAATTACACGTCTTAATGACTTTATACTGCAGTGTTATACGTTCATACTGTACTTCATGTAACAATTCCTTTTCTTCTTTCCATACGTATTTGAGTTTTCCCAGTTTTTCACTACATAATAATAAAACATAATACTGCTCCAAACACATTTTTATAAATTATTCATTTTCTTTGGGGTTATTTTCTTAGGAAATGTTCCCAAATGACTAGACTAGCAGGTAATAGATTTTTAAAAAGTTGTAACTTATTGCCGGATTGCTTCTCAGATAGCTTGAGCGTATTTTCAATATTTGAATCAGATAGGTTCAAATATTGTCATGAATAATATTTCCTCTTTGTCACAGCAATATAAAATTTTAGCACTTTTTTTTCCAGTTTAATAGATGGGGCTTACCCTATTATTTCAGTATTTTCATCATTTTTCTGTGGATAAAATAGGATACTTGAACATTTGGGACATGAATTTAGGGCAAAGCAGAGTGACAGCTTTCCTACAAATGGCTCCTTGGCACATCCGTGTTATTTCTCAGTCTTTCTGATCCATTGTGGAAGACGCATCTGACAAATGAAAGTTCCAGATACTCCATAAGGCTGTTGCTTTTCAGGGAATCTCTGCTGCTGGTCAGGAGAGGGCACTGTTTGTTCATACTGAGGAGGAACAGACCCTGACCTGCTCTGCAAGTGTAGTCACTGCCGGAGGCAGCCCTTCACACGTGGCCCCACGGTCACCTTGGAGCTGCAGCACCTCCATCCGTGCCTGACAAAGCCTGTTAAGCATTTGAGTTGCTCTTATTCACTGAGCTCTACAAAGATTCAGATGCCTTGAAGGAGACCATTGGAGCTGTTTACACTATTTACCCCAAGAACTTGACACCCAGGCAGGTGCCTGCTGCAAGATGGAACGCTGGTTTGCCCCAAGAAACACCGGCCCAGCCTCAGCACCTGCGAGGCTCCAGGGGACCACAGAGCTGATTTAGGTTGATGAACAGTGAAGGGCAGTGTATTAGTCAGAGTTCTCTAGGGAAACAGAACCAACAGGAGCTATCTGTAAATATGAGATTATGTAAAAGTGTCTCATGCAAGTGTGGGGATGCATGACTCAAAATTCCCTACTGTAGGCCATGAGCCAGCAACTCTGATGAAGGATTTTGATGAATTCCTCAGAAGGCTAGCTGGCAGAAAGTGGAGAGAGAGATTGATTCTTTCTTCTGACTTTTCCCTTAAAGCCTTCAACTGATTAGTTTAAACATCACTCACAGTGGAAGACACTCCTCTTAGCCGATTGCAGATGTAATCAGCCATAGATGCTGTAATAGTTTGAAAGGATGTATGTCCCCTAGAAGAGCCATGTTTTAATCAAAATCCCATTTCATAAAGGTAGAATAATCCCGATTCAAAACTGTATGTTTGAAACTGTAATCAGATGATCTCCCTGGAGATGTGATTTAATCAAGAGTGGTTGTTAAACTGGATTAGGTGACGACATGTCTCCACCCATTTGGGTGGGTCTTGATTAGTTTCTGAAGTCCTATAAAAGAGGAAACATTTTGGAGAATGAGAGATTCACAGAGAGCAGAGCAAAATGATGTAGCCACGAGAAGTAGTGTCCACTAGCAAGTGACCTTTGGAGATGAAGAAAGAAAACGCCTCCCAGGGAGCTTCATGAAACCAGAAGACAGGAGAGAAAGCTAGCAGATGATGCCATGTTTGCCATGTGCCCTTCCAGCCAAGAGAGAAACTATGACTGTGTCTGCCATATGCCTCTTCACTTGAGTGAGGAATCCTGAACTTCATTGACCTTCTTGAACCAAGCTATCTTTCCCTGGATGCCTTTGATTGGACATTTCTGTAGACTTGCTTTAATTGGGACATTTTCTCAGCCTTCGAACTGTAAACTAGCAATTTATTAAATTCCCTTTTTAAAAGCCATTCTCTTTCTGGTATATTGCATTCCGGCAGCTGGCAAACTAGAACAGATGCCACCAATGCACTAATGATTTAAATCCACAAAATGTTCTTATAGCAACAGATAGACCAATGCTTACCTGACCAGACAACTGGGCACCATCACCTGGCTAAGTTAACACATGAACTTAAACATCATAGACAGGAATCAAGAGAGGCTGGATAGTAACCAGACTGGGAGAGGAAGGACACTGTTTTTTAAATTGGAAAGTTCTACACAAAATTCTCAGGCCATATTTATGCATTTCTTCTGTAGTGGGTCTGAGATATAGGATTAAGAGAGAAGAAGTAGAGCATCTTCTTGACCTGTAGGAGAGTTAGAAGGTAATGCTAGGCCACAGGGTGGACTGTGCAGATCTTGTCTTCCCTGGTGATGCCATGTAACTAATTCAGTCTCCAGTTCTGCTCTTGCCCCCCTATCATCCACTCTCCATCCTATATCACATAGAATGAATCATGCCATTCCTCTTAAAGATTTCCAAGAAGTTCCAACTGCAATAAAATACGAAGTCCTTACTTTGGCCCATTCTGTTCTTATGTACTTTGACTTCTGCTCCTGTGACCTTAGATCCTATTTTGTTCCTTTGGTACTCTCTGCAGCACCCACGTTGGCCTCATTCTGACCATAAATATACCAAGCCAAGGAGTGCTTCAAGTAGATGGCTTGGAGAGCTCTG
The DNA here is from genome assembly GCF_023851605.1 of Tamandua tetradactyla. Classification (NCBI taxonomy): domain Eukaryota; kingdom Metazoa; phylum Chordata; class Mammalia; order Pilosa; family Myrmecophagidae; genus Tamandua; species Tamandua tetradactyla. The sequence continues at coordinate 26,560,717 of NC_135348.1, read as the reverse complement.
GCATGTGTCAGTCCCCCTTACAAACCTAAAGGGGACTGAACTGTCTCTGACTGGAGCCTGGAATTTTAAAGATCCAAACTTTCGTTTTAATTGAGCCGACCAAGTGCTTAGAGTGTGGAGCCTGGAGAGTATGCTGCAAGGGGTGTGCTGGCATTTCCCTGGACCTAATGTGGGCCAGAGGACAGGAATTTCATCTTGGGATTTACAAGGAGGCAAGGGGATCTCAGATAAATAGGCTGTTTTAGTTTGCTAGCTGCCAGAATACAATATACTAGAAACGGGATGACTTTTAAAAATGGGAATTTAATAAGTTGCTAGTTTACAGTTCCAAGGCTAAGAAAATGCTCCAATTACAATAATCTGTATAAATGTCCAATCAAAGGGATCCAGGGAAAGATACCTTGGTTCAAGAAGGCCAATGAAGTTCAGGGTCTCTCTCTCAAGTGACACGGCACATGGCAAACACAGTCAGAGTTTCTCTCTCATCTGGGAAGGCACATGGTGAACACAGTCAGGGTTCCTCTCTCATCTGGAAGGGCACATGGAGAACATGGTGTCATCTGCTAGCTTTCTCTCCTGGCTTCCTGTTTCATGAAGCTCGCCGGGAGACATTTTTTCTTCTTCATCTCCAAAGGTTGTTGACTGGTGAACTCTGCTTCTCATGGCTATCTCATTCTGCTCTGCTCTCTCTGAATCTCCTTCATTCTCCAAAATGTTTCCTCTTTTTTAGGACTCCAGAAACTTATCAAGACCCACCCGAATGGGTGAAGACATGCCATCACCTAAGACTAAATCACATCATCCAGGGAGATGACCTGATTACAGTTTCAAACATACAGTATTGAATAGGGATTATTCTAACTTTATGAAATGGGATTTTGATTAAAACATGGCTTTTCTAGGGGACATACATCCTTTCAAACCAGCACGTAGTCTGATGTGAACTGCAGGATGCAAGGTTGCTGTGAAAGGCGTAGCAACTGAGGAAACTGCAGGTGAGAGGGGTCTCAAGATGGAAATTTCTGAAGAGACCAGGAAAGAGCCTAATGTGAAGAAGTGACAACTCAATATCTGCTGGCCCAACAGGAACTTTAGCTCTCACCATCTGCTCCTCCCAAAGTCCAAAGAACCCTCTTGGACAAACCACACTAGTGTCACCCCCTTTCATCTCCCACCTTAGACTTTGTTTGGAACAAAGTGAAGTGTGAGAGCACGAGAGCAGACAGAATAGAGAGCAAGAGGACTGGATCTACCAGTCACTTCCTACACACACACACACACACACACACACACACACACCCTCATCTGAGTTGAGGGGAGGGAGAAGATTAAATGCTAAGATTAATAGATAAATTCAGAAGTTTGCTCTCCACAAGACACTTGAAACTCTACATATTAAATATGCAAAAGTGAGAAAAAGGCTCCATTATCTGAGAGTTGTCAGAAAGTCAATGATGTGCCGGAATCTTCATTCAGAAGTGTATTTCTCTCACCTGATTATGTGTGAAGCTTGCTTCTCAATCTTGGCTGTTCTTCAGAGTCACCTCTAGAACTTTCAAAAGTCCCAATGCCTGGGTGGTGCAACAGTGGCTCAGTGGCAGACATCTAGCCTGTCATGCTGGAGACCCAGGTTCGATTCCAGGAGCCTACCCATGCCAAAAAAAAAAAAAAAAAAAGTCCCAAGGCCTAGGTCATTCCCATATCAAATAAAGTAGGATCTTTGAGAGTGGGGCTGGGTATCAGAATTATGACATTCCCTCATGATTCCAGTCTGCAAACAGTAAGAGACAAAAATAAGTTGCATTTTGCTCACAATTAGGAGACCATTCCATATGTTGGAAACATTTTTGTTTATGTGTTAATTCTAGGACCTTTATAATCTTTGAACTCCTTTAAGATCTAATATACAAATTATAGATTTAAGGGTACATTTTAAAGTTTAAAAATACTTAGATTGAATCTCTACTTAACTATTATTTATATAGGGATAAACACTTATCTACAGACAAGAATATAAGCTATGCCTCTCACTGAGCTGTGAGAAAGCTATCAGACACCCCAAATTGTAAAAGTTGAAACATGCCTAAGGACTTTATAAATATGCTGAAGGTGATTAATAATTAAATTTATGATGGGATGTATTCTAATTTATCAATGTATTATCCCATTTGATAAAGATTTACATATCACTGCAGAAAGCTTTGGTTGGGTTTGGTCATCCTGCTTCAAGGTCAAGAGGGAGTATGCTGGAGAAAACTGCAGTTTGGCAGGAATGGCAAGAGACTCGCTCATGATTTTCTTTCTTTTTTTGGTCATACAACCCTTCTTTCAGGTGGTGTTTATTAATTCCCAAAAGCCAAGTGTTTGGATTGACTGCATCAGAATGGTTAAAAATATTAATTCCCTGGGCCAACCCAGACCTCTGGAAGCAGCCTCTCAGGGGGTGAAATCTGAGCAGTGGGATTTTAACAAGTGCCCCTGGTGGTTCCGTTGCCCAGCCAAGTTGGAGCAGCACTGACAAATGCCAGCTGATAACGAAATCTTAGATTAAGTATAAAAGCTACAGTGGGGAGGGATAAGTCCTCAATCAGGGAACAAACTAGCTGTTAAAAAAAGGTATTAGTGACCGTGAGCTGTGTTTCTGCCGAGGTGACTGCCTGCAGTGCCATCTAAAGACTCCTTGGTGTATATTTAAGCTTTTTCAGTCGCTGTTCGGAGACATTCCTGTATTTTCAGAGGTGGATAGTATCGTTTGAATTTTTACAGATGTTTTCCTCATCTGGCTATATGTCTGAAATGATTTTGTCTCTTGTGGAACATGAACTTTCTTCACCATTGACTCTTTCACCATCTGTCTCCTTGCTGTAGTACTGGGGAAGGGGAACAGGCTAAGAGGCCAAGCAGTTACAGAATAAAATCCTGGTGGTGCCACATACTGACTGTGTGAACTTAGCCAAGTTCCACAACCTCTCTGAGCATCAGTTAACTCATTAGTCAAGAGGGGTTATCTCCTCCCTGGCTTTGCAGGGATTAAATGCATGAACACAGTTAAGCACTCATTCAACAAATATTGAGTACCTTCCAGAAGTCTATGCCCTTGGTTCCTGGGGTAGAGCAGATACTCAGTGAGTGAGGGCCAGAGACAGCTTAAAGAATGGCCCAGTCAGGTCTTGGACCAGATAAGTCCTGAAACCTAGAGGGGCTAGCCTCTTCAGAACATCAGCTAGTTCCATCTCCCCACTCTGTACTAGTGACAGACCCTTCCAACATGAAAAAGTAGAATGAGCATAGCCCAAATACCCTTAAAGAGTAGGAGAAAGATCAAAAGTGATGGTGGAGTTATACAGAGAAGGTAGGGTTTAACAAACAAGTAAGATTGCTGAACCATTATATTGATATTTCTTTTAGTTTACAGTGTCTTAAAGTGGCTAACCTCCAATGTTCTGGAGCAGCTAGAAGGAAAAATCTGAGATGATGGTATCGTACCCCATTACAAACTGTGGGATCTGTCCTGTAACTACTTGTTGAAGAGTGCTTTGAAAACTGTTGCTTTTTTTTTTCTTTGCATTGTATATATGCTATATTATACAATTTAAACAGTTAAAAAAAAAGGAACGGCCCTGTCAGTAAATTGAATAGGGTTTTAAATCCATAAGAGATGTTAAAATATTTCTGGAAGTATTATAAGATAGAGGAAATTTTGGTTATTGGAAGTCATCTCAGGGAGTAGTTTATGTGATTGTAAGAAATTCTATCACAAACTGCCTAGAATGGGGGAGAGTGGAGAGGTGACCATTCATGTTATTTGAGCATGACCCTTATGTAGGGTGACCATACAATTTAGCTCCCAACCTGGACAGTTTAAATCCTTTCATGTTTCCACCTCATGTCTCTGTTATAGGACAGTGTCCTGGTCAAGAGCAGGATGTTACATCACATGGTGAAAGGGGCCCTCAATAAATATGACTGTGTACTTACAGGTCTCCTCTCTTTGCAACTTGGGAGAAGACATTGTCTACAGTGTCTATAGAAGCAGTCTGGTTCTATCCCTCATTTTCTTGAGTACCATGACGTATAGTATACCCAGACAGTTTGGAGGCTGCTGACCTGAATTTGTCCATGCTGGATATGTGAATCATGATTCTAATACTCAAATAAGATCTTCACATAAGAGCCACCAAAGCTAAGTATCTGACTATAACAGTACTAGGGGAATATTTAATAATGAACTTTATAAGGATCACTAACTGCTTTATTGAGAACTATGGAATAACTTTCTCTTAAGATAACTATGTATAGCTTACTTACGTATACTTATATTTAACACCCACAAAGGAACAACAGTGGGCTGAGATGTCAGTTTCTTAGTCTGATGGAGGCCATAAGCCAAGGAATGTCAAGGATTGCTGGCCACCACCAGAAGCCAGGAGAGAGTCATGGAACAGGTTGTCCCCTACAGACTTCAGAGGAAGCACCTTGGTTTCTAACTCCAGCCCTCAGAATTGTAAGACAATAAATTTCTGTTGTTTTAAATCACCCAGTTTTGGTACTTTGTTATAGCAACCTTATGAAACCATGACAAATATCTCAAGACTTTGACGTTCAATCCCATCTTTCCCAGTGTGGTGGGAATGAGAGCAGCTCATGCGGAAATGCCAAGCAGAGGATCTAATGTTTGGTAAGCACCAAAGGCACTTTAGCCTTGGGTCTGGCAGGGGCTTTGACTCAATGTTATCAGGGTGCTGGATTTGTCCATGAGGCCAGTCCCACTGACCTACCCAAGGGTCAGTTAAGGAAATGAAAGGCTAAAACTTAGAGTTTAAAACTGGAGCATATCTCAGGATATGGTAGGATTCTAGTGAAAAAGCAATTAATGCAAACAGGTGGCCACCATACACTTCCATCTTTCTTCAGGATATTTAGGGGAGTTATTTTTGTAGCATATGAAGGCAGTGCTTGACAGCAGGTGTTAGTCACTGTCATTTAGAGGGTGTCTAATAGAGCCTTAGGTAGGGAAGCAGGAATACTGATATTTTATTTTGCCATTTTCCTATTAAGATGTCAAACATACTTTTTTAATGGCATTTCTAGTGATTTCAGAGGACAAGTTATCAGCTCTCATCTACGAAATGCTGACAACACTCACTCAGAACCACACATTCTTTCCACATCTTTACAAAGCAAGTGATTTAAGGAAAGAATATCATGTGTGTTCTTTTCAGATTAGAATATTTAGGTGGAATATAGGTCTTGTTTGCTGTTTACTGCAAGGGATAGAATTGAGGTCAAATTGCTTAATTGTAAATCAGAGCTACCAGCTGTGCAACTGAAATTGCAGTGAGCTCCAGACAAAGCCATTTTAGGGTTCTTGGAACATTATTTTCCCATTGGAAAAGAGAGTTCTCAGAAAAGAGTTTAAGCAGTAAGGGGGAGGGAATGAGGGACTATTCATCAGGAAATTTCGGAAGAGCCTCTTTAAATTCTGACATCCTGCCAATTGATTCTATGACCCTTTTTGGAAGAACCTCTTTAAATTCTGATGTCCTCCCAATTAATTCTATGGCACTTTACATATTAGTACTGCATTGAAGACCTCAAGTAGGAAAGTCTATTTAAAGAATAATGAAAGGTACAGAATGAAGAATAGGGAAGGAGAACAAACAAACAGAAAGATGGTTAGACATGTAATTGGAGCAGCTTCAGGGGAGGATTCTTTTCCAAAATTCACTCAACAAGGATAAAACACACAAGAGAGCAGATGTATTGGATCTCGCTGAGAAGAGGAAAAGATCAAATAGTTAACTCAGGAAAAAAAATATCCCATGGAGAATTTCTCAGGGATAAACTGGCAAGATTTATGGGGTTGGAGAACTGATTACAAAACCAATCAAAATCAGGATGTCTCAAAAAAAGGTTCTGTGGCGATCAATAGACCAGGGACAGAGTTTTAAGTGTAAGAAAAATTACAGCTGTTTTGAAATACATATGTGGAAGGAATATATATCTCCCAAATAGTACTCTTCTTAATTTCTGATAGTAATAATAACTCAATTTTTTATGCGACATAAAAATTTCTCCAATGATACGGAGAAATGAAATTACTAGGTGAAAAAGTGTAATCCCTTATTGAAGGAGATATTGCAAATTCTTAAGCTAAACATTGGCAAAAAATAAAATAAGTAGCAGACCTTCTTCATACTATATACTTAATTGCAAAATCATACATTTCTGATAAAATATTGACAGTAATTTTCAATTTAATAAGCAGTTGTGTGCACCTACTCTGAGTATTAATTTAAGCACCAAGAACAGTGCTCAAAAATATTTACTGAAATAAAGCAGTGAAAAATCACAGGGGCATTTCCAAAAATATACCCATCTTTCATTATTGTGGTATACCATACGTTGTTCTTTTACAAGCTTCAAAGATCCTCAATATGCCTAATTTTACAAAGTGAGTTTCTCCCTATTTGTACTGTATTTTTGTCCCCATTTAAGTCCTTCATTCTTCCTTTTCTTTAGACATCTCATTGAGTAACACTTGATAAATTTAATTCATTTTTTATTTTTATATGGGAAGAGATAATGAAATGTAGAGTTAAAGATTGGGATGTTAAATTCACCTTTAGCAATAGTCATCTCTTCATTATGGACAGACCACAACTATTGAATAATATCTGAGAATAATAAAAAATCAGTAAACAGGGAATGTTAGTGTTGGAAGGTGCTGTGGACTTCATCCATTTTAAATACATTATTTTACAGATTCAGTTCCACTCAAGAGAACTTAGTGACTCTGTGTCAGACATTGGGCTGTCTGCTGGTTTCCAAACATTGAAAACTGTAAGGCTTGAATGGGTCCCATGACTTATCCAAGGTCACCTGTTATGCTGGATGCCACCTCTGTGACCCACTCTCTGCCATTCTCCATTCTGCCTCTGGAAGCTGACCCTGAGGGGGCATTACAGCAGTTCAATAGCTTATCTTCTGGCTTCTATTTGAGATTGGCTTCTGGGGAGTGCTGTCAGCAAGAGAGTGATCAGGAAGGAGAGTGAGGTCAGGGTATTTATTCTCCTTAGGGGTTGCTGCTCCTTGGCAAACCTCTGCCTGGCTCCTTTCTCCTCTTTCATGTCACAACTTGACATGAAGGGTGGGACATGGGATACTAATCTTGACAGCACCGTTTCTTTCTCAGAGAATAATCCATACAGTCCCCGAGGAATGTGTTGTCAGTGCCACTGGTTGTGGTGGAGAGTGCATTTGGTTACTTCAATGGTCTATGTCTGTGTTCCAGCAGAATAATGGAGTTACAGAAAGCCATAGTTTAGATTCATTTGAGGTCATCTAGAAAACCCCTGGACAGAAAAATCACACAAATTGATCCTTAAGATTGTTTCCAACTCTGTGATTCTAGAACTCATTTTTTTTAAAATAATAAACTAAATTTTTAGACTGTATTTAGGTTTGCAGAAAAATTGCACAGAAAGTACAAAGAGATCCCATATATCCTCCAACACATGTAGCTTCCTTTGTTATTAACATCTGACATTAGTGTGGTACATTTGTTACAACTGATGAACCAGTATTGATACATTACTAGTAACTAAGTCTGTAGCTTAAGATTCACTTTTTGTGTTGTACAATTCTATGGGTTTTGGCAAATGTATAACATGTATCCACTGTTATTGTACCATTTAGAATCATTTCACTGGCCTAAAAATGCCCTGTGCTCTGCAGATTCACCCCATCCCCTCTGGCTGCCCTAGAATCTACAGCAAACACTGATCTTTTTTTACTGTGTAGTTTTGCATTTTCCAGAATGTGATATATTTGGAATCACTATTTGGACATATATTGGAATGTAGCCTTTACAGATTGACTGTTTCCACTTAGCAATATGCAGTTAAGGTCTTCTAAGGGCCTGATAGCTCATTTCATTCTATCACTAAATAATATTCAATTGTATGGTTGTACCATGTTTTGTTTGCTTGTTTGTTTGTTTAAATCCATTCAACCATTGAAAAGCATCTTGGTTGCTTCCAATTTCTGGTCATTATGACTAAAGTTGCTGTAAATATTCATGTGCAAGTTTTTGAATAGCCATGAATAAAACATGGATATTTTTTGAATAAATACATAGAAGTATGATTGGTGGATCATACAATAAGTCTATACTTCATTTTGTAAGAAGCTGCCAAACTCTTCCAAAGCAGCTGCGTCATTTTGCCTTCCCACCATCAGTGAATAACAGTTCTCTTTTTTCTACACCCTTGCCAACACTTGGTGCATCAGTGCTTTGCATTTTGGCTAATCTAATAGGTAGGAAGTGATATCTTATTGTTGTTTTAATTTGTCTATTCCTTGATGACATTTGATATTGAGGAGTTTTTCATATGCTTATTTGCCATATGAATATCTTCTTTGGTGAGGTATCAGTCTGGATCTTTCGCCAGTTTTTAATTGGGTTGTTTGTTTCTTTTGTTGCGTTTTAAAGGTTCTTGTATATTTTGGATACAAGTCCTTTGTCAAATATGTATTTTGTAAATATTTTCTTTTATTCTGTAGCTTGTCTTTTCATTCTCTTAACAGTGTCTTTCACAGAGTAAAAGTTTAAATTTTGATGATATCTAACATCATTTTTTTCATTCATGGATTATCCATTTAGTGCTGAATTTAAGAAGACTCACCAAATCCAAGGTCATCTAGGTTTTCTCCTATGTTATCTTCTGGAATTTTTATAGCTTTATGTTTTACAGTTTATATGTATGATCCATTCTGAGTTGATTTTTGTGAAAAGTGTGTCTAGATTCATTTTTGTGTACATGAATGCCCATTTTTGTGTACATGAATGTCCAGCACTGTTTATTGGAAAGACTATCTTTTTCAATTGAATTGTCTTTGCTCCTTTGTGAAAGAAAATCATTTGGCTATATTTGCATGATCCTATTTCTGAACTCTTTATTCCACTGATTCATTTGTCTATTTTCACCAATACCACACTTTCTTATCACTGTACCTTTATAATAAATCTTGAAGTTAGATAGCTATCAGTCTTCCAACTTTATTCTTCTTCAGTATTGTGTTAACTTTTCTGGGTCTTTCGCTTTTTCATAACTCAATTTTTTGACCTCTACAAAATAACTTATTGAGATTTTAATTAGGTTAGAGTTGAATCTGTGGGTCAAGTTGGGAAGAACTGACATCCTAACAATTTTGAATTGCCCTATCCATGAATACGTGATATCTCCTCATTTATTTAGATGTTCTTTGATTTCTTTCATCAGAATTTTATAATTTTGTTCATTTACATCTTGTACATACCTTATTAGATGCATAACTAAGTTCCTTTTGTGAGTTCTAATGTTTCATATAAATCTTGTGTCATTTTGCTAGATTTATATCTAGGTAATTTCATGTTTTTGGTGCTACTGTAGATGTTGTTGTGTTTATAATTTACAATTTCAATTGTTCATTTCTGGTATATGGGAAAGCAATTGACTTTTCTATATTTACTTCAAATCCTATGATCATGCTATAATTGCTTAATAGTTCCAGAAGGTTTTTGTTGTTGTTCATTCTTTGGGATTTTCTACATAAGACAACCATATAATCTGTGAACAAAGACAGCCTTGTTTCTTCCATTCCAGTCTGTAAATCTTTTGTTTCCTTTTCTTGTCATATTGCATTAGTGAGGACCTCCAGTATAACGTTGAATAAGAGTGTTGAGAAGGGGCATCCTTGTCTTGCTCCTGATCTTAGGGGGAAAGTATCTATTTTCTCACCATTATGTATGATGTTGGCTGTAGGCTTTTTGGCACTCTGATGTTAGGTGCATACACATTAAGGATCACTATGTCTTCCTAGAGAATTGACACTTTTATCGTAATATAATGCTCCTTTTTGTTTCCCCTCCTTTTATTTCTGATTATTTTCATTGCTTAGAAATCTACTTTCTCTGAGATTAATATTGCTACTCCAGATTTATTTTGGTTATGTTAGGTGGTATATCTTTTTCCATCCCTTAATTGAAATCTTTTCATGTTTTCGTATTTATTTATTTATTTTTATTTTTTTGTATGAGTAGGCACTGGGAATCGAACCCAGGTGTCCAGCATGGCAGGCAAGAACTCTGCCTGCTGAGGCATCGTGGCCCACCCACCATGTCTTTTTATTTATTTATTTATTTATTTTATGGGCAGGCACTGGGAATCGAACCTGGATCTCTGGGATTGTAGGTGAGTACTCTGCCTGCTGAACCACCGAGGCCTGCCTGTCTTTATATTTAAAGTAGATTTTTTTAGCAAAGAGCTTATAGTTGGGTCTTGTATTTTTTATCCAGTCTCTGACTTTTAAATGAGGTATTTAAAACATTCACATTTAAACTGGTTATTTTCATGGTTTAATTAAAATCTACCATATTTATAAATGTTCTCTATTTGTTGCTTTTGTTTTTTGTGGTTTTTTTTTTTTTTTCTTCGCTTCCACTTTTTTTTTTTTTTGCCCAGTATGGTTTCAATTGAGCATTGAGTAGGATTCCATTTCTCTCCTCTCTTATCATACCAATTACACTTCTTCAAAAAATTCTCTCAGTGGTTGTTCCAGACTTTGTGATATACATTCTTTGTTTACATTACCCATTTGTTCCTGTACATTGTCTACTTTTTCCATTAGAGCCCTAAGCATATTAATTAAAGTTCTTTTAAATTCCTGGTCTGATAAATCCAATGTCTCTGCCAAATCTGAGCTTGGCTCTGATACTTTCTCTGCCTCTTCAGACTCTTTATTGCCTTTAGTATACCTTGTAATGTTTTTTATTGAAAGCCAGACGTGATATGTATTGGATAAAAGGAACTGTGATGTTTTATGTCTCTCTGGCTAGGAGTTAGTCTCTGTTTACTGCTTATTGTAGCCATATGTGTCAGAGGCAAAAATTGCCCCCAGAATCTTGTTTGTTTCTCCCTTGTTATCTTTCGGATTTTCTAGAGACTTCTTAAATGAGCTCTGAGCCTTGCAGTTCTTTCCATTATCATCCCCTGTCCCTATTCAGGAGTGCTGCTGATGTCACGGTGAAGGGTTGGAGGGGAAGAAGTATTCTATAATCTTATGATTGGGTGTCAGTGAGCCTGCACTCCTGGTTGTAACCTTCACAAGTACTTCTCAGCATCCCTTCTCTCTCCAACACCATTAAGTGAGGCAAGACGTTAGAAGGGGCTATAGTTTGGCTTTTCCCTCCACCCAGGTAGACTGATTTCTGGCAAACTCAAGTTGGTTTGCCCTGTGATCTCAATTCTCTGACAGAACTAAGAAAACTTACTGTTTTTCAGTTTTTTCAACTTTTTTTCATATTGTTAGGATGAAAGTAATGGCACCCAAGTCTTTACATGCTGGACAGGAAACTGGAAAGCCCTAGAATCCTTTGTTCAAATAAAACAGCTAAAGTCCTGAGAGGTAGAGCTGTCAAATGACATAGCAATAGATAGTGTAGAGCAAGTGCTATAGGACTTTATCACTTGTCCTGCACATTTTGGTACACCCAGTTTCAGACCAGTAAGCCCCTTACCCCAGTTCTAAGTAAGAAACTTCTGCTTCACCTTTAGGATTTTGTTTCCCCAACAAACCATTACCTTTGAAACTCTTGTTAAGGGCTCACTCCTCAATTGAGTATTATATGTGAAATGGACAAGGTGAATTTGACAATACACAGCACATCTACTCCTTTTCACTGGCAGATTCACTGCAGTCCCGGTGAAATATTACACCCACATCATTACATGATCCACTTCAAAATGTTAATATGTGAAACTACTTTTCAGCTGATAAATTTCCTGCTGTAACTATTCATATGAGAACAAGAAGAGAAACAATATGTAATTGAAATTTCAGATTTGTTTTGGATACCAAGCCAAGAACTGTGGTATCTCAGATTTTACAAGTGCTCCTTCAGTTACAATACATTTGGAATTTGCAGTACTTGGTTCTGTAGAATAGACTATAATTGGACAGGATAGTTTCTGTCCCCCTTTTCTGTGCTTCCTTCTTCAGAACTCGGTGGGACTTACTAACTGGCAACATGGAGCTCTGATAGATACCTGCCTGTTCATAGTGTGAAGACAGTTTCTTAGTTCCTTGAGACAAAAATCATATTTACCAAAAGAAGGGAATACCCTGTGGTAAGTGGAAGTCTCATGAAATATATATTACGAAAGAGAGGGTGACTGAAGGAAACCTGCTACAGTAGGGGAATTCCAGCTGCTGTTTCTTGAGGTAAAGGAACCCCTTTTAAATCGGTATTTTCTTCCCTCCCTGAGTACCTTATATATAGCTCTGAACATCATAATTCCTCATTCTCTAAGTAAGAACTGTTGACTAACTGATACTTTGTTCACCAGTCCATGCTAAGTCACAATATTTCATCAAGGAGAGAAAGAACAACAGGATGTCTTCTATCCTTCTCACTGCCTTCTCATTTCAGCTTCTCATTCCAGTGACTTTCCCTCTAAGACTTGGCTTCTTCAGAGTAGACTCTGGATTTCATTTCTTAACTTGACATCTTCAAATGTTCATGTCTTGGTTTCCTCTCTTTGCTCTCTGTGTCAGCGCTGAGCTCTCTCTCTGTTTTCCTCCTTTTATTGCCTTCATAGAGAATTCTGTTAAAATGACTAAGACCCACCTTGAATGGATGGGGTCACACTTCCATGGAAACAATCTAATCAAAAGGTTCCACCCACAAGCAAATGTTCTAAAAATAATCATGGTGATGAATATGCAGCCCCACGATGATACTGTGAACCATTGGTTGTTTAACCTGTAGGGACTGTATGTGTGTGACGATTTCTCAATAAAAATATTTTTAAAAAAGCTCCCTCACAACAATCTGTCTTTCCCCCATAGGATTGGGTTAGAAGAACATGGCTTTTCTGGTGTGCATAGTTTCAAATCAGCACAGTACATTTAATTGATTTCTGATCTTTATCTCCTAAGTATGTGCAAATGTATGGTAACTAGCAATAATTTATAGTTATAATTCATCTTCAACCGAACTCCAAGATACATTCTAAGCAACGGTTCATCAGTTCTCCAAGCGGCTTTTAACACAGATAGGAAAACGAACATGTTTTCTCTGGTTCATAACTAATATGGATGCATTTAATGAACCCAGTTTTGTAGTGATTGTGATGATGATTCCTTAGCCCCAGCGAAGTCAGAGAAGTGAGTTAACTTGGGAGGGCACTCCCTGAATGGAAAGTTGTATGCAAATGATATTATGTCTGAATCCAGGTGCCTCAGGAGCATTATGTATATATTGGTTGATTAATGTCTCACAGAAAATTCCTTCTTTATATTTAGAAAATATCTTTCTTAGTTTTTAAATGACAAAAGCACTGCATATTATTATAAATTTAAAGTTTACAATATATATAAAAGAACAAACAAAAATCACCCTCATTATCTCCCTCTATCTCACTCCCCAGAAGTAATAACTCTTAACAGTTTGTATATATTTGCAAATAGTTCTTCCTACATATGTAAATATATATACCTTTTTCTAAAAGAAAAAGCCTTATATGTTATTTTGTAAATCATTTTTTATCACTTAGTAATACATATTGTGGTATTATAAAGCACATAAATTTAATTCATACTTTTTAATTGCTACATAATATTTTTTTGAGCTTAAAAGATCTTTAACCTATCTCCCATTGATGGTCATTTATGTAGTTTCCAATTATTTTCTTATGAGAAACAATGTTACAATAAATATTCTTGCTGGCATAAATGCTATTCGTTGTAGTAGTGTTTGCAATAAGAAAAGAATTGTTACAATCCTTCTTAGGGAAAGTAAGTTATTTTTCAATACAAGTTCATAAAGGAAGAATTACTTTTCAAAGGGTAATTTCAGATATAAATTAGTTAATTTTGTGTGACAACTTGAAGCAATCATTTATTATTCTCAAGAGTATACATGTTGGCTTAGTGGTTCTATTGGGCTTGACTAGGTTGATTCATATTTGCAGTCAGCTGTGGACTGACTAGCCAGTCCTATTGATCTCAGTTTGGCTCAGATGTCTGGAGGTTGACTAGCTCTTGGTTAGACTGGAATGCTTCAGTGTTTTTCCTAAGGCGTGGTCTGGGCACGTCCTCATTGTGAGACAGAGGTCAATGAGAGTGGAAATATGCAAGCATCTTCTGTTTGTTTGTTTCCCCTCCCAAGTATCTACTTGCTTGATGTTTGCTACTTTTTCCTTGGCCAAGGTAAGCTACATGGTTGAGCCCAGAATGGAAGGTATTAGCAAAGGTGTGAAAAGTTGAGATCATATGACAATCAATTTCTATAACATACTTAAAGACTATAGGTTTTTCCAAATTGCCTTCCTACAGTAATATGCTAACTTTAATGCCTACCAATCATGTATAAGAGGATTCTGCAACAAAAACAGCACAATTTTACTTTCACCACCTTTCCTTCTTCATTCTGTTATTTGTCACTATGTCATAGGACTATTGATCAATTCATTAGGGCTATTGTTTTTTTAATATGTTTTTTTAAGTGTTATAATATTTGTGATCTTTTTGAAACTTTAATTTTATAGCTTTAGTTAAAGCAACTTTAACAATTGTTTTTTGCCTTAGCCATAATTAAAAGGTAGTTTTTTACTGTTAGTCTTTTCACAAAGCAGCTTCCACATTCTTGAGTTCTTTATTTTAAACTACATCTTAATTGAATGAATTTCATCATCAGGTAGGTTTTCAAAGGCTAGGCATGGATGCTATATTTTCTGAAATCATTCACATTTAGCAGTGCCTTTCTGTTCCTTTTGTACATGAATGGGATGAGGATAAATTTATTGAAGTCATGCATTTTCCGTATTTATCCACTAACTTCTAGGATCAAATGTTCCTTGGAGAGCACTGATAGAGATCACTTAACAGGTACTTGCTGAGCTTCTAACTGTGTGACAAGCATCATTTCAGGCACTAAGAATATAAAAATAAATAGAACATACACATACAAATACCACTTCTCTTCTGAAGCTTAAATTCTAGTGGGAGTTCATAGCCAGTAAAGGAAATTAATAAATAAAAAAAAATCTATATTGAATAGATGAAAAAATAAGTAGAAGTAAAGCAAAACAAAGAGGATACAGAGTGCCAGTGTGAGGATTAATTTTAATGGGTAATCAGAAAACGAGTTCATGAGAAGATGACATTTGAAAATGTGTGACCAAGTCTTGCGAATATCTGGGGAAGGATCCTTGTAGGTAGTTTGATCAGCAAGTGCAAAGGCCCTGAGGTCAGAACACAAGAGTGTTGTGGGATATGTATAAATGAAATCACTGTCAAAAGGGACAGACAAGGAACAAATTGAAGGAAAAATAACTTCAAAGGGAGAAACATGGAAGCCAAGAAACCTCGGGCCAGGAGAGCAGACCTACCCATGTATGGGAGAGGTTGAGTTCCCCTGAACACAGAGAAAGCACCTGTCAATGTTCAGGAAGAGTTTAGGTGCCCCAGGCCTCGGAGAGGGTGGAGTATACTCCTTGGGGATTGGGGAGAACCTTGCTGCCACCCGATTGTTCTAAGGGGATTGAGTGTGTGCCCAGAGACGGCAGACAGCCCAGGTGCTGCCCTGATGCTTGAAGAGGATGGAGCAGAAAAAAAGGCAGCCTCTTCAAAGCTCCAGCATCTGGAGAGAACAGGGCCATTCCATAGACTCTTGGAAAGGGTGGAACTGACACTTTCTAAAGCCCCAAGGATGAGTGACTCTATGACTTTGAAATCTCACGGAGCTTTCCCTGCAGATTTTCCAAACTGTTTGGGTCCTATGACCCCAGTTCCTTCCAATCTCCCCCTATGAGAAAGGGAACATTTATCCTATTACTGTCCCTCCTAATATCGGCAGTAGATAACTTGTTCTGAGTTTTATAGGTCCAGATCCAGAGGAGAATTTCACCTTAAGATACCATGCCTGTGATTGATTTTGATGAGATTCTGTATTGTTTCTGGCTTTTTATTGCTACTGAAATGATTTATGGCTTTTGCAATATTATCATGGAATGAATGTATTTTGTATATGAAAAGAACTTGTCTTTTGGGGATCCAGAGGGTGAAATTTGCTGGTTTGAAACTGTTGTGTACCCCAGAAAGCCATATTCTTTAACCCTCATTCCATATTGATGGGTGGGATCTTTTTGAAGTTCTTTCCATGGAGTTGTGACCCACTTAATTATGGACAGGACCTTTAGAATAGTTTGTTCTCTTGGAGATGTATCTCCACCCATTCAGGGTGGGTCTTCACTTTACATCCATTTACTGGAGTCCTTTAAGAGGGAACCACTTTGGAAAAAGCTTCAGAGCTGACACAGATGTTGGGAAAGAATGCAGAAAGGAAACACCCCTGGGGAAGCTGTTTTAAACCAGTAGTCAAAGGACCAGCAGATGCCAGCCACAAGCCTTCCCAGTTGACAGAGGTGTTCTGGGGCCCATCCGCCTATCTTGAGTCAAGGTATCTTTCCCTGGCTACCTTAGTTTGGACATGCTGTTGATGGGCAATCTTCCCTTGCTCTGTTTCTGGGCATAGGGGAGAGCTGCTGGAAAGAACTCTCACCTGCAAGGTACCTCAATTATGTTTCTACTTTCTTTCTCCATCAATTTATTAAAGGCGTTTTCTGGGGCATCTCTCCTTTTTAAAAAAAGGGTGTCCTTGTGTTTCAATTTCTTCCCCACATCAGGCAAAGTGTACCAGTTTGGTGAGTTCTGGTGATCCTTCTGATTACTAGGAGCAATTCTTTATCTATGGCAGCAGAGAAAAGTTTCTAGAAAAATATTCCATCTTTTCTAGCCCTGCAATTCCTATACCATCGAGTTGAGTTTATTTTACCAAGTTGGGCAATATCAGTGAGCGTTTTCTGATTTTATTTTCCTCCCAAAGTGGGAGTGGTGATTCATACCTTAGTTCTGGGAGCACATTTTCTGTCCTACTTGTCTCTGGATGAAACTTAAAGAATTTGCTAAGTTAAGCTTCCTTTACTTGTTTCATTGCTGAGGATACACATATTATTTTTTTCTTACTTTTCTTTTAGTAAGATAGTGGTTATGTGAGTCTATACCTCCCTGTCATCTTTCTCCATAAGTTGCTTAATTTTCTTTAAAGGTTTTTGTAAAACTTGATTTTGTGGGTAGTTTTTAAAACCTATCACTATTCCAGCCTTTATTATATCTGTCTTAAGCTTATGAAGTCTATTATACATATCAGAGGAAGGTGGAATTACATATAGATTCATGGTTAAGCCCTTTCTGAGAATGGAGCACTCCAGAACCTTTCCTCATTTCTATTAAAGATATTTTTTCACCTTTGAAACAAAAATATGCTGAAAAGTAATTTGAGAGTTTCTCTCACTCTGAATTCTTTGGATATCAAAATCTATTTCGCCTAGTTTAAGTCATAAGAAAATTTTTTAGTTATAATAAAAAACAGGGAAACTGGTTGTGGTGGCTGCAAATAGTGTCCTGAGATGGGTGTATCAGTTTTCTAGGGCTTCCATAACAAAGTATCATAAACCTGGTGGATCAAAAGAACAGAAATTTATTCTCTTCCAGAGAAGAAGAAAGAAGTCCAAAATTTCAAGAAGTCTAAAATTAAGATGTTGGAAGGTCCAAGCTCCTTTGGAAAGCTTTACAGAAGAATCTTTCCTTGCCTTTTCCTAGCTTCTGATGTTTGCTGGCAATCCTGGGCATCCCTTGGCTTGAGTTGCATCACTCCAATGTCTGCCTCCATCATCACCTGAACTTCTTCCCTGTTTGTCTGTCTGTATGTGCTCTCTCTTCTTGTAAGGGACATCAGTCATATGGATTTAGGGTCCACCTTAATCCAGTATGACCTCATTTTCACTTAATATCTGCAATGATCCTATTTCCAAATAAGGTCACATTCTGAGGCTCTGGGTGGACATGAATTTTGCAGAAACATCATTCATCCCACTATAGTTGGATGGCAGCCAGGTAGATTCAGAGGGTGAATGTGTCAGGGATGAGAAGCATGTAAATGTGGAAAGCTGAGCAGCATACTATTAAAGGAAGATTGGGCTACATGGCTGGTCCTGTCTGTACAACCGGCTGCATGGTATAACTCCAAGGTCTGGTTCTTAGTGTTTTTCTCCGTGGTGTCTCTGGTTATGGGGTATCATTAGGGATCTGTAAGGGAAGGATCAAGATTGGCATGATAAGGAAAAAGAGCCTCATTCTCACAATAGGCCCATTTGTGTTCTAGAGTAAAAAAGTGAAAGCTTAGATTTTGACCTGAAAGATGATCTCTGAAGTGGGAGCTGCTTGGTGGTATGTCTATAAGAAGACTGAAGTGGCTGGATATTGGTTGTACTGATGTCTTCCCTGATACCTCTGTTTGAAGCAATCTCTCTCCAGTTATAGCTCTAGTGCAAGAGCTGTTCCTGCCTTCTTTCTCCCAGAGGAAGCCTAGTCCTCAGCTCCCCCACAGGTCTTGACTAGGGAGAAGGTGAAGGAATGATGTGGTCACAGCGATGACCAGGAGGGGAGGGCCCCAGCACTTGACAGATTCTATCCCCAGAAAAATAGGCCTTCAGACCTTGCACCTGCACCACCATCCTCTTATCTGGATCTCTTCTAATCACCTGTGCTGATATAGAAAAGGAGATGAATCCTAGGACTCTCTGCTTGAGCGATACGCTGTTCTGAAAGCTCCGGCACTCCTAACACAACTCGACTTTATTAGGGAAATGCATTTAATTTTTTACTCAGTTGTGTTATTTGCATAAGTAAGCTGATTCTATTGAAAAAAAAACGAAGCATACCATTGGCTACTTAAGATGGAAATCTTCTCATGCACTGGCATTTCAGAAGCCTCCCAATGTGAAAATGATAATTTGGAGATTAAAAAGTGCTTTCTCTATTTGAATTACCTTTTGTTATTTGTCTGATATGTGACTCTAAAGATGAAATAGATAATGAGGATGCTCCTCACATTTAGAAAATTTTCTCAAAATGTAGTCCCTGGACCAGCAACATCAGCGTCACTTGGAAACTTGTTAGAAATGCAAACTGGTTCTTACTCCAGTACTGAAATACCACCTTAATTTGAAAGCTTTCCCACCTCCTCACTAACTTAGTCTTTTTTTTTTTTTCTGGTTAAACTTCAGGGAGAAAAGCAATCATCTATTACATTTTAAAAACAACAACTCTAATGAACACACACAAATATACAAAAAGCAAAAGGACATAATACAGATATAATAAGGCATGAGATTATGTTCAGGCACTAGCAGAGAATCTGTGTCTGAATCAAGTCCCAGGTTGCAGACATTCTTCCTTGTTTGAACTTTATAAATAGAAAGAAAAATGAAATTCCAAACAAACACTTCCCGTTGCCAAGGAAATAGTGATTTCTGTTGAATGGAGAAACACATGACCCTTCCAGTCTTATTGACTCATTACAAATCAGTGCCAATCATCCTGTTGTTAAACAACAGGACTCTAATGTCCCTTGCACAGATAGGAATTTTATATTGTTGTGATACTGATTAAGTTATTTAAGAGTATGATCTTGCCATGATCTCCTTTTACATAATTTACTCTTTGTATGTCTTCCCCTCACCACTACAAGGTTCATACTACAAAATGGACTCAGACTAATGCAACTCAAAATTACACAACTTGAGGTCTGAGCTGCTAAGTGTTTAGAGGCATGTGCTATGATCTATACTCCTACAGATGAGACTTTTCTAATTAACAGGCCTAACACAGTCTGTAAAGATAGCTCTGCTTTGCTATTCTTATATGATAAGAAACAATCATTTTGCATAGATAGTAGAAGTAAGCAATAAGGTAGAGGTTACTAAGGGGCGCTCCTACTTATCTTTGAGGATCATATATTATAAGCATCAGGACTAGCTCTAGCTCAGCATGGGACATCTTATAAAGTCATATTGCCTATTGTTTCTTCACACACACGGTGCAGCATGAAGCTTCCACTGAGGGAAACATGATCGTGCCCTGGCTGTTTTTTGTACCTACTCATTTTTTCAAGATGTGATTTACAATAGTTAGGCAACAGCTGTTGGAAGACATTGCAAGCTTGTAAAACACTGAGATTCATATTTAAATATTGAAAAAAAGTACTTTGAGACACATTACAAATAATTTCTAAAAGTTTGTCTGACTTCTGGTTTAGTGCTGAGTACATGTCAGACACAATAAATAGTTGTTCCATGATTGATTGACTCTGTGACTATCACACAGTAGAAAGTCATTAGAAATAAATTGGTATCTGATAAAAGAAGCTAGAAATTAAAAGAGTGAAAATAATTTGAATAAAAATGAGGTGTATTTAAAAAAGGTGAATTAGTTGGAAATTCTTGTGCAGTTCCTTAAAAAAAACACAGTGATGTTTTCAAGTGCTCAAGACTCCTAATCACTTTTATAGCTATAAATGGCTAGAACTTTTGTCATCCAATTGATCATCAGGATTGATTTGGGTGATTTCCCTGTGTAGTCTCTTTTTGTCCTCATTAACCAGAATATCCTGAGAAATCTGAGCTTGCAGATGAAAAATGTATACTTAATAGACAGAGAGCATTCTTAGGTTTAGAGTCTCTATCTCTTGGGATTATTTTGTGTCTTCTAACACTATGATGGGTGCAGAGGGCGGAAGCTGAGAAAATTTGAGGATTGGGTTTGTCCAGCTCTGGCACAGTTTCATTTTGAAATGTCTTCATTAAATTGTTTTATTTTAGTTCTTCGCTGTTTTTCTAAAATTGTTAGTTGGCCGGATGAACCAGAGATTATATCTACATTGTCCATTTCTCACTGAATATTTAAAACAAATGTTTGACTGCCATAGCAATATTAAATTGTAATCCCAGGCAAAGATAGAGTCCCCTAGTTTATAATTTTGTTGTTGGGAGGATTGTGAGTGTGTATGTTCAAGATAAGGTGTGGCCCTTCTTAAATAAGTGCTCATTTAGAGAACATTAAAGACCCCTCTTGGAAGCACAAAGGGAAAATTTCAGTGCAGTGCTGGAAAACCAGTGGTGAGTCTAATCCTGTTTTAATTTACTTAATTTTAGGGCAGCTGTGATTTACAGAAAAGTCATGCAGGAAGTATAGAGTTCCCATATACACTGTCCCTACACCCCACAATTTTCCATATTAAAGACAATTTGCATTGGTGTGGTAACTTTGCTGCACTTGAAGAAACATTATTATCATAATTATGCTATGAACTATAGTCCATGGTTTAGAGTACAATTCACTCTTTGTGTTGTACAGTTCTATTCTGGTAACATATATACCAAATTAATCTTCTTAGCTACTTTCAAACATAGAATCCAATGGTGTTAAATACGTTCACAACGTTGTGCTATCATCACCACCATCCATTACTAACACTTTCCACCACTTCAAACAGAAACTTTGTACCAACTGAGCATTAACTCTTCATTCCCCACCACCATTCCTGCCCCTGGTGACCTGTATTCTAATTTCTGACTGTATGATTTTTGCATATTCTAATTATTTTAAATCAGTGAGGTCATAAAATATTTGTCCTTTTGTGCCTGCCTTATTTTAGTAAACTTGATGTCATCAAGGTTCATCCATTCTGTCGTATGTGTCAGAACTTCATTCCCTTTTATGGCTGAATAATATTTCATTTTATGTATATATCATATTTTGCTAACCTGTTCTTCCATTGATGTACATTTGGGTTGCTTCCACCTTTTTTTTTTTTTATTAATTAAAAAAAGAATTAACAAAACAATTAGAAATCATTCCAATCTACATGTACAATCAGTAATTCTTAGTAACATCACATAGTTGCATATTCATCATTTCTTAGTACATTTGCATCGATTTAGAAAAAGAAATAAAAAGACAACAGAATAAGAATTAAAACAATAATAGAAAGAAAAACAAACAAACAAACAAACAAAAAAAACAAAAACAAAAAACCTATACCTCACATGCAGCTTCATTCAGTGTTTTAACATAATTGCATTACAATTGGGTAGTATTGTGCTGTCCATTTCTGAGTTTTTATATCCAGTCCTGTTGTACAGTCTGTATCCCTTCAGCTCCAATTATCCCTTCTCTTTTTTTTTTTCTTTCTTTTATTTTTTTTAATTAACGGAAAAAAAGAAATTAACCCAACATTTAGAGATCATACCATTCTACATATGCAATCATTAATTCTTAACATCATCACAAAGATGCATGATCATCATTTCTTAGTACATATGCATTGGTTTAGAAGAACTAGCAACATAACCGAAAAAGATATAGAATGTTAATATATAGAAAAAAATAAAAGTAATAATAGTAAAATCAAAGCAAAACAAAACAAAACAAAACAAAAACCTATAGCTCAGATGCAACTTCATTCAGTGTTTTAACATGATTACTTTCACAATTAGGTATTATTGTGCTGTCCATTTTTGAGTTTTTGTATCTAGTCCTGTTACACCGTCTGTATCCCTTCAACTCCAATTGGCCATTATCTTACCCTGTTTCTACCTCCTGCTGGACTCTGTTATCAAGGACATATTCCAAATTTATTCTCGAATGTCTGTTCACATCAGTGGGACCATACAGTATTTGTCCTTTAGTTTTTGGCTAGACTCACTCAGCATAATGTTCTCTAGGTCCATCCATGTTATTACATGCTTCATAAGTTTATCCTGTCTTAAAGCTGCATAGTATTCCATCGTATGTATATACCACAGTTTGTTTAGCCACTCTTCTGTTGATGGAGGTTTCGGCTGTTTCCATCTCTTTGCGATTGTAAATAACGCTGCTATAAACATTGGTGTGCAAATGTCCGTTTGTGTCTTTGCCCTTAAGTCCTTTGAGTATATTCCCAGCAATGGTATTGCTGGGTCGTATGGCAATTCTATATTCAGCTTTTTGAGAAACCGCCAAACTGCCTTCCACAGTGGTTGCACCATTTGACATTCCCACCAAAAGTGGATAAGTGTGCCTCTTTCTCCGCATCCTCTCCAACACTTGTCATTTTCTGTTTTGTTGATAATGGCCATTCTGGTGGGTGTGAGATGATATCTCATTGTGGTTTTGATTTGCATTTCTCTAATGGCCAGGGACATTGAGCATCTCTTCATGTGCCTTTTGGCCATTTGTATTTCCTCTTCTGATAGGTGTCTGTTCAGGTCTTTTTCCCATTTTGTAATTGGGTTGGCTGTCTTTTTGATGTTGAGATGAACAATCTCTTTATAAATTCTGGATACTAGACCTTTATCTGATATATCATTTCCAAATATTGTCTCCCATTGTGAAGGCTGTCTTTCTACTTTCTTGATGAAGTTCTTTGATGCACAAAAGTGTTTAATTTTGAGGAGTTCCCATTTATTTATTTCCTTCTTCAGCGCTCTTGCTTTAGGTTTATGGTCCATAAAACCGCCTCCAGTTGTAAGATCCATAAGATATCTCCCAACATTTTCCTCTAACTGTTTTATGGTCTTAGACCTAATGTTTAGATCTTTGATCCATTTTGAGTTAACTTTTGTATAGGGTGTGAGAGATGGGTCTTCTTTCATTCTTTTGCATATGGATATCCAGTTCTCTAGGCACCATTTATTGAAGAGACTGCTCTGTCCCAGGTGAGTTGGCTTGACTGCCTTATCAAAGATCAAATGTCCATAGATGAGAGGGTCTATATCTGAGCACTCTATTCGATTCCATTGGTCGATATATCTATCTTTATGCCAATACCATGCTGTTTTGACCACTGTGGCTTCATAATATGCCTTAAAGTCAGGTAGCGCGAGACCTCCATCTTCGTTTTTTTTCCTCAAGATGTTTTTAGCAATTCGGGGCACCCTGCCCTTCCAGATAAATTTGCTTATTGGTTTTTCTATTTCTGAAAAATAAGTTGTTGGGATTTTGATTGGTATTGCATTGAATCTGTAAATCAATTTAGGTAGGATTGACATCTTAACTATATTTAGTCTTCCAATCCATGAACACGGTATGCCCTTCCATCTATTTAGGTCTTCTGTGATTTCTTTTAGCACTTTTTTGTAGTTTTCTCTATATAGTTTTTGTCTCTTTGGTTAAATTTATTCCTAGGTATTTTATTCTTTTAGTTGCAATTGTAAATGGGATTCGTTTCTTGATTTCCCCCTCAGCTTGTTCATTACTAGTGTATAGAAATGCTACAGATTTTTGAATGTTGATCTTGTAACCTGCTACTTTGCTGTACTCATTTATTAGCTCTAGTAGTTTTGTTGTGGATTTTTCTGGGTTTTCGATGTATAGTATCATATCGTCTGCAAACAGTGATAGTTTTACTTCTTCCTTTCCAATTTTGATGCCTTGTATTTCTTTTTCTTGTCTAATTGCTCTGGCTAGAACCTCCAACACAATGTTGAATAATAGTGGTGATAGTGGACATCCTTGTCTTGTTCCTGATCTTAGGGGGAAAGTTTTCAATTTTTCCCCATTGAGGATGATATTAGCTGTGGGTTTTTCATATATTCCCTCTATCATTTTAAGGAAGTTCCCTTGTATTCCTATCTTTTGAAGTGTTTTCAACAGGAAAGGATGTTGAATCTTGTCGAATGCCTTCTCTGCATCAATTGAGATGATCATGTGATTTTTCTGCTTTGATTTGTTGATATGGTGTATTACATTAATTGATTTTCTTATGTTGAACCATCCTTGCATAGCTGGGATGAATCCTACTTGGTCATGATGTATAATTCTTTTAATGTGTTGTTGGATACGATTTGCTAGAATTTTATTGAGGATTTTTGCATCTGTATTCATTAGAGAGATTGGTCTGTAGTTTTCTTTTTTTGTAATATCTTTGCCTGGTTTTGGTATGAGGGTGATGTTGGCTTCATAGGATGAACTAGGCAGTTTTCCCTCCACTTCGATTTTTTTGAAGAGTTTGAGGAGAATTTGTTCTAATTCTTTCTGGAACGTTTGGTAGAATTCACATGTGAAACCATCTGGTCCTGGACTTTTCTTTTTAGGAAGCTTTTGAATGACTAATTCAATTTCTTTACTTGTGATTGGTTTGTTGAGGTCATCTATGTCTTCTTGAGTCAATGTTGGTTGTTCATGTCTTTCCAGGAACCCGTCCATTTCATCTAAATTGTTGTATTTATTAGCATAAAGTTGTTCATAGTATCCTGTTATTACCTCCTTTATTTCTGTGAGGTCAGTAGTTATGTCTCCTCTTCCATTTCTGATCTTATTTATTTGCATCCTCTCTCTTCTTCTTTTTGTCAATCTTGATAGGGGCCCATCAATCTTATTGATTTTCTCATAGAACCAACTTCTGGTCTTATTGATTTTCTCTACTGTTTTCATGTTTTCAATTTCATTTATTTCTGCTCTGATCTTTGTTATTTCTTTCCTTTTGCTTGCTTTGGGATTAGTTTGCTGTTCTTTCTCCAGTTCTTCCAATTGAACAGTTAATTCCTGCATTTTTGCCTTTTCTTCTTTTCTGATATAGGCATTTAGGGCAATAAATTTCCCTCTTAGCACTGCCTTTGCTGCATCCCATAAGTTTTGATATGTTGTGTTTTCGTTTTCATTTGCCTCGAGGTATTTACTAATTTCTCTTGCAATTTCTTCTTTGACCCACTCGTTGTTTAAGAGTGTGTTGTTGAGCCTCCAGGTATTTGTGAATTTTCTGGCATTCCGCCTATTATTGATTTCCAACTTCATTCCTTTATGATCCGAGAAAGTGTTGTGTATGATTTCAATCTTTTTAAATTTGTTAAGACTTGCTTTGTGACCCAGCATATGGTCTATCTTTGAGAATGATCCATGAGCACTTGAGAAAAAGGTGTATCCTGCTGTTGAGGGATGTAATGTCCTATAAATGTCTGTTAAGTCTAGCTCGTTTATAGTAATATTCAGATTCTCTATTTCTTTATTGATCCTCTGTCTAGATGTTCTGTCCATTGATGAGAGTGGGGAATTGAAGTCTCCAACTATTATGGTATATGTGTCTATTTCCCTTTTCAGTGTTTGCAGTGTATTCCTCACGTATTTTGGGGCATTCTGGTTCGGTGCATAAATATTTATGATTCTTATGTCTTCTTGTTTAATTGTTCCTTTTATTAGTATATAGTGTCCTTCTTTGTCTCTTTTAACTGTTTTACATTTGAAGTCTAACTTGTTGGATATTAGTATAGCCACTCCTGCTATTTTCTGGTTGTTATTTGCATGAAATATCTTTTCCCAACCTTTCACTTTCAACCTATGTTTATCTTTGGGTCTACGATGTGTTTCCTGTAGACAGCATATAGAAGGATCCTGTTTTTTAATCCATTCTGCCAATCTATGTCTTTTGATTGGGGAATTCATTCCATTAACATTTAGTGTTATTACTGTTTGGATAATATTTTCCTCTGCCATTTTGTCTTTTGTATTATATATATCATATCTGACTTTCCTTCTTTCTACACTCTTCTCCATACCTCTCTCTTCTGTCTTTTCAGTTCTGACTCTAGTGCTCCCTTTAGTATTTCTTGCAGAGCTGGTCTCTTGGTCACAAATTCTCTCAGTGACTTTTTGTCTGAAAATGTTTTAATTTCTCCCTCATTTTTGAAGGACAATTTTGCTGGATATAGGAGTCTTGGTTGGCAGTTTTTCTCTTTTAGTAATTTAAATATATCATCCCACTGTCTTCTAGCCTCCATGGTTTCTGCTGAGAAATCTACACATAGTCTTATTGGGTTTCCCTTGTATGTGATGGATTGTTTTTCTCTTGCTGCTTTCAAGATCCTCTCTTTCTCTTTGACCTCTGACATTCTAACTAGTAAGTGTCTTGGAGAACGCCTATTTGGGTCTAATCTCTTTGGGGTGCGCTGCACTTCTTGGATCTGTAATTTTAGGTCTTTCATAAGAGTTGGGAAATTTTCAGTGAAAATTTCTTCCATTAGTTTTTCTCCTCCTTTTCCCTTCTCTTCTCCTTCTGGGACACCCACAACACGTATATTTGTGCGGTTCATATTGTCCTTGAGTTCCCTGATACCCTGTTCAAATTTTTCCATTCTTTTCCCGATAGTTTCTGTTTCTTTTTGGAATTCAGATGTTCCATCCTCCAAATCACTAATTCTATCTTCTGTCTCTTTGAATCTATCATTGTAGGTATCCATTGTTTTTTCTATCTTTTCTACTTTGTCCTTCACTTCCATAAGTTCTGTGATTTGTTTTTTCAGTTTTTCTATTTCTTCTTTATGTTCAGCCCATGTCTTCTTCATGTCCTCCCTCAATTTATCGATTTCGTTTTTGAAGAGGTTTTGGATTTCTGTTCGTATATTTAACATTAGTTGTCTCAGCTCCTGTATCTCATTTGAACTATTGGTTTGTTCCTTTGACTGGGCCATATTTTCAATTATTTGAGCATGATCCGTTATCTTCTGTTGGCGTCTGCGCATTTAGACAGATTTCCCTGGGTATTGGATCCAAAAGTTTGGAAGATTTTTCTGTGAAATCTCTGGGTTCTGTTTTTCTTATCCTGCCCAGTAGGTGGCGCTCGTGGCACACGTTTGTCAGCGGGTCCCACCAGTAAAAGGTGCTGTGGGACCTTAAACTTTGGAAAACTCTCGCCGTTCAGGGGATTCGCTAGCCGAAGCGGCTTGAGCCGGCCCGGGGTCCGAACGCAGGGAGGGTTGCTGGTCGCCGCAGCCCGGGAAAGAGCCTGTCCGAATTTCCTAGTCGGTCCTGGGCAACAAGCGTGGTGGGAGGGCGCCAGCGGCAGCGGCCCGCCCGAGAGAGTGCACGTTCCCCGGGAGTCACAGGTTTGGAAGGGGCCTCCCCCACCCGTCACCGTTCTCCGTGGCCTGGGGATTTCCGATCCAATTCTCTCAGTTGGTCCGGGGGGCTGCGCGTGGTGTGGGCGCCAGCCGCCTTGGTTTCAGGGGACCGCCTCTCCAATTCTCCCAGCCGGCCCGGGAAGGGGGAAGGGAGTTACTCCGGCCCGGGAAGGGGGAAGGGAGCGCCACCCACGCGCCTCGGTGATCTCACCCGAGCTGCTTCTCTCAGCCAGCCAGCCGTTCCAGGATGGGGTACGCTGTCCTTTTTATCTCTGTTGTGGCTTTGGGCGCTTTCTGTATCGTTTCTACTCCCCTAGTAGCTGTCCTGGAGAAGAAACTAAGATCCGCGCATCTTACTAAGCCGCCATCTTCCAGGAAGTCCCCTGCTTCCACCTTTTGGCAATTGTGAATACTGGCTCTCTGAACATTGCTGGGCAAATATCTGTTTGAGTTCCTACTTTTCATTCTTTTGGGTACTGTTCTGGTTAAGTTCATGTGTCGATTTGGTTAGGTTTTGGGGTCCAGTTGTTTAGTCAAGCAAGCACTGACCTGATTGTTACTGTGAAGATATTTCATGGATTTAAATAATCAGTAAGTTGATTGCATCTATGGTTAATTACATCTACAACAAACAGAGATGATGGACTTCAACAATGAGAGATGTCCCATCAGATTGATTAATTGAAGGCCTTAAAAGGAAAAGCAATGATTTCAGTAGCCAGAAGGTAGAGTTTCCATCTCTACTTCAGCCAGCTATCTTCTCATGGGGAATTCATTGAAAAGCTTTATTGAAGTTTCCAGCTTGTGGTCTGCCCTATGGAATTTGAACTTGTCCACCCTCAGTCATGTGAGCCAATTCTTACAAAAAAACTCATATTTACAACAGAATATAAAGGATCTACCAGCCCTTGTTATGTGTCAGCCTTTTTATTAAAGTTATCCTAGTGAGTGTAAAATTGTACCTCATTGTGTTTTTGATTGGCATGTTCCTAATTACTAATGATGTTGAGCATCTTTTCATGTGCTTATTGGTTATTTGTATATCTTCTTTGGAGAAATGCCAATTCAAGTACTTTGTCCATTTTTAAATTGTGTGCTTACTTTTTTTGCTGTTGAGCTATAGGTGTTTTTAATATATTCTGGATATTAAACCCTTACCAGATAAATAGTTTATAAATATTTGTCCCATTCTATAGATTGCCAATTCACTTTGTTGATAATGTTCTTTGATGTAGGAAATTTAAAAATTTTTCAAAAGCCCAAGTTATCTATTTTTTCATTTGTGGGTCATGCTTTTGTTGTAACATCTAAGAAACCATTGCCTACTATAAGATGGTTTTAGTTTCCTAGGATGCTCAAGCAAATACTTTGAAATGGATTGGATTATATAGGATTTTTTTTTTGCTTCCAGCTTAGAGGCTAAAGGAAAGTGCAAATCAAGGCACCAAGACTTTGCTTTCTCTCCAAAGCCTGGCATTCTGGGGTTGGCTGCTGGCTTCCCTTGGTCCTTGGCTCCTGTCACATGGTAATGCACATGGTGGGCTCTCCTAATCTCTCTGTTCTCATCTGTGTTCTGTTGAATTTCAGCTTCTTACTTCTGTGGCTTTCTCTACTGGCCTGGATTTCTTTGTGTTTATAAAGGACTCCAGTAGTAACATTAAGACCCATCCTGATTGAGTTTCACACCTTAACTGAAGTAACCTCATCAAAAGATCCTACTTACAATAGGTTCAGACTCAAGGATACATTCAATGTAAGAACATGCTTTTTTCCTAAATTATGCACAGGTTCAATCCACCACAAACATCCTGAAGATGTTTCCTTAAGTTTTCTTTTAGGGATTTATGGTTTTAGTTTCTATGCTTAGGTCTCTGATAATTTTTGAATTAATTTTTGTGTATGATGTGAGGTAGGGGTCTACTTTAATTCTTTTGCATGTATCCAGTTGCTCTAGCCACCATTTGTCAGAGAAACCATTCTTTGCCCATTGTGTGGAGTTGGTACCCTTGTCAAAAATCAATTGACTATAGATATGAGAGTTTATTTCTGAATTCTTGGTTATAATTCTATTAATCTATAGGTATGTGCTTGTGTACTGTAGCTTTGTAGTAAGTTTTAAAATTGGGAAGTGAGTACTCCAACTGCATTCTTTTTAAATAGTATTTTTATTGATAAACCTTCACACACATGCAGGCCATACATGGTGTGCAATCAGTAGCTCATAATACATCACATAGCTGTGTATTCATCATCATGATCAATTTTAGAACATTTACATCTATCCAGGAAAAGAAATAAAAAGAGAAAAGAAAAAACTCATACAATCCCTACCCCTTATCCTTCCCTCTCATTGGTCACTAGTATTTCAATCTACCCGATTTGTTTTACCCCTTATCCCCCCATTATTTATTTATTTTTTATCCATATATTTTTTCCTCATCTGTCCATACTCTGGATAAAGGGGACATCAAACACAAGGTTTTCACAATCACACTGTCACATTGTAAAAGTTATATTGTTATACAGTCATCTTCAAGAACCAAGGCTATTGGAGCACAGCTCAACAATTTCACGTACTTTCCTCCAGCCACTCCAATACACCATAAACTAAAATGGGATATCTATATTGCATAAGAATAACCTCCAAGATAACATTTTGACTGTGTTTGAAATCTCTCAGCCACTGAAACTTTATTTTGTCTCATTTCTCTCTTTCCTATTTTCATGAAGAAGGCTTTCTCAATCCCATGTTGCTGGGTCTCTGCAAATCCTAGGAGTTTTGTCCAACATTTCCAGGGAGATTTACACCTCTGGGAGTCATGTCCCAGATTGGGGGGAGGGCAATGAGTTCATTTGCTGAGTTAGCTGAGAGAGAGAGGCCACATTTGAGCAACAAAAGAGGTTCTTTGCAGGTGACTCTTTGGCCTAATTTTAAGTAGACTTAGCCTATCCTTTTCAAGAATAAGTTTCATAGGGGCGAACCCCAAGATCAAGGGCTTAGTTTATTAATTTGGCTGTCTCCAATGCTTGTGAGAGTATCAGAAATTCTCCAAATGGGGAAGTTGAATATTTCCTCCTTTCTCCCTAGTCCCCCAAGAAGACTTTGCAACTACTTCTTTATTTACTGCCCAGATTCCTCTGAGATATATCGGGGCATCACACTAACCTGGACAAACCAACAAGATCTCATGCTCTATTCAATATTCTATGTACTTAACATGTTCAACTAAACTGACCATACAAATTAAATTAGGTAATGTGCTACCCAAAATATAAATTTTGCACCAACTAAACCTCTCTCCCTTTTGTCTCATATAGAAGTTGAAGTTTAAAATATGGATGATATCATCCTTTACCCTGAATTCTGACCTACCCCAGTCCTATTCAGATGAACTGGGCTTAGAGAGAGAGGACCACTCTAAGCAACAACAGAGGTCCTTCAGAAGTAACTCTTAGGCATGCCTGTAGGTAGTCTAAGCTTCTACCACCCACATAAGCCTCACAAAAGCAAGCCTCATGATCGAGGGCATGGCCTATCAACTTGGGTGTCCCCAAAGCTTGACATATCATCAGAGGATTTCCTGATGGCAAGGTTTAATAGTTCCATATTTTCCCTCCCCTCCCTCAGGGGACTTTGCCAATACTTCTTGACCATCTGCTCAATATACTCTAGGATGCTTCCAGGCATTACAATAATCTACAGAGGAGTAAAGGACCTCTTTCTCATTCTGTGCTTGGTATATTTCAGTTGTTCAAATGAGCTATACAGATAGGTTGAATTAGATAATGCACTACAGAAAATTTCAGTTCCAGATCAAATAAAACTTTTGCTTGCAGAATTGCTTAGAGAGTTTTGCAAGCAAAACTCCAGACAATGTGTCTGCTCTAAAAGTTTGCAATCCGGGCCCCCGTTTTCTCATAAGCAGATTCTAAAGGTGACCATACCATTGTGGTTCTTTTGTTTCTGGCATATTCTGTCTTACCTACATCTTCATTCACATCGTTGCATGCCTCACAACTTTGTTCCTTTTTGTAGCAGCACAACTTTTGTTCATAAGTATGCACCGTCGTTCACCAATCTACTTCTCTATCAGTGCCACATTCAGCCACCTGCATTCATCAGGCATCATGTAGAAGGCCCAAAGTCCAAAGTCCATCAGCATTCTAAATTTTAGATAATTTCGTTGCTCCCAAGAGAAAGAAAACCAATAAACATACCCTCACCAAATAGGAAATCTAAACCTCCTCTTAACTCTTGTCCCTCACCCCATTATTTACCTCTGCCGCTGCTGTGATAGTGGTGATGGTTTCCTTTTGAACATAGCTCATGGCATGCAATAGCAGTTTTCCCCCTGTAGCCTGGACTTAAACACCCTTTATACAATAATCATATCTTTAAAGTAGTTCTTGAGAGAACTAATTCATATTTCTAGTGTGAATCAGTGGGACACATAGGTCTATACAACCCTTTTCAATCTTGTTCATCTTTAACATGGTAATATTACTTCTAGACCCATCTTTGCTTTTATCTACTCCCTTACACTGGAATTCAACCTCATTAGCTAATGGTTCATCCATCCCTAGTTTTTATGTATCACTAAGTCCCCTATATTCTGTTTTATAAACCTCTGATTATATTTTATGCTGTTCATAAAAGTGGAACCATCCAGTATCTATCCTTTTGTTTCTGGCTAATTTCCCTCAGCATTATGTCCTCAAGGCTCATCCATCTTGTCATGTGCTTCAGGACGTCATTTTGTCTTACCGCTGCATAATTTTCCATCATATGTATATACCACATTTTGTTGATCCACTCATCTGTTGATGGACATTTGGTGTGTTTCCATCTTTTGTCCATTGTGAATAATGCTGCTATGAACATCGTGTGCAAATGTGTGCTTGTGTCTTTGCTTTCAGCTCTTCTGGGTATATACCAAGTGCTATTGCTGGGTCATAGAGCAACTTGATATTTAGTTTCCTAAAGAACTGCCAAGCAGTCTTCCATAGTGGCAGCACCATTATACATTCCTACCAGCAATACATAAGTGTCCCAGTTTCTCCACATCCTCTCCAAAATTTATAGTTTCCTGTTTGTTTAATAACAGCCATTCTTATAGGTGTGAGGTGGTATCTCATTGCAGTCTTGATCTGCATTTCCCTTATAGCCAGTGAAAATGAGCATCTCTTCATGTGCTTTTGAACCTTCTGTATTTGCTCTTCAGAAATTGCCTATTCATATCTTTAGCCCATTTTATAATTGGGTTGTTTGTTCTTTTGTTGTTGAGTTGTATAATTTCTTTGTATACACAGGAAGTCAAACCTTTGTCTGATATGTGATTTACAAATATTTTCTCCCATTGAGTTGGCTGCCTCTTCATCTTTTTGACAAAATCTTTTGAGGTGCAGAAACATTTGATTTTGAAGAGTTCCCATTTATCTACTTTTCTTTTGTTGCTTATGCTTTGGGTGTAAAGTTTAGGAAGCTACCTCCTATTATTTTCTATTGGAGATGTTTCCCTACATTTTCTTCTAGAAGCTTTATGGCACTAGTTCTTATATTTAGGTGTTTGAGCCACTTCAACTTAATTTTTGTGTAGGTTAAAAGATAATTTTTTTTTTTTAGGTATTTATTCTTTTGGCTATTGATATCCAGTTCTTCCATGCCCAATTACTGAAAAGACTATTTTGTCCCAGTTCAGAGGATTTGGGGGCCTTGTCAAAAATCAGCTGAGCATAGATTTTGCACTCTTGATTTGTATCCATTGATCAATGCTCTGTGTTTATACAGGTACCATGCTGCTTTGACTGTGGCTTTATAATAGGTTTTAAAGTCAGGGAATGTTATTCCTTTCACTTCGTTCTTCTTTTTTAGGATGCTTTTAGCTATACGGGGTCTCTTTCCCTTCCAGATGAATTTGGTAATTAGCTTTTCCAAATCTTCAAAGTAGGTTGTTGGGATTTTGATTAGTACTGTGTTGAATCTGTAGATCAGTTTGGGGAGAATTGAAATCTTAACTATATTTAGGCTTCCTATCCGTGAGCAGGGAATATCTTTCCACCTATTTAGATCTCACTTGATTTCTTTTAGTCATGTTATTTAGTTTTCTGTGTACAAGTCCTTCACATTCTTAGTTAAGTTCATTCCTAAGTATTGGATTCTTTTAGTTGCTATTTTGAATGGAATTTTTTCCTTGACTGACTCCTCAGCTAGGTCTTTGCTTGTGTATAGAAATGTTACTGATTTTTGCACATTAATTTTATATCCTGCCACCTTGCTGAATTTGTTTATTAGCTCAAGTAACTTTGCTGTAGATTTCTTAGGATCTTCCAAGTATAGTATCATATTATCTGCAAATAATGAGAGTTTTACTTCTTCCTTTCCAATTTGGATGCCTTTTATTTCCTTGTCCTGCCTAATTGCTCTAGCTAGAACTTCTAGCACAATGTTTAATAATGGTGAGAGTGGACATCCTTGTCTTGTACCTGATCTTAGGGAGAAAGCTTTCAGTCTCTCTCCATCAAGTTTGATGCTGGCTATTGGTTTTTCATCTATTCCATTTATCATACCGAGAGAGTTGCTTTGATTCCTATCTTTGGAGTGTTTTTATTGAAAAGGATGCTGAATTTTGTCGAATGCTTTTTCAGCATCAATCGAGATGATCATGTGATTTTTCCCTTTTGATTTGTTAATGTGCTGTATAACATTAATTGACTTTCTTGTGTTGAACTGTCCTTGAATTCCTGGTATAAGCCTTACTTGGTCATGGTACATAATTCTTTTAGAAGGTTATTGGATTTGATTTGCTAATATTTTGTTGAGAATTTTTGCATCTATGTTCATTAGGGAGATTGGCTTGTTTTCCTTTCTTATTGTATCTTTACCTGGTTTTGGTATTAGAATGGTATTAGCTTCATAAAATCTGTTAGAGTTCCTTTTTTGTCAGTTTTTTGGAAAAGTTTGAGCAGTATTTGTGTTAGTTCTTTATGAAATGTTTGATAAAATTCCCCTGTGAAGCCATCTGGCCTGAGCTTTTCTTTGTAGGAAGATTTTTGATGATTGCTTGAATCTCTTTACTTGTGACTGGTTTGTTGAGATCTTCTATTTCTTCCTGAATCAGTGTAGCTTGTTTGTGTGTCTCCAGGAATTTGTCCATTTCATCTAAGCTGTCTAGCTTGTCGGTGTATAGCTGTTCATAGAATCCTCTTATGATTTCCTTTGTTTTTTCAGGGCCTGTGGTAACACACTCCTTCTCATGTCTGATTTTGTTTATTTTCTTCCTCTCTCTCTTTTTCTTTGTCAGTCTTGCTAGTGGCCCATCAATTTTATTGATTTTCTCAAAGAAACAACTTTTGGTTTTATTGATTCTTTCTATTGTTCTTTCATTCATTTATCTCTACTCTAATCTTTGTTGTTTCTCTTCTCATATTTGCTTTGGGATTAGCTTTTTGTTCTTTCTCGAATTCCTCCAGGTCTGCTGTTAAGTCCTCGATTTTTGCTCTTTGTTGTTTTTTATATAGACATTTAGGGCAATAAATTTCCCTCTCAGCACAGCCTTTGCTGCATCCCATAAGTTCTGATAAGTTGTATTCTCGTTTTCACTCATCTCCAGCTAGCTACTGATTTCTCTAGCAATTTCTTCTTTGACCCACTGGTTGTTTCAGTGTGTGCTATTTAATCTTCATATATTTGTGAATGTTCTCATTCTTTGATGGTTACTGAGATCCAGCTTCATCCCATTGTGATCAGAGAAAGTGCTTTGAATAATTTTAATATTTTTATATTTATAAAGATCTGTTTTGTGCTCCAGCATATGATCTATACTGGAGGACGTTCCATAAGTACTAGAGAAGAGTCTATAACCTTGTGTTTGGGGTGTAATGACCTATATATGTCTGTCAGGTCTAATTCATTTATCAAGTTATTTAACTTCTCTACTTCCTTGTTGATCTTTTATCTTGCTGTTCTATCTATAGAGGAGAGTGGTGTATTGAAGTCTCCTACTATTATTGTTGAAACATCTATCACTCCCTTCAGTTTTACCAATGTCTGTCTCATGTACTTTGGAGCTCCTTGATTGGGAGCATAAACACTTATGATTGCTATATCTTCTTGGTGAATTAACCCTTTAATTAGTATACAATGTCCTTCTTCATCTTTTATGATGACTTTACATTTAAAGTCTTTTTTTTTTTTCTGAAATTAATATAGCTACTCCTGCTTTCTTTTGGTTACAACTTGCATGGAAAATATTTTTCCATCTTTTCACTTTCAATCTATTTGTATCATTCTGTCTAAGATGAGTCTCTTATAAGCAGTGTATAGCTGGATTATATTTCTTAATCCATTCTGCCAATCTGTATCTTTTAATTGGTAAATTTAGTCCATTAACATTCAAAGTTATTACTGAAAATGCATTTCTTGATTCCACCATCTTATCTTTTTTATTTTATTTGTCAAATCTATATATTCTTCTCCATCTTTCTCTTTGTATTCTTCAAATTACCTTTAGTGGTACTCTTCAATTCTGTGCCCTCCTTCAGACCTCCCTGTCCTGTCTTTTTTTTCAACTGGCAGACTCTTTTTAGTATTTCTTGAAGGGCCAATCTCTTGTTTACAAATCTTTCAGTACTTCTTTGTCTGTGAAAACTGTAATCTCTCCTTCAATTTTGTACGGCAATTTGGCTGGGTACAGAATTCTTGGCTGGAAGTCTTTCTCTTTCAGGATCTTGAGTATATCATACCACTGCCTTCTCACCTTCAGGGTGCTGGTTGAGTAGTCTGAACTCAGTCTTATTTGGCTGTATGTAGTAGAGTGTTTTTCTCTTGCTGCTTTCAGGATTTTCTGCTTCTCTTCAACATTTGACAGACTGATTAGTAATTGCCTTGGGGAAGGCTTATTTGGATTTATTCTGTTTGGAATTCTTTGGGCTTCTTTGACTTATATATTTATGTCCTTTATAAGGGTTGGGAAGTTTTCCCCCATTATGTCCTCAACTACTCCTCTAAGCCCTTTACTCCTCTCCTCTTCTTCTGGGACACCAATGATTCTTATATTTATGTGATTTGTTTTGTCTATCATTTCTCTGAGTTCCCATTCAATTTTTTCCATCTTCTTTGCCATTTGCTGTTTTCAGTCTTCAAAGTCCATTATCCTGTCCTCTATATCACTTATTCTTTCTTCTGTCTCTTCAAATCTGGTGTTATGCATGTTTCTTATTTGGTCAACAGAGTCTTTAATCTCTGTGATATCTGCTATTTTTCTATGTATTTTTAAAAATTCTTCTTTATGCTCTCTACTGTCTTCTTGATCTCCTTTATATCATTTGCTATCCCACTTATTTTATTAAGTAGAGTTGTATGAACATCTGAGATTAGTTGTTCCAGCATCTGTGTCTCCTCTGTTTTTTGTTTTTTGTTTTTTTATATCAAGAATTCAACTTGGGGAAGTTGAATTTCTCCCTGTTCTCACCACTCCCTGAAGGGGGCTTTGCAGATGCTTTTCCACTCACTGATCGAATCACTCTGTTGTTTTAATTTGGTCATTAAGTATGGCAACATCTGTCTGCGTTGTGATATGCTTAGTGATCTTCTGCTGTCTTTGTAGCATGTAAATATCATGATTGATTTACTTTGGGTGTTGATTTCTTTCAGTAGCCTAAGGCCTTGTGTTTGAATAATGGTTGTACAGCAGGGATCAGGGCATGGGGTGGGCGCTCAGTGTGGTGATTTGTTTCAGGGCAGATAAAGGTGCAGGTTGGGGATGCTATGTGGATGCTTGTGAACGTGGGTGCCCAGTGACCAGGGAGGATGTAGCTGTGCAGGTGCACTGGTCTGGGGAGCATAACCCTGGTGTGTACTGGTCCAAGTCATGGTGCCCTTTGTGCACATGCACAGAGCTGTGGCAGCGGTCAGTGTTATGCCTTCATGGATTGGGGCAGATTGACCTGCCTGTGCAGGTCAGCACTTTCTCAGAGCTGGGAAGTCTGGTTGAGGGCCATGGACATGCAATTCTAGGACTGCTGTAAAGTGTGGTTCCCAGAGCTGAATGATGTGATTAGGGGCCCGTGTGTACGCGTGGGCCTGGGAATGTCATAAACATAAGTGCAGAATTTAGGCGGGGTGGAGTGAGGCTGTGAGACATTACGGGCAAAGGTGGGGGTGAGGGGCAGGGGTGGGGGGTGGAGAGCAGTACGTGCACTGGGGGTTGGTGGGGTGGAGGTGCCTGGAGCATGAGGAATGGGAGCAGGTGACAGGGTTCAGGTGCATGCGGTGTGAGGTGCATTGCCGGTCCCAGGGCTGTGCTGGTGAGTGTAACACACCCAAGGAACATGGCCTGGTTTACTTTCTAGTCCTGGGCTCCTGTCTGTGCACTGCCACAGGCTCTGTGTCTCTGTGCCAGGCTCCAGTTTTCTGCCTTTCAGTTCCTCGGCCTCTGCAGCCAGGGCTGCTGCATGTGGAACAGAAGGCTCTCCCTGGTCAGCCACATTCCTGAACTGCCACCTCAGTCACCCTCCTATCTCTTCTCTAACTTTTCCAGCTTTATTTCTTTATATCACTTTGATCTACTGTCTAGTGCCCCATCCTTTCAATCTTAAAAACTGCCTGTAAGATTCTTTATAGGGTAGGACTAGTGGTTACAAACTCCCTCAGCATTTGTTTATCTGGGAATGTCTTAATGTCTCTTTCATTTTTTTAAAATAATTTACTGGATATAAAATTCATTATTGGCAATTATTTTCATTCAGCACCTTAAATATTTTGTCCCATTGTCTTCTTGCCTCTATGGTTTCTGACTAGAAATCAGAACATATCTTATTGGCACTCCCTTGCACATGGCACATTGACTCTCTCCTGCAGATTTCAGAATTATCTGTTTATTTTTAGCATTCAACATGTTGATTATAATGTGTCTTGGTGTGGACCCCTTCAAGTTTATTCTGTTTGGAGTGTGTTGAACATCTTGAACATGCATATTAATATCTTTTGTTAAATCCTAAACTTCCTAAAGTTTTCTGCATTATTTTTTTCCTTAAAATTGGGAAGTTTTCTGCATCTTTCTCTTTTTTTCTCCTTCTGGTACTCCCATAATGTGTGTATTGGCACAACTGATGGTGTCCCACAGACATCTTAGGCTCTGTCTATGGGACAGCATCATTTCCTCTTTCTTTGTTTGTCTTCTAATCTTTTGTGGCACACTTCACATTTTAATATTTTATTATGTTAACTCTGGAATTTAGTCCTCCGGTAGTCTGTTACTTGGTTTTACCCAACTCTTGATATGACAGACATTTCCTTGAGTGCTAGGACTTAACAAAAACAGACAAAACAATGCAAAAACATCTTTCATAGTGTTTGCAAATTGGCTCCATGTTAGCTGGTGAAATCAATCAGATTTTAGCCTTCATACTGAATAGATCCGACCAAGGCAAAACTCAAAGTCCTCTCCAGTATTTTCTGAGATGTGTCTTGTTCTGCTCATGTGCTTGTTGTTAAGATTTCCCAGTGTACAGAGTGCTGAATGCCTCCTCATTTCCCTATGAAATAGGCTTTCACTCACTTCTGAGTTATTTATTATGTTTTAAAGCCAGTAATCCTTTATCCCAGTCTGATTTTATTTTATTCTTTCTTACACTGATTAGCACCTGTATGCTGCTTCTGAACACTGAGTAAGTTCTGCATTGGTGAACCAGAGACACGTGCCCTATTTTGTCCTTCAGGCTGCAACCAGACAGATTGTCACAGACAGTATATGTATAGAGGTTTATTCTGCTCTCTGGACCAGGGTCAGGCACCCATGCTGGGATTGCAGGCTGGTTTCATACTACATTGTTTTGGGGGTTGGGAGAGAGGGCAGCAAAAGCTCCAGGAAGTTTTCCTACCATTTTAAAGTTGCTATTCTTGATTTGATGCTTATCCAGTTATTGTAACCTTTTAGCTGTTTTCCTGAGCTTTGAGGAACATGGGTCTTACAGTTTTTGCTAGTTGTTCAAAGATTCTGTAGGGGAACAGAACTCTGCAATGTCCCATGCCAACATCTTGGTTGACCAGAAGCCTTTTTCTTTAATCTTACCTCCTGGACTTTTAAAATGTGTTAGCATTTTAGATTTTGTACTATAGAATACATTTAGAGAATGCATTTTACATGGCCTGTAACATAAAAGTGTACAGAACAACCATGTGAAATGAATTGCTGGTGGAGTGATATAATTTTGATGATATTGTAGAACTAACATGGGAAGTGGGGAGAGAATTGACATTTCTCTGACACTTTTTTATCCAAGCTCCAGGCTAAGTGCTTTAAATACTGCATCCCATTTAATACTCATAACAACCCTTTTAAGTTTTAAATTAATATTATTCTGAGGTTGGACTAAATAGCATTGCCATTTTTATAGGCCAAAAAATGATTAAATACTGGCAATTTCAATCGTTATCTTAATATTGTTCTCTTTTTATGGAAGAAAAAAATGATGCATAGAGAGATTAAGCAATTGCTTCAAATCGCAGTTTTATGACTGAAATCCTTTCTTATTTCACTACACTGGGCTGTCTTCCAATGGAACTTTGTCTTTACTTCCTTGTTTATGCTGGAGAAGGCATTCAATATGTCAAACCATGGTTTCCATATCCACAAATGATCTAATAATATGTCCCCACTATTTTATGGGGTTGTAATTAGGATCAGATGAATTTCTATGTAAAATTGGTTTGTGAACACGTCTTAGAAATGCATTATATTCTTGTTTTTCAGTTCAGGAATGTAGCCAAAAGATATAACATCAACCAAATTGGAAAACATGCAACTTTCCTTGATATAAACTATGTCTTTATAGTCTTTCCCTTAAAATGTCTTAAATTTTTTATAATTGGGAAAAGTTATCTTTTGCTTTGGAAAAAGAATTTTATAGCTTAGCAATATATTGCCTTCATCAGCTGATATGATTAGAATACTATAAATATTACTGAATAGCTTCAGAAGGGCAATTAAGTGTGTTCAAAGAAAAAAAGAAGACCTTTATTGGAATATTCAGAAGGTATGATCAATAATAATTTTATGGTATTCACATCATTGAATATAGTTTTTTTTTCCTACACATGGTAAGTACTCAGTAAATATTAAAAGACTGGCAGAATATAGAAAGTAAAGAAGAAAGAATAAGAGATTTTTTAAAAAAACTTCTTACTATAAACTGCAGGAGAACTAATTAGAGCGTCCTTCTATCTCTCTAATTTTCTGAAGATTGTCTTACTACATAAAGAATATAGCAATGGTTAGGAAATGTTTAAATTAAGGAACATTTATAGGAACAGGAAATTGTTTGGATGTTTTAGAGATGTACAACCAAAATTTGATGTGAGATTTACATGACTGGCTCCTCTTCCCTGCATATCGGAATTAAGAGTACCAGAGATTATAGAGACATATGTATTATAGGGAGGGAGCATAAAAAACCTCAATAAAGATAAGGATATAGTAGCATCACGTGTGGATAACTAGCCATTGGTTCTCTGCCCCCAACCCCACTAATCTTCAGGGTTTCTCTATTTGTCCAAATTTTAAGTAGAATATCCTGTAGTAAACTAAAAAACTTAGCACAGGTGGTGTTAGGGAAGTCACAGACACATCTTAAGCAGCCATTGCCCAGACCTAACCTATCCACATCTTCTCTAGGGAAGTCAAGGACACATGCTATGCTAACTAGCCATCTCCAAGCACTCACCCACCCCTACTTCCTCTGCTATTATGCTATTTTCATTCCTCAAACTAGGAGAGATGTTAAAGTTTAATGAATAAGCCTAGCCAGACCTTAAACCCAAAAACCAGTAACAAGCAGTCCCAGATGCTAATTAAAGCAGGAATAATTAGTGGCAGGACCCCTTCCCCTCAAAGTGGAATATCATTTGTCATGTATCATGACTTCCTTTCTTTTTACAGCTGAATAATATTCCATTGTATGATATACCTATAATCGTTTATTCACTCATCTGCTGAGGGACACTTGTGTTGCTTCCATCTTTTGGCTATTGTAAGTAACACTGCAGTGAATACTAGCATACAAATATCTGTTCAAGGACTGCTTTCAATTATTTGGGTACATACTTAGTAATGGAATTATTGGGTAATATGACAATGTTATGCCAAACTTTCTGAGGACTGGTCAAACTAGTCTACACAGTGGCTGCACCATTTTACATTCCCACCAACAACATACAAAGATTCCTATTTCTTTGCATCCTTGTCAACATTTGTTATTTTCAGGTTTTTTTTTTTCACAATAGGCATCCTTGTGGGAATTAAATGGTATCTCACTATAGCTTTAATTAGCATTTCTTTAATGGCCAGTGATATTGAGCATCTTTTCATATATGGCCAGTTGATTTTCAACAAGGGTACCTAGTCCACTCAATGAGAAACGACAGTCTCTTTCACAAATGGTTCTGATACAACTGGAAATCTACAAGTAAAAGAACGAATATGGACCTTTCCTCTCTCCATATACAAAAATCAATTCAAAATGGTTCAATGACTTAAATATAATAATTAATTCTATAAAACTCTTAAAGAAGAAAACACAAGGAAATATCTTCAGGACCTTGTAGTAGGCAATGGATTTTTAGATTTTACACTAAAAGTTAAAGCAACAAAGGAAAAACAGATAAAATGAAGTCAGCAAAATTAAAAACTTTTGAACATCTAAGGACATTACCAAGAACGTGAAATGATAACCTACAGAATGAACAAAAATATTTGGAAACCAAATGTCTGATAAGCATTTAATATCTAGAATATGTAAAAAACTTCTACAACTCAATAATAAAAAGTCAAAACCCAATTCAAAAATGGGCCAAAGATTTGAAAAGACTTCTCTACAAAGAATATATTCAAATGCAATAAGTATATGAAAAGTGAGGTTATTTTGCACAGTGATATTTGATTGTTCTTTAGATAATCAAATATAAAGGAAAAGGAAATATACTCTTGGTACCATAGGCAAGGAGTTTCACAGGAATTTGTTCTGTGGCTTGATAAGGGTCACCCTTCTCAAGACCTTCTTGTTAGGCAGAGGAGGTAGCTGGGTCAAAAATGGACATGTTTGCATAGGCTTAGGAGTCTCCTAAGAGGAAATGAATTAAGATCCTTCAACCCCTGTTGTTGGAAGGTTTCATATAATTAAAGCCTGGGTAATGGATTAAGATGGTCCTGATTGAAGCCTTCCCACAGGTGAGGAAACCCAGGGTCTTGGGAGGGAACTATCCTGAGGACAGGGGAGATTGGGTTGGTGGCCAAGATCAACTTCAGAATTTCTGCTTAGTGAGTGTCACAGGCTGAAAACTCCCTAATGCAGAGGGACATCTTGGCAAAGGATGTCCTGTGGTGATAATATGTAAATACATGAGGAAAATATAATCTTATGGAGTCAAGGCTTTTGATTCTTTGTCAGTATAACAGAAGAGGGAGTAATACCTTTCCTGATTCAAGCACTATCATGGCTTGGGAAGACATTTGGATTAACAAGGACTAGTTTTACAAGAATGGACAATGATGCAATTTTATCAAAACCATGTTGCAGTTTGTTGAGCTCTGGTTTCAAATAGCATACCCTATGCTGTACCTCACACAACTGTTTTCCTTCTACACTCAGGTCCTAATATTGAAGCCTACTCATCTTGCTTGATTCCTTTTGTTCCCCAAGTGTTAATTCTTTCAGGAGCTGTCACCTTGGCTCCCTTTATAATTTTTGTTTGCGATTCTCTCCTTTGTCTCAGTTGGGCAGACAATCACATTGGAATGCTTTACTAATCCTTACTCCTTAGAGGCTCTTTGGCTCCAGCATACAAATAAAAATAAAAGAGAGAGAGAGTGTGCATGTGTTAACAGGGAGATGGAGAGTGTTATTCACTTTAGTCAGTAGAGACCTGCATCTTAGTTCCAGTCCCACCCAGCCTCACTCCTATATATTTAAATATGTAGTGCATTGCATAGCTAGATATTCAATAAATATTCATTTCCTTTCAGCTCTGTGTTAACACCTGTCCTGGAACAAGCCAGATGGTTTTATACCTAGCCATATGGAAGAGGTTAGGAAGAAAGAGGGAAAAGATATTTTCTGAGCTTTGTTATTGTGAGAAGGAATCATCAGTGTCTTCTCGGGCAAGAAGGATTAAATCTGGCAAGCAAGTGTGATAATAGTGTGATGATAGTCAGATTTTTAAAAATCTGGGGACCTTGCTTTTTCCTTCAACAAGCTATGAATTTTGGACTAAATCAGTGATTCGTAACCTTGAATACACATGGGAAGTGTCCAGAAAAAGATGGTGCCCATGCTACGATTACCATATAATTTATCATTCAAATTAGGGTGTTTAGAGAGTAAAAGTGTGAGCTAAAAATAGTTAACAGGCATTAACAGATCTGTAAC
This sequence comes from Tamandua tetradactyla, assembly GCF_023851605.1. NCBI lineage: Eukaryota > Metazoa > Chordata > Mammalia > Pilosa > Myrmecophagidae > Tamandua > Tamandua tetradactyla. The sequence goes on along the minus strand of NC_135348.1, from coordinate 26,516,477 downwards.
AGGTGTAAAATGGGACTTTCCCTGAGGAAACCGGATGTATTTTCTCCCACATCCCAAGCATTCTGGGAAATTTTGACTTAATTGTCTGGGCTGGGGCTTCTAAAGCTTACCAGGTGATATTGTTAAGCAGCTTGCTTATGGATCACTGGAATCTTCCAACTCTTGAAATCCCTTTCACTATGTCTAATAGAACCTTGCATTTTCTATACCCTGAAGACAAGAGTTGACTTATTGGTGGGTATATAAATTTAGGATGTTGGTGTTTTATACTGAATCAGCATTATTTATTTTCTGCTTTCTCTAAGCCCTCTTTCCACCTTTCTCTTTCCTTTCCTGTAACAATACCCATCAAAGAAGGGCAGGAGCTAGAGGAAAAATCCTTGAATCTCATTTTGTTTATTCTTCCTTTATGAGAAATTCAATTCTAAAGCAGCCTCTTCGTAACCATGACCTACCACAGAGAAAGTAGATTAAAAATTATTGTGCTGTCTGAAAAACATGGTTACTCATTCCTCAATTCAGGTCTTATTAGTGAACAAGGATTAACGGCATATCCAATTAAAGTGAGACCTAGAATCTCAGGTGAAGGACTTCTCCACAACTGATGACCACAGCACCTCAGTATTTCTGGGCTTGCCCATGGAAAGCACTGAACAGCCAGCTCTTCTAAATGAGGAGAAAAACACTTATTACTTAACCAGGACTCAGTCTGGTCATGAAGACTTTATATTGCCCCTTATTTTCTTCTTATAAGAAATTGAACTAATTTTCAAAACTCCTGAAAATGATGTGCCAGAGTATCCATACCCTGTGGTCTCCGACGTAATCCGTGAAATGCTACTTATCCATAAGAAGTGGCTGGCTAAGGCTGGGCTGTGAACTAAGGGCGGCCATGGGTCTAGTAAGAAAGATGAGATGAGCCATTACAACTTCCTTTCTCTAGAACTTCAATTAAGAGATGGGGCGAAGTTAACTGGGGAGTCAGGATGTAAAAATTCCATTGTAGGAGAAAGTTGCTAGACCATGATGGGCCACTTGCAACCCAAAGATATGAGAGATATCTTCAAAATAGAGATATCAGAGGAAGCAGATGGAGTACTGCTGAAAGTGTGGTATGAGGCATGAATACTGGTCCATGAAACGGCTACCAGTCTATGATAAGCAAAGAGAAAGACATGAAACTAAGCTTTTAGACCTGTTTAGCAATTTATCATTGATATGACACCCAAATGTATGATTTTGTGTTTTATAAAAGCATTAGTCTGTGTTGCATTGGGGTCAGGAGACTGTAAGGGTATGTTCCTTTGGTGAGCAATGGAACAGAGAGAAGGTACTCCTTGGAGAAGAACAGACTCATATTAATGGCTGAATATTGTTGAAGGTTCATGACAGGCTACTGCTGAAGCCCTCAGAGCCACCTTGAGCTCTGAACCATCCTACCATCTTTTCCTATTTTTCTTCTGGTCTGGTTTATGGTGTTATTTTTGTCATTTGAGTGAATTTCTGTTCCTTACCAATAAAGAAAATCAAGGAATGTAAATGAAAGCAAAGAAAGGGAACATTTACAAAGTTGTGTTGGGAGTTCTTTACATTTCTTTTTGGCATATTGGGTTGTTATATAATTTTAAATTAGAAACGTGGGATTTAACAATTTATTTATTTAATTATGGTTGTGCCATATGGATTGATAGGCCCAAGAAAAAGTCAGTAAGACAGCAGGGAGAAACTATATGGCCCATGAGAGAAAAACACTCTTCATGAGAAAGGAGCCTGACACAGTCTTTCAGGGCATAACATGAATTTGTACTTGATCCTACCCTGACATTGACCTCTGGGACACCTATATTTCCTGGGCAATATTGTAAAACGTGAAAAATGTATCACTGGGGGTGTCAATAATTCTCTGGGCATTCCTTCCTTTTTGCTAGCCCAGTGAAATAATGGGGCATAGGAGAGCTAGAAGTTGTTCTCCTGATCAGTGACAACAAATGTGGGGGGAATACTGAAGCACTGCAAAGAGCTGGAGGAGAGATCTGATCCCACAGTATTATTGGTGGTCAAAAGAAGTTCAGTTACTCATGTGGGAGCTTGCACAGAAAGTAGGTCATGTGTTTGGCCACCAAGGTGGTGGAATGGTTTGGAAAGACTCATCATGGTGGTACTGGGTGATTGTGGAGTTCTATCTAGAGAGATAATGAATGCGATATCTGATGCACAGTGATGCCAGACACGCAGGAAGCAGCACAAATTGCAGGTGAGGCAATTTCATTCTTCCTCTCTCTTCTCTGAAAAATAAAAACAAAACCCTGAGCCATCCATAGACATTCTTCCTGAGAAAGAAGAGGGACAGGCATCCTGTCATTTTACAGGCAGTGTTCTTGAGTCATTGAACCCACAAAGTGTTGTTGTCCAGGAGCAACTGAGTCATATTATGATTAGTGTGGGGGACAGTGGAATATACAGGTTCAGCTGGAGAGAAGGGAGTTAGGAACTCTTAGCTGCAGGTATGACGATAAAGTTAGGAAAGTATATTGGAGCTACAGATGCAAGACTCAACAGCTTGAATTCATTCTGTAGGTCATTAGGGACCATTAACTATTATTACAAAGGGGAGTGATTTAGCTGATGGAAGATTATACAATTTGGACTTAACTTGATCCAAGAGTGGTGTGCAGAATGGTTTGGGGTTTGTTTGAGAGCTGGCAAGTAGTCTTGTAAATTTAAATGGAGCCTTGATCAAGGGAATTAGAGGAAATGCTAAGGAATTGGTTTGAGAGACTTTAAGAAAACAATATTTATATGATTGGAGATTGATTAGATATCTGTTTGGGTAAGTTACTCACTTTAATATCTTGTGATCCGTAATATATGTTATGCTACAGCTTAATTGCCCAGTATGTACAATGAATTAATGGACCTCAACACATCCTTCAAGAGCTCCTAATGCAGAATAGACAATAACCTCAAGAAAATGCATTGAAAAAATGCTGTAAAATCTCACTGATTTAAAAAATAATAGTTGAGAAAAGAACCACCTTAGAATAGTAAATGCTCTAGGTTACAAAACATTGAAAAGAAATTCAGTTTTATTACTTTCAAGTTTATATAGAACTATGTTTATATAGAACTAGATCAACATCACACAGAAACTAGATTCTGCTTTAATTGAGAGCTAACATTAGTATAATTAATATTATTCCTCTTATATGATGGCTTTCAAAATAATTGTTTTTAATAAAAATGTGGTAAGCACTAAAATGATCTCATCCATTAAAAACAGTTTTTGATTATTTAGTCTGAATATAGGAGATCCGTTAAGAATACAATTGTATTTTATGCAAATATAAGGTAACTTAGGAATATGGAGCCTAATATAGACTTGTGGGAATAGGATATAAATATTTCTAATAGTTTCTAAAACTGTTTGAAGAGGAATTCTAGAGAGGAAGGAATTCAAGAAGTTGTTTCCTTCTAGGAGAAGCAAATTACTTGTACACCTGAGCCTTGGCTCCTATATGATGGTGTAAATGGTTTATGGAGCCTGTAATAAGGCAGGAAGGATACTGGAACTTAAGATTAATTCAGGGCTTTGAACTGCAACCTCAGGTATTGTAAAGTCTCTTTAAATAAGGCCAGATCTGCTACAGGTATAATTTAAAAACCAAAATGCAAACAAATTACTTAACCATTCAAGAGGTGAAATGATCTCTGGATCCCTAATCTTCAACAAGAAGGAAGCAGAGAAATAGTTCACACCCTAAGGAGGGCATTTTCCCAATGATCTCTTTGGATATGGTCAAGGAAAATAATGGAAAGTGAAGGAAATCTCAGAGAGTGAAATCAAGAGCTGTGGAGAAAAATGGACAATGGATTGATAAACTAATCTCAGGGAATTCCCCACCTCCAGAATATGTGGGCTTTTACAACACATGCCCAGAAAGACTTCAGGGTTGCTGTGGACCAGTGCCTGCTGCCTTATTTCCGTTCTTTTCTGTTTCAGATGAGAACATGTCATTTATGGCCATTATCCTGACTGAATTCCGCCCATTGTAGAATGACTATGCATGGTTGGGTAACTTGTAAGTTAGTCTTTAGGTCTCCAGATCAAGAGCAGCCATATCTGTAGAGAAGCTCACGAGAATCTTTACTTCAACCACGATGCCTGTTGGGTTGTCTGTCTTGGGAGAAGAGGTGAATATATTTTGCATGTGGAAAATAGGGCAATAAATATTTGTGACCAAAAGGGACAACAGTGGTAGATTTTTTTGCTGTTCCCAAACATTCACTGCCTCCTTGTGGGAAGATTATGTCTCCCCATTCCATTGACATCAGGCTTGGCCAAGTTACTTGTTTGGACCCAAAAAAATGAAAATAGATGATAAGTATCTTTCCCAGAAATGGTTGCTACATCAGCCTAAGTCCTAGGATGAAAAAGACTGGTAATAGATTGGATCATGGGGTTCGGTGCATGTAACAAGAGCAAGAAGTAAACTTTTGCTGTATATTCCTAAGATTTGGGGCTCATTTGTTATTGCATAACTTAAATAAGTGACTATCTCACTTTCTCCTTATATTTTTATTTTTTAAAGTTTTGATCATATTGCTTGTATAGCTTTCTAACCTGTATTTTACCCCCTAATTCATTCGTAAACACATTCAAATATCAAGGACTGGTCTTTAAGTCATAATGACTCACAGTTCTCATAGTCTTAACAGCAACTGAAAAGTTAGGTGTATGAGAATACGTAGAGCAAGGTGCTCTGAACAAGACATATTGACAGTTTTGGGATTTTTGCTTTACTGTTGCCAGCTAATCTCTTAGATGGTTACATTTGCATCCCATCTTTATGGGATGAATTGAATTTAGTCTCATTTGGAAGAAAAGTAAAATTCTGGCTGGGTTACCATAGCACATCTGGCCTCTGATATGCTGTTATCATTTGGACTTGTGTCCTGAAAATAAAGGCTTTTATCACCCAGGATGGCGAGCAACCTGAACAGCTTGAATATTTCTTTCTTCTTTTTTTCTCTTTCTTTAAATTAGAGAGATTCTATTTATCATTCTAATGAGAATAAAGAAAAAAAAAATAGTCAAGGGTGTGGATGGAGCATATCTGCCTTAAAAGAAAATGTCATTTAACTTGTCATTATTTCTTATATTTGTTTTTTAACTTTACAGTAAGGAAACTTACATTCCTGTGACCTTGGAACTATGCCCTGGCTTTCCTGAAAAAAAAACAACAACATTGAAATAGAGTTCTTTTATGGCAATTAGATGGCTTAAAGAAAAGCTTTTAACAACTCAGAGCCTGTCAAACAAAAAGACAATGTCTAATTCTTTTGCATTATTACTTCTTACCCACTGTTCTAATTTGCTAGCTGCTGGAATGCAAAATACCAGAAACGGATGGCTTTTAAAAAGGGGAATTTAGTAAGTTGCTAGTTTACAGTTCTAAGACCGAGAAAATGTCTCAATTAAAACAAATCTACAGAAATGTCCAATCAAAGGCATCCAGGGAAAGATATCTTGCTTCAAGAAGGCCAAAGAAGTTCAGGGTTTCTCTCTCAAGTGAGAATGCACATGGCGAACACAGTCTCTCAAGAAGGAGGGCACATGGCAAACATGGCATCATCTGCTAGCTTTCTCTCCTGGTTTCCTGTTTCATGAAGTTCCCTAGGAGGCATTTTCCTTCTTCATCTCTAAAGGTCACTGGCTGGTGGATCTGCTTTGTGGTGCTACAGCATTCTCTGCTCTCTCTGAATCTCTCTCATTCTCCAAAGGTTTCCTCTTTTATAGAACTCCAGAAACTAATCAAGACCCACCCGAATGGGTGGAGACATGTCATCACCTAATCCAGTTTAACAACCACTCTTGATTACATCACAGCTCCAGGGAGATGATCTAATTGCAGTTTCAAACATACAATGCTGGATAGGAATTAGAAAAAGCAGCTGCCTTTACAAAATGGGATTAGGATTAAAACATGGCTTTTCTAGGGTGCATACATCATTTCAAACCAGCACATACACAGTTGGGAAAAAATTACAACTCATGGGAGAAATGACATTATTGTGTGCTAATTGATATTTTAAAGTTGCCCCCAAAATTCTGTTATACCTTCTCTAAGCCCCTCTATGCCCAACATTGAGACATGGGAATTATTACTCAAATTATTACTCAGAGTAATTTATCTGAATTACTCTTTAAGTAACAAAATACCTGAATTATTTCTATTTAGAATATAAGTCAAGCAATTAGTTGCTCATTCAAGAATTTGCTTATGTACTCTTATTTACAAGGCATTATGGACAGAAGCAATAAGACAAAAATATAATATGACTAGAAATAGCTTAATGTAAACCAATTTCTCTTCCAAATTTCACGGTAAAGAAGTGAATTTTCATATCTTTTGTTACAGTAACAGACTTGTTGATTCTAGACTTCTCCTTTGACAACAGGCATATTATTTTGACTTCGGATTTAAACCGACGAAGTGATGGTTCCTAGTTTTCTGTTAAACTAAGCATTTTGTTTCCAAGAATAGAGTTCCATGATTCAGTTCCTAAAAATTCCTTTAGGTGTCTCTGTTTCCTTCCACATCGGAACCAACATAGCTGGCCGCTGGGAAGGACAGCGCCTGAAGCTGTCTTCCTGCCAAGTTGAATTTGTCCTCTAAGGACAAACTGGATTCTTGGAAAACAGAATTTGACGAACTTAATGAAAGAAAAATATGAATGAGGGCATGCAGACACATAGTTACCACTTCTTAATGTATATAAGCCAAAAAAATCATCTAGATTGATGTCCTTTACTATTTAGCTTGCAGGTAATTTCGTTGCACAATGCAATTTTAACACTAGTTTTGTAGTGCTACCTGTGTTTTCATTAGGAATATGCACTCAAGCTGAAATGGCAAAAATGAGATCTATGGATTTCTTCATTATATATATGTCTAGTCTTTTTAAGGCATATAAAATATTGAAATGTCTTTGCTTCATTATATATGTGTGCACAAGTCTTTCAGAAATTTAAACATGCTGGGCTACAATGATTTGTTTGGGAAGATAAAAAGGCATCTAAAAATGTTACCAGATTTCTTGCTAAATGTTGTAAATTAAATATACACTTTACCATCTCTCCCTACCAAAGCCCAATTAAAAAGATATTAAAGGGAAAAAATGCATAGATCTAAAAGACAAGGAGAAGAAAATAAAACAAAGTTACCTAAATTTTGGTAGATGGAAGGACAGAGTGGAGAAAGCTGAAACTTATGTGCCTGCAGATGGAAGACAAGAAGAAATAGTACACGGAACTTCAGAAGTCATCAAGGACCTCTAAAGGAAGAAGTCAAGGGTAGAGTGAATTCAGTGGCTTGATAGGAAGTTTGTACAAGGAGCAATTCTTTCCCACATATATTGTCCACAATGTTGACGAACCTACAACCATGTCTTCCTCCAAATCCTATAGAAGATAGGAGGTTTATTTTCTGGAAAAATTTAATGCAATAAGTATTGATAGGGGGACCCTAGGCATTGTGGAATAAAAGATGAGTTGATGTACTAATAAGAGAGGACTTAGGTGGCTATTTGAATATTCAGCCTTCTCCCCTCTCAAATTGCAGAATGCAGAAAGTCATGGGTGAGATTCAAAGGCAGCATTTTGGGAGGTTTCTCTCTGGTATCTGATCGGCCCAAGAGGAAAGGTCTACAAGGTTGACATTTCTGGTTTCTGTCCACCCTGCAAGGAGACCCACCAACTGGGCTACCAGTCAGTTATATAAAAGAATAGACAGTTAATGACCACTACACATATGAAGAAAGCATCCCATCTGAAAGTCAGAGATTAGAACAAGATGAAAGGAACTTATAGAAAGTAAAGGGAATATAGGAGTAGCAGGAAAAAAAATGACAAAATAAAGACTCATTGCACTACTGAAGCAATAATAAGTCATAAAAATATTCACAAAATAAAAAAATCATAAAAAATAGAACTATTTTAGAACTTTTAGTAAAAAGTTCAATGAACAGTTATACAATAAAGTGAGGGCTCTCCCCAAAAATTGGAACAAAATAGAAACCTAAAGCAAGTAAGAAAGAAAATATTTTTTTTAAAGTTAGTGGATCAAATGAAGTGCAAAATGTTCAACTATTAAGTTTTCAAGAAAGAGAACAAAAGGAAAAGAGAGGGAGAAAAAACTCCATAAAGAAATAATGTGAGAAAACTTTTGAGTACTGAAATCTCAGTTGAACAAGTTGAATGCTCAGAACATGAATGCTAAAAAACAAAAAACAAAAAACAAAAAACTTACATCAGTGCATAACATCATGACATTTCAGAGCCCTGAGGATAAAAAGATACTAAGAGCAGCCAGGCAGATGAAAAAGATGTTAGAATCAGAGTATCGTAGAGGCAAGTTTCCCAAGCCGAGACAGCCGGCGCCCCTCTTTTGTGGGCGGCTTCGAGTCTCAGTTTCGAGTCCGCGACTACGAGTCTCAGATCAGAGGGCTATCCAAAGTCTGGACTGGCTAGTCTGACTGTGAGACTCAGCTGCGGTGAGACCCCCAAGCGGCGCGTGATTTCCCGAGCAGCGGTAGCTGCGGCGGTCAGAGCTACTCCCTCCCTCCTTCCCGGGCTGGCTGAGAGTATCGGAGAGGCAAGTTTCCCAAGCCGAGGCAGCCGGCGCCCCTCTTTTGCGGGCGGCTTCGAGTCTCGGCTTCGAGTCCGCGGCTACGAGTCTCAGTTCAGAGGGCTATCCAAAGTCTGGACTGGCTAGTCTGACTGCGAGACTCGGCTGCGGTGAGACCCCCGAGCGGCGCGCGATTTCCCGAGCAGCGGCAGCTGCGGCAGTCAGAGCTACTTCCTCCCTCCTTCCCAGGCCAGCTGAGAGTCTCGGAGAGGCAAGTTTCCCAAGCCGAGGCGGCCGGCGCCCCTCTTTTGTGGGCGGCTTCGAGTCTCGACTTTGAGTCCGTGGCTACGAGTCTTGGATCAGAGGGCTATCCAAGCCGCGGTGCCCCCCCCCCCCCGTGGGAGGCTTCCTGGTCCAGTGGGGAATCCCCCAGGTCAGCTGCGGCCCGCGACCAGCCACAGCTGATGCCCTCACCATGCGCAGCCCCTGAACCAATGGAGAGAATTGGATCAGAAATCCCCAGGTCGCGGAGATCGGTGACCGGGGGAGACCCATTCCAAACACTTCAGACAAACGTGTGCCACATGCGCCACCTACTGGGCAAGATAAGAAAAACAGATCCCAGAGATTTCACAGAAAAATCTTACAACCTTGCTGGGTCTGACACCCAGAGAAAGCTGAATAAATGCCCAGATGCCAGCAACAGAAGATAACTGTCTACGCTCAAAAGATTGAGAATATGGCCCAGTCAAAGGAACAAACCAATAGCTCAAATGAGATACAAGAGCTGAGACAACTAATGCTGAATATACGAACAGAAATGGAAAACCTCTTCAAAAATGAAATCGATAAATTGAGGGAGGACATGAAGAAGACATGGGCTGAACATAAAGAAGAAATAGAAAAACTGAAAAAACAAATCGCAGAACTTATGGAAGTGAAAGATAAAGTAGCAAAGATGGAAAAAATAATGGATACCTACAATGATAGATTTAAAGAGACAGAAGATAGAATTAGTGATTTGGAGGATGGAACATCTGAATTCCAAAAAGAAACAGAAACTATAGGGAAAAGAATGGAAAAATTTGAACAGGGTATCAGGGAACTCGAGGACAATGTGAACTGTACAAATATACGTATAGTGGGTGTCCCAGAAGGAGAAGAGAAGGGTAAAGGAGGAGAAAAACTAATGGAAGAAATTATCACTGAAAATTTCCCAACTAAAATTATAGATCCAAGAAGTGCAGCGCACCCCAAAGAGATTAGACCCAAATAGGCATTCTCCAAGACACTTACTAGTTAGAATGTCAGAGGTCAAAGAGAAAGAGAGCATCTTGAAAGCAGCAAGAGAAAAACAATCCATCACATACAAGGGAAACCCAATAAGACTATGTGTAGATTTCTCAGCAGAAACCATGGAAGCTAGAAGACAGTGGGATGATATATTTAAAATACTAAAAGAGAAAACCTGCCAACCAAGACTCCTATATCCAGCAAAATTATCCTTCAAAAATGAGGGAGAAATTAAAACATTCTCAGACAAAAAGTCACTGAGAGAATTTGTGACCAAGAGACCAGCTCTGCAAGAAATACTAAAGGGAGCACTAGAGTCAGATACAAAAAGACAGAAGAGAGAGGTATGGAGAAGAGTGTAGAAAGAAGGAAAATCAGATATGATATATATAATACAAAAGGCAAAATGTTAGAGGAAAATATTATCCAAACAGTAATAACACTAAATGTCAATGGACTGAATTCCCCAATCAAAAGACATAGATTGGCAGAATGGATTAAAAAACAAGATCCTTCTATATGCTGTCTACAGGAAACACATCTTAGACCCAAAGATAAACATAGGTTGAAAGTGAAAGGTTGGGAAAAGATATTTCATGCAAATAACAACTAGAAAATAGCAGGAGTGGCTATACTAATATCCAACAAATTAGACTTCAAATGTAAAACAGTTAAAAGAGACAAAGAAGGACACTATATACTAATAAAAGGAACAATTAAACAAGAAGACATAACAATCATAAATATTTACGCACCGAACCAGAATGCCCCAAAATACATGAGGAATACACTGCAAACATTGAAAAGGGAAATAGAATCATATACCATAACAGTTGGAGACTTCAACTCACCACTCTCATCAAGGGACAGAACATCTAGACAGAGGATCAATAAAGAAATAGAGAATCTGAATATTACTATAAATGAGCTAGACTTAACAGACATTTATAGGACATTACATCCCACAACAGCAGAATACACCTTTTTCTTAAGTGCTCATGGATCATTCTCAAAGATAGACCATATGCTGGGTCACAAAGCAAGTCTTAACAAATTTAAAAAGATTGAAATCATACACAACACTTTCTCGGATCATAAAGGAATGAAGTTGGAAATCAATAATAGGTGGAGTGCCAGAAAATTCACAAATAAGTGGAGGCTCAACAACACACTCCTAAACAACGAGTGGGTCAAAGAAGAAATTGCTAGAGAAATTAGCAAATACCTCGAGGCGAATGAAAATGAAAACACAACATATCAAAACTTATGGGACGCAGCAAAGGCAGTGCTAAGAGGGAAATTTATTGCTCTAAATGCCTATATCAGAAAAGAAGAAAAGGCAAAAATTCAGGAATTAACTATCCATTTGGAAGAACTGGAGAAAGAACAGCAAGCTAACCCCAAAGCAATCAAAAGGAAAGAAATAACAAAGATTAGAGCACAAATAAATGAAATTGAAAACATGAAAACAATAGAGAAAATCAATAAGGCCAGAAGTTGGTTCTATGAGAAAATCAATAAGATTGATGGGCCCTTAGCAAGATTGACAAAAAGAAGAAGAGAGAGGATGCAAATAAATAAGATCAGAAATGGAAGAGGAGACATAACTACTGACCTCACAGAAATAAAGGAGGTAATAACAGGATACTATGAACAACTTTACGCTAATAAATACAACAATTTAGAGGAAATGGACGGGTTCCTGGAAAGACATGAACAACCAACTTTGACTCAAGAAGACATAGATGACCTCAACAAACCAATCACAAGTAAAGAAATTGAATTAGTCATTCAAAAGCTTCCTAAAAAGAAAAGTCCAGGACCAGACGGCTTCACATGTGAATTCTATCAAACATTCCAGAAAGAATTAGTACCAACTCTCCTCAAACTCTTCAAAAAAATCGAAGCGGAAGGAAAACTACCTAATTCATTCTATGAAGCCAACATTACCCTCATACCAAAACCAGGCAAAGATATTACAAGAAAAGAAAATTACCGGCCGATCTCTCTAATGAATATAGATGCAAAAATCCTCAATAAAATTCTAGCAAATCGTATCCAACAACACATTAAAAGAATTATTCATCATGACCAAGTAGGATTCATCCCAGCTATGCAAGGATGGTTCAACATAAGAAAATCAATTAATGTAATACACCATATCAACAAATCAAAGCAGAAAAATCACATGATCATCTCAATTGATGCAGAGAAGGCATTTGACAAGATTCAACATCCTTTCCTGTTGAAAACACTTCAAAGGATAGGAATGCAAGGGAACTTCCTTAAAATGATAGAGGGAATATATGAAAAACCCATAGCTAATATCATCCTCAATGGGGAAAAATTGAAAACTTTCCCCCTAAGTTCAGGAACAAGACAAGGATGTCCACTATCACCACTATTATTCAACATTGTGTTGGAGGTTCTAGCCAGAGCAATTAGACAAGAAAAAGAAATACAAGGCATCAAAATTGGAAAGGAAGAAGTAAAACTATCACTGTTTGCAGACGATATGATACTATACGTCGAAAACCTGGAAAAATCCACAACAAAACTACTAGAGCTAATAAATGAGTACAGCAAAGTAGCAGGTTACAAGATCAACATTCAAAAATCTGTAGCATTTCTATACACTAGCAATGAACAAGTGGAGGGGGAAATCAAGAAACGAATCCCATTTACAATTGCAACTAAAAGAATAAAATACCTAGGAATAAATTTAACTAAAGAGACAAAAAACCTATATAAAGAAAACTACAAAAAACTGCTAAAAGAAATCACAGAAGACCTAAACAGATGGAAGGGCATACCGTGTTCATGGATTGGAAGACTAAATATAGTTAAGATGTCAATCCTACCTAAATTGATTTACAGATTCAATGCAATACCAATCAAAATCCCAACAACTTGTTTTTCAGAAATAGAAAAACCAATAAGCAAATTTATCTGGAAGGGCAGGGTGCCCCAAATTGCTAAAAACATCTTGAGGAAAAAAAACGAAGGTGAAGGTCTTGCCCTGCCTGACTTTAAGGCATATTATGAAGCCACAGTGGTCAAAACAGCATGGTATTGGCATAAAGATAGATATATCGACCAATGGAATCGAGTAGAGTGCTCAGATATAGACCCTCTCATCTATGGACATTTGATCTTTGATAAGGCAGTCAAGCCAACTCACCTGGGACAGAACAGTCTCTTCAATAAATGGTGCCTAGAGAACTGGATATCCATATGCAAAAGAATGAAAGAAGATCCATATCTCACACCCTACACAAAAGTTAACTCAAAATGGATCAAAGATCTAAACATTAGGTCTAAGACCATAAAACAGTTAGAGGAAAATGTAGGGAGATATCTTATGAATCTTACAATTGGAGGCGGTTTTATGGACCTTACACCTTCAGCAAGAGCACTGAAGAAGGAAATAAATAAATGGGAACTCCTCAAAATTAAACACTTTTGTGCATCAAAGAACTTCATCAAGAAAGTAGAAAGACAGCCTACACAATGGGAATCAATATTTGGAAACGACATATCAGATAAAGGTCTAGTATCCAGAATTTATAATGAGATTGTTCAACTCAACAACGAAAAGACAGCCAACCCAATTACAAAATGGAAAAAAGACTTGAATAGACACCTCTCAGAGGAGGAAATACAAATGGCCAAAAGACACATGACGAGATGCTCAATGTCCCTGGCCATTAGAGAAATGCAAATCAAAACCACAATGAGATATCATCTCACACCCACCAGAATGGCCATTATCAACAAAACAGAAAATGACAAGTGCTGGAGAGGATGCGGTGAAAGAGGCACACTTATCCACTGTTGGTGGGAATGTCAAATGTTGCAACCACTGTGGAAGGCAGTTTGGCGGTTTCTCAAAAAGTTGAATATAGAATTGCCATACGACCCAGCAATACCATTGCTGGGAATCTACTCAAAAGAATTAAGGGCAAAAACTCAAACGGACATTTGCACACCAATGTTTATAGCAATGTTATTTACAATTGCAAAGAGATGGAAACAGCCAAAATGTCCATCAACAGAAGAGTGGCTAAACAAACTGTGGTATATACATATGATGGAATATTATGCAGCTTTAAGGCAGGATAAACTTAAGAAGCATGTAATAACATGGATGGACCTAGAGAACATTATGCTGAGTGAGTCTAGCCAAAAACTAAAAGACAAATACTGTATGGTCCCAATGATGTGAATCGACACTTGAGAATAAACTTGGAATATGTCATTGGTAACAGAGTTCAGCAGGAGTTAGAAACAGGGTAAGATAATGGGTAATTGGAGCTGATGGGATACAGACTGTGCAATAGGACTAGATACAAAAACTCAAAAATGGACAGCACAATAATACTTAATTGTAAAGTAATCATGTTAAAACACTGAATGAAGCTGCATCCAAGCTATGGGTTTTTGTTTTGTTCTTACTATTATTACTTTTATATTTTTTCTCTATATTAACACTCTATATCTTTTTCGGTTATATTGCTAGTTCTTCTAAACCGATGCAAATGTACTAAGAAACGATGATCATACATCTATGTGATGATGTTAAGAATTACTGATTGCATATGTAGAATGGTATGATTTCTAAAAAAAAAAAAATGGTCAGCACAATACTGCCTAATTGTAATGTAATTATGTTGGAACGCTGAATGAAGCTGCATCTGAGCTATAGTTTTTTTTTTTCTTATGTATTTTTGTACTTTTTATTTTTATTTTTGTTTTCTCTCTGTGTTATTTTATTTCTTTTTCTGTTGTCTTGCTATTTCTTTCTCTAAATCGATGCATATGTACTGAGAAATGATGACCATACACCTATGTGATGATATTAAGAATTACTCATTGCATATGTAGAATGGAATGATTTCTAAATGTTGTGTTAGTTAATTTTTTTTAATTAATAATAAAAAAAAAGATGAGAATCAGACAATGGTGTAGTTCCATGACAATTCTGAGGAAAAATGAATTGCAATCTAGGATTTGAAACTCAGGAAAGCTATTAATATTTTCAAATATGTGACACCTCAAAATATGTATCTTTTGTGACTTCTTTCTCAGATACTATTAAAGGATGTGCTCCACTGAAATCCTGGGCAGAAAAAAAAAAAAGGAAGCTGGTGCATCCAAGCAAATTGGACCACAAAAAGGAAAGAAATGAAGGAAATAACTAGATGATCATGTTAAACAACCACCCAAGATTATGGTTGTTTAACATGATCAGGGAACACTCTGTCCAGATTTGCAAAACTAGCTCAGAGTCCTTCAAACAATATGTTTCCAAACTAAACACAGAACCAATAGATTACCGGATGTTGTGCATTTGATAGTTGAAAGTACACTTCCTCAAGTCCAACCCTTTTTTGTTTTCCCTTGTCCCTCCAAGATTTATAGTAGTAATTTTTTCCCCCTTCTGGATTAGTTCCCCAGAAGGTCACATAAATTATGGTTCATTCTTCCAAAATAACAAACGCTGGAGGCAGAGACAGGCTGATTGTTTACCAAGCCTATTTCATTCTCCTCCTTTGCACAGATAGAGAGCATTTCGCAGCCTTTCTTGCAACAGGTGTGGCCATATGACCAGATTCTCATCCATGAAATATCAGGAGAAATGATTTACCTCACTTTCTTCTGGGCCTGGCTCATATCAATTATTTCTGAACAAGGTATAACGTGTTCTTTTCCCTTCTACCAGTTTCATGCAGCATTGAGTTTAGTGACTAGGAAGCTACATGTTGATGCTGATGAAGCTATAAAATGGAAAGAGACTGGGTGTCTGCTTGGAGCATAGACACCTGCAATCAGGAACAGACATTTCAGGTGTCAAAAAAAAAATTCCATTGTCATGCAATAGCAAAATATTCAGTAAGACTGTCATCTGGAAGAATTGGAAGGCAGAGCATGTTCCTACTCTGTCTATAGCTTTGGGAAAGTGTTTGGAAAAAGTCAGAAGGCTAAGCATTACCCTTTGCTTTTAGCAAAGTTTTACGAGAAAGAGGTGAACTGGGTAATGACTTGACTCTTGGTAGCAGAAATGAAAGCAAGGACTGGAACTTTGGGGTCTTGAATACCATATGAGACATTCCATCTCAAATATGCTCTCAGTATGGACACTAGAATATCCAGTTCAAGGACTACAACTAAGATTCTGTATTTTATACCCAATCTCTATTCCGTATCTGAGGTAGATCGGCTTTCACTGGGAGGGGAGCAAGTGATTTTTCTGTTTTTCTTGCCCATTTTTCTGCTATGTACAAATTGTTATTACTGATGTAAAAGGATGGAGCTAAGAGAGAGGAAGATAAAAGGGGACAGGGAATCTCATACTAACACTGATACTATTCTAAGATGGGCAGATGTTTGGAGTAGATTTTCCTCTTTGCGTTTCTTTGGTGACTCGACAGTGACTCAATGTCTGTCACGTAGGCAGTGCCTCTCTAGTTCTCTACTTAGCCTCTAAATTTAGGTGCCACTTTGCCCTGCCTCTCTCTGACAGGGGTTCATAACTCTCTTCAGAGAGTCTTCTTGGGTAGGGCTAAATGTGACTCCAGGACAGTTCTCTCCCTGATGTTGTCATCTCTTCCACCAGAAATATTTAACAGCTCACCAGCTGTCCTCCTAACTTCCAGCAAAGTTGTCAGTCCTTTCTACATCTCACTTTCAAGGGACACATGTCAAGTTTCTCCAGATTGTCTAATGAAGCCTTTTGTTCAAAGGGTAGAGCACACTCCTTCTCCTTGAAGGTGAGACTCATAGCTTAGCAGTGCCCCTTCCCTACCCCTCTTTTCACAAATCTTGTCCTTATCGCCACTCTGTTGACTCTTTTCTTATCCTCTTTGGTTTTAGAGCTGTCAGCATGGTTCTCTGATGTCTCCTTAAAAAAAATCTGCATTCTGGTTGGCATTTCTCTTAGGAATTTCATATGAAATGTGTTATGGTGAC
This sequence comes from Tamandua tetradactyla, assembly GCF_023851605.1. Classification (NCBI taxonomy): domain Eukaryota; kingdom Metazoa; phylum Chordata; class Mammalia; order Pilosa; family Myrmecophagidae; genus Tamandua; species Tamandua tetradactyla. The sequence goes on along the minus strand of NC_135348.1, from coordinate 26,499,588 downwards.
TTTGTTTTGAAATGTCCAATTTAACATCCTGTTGCAGTGTATTAGAAAAAAAGTTTCATGCCTTTGTTGGAAGACTGATGGAGAGAATTAGTGGAAGGCACAAATAAACCAATTAAATAATAGGAAAATTAAGCAATTTTCAATTCCACATAAAACAAAAAGTTCTACATGAAAGGACACTGATCTCTCCCCCCTTCTCCAACACACTCACCAGGACAAATAACTCATTAACTTACCATTCCAGAAGGAAATGCAAGTAAGGGGGAAGGGTCACCTTATCCCTAAATATTCTCAGCGAATCATTTTCCTAGAAAGAAGCTTAGAGGTAACGGACTTAGCAAAATGCATTCCTTTGCATAACTTGCAATCTTTGGCTTTAATAGAAAAGTTTAGGCATGGCCAATAGACTCCTGGTCTTACTTCTAAAATTGGAAACCTTGACTTCAATCCTGAATCATCTCTCTGGCTCATTCGTTCCTCACATTCAATCATTCCCCACATACAAAAAATCCCATGCTTATCCCATGGCTGACATCTTAGAACATCAAAAATGGAAATGGTGTGACAAGATTGTTATTTTAATCCTGAAATATATTATATACCAAATATAGGAAGAAAATCACCATATTCACACATAAAAAGGGCTATGTGTGTAAAGGTTTCCTATCTTTTTCATTGACAAAAAATATTTATTTTATATATTAGGATTTTCTATCTGCCAGCAAAAAGCATCAATGCTCTTGCTCTTCCCAGCTCACACAGTTACTTGCCCCATTTTCTGTGACATTAACTGCGTTAATAGCATATACCATACTGTATTATAATCGGTCTGTTAAATAATATTTTCTCTACTACACAGGGAGTTCCTAAGTTTAAGAATTATATTAATTTTTATGTCCCTATATCCAAGAATAAAACCCAGAACAAATGACTCAGTAAATGTTACATGAATGAATAAACAATTGAATGAATAAATGAACTCAAATATGAGTTACCTTTGCCAATATTTTGTTACTGTTTTTATGTCTGTCTCTTCCACAGGACCATAAACCCTGGAGGGTATGAATCTTGTCTCATTTATTCCAGGAGTCTTGGCATTTAGCATTGTGCCAAATGTCACAAATGTAGTAGGTGCATTAATTTATGAGATGTGCAAGAATAAGCACCCTGCCAGGTCTGTATCTCATGCTTTCATTATGCCAACTCTTGTCTCCATTTTTAGAGACTCAAACATGTAGTTAAAATCCAAGTCAACCTAACTTGGACATAACTTTTCCTTTGCTACCTTTATCACCTTCCAATATACCAGTCTTTTAAAGACAAAAATGTTTTGCTTTTATTTTTGTTTTGAAGGTAACACAGATCTTGAATGGAGGGGATGTTTTACAAGTGCAACTGGGATAAACATTTTATAGAACTGAGGCTTTGGCTTCTTTGTCCAGTCAATGCTGTTTGTGTTGGATGATTTAATGAAAATGCCTGAGGCTCATAGATTAAAGGATTTATAGAGCAAGGTTACTGCATGGGATTCCTTTCTGAATAATGCTTATTGCACAATGTCCCTGCCACTAAGTAAAAACATAAAATATTAGCATTTTCAAAGCCCTAATCTTATATTCATACAAGTGCCCTGCTCTTGTTTTAACCCTTATTTAGCACCGCCTGGCACCAGAACTACATCCAATCCCAATTTTTTGAGCAAAAAGAACAAATTGCTCTTCTTGTTCATAAGGCTGATCTAGTAGTATTCAAAGACCAGTATTTTACCATAAACTCTGGAATCACTGTCAAGTTGCAATCTCCTTCTCTGTATAAAGACAAAACCACTGGGAAAATGAGTTTAAAAAATCAGTCTGATGCAGGTAGTTGGAATTTTAGTTTGCCCCAGCTGTAAAAAAAAAAAAAAAAGGAAAATTTTAACATGTCTAAATCTGTCATGCTCAATTGTGCAACAGAGAAAAATAAGATGAGTGTATTAGTGGCACTTGAGAAAGATGGCTTTTCAAATGCAGTTCTTTATGAGAGTAATTTAAGAAGTGTAGTATAAGAGTCATTAAGTACAAAATACCATAAACGTCAATGTGAGTTGTATTCTGCTTTTGTCTGGCTCACTGAGTGACATACTATCCCTAAATCTGATGAAGAAGCTCTTTTGAAGGCTATAAAGGGAGAGGCATTAAAGTAAACTCTCTAAGCAGCAACGGATTCTCTAGGAAAGGATGCCCTGAAACAACATTACCATTTAGCTCTCTTGTTCAGGCGATCCTGAGAAATAAGGGGAATCCTTTGCTTCAGACTTGTGAATGAAGTAATATAAAGAAGAATCTTCTTATGAGCCTACACCTACTTCCTCTTGAAAATTCAAGAATGTGGAGGATGATCTGAAGCAAGGAAGAAAGCTTGAACGTGAGCCCAAGACACAGCTGTTAGCTCTAAGACTCCTGTACCACTACAACTGTTGTTGCGTTGAGACGGGATGATAAGGGAAGAGTGCCCAGTTCTCCCTGCCTCTGCTGGTCTGAAAAGTTGTGAAGTATGAAGTGTGAGTCCCTTGTAAATAATGAAGGTCTTACCAACTGTAGAGAGTTTAAAAGCTAAGAAAAACTCATTATATTTCTCAGATCTCAAAGGGAAAATATTTATTATGAGCCTAGGTATATTGAATATTTATTTGCTGAGTACAGTGCACTATGAACAATTTATTCTTTATCAAGATAGCTTCTATTTTTAATTCCCTTAAGTTCAGTTTGCTTTGCTAGCACCATATGTTTTCCCTTCAGAGCAATGCTTCAGCCCTTCATACCTGTTGTGTATCAGCTTTCCCCTCTTCTTTACCAAGATGCCTCCTCAACCCTCCAAAACCAAAAAAGGATATGGCCACAGACTACAATCTAATCTTAGCACAGTCTTCTATATTATCTTCTTTCTGTAGACACATAGTTAATCTGAATAATGGCCATGGCTATCTTACCTTAAAGCCTTTGCTTCTTTTTGTGCCTTCATCTACACTTCTAATTATTATTATTATTATTTTGTGTGCGGGATGGCAGGGTCACATTTCATCCTTTTTCCATTTGAATATTCCATTATTGCTGCACCAACTGTTAAATTATTTGTTTGTTTGGCTTCTTTGTTTTTGGAAGTGCATGGGCTGGGAATCAAACCCAGGTCTCCCCCATGGCAGGCAAGAATTCTACCACTGAACTACCCTTGTACCCCTAGACTTCTAACAATTTACCTCAAGATTCAGCCACATGGAGTTGTGTCTCTAAAGTTTGGATCCAGTCACAGCTTATATAGAGTCTTCCTCAGCTACTCTAGCCTGCTAATGCTTCCCTTCTCTAAGCCTGTACAGCCTCCACGCTGTCCGCCACTGTCCCTAGAGGTTTATGGAACAGTATTCTGATTTTTGACTACAGATTCTAGCGTAGCCATCACAGTGTTTTATTTGTTTTATGGAATTTTTATGTATCATATGGAATAATCTATGGTGTGTGCATGTGTGTGTGTGTGTGTGTGTGTGTGTGTGTGTGCGTGTATTTGCACGTGCCGGGAGAAGGAAGAGGTTTCTTTTTACCTTTCTCTCCTTCCAAAGCATACTTGTTTACCTACTTTTTCCTCTATTCATGACAGAAGTGCCAGTGAACAACCTTTATATACCCTTTTATTATGTTAGAACTTTAATGGGTAACTATCCCTCAGTCTTGCCCCATTTCTCTTGTACTGCTCCCCTGCTTGCATTACCTCTGGTCAGAGGTGGGGCAGGCATGGATGGTTCAGTGACTGCATGGTGTCATCAGAAGGGACTTTTTTCTGAATCTGTATCAGGAATTCTAAGATGGGTTGGGGAAGGGAAAGAATTTCCAGTTAGAAAACCATAAAATGATAATTTTTTCCATCCTTCTGTATTTAATGAGGCAGAATCCATTTAAACATCCTGTCATCCAGTTGATGGTATCATTTTCATTTATTCATTCACTTAATTCTTCATTCATTCATTCATCTGTCATATATCAAGATCTACTATGTGAGAATACATTTGGTAAGAAAGTGTCCCAATTATCTATTACCAGAATAAGGCTGTACAGCAAACAGCCAAAAAAATCTCAACAGCATACAATAAAAATTTATCTCATTCATGAGCCTTTGTGAGTAAAATGGGTGGTTTTTCTTGTCTACGCCTAGCTTGACGAACCCCAGATGAGAGTGAAGTCAGACGAATGAGCCATGTGGCAGCTCAGCACAGAGCCTGGAGAGTCTAGAACGGCCTTGGCCAGGACAGATGAGATGCCTTGGGTTTCCTTCACGTGGTTTCTCATCCTCCAGAAGACTAGCCTGGCTGTGTTCACATGGTGGTGGTGAGTTCTAACACAGCAGTGCTAGCGCACAAAGCTTCTTGGGGCATAGGCTCGGAAACAGCACAAAGTCATTTCTGTCATATTTTATTGGTCAAAGTGAATCAGGAGCAGTTGGGGAATAAACTCCAGTTTAAAGGAGAGGCTACAAAGTCATGTTGCAACAGTACAAATTTGTACTGGGTTTAATAGTAACAAATATAAGAATATTCTTCTAGGCACTAGAATAAACAAATGTCATTATTACAAGGCGTTAATAATAGGGTGGTATATGGGGAAAAAATGACAACTACTGCAAACTGTGGGCTATAGTTAACAGTAATATTGTACTATTCTCTCATCAATTCTAACAAAAGCACCATACAGATACTAAATGTCAATAATATAGGGTATAAAGGAATTTTTCTTTGGAGCAACGAATATGTTCAAATTGATTGTGCTAATGAATGAGTAGCTCTGTGATTATACCGAGACCCTCTGAATGCACACTTTGGTTGGATGGTATGGTGTGTGCATAAAGCTTTAAAACAATAGAATTCAGGCAACCCATGAAATCAATCTACCACAGGGAGACAGATAAGTAACCCCTTAGTTAGAATATAATGTGATGCAAAAAGAAGTACATGTGAACTGGTAAGAGAGATATATTTTTTACATTGTTCGACTTTCATTGAATTGTTTTTACAGGAGTAAGAGGAAGGAGGAGAAATAAAAGAGACCAATTTAACAATTTTTGCTCATTTTTTCCTCCCTCCACACCAATACATGCAAAGACACTTTCTGGGGGAGAGCTCGGTGGTTCTCAAGCCTTACGTGGGGCAGTAATTTCAAAGATGTGGGACTGAGCAGTTTGGAAGTCAGGTCCAGTTATATGAATAATGTTTTCCTCACAAAAAAATGCCAGTTGGATGCTAAGCTATTACTAAAAATCTTGGATCCTCTCCTGGGTCCTCAGGGAAGTTTTGCTGGGGTACTTTTTGGCTTTGAGGTCAGTAATGGATTCTAAGCTTCATTTCAGTTTCTCATCCTGCATTTGTCACTGGGTCTCATTAGATTTCTGGGTCCCACTTGTCTCTCTGATTTAGACTCCTGTCAACTCCCAAGGCAGAGATGGCTGCCTGCTATATTTTATAGAACTCAGAAAATGCTAGCTATGGATTTAAATCAATGAATCTTATACTTTATCATCCAGCAACTCAGAGCTTTCAGCATCGTACCAACTTCCACCGTCATACTTTTTGACTCTCCAAAAGTCAATTGCTGCTTACTGTGAAGTGTTACACTGAAAGAGACAATTAGAGCTCCTCAACTGCAGTTCCCTTGGATATCGTCACTGCTTGGAGTAATGGAAAATGAAGAAATGAAGGGAAGTGTTGCATGGTGGAGGGAAATGGCTAACCCTGAAGAGGTGTTCAGAATTCTCGAGGTACAATCTGCTTGTCCCTTTTTGAATGCCCAACAGTATCCTGTTCTGAGAAGAGCTAACTTGAAGAATATTTGAATTTGGGGTTCTAAGAATCTCAAATATTATTGGATAGAATTACAGCAATATTTTCTCTAGGCATATTTAAAAATAAGCTAGACAAACTTGTGTTTGCTAACAAGAGGAGTTCTGTGATGCCGTGTTTCAAAAAAATTTTTCTTAGAGCTCAATTTTCCCTCTGTCTTCCTTTGCATTTGATTTAAGTTGACTTTCATTTTGATTTAAGTTGACTCTCTTAACAAAGGGTGCACATGAGTTTGTGAACTTACACATGACACTCAGATTAAGAATATGAAACTAAAAATATCTTCTGAGATCCTCCAGTCATATCCTTTTATTTTATAGGTAAGTAAGCAGAACCAGACAAGTGGAAAGACATCTTGTACGTTATCTAGCCAGTTGCTAGAGGTATCTGACTCTCTCAGTAAATTCGAACTGCACACTATAGAATCCTGTTTTTACACATAGAATGGCTTAGAAGTAGTGGAAGCATCATCAAGAAAATTGTATTGTGGTTTTTGGAAGTAATTCTACATACCAGCCACATGCAGAGAGGTAAATGACAGAGGCAGAGCCAACTTACGAAAGAGTCACATCATGTGCTGTCAACATGATGGAATTTAAGGACCATAAGTAGTTCTTCCAGGCAAAATTATTTACCCTTTTAGTAGAGTGGTCCTTCTTCCCAGTTTATGAAGGATAGTCCTGCTTTATATCTGTTGTCCTGGCATAATTATAAATTTTCACTTGCAAATATGTTCTTACTTAGATAATGTATTATTCAGTCACTCTAGCTATCAAGAGAGTGGCAATAAAATCATTTTTTAAAACACCTTATATAGGGCTTTCAATTTCAAAGAGTCCTTATATTTAAATAGAAATATTGCTTAGAAATAAAAAAACCTTAAAAAATACTTATCCATTGAAAGTGATGGAAAAGATAGAGTTTGATGAGTATGACAGTCTTTGAAAGGGAAATTATAAGACCACCGAATGCAAACTCCACCAACCTTCCACTAGGACCAGTGTCCAGCTGGAGGACTGGTCTCCCTTTAGGTGGTACTGGGGATGAGAGAAAATTGGTTCATTGATCAGCTACTTTCATAAAAAGATCATTGCCTCCTCAATCTCTAAGCTGAAAGATCCAATACAAGTTTAAAACTACACCAAGGCCTCAGAAACTTATTTTTTAAAAAATCCATTGATGTGTCTACTGATTGTTTAAAGTCTTACCCTTTAAAAATAATTTCATATTTATTTAAAATTTTAATTTATTCTATAAATCCCTTCCCCCCTCTTTATCTTTCCTTAAAATCTATGTTGACACATTTGTTTATTTGACCTGAAGAGTTTCTCACATATAACCTGTTTAACTGGTACCTCTTCTTGTGTATTTCCTGTAAATTAGCAGCTGTATTCAAAGACGTGATCAGATGCAGGTGCTGTGATCTTTCATCAGAGGCATATGCTGCCTGGTTATTTTCTTTTTGTGATGTTCACAGCCATTTATGCTCACTGCCCAATCCAGGAGACAACAAACTTCAGTCTGCAAGTTAAATTGGATCCAACTCCTGTTTTGTAGTAAATACAGTTTTATTGGAACACATCCACGCACATTTGTTTACATATTGTTTATGACTGCTTTAGCTCCAGGCACATAACTGAATAGTTGTAGCAGTGACCATGTGGCCTGCAAAGCCTACAATATTTGTTATCTGCTTCTTTAGAGAAAAGTTTCCTAACCCTTGACATAATCATGGTGGTTTCAAAATGGTGATAGTCCAATTCTCTCTGTGTACATTGGCATGTAATCTTTTAAAATATAAAATACCTCCTGAATTCATACTGACTCATTCAATTCCAATTTTGCTGGATTACAAGGTTTTTACTTAAACTTTCCTATAATATATTTGTATATTCTTTCTTCAATATCAAGAATCCTGGTTCTCAAGGGCACCGGGATGAAAGAATTTGAATATTTCATTATCAGTGTTATGCTTAATCCCATATTTTATACACAAGAAGTTCAGTATGATTACAACTATAATTACAAAAACCTTTTTTTGGCTATAATATTATTCTTGTAATGTATTTTATTGTCAACTTTTTAGATCCCATTTAGTCTTAGCTCTCCAGTTCACTCTCATAATTTTGGTTATCTAAAAATTACTTTCTAAGAGATTCCTCAGAATAAGCTCAGGAGCTCAATATCCTCTTATCCTTGTATATTGAAAACGGATGGTATCTTTTATGTAGGAATGTAAGCTTTGCTCATTAAAATTCTTGGATTACGTTTTCGTTTCTTTAGTGTCAAATATATTTCTCCATTTTTTTCAGGCATATCACATTGCTATTAAAAAGCTTAATGGTAATTGTGTCCAGCAGACCCAAAGTTAAGCCCAATAATTTTCTCCTCTGGTGTCCACACTTTTATTTAATGTTCTCCTCTTGAGTGGAAGTGCAACCTCTGACTTTCTTCTAACTAATAGAATAAGGGAAATGTGATGGGGTTAGTTTGCCCTAAATTAGTTCCCATGTTAACAGACTGAAGTAAGAGACTTCTTGGGTTTGAAAAAATAAGTAGCTATGGTGTGAGAAGATCTATGGAGGGGGTATTGTGGCAAGGAACTTTGGGGACCCATAGGAGCTGAGAGAGGACTGTGGTCAACAGCTAGCAAGAAAATGGGAAATATAGGACTGTGAGGAAATGATGTCATCCAACAATCTGAATATAATTGGAAGAATTTTTTCCTCTAGTCAAGCCTCCAGTTGAGAACACATCCTTACTGACACCTTGATTGCAGCCTTGGGAGATCCTGGGCAGGGGACCCTGCTAAACCATGGAGCAAAGGAGGCAGTGCAAATGGTGGATACACATAAGCAGAGGGAAGTCATTTTTATAGAGAGCAAAACCCTAAAGAAGAGAGGGATGATAGCATCAGAGTGGCTGGATAGGCTTGCAGTTTGTTGAATGAAAAAGCATGACAGGAATATAAGGTGTAATTGGGTAGAGCATGGGCTGGCAAATTTTTCTGTAAAGGTCCAGATAGTAAATATTGTAGGCTTGTGGGCTCTATGGTCTTTGCTCCAACTGTTCAGTTCTGCTATTATAGTGCAAGAACAGCCATAGACAGTGTGTAGGTGAATGGGCATGACTATGTTCCAATTGAACTTCTATGACAAAAACAGAAAGTGGTATAAATCTAGCCCATGAGCCACAGTTTGCTGATTCCTGAGCATACTTATGGTTTTGAAAAGAATTCTTCTTATAAAATATTTTTGGGGAAGTTTTAAGCATGTGTAAAATGACTGGAAAAGTTAAACAAATTCCCATGAATCATCAGCCAGTCTCCATAATAATGAACCTCTGATATTCTTGCTTCATCAATACCTCCTCCTATTCCCTGATTCAAATATTCCCTACAGATTTGGGGGGGCAAAAATTATATACCTTGAAATACACAAATCTCAGCTGTATAATTTAAACAAATGAATATACGATGCAACCCACCTTCCTATCACAATACAGAACTTTAAAAGGAATAGTTTTAAAAAATTATGTCAGTGCTAGGACCCTCTGCGACCTGTCAGAGACTCTGTGGTGCTAGCTAACTATGGTCTTTCTTCTGGTATCTCATTAAAATGTTGGCAAAAAGTTGTTAGAATGGGTTCAGAGATATCCTAGCTTAGCATTTAAAATAGAAACAGCCACTGTTGGGAGTTGAACTCAGGTATCTTAGAAGAATCCACCTCAGCCTTGATCAAAAGCTATGAAGTAATCACAGTCCAATCTGGCAGGCAACAGGTTACCTTCTTTGTTTGGATGATGTGACCACTTTCAGCTCATTAAGGCCTTGGATTTTTCTTTTTTTTTTTTCGCATGGGCAGGCACCAGGAATCGAACTCAGGTCTCTGGCATCACAGGTGAGAACTCTCCCTGTTGAGCCACCGTGGCCTACCCTAATGTCTTGAATTTTTGACTCAGATTTGGCCTACCTGTTGACTGCTTCAAAGATATGAATACTGTCCTGCCTTCCCTTACAAAACATTGGCTAATCAGAGGCAGATCAAATACACATTTGATTTGCTAGTGAAAGCCACAGTAACTTTTGGAAAGTTGAGCTCAGTTTGGGGAAACATCATGGTTTCCATAAAACAAACAAAAGAATAGAGCCAGGTTGGATCTAATCAACATATTCCGTGAACTTAATAGGATAATAATTACCGGGGGAATTCTGTCTATATTTCATCATCTTATGGCATGTTCATAGCATCAGTGTAAAGCTAACTCGTAATTAGATCTTTAAAGTTGAAGATGCGTAGTAAGGCCACAGTTCAAACAGTGAGATGTTGAGGTTATGCAGGGTGACTTTTGCTAAGTTCTGTAATTCTGTGTGATCTCAGTGGTCAAGAGTTCTTCTAATTTGGGACCTCATTCAATTAAATTCATTAATTCACTCATTCATTCCTTTTTTCATTCAATATATATTTATTGAATGGATGGTAGAGGAAGAATGGATGTTTAGAGAAGAAATGGGGATGGATACAGGGATTTTACTGGATTCTGCAGGCAGAGGGTTTGGGGAATTGGTGAAGGATAGGTGATGGGGTAATACTAGAGAATGCACAGAATTCTGTGAAGATGAGTGGCTGATAAGAGATGACCTCGGAGTCTTGGGTGACTTGTGGAACTAATGGGTCTCATAGGAAACACATTAATGGGTCTCACAAGAGGCCCTGTGTAGGTGAGCCTGTAAAAATGGGTAGGGCTTCCCCTGAGAGGCTCCCTCTGATTCCTTCAGCTATCTGGGTTCAAGTTAAAGCGCTCACAATAACGTCCTTGGCCTAATAACAATATTTCTTTTTTTAGTGATCCAAGAAAGTTTTATACTTAAGAGATCCCCTTGCTTAGCCCTCTTAGTCTTCTAATTAGAAAACTGATATCCCAGGATATTATTTTCTTGATTTCATTGAAAAAAAAAATAGAACAAGAACCAAAAAAAATGTCCCTGATTTCAGTTTCTCTCCTTCCTATCAAGTAGCATTTGAGAGTCATCTGTGAGAGGGAGAAGGGGTGCTTTTGTTCTCCAAGGAAGTAGTAGAAATGAGAAGTCTTTCCTTCCTGTGGCCTACTGGAGTCTTAACTGTAGCATTTATGGCCATCAAACAGGTGAGAAAACTTGATATACTCAATTGGGACAGGGAGAAGAAAAGCACAGAGAAACAGTGGAGAAGGTTACCTACTTCCCCAGCTCCCTCTCCAGCCCCCACCTCCCCACTCACAAAGCCATCTCTCCATCAGGCACTCCTGTAATCAAGTCTCTATTCATCTGTGCTTTCCACCAGCTAGAAAGCATTGCAGCCACCATTGCAGGTGCAAAGTTGATGTCAGTTACGTGCTTTCCACAGAAGGGAATTAGAGCAGACAAGTCCTAAAAATCTAGCCTTAGAGAATTCTGATTGAGTGGTTTTGGAAATGTAAACTATAGAGAGAAATGCCTAAGTATACATTTACTGCCATAGTCATTATTTAGGATGGAGTGCTTTATGGAAATTGCCTGCGTCCTCCACCCCCAATTTCCATAAGTTGTGACAGAGATGAATTGGATATTACTTAAAATGTTCTTATAAAGACAAAATAAAACCTGGTCATCTAGAACTAGACTGTCAAAGGAAAAACTGCTTGAAGAAAATTGTCCCTCTTCAATAAAAGTCTAACCACGCATGTCTAATCTCATTAACCACTGTGAAAAATCACTATTTTATTTTATTTTAAAATTTTCATCCATTGAAAATCCTAATAGTGCCTAGACCATTTAAAATAATAATATTAATTGTCGTTAATTTTTAATACAGCCTTCTAAGTGTTCACGAGAGTGTTCCTTGTACCATTAAGTAATTTTGTGAACTTTTATTCTTAAGTTTGATAAAAACGGACTTTTATGTGCTTCTGGTAATAATATGTCTGCAATAAGAACTAAAATAAAGCTGAATCAAAGATGAATATTGGCCTGATTTGCCTTTAAGTGTGTCCCTGTAACACGGTCAGTGTCCACTACAGCCCACAGCACAATCCAGTGTATTCCAGCTCGCTTCCCTCTGCTGGTATCAGCATTTCTGTGACTGAGAGCTTTCTCCAGAACTACATAGCCCAACTCTACGATGTGCCTGATGGGTCAGAAGTGCCCGTGCTGGAGCATTAACACCACCATCCCCCCCTCGGAGAGGACCTCAATTAATGAGTTCCTGGAATTGGTGTCTCAATATTCCAGCTCCAGTGTCCTTATGGTGGGATAATTTTGAGGCAATCTAAAGATTGATTGATGTAGGGATATAAAGACCTTACCCACCCTGCCCATTTGGAGTGATCCTGAAGGGTCACTCAGCTGGATTCACTCACTCTGGATCCTGAAGGGTTTCTCAGCTCCAGAATTACCTGCAGGCTTGCAAGAGGCTTCCCTTGAGACTTTATCACACCCCAGCTTCTCCCTCTGACCAAACTTGCTTCCTTCATTTCCCTTCCATGGGTGTTGATCCCAAGGGTACTCCCTACAAAACCTCTGGCATGATAATCTCCATCTTAGAGTTTGTTTCCTGAGAATCCCAACCAATGACACCTTCCTTATATCACTTTCCCCCAATCCTATTGGTGTTCACTGTTTCCAAAATTAATTGCTGGCACTCAAAAAATTCATCTTTCAGATCTATTTCTAAAGAAAGTAGCAGAAATGGTCCTAAGAATCAGATCTTCAGAATTGAACTCTGGAATTGCATCATTTTCCTAGGCAGAAGGCAACTGGAACTTCATTGCTAATAGAGAATGGTGATGCCCCTTGGCATGCGGTCACATCACGATTGCCAAGGCTCTCATCTTTCCTGTTGCTGGGATGGCTACTGGAAAGTGATACAGGTGAAAAAAGAGTACACTTATATGTTGTATCCAGCATTTGAAACACATGGTGACCACGAAAGGAGCTATAAGTGATACGCATAAGAATCTTGATTCTTACATTCTCCTGAATGTTCTGGGCCTGTCAAGCAGCCTCTTTGCCACAGGATAACACATTCTTCTTGCCTTGAGAAGCAGAGTTCTTATTCAAACAGACACCTCTCAAAATGAATTCATCCTTTTCAATATTTGCAACCCCTTTCTCTCCTCTAATGTTTTTTAGGCCTGGGCCATATATATCAGTAGGATGCTGAATAGTAGTAAAGATGGTGCCAAATATAAGGCTGAGTAAGGGAAAGTTTGTTGAGATGGAACTGTTCTCCTGATTCCACATTTAATATTCAGGCACAAACACCTGAATGTGGTACAAATACATTCTTGGATGACTTCTGTAGGTTTGGAAAGAAAAGTGATAGCCTGCAGTAAATGAGGTGGAGGTTCAAGAGCGATCTTGGCAGAATATTATGCCATGGAGGCAGAGATGGAGATTATGATTAGACCAATAGCATGGATCCCTCTCTGCTGAGATCCCACTATGACTCTACCCCTTTAGTACAAGCAACCACGTGTTGGTAGGTTGATTTCTTTGTATCCATCCCACCTTGTAGAGGCAGCAATTTGTCCTTCCTGGTCTTATACATATTCTTTGTATGGATGTACCTGCAGCAGCTTGACCAGCACTGCTTTCTGAAGACTGAAAGAATATCTAATTTGTTATTATAGAATCTCATATAATAGAACCTCACACCAAAGGACTCACTTTATTACAAAAGGCATGGCATGGCTGGAGGCAGGGTAAGGAATTTAGTTAGTCCTTTAGGGCAGCTAGTAAATAGCCAGGAGCTATCTGGAACAGCTATTTGCAGGACTTCCATAACAAGGCACACATTGTACACCAGTCTGGAACAGGTGGGAGGGCCAAGATCACAGCACAGACCTGTAAGTAAAGTCTCCTGAACTGCAGAGGCTAGAGCCCTCCCTCCTGTCATGGTAGGGACATGTGTAAACTTAGCCAAGTGGTGGTCAAGGCTGGCTGGGCAAGTGCTGGCCTATCTGTTGCAATGAGGACATTTCATAGAATTAGATCATGATCACGTCAGCTGCATCCACAGCTGATTCCATTTGTAATCAGCCAAAGGGGAGTGTCTTCTGCAATGAGTGATGCTTAATATAATCACAGGAAGCCTTTTAAGGAGGATTCACAAGAGACAGGCTCTATTCCTGCTTCGGCTGGTGAGCCTCTCCTGTGGAGTTCGTCCAGACCCTCCATTCGAGTCGTCAACTTCACAGCCTGCCCTGCGGATTTGGGACTCTGCATTCCTATGGTCACGTGAGACACTTTTATAAATTTTATATTTGCGAGTGTTCCCTGTTGATTCTGCTTCTCTAGAGAACCCTAACTAATACACTTCCCACTGGCATGGCAGGCTGATGTGGAGACACTTCCCTGTGGGAAAAAGAAGCAGTCTACTAGGAAAAAGCCAGGGAGCGATCAAGCAAGCTCCAGTTGATGATTTAATTAACAAATTCAGACTGCTCAATACAAGCTCTGAGCACAGATAAACCCGGAGCAAGCACAAAAAAAACACTGAGGTTTTTCCCAGCAGATAGAAGGAGGGCCTGAAAACAAACAAACAAAAAATCCCAAAGCCTTTTGGAGTTGGCTGAGCTCAGAATATTGGGAAAGGAGCACAAAGAGTCAGGTACAAAACCCTGGATTTCGATTGGTGAACTGGGGGACTGGGGACTGGCTTTGAAAAGGATTTTTTTCTTTTAACATTTTTAGTGGCCTATTAAATGAAGCCTCAGGTATTTTTAATTGTTAGCACTGACCCAAGCAAAGGCAGAACTGGGGTGTATCTGAGAGACAGGGAAACTGGTCAGGTGAAGGAGAAAATTCCCTGAAGGGCATATCTTCCCTAGACAAGGAGGGAGGGCAGGGCCCAGCACAAGTGGTGGCTCTCATTCAGAAAATAAGGCTGTCTTCTATCTCAGCCTCTGTCTTAATCACACCTCTGTCAAGTGCAGGGCTGCTGAGAATTAAAGGCACAGTACCACTTTCTGTAGATGGAGAGTTGTGGGCTGACAAGCACTATCTGCTGGGCAGGACGGGGAAAAGCATAGAATTAAAAAGCTTCACCAGAGTGGCACTCTGCTGAGTCTCATATTCAGGGAAATTTAATATGATTACACCCTCTCCTTGAGTCCTGGGCCTGTCTTGTCTGGGAAAATCTGATGGGGTCATCCTATCTGGAAGGGAAAGAACCAGAAAAACAGGAGTTGAAAATTTTTGATCAGTTAAACAGAAGCTATGTTGGAAGTCTAGAATAAGTTGTATTGAATGTCAATGAACAGATAGAGAACAAAGTCAACCAACGAGAAAATCCTAGGTAAAAGAGTAAAAAGGTAACAGAGAGAAAATGACTTCCAGAAAAAAACTAATCAAGGAAATCATATGCCTAGATATCAGCAAAAATTCAGGAGTCATACTAGGACAGACAGAGCTATGGCTCATCAAAGGAACAAGCTAACATGTTGAATGAGATATAGGAGTTTTAACAACTAAAGATCTAAGAAATTTTCTAATTCAAATCAAGACAGTGAAGGAAAATATGGCAAAAAAGAATGAAGTATATAAAGAAGACACCGGGTGACAGTATGGAAGAACTCAAAAGCTTGGAAAAAACCAATGGCAGTACTTATGGGAATGAAAGACACTATAGAAGAGATGAAAACACAATGGAGACGTGGAACAGCAAATTTGAAGAGGCAAAAGAATGGGTTAGTGAATTATAGGACAGGACGTATGAAATCATATACATGATAGAAGTAATAGGGAAAATAATGGAAAAATATGAGGAGTGTCTCAGGTAATCAAATGACAACATGAAGCATGCAAATATACATGTTGTAGATGTCCTATAAGGAGAAGAGAATGAAAAGGGGGAAGAAAGAATAATGGAGGAAATTGTCACTGAAAATTTCCCACTCTTATGAAAGATATAAAATTACAGATTCAAGAAGTCCAACATACCCCAAACAGAATAGATCCACATAGACCTACTCCAAGATACTTACTAATCACATTGTTCAATGTCAAAGATGAAAAATTCTGAAAGCAACAAGAGAGAAGCAATCCATCATATACAAGAGAAGCTCGATAAGACTATGTGAGGATTTCTCAGCAGAAACCATGGTGGTAAGAAGGGAGGGGTATGAAATAGTTAAGATACTGAAAGAGAAAAACTGCCAACCAAGAAATTCTGTACCCAGAAAAACTCTCATTCAAAAATGAGGGAAAGTTTAAAATATTTTCATATAGACACTGAAAGAGTTTGTAAGCAGGAGACTTTCTCTACAAGAAATACTGCGGGGAATGGTTTCAGTTTGCCAAAGCTGCTGGAATGCAATAAATCAGAAACAGATTTGCTTTCTCTAAAGAGATCTATTAAGTTACAAATTTATAGTTCTAAGGCCATGAAAATGTCCAAACTAAGACATTGTGCCAGCTTGAAACTGTTGTGTTCCCCAGAAAATCCATGTTCTTTATATCTTGATTTAATATTAGAGGGTGGGATCTTTTTTCATACGTTGTTTCTATGGAGATTAGACCCACTCAGTTGTGGGCGGGAACTTTTGAATAGGCTGTTCCCATGGAGATGTGACTCTGCCCATTCAAAGTGGGTCTTAATCTGCTTACTGGAGTCCTTTAACTGGGAACATTTTGGAAAAAGCTTCAAGCCAACACAGACAGAAGTGTTAGGAGATGTAGAAAGAAAACACCCCTGGGAAGCTGTCTAAACCCAGAAGCCAAAAGTCAGGCAGATGCCAGTCATGTGCCTTTCCACAGAGGTTTTCTGGATACCACTGGCCTTTTTTGAGTCAAGGTATCTTTATCTGGATGCCTTAGGTTGGACATTTTTATGACCTTAGAACTGTAAGCTTGTAAGTTAATAAATCCTCTTTATAAAAGACAGCCCATTTCTGGTATATTGCATTCTGTCAGCATTAGCAAACAAAAAAGGTAACAACAAAAGGACATCTTTTCAGAAGAAAGGCAGCATACACTTTCCTCTGTCACATGGAAAGGCACATGGTAATGTCTGCTGTCCTTCTCTACCAGCTTTTCAAATGGCTCTCTCAGCTCCTGTTCCAATGACTTTCAGTCAAAGCATCTGTGGTTCCTCACTTAACTTCTCTGGGGCCAACTCTAAGTTTCATCTCTTAGCTTAATATCTTCAAATGTTTGTGTCTTGATTTCATTTCTCTGTTATCTGTGTTGACTCTCCAAGCACTTCCAAACATCTGCTTCTCTCTGCTCTCTGTATTAGTGCTGAGGTCTTTCTTTCTCCATGAGCTCCTGTAAGGACCCTGATAAACTAATTAAGTCCACCTTGAATGGGCAGGGCCACACTTCCCTGAAAATATTCCAATCATAAGGTCACGCCCTAAGCAATAGATCTGCCTCCACAAGATTGGATTAAGATGAAAAGAACATGGCTTTTCTAGGGTACATAACAGTTTCAAACCAGCATAGGAGTGTTATAGGAAGATGGGAATATACAAGAGAGACAGTTTTGGTAAAGAGTATAGAAATGAAGATTATCAGTAAAGGTAAAAAGAGAGAAAAATAAAATATGATATATAAAATCCAAAAGACAAAATAGTAAAAGAAATTGTTCTTTTTATAATAACAAACATTGAATGTTAAACTACCCAATCAAAAGAAATAGGCTGGTACGATGGATTAGAAAACAGAATCCATCTATATGTTGTTTACAAGAGCTGCACTTCAGACCCAAGTACAAAAACAGGCTGAAAGTGAAAGAGAAGGCTAGGGGCATGTATGATACCAGAAGGAAAGTTAGAGGGTAAAAACGAACTGCATGACTTAGCAAGACCTGGAGTGAACAATGGTGGTGATTAAATGTTCAAATATGAGAAAGTTGAAAATGGGATGGTATATGGGAAAAAATAAAATCAATGCAAACTAGGGACTCTCATTAACAATAACATTGTAATATACTTCCATTAATAGTAACAGAAGTAATATGCCAAAGATAAATGTCAATAAGAGGGGAAAATAAGGGAAGGTTATGGGATTTTTGTTGTGGTGGTTTCTCCTTTTATTTTTTTAATTTGTTTTTATTCTTCATTTTTTTCTTCTTCTTTCTTTGTAGAAGAAATGGAAATCTTCCTATAGAGACAGTAATGGTGAGTGTATAGCTATGTGATTACAGTGAGAGATGTTGCTTGTTTACCTGTGATGGATTTTATAGTTTGTGAATGAAACTGTTCAAAAAACAGAGAAAGGTACAATTGCCAGAGAAAATGTGGAGAGAGAGATGTACTTTTTCACTGTTGTTAGGGATGGAGAATTGTGCAGCCCCTCTGGAGGGCAGGGTGGTTCCACTGGAGGCTAGATATGCAGTTACCATGTGATCCTGCAGCCCTGTTTTTAGGTATATACTTGGAAGAACTGAAAGCAGGGACATGAATGGGCATTTGTGCACAGGTGTTTGTGGCAATTTTCACTCACAATGGATGGAGGCGGCCTAAGGGTCTATCGACTGATGAATGGAAAGGGGACCTGTGATGTCTACGTACAATGGCACATTGAGTGGCTACAAGAAGGAATAAAGTTGTGAGGCATGAAATTCATTATGATGAGTGAAATAAGCCAGAAATGAAAAGACAAACACTGTGATACCTCATTAATATGGACTAACTAACATTGAAACACTGAGAATTGAATTCAAGAGCTTAGGTTATCAGGGGAAGGCTTCTTGTAAAAGGTTTCTAGATTGTAAGCTCTAACAGAAGCCACATTATTCCTGAATTGTAACTGTTATTCTCTTACTCTGAGGTGCTGAGCTCTTTGTGTATAACCTAGTCACTGCTTGGAACTTTGGGTATCTGTGTGACACCTGAGACTCAGAGCTAGAGTTCTGCAGCATTACTCTGTATAGCAACTGTTAAAAAAGCTGAAAAGAGATCGAACTTCAATTAGACATATTAATGAAGCTGATCTGGTTAGGACTAACGTAAATCAGACTAAAGGGGAAAGGATTATACTGACTGTATTTTGAAACTTCAACTTCTGTGTGAGATCAAAAGAAGAGATGTTTATTCGATGCAAAATTTATATTTTCTGTGGCACGCTGTCTAATTTAACTTGTATGATCAATTTATTTGAGCACCATAATATGGACTAACTATAATGTGAAAACTCCCCAAATTGAATTTGATGGCATAGGTTATCAGGGGATAAAAGGTGGGCAGAGATTGGGCAATTAACAATTAAGGAGTACCAAATATTCATTAAGCCTTGTAAAGGTTCCTAGATTATAAGCTCTTACTGCAGTGGGATCTATTCCTGAGGTTTAACTGCTATTTCTAAATTCTGAGAAGCTGAACTCCTTGTATATAACTGGGTCATTCCCTGAAACTTCGGGTATTTGTGTGAAACTGGAGACTCAGAGTTAGAGTTCTGCAGCTCTGATAGTCAGGATTATACCATATAGCAACTGAAAAACAAGCTGAAAAAGAGATCAGACTTCAATTAGAGATAAAAATGAAGCTGATATGGTTAGGACAAGGTGGATCAAAATACGGAGTAAAATGATAGTGACTGTATTTTTTTTAACTTTTTTATTGTATAAATAAAAATAATAAATAAATATACACAAAGCAAAGAAATAAAAAATCAATAGTTTTCAAAGCACTCTTCAACAGGTAGTTATAAGACAGATCACAGAGTTTGTCATGGGCTACCATACAATTCTATCACAGTTTTCCTTCTAACTGCTCCAGAATATAGGAGGCTAGAGGGCTTAAATATTTTTTTATCATCACAATCGGCTTTTTTTCCTTCTTTTTTTTTTTTTATGAAAAATAACATATACATATAAATGCTATCAATTTCAAAGCATAGCACCACAGTTAGTTGTAGAACATATTACAGAGTTCGACATGGGTTACAATTCCACAATTTTAGGTTTTTACTTCTAGCTGCTCTAAGATACTGGAGACTAAAAGAGATACCAATTTAATGATTCAACTTTCATATTCATTTGTTAAATCCTGCCTTCTCTGTATAACTCCGCCATCACCTTTGATCTTTCCATCCCTCTCTTTAGGGGTCTTTGAGCTATGGCCATTCTAAATTTTTCATATTGGGAGTGTCTGTCACAAATATGGGGTAGGGAGATGGAACTATCTGATGTTCTGGAGAGGCTGGGCTAGGTTTTAGGACTTATTTGGACCAGGGACCCACCTGGAGGTTGTAGGTTTCTGGAATGTTACTCTAGTGCATAAAAACTTTGCAGAACCTTATATATTGCCCTAGGTATTCTTTAGGATTGGCTGGAATGGTCCTGGTTGGAGATTAGCAGGTTATGATAGGTAGCAAAGTCTAACTGAAGCTTGCATAAGAGTAGCCTCTCAACTCTATTTGAACTCTGTCTGCCACTGATACTTTATTAGTTTCACTTTTCTCCCAGTTTTGGTCAGGATGGAATTGTTGATCCCACGGTGACAGGGCTGGATTCATCCCTGGGAGTCATCTCCCACATCACCAGGGAGACTTTCTCCCCTGGATGGATATTGACTGTATTTTAAAATTTCATCTTCAGTGTAAGACTGCCGAAGAGATATATATTTGGTACAAAATTTATATTTTCTGTAACACACTATCTAATTTAACCTGTGGTCAGTTTATTCAAACAACATAATTACATGGAAACTGAAATAGGGAATTAGATCTTGTTACTTTGTACAGGTTAATGTACAATCTATCTCATTTTGGGCAGAAAATGAAAAAGAGTTTGCAAAGTCTCCTTGACGGAGTCGGGGAAAGGGTGGAAATATTAAACTTCTCCACCTGGGGAATTTTTGGTATTCTCACAAGCATTGGAGACTCCCAGTTTAATAAGTCAAAGCCTCAATCATGGGGCTTGCCCTTATGAAATTCATTCTGGAAGAGTAGAAGCTAAGCCTACTTATAATTATGCCCAAGAATCCCCCCTAGAGAGCCTCATTTGTTGCTTAGATATGGCCTCTCTCTCTCTCTCTCAGCCAATATTGCAAATAAACTCACTACCCCCACCCCTCAACATGGGACATGACTCCCAGAAGTGTAAATCTCCCTGGCAATGTGGGCCAGACTCCCAGGCACGAGCCTGACCCTCTCATCATGGGATTGGGAACATCTTCGTGACTAAGAAATGAAACACGACAAAGCTCCAGGGCCTGGGAGATTTCAAGCAGAATCGACAGGTTATTCTTATGCATTATCTAGATATTCCTTTTCCGTTTCTAGTGTATTAAAATAGCTAGAAGGAAATGCCTAAAATTGTTGAACTGCAATCCAGAAGGCTTGATTCTTAAAGATGATTGCATAATTATATAGCTTTTTGAAATGACCTTGTGACTCACACTCCCTTTATCAAGTGTATGAGCTGATGAAAAAGAAAAGGAAAACAAAAATAAATAAATAAATACTGGGGGGATAAAGAGTTTGGGATGCTTGTTCTTTTTTATTTATTTATTTATTTTTTCCTTTGGATGAATAAACATGTTCTAAAATTGATTGTAGTGGCGAACGCACTGCTATATGATGATACTCTGAGCCAATGATTGTTTACTTTGAATGATTATATGGTATGTAATTATATCTTAACAAAATTACAATTTAAAAAAGGTAAAGCATAGATCCGTTGGAAAAAAAAAAAGACATGAAGAACTGGGCTCATTATTGCAGAATTCACTGGTTCTATCCCACACCGCTTCTCCTGGGAGTTTCTGGACTAACAGAATTTTGGGACCACATTTTATAACCACAGCTAAGAGGCCAGCTTGGAGATAACCTCAGCAGGATTGGATCCAGTACTATGAGTTATCAAGGAGTGGCAGGGGATGTGGTCCATCCCAGGTGCTAGCAATAAGGAGATGTATTGTCTGTAGAGAATTTAAAAGCAATGCTAAAACTGACTAAAAAATGGTCTAGTCTCCTTTTATTATCATGATGTACCAGCAATGAGGACATTTTGTAGAATCACTGTAGACTGTTCTGCCCTTTTGCCTGGTACACTGAAATTTCCAGGAATGTATTACCCCACCCTCTGGGAGCAGCTTTCAACCAGTGTCTCCTGGGAGTTTCTATATAATTATTCCACTTCCCAATGCCTCTTGGGTGGGATAATTCTGAGACATGTTACTCCATTTCCTAGAATTTCCCTGCAGGGTTAAGCTCTAGGCACCTGCTGCAGCTGCTGGCTTAATAATGTATGTTTTTTTCCTTCCTTCTCTTCTGTGTACCTCTCTTCCTTTCCGTACTGGAGTTCTCTGCACCTCCCAAATAAACGGCTTATACTCAAACCTTATCTTAAGGTCTGTTTCTTGGGCAACCCAAACTACAACAATATTGGATTAAAGTCTCTGAAGTTTTCCTCTTTAATTTGAGCCTAGGCAGACTCTGTATTTTTATAAGTAGCTTAATCTCTCTGGGCTTAGCTGAACCTCTATGGGCTTTAATTTTATGATCTAAAAAAGTCCAGGTACTAACCTGCCTCATATGGTTATTATGTATATCAGTGAGATTATATTTTTGAGGCATTTAGAACATTGCCTGGTAAAAATGTTATTTGTTTTTTTAAAAATATATATAACATTTTATTTTTCTTTGGAGGAGGTAAGAGGAAGATTTACCTTTAAGCTGTTATTTTAACCTGAACATTTTAAGGAGGTGATATTTCTAATTATGTTAAAGCCGTTGACTTTCCTCAACCATGAGGATTTTTGTTAGAAATAATTTGATATGTGTACCATATAAGTAAATCCAGGTAATTTTTTTTGGTGGTGGTGGGGGAGCAACGAGAAAGAACTATAACATACTGGTAATACATTGACTTTTATTTCATGTATAAATTATTGAATAAATGAGTGAACTATAGAACTTAACTCTGGCTTCATCTGGCTTCATCATGCATTGTTGGATGGACCTTTAACTCACTATTGGTGATCCAGGTTACTCAGAATTTCACTGCAGGTTTACATACACCATAAGCATTAACAAATGTTATTATTTTATCTCTGCCAGACCACACTGGAAATGCTCCTCAAGACATTAAAATATTTTTGCATGTTATAAGCAATAAGGAGTATAAAAATATGACTTCTTTGGAAAGTTTCCTCTAGCAGGTGATTGGAATCTAAATGCTAATAGATTTAGAGGGATTGTAAAGTGTCTTTAATTAGAAAGTTTCCCTTTTCCTACAGTAAAAAGATTCTAGATTTAATTTCATAATGCTAGTAGATGTCAGGTTTAAAGAAGGCCTGGAGACAAGCTAATCACAGGTGAAGGAATTATTCAGGTACTAGCATGGTGGGGGTCTGACATCAGACTTCAGCCTGCCAGGGAGAACAATGGGGTATCTTTTATATCTGAGGGACTGGGCAGGGAGATTAGTGGTGCAAGGTTTTGGCAGGCGGGCGTGGGACAGGAAAGGACCTTGGCCTGGTGGCCCAGGGGAAGGAGGGGTCCTGCTTTGACAAGAGAAGACCTTGAGTTGTTGGCCAAGAGAAGGGAGTTCAGACTGGGATGTGGACGGAACAGTCTGTTTCAATAACACCCGGGTGTTGGGGTGATGGCTTCTCTTATTTTTGCCCCTTGTTCGGGGTCCAAGTCTATCATTCTAACAGCAGAGTTATGGTAACAGTCTTGAACATGATTCAGGGATATCTCTGCCCTCATATATGCACAGCCCCAGAGATAGTTTCTGTCTTCCATAAACTCAGGTTTGACTCTTTGACTTCACTTGATCATTGATAAGGAGGGTGACTGCCGTGTGACAGGATAGCCTAAGTTTGATTTATTGTGTGAGCAAGGTTGTTGGCATGGATGAAAGTTGATTTGACTTGTTGATTTGACTTGCTGAACTTCCTGAGAAGGTTTTCCTGACTTCATTCTTAGCCAAGTGTTTGAGCACTTTCTTTTCCTAATTGTTTTGAGCACATCACAGTGACAGCTTTATCAACAAGTCTTTTCCCAGAGCTACTTCTACTTCCTTCCACTACTAAATAAAAGCCTCAAATTCCATGAGGAATTACTTCCATTTCCCCCCATCTTTTTCCTTAGCACTGGATCTCCTGGTACTTCACTGAAGGCTGGTGGTGACTGCTATTTGCATATGGATTGGCAAGCTTCAATTAATTTTTTTTTTCTGATTTAAAATGCAATATAGATTTTTTCCAACACCCCTAAATGCTATGAAACATGGAATGTAAAAACTGAAAGACACCCATTATCCCAAGCTCAGAAGGAGTTTTGAATATGCTCGTATTTTTTTCCTATGGAAGTAATTTTAAAGGAATCCTACTATATATTTTCTTCTGCAACTTGCTTTGTTCATCATGCCCAGCTTGATTCTAAAGAATATGTATAAATGTACAAAATTTCTTATTCTTTGAGATAGTGTGGGTTACATTCAGTTATTCTTTGAATATTCCTTCTTTTTTTGGATTATTCTTTCTCCTTTAAAATATTTCACTAGTTTTCAGTAACAATTGGATACTTAGTTTCAGTAAAGGCAATTTCTCTACTGGATTCTAGATTAAGACATAGTGTTAAACACATACAATACAAGCACATAAACACATGCCTGGGCTATATTCAAAATATTTACTAATCAGTTCAGCATGGAGATTGACCAATCAAAATAGATGCCAGCCCTAAGGAATTGGTTTTCTACAATCGCTAAATTATTTATATTAATTGATACACAAACTTAAGAGATACAACAAACACAACAAGAAATTACTGTTTGTTTCATTACAAAACACAAATTATTTGAAAGTGTATTACCTAAAGATAATATCTGACTTCATTAACTTTCTCAAGTTTTCGCATTACATCTTATCCTAATTCTCATCCTTTTCTCTTTACAGTCCTTGATTAGGCATGTACTCTTCCATGTAGTTCCAGCCTCATGCTTAATTTGGTTCCCAAATGAAAAACTATTTAAACTTCAGTCAACTGACTTTTCTTTTGGGGGATTTTGCCATTTTCCTTTGGAGCAGTTATTCTCAATCTGTTGCTATTTTGCCTCACAGGGGACATTTGGCAATGTCTGGAGGCATTTTGGTTGTGCACCTATGGGTGGGGGAGTAACTGATGTCTAATGGGTAGAGGCCAGGGAGGTTGCTAAATATCCTATGATGCAGAAGAGGGCTTCCATAACATTAAATTATCTGACCCAAAATATACATAGGATCAATGCTGAGAATCTCTGCTTTAGGGTGACAGTATCAGCTGACTTCTTCCAAGCTGGTCCCAGGTAGTTGGTAAGTGCACTGAGTTGAATTGTGTCCCCCCAAAAGACATCTTCAAGTCCTAATCCCTTGTACCTGTGAATGTGACCTTACTTGGAAGAAAGGTTTTTGGAGACGTAATTGGATTAAGCTGAGGTTATAGTGGATTAAGGTGAGCTCTAAATATAATAACTGGTGTTTTCATAAGAGTAAGGAGAGGGAGATTTCAATACAGAGACATAGGCACACACAGGGGAGAAGACTGTGTGAAGATAGAGGCAGGAACTGGAGTGATACAGGTACAAGTCAAAGAACATCAAGAATTGCTGGCAACCACCAGAAGCTAGGAAAAGACAAGGAAGGATGATTCCCTAGAGCCATCAAAAAGAGTATGGCCTTTGATTTTGGACTTCTAGTCCCCAGAACTGTGAGGCACCAAATTTCCATTGTTTCAAGTCACCCTAGTTTGTAGTACTTTGTTAGGGCAGTAAACTTTATGCATATTAAACCCCCCCCCCCCCCATAGTCACAGAAGATTTCTGCTTGATAGCTCATTTTCCTTCTATTTTCAAAGTAATTCAGTTGAGCAGTTGCTTTGAAAACCTGTTTAACAAATATTGGCCAGTGAGCGATTCTCCCACCACTTCTTTTTGGGTTAGATTTCAATTTTTAGAGCGGCTACTTAAAATGTATATTTTAAAGATGAAAATGTAGAGAAATAGAAGCTGAGAATTTTAACTCATTTCATTATATTTCTTATAAGCTCCTTCCTCTCTTTGTCTTCTAAGTCATTGTGCAAGCAGTTGTTTTCCCTCCATACTATCTTAATTTTTCTCATCTTCCATATTTAACATTCAGTTCCTGTTTCCAAGGATGTCACTTCAACTTCTGCCATTCAGACTTGACAAATCATTTTCCTGCTATCCAGACTATATTCCTTACTGCAGTTAAGGAATGCCATTGTTTTAGCATGCTATACTCTTTTCTCATCCACTTTTCAACAATTTCTTTTGAACCACTACATAGTCTGCTCATGACTACTTTTCATTTCCAGCGATTCTTGTTCTCATTCATGATTTATTTCAAATCTTATCTTTTAAAGACCTGCATGTACAGAGATTGATTTTCTCAAAAGCTTAATATAAAATGTGCTTTCCAACCTGCAACTTATAGTATCTAATATGAACATTATTGTATTATTCTGAAATTTCTTTTCCTCCTGGATATATAATTCCAAACCTATTACTCTTAAAACCTCTTTTGAGCCTTTCTTAATATATAAAGCACAAGGAAGTAAAAAAGAAGAATGGACATATAAATATTAGATATACCGTTTGTCTTCAGAAAAAAAAAAATCTCCCTAGGAATTTAATGATTTGGTCTATATGTTGAGTCATGCTTTTCAGTGTCTAAGCTAATTTTAAGACCAGCTCAGGCAATTACATAGCTTTTACGAGTCTTCAGTTTGATTTTAAACATTGGGACAACTAGATTAATAATGGATACTGTCAGGCAGAGTATACAAGGTAATTGAGATTTCGGCAACAAGTGAAAATACCAAATGGTTTTACATAAACTTCATGGCCCTAGTCAACAAACCATAAATCTTTCAAGTGTAGACACCCTCTTTTGTTACCAGCATCCAAACATCAATGCGATGTATTGAGTAATGTGTAAAATCAATTCCTTCTATTGCCAATGAAACTGTCTGCTATGGAAACACTCATGACCCGGCTATTCTTTCTTATTTCAGCATGCATAGTTGGTACAGTTGGCAAATTCAGAGTCGAGTAATAAGATATGGAAGAACTGAGTATTTAATTAAAATCAGGGCATCAAAATTTAGTGATGAAATATCATATGTTCATGTATTAACCTACTTATATTAAGAAACTTCTGTGTTTCAGAGCAAGGCACAATGGGCTGAAAAATAAAAACAAAAAAAAATTATCAAAAACACAGAAGGCAGATAGCATTTTCTTTTGAGATGATTCATACATCCATCTTTTCTCTTTCAGAATCATGACACAAATTTACACAAATAAATTAACATTCCTGTCCCAAATCACTTATTTAACTGGAACAAGAAATTCACATGCTATTGGTGGGTTGGCTTATATGATCTCTTTAGTGGGTTGTATCAATGAACACTGGTCCCATACAAAGCTTTGTCAAACAACATTAGAATACAATATAAAAAATATATAATGAATATTATAGTATTAGTTTTGCATATAGTTTTGAAATGCAATATAGTTTTGCATGTAGTTTTGATATGCAATATTTTTCAAAATTAGAAAAAAAACAAATCAGTATAAATAAATGGAGATTGAGAACTTCTCTATTTCTATTCCCTGCCATTTTACAAATGTGGAATCCAAGGCAAATTGTAGCATTTGTGAGTTGTTTTTTTGGGCTTATGGGTGTAGGAGGAGGAGTGAAGGAGAAATAATTTATATCCATATTCTAATAATTAGAAAAGATGGGGTTATGAGTTAAGTGATTAGGAAGGGCAGGCAGGAAGTCAACTTGAGACTGGAAAAATCCCCTTAGAAGTGAGAACATCAGAGTTTAAAAGTTTCCCATCTATAAGTTTTGTTTTTTCCCACTACACCACAGCTCTGTAAGTTCTTATATAAAAATAAAATATAATTTGCTTATAAGAGACTTGAATTTTCCCCAACAGCAAGAAAAGCAAACAGTTCACACAGCCAGAGTGTTATTCTTGTTTGTATTGACATAACTATGTGGGGCCAGTGTACAGCTTAGAGAGAGGTTATGTCTTAAATCTGTTTGCTTTCAATGCTTCAAGGACTCTGCTTTGATAAATAAAATAGGCTAATTGCTTTGGCTTAATGTTTGAATGCAATCATCACTGTTCACAGATTTTTGCAGAGGTTTGTGAAGTCTACTGGAGAAGATTTAATTCATAAGGTCAATTTTGAAATGAGTATTACTTTATTTTTTTGTTTGGAAAATTAGTGTTTTGTTTATGTAGAAAACATGAATAAAGTGTACATGCCAATAAATAGGTAGAAATAATGAACATGCTTCAAACTCAATTGTTTTGAAGAATTTAAACATTTTTGTTTTTTTTTTATAAATCAGACTCTGTTTCTGAAAATCAAAGGCATAATCAAACTAATTAGAATTTTCAAATCAGATTGAGAGAGAATTTTTTAACTTCTAAGAGAGTTATAGACACAGACAGACAGATAGTCCAGTTAATGGTAAGTTTTTGCCTACACATTTCTCCTGAGACAGAGTCACGCTTTTCATCACAATGACCTTCCTCATTTATGTTGATGAATTCACCTTCGCTGATTTCCTCTGCTGCATGTCTAGAATCTCTAAAACAGTGGCAGTGGCAGCATTCCCAGGGTCACCATTGCATCATCCATTTATGCTGTCATTTTCACTTCCAGTCTCATTTTTCATTTCTTTGCTGCACTTTCATAATTTTGACCAACTCTCTAATTACATATCCACTTTTGTAAAATGTCTTATGGCCTCATCACTAGGAGACAAAGAGGCAACCCAAATAGCACACACTTTGCTGTCTGGGTGTGAACTGAATAACAGATGCCAGTGACTAAACACCTGCTGACTTTGAAAGAAGTGATGTGACTGGTCACTGATCACGATGCACAGCTGTTGTTTATTCAGTGATTTGTGGACTGAAGAGCTAGCAACGAAGTTTGTACTTTGTGCAGTTGTTCACAGGTTGCGGTGAGCTGTGTTGTTAGGGAAATGGTGTTTTCTCACTAAACTATGGTAACTGAAATCCATGCATATCAAAACTCAGTATAGTGAAGGCTGACTCTTAACCAAACAGGATATTTACAACTTGTGGAGAATAATATATACTTTTTGTGGGAAAATGTATGTTTTCATAATTTTATAATATATAAGATAAGCATATCTGATATACATTTTATATTATACATGCATAATACATGTATAAGCAGCTTTGCCAGTTTGAAAGGATGTATGTACCCTAGAAAAGGCATGTTTTAGTCCTAATCTCATTTTGTAAAGGCAAGTATTTCTTCTAATCCCTATTCAGTACTGCTAGCAGATAACACCGTGTTCGCCATGTGCCCTTCCACATGAGAGGGAAACCCTGAACTTCATCGGCCTTCTTGAACCAAGGTATCTTTCCCTGGATGCCTTAGATTGGGCATTTCTATAGACTTGCTTTAATTGGGACATTTTCTTGGCCTTAGAACAGTAAACTAGCAACTTACTAAATTCCCTTTTTGAAAAACCATTCCGGTTCTGGTATATTGCATTCCAGCAGCTAACAAATTAGGACAGCGGCATAAATTTGTATGTTGAAAAATAAGGAGATGGAGCAGATCCTTAGATTTCTGTTTTTGTTTTGTTTTGTTTTCTCTTAATTTTTAGGCTGGTTATTCAAAGTTGATTCTGAGTTACACACCAAAGTGCATGTTTAATGGCTCTTCATAAGATGGGACACATTTTGTAGAATGAACTGATGAGTTGTGATCCAGTAATTGGCTTCTTCACCTTATTCCTGTGTCTATGAATATTACTCAATTTAATTATGAACTTAATTTCCCCCTTGCGAGACTAAGTGGTGTCAGTGCAAAAGTGTACTACCATTGATTATTCTTATCTGTGATGATTTTGGAAGGAAGAGTGGTGGTGGAGGTCCTGCATATTTAACCAAAGACTTAATGCTAATATCTGAAATTAGTTAAGATTCAGATGTGTCAGCCAACTGACTTTGTCCTTATGTGATGGGTTTATTCCTCTTTTAACCAATAAGTATACCAAGCTGGTGAGGACATGAGAGTTCGAAGTGAATTGAGTTGTCCCTTCATGGATGGCTAAAGGGTTAATGGATAATTATGGGAGCAGTTTATCTACATCGAGCTTTATATGTGTGACACAGACAATGAAACATGAAACATATCTAGCACTTTGTTTAACAAATAAATTTATGTCGTCCTAAGATGACTTAAGGTGGAAACAGCTATTTGGGTGTAGGTTATTTGATAGATTTGTCAGAATCAGACCGAATGTACAATTATACCCTGAGGAACAAAATTATATTCATGTTCTACAATGTGGTCCACTGAAATAGAGTGCATTGTTGCAATTTAAATGCCTAATCCTGCCCAAGGTTGCTTGTTTTATATAAGAAAAAATAAACTTCAAATGCATGTTCTCTTTGAAGGTCACGTATTAACTCACTCTAAAAATAAAACACTATGATTGGAAGGAGGAAAAGTGATGGGAATTAAAATACAGGCAATCGCTTCACAGCTTGTTTTTTGTAAAATTACCCTTGGAGGATACTTATCTCTCTCAGGCAACCAGTATTTCACCAAAATGCACAACTTCCTACATAAGAGCTACAACTAGGGGGAGGGATGGGGAGATGGAAAGATGTGTGGTGCATCCTCTTCCTTCTTTGGGAATGGGGCCAATGAGTCCTTGGGATGTAGCATGTGATATGTTCTTTCCTTTCTCTTCTTACCCTGTGATCCCATATTTTTTCTTTCTTTTCTCTGGTTTTCATTTATACCTTGTCCTTTGTATCTTCTAATTTTCTAATTTTTTCCTTTTAACCTGTTCTCAGATTTGGCAGGCATAGTGTTGACTGGGCTGATGTGCACGCCAGGTCCTTGTTTAACCTATTCAGGATGCCCGACGCCACTCTCAAGAGACTTAGGAGGGACAGTTCTCTGGTTTAAGAGAGATTTCTCAAGAGTGTGATGCCAAGGACTTTTCTCACCTAATCACTTACTGAACTTCCATTTTCTCATCTCAAATTCCAACTATAGGTTATTCCTTTTTCGCCTATGCCCATCATCTATTTCAGAGTTGAAGGACACATTTATACTTTCCAATGCTGCAAAGGACTTGAGTAAAGCCCCACATCACTTGGTGCCTGTGCTCTTGCCATTTCTTTCTAAATTGTTTCACATGCACAGAGTACTCTTCAGTGCTGCCTTCAATGCTCTGCCTTCCCTCCAACGCTCTGACCCAGGGCTGTGCCATTCTCTGGGTCTCATTTAGGTTTCTAGATAATCCTTATTCTTCTGTTTTAAATCCTAGGTTTCAAATTACAAATCTCTTTGTTCCTTCTTTTCTTTTCTGTAGGAAGCTTCTTTACCATCTTTGCTAGACTCTGCCTGTTATCTGACTCTGATTCATTTGCCTGTCTCCCTGCCAATTTTCTCTCCAACCTTTGTTCCTCCAGACAATTTAAAAGCCTTCTGACCTCTACATTAACATATCCTAAATTGCTTCATTCTAACTTCAGTACCTTATATTAAGACCGAACAAACTCCAAATTTTAACAAATCTGGCTTTTGAGTGTCCCCTCTGTTGTTTGTAAGCTTTTTCTTATCTATGCTTTCAATAATTCATCAGTGGTCATTGCCACAGCCTCAAAGTGCCAAGTTGATTAAGGAAAATGACAGATTCTATGCATTCTTAACCTTTGCATTACATTCCCTAAAAATATTATGTGTATTAATAAGTTTCTGGTTTGGCACTAGTTCTTCTCCACACTTTGGCATATTTAGAAAGAGATTCTGCCTGCTGTTTAATCTTTACTGGCTGAAATTCTTCACAACCATATTTTAATATTACCACTTCATGGAAGATCAAGATCAGATAAATCATGGGCCACTGCTAATAACATCAGGTTGATGTCTGTAATCTGTCTTATGAAACAAATATTTATCCTTTCACTTGAGAACTGTTGAGTTCTGGGAGTTCATAAATAGTAAAATAAATGATTTGTCCACATTTTGTTCTCCTTAATGCTCTGATGCAAGCTTTTATGAGACTATGGGTTTAATGACAGAATAAATATCTTATCAGTCAATTATATAGCTGCATCTTTTACTAGATGGCTAATTCTTTTTAGGGCATGGACCTCTCTTATTCATCCTTATTGCCCACATTTTGCAAAGTGTCTAAAACAAACTTGGCTTTATTAAATACTTGAGTATTGAAGTCTTCAACAAAAAATATTCAAGGTTTCAAATTTGAAATTAAAGTACTGTTTATGTTAAACATTCTTATCTTTTTAATTTCTGGTAAAATTATTTTAACTTATACATCATATCTTCCTCAGGTAACCATGGTTTAGTAGGAGAACTTGGACTTGGAAGACATGGGATCAAATATTAGCTTTGCTCTGTTTTAGAACTTTCTGATCCTCAATTTCCTCAAGTATAAAATTGAGATATAATACATAACACAGCATTAGTGGAAAATAAATGCAGTATTGAGAAAGGATTTGGCATTGTATTGGCAGGCACTTAAGATATACCTTTCAAAATACTAGAAGCTTCTTCTCCAATTTTTATTATCTTTTAGGTATAAAGAAGATTTGTAGATACTTAATCCTTCCCAGGAAAAATTATTTAAATCTATTCCTCTCTGTTTGTATAACTTCTGACTTTTGAAGATCGTTGTAGTGGAAGGACATTTTTTTTCTAGAATCAAATGATGTGGGGAATTCTTGCCTCTGTGAATGACTGGCCAGTAACCTAGCAGAAGACTCCCGTGCAGCAAACAAGTATAAAATTTGTGCTTAACAGAAAGCATACAGATGATGCTGGGGAGTACAGATTCGGGAGAGGGGAGCTCAGAGATATTAGAAGTCAATTCCTCATTTTCATGTTTTTTAGCCTGTCTAAAAAACAGTCTAAGCAGCTCCACGGTGGAAGCAGAAGCAAAAGTGGAGAAATCTAATGGCTTTTAGCGAAGGAAACAAAAAAAAAGGAACTCGGGACATCTGGCTGCTAAACAGAATATAGGAATACTAGGAAGGAAAGAGCCATGGAGGGGATCCAAAAATTTTCTTTATATGCCTGACTGATCCCTGGGTTATGCATATGCTCAGCAGACTCAAAGCAACACAGCTAAAGAGAAAAGTTCTGAAAAGACACTGAAACTGCTGCTCTCAAACCAGAATGTCAATTTAAGTTCAACCAACTAATTGCCTGATCATAAAACAAAACAAAAAAAATGTACAGAGAAAAGTAAAGGAATTCAGAATCTCAAGATTTTAATATCACAATGTCTAGCATGAAATTTAAAATTACCTGACATTTGAAAAAATCAGGAAAATGGGACATATTCACAGAAGAAAAGAAAATAGAATGAGTCCAACCCTGAAATGAGCCAGATTACAGAGCCAACAGACAAGGGTTTTTAAATAGTTATTAAAACTAACCTCTAGGGTGCACAGGTGGTTCTGTGGTAGAATGCTCGCCTTTCATGTGGGAGACCCGGGTTGGATTCCCGGACCATGCACCCCCCCCCCCCAAAAAAAAAGGAAACAAAAATACTAACCTCTAAGAGGTAAAGCTAAATATGTTCACAATGAATAAAAAGATATGAGATCTCAGCAAAGAACTGGAAATGATAAAAAATAATCATACAGAAATTCCAGGACTAAAAATTGCATCATTATAACAAACCTCACCACTTTATCATAAAGACTAAATACTACATTTGATAATTGATTTAGCACAGTGCTTGGCATAGATTTCCTGTACTTTGTTCTTCTCTCAAACATTCATTTGATAATATGACAATTATTACGTTGGTTCCAACTCAGCCATTTAAGATTAATTCTTTGATGCACAAGCTCCTGGCTAGAACAAATATCGCTACTATTTTTTGTTGTTGTTGATTTTGTTATTGTTGTTATTTTGGTTAAACAGTAAAAATGTATTATCTTACAGTTCTGTAGGTCAGATATCTGACATAGGTCTCACTGAGCTAAAATTCAGGTGTTGGCAGGACTGTACTCACTTCTGGAGACTGTAGGGAAGAACCCATTTTCTTACCTCTTTCAGCTTCTAGAGGCCATCTACATTCCTTGGTTCATGGCCCAATTCCAATATCTTCAAGGCCAATACTGAACCATTGAGTCCTTTTTCATGTGCCATTGCTTCTAGGCCTGCCTAGCTGACAGAACAAGGTAATATTTGCGTGTATACTAATCTATATATATACTCATATCTATAAATATTTATATATAAAGTACCTGCATCTATATTAAACTAAATATTAGGTCATACTTATTTTTCCAATGCTAATCCATCACCACAAGGATCATTCTAGCCTCCTTCCCTTGCTTAGCTGTGATCTTCCACACCAACACTGAGAAACTTGGTTCCCACTCATATCATTATTTTTGACTACCAGCATCTCTATTTTCTTTTTTGGGGGTAATATTACCAAAGTTTTCTCTGTGAACCACACTTCCTTCACTCCCAGTCTATGTCATTTGATGAGTTGATTGCACTCATTGGAGCAATGGTTGGGCTCATTTAATTGGCCCTAGCTAACTAGCACAAAGCTTTTCTTTGGCCATGGATACTGGAATCTGTATCCAAATCCCAGGAATTCTGCTGGAGTAAATGGAAATGAGAAATTTTCCTTTTATTAATTGTGATGAGTGAGTCTAATTTCCATGGGAATGCCATGAGGGGAGAGACTACCTGATAAAGATGCTACTAAACGAAAAATGGCCTCTACATTACAAGTTGACAACTGAATCTAAGTACCACAATTACTGAAGACCTAAAGGATTTATAACTTTGTAAATGTATAACATGGCAGAGAAAAAAGTCTCAAATGACTTAAGCATTTTCATTATGGAGTCCATCATCTTTTATCTTTCTTTTCCAGGATCTACCTCTTAATACACAGACTCTCTAGTCTTTATCCCTTCATGCTAGTGTCCAGTTTCTTCTGCACACATACCTGTGGGGCTTTGTGACACATCTAGTATTGGCCTCTACAAGAACCATGTAAAATGAAGGAGCCTAAGGCACAAAGCTAGTTACTATGATTCTGATCTACCTGCTTTGTCCTGTGACTTTGATTTCTTTAAATACTCTGCGTATTGTTCCTGGGAGGAAAGTTAAAAGACAAACCAACTTAGCATTTACATAGAACTCTTTGTGTGCTGAATACCTTGCTAAGTTTTGCATATGTTATTTTAGGTCTTTCTACAATACCCCCATGAGATACATTATGCAGCTGGTGAAGAAACTGAGGCCCACCTCTAGCTCATATAACTTATAAGTGAAGATACCTATTTAACTTGAATGATCTCAGAGTATCAGGCCTGGATTTTTATTTAGTTTTCTGATACCTGACCTTCCAAACTCTTTTCTATCTACTTTTATGCTAGGCTTCTATTGTAATCATTCTCATTCTTTGTGTATACTATGATTGGATTGCTTACCTGCCTGTCCTTCCAGACTGCTTGCCTGCTGAAGTCCATCATACGTTCATCAAAATCTGCAATGAACTAGGAGCCACCCAACCTCCACTTCCCCATGTTCTAAGGCCTGCTAGATTTGAAATTTGTGCATGTGACATTGGAAAATCATTTCTCCTGGATCCAATACTGAATTTCTTTTTGACCACACATCTCTCTTAATAATTTTGATTAATGTGTACTTTAGGCAACTTTTAATTAGCATTTACCATGGGTTAAAAATTAGAAAGAAGTAATGCCAAGTTTAAATAAAGTAAAGAGAGTCTAAAATATTTATAGAATTGGATAGAACATGGGTGGTTTCCCAAACACATTTTGTTATCTGGAGGGTTGTGTGTATTTGTCCATAGAAATTTATATTTACTTTATGTTTTAGCCTTGTAAATTAGTCAGCAGCAGTAACATAGGGAGTAAGTGGCATCAGAAAATATGGGCTTTTGTGAGGAATGCATGTGGCCATATATGCTATTTGAAACATCTGAAAAGAAAACCACAATAAATTAATGGAGGCTCTTACCCTCATGTGAATAAGAAAAGGGTTTTTCCATCTGGTTGTTCATAGAATATTTGACCAAAGTCATTACGAAGAAAATGTTGCACAGAACTCCTCTCAAAGGGAAACTTCAGGACCCATGAGAGATTTTTGATTTTGGAATAAAGCTAAAGACTATCAAAAATTTCTAAAACATTGTGTAGATGAAAAGAATGGCAAATTTGAAGACTGTTCCAAATATGTGGACCTTCTCCCTGAAACACTGCTCAAAGTTCCTAGTTTCGTGAATCTCCAGTTGCAGTGTATATACATTTAAGCATAAAATGGTTTTAGTTTTCTGCTTCTTTCTCTTTGTGTCTGAATTTCATTCTGCTTATCAAGGACTCCAGTAATAACATTAAGACCCATCCTCACACAGTTGGTCCACACCTTAACTGAAGAAAATATACAACAAAAGATCCTACTTAGGATGGATTCATAACCACAGGAATGGATGAAGTTTAAGAACACATTTTCTTGGGTGCTCAGCTATAAACCACCACCACAGCAAATTATGTCAGCTGGCTCTCTCTGGTAACATGTTTACCAGGTT
Source organism: Tamandua tetradactyla (assembly GCF_023851605.1). Classification (NCBI taxonomy): domain Eukaryota; kingdom Metazoa; phylum Chordata; class Mammalia; order Pilosa; family Myrmecophagidae; genus Tamandua; species Tamandua tetradactyla. Next base: position 26,463,119 of record NC_135348.1, on the reverse strand, counting down.
TGCTGGACAAGGAATGACTGGTTAGATTTGCCTAGTAGACAACAGTGATTCTCAACCTGGGCAGTTTTGCACCTCAAGAGTCAGTTGACAGTGTCCAGAGACAGTTTTGGTTGTCACACTGGGGAGGGGTGGAGTGTGTACTGACATCTAGTGAGTAGGGGCCAAGGATGCTGCCAAGCATTCTATAATGTATAGGACAACCTCCACGTTTTAGTTAGTAAGCTGTTGGAATGCGATGTACCAGAAATGGAACAGCTTTCAAAAAGGGGAATTTAATAAGTTACAAGTTTATAGTTCTAAGGTTATGAAAATGTCCAGTATTAGGCATTGAGGGAAAGATACCTTAACTCCAAAGAAAGGGCTGATGAAGTTCAGGGTTTCTCTCTCAGCTGGAAGGGTAAATGGCAACATCTGCTAGCTTTCTCTCATTTCATAAGACTTCTCTGAGGGGTGTTTTCCTTCTTCATCTCCAAAAGTTTCTGGCAATGTGGGTTCTGTTGGTTCTGGTGGCTCTCTGTTTTTCCAAAATGGTTCCCTCTTAAAGGGTTCCAGTAAGCAGTCCCACGTTGGATGGGTGGAGACACATCGCCATGAAAACCATCTAATCAGAAGTTAGCACCCACAATTGGGTGGGTCACATCTCCATGGGAACAATCAAAAAGCTCCCACCCAGCAACACTGAATGAGGAGGGTTAAAGGACTTGGCTTTTCTGGGGTACACAATAGATTCAAACCAGTGCACTCCACAACAAGGAATTACCTGGTTCAAAATGTAAATAATGCCAAGGCTGAGAAACCCTGACCCAGACTAAAACTTAACTTTGAACCTAATGAGATGTAAAATAGAAAATATAGGCTACTTCTCAAGAATGGGATAAGACTACCACTATAGATGAAAATGTAGAGTTCACAGGGAAAAGCTATGCTCAATATTGCATAAATTTATTCCATAGTTTAATTCACAATGTTCTATCATATATTGGTGCTTCTGCAAAAATTTTATGTAACTCATACCTCTAATTTTCAGGAAAAAGGTGAGCCTTTTGCTAGAAAAACCCTTTTTATTCCATGTGAATATTATTCCAGATTAAGTACCAGGATGTGACACATAAATATCCCAATCTCTGTATCTGGCAGTTGCTTTTGGTTTAGCCTGATAGCAGCATTTTTATATTCTTGATATGTCTTGGGGGAAAATTACGTATATGGGTTTAGATATGTTATAAAGAATTGTGTGGAATGAGTTTCTACTACAGTGTGTTATGGGAACACAGGTTCAGAGCACAGCAGAAACTTTCAGCAAATGATCCTTCTGTGGTACTGAAGAGTCCAGAATGGGCAACTTTCCTTGTCACTTAAATGGTACAGGAAGAAGTCCCATCATGAATGGTCTCCTAGAGTGGCTGAAAACTAGTCTGAATTGGGTCAGTAGGTGGCAGCTATGCAGGTCCCACCTCATGCCAGAGGAGACCAATCTATACTGTTTGAGTGTGGTTTTTACCCACCTCAGGAAAAAGGGGCCCTGCCACTAAGAATTCCTATCCTGATAAGCAACTGGCATAGCTTTTCCCAGTTTTTGGGTTTAAGGTCTGATGGGGCCTTTTCATTAGAATTAACATCTCCCCCAGCTTGTGTAATGGCACGCAATAGAAAAAGATGTGAGGGTATAGGAAAGCAAAAGGATGGTCACATGGCATGCATTTGTGACTTCCCCAGAGAATGAGTTGGGGGTTGGTGAGTTCTGGGTGATGAGCTTTTAACAGATGTCTGTGACTTCCCTAACAAAGTTATAGGAATATTGGCATCCCTGAAAATTTGCAGAAGACAAATTATTTAAATCTTGTGAAAAAACAAAGTCTATAAAATTGATACCACCGAAAAATACATGATTTTCCTGATGAAATGGAGAATTTTGATCCAAGGATTAAACTCGTGATTTCTAAAAATTCCTTTGTTTCTTATATGTTAATGTGAGGGGCCAAATTTCTAGCTAATATTGACAATATATTATAATAGATGCAAGAATCACTGATATTTTTCATGTAGTGGATAAAATATCCAATTGCAGTTATCTTTCTTGAAATACTAAAATAATATTTTTGAAGTAAAGTACTGTTGGTGGCAGAACTGTTATTTTCTGGTCTTTGTGTACTGGAATTATTCTAGACTTTTCATATTGGAAATCTTAATCAGCATTTTCATAGAAACTCTCAAGGATTAGGTATTATGCATGGAAATATTTTTTCTAGAGATGAAAAATCTGATCAAGAGATGGCCAGTACATTTGATGGTTAGAATTGTTGGTTTGGTTTAACATTTGTATACTATTAGAATGAAAAATAATGCATGTGGTATTCAGAATATTTGGCACATGTACTAGGAATCTACTCTCCTTCAATGCATCTGCTGCCTTTACCTGTCATGGATTATTCCTTGTGTATTCAGCTCATCACCCACCCTTGTCTCTGTCTCCAGTGGAAGGCCATGGGTGTGGAAGATGGCACCTCCATAATATGGCAAGAAGATCACTGAGCTCATGAAAGGGTGCTGAGCTTCCATGAAGTGTGTCCTACTACAATGGTAGAAGTGGTTTCTCTTTCTAGTGGACCCCTTTCACACCTTAGGAGGCCAATATAGCTATTCCTCTTAACAAAGGTACATTGAAATGCAAATGTTATTCTTAAATGAATTGACTTTTAGGAGAGTAGTCCTTGTACCTAAGACCTAAAATCTAACTTCTACTTCATTGAGGAAAGAAAATAAGCCCAGATGCTAGTGAGTAGCTTTGTACAGAGGAGCTGCACTGTTAGCGATTTTTCATTTACATTTTGTTGCTCAGAAGCCCAAGCCTAAACTCAATATATAAATTGTCCACATTTCCCTTGACATTTTCTTTCCTATAAAGATAGACGTCATACATCTGAAAATTGTATACTTAAGAATTTAATCCCCTTTTTAACAAATACTGTTTCATCTGGAGTTGTTTTGTCTAATATTGAACCCACTAGCCACATGAAGTATTTTGATTCAAATGAACTAAAATAAAAGATTCAGTTTCTCAGTTACTCTAGCCAGATTTTGAGTGCTCAATAGCCACACAGGTCTAGGGGCTGTTGTATTGGACAAGGCAGATTACAAGGCTCATACCCTCACTGCAGAGTTCTGTTGGACTGTGTGGCTGATCACAAAAATGTAAATAGTCAGAAAATGCCTTCTTTCATTAGTTATGTGAGTTGCTAAAGGTTTAGTAACAGCTTATCAGTACAATATTATCACAGATTTTGTGAGAAAGAAGGCGAGAAAAGTAGGGAAAGAAGTTGTCATGAAATAACTGGAAGCTAATTAGTCTCTTAAATTTTCTTTCTTTTGCATTATAACTTATCAAGACCGAATTAGGGAAACAAATGTTAACCTATGGGGCAGGGAAAAGTGAAAGGGTGCATACACCAAAAACAACTAGAGAGTGTAAATATGGGAGGGAAGAAGATATGAGAATTAATAGAATAAATAACAAGTTTAATAAAATTTAGGTTCCCAAATAGTAAAATGAAATTATGAGACTGAAGACCATCACTCCAAGTGAACCTTAGGCATCTAAAAAAAGAAATAGTTGATTATTCTTAAGTTGCCTATGTGATAACTTAGTGAGTTAAAGAATCTCATTCATTTGTTAGACTAAAAATGGATGTTCCTGGGTCTTCATAAGGGATGATTTCTGTGCTGCTGGGCCTGAGCCATAGACCAATGATGGAAGATTTGAAGCTTCCATTTAGGCTGCACCTTATTTTACACTGCGATTTAGCAGCACACAAAAGACCATTGAATCATCAGCATGTGCAAACAAATAAGCAAACACTCATTCTTCTTCATGATTGAAGAAATAAACAAGGGTGGTATTAATTATCGGGCTAAAATAAATTATAATGAATGCAAACTCCTTTCTGTTGAAATCGATGCATGCACAGCAGAAGGTACATTTATTGAAGTCAACATACTTAATTACATTTGGAGCAATCAAGAGCGTAAGCTTGGAGTCCAATGTCTCTTGAGCCTGAACATTAATTTTGATCTAATTATCTTTCCTTTTATTGAGAAAATGAAAAGGCAAACCAAATTAGGAGACCAGTGTTAACGTCATTAACTTTGTTAACCGGAGTCTGTAAGTAGTTTGTACCATGTGTAGCCTACATTGTGAGCCAAGGAAAAGGCACTCAATTTTAAAACCAGCAATGTCATTATAAGAATAAAGGTAGCCATATGGCCTTTCTCGTTCTGAAAGAGTGCCAGAGGCATACGTAAAGAGCCCAGGTACTGAGAGCAGAAGATACAGGGAATTTTGACATTGTGGAAAGAGAGTGCATCTTTATGACACTTCAGCTTTTGTCCAAGGACTTTCCTATTCGCTAAATCCATTTCTTATCCAAACCATGGCCAACTTTTCTAAGCACTCTGATGTTTCTTTTCTTTTTTTTTTTTTGCTTTGCTTTATACCTCTAGGTACTTGCTGTCAGCACCAGGGTTTTGAGATGTTACTTAGCCTTTCAGGTATATTAAGGTGGTTTCCGGAATGAAATGTGAGAACCCAAAATCAGATTTCTCTTGCCTTCTTCAACAGCCCAGAGCACAGTATTGGGTAGATAGGTATATTGCTAGTAAAATAACTGTTAGATGAGCAGATGAAGAGTGACATCCCTAAGAGCCTTCACAACAGATGACTCTTTGGCCAAAATGATATTTTCCCCCATTGAGAAGGAACAAACAGTTTGCTCAATAAGTGGTCCTCTAATTGCTCGCATCATGTTGCTTGGCTTTTAGAGATTCAGGCTCTGATTCATGAGAGAAATTTGGAAAGAGACACCTAACACTTTTTAGAAGTTCGAGGACTGTAGCATCTCCTTGATTCATGTATCTGATCAGCATTTCCCATACTGAAGCTCATCCTTCGGTATGTAAAAGTTTAGTATCAGGTTTAGCATCAGAGAGAAAACAATTTCTGTTGCTTTCCTTCAGAAGAAACAGTCTTTTAAAATTTATTATTATTTATGATATCTCCCTCATGAATAGTAACAGGGCTAGAAAAAAGAGGATTGAGTATTTCAATTTGTCATCCAATTTTTAACACTTTAAGTTGGTGCAATGAGAATGGAAAAGAAAATGTGTGAAAAACAAATAAGGAATGCAAACCCTAGCAAATATTACATTGAAAAATAGTAAAAAGTAATCTAAACTATGCTTATCCCCTACAAATAGATTGAAAGCATTCTCACTTATTTTGCATTAGAAGGTAGGGTTTGAAAAAGTCCTAGTGGAAGGAAGTCTTAACTAGGTCAGATGCTCTTGCTGTGAACCCATTTTAGTCTGATAAGTAGTGTTGAAAAGTAAGATAAGAGACTTGTCATCCTTCTTATGTAAAATGAAGAATGTTATTATTTTATTTATTATCTAATATAAATATAATCTAATATTTATATTAGATTCGAAGGTCTAATATTTATATGTAACAAGGATTAGAAATTAACATTTGGGTGGTATTAAAGTTTTATCTGCTCCATCTGTCTTTGCATTGATTATTATAGCACTTTTCTGCGCTGGTGGCTACCCGGATAGTATTATAGCAGAGACTTGCAGATATTTAAGCAGAGGCCAGGTGTATCTGCCCCAGTTGAATAAGCCCAGCAGTTCTCAACTGGAAACAATTTTGTCCCAAACCCCTCCTGGGGATATTTGGCAAAGTCTGGAGATATTTTTGATGGTATAACTGGGGGAAAACTACTGGTGTCTGGGCACAGAGGCCAGAGATCCTGTTGAATCCTATAATGCACATGATAGGCCTCCACAACAGAGAATTATCTGACCCAAAACCTTGAGAGTGCCGAGGCTAGGGACACCAGGGTTTATCCTACCTAAAGTAACTGGGTCATTTGTGACTACAGTGACAGGGCCTTGGATAGGGACAATTTTAAAATCATTTTCCCCTTAAATAAATAAAGTAGCAATTCCATTTGAAGTGTACATATGAAATTTTAAAATATATATTTGAAACAATCTTAATGTTACAAAAATTTTGAAAGTACAATGCAAAAATCTTTGTTTTCCAGAACTACACAAGACTAAATATACCACCTGTTGCCACTTCAGCATAACCACTCTACAATGATCAGAATCAGGTAATTAACATGGGCACATTACAACTCTAATTTATAGACCCCATTCAAGTTTTGTCAGTTGAGCAGTACTGTCTTTTTTTTTTTTTTTGGTATGCTGTATGGTGGGGTCACATTTCATTCTTTTTCCATGTGAGTATCCTGTTATTACAGCACCATTTGTTGAACTTTGTTTGTTTGTTTGTTTTTGTTGGCTTCTGTTGTTTGTTTGTTTGGGGAAGTACATGGGCTGGGAATCAAACCCAGGTCTCCCGTAAGGCAGGTGAGACTTCTACCACTGAACCATCCTCACACCCCAGTACTGCCCTTTATAGCTAAAGAATCCAAGTTAGAATTACCTGTTGCGTTTAGTTGTCATGGCTCTTTAGTCTCCTTCAGCCTAGATTAGTTCCTCAGTCTTTTCTTGATTTCATAACTTGATCACTGGCTTATGGGCCAGTTAATTTTGTGGAATTTCTGTCAATCTGGGTTTGTTTGATGTTTCTTCATTATTAGATTTGGAGAATGCATTTTGTCTGGAATATTACAGAAATAATGCTGTTTTCACTTTCCTAGCACTATCTCAGGTACTGTATGATTTTGATTTGTTCCATTACTGCAGATGTTTCCTTTGATTACTTGATAAAGTGATTAAAATAACTTCACAGTAAAGTTATTTTCCCCTTTTATAATTAATAAATATTTAGTCAGGAAAAACTTTGAAACTGTGACTATCTCATTTTTGTCAAACTTTCAATGTATTCATTTAAATGTATAATTATTATTTTTATTTATTATTAATAATTATATTGATGGTTACCTCACCCCAATTTGCCAGTGAATATCCTTTTGACAACCTCTCTATTCTTCTTTGAGCATTTGCTTTCTTTCTGAAACAAGATGTTGCAGGCTTATCTTGTATTTTTCCCTGTCTCAATCCTGGAATTAGTCATTTCTCCGAGGAGTCCTACTTCCTTTTAGAGGAGAATGGTTATTTAGAAGCCAGGATTTAGGTTTGTTCATTACTATTGGGATGTTCTTCTTTCTTTCTGATCCTCCTCTCAGTGGTTAGAGTTGGGGAAGTGGTACTATATATTTGCATACGTATAGCATGCAAAGTATAAAATATAAATATGAAAACATATTTATACACAATATATATCAATACAGACATATGCTATATAAAACATTTATTATAATTTGCATAGGTATTTATAGATAACCAGGTATTCACACCAATACCTCTAACTCCATTCTCATACCAAAGGATTCATTATGGTTTTCTCCCTCTCTACATGTTTAATTTCCTTCTTCAACAGTAAAACATGTGGCTCCTATTGTCATTAATATATTTATCTTATGATCTCTCTCCATGTAAGTAATTTGACATTGTGGAGAGAGAGCGCATCTTTATGACACTTCAGCTTTTGTCCAAGGACTTTCCTATTCGCTAAATCCATTTCTTATCCAAGCCATGTCCATCTTTTCTAAGCACTCTGATGTTTTTTTTCTTTTCTTTTTGCTTTGCTTTACACCTCTAGGTATTTGCTGTCAGCACCAGGGTCAGCACTCTCTTCTCTGCTACCGCCTTCTCCCCATGTGGAAGCTGCCCTCTCCTTGCTCATGCTCTGACTTTCTATGCTGGGCTGCCCATGCTTTGAAGGCCCCCCTATCTGTGTGCTTGGCTGTGCTTCACAGGACTTCCGCCTCTTCAGGTATAATACCTACTCCAGGCCATATCCCACATGGCTACCTGGGCCACACCCTCATTTCGATAGCCTCTGTGCCAGTTTGAAAGGATACGTGCCCTAGAAAAGTCATGTTTTAATCCTGCTCCATCTTCTGGAGGCAGCCATTTCTTTTAATCCCTATTCAATATTGTAGGTTGGAAACTTGATTAGGTTATCTCCAGAGTGATATGACTCACCCAATTGTGGATATTAACCTTTGATTAGAGGAAGATGTGACTCCATCTGAGGTAGTTTACAAGTGTAACCTCAGTATTATTGTACAACTTTATGAATTTATGTGCATCACTTTATGCATTCATGCATATTACTCTGTGTATTTGTGTACATCACTATAAATTGATGCATTCATAAATGTATATAATTGCAAGCTTTTGCAAAGAAGAAAAGCAGAATGTCTGCAGTGCTGTAAATCACATCCAGGCTTACTCAAGCATGTCCAAAAATATCAGTGTGCAAAGAGGGAGGCTGCCAGGCCTGTTTTTTGTCATGTCCAGGAGCTGCCCTTATCTCAGACAAAAGAGTTCAGCTAAGGGCCAGATAGTAACTCCTAACCTGCAAGTTCTGTCTCTGTAGTTTTCCAGTGTTTACCACCCGTTCCCTTAATAACTCCCACCTTGCTCACTAGCCTATATAATCTAGAAACAAAGAATATTCAGGGCTAAGACTTCGGAGAAAGAGTCCTCTGAGTCTGCCAGCAATAAGGTTTTGGCCATTTCTCAGAGGCTCAGGTGGTTTCTTGGGTGAACAGAGTTTTCCTTTCTTCACATCCATTTCCCATGGGTCTTGATTAGTGTGCTGTAACCCTTTAAAAGAGGAAGCATTTTTGGAAAAAGAGAGAGCCACGAGAACACTGGAACCCAGAGACCATTGGAGATGAAGGAGGAAAACAATGCCCGGGGAGCTTCAAGAAACAAGAAGGCTGGAGAGAAAGCTAACAGACTCACCATATTCATTGTGTGCCTTTCCAGTTGAGAGAGAAACTCTGAGCCTCACTGGCTTTCTTGAACCAAGGTCTCTTTCCCTGGGGGCCTTAGATTGGTCATTTTTATAGCCTTGCTTTAATATTGGGCATTTTTACAGTCTTAGAACTGTAAACTTGTAACTTATTAAATTCCCCTGTTTAAAAGCTGTTCCATTTCTGGTATATCACATTCTGGTACCTTTCAAACTAGAGCACTCTCCTCACCTCACTCAGCACTCCTCAGCCTGTCTAGACTCTAGTCCTTTCCTCCAGGCTGTCTCTTTTGGGTGCCTTTCACTCTGTGCATTCTATGAGCTTTTGCATTGACAATTGAGGTGATTTTGATTCTGGAATTCAGTACTATGGCTATGATATTCTTGCACTAGCCACAGCTTGGTGATCCCATTCTGTAAATAGGGCACCAGTTAGTAATTGCAGAAACCATTCGAGAGAGGTGCATGCCAGGGCTAGCTCAGAACTCTTCACAGAAGCAAGCATTGTCTTCAGGTTGTCTCTATTTATGACTTATAGTAACAGTTTCTTGAATATGGCACAAATTTCTGGTATGGAGCTACAGTTCTTCTGTTGAACACTAATAAAAATGATACCATGAACAAAAATATCCATCATCCGCATTCACCCTGGGCTGGCTGTCCTTTGCATTAATTATCACATTCCTGGCACCCCGTACCTGTCCCCTCAGTGGCTAAGAGCTATAGACAACACCAGTGCTCTTATTGTTTCCTGGCATTTCCTCCATGCTTTGGGTTTTTGCCCCAAACCTGAAAATCTATATCATCTTTACAGGGTTCTAATCTCTGTATTCCAAACTAATATGCAAATGCAATCCATGTGACCCTATTTAATGTTCAGTAATGATCCAGCAATGTGTTGACAATTCCACGAAAATGGTCATCTTTTCAGTATCTCTCTGGGCACCATACATTTTGGTTTGATTTCTAAGTACCATGGAGCCTTTGAGATTGGCCAACTGGCACAAGAGACTTAGACACATGGCTACTTATGTCTCACATTACACTCTAGAGCTGTGTAGCCCAGCTGGGTGCAAGGTTGGTCTTAGCTTTTGCCACTGAAAGAGAACAAAAAGACAGACCTGAATCACAGACATCATGCTAGCCTAACTAAAAAGCATCTGGATCTAGATTCTCCTTTGCTCAGGGCTGTTTGCAATTAGATGTATCATTTGGACTTCAATGTGAAATGCCCTTGGGGCCGTGGGAAGAAATTGTACATCACTGTCTGCTTTTCTGCTTTAGTACTTTTCCACATGGTGTTTTCTCTTGCATTTCCTTTTGGTTCACCTGGTCACTTGCTAAAATACAGCTCTATGATAAATATAGTAGACAGGAAAGAGAATTTCAAAAACTATGAATGCCTTTAGTAGTTAAGGATTTACTGCCACTCATTATGTATATCTATATATATATATATATATATATTGCTTAAATAAATATCTTTTCCTAACATGCATTAGACAATCAGAAGCAAACATATGAAAGTTATTTTGACCTTTAATAAAAACAATTACTAAAAGCAATCTCAAAATTCACTAGAGAATTCTTTTGTAAAATGTATTTGTTAAAGTCAAGTGGAAGTCACATAAAAAAAAAAAAAACTTTATCTGGCAAGGTTTTTCTGTGGATTGTTCCACAGTGCAAGTCTTCTTCACATGATTTCCTTTCTGATCAATTCCAGAACTCAGAGTATCAGAGGCAGAGGCAAAATGGCCCTGTAAGAAAATGTGAGACACCTAAAGACAGTGTGCTGAAGCCCTGCCTACACAGCCTGATGATTACTGAAAACATTTAAAACATACAAATATGTTACTTGGGAGAGGGAATGGAATAATTCATGTTTTATCACCCTGTAACCTAGAAATCAGGATGTAAGGGATGATTTTGATTACTGAATTGTTATAAATATTCCTATTTGCTTTCTGGCATATTGGAGTAGACAGAGGGAAATATCTGAAATCTCTGAATTGTAATCTAGCTGCCTTGATCTCTGGTAATGATTGTATAGCCCTTGTCCTCTGTCCTGGTGATTGTAAAAACCTGTGACTAACCTTCATTTGTACCCAGTTATCCAGTTTTCAATTTTAGAGTCTTATAGTCATAAAGATAGCCCCTAATGTTTATTAATGAAGGGTCTTGGGTCAGCCCACAACTAACTCAGCCCAAATGTAAAGTTATCTTGATAATGGAGACCAGATCCAGCCAAAGTGGGCCTGCCTGATGTGTGCAGTAGCTTTAACCTTTAAGTCACCTATTCCTCTCCACCATTTCACACAATCTGTGACTAAGAGTATACTCAATCTGCACATACTCAATAATTAGATCACTTCTGATTACATTATCCGGGGCCACTGTGCTCATTATCCTAAACCTGCCCATCTTATTTGCTAATAAAGCTATCATAGTTACTGGAGTTTGGGGAGACAGACTTTGGGCTGCTAGGCCATTTGCTCTCCTACTATGCATCTGGTAATAAACTCTTTCTCTCTTTGAAACCCTGGTGTCTCAGAAATTAGTTATTGAGCATGCTGAGCAAAAGAATCCATGGCCTTTGTATGGTCACACCATGGTGCATAGATTAATTTTCTTCATTTCAAGTGATGAAACTAGGAGCTGGTGATGTGATAAAGTAGAGTGGAGCAAGAAATTTGTCATCATATATGGCGATGGTAGAGATAACTTTGCCAAGAACCTGAATGGTAGATTCTGAGTAGCATGAAGTTACAAGACACCTGTAGAGACAGAAGGAAGTGGATGGGGGCACAGAAAGTAAAGACAAATATTCTCCTTCCCAGCCTGTTGAGGGAAAATCACTTTAATGTGGCCATCAAACAAAGTGGGATATTCTTCACAGGAACCGAAGATGTTAGCAATTTCTAGTGAGCACAGCATAGATCTTTGAGTTGTCTCCCCTGCAAAAGGGGTCTTATGTCTTCTTTTAGTTTCCTAAGCTGCTCAAACAAATACAGTGAAACACATTGGTTTAAACAACGGGAGATTCTTCACTCAAGGTTGTGAAAATGGGAAAATGTTCAACTCAAGGCATTATCAAGGTCATGTTTTCTACCTGAAGACTGTGATATTCTGGGTCAGACTGTTGGTGACCCTTGGTTCCTCTGTCACATGGCGAGGCACATGGCAGCCTCTCCTGATCTCTTCCCTCTCTTCTGGGTTCCATTTCAACTTCCTGCTGTGTGTGTGTGTGTGTGTGTTCTCTCTCTCTCTCTCTCTCATCTGAATTCAGACTACTCATAAAGGACTCCAGTAATAGGATTAAGAATCATCCAGAATGGGCTGACCACACATTGTAACTGAAATAACCTCATCAAAAGGTCCTCTTACAATGGAGTCACAACCATAGAAATGGATTAAATTTAAGAACATGTTTTATCTGGTGTACATGCAAATCCAAACCATCGTATTTATTATCTCTCCTCTTAGCTGATCAACATTGTTATATTTGTATAATTTAAAAGCTATGTACCAGATGATATATATTATCTCATTTAATCCTCTTAATATTCCTGTAAGGAAGGTATTGCCATCCACATAGCCGTGGTTTGTAGATGAAGAATCTGAGCTTTGATGGTGAATTGAAGTGATTGGCTCAAATCAGCATAGCAGGGCCAGTAATTTTCAGGTCTGTCAGATTTCAAAGCCCGTACTCTTTATTTCATAGAGTGAGGAATCAACAGTGTTTCGAACTGCAGCCATACATTTTTTTATAAGATTGTAGCTGATGGCTATGGAAAGTTTTGCTCTATAGAAATTTTGACCCCTCACCCTAACCATATAAGCACCATGCACTAACTGAGACCTGTTGCTGGCTGTATCAGTTAGCCTCTGCTGCATAATAAACCACCCCAAAACTAGTGATTTAAAAGAAAGTACACTTATTTAATTAATGATTCTGTGAGTCTGAAATGTGGAATGTGCTTGGCTAGGCAGTCCCTTGAGATCAGGCCCAGGCTAACTATTCTTGGTGGGATTATCTCATAGATCTGGGACATCAGCTTCTATCTGTTAAAAGGACGACCTTCCCTGTGGGGTCTGCTCTCCTTCAGCAGGCTGGTTTGGGCTTGTTCACATGGTGGCGGAAGAGTTTCCAAGAAGGTCAAAAGAAGAGAACCTTGAATTTGCAAGCATGTTTCACGTTTATATTTGTGTCACGTTCACTAATGTCAGTTTGGCCAAAGCTGATCATATGGCCAACCCAGATTCAAGGACTGCAGAAAGTTTTTATCTCTAGATAGATGGATCTGCAACATCATTTTGCAAGAGCATCACATTGCAAAAATGTCACACTGCAAAGGTGTGAATGCAAGAAGGGGAAGATTTTAAAGTGTGGTCATTTTAGAAAGTCTATCAAACTTGCCTAATTCTGTCCAGCTCTTTTACAAACATGTGGTATTTCCCACAATGGAGAACCAGGCAAAGTTTAAGAATATTATGTAGAAACCATGCATTGCTACTGCGTACAGAATTATAAATATAAAGCCCCATGACTTGTTGATCAAGTGGTGAAAATTTCTCATCGCTTTAAGCAAATGTCAAAAGGTGGACTGCCATAGTCTTTGCTCATACTTCTTTACAAATTTTCTTTTTTAATTGTGTGTGGGGGGATTTCCTTGAAATTGTTTACGAAATGTTGCACAAAACCAGGGACAAGGCTGCAAGCCTCCAGGAACGTTACATGGAAACAAAACAAACCAGGGCTGAGGCTCAGAAGTTTCAGGAAGTAGATTTTATTGTCTATGACCACAGGGCTCAGCCTAGCAGCCTCTGAAAATCTGAGCCCCAAATAAAAGGTTAATGTCAGTTTTTATAGACAGGATGACACATTAAAGACAAGGTAAATGATTGGCTGGTTTAAATCAGGAAGGGCACGAACTTGGGTTTACAGAAGCAGATGAGCAGTTAGTGGGGAGGGGGCTTCATAGAGACTCCTCTTATCCTACCTATTGACCATCCTTGGGGACTGGGAGGTTTTTTAAAGCAGGAATGGCCGGAGTAAACAGGGGCCTGCCTCATGCAACAGGAAGTGGCTTTAACAAATAGGGGCTGCCTGCAACAGAACCATATATATGCATTTTCACAAATGACTACTGTAAAGGCATCCAGAAAGTAAAATACCTTTTGTTCTAATATACTTTAAAATCCAAGAAAGCTTGCTTATTGAGCTTTGGATTTTCCCTAGGAAAATTCAAAAGCAGGTGATGATATAATTTAGAAAACTTGGAAAGACAAAATTTAAAAGAAATAGCAATGAAATGTTCCCTCAGGAAGAAAAGTTACCATTAAATGCCATGGGGGAAAGCAAATTACTATGGACAAGAAAAGAGAGATCCTCTATGACATGAAAAGAAAGAAATGACTTCCTTCAAGATTTTGCACCTGCAACATTTATTTTGTGGTTACCTCCTGGCAGAAATGTTTTCAGCGCAATGTTCCTTTCCTTCAGTGTTCTTGATTGCTGTTGTGTCTGATTTTTCCTGAAAGCAGTAAGATGTTTTATCTTTATTAGGGATCTGAGACACATTCACAAGCTGGCCAGAAAGGTCGAAACAAAATGAAAGCATGAAAAAGGAAGAGCTTTCTCACTTCTGGGGAGGATGGGGCTTTGTTATTCTGAGTTAGATTCATTTGCTTGAGTGCAGTGAGTTCCCTCCAAACCTTGGCAATGAGAGACACTTCATATTATGAAATAAAAATAAAAATCCACACTACAAATACAGAAAATGTGAAAGTGTGAGTGTGTTCATGTGTATGGGCTAAAGAAGGCTATCAAAAGGGGACTCAAACAACCGAACAACTTTTCTTGATCCCAAGTCAGAAATGAGCCAATACAAAATTCTAGATGCATGTGTTCTCTCACAATTTCAAACCTAGCTTTTACAATTGTTTTCACAACTAAATATGCAATGTATATATATTTGCATGGCAAAAGATATGTGAATAGTATTAGGTTGAGCTCTGGGAATCACTCTCTTGGCAAACCTTGGATTTGAGGTTTGGGTCAAAGAAATATAGTAATCGTGGTCTTGAGTTAATGAGTAACCCATATGTTATTCTCTTGTGGCTTTTGTTAGTTATAAATTATTGGTCGCAGGTCCATTTGCCAAATGCCAGCTTGCCAAAAGCAATTTTCCAAAAGCAAATTGACCAAATTCCATTCTCCAAATGGCAAATTTGTAATGTGGCCAATTTCAGAATTGAGTGGAAATCCATTTTGCTGAGCCCATACAAAGCCTCTATTCCTGCTGCATGACTGCTTTACTCATATAGAACGGAGTCTCCCAGCCCACATGATAGTTATATTCCTCCTCTGTCATTGTCATCCTTGGGTGAGCGTCACCTGAGACTCAAATGTCCATGCCTGTTTATAGAGTGATCAGAGTTTATAGAGTAAATAGAGTCGAGTATCTATTCACATACTTCTTACCCCCAAAGCTTTTTATTACCAATTTTCCAACTGTGGTCCTTCCCTGTCCCTAACCTTCCACCCAGATCATTAGCTACATAGCCCATCGTTTGTTGCCATCCAGGCAAATGAACAACCAGGTGCACTGCTCAAAGTTCTGTCCACTGGGAGGTTTCCTGTTCACATGTCTGCCTGAGCTATCCCAAAATGGTGCTATAGGGCTACAGCTGTCTCTTTCAGTTGATACCCATATATTGTACAGGACCATCTATAAACCAAGACTGGATTTTTTTCTTCTTTTTCAATCTGTTTTAGGGAACTCCACATGTGGTCATAGGTACAGGTGGAGAAAAAGAAAATAGCAGGAACAAGGCCCGTGACATTTACTTGCATCTTCAATGGCTGACTATTGTGAATAGAGAATATGCTATCTCCTGCTTACCAGGTCCAATAAACATAATTTCATCAATGTAATGGGGCCAATATGAAGTCCATGGGAATGGAAAAGCCATCAGGTCCCTGCAGAATAGATTATGATATATACTGACAGGTGATGGAGTGCTGAGATAGGAGAATGAAAGTGCATTGCTGGCTATGCTAGATGAAAACTACTTCTGATGGTTTTTACTAACAGGTATAAAAAAATAGCATTTGCCCGATCAACAGCAGCATAGCTGGTATCTGGGAATGTGTTGATTTGCTCCAGCAAAGAAGCCACATTTGGAACAGCAGCTATAATTGGAGTCACCACTTGATAATATTTATAGTAAACTACTGTCATTGTATAAGATCCATCTGTCTTCTACACAAGCTAAATGAATGAATCTGCAATATCTTCTTGGTGATCTTACATCAATAAATTCAGAATCTTTTAATTTTTTTCAACTTAATCCCACACTCTCAAGCTCTGTTCTTACACTTTTCCTCAGGTTTCTGTGAATATAAGTTGGCAAAGCCATGCAAATCTTTTGGTGTGTATTATATCTCCATGTGAGTCAAACGTTTAATCTCATTTCGTGAGACCTGCTGAGATGTGAGTCTGGTTATGTGACAATCAGCAGTTCTGTGTAAGACAACTACCTTAGGGGAAGCCATTACAGTTTCTTCAGGCAAGCAGAGACTAACCATCTTAGGCAGGGGTAAATAGGGCTGCTTCTATTGGTAGAGAAGGCTCAGCAGAATTTAGGGATTCAAGACATGCAACTACAACAACATGCAATCTGCCCATAAATTCCAATCCTAATTTTCAGTGTCCCAATTATTCCCAATGAATGCCCTAACAAGAGACCCTATGATGTCAGAAGTTCAATTTGTAATTTAGCCATGCACAGATTACACTTTGGGTTTGATTTTTAGAAAATTTGGCCTTTGGCTAAGGTTTCTATAGGGATTAGGCAATAAGATGTATGAGTTTTCTTTAGGGCAGATATAGAAGCTTTCAGATCCTTTTTGTGCAACTTGCACTAGGAATTTAAAGTCCTGAGTCCTCATTTTCTTTCCTCATGTTCTTTTGCTCATTTAGAGGCAACCAACCAACCCCATTATACTCCTTATTTTCACTAAAATCTTCTATAGCAGTAAATAATTGGTCATCTAGACCAATTATTTTTTTAAGATGGCAGCATGATTTTATTGAAATGTTTAATGCAACATGGGAAGAACTTAAAATTCCATATTTTAAACTAATATAAGCCCTGTAAATCTTATATTTCTGAATATAGTTGACAATATATCTAAGAAAGGCAAGTTATCATATGAATAGCTGTAAATTCAGTGATACAATTTTGTTTGGGGCTAAACAATTTTGGTATAGTCATACTTCTTTGGCTCTCTTTTTTCCTAGTTATATACCAAGTCTGCCCACATTCACCAGTTGAACAAGACCCAAATATTTTGTGATCATACTTAAATTTCCATGCCACAAACAGCAGGAATGTGTAAGTCATGTAATTAAGCTGCTTACGAGGAGTCTTTATCACTTTATTGAACTGAAACCATCAGATAGTTAATTTTGACATTGCTACTGCACCATGTCTAAGTCAGTCCAATTAGTTCATCAATGTATCCAAAAGTACTTTAAAATGCAAAAATGGGGTTAAATAATGACAGAAACAATAATTTCTTCACTCAGAGCATGCATGACAAGGCAGATTTTTATATTCATTCTTTTATCTAGCAATCATTATTTTTTAAGTAACTCTCTACATTCTTAGATCCTAAATATCTGAGTTGAAATGATTACCTATAAATCAACTGGTTTTAGTCACGTCAGCATGTCTACATTCAATTTGTAGACATTTATACATGTCTACAATTAATATGTATGTAGTCTACATATATGTCTACATATGCATGCCCACAATTAATTTCCACTTCTCTAAGAAAGAAATTCCAACAAATATAGTTGCATTTATCAAAACTAAAATATACATTGCATCAAAATCAGCTCTTTACAGATCGCAAGCCAATTCTTTCTAATATAGTCATTCTGTAATGCATAGCTGGTTTTTACTGAGGAGCAAAGTAATTTTTCCCAACAGCCTTTTTTAGGTACAGTAAAATGTTAGTTTTCAACAGCTGAAATGTTTCTTTCTAACTTCAGTTCACCCTCTGCTGTAGAAAAGTTCAAAACCTAAACACTGCTTTCCAAGTTTTTAATGGTTTTGATAACCTTATTTCCCATCCATAGAATCTAGAGTACTCAGAATTTATGCACTGAGTTTTAACAATCAACAGAAGACAGAGAAGTTTGTTCATTATCACTAAGCTTTGTCCATATAGGTGAATTTCCTTTTGGAGTGTTGAATTCAGTAGTTCAGCTCTCTGTCTTACCAATGTTATATAATAAAATTCACAAACCACTCAATGCTTGGTTTCTGAAGCAGAAGCATTGAAGTGCCAGATTTGGGAGAGCATTGTAAAAGGTCATCTTCCAGACAACTTACTCTTAAGTGAATTTCCCCACTGCCATCACTTTGGGGTTATTTCAAAACATTATCCTAATGGAACAATGTTTATTTACTTGTACTTTTTTTTGTCACCTTCTCCAACCTACACTTTTCATATAAAAGCTTTAGCTAAAATAATCAGTCACTTAGGGACTTGCTACTTTCAAATACAAAGGGCAAAAGAATGTTTAATCAAAAACAAATAAAACAATGTTCAAATACAAATTGCATTTAGTGGCAATTCTTTATAATTGTTTTTTTAATTTATGTCAAAAAGAAAATAAGAATCAGCCTAGCAAATTTGGCCTCTGGAGGAGTCTTTATTTTGATGGAAACCCACAGCATGGAATTATTGGAAAAAATGAAAAGTTAAAGCTATAGCTAAAACTATGATGCAAAAGAACAAAATGGTAAGACATGAAGTATACCCCAAGGAGCTGGAAATCAGCCTGCATCTTCCACTTCCATCTGGAATGGAGGGGGGGTGACAATGCAGCATTGAGCTCAGGGACTGCATACGATAAACTTTTGACCACAGGAATGAAGTGATAATTGAGTAAATGTTTTGCTATGGCATGCCATGGGCTACCAGCATCCTCTTTGACACTGGAAATAGTGTCCTTAATGCCTTTAAAATATGATCAAATTATAAGAACCAATTCCAGAAAACCCCGAACAAATGAATCAATTCAGATTACATGTCTCTGAAACCACTTGGCACCATATTTTCCATCTTGTATCTGCATCGGAGAAGCAGTAGGGTTATATTAGAGAAGCAGAGAGAAAGGTTACATCAGAAAAGCACACACCTGGCTGGCCCAGGAATCAGAGTATCTGAGAAAGATCCAGGTGAAAGTATCTACAGTTGTAGACCTAGCTACTGCTCTATGCCAAAATAAGCCCATAACCCATACTTATCTGTTCCAGTTTGCTAGCTGCTAGAATGTGATATACCAGAAATGGAATGGCTTTTAGAAGGGGAAGTTATTAAGTTGCAAGTTTACAATTCTAAGGCCATGATAAATGTCTAAATTAAAGCAAGTCTATAGAAATGTCCAATCTAAGGCATCCAGGGAAAGATGCCTTAATTCCAAAAAGCCAATGATGTTCAGTGTTTCTCTCTCAACTGGAAAGGCACATGGCAAACATGGTGGTGTCTACTAGCTTCCTCTCCAGGCCTCTTGCTTCATGAAACTACCCTGGGGCATTCTCCTTCTTCATCTCCAAAGGTCGCTGGTTGGTGAACTCTTCAGTCCTCTTATCATTCTGGTGGCTCTCTCAGACCTCACACCTTTTCCAAAATGTTTCCACTTTCAAAGGATTCCAATAAAGTAATCAAGACCCACCTGGAATGGGTGGAGTCACATGTCCCTCTATTCAAAGTTCACACGCACAATTGGGTGAGTCACATTTCCATGGAGACAACCCAATCAGGTTTCCAACATATACTACTGAATAGAGTTTAAAAGAAATGTTTGCTTCCACCAGACTGGATTAGGATTAAGTCATGGCTTTTCTAGGGCATATAATCCTTTCAAAACAGCATGCCATCCTAACCTTCAAAGTAAAGAAATAAAATGACTGTTGCTTCACTTTTTCCCTCCAAAGTTCATCCATAAATGCTCCTTGGGGCCCACCCTAACTGGAAACATAGGGAATGAACTACTGGGAAGCATAGTTTATTTTAGCTATGTTGCCATGGTAAAGTCACGACACAGCAGACTAAATAAGAAAACCCATATGATCATCTCAATAAATGTCAAAAAATATTTGATAAAATTAGACAATTCATATATGATTAAAATCCTCAGTGTATTAGTTAGGGTTCTCTAGAGAAACAGAATCAACAGGGAACACTTGCAAATATAAAATTTATGAAAGTGTCTCATGTGACCATAGGAACGCAGAGTCCAAAATCCACAGGGCAGGCTGTGAATCCGATGGATGGCCTGGATGAACTCCACAGGAGAGGCTCACCAGCCAAAGCAGGAATGGAACCTGTCTCCTCTGAGTCCTCCTTAAAAGGCTTCCCATGATTGCATTTAGCATCACTAATTGCAGAAGACACTCCCCTTTGGCTGATTACAAATGGAATCAGCTGTGGATGTAGCTAACGTGATCATGACCTAATCCTATGAAATGTCCTCATTGCAACAGACAGGCCAGCGCTTGCCCAATCAGATAAACAGGTACCACAGCTTGGCCAAGTTGACACCTGTCCCTAACCATGACACTCAGTAAACTAGAAATAGGAGGAAATAACCAGTACCTGATAAAGAGCATCCATAATTTTCTCCCCCTAAGGTGAGCACAGCAAGAATATCTGCTATCATCACTCCTATTAAACATCATACTGGAGGTACTGGCAAGTATACTATGGCAAGAAAAATAAATGACATGCATGGTGATTAGAAAGGAAAATATAAAATTGGTTACACTCATAGAAGGATCTTCTAGGGCTAATAATCAAAATATTAAAAATTAAGAAGGCACAGTTGTTGGCCTGTAAGTATGGACACAGACGGTAACATTGGAGTAGGGTTTGCGAGACCCCCTCCTTGATGAGGTATTAATCCTTATTAGCTTGATCATAAGGAAGTGAAAAGGAATCCCTGAGGAGGGGCTGTGCATTCCGTTTTGCAGAGAGGTACTTCAGGGTTTAGAGCACTGGCTATTTGACAACAGAAATAACTATAGTGGTATGAACCTGTAGTGCTTATCTATGATTGCCATGCTTTAAGTGACTCTCTCATTTCCCCTTTCTTTCTATTGTGTTCACAGAACCAATCTAGGTGCACAGAGATTTTAGTTAGATGACAAAATGTATTAAATAAGTTGAAGTTAAATGAAAATTCCCCTTGAAAAATTTCTAGTATTTCTAGCATTGGGAGATATGACTGACACATAAGAATCAAGTGGAATACCAATATCAGAATGATAATGCAATATAATCTTTAGATGGTAGTATGGACAGAATCAAAGAAAATGAAGGACGTGGTGAGTATGGTTGGAGCAGATGGGAAAAGTGGTTTGGGACTGAGCCTTGAAGAAAGATGGCTGTAAACAGGACATAGGTGTGATGAACATTGTGTATTAGAAAGAATCTCTGACAACACTGTTGGATGAAATAGAATGGAATAAGACCATAGTCAAAGCAATTACTTCAAATAAATCAGGATGAAAATGATTTCTAATAATAGAAAACAGTGTCAGGATCTTAAACTCAACCATTTATGATTCTGAAAAGGGTGTGATGGTTCCCTGTCTTTATTTTCACCTTTAGTAACCACCTGGAGCTTAAATTCTCCTTCACCTAGTATTCCCAGTCCTGTCTGGAGTATCCGTGGTAGAGAAAGGGCAGAGATATGAATCAGCACAACCCTGAGCAAAAACATGAAAAGAGTATATGACTCAGCTCCTTTCCATTTCCATGTGAGAGTCCTTATTTTGGGGCCATCATTCTTTTCTCTTTCTTTGTCTAATATATGATACCAGGCCAAAGAAATCATACTTGATAACTAAGATACTAATTTATATATCTTTTTGTCTTCCAGAGGATGAGAAAAAAAGCTTTTAAAGGTCTTCACTTTAAGTAAGTAGATTTGGGAGGATTTAATCTCATCAAAGGAGTTATAATAGTGACTTTTAAAATCTTTAATATTCATAAATACAATATGGTGTGCAAAATTTTGCATCTTGAATCCCTCACTGACTGAATTTAAACTAGCTTTCTAGATAACTCTTGTACACACTGAAGTGTGAAAAATATGTGTAGCTCAAGCCTTTAGTTCCACCTGGAAGCCTATTACCTCTGCAATTGCATCAAAATCTTGCCCAGTTAAAAATGTTCAGGTCTTCTATGGCTGAAAAAATAAATGCAAAATTTACAATCTCAAGTATATACCAAAATATCAATAGTGGTTATTGTGTTGGTTAATTTAATGTGTCAACTTGATTATTGTGCCAGTTTGAATTGTCAAATTCGTTAATCCTCATTCACTATTACTGGGTGGGATCTTTTTATTGTTTCCATGGAGATGTGACCCATCCAATTGCGGGTGGCAATTTTTGATTAGATAGTTTCCATGGAGATGTGTCTCCAACCATTCAAAGTTAGGTTGCTTACTAGAGCCCTTTAAGAGGGAACCATTTTAGAAAAAGCTTAGAACCCAGACAACCAGACTTTGGAGATGCATAAAGAAGACAGCCCCAGGAAAGCCACTGGAGAAGTCTGGATAGAAAGCTAGCAGATGTCACCACGTGCCTTTCCAACTGAAAGAGAAATCTCAAACATCATCAGCCTTCTTGAGTCCAAGGTTTCTTTTCCTGGATGCCTTAGTTTGGACATTTTTATAGGCTTGCCTTAATTTCAATGTTTTCATGACCTTAGAGCTGTAAACTTACAACTTAATTCGCTTTTTAAAAAACCATTCCATTTCTGGTATATTGCATTCTGGCAGCTTACAAACTAAAACAGCTAGGTTATCTTTCGGCAAGCAAGCACTGGCCTTATTATTACAGTGAGGGTATTTCATAGATTTAAATCATTAATTAGTTGATGTCATCTGTGGCTGATTACATCTACAATCAATAAAGGAGATGGCCTTTGATAATGGGAGAAGTCTCATCCAAACATTTGAAGGCCTTAAAGAGAGAACTGGTGATTGCAGCAGTCCAAAAAGAGGAATTTTTATTTCTACTTCAGCTAGCCAGCTTCTTCTGGGGAATTCATCAAAGTTCCCAACTGGCAGCTGGCCCTATGGAATTTGGAGTTGTTAATCTCCATGGATGTGTGAGCCAGTTCCTATAATAAGTCTCATAATGTTTAGGTAGATAGATAGATATTTATATAAATATTTACATATACATACATATATCCCATTTGTTTTGTTTCCCTGGAGAATACTTTCTAATACCTATTCTTTATATTTAATATATATTCAAATGTTAATTATGTATATGTACATGTGTGCATATAATTTTTGATATCCAATAACTAACATTTTTTGATGTGCCAAGCAGTGCACCAGGCAGTTTTCATATAGAAACTAAAATTTAATCCTCAAAACAACCATTTTGGGCATTTTTCAGTCTTCTTGGCTAGCATCTGAAGCCTCTTTCTATGTTTAGAAAGTTATTTTCTTTTGTGCCTGACAACAGAAGCTGAAAATATCAGATTTATCCCTCCCAGCCTCCCTTGCTGCTATGGCCCAGGCACAGGAGGTACATTCCACCAATCAGTTACACCTGCTCCAGAGAGTTAATCAGAAACTTTCATTATGAAGAAGGAGAAGCCCTTCAGATCCATTATGGTGATGGTGGTGGGCATATATTGCTAGAATACTGGATAAGGATAGCCCAGCTAGTTTTGCAGATTGTTTTCATTCTTAGGCAAATTAGTGGTGGTAAACTATACTGAAAAGGCCAAGTTTCTACTACTTTGGAGGAAAAGCTATTTTCAAAATTAGTAGCATCTATTTGTATAGAATAGTTAGTCTAATAATGTAAATGACCTTCCAACAACATAGAAGTTGGAAGTCTAACAGACATTCCAATTGTATAGAAATGCTTGGCAAAATTTCTAAACTATTCTATATCTTCAAAAGCAACACAATTTCATTTAAAAATAAAAGTCTTAAAATGTGATTTCTCACCGTTTCTGCCTACATTGCTTCCAGCCAATCTGGATTGTCGAGTTTCTGTTGGATCACGAAAGAGTTTTCTGAGTCATAGGTGCTCAACATTGGTGCCATTTTCTGGCATTTTAGTTAGATTAGAATATTTTTTAATAGTATAGTATTCAGGTCTATACTTAAAGTCTATATTTAAAGGCACAGAGGGGTTGGTACAGCCAAAGACAGAGCAACAGAACATTTGGAAGAGGGTAAAAAATGCATTTTTCCTGTTCTACCTGGTTTTTAAAATCTAATTGGGAATAGGATGTGGGTAATAGTAAGAGTAAAAAGAAAGGAATGTCAGGTAGGGCTTCAAATGAGTCATCGACTATTGTTTTCATTAAAGAAGTAACTATGAACAGAGTATAAACCAAAGTCCTCTGAATTCTAAATCTCATAACAAAAAGCCCCCACCCACACACAATTGGCAACTGATGCAAAAAGATGCAGATTTCTTCTGGTTTACACATACCCCACATAAGCGTGGGGTATGCCTGATACTTGGAAGATGGGCTCAATATTCTAATTGACTATGTTAAATTGAAGACTCAGAGGGAGGATATGCCAATTTTTAGACAGAAAAGAAAAAGCAGAACAGACCCAAGGAAACTGCAGTGTCTCCACCAAGGATAGACCAAACTCTGGGGTCACAAGTAGTATATAAAAAAAAAGAAATTAGAAAGACATAATTTAATTTATATTACTCAATTGTTAGGCCCTTTTTTAGAGTGGGATGTCATCATCTGCCCCTTTTGTTTGGGGAAACATGAAGAAGTTGCAAGTGAGGGAGAGACTGATTAGCTCTGTTGCTTAGATATCTGAGCCTTGGGTCATTTAGTATCCTTGAGATGAGCCTGGGATTTCCCACCATTGACAAACTGCTGTTCCATGATGAGGTATAGTCTTGAGAATCCAGTTCCCTCTTATCCCAAAGCTTCTGCAAAGGTATCAAAATGAATTCTCCCTTTCTGTTTGGAACCCTTTCAAAGGCCAGGGATGAATATCATCATTAAGACTCAGACACCATTTGAAGCTTCTGTATGAATTGTCTAAAAAGTTTTACATCAAAGAGGAGAAGGGGCTTTACTTTGTGTGCCAGCACTAGGTTATTGTTAAATCTTAATGTTTGTATGAATTCAACCTCCAATATAATTTTGTAGTAAGAAAGCTTGCATGGCATTTGGGAGATGCTGAAAAAAGAGGAGGTTGTATTTCAATATTAATTTTCCAAGAAACATATTGCTTGTTGAGGTTAAGAGGTGTGGAGGTGGGGGAGATGTGTGGAAAAAGAATGTACTGATGGAGCTATTTCACTAATACTTTAAACTTTCTTTCCTTTTGTCCTATCACAGCATCTATCAAGAAAAGCTTTGTATCCGAAGCTTTTGTACATTAACGTCTTTGCAATTTCTTCTAGGCTGCTGGGCACCACTAGAGGAAAAACAAATAAAAAGTTAAGTGAATTGATATAACTACAATTTCCTGTTCTGTGATCTCAAGTTGCCTTCAAGGTGGCCAGGCAATCATCCTGTGTGTTTCTATTTCCATTCTCTATATTTGTCAACTCTTTCTCAATCAGACCAAGCCCGCCAACTACTTCTCCACTCTCAATTATTGCTTTATCGCCTAAGTTACAGAAAAATTAAAGGTTGTCATGGGGAAATTTCTCATTCATTCCCATTTTAAACTTAGCCCTTCTTCCACTCCTAGCCTGCCATCTCAGTGGAGACATTTTCTTAAATTTCTGTTCTGGATCCTTCTGTCTCCAACCATTTCAGAGCTCTCATTCTATCAGTTACCTCCTCTCTTAGCTCTCAGTATGTCACTGAGCCCTCTTTCATCCTATGAATAAATTCAGTTTCTCCTATTTAAAAAATAAACACCCAACTTTTTATCATCATCTAACTATAACTGCATCATCTAACTACAACTACACAATCAAGTTTTTGGAAAGGGTAATTTCAATCCTACATCTCAATTTCTTTATCCTACTTTCACTTCTTTGTTGGCTTCTTTTATCAATGCTCCATTAAAGCTGCTCTTGGAAATGACCTCACTATTGCTAAATTTAAATGGACACATTCTCAGTCTTAATCCTTTTCACTTTGCAATATTTGTTACTCATGTTGACATTCTCCTCCTTAAAATCTTTCCCATTTAGCTTTTAGAAAAACATTTATCCTTCCTTTCTATTTATTCCTCTCAGTCAAGTTCATGAGCTTTCCTCCTCTATGCATTCTTTGTATGTTTCCCTATTTTCCATTTTTCTATTCTTGACCGTCTTTTCCCATTCTGCACTTTCTTTCTGGGGGACCTTACCAACCTAGACTGCTACAACTAATGTGAATTAGCTGGCAGCTCCCAAATTTATATGTACATTCTAGATCTCTTTCTTAT
Organism: Tamandua tetradactyla; assembly: GCF_023851605.1. Lineage (NCBI taxonomy): Eukaryota > Metazoa > Chordata > Mammalia > Pilosa > Myrmecophagidae > Tamandua > Tamandua tetradactyla. The sequence continues at coordinate 26,436,788 of NC_135348.1, read as the reverse complement.
GCTTCCATATATCCAAATGCCTATTGGACATTTCCATTTGGGTGTTGCACCCAAATGGAAATGCATAAAAAATTGAAATGCATAAAAAATTGAAATGTTTTCCATCAAGTCCACTCCAGGTTATATTTACTTTGTTAACAACACCCTCAAGGAAGTAGCCTAGAAACCATTTCTGGATCATTCCTCAGCCTTTCTTCTCACCTAACCTCCAATTTTATGCAATCAGGCTTTAAGTCCCATTAACTATACACCTTAAATAACTCTAGTATCTATTTCCTACTCTCCTTTCTCACTGCTATTATTTTCCTTTAGGCTTTCATCGTTTCTCACTTGAAATCCTACAATATTCTTTTCAATAGTCTTTTGGCTGCCAAGCTTGCCATTTCTTTCTAATACCATCTGTTTTAATTTGCTAAAGCTGACAAAATGCAATATACTGGAAATACACTGGCTTTTAACAATGGGGATTTATTAGCTTACAAGTTTGCAGTTATAAGGCCATGAAAATGTCCAAATCAAGGCATTAACAGGGTGATACCTGGACTCTAAAGACGGGCTGACAGCATCCTCAGCTCTTCTGTCACATGGAAAGGCACATGGCACATCTGCTAGTCTCTTCTTCTCTCGTGGGTTTTGTTACTTCCAACCTCTGGCCTCAGTGGCTTCTTTTATAAGCTTCTGTGTTTCTCTCTAAGCTTCTCTGGCTTTTCTCTTTGAATTTCACCGGCTTTTTTCTGTCTTCTATGTCTGTTAGCTTCAGTGTGAGTCTTTCTCTCTCAGCTTCTTTTGTAGTACCCCAGTAAGAGGATCAAGTCCCATCCTTAACATCAAAATTTAAGATCCTACTCACCAAAAGATCCTGCTTACATTGAGTCCACACTGCCACTAGGTTTATACCCACAGGAATGGATTAATCTTTTCTGAACATGATCTTTACAGCTTCAAACCATTATACCATCTGAGGGATCTTTCTATAATAGAAATCTATTAGATCATCCTTTTAAAATTTTTTGTTCCTCCTGTTGCCTTCAGTTCCTTTTTCATACCCTTCAGTCCTTTTCATACCTTGATCTGGCTTTTGCCTACCTGTCCTGCCCCATTTCTTACTGTTCCCTAAATCATACTATACTCTAGCTTTGTTAAGCTATGTGCAGACGGTTCTCCCCAAATCATTTTCTTAAACCTTAGCCCCTTTTGCACCTACTGCTTTATCAGCTCAGAACGCTCTGCTGAACTTCTGTACTGGGCTAGGACATTTTTGTCATATAAAACTCAACTCAAATGTCGTCTCTCTGAGAAGACTTCCCTGACTCACCCAATCTGGAATAAAGATTATTTTCATATGCTTCCAACTACCTTCATATATACACATAATATAATTGAGAAATTAAGGCTTAACAAATAATTAGGATTACCAAATCACTATATAGATGTCTCTTCCTTGCTTTCTAGTGTATTGTAAAATAGCTAAAAGAAATACCTGAAATCACTGAAACCTACTGAACTGTAAACCCAGATGCCTTGATCCTTGATAATGATTGTGTAACTGTGTAACCTTTATCTTGTGATTGTAAAAATCACATGACTGGCCCTATTTGTATCCCCTTATTCTGTTTTACAGCTTTAGAGTCTTATGATCACAAAAACAAGTCCTTAATGTTTATTAATAAAGAAATTTGAGTCATCTCAGAACTAATTACAATGTCTATATTTGTTATTTGAATCATTAGTTTCACGTAGTTCTAGCTTAATTCACCCCTTTACATGATAGTATATTGTTGACCCTTGCTATTGTAATCCTTATTTTAGCTTGGCTCCACCCCTCCTCATTTTGTAAATCGTAGTTTATACTTGTTATTGTAATGGTAACAACTCTGCCTCTTCTTGTTTGCAATCATAAAAACTCTAAACTCCTTAGACTCTGGGAGACAGATTTTAGGCCAATAAGTCATCTGTCCTCCTTGTTTTGCATAGCAATAAACTCTTTCTCCATGGTATCGTAGATTGGTTGTTATGCACATTGAGAACCTCAGGTTTAATTGGTATGAATAGCAAGTATTCACCATACTTTCTTGCCAGTATTAATCTGTCTTCTTCGCTAGACTGACCTCTTCTGTGTTACTGTATTATCAATATTAGAAATAGTGCCTGGGATATTACAGTTGTTAAAGACATATTTGTTGAACGAATGAATGGATGAATGAGCAAAACAAAACCTATAATACAAAGAAATATAAAAGACTGAGTTGAAATTTTACAATGGATATGAAATTTTTTATCATTTCTTAAAAATAGAACTTGGTGAAAGAGATGTTTTACCCTATGGTAAAGTGAAAATTCTCATCTGTGAGGATTAAAACTCAGGATTATAATTCTTAAGGGAGACTGGATTTTTTTTTTTTTTTTTTACTTGCATAGCTTCTTTTAGTGAAGGCAGATTTTAAAAATAGAATGGATTCTTATTTCTCAGGATGATTTATATCTGTGTCATGAAGGCACAGAAAGTCATTCTTAAGGGTAGAATTTTGGAAAATCCATAAAGTGTAAAAACCACATAAAGCAATGTTTTATGATGAAATCTCTATTTCTCTTCCATTTTCATTGCCATCGATAAAATAAAAATGTTGTATCACCCAGATCTTTTTTTTTTTACATTTAAATCATTGAACTTAGATAAGTATAGAGTAGTCAAAATATTCAATTAATTCTAAAATTCTGCTCTCAGTACTCGAACACTTAATAAAACACTCATTTTTTGGATATTGAGAGACACTTATTTTTTTTGACTACTTGGTTATCTAGAAAACTTCTTATCTTGGCAGAATATATTTTATTCTTTAAAGTTGACTCCATTGTCTTTTACATTTAACTCATACTCTTTTCTCTGAGTATGTTAGTAACTACCACAGGTTAGTATCAATACATTCCAGATAAGAAGCTTGAAGATTAATAATGCCAGAAGAATAATTTTGCAACAGAACTTAATACTTGCTCTCCTTACTTCATACTTCATGTTTACTTTTTCTTATTTTTCTAATTTGAGTATAAATTTAGAGTGCTTTTTTGAGGTCTGTTGTCTTCTCTTATGCAAGATTTAATGCTATAATGTATTCTCAAAGCACTGTCCCAGCTATACCTCAATTTATGATATAATTTTTTTTCCATTTTTGTTAAGTTCAAAATATTTTCTAGTTCTTTTGAGATTTCTGCTTTTACTCAGGAATCACGTAGAAAAATGATTGTCCTAATTTGCTAGCTGCCAGAATGCAATATACCACAAACAGAATGGCTTTTAAAGAGGGGCATTTAATAAGTTGCTAGTTCACAGTTCTAAGGCCAAGAAAATGTCCCAATTAAGAAAAGTCTATAGAATTGTTCAATTTAAAGCATCCAGGAAAAGATTCCTTGGTTCAAGAAGGCTGAAGGCATGTTTCTCTCTCAGCTGGAAGGGCACATGGCAAAAATGGCAGCATCTGCAACCTTTCTCCTGGCTCTACAAAAGGGACTCTTCAAAATGTTTCTTCATTTAAAGGCTTAAATGGGTGGAGTCACAATTCCATGGAAGCTATCTGATCAAAAGTTACCACTCACAATTGGGTGGGTCACATCTCCATGGGAACATCAAAATACTCCCATTCAGCAATATTAAATGAGGATTAAAGAACATGGCTTTTCTGGGTTCACCAACTTCAAACCAGCACAATGATCTTTATATTTATAAATAAAATTTTATTGTATCATGCTTTTATTGTATACAATTGAATGTTATATCCCAAGTTGCATTAGGATGAGGTACGACTATATTTTTATTGTTTTCTTGTTTAGAATTTGTTCTATAAACATAGATGAAGATTCTCCCAGATTGGATCATCAAACTGTATTAGAAAAATGCAAGCTTTAATGTCCATTTCCCTGAGAAATTTCTAACCACCTCATTTAGAAAGTGTCTAAAGTATTCTGGACTGTATTTGGTGCTAAAGAACAGAGCAAACATAGTGCTGAGTTGACCTGCCTTTGTGAACAAGATCTCTGTGAAGCTGGTCCCTGCAGCAGAAGCAATGTACATCTTCCTTCTGACCTTGCAGGGTATCCCAACAAGAATGATTTTTAATTTCCAAATATGGGGGGGGGGTTCTGAATATCATTCCATTTTTTATTTTTAGTTTAATCTCCTTTGGTTCAGAAAACATAATTTTGTTTATGTCAATTATTTAAAATTCATTAGGCTTTAATTATTTTGGTTTTTTTTTCTTTTAACAAATTTTTAGGTCCAGAGTGCAGCCAGTTTTGTTGAATATTCAATTACACTTAAAAAGAATGCATTTTCAGCTGATACTGAGCAGAAAAAATGTTCTATAAACATCAGTTAGATGAAGTTTATCAATAGTGTTGCTCAGGTCTACGTCCTTTCTAAATTTTTGTCTGCTTGTTTTAAAAATTATGGAAAAAGGAGTGTTGATATCTCCAAATATGATTGTGAACTTTTCTCTTTTTTGCTTTCCATTCTAATAGTTTTTGCTTCATGTATTTTATAGCTCTTTTATTAGGTGCATATACATTTAGGTTTATTATATCTTTATGATAATTTGCCCTTTTTGTCATTATGTAGTATTCCTCCCTCTTAACATTCTTTATTCTGATGTCAACTTTCTCTGATACTAATACATTTATTAGTGTTTGCATGGTACATATTTTTCAATCCTTATACTTTTAACCTATCTATTTCAGCACAATTACATACATTTCTTGTTAACAGCGTAGAATTGGGTCCTGTATTTTTATTTACTCTGATGATCTCTATCTTTCAAATGTATGTATAAGATTATTCTTGATAAAATTGGACTTAGGTTTGACTTTAATTATTTGTTTTTGGTTTCTCCTTTTTGCTTTTCCATTTCTTTGTTCCTCCTTTCTTGTATTCTTTTGGATTATTTGAATATTTGCAGTATTCTATTTTAATCCACCTCTTGGATTTTTGGCTAAATCTCTTGTACTATATTTTTATAGCTGCTCTAGAGTTTACATTAATTATACATAAACCTCCCAGTCCAGTAAGAGTTAATATTTTATCACCTCTGATAAAATGTGGAAGCATCATAATGATTTAGATACCTCTTCCCTCCTCATTTATATTATAGTTGTCATATGTATTACATATTCAAACATTGGAAACCCAACCAGACATTGTTAAATATCTTGTTCTCAATATTCACACATATTTAAAGAAATTAGGAGGAGCAAAACAGTCTATTTATTTAGGTATTTTCTATATTTTTTGCTCTTCTTTCATTTCTGAAGTTCCATGTTAACCTTGGGCATCACTTTCCTTCAGCATGAAGAGTTTCTTAGCCTTTCTTCCAGAGAAGGTCTTCTGGCCATGAATTCCCTTAGCTTTTTTCTATTTTTGATCCTTTTTTTTCTTAGTGTTCTTTGGATTGAATGGATTTCTACTGACCTTTATTGATATTCACTAATTCAGTCATTTCAATTGGCTCTGAGTCCTCCAGTGAAAATTTTTATTTCAGGTATTGTATTTCTCAGTTCCCAAATTTCAGTTTCATCCATTTATAATTTCTATCTCTCTGAGGAAAACTTCTGTCTGTCTTTATTTCAAAAGCGTTTACCATTCCCTCAATAAGCATGGTTATAATATTTGTTTTAGTGTTTTTCAGCTACTACTACCATCTGTGTCTAATTCTCTTAAGAATTAGTAGCATTTTCATGGTTCTTTGTACGTTAGGTAATTTTGGATTATACCCTGGTCATTTTGATTATTTTGTGAGATTCTGGTCCCATTAACATCTTCTGGAGATTGTTGATTTTCTATATTAGCAAGCAATCATCCATTCTAAGTTCTGATATCAAGTTGTATGTCACCTTTTGTGGATGGTGTTTGCAACTGATGTCTGTTCAGTTTTTAAAGATGTTGATGTGCTCGTTGGGTCTGCCCCATGCCTAAGCTACTTAGGGGTTAGTCTGGGACTTGGGAAGCGATTCATAAAGAAATTCAATTCTCAAAGCCTTTGCTATGCATTTTTTTGGTATCTATTCCACACTTGTGCATATTGGGGGTGAGTCCTGGCATTGTTGGCTCATACACAGCATTCTCTCCACTTTAAAATTGCTCCCACATTCTTTAGCTTCCAGGGTCCCTTTTCTTGCTTCTTCTAGCCAAACACAGATTTTCTTTCATGTTTTTAGGGATGCATTCCTAATTATAGGGAGAAAATATTCTGTTTTCATCATCAAATATGATGTCAGCTATAGTTTTTTTATAGATGTCCTTCATAAGCTTGAGTAAATTCTCTTCTATTCCTAGTTTTTTGAGAGTTTTATCATGAATTGATGTTGGATTTTGTCAGATGTTTTTTTCTGCATTCTTTAAAATGAGCGTGTGTTGTTTTTCCCCCTATATTCTAATAATGTGGTGGACCAGTATATTAATTGATTTTCAAATGCTATCATTACATCCTTCTTAGTTATAGAGCAAAATCCTTTTGGTATGGATTTTGGGTTTGTTTGCTAGTCTTTTGCTAATAGTTTTTAATGTCTATGTTTGTGAGGAATATTGTTCTGCAGTTTTCTTTTTTAGTAATGTCTTTGCTCAGTTTTGATTTCAGCTATCACTGCAATCACAGAATGAGTTCAGACGTGTTTCCTCATCTGCTATTTTATGAAACAGTTTGAAATGGATTGGTATTTCTTCTTTCAATAGTTGACTGCTATATTCACAAGCTAATTTTGGTTTTATTCAGATCTTGGCTTTATTTTGGGAAAATTTTAAATGACCAATTTAATTTCTCTACTTGTAATAGGTCTATTCATATTTTCAATTTCTTCTTTAGTCAGTTTTGATAAATTGTTTCCTTTCTAGGAATCTCTCAATTTTGTCTGATTTATAGGCACAAATCTATCTTGCCTATTCCCTTCTAATCTTTTTTTATTTGAGAAGAGTTAGTCTTGATTTTCAAGAGTTAGTCTTGAAAAAGGAAATCTTTTTCTTCTGTATATTTATTATCAACCTCATTAGGAATAGAAAGAACTTTCTTTTAATCCCTAGTCCCTTAAGTAAAGCACCATTTTCAATTTATTGACACTATATTTAAAAAAAATTATTGTCAATTTTAAAGTAAGAATATTTTGTGTTCCTTGATCAGTTCCTATAGTTGAGAGTAACAGATGAAAGAATAAGATACACATAAGCAGTATACTCTTAAAACATTACATAGATATAATATGGACATAAGCAGGGTTGTAGACTTGACATCTGAAAGAGCTGTGGATTTAGAGTCTGAGAAACCTGCATCCTAGTTCTGTCTCTAGACTACTAGTAAAATATATGAATTGGGAATATTAACTATAATTTTTTATGTTTCCTTTATCTCACTTAATGGATCCAAAATAAGCTACTCTGAATTGAAGTAGGGCCAGAAATGAAATGATATGGGTGAATATTTTTTGAACTCTATACTTAATATGAAAATTTAATAACCATCATTATAATTGTTTATCTTTTCTGGCTTTGTACATTCTTTGCATCAAGTTGCCTGTAGAGCATTTGCATTATGCAAGCATATTTTTAAAATCTCATTTTACAATACTTCTATAAATCATACTGGCAACATTTAAATAGTGAAAGAAAGTAAAATGTAGCAAGTCCGGCCTGATTTCAAATGTGAAAATTGGCTTCTGGTTGTAAATAATTGTAAGTACAGCTTCTTATTAACCTAGGAGAAATTATGTTTCACTGTTTGATAGAGCAAATTTAAAATCTATTGTTTCTTTCCTTTTGTTTACTTAACACTCTTTCTCTTTAGTATGCCTTTTTCTTTCTATACCCTCTCTTCTTTTCTCCCCTCTTCCTTGTCTCTTACTTGCTTTTTCTTGTACTGTCCACAAACATATATTTAATGCCAATCCTATTTGCTAGTGATTGTAGAAACAAAGAAAACAAAGCCTTTGTACTCAATGAATTTATATCTTCCCTGCTAGCTATCTGTACCTAAGAATGTGCTTCTGGGTTCATGTGAATTTTACCAATCATTCTACCTGGGAAAGTACACAAAAGTTATCCATAGTCATGTTCTTACAGTCATGTGGCTTTTTCAATCCTGAAATAGGCTTAGTGTCAACCAATGTTTCTAAAGCTGCAAGTTACAAGTTATTGCATTGGAAAGCACTTTAAAACAAAGTAGAATAGTCTATAACCAATATTTTATAACATATAGTGAAAGTATTTTATGAAGCTGTTGTTTTAACTATATTTCTAATTCTAAATCTTTAGCTAATTTGCAAATATATGTATATATATATGTATATATATGTATGTATATATATGTATGTATATATATGTATATATATATGTATATATATATACATATATATGCATATATATATACATATATATATATGTACTGTTAATGATAATGATATTTCTTACAGGTGATAATTCACGTGTTTGAAAATAATCCTCTAAACTAAGATTCAGGGCATCTACAGGGTTTGCAGAAAGGAAATTAGACAAAGATAAATGGTGATAGAGAAGAGAAAGAATAGAAAAAGAGGTACTTAAGCATTCATCTGAGTTAAAATTCTTTAGCTAAATTGTTTCTTGGGGTAATAACGAGCAAATTTTCTGAAATCTGTCCTCCAAAGATTTTGATCTGGTTGGAGTTGAATATATTCTGTACTTTATACTCCATACTTGATATAGGACACCTGGGGTATCTGTTCAGGTGGAGAAGACTCCCAAAGGAGTCTTTAGAATCGAATTATCCATTGAGAGAGGATATATTACCACACCTACCATCTTCTATATGCAGTGGAACAGATCTGATGGGAAAAGGTTTCCTGGAATTGAAATTATGCCAAGTTCTGAGAAACCGAAAATCAATATCACTTTGGCAGATGTTCTGAGCTCAATGGGAAGCCCAAAACCTCAGTGATGTTTCCTGTTATAAAAACTTCACTGAAGAGAAATATATTCTTTAAAGAGTACCATTTTTAAACTCCACATTTTGGGGACTTAAATGTCTTAGCCTTATGCTAAGACAGCCCTGCCATACATGGATAATGATGGTGAGAATGCTGTCTGCATTGTCCAAAAAAAAAGAAAGTGATAATTAGATTATGGATATAGTAACCTCTACATAATTCATTCAAATAGGGCATGTATTAATTTTCTATGTTGTATAACAGATTATCACAAATTTAGCAGTTAAAGTAATCGTATTTATTATTTTACCATTTTGTGGGTCAGGAGTTTGGACATGGCTTAGCTGGATCCTCTGCCAGGCTGTAATCAAGGTGTTGGCCAAGCCCCAGTTCTCATTTGGAGGATCTACTGGCAATGGATTTGCTTCCAGGTTCATTTATTTTGTGGGGAGAATTTATTTCCTTATAGCTGTAAGATTGAGGGCTCTGGCTTTTTGCTGGCTGTTAGCTGGTGGTTGCTTTCAGCATCTAGAAGTCAACCACAGTTTGTTTCTGTATGAGTCCTATTCAACAGGGCAGCCAGCAAGGGAGGAAGAGAATGCATCTGCAAACAAGATGGAATCTTATATGAGAGTCATAGGACTTGCATCCCATAATCTTTGCCATATTCTATTTGTTAGGATCAAAACATAGTTCCCACCTATGTTTAAAGGGGAGAGATGTGTGCTGTGGTTTGAAGCTGTATGTATCCCAGAAAAATATGTTTTCAAATTTAATCCATTCCTGTGGATGTGAACCCATTCTGTTGAGGTGACTTCAGTTATGGCTCACCTCAATCAGGATGGGTCATTATCCTATTACTGAAGTCCTTTATTAAGGGATAAAATTCAGACTGAAAGAGAAAAAAGCCATAGGAACCAAGGACCTGGATATTGACAGACCCACAAAAGAAGCAAAAATCCAGCAGATGCTGCCATGTGACTTGTCATGTGACAAAAGGGCCAAAGATTGTTGGCAGGTCATCTTTGAGAAGAAAGCATCACCTTGATGATGTTTTGATTTGGACTTTCTTTTAGCATCAAAACTGTAAGCTAATACATTCCCATTGGTTAATTCCTGCTTCATGGTATTTGTTTGAGCAGCCTAGGTAACTAAAAGAGGGGAATTATAAAAAGACTTAAATATCAGGAATCAGAGAACATGGGGCCTCTTTAAAGTCTGTCTGCCACAGGATAGGATCACTTTTGTCCTGTTCACCCCAGGGATCCAGGAACCTAGAAATGTACCTGGCACAAAGGAGGTAGTCAGTACTAAGTGAATAGGTCGATGATTTAATTATTACATTCATTATAATTTATGTTGGTTTTTATTCTGCCTGTTTGATTGGACAAGACAACAGAGCCTGCATTTTCATTTTCAAATCTTCCAAGATAATTCTGATGCAGCCATCCCCCTCCAACATTGGCTTTATGAGTTATTTATTTCTTCTTTGGCTCCATGTCTTTAATTTGGCTAATCAGCACCTAGATACAGGAGACACTGAGTACTTGCTCTGTTCATCTAGGTTTTCTGCAGATGGTTGAACTGTAATTACCCTTATTGCACTTTTCCCTATGAAACAGCTGGACAGAATAATTACTACTATTGATAGTTACACCTTTAAAATATGTAATTTTCAATTCAGACCAACATTAAAAGAAACAGATGCATCATGTTACATTTGTGTATTAATTCAAGTGAGATTTATTAAGCTTTAAATTTTCAGGTAATTTGAGAGCTTTTATGTGGGGCTGGGAAATAAACATAGTCTGCATATTTGGAGAGAAAGCTCAATGTCTTTTTTCCCCATTGGGATGAGTCAGTGCTGGATAACCTCAGATATTTTTCATAAAAGAAGTGTGTTATAAACAGAGTAGGGAGGAGTAGAGAAAAAGTGTGATCCCTGAAGGCAGTTCTTGTAATCAAGAAGAAAAAAGAAATTCAGGAATGAAAGGAGCTAAAGAAATGTACGTTTCCTGTTTTCAATTCCGTGATCACAGAAATCATTGCATCTCCCATGGGAGGGGTAATTTAGGTGAAAGAACGAAATTCAGTGGTGTTATATAATGATGACTTCCCCACCTGGAAGAACACATCAGAAGTGAAAAGAAAGGAAAAAGCATTCCATCCATACGTGCAAGATAATTTTTCAGTCATGTTTTTTATAAATTCTTTTTATCTTTTACTTACCTGGTTTTCCACATAGCAATGTTAATAGATGACCCTCAAACTGAATCTCTAGTGATGTACTCAGGATCTGAAGTATTAGCCCCTCAAATTTAAATTTGAAATTATAAAATGCACATAAAATAAATGTATTAGAAATGCATTAAACTCATGGAATATGGTTAAAACAGTGCTCAAACGAAAAGTTCATTTAAAATGTTAATTTATTAAAGAGTTTGAGCTTTTGTTTAATAATTGTATTTTATTTTATTTTTTAGCTGTTTTAACTTTCACATATGGTTTTTACAAACTGCTAAATTGTGATAAATTTTTTCTCCCCCCAAATTATAACCACCAATTCCAAGAGAGTATATACGGTCAAGCTAACATTAATACATATCACCATTTTATCAATTATATAATAAAACAAATTATCAAGTATCCAAATATTGTTATTGAGCTCAAAAGGCATATAAATTAGCAGATGTCTGCTCAATTTGCTAGCAGAGACCCACTTTTTTTTTTTGATAAGAGAGGTTGGGAGGAGAAGGAAAAAAAAATCACCCTTCAAAAATAAAATAGTTGTTAAACAATTGCCAACATATGTGGAAAAATTACAAGAATTTCAGAAATTTAATGATTAAGAATTGCTTTAGCTTTGTTAGCAAAGCGTCTCTTACTTTTGGAAATGATTTACTAAAATGAAGAGTATATCCCACATGTTCTGTGTGAGACAAAGGAAATATTTTGCTAGAGAGTAGTTAATAGGCCTTCCCACTCTTTCTTTAGATTTTCCCCCTAAAGTTGTACCTTAAAGAGAAAACACTAAAATAACTGTAAGGTTTTTTTTTGTCTGGAGACTTTAAAGACATATGCTTTTGAACAAGGTAGTTTTTTTAAATGGAAGTTTTTCATAACAGCACAAAATGAGATTTAAAGAAAGACATTAAATAATGACTATAATAACTGGTAAAATTCCAACAAAAAATCAATAGTTGTGAGCACCTGATCTATGCTGCTATGAATGTGGGAGATGGAAACAAGGTGAGCAGGCAAATAAGAGTTTGGGCTGTACTGCCAATATCTGTGATGACTGAAGAAAGAAACTGCATGAGGTCTAGGGTATTCACAGTCCTGGGATTTTAGTTCTGCATGCTACTAAAAGTATACAAGTATTGCCTGGATATTTTGGCGTGTACTCTCTAAATATTTTATATATTTATATGATTCTGGAATGGGAATAGATTTAAGAAGACTTATTACTCAATACTGCATGATTTCAGGAAAGATCAATTGGTACAAATGATAAACACATTTAAATGTGGAACAGCTAAAACTTTTGCTAGGTGCTCAAATAGGTTGATCATGGCCCAAACATAGAGGCTGCAGTTGTTATCAAGCTTGTGGCCCAGTAAACTCCCTTTTAATACTTTTATGGAAACTTCATTAGACTTATTCACCAAGTCAACATGTTACTATGGCTAACACATAGGATGATATGTCTTCATATACAAAAGTTGCTAGCTGTTGAAAGCTCCATGTCACTTTTTTCTTGTGAATTGTGCTTCATCTTCATATTTTATACTAGCTAGGGCAGCAAGCAGTGCAACTCTCCATAGACCTGCAGCACAATGAATAGCAATACAACAACTAGGCTGTGCACACAAAACTTAATTTTTACAATGCTTGATCAGTCATCACCAGTCTGGTTGAATGGTGGTGCAACAGCGTCATAAGCCAATTGAGAACATGGAGGCCTCCTTTCTCCATAAGAGCAGTGGTGTAAGTTTCTTCACATATTCTTCCTGTTGTGGTAACTTGTACTTCTTAAGTTCCTCTTTAAGTTTGTTTAAGGTATCGTTGCTTGCGTTGTGTGTAATAAAAAATTGGATGTTCTTGTACGGGCCTTCTGCAGGAGCTGGTGGTTCATGCAAGTCAATTTACTTACACTATGCTCAATGGGATTAAGCAAGAATTTTAAAAATCGAATGCAGTGATTATGTAAAAAAGCAAACAAACCTGAAGTCGAATTCAGTGTACTCCACCTGAAATTCTCAGTGCCTGGAGTATGAAGTTGGGAGTAAGGGAAATGAAATAAACCTCTCGATGAGGAGCAGACATTCTTTAATCCAATGATACTGAGGCAATAGAAAGGAAGTACACTGAGGTTTATTGCATCTGAGTTAGAACTCCTGGAAAATGCTTTGGGGATTTCAATTCAATATTTCTGCTTCAGGTTAACTGCAGTCCAGTTGTCTATACAGAGGTTGCACTGGGTCTGACAGTAATCTCCACTGCCCTTCAGCTGCCCCATCAATGTGTGGCCCAAGAACACCTCAGAACTGGCCTCTCCGTAGCAATGTCCTCTGTTGAAATAGGTTTGCATAGTGTTTTTACCATCTAGGATATCCAAAGAAATTTCCACACTTTTAGTAGCTTCACCTTCAGTTCTCCAAATAAGTTTAATCTTTCAAGAAAAGGAAAATCAACAATAAGAATGAAAGTTTTTAGGTAAATTAATACACAAAGGGAGAATGCACAAATATATAAAATAAATAAGAAAGGAAATCACAGTTACTCAAATTCAATTGCTCATTCAGGATCTACCTGGTATCTACATGGACTCTTCCAGGAAAGTCATTTATTTAGAACTGCATGAAATTAGGAAAAATAAATAATAAGAAGAAAGGAGGAAAAAAGGAAGGAAGAAAGGAAGGAAGGCAGAAATGAAAAAGACAAAAAGAAAGAAAAAATGTTGAGAGTTATTGAGCTTATTAGTAACATAAAATCAATGGTATTTGGATGTATTTGTTCATATTGCTGACTGCTATGTCTCCAGCCGGAAGCTAAATAAATATTTGTTGGATAACTAAATAGAATGAATAAAAATATAATTCATTATACACAACAATCTTCTAAAGGGTATACAGTAGAGTCTGATACCAACTTCTATTTCCTTCTCTTTGAAAAGCAGTTGGCAATTCTTAGCCAGAGTCTCTAGGGGCCATGCCAGAGTGAAATGCTCTCTCTGTCTTTATCAGATGATGTAATCTGCAGTGCTTGTTAAAAAAAAGTAGATGTCTGGATCCTGCTCAGATTCTAGAATCTCTGGGATTGGTGCCTGAGCATTAAAAAGAAAAAAAGTTGGACGGCAATAAGCACGAGAATTTAAGAATCTTTGCTCTACTGAATAGTTCTTGGGCTAGACACCTAGTTAGTATCTCTGCTACTCTGCCTTCCAAACATATAGTAATATTCTCCTTCCTGGGCTTATATAGTTAGGTGGGACCATGTGGCCAAGTTGGCTAAAGTAGTTCTCAACCCAGGACAATGTTGACCTCAAGGGAACTGTTAGCAATTTCCGGAGACAATTTTGATTGTCCCAACCAGGGGAAATGCTACTGGCATCAACCAGCAATGCACTGGGAAGCACCTCACAATAAAAAAAAAATGATCTGGTGCAAAATGTCAATAGTGTGAAAGTTGAAAAACACTAGGCAAACGAGTGGCGAGCTGAAGTGATATGTGAGTTCGGGGCCTTGCATTGAATTGCTGTTGAAAGACCCTGATAATACTCTAAATGGAGACTTGCATCATTTGAGTGACACGCAGTCTCTACATAGATGGAATTCTGGAGAAGAATACACACTGTTGCAAGTGATATTTTCATTCTCTGGGCCAATACAGAGGCAAAAGAGTGATAGGAAACATTTATAGGGGCTGTGTAGGCAAATTCTTTATCCTGATTTTGTGTGCTCCTCGGGTGGGCTACTTGTCTGATTTCTAGCCTCCACATTAAAACAGAAGGTTCTGGATTTTTTTCCGTTTTTTTCATCTTCCTTATCTCAGTGTGATCTAATAATTTGCTTTAATAAAGTGCTTTGGAACCATTTTTGTTTGACCGAATTGGGTTAGGCATTAACTTGCTGAGTAATGGCAAGCTTTTAGGTTTATGGAATTAGGTGTCGAGATGAACTTGCTGGAGGAACCCGTGGTCCCTGTGCCTTTGTAGTATCTGAGTGATAAAGTGCACCAGCGATTGTATTTAGGCCCCTTGATGGTCTCAGGTGTAACTTAACTTTGCCTCTGAGAGATTTCAAAGATGAAAATGTCAGGTTTCTCTTTCATGAATTGATAGATCCTGAAAATGTGTACAGCAGTTTAACAATCAGTATTACAGCATGACTCTTTTAACTCTCTCAGATTTATGTAGAAATATTGAAGTCATTATACAATGGTTTCACAGAAATTTGAAATTCTAAATTTCTCACTAAACTAAAAGATGCATTGTTTTTAATTTGAGCTATGAATTTCTGTTTCATGACTTCCAAAATCTGGAGTACAGAACTAATTTTTAATGCAAAATAAAAATAAAGTTTAAAATCTGGAATGCTCTTTTGTAATTAAATTGCAAAGAATGTTTTTGTTCTGTTTTAAGAGAAGTCTAAACAATATTTTTCTTTCATCTTTTCCTCCTCTGATTTCAAATTAATTCAAGATGACAATAAATATTTAAAAGAATATATGGAACTAATTTCTTTCTTTCTGTGTGGGAAAAAAAAAACTGCTAGGGAAGGGAAAATGATCTGTGGATTACAGGGTATGAGGTCAGAAGGAATAAGCAACCTGAAAAGAAACCCAAACAAGAAAGAACTATTTGTAATTTACGCTCTCCCTTTCATCTGTCTCTTTATTTGCAATAGTACTTTTTTTTTTTAACCAATCTCAGATGATCACTGCTTCCATCTGGGATTATGACAATTACTTCAGACAGTTTCCTATCTCCATCCTTTCAGGCTCATCTCTAAAAAGCTTCTCATTAGATATTATCAAAACATGAAAAACTCTCAGTGGTTCCTTGTTGCTCATAAAATAAAATTAAATCTGATCCAGCCAGTTCTATTCAGTTTTATCTCTAACAATCCCAAACATTAAACTGTTTCTCCAGCTAGTTCTGTGTCTCCCGCGCCTTTTAGCACACTGTACCATTTCAGAATCTCCAATCTTTGTACAATATTCTTTCACTCCACAGGATTGATGGTCCCTTTTTTTTCTAGCAACATCTGTCCCATCGTGGTCTCCTTCTTTCCTGAGCAATTTAGGCACATCACTATATATAACCTTACACTAGTATTAGTTTATTGTTGTTTTGTTTCTTTTTCTATTTGTTTACATAAGAAGTCACAAACAGATATCCGTGACGTTAACTGGTTGCCTGATTTTCAGCCCTTGAAACTCCATAACATCATTATAATTGCATTATTTCCAATTTCTTGTAAATTATTTGACAAATTACAAATATATTAGAAAAATATTCATGATATAGTATCCTCTGCCATATATGTACATGATATTTCTATATTTGGCTTTTAGAATCAGTATCTTCTTAGAAGTAACAAAAATGCTGTAAGTTAAGTTTTTGTGATGCACTATGCAACCCTTAACTGGGTGTGTAAGATCAAAAAAGCAGATGCTTATGGGTCAACTTTTTATTTTATTTTTTGTGTCCATATGAAATTGCAAGGACCTTTTGGGCGGGTGGGGTTCACAGACAAAAGTAAGAAATGTAAAATAATTATAAGTTCTCTAAAGTTCTGAGAAAAAACAGTGTATCACCCATTAGAAAAACAGCAAGTCATTTTCATCTTAAAACACAACTTTGAAAGCAAGAGAAGTGAAAGAGTAGGTGTAACAATTATTTAAAATGTGGTTGTAACGAGGACATGAATTCTAGAGAATGAAAGAGAAAAACCAAGGGTAGCATAAACTACAGAAATAAAGCAGGTAAAATTAAAACGGCAATCAAACACTACAACTGAACAATCGGAGTGAGAAGTAAGACTCTGCCTAAAAGCTAATGCGATTGTCCCACCACACACTGTTGTCGAGCATTAGAAAAAGAATTTGAAAGAAAGCAAAAGCAGAATTCAAGATGTTCCCTGGGGAAGCTGGTCCAATAGAAGAATGAAGCACTCTCATAGTGATTATTTAAACAATGGTTGAAGTCATGTGAAACAATAATAATATTTTAGAGGTATTGTGATCTCTGTTACCTAAAGAAACCAAAGGATTCCTATTAGTGAAATAAGATCACTGCTTTTCTATTTGCAAAGTCCCCTTCAGAGGATGGTGAGAAAGGGGGAAAATTCAACTTCCCCAAGTTGAATTCTTGATATTCGCACAACCAGTGTGGACAACCAAAGCTATAGGTTGAGCCCCCAGTCTTGGGGTTTGTTCATATGAAACTTAACCCCACAAAGGATAGGTCAAGCCTACTTAAAATTAGGCCTAAGAGTCACCCCCAAGAGAGCCTCTTTTGTTGTTCAGATGTTGTCTCTCTCTCTCCAGCCAACACAACAAGCAAACTCAACATCCTCCCCCTGTCTATGTGGGACATGACTCCCAGGGGTATGGACATTCCTGGCAACATGGGACAGAAATCCTAGAATGAGCTGAGTCTCAGCATCAAGGGATTTAGAAAAACCCTAGAATGAGCTGAGGCCCAGCATCAAGGGATTGAGAAAACCTTCTCGACCAAAAGGGGGAAGAGTGAAATGAGATGAAGTGTCAATGGCTGAAAGATTCCAAACAGAGTTAAGAGGTTAGCCTGGAGGTTATTCTTACGCATTAAGTAGATATCACCTTGTTATCCAAGATGTAATGGAGAGGCTGGAGGGAACTGCCTGAAAATGTAAAGCTGTGTTCAAGTAGCCATGTTTCTTGATGATTGTATAATGATAGAGCTTTCTCAGTGTTACTGGGTGATTGTGAAAACCTTGTGTCTGATGCTCCTTTTATCTACCTTGTCAACAGATGAGTAGAACATATGGAATAAAAATAAATAATAGGGGGAACAAATGTTAAAATAAATTTAGTTTGAAATGCTAGTGATCAGTGAAAGCGAGGGGTAAGGGGTATGGTACGTATAATTTTTTTTTTCCGTTTTCATTTTATTTTTCTGTTGTCTTTTTATTTCTTTTTCTGAATTGATGCAAATGTTCTAAGGAATGATCATGATGATGAATATGCAACTATGTGATGATATTGTGAATTGCTGATTATATATGTAGAATGGAATGAGCATATGTTAAGAATGTTTGTGTTTCTTTCTTGTAATATATATTTTTTAATTAATAAAAAAATTAATAAAAATTGACTGTGGCACCCAAAAAGATTTAGAAATTATAAATTTGCATGATTGAATATTGTTTTGCATCCCAAAAGTCACCACGAGTAAGTGACAGACAGTGTTCAAGTGAATGTGAAGGGTTTTGTTGAAGAAGAGTATCCCCCCTGCCCAGAGTGCTTTCACGTAACTGGAAGACAATATATGTCTGTGAAATACTAATAAAATAGGAACTGTAGAGTGCTAAAAAAAAAAAAAAGATCACTGCTTTTCTTTCCTGGTGATATTCATGAATGAAGGCAAGTTACCTTGACACTCTCACCTGCCATCAGTTTGTGAGTTGCCCAGGATGGTCACTGAGATCCCTGAGACTCTGAGACAGAACTTCAACCTTCAGTGGGAAGAGGACTGACCAGGAGATGAAGCTTCCATTCTTTGATGTACCATCTTCAGAGCATTTGTGAATTCTCTTCTCTCATCCTAGTGCAGTCCTGTGTACATTATTTATTCTGTAAATAACGTTTGATTTTGTTTGATATCTGTGAAGTAAAAGCAAAAACCAAGTTGGAAGTCTCACGAAAAAAAGAAAAACTAGTCGAATCTTGTTTTGCACATGAGAAACAGGAGTGCTTTGTCGTTGAGGAAGTTGCTCATGATAACATCACATGGTTAGCTCTAGACGTGTTGCTGAAGCTTATAATTTATTTCTGAAAGAAAAGTGGTAATTTTGGTTGAAATAAAGGGGAAATTTTTCACTGTGCTATAATACATTTATTAAATATTCTTCTGCTTATGAGACCCCTTATAAGCAAATGAAATAGGTACTGGAGTAAAAGTACTTATATCTAAAGTAAAGAGTTTCAGCTCCATTTGAGCATTCACTAGCAATATTTCTTGAAAATTTCATACAAAAGGGAAATCATTGAATAAATAGTAAGAAATGCAAGTAGAAGTTGTATTTTACTAAAATATGTTTTATTGAAAATTCAGGATTTGAAAATTTTATTAGAGTTCATATTGTCCCCTTGAACTTGCCTAGAATCAGATTTGATATCCATGTGTATTAATATATAGTTGTTAATTAGTATAACTTGATGAAAGTCTTTGCAAATAATATTAGAGCTTCTTCTTTTGAAGTGTGGCACTTTGAGGCTTGCTTTATTTTTCATCTCTCTTTATTAAAGAAGAAATGAAATAATCCTTCATATTATTTCCCTCCGGTTATAGGTATACACTCATTGCTAATAAGGGTTCTTTTTGTCTAGTTAACTTGCCCAAATGTTTGTTTGTGTTTTTTTTTAACTTTTTAAATTGTATAATATAACTAATATACAAAGCAAAGAAAGAAAAAAGGAAAGCTTTCAAAGCACTCTTCAACAAGTGTTACAGAACAGATCCCAGAGTCTGTCATGGGCTACCATACAATCCTCTCATATTTTTCCTTCTAGCAGCTCCAGAATATAGGAGGCTAGAGGGCTTAAATATTTTTTCATCATCACAATCGACTTTTTTCCTTCTTTTTTTGTGAAAAATAACATATATACAAATGGGCACTAAATTTTAAAACACAGCACCATTAGTAGAACAGATTTCAGAGTATGGCATGGGTTACAATTCCATAATTTCAGATTTTTACTTCTAGCTTCTCTAAGATACTGGAGACTAAAAGAGATATCAATGTAATGATTCAGCATAGTCATTTATGAAATACTATCTTCTCTGTGTAATTCCACCATCACCTTTGATCTTTCTATCCCCCTCTTTTGGGGGTATTTGGGCTATGGCCATTCTAACTTTTGCACGTTGGAAGGGGCTGCCAATAATATGATATATAGAGATGGAATTAGCTGATGTTCTGGAGAGGCTGGGCCCTCTAGGTTTCAGGATTTATCTGGTGCAGGGACCCATTTGGAGGTTGTAGGTTTCTGGAAGTTACTCTAGTGAATGGAACCTTTTGTAGAATCTTATATATTGCCTTATAATGTTCTTTGGGATTGGCTGGAATGGTTTTAGTTGGGAGTTGACAAGTTATGATAGGTAGCAATGACTAACTGAAGCTTGCACAAGAGCAAACTCCAGTGTAGTCTCTTGACTCTGTTTGAACTCTCTTAGCCAGTGCTACTTTATTAGTTACATTTCTCTTCCCCCTTTTGGTCAAGTTGGAATTGTTGATCCCATGGTTTCAGGGCCAGATTCATCCCTGGGTGTCATCTCCCATGCCACCAAGTAGACTTTTACTCCTAGATGTCATGTCCCACGTAAGGGGAAGGGCAATACTTTCACTTACAGAGTTGGACTTAGAGAGAGTGAGGCCACATCTGAGCAACAAAAGAGGTGTTCCAGAAGTAACTCTTAGGCGTACCTATAGGTAGGCTAGCCTCAAGATCAAGGGCTTGGCCTATTGGTTTGGGTGTCCCTAAAGTTTGACACAATATAGGGGATTCCCTGATGGTAAAGTTTAATAGTTCCATATTTTTTCTCCCATCCCTCGGGGACTTTGCCAATACTTTTTGATTATCCGCTTAATATATTCTAGGGTGTATCCAGGTACTACATTAAGCTATGCAGGATTAAAGGCCCTCTTTCTTATTCTGGGCTTCCTGTGTTTCGATTGTTCAAGTGAGCTACCCAGACAGTTGAGTTAGATTATGTGCTACAGAGAATTTTGGTTCCAAAAAAATAAACCTTTCTTCCTTTGGTCTCAAAGAGTATGCATGGTTCTAGAATATAGGCGATGTCTGCTTTACCCCGTGTTCTAAATTACGCTAATCCCAACCTGATCAGCTTCATTCTAATCTCTATATACCAGGTTTTTTTTCTTTTTTTTCTTAATTTAAAGGACGTGTCAGTAGAAAAGAGAGAGACGAAGAAGAAACGACCGTACAAGCAGTTCAGGGGGGGAAGAACACAAAGAGAGCTAAAGACATCCCGCTCAGGTAAAGAAAAGAAGCCAAGGAAAAGAACAAGGGAAAAAAAAAAAAAAAGAAAAAGACAAGTCTGTCAATTCACACCGCAACTGAGGAAGGGGTGCACCGTTCCTGGAAGTACTGCAATACCAGGTCGATGCGTGGAGTGGACGGAGCAAGCTCCTATTCCACCTCCTTGCTCCAAAAACCCATTTAATATATTGTCCTCGGAGAGAGGACGTATCAGATATTAAACTGATAAGAACAGATACTACACTTGATCTTAGCCAAAAGGCCGAGAAGCGATTACCAGGTTTTATATATACATATAAACTCTCAAAATCCAGAAATAATAATTACCACTTCGGACTAAATGTGTCTGCTATAAGAGCTTACAATCTAGGCCCCTGTTTTCTTATAAGCATTTTCTAAAGGAGAACATACAATAATTTTTTTTCTTTTCTGGTTTATTTTGCCTCACAAAATGTCCCACAAGTTCATTCACATTGTTGCATGGCTCACAACTTTGTTCCTTTTTGTAGCAGCACAATATTCGATCATGTGTATATACCATCATTCACCAATCTATTTCTCAGTTGTTGCATCCTTCAGCCACCTGCATTCATTAGGCATCATGTATAATGCCCAAAGTTCAGAGTCGAGCAACATTCTCAATTTTAATTTCACTGTTCCCAAGAGAAAGATAACCAATAAACACACTCTCACCAAATAGGAAATCTAAACCCGCTCTTAACTCTTGTCCCTCCCCTCATTATTTACCCCTGCTGTTGCTGTGATACCGCTGATGTTTTCCTTTTAAACATAGCCCAGAGCATGCAATAGCTGTTTTTCCCCTGAACTTAAACACTCTTTGTATACCAATCATACCTTTGAAGCAGTTCTTGCAAAAACTAATTTATATTTCCAGTGTGAGTCAGTGGGATGTGTAGGTCTATATAACCCCTTTTAATCTTGCTCACCTTCAGTATGGTAACATTATAGACCCACTGAAGAATTGCCTTCACTTCTATCTATTCCCTCACATTTGAGTTCAACCTCATTAGCTAACCGTTCACCCACCTCTAGCTTCTATGTGTCTCTAAGTCCCCTATATTCTGTCTTATAAGCCTCTGATTTTACCTTTACCACTGTCATAAAAGTGGAGTCATACAGTATCTATGCTTTTGTGTCTGGCTTATTTCACTCAGGATTATGTCCTCAAGGCTCACCTATCTTGTCATGTGCTTCAGGATGTTGCTCAAATTTTTTTATTATATTATGATAATTATGAGTATGATAAATATATATGATCATACATGTGTATTAGGTGAATATGACTGAAGATGCAAAAGGAGCTATCATTTATATATGCTCTGCATGTATATTTTTACTCTTAGCTTACTATGTACCATGAACTCCCCTGTTTCTTTATATGTATAATCTCATTTAATCTTCACAGCAACTTTTTAAAGTAAGTGTAATTATCTCCATTTTACAGAAACTGAAACTGAGGTAAGTAAGTTGCTTAGAATCACACATCTAGGGAGTGACAGCACTGGCATTAAAAGGCAGGTCTTTTTGCCTCCTCCACCCATTATAATTTCTTTCACTAGACCACAATATATGGATAAGAATGAAAAAGAAAAAATAAATAAACAAAATTATGAATACTTTAAAAGGCAAGTCCCGATAACCAAAAGCTATTTTCCTAAAAATGTTTGACTTTCAGCTTTCCAAATTCCATACTAGGTTTTTCATCTCTTCCTATTTATTGTCCATTCTCTCTAGTGACACTATGGGTTCAGTAGAGCAGCTGACACAGATAAGACAAGAGGATAACAGGATCTAAGGATAATTAGCCCTTCATCCATGAAAGACAAATTCAAAAAGAAAAGGATCTGATAAAAATGAATATCACATATAATGGGTAAACTCAATAGCTGCACTGGTAAAATGATGGCTTGTAGAGGGTGGGGAGGGGAAAATTATACTGATATGTATATCCACATGAATAAAATAATTTACAGTTTTGCTTTTATTACATAGGATGTTGGAAAAAAAATAAACCGGTTGTGTTTTATCAATCTTGTTGCCAGAAGATCAGATTAGATGGTATTATATAAAAGAAGATAAAACCCCTTCAAGATCTACAACTTTTTGTCAGTAACGTGCTTCTTTTTAACATGTTCTCTTAGAAGGCACTCACCGTGATTCAGAAACTGAATGACATTCTGTTAGCTTAAAAGTGAGAAGACAACTATCATGGAGTCTGACAGATTAGTAGTTTGATGTCCAAAGAATTGATGATAAAGTTGAACAAAAGACATATGATATCATGGAGGACAATGTCAATTAATCTTTTTGATGTAGATGAGAGGGAGTGCAACATAACGAAGATGGAATCAGGGGGCTTTGGAACCATCCTGCCAGAGATTGAAGCTGCTCTGCCAATTATTAGTTGTGTGTCTTTGTCTTCTCTGGATGCAGTTTTCTTATCGAAAACAGGGTTAGTAAAAATTTTTGTGAGGATTCAATGAGCTAATTTATGTTAAAGCATTGGACCTTGCCAGGCATAGAATAAATGCTCAATAAATGTAGTCGTTTTTATCAAGAGCGGTAGGATGTAATCAAGGAGAAGATAGGCCTTTGTCATACCTAGAAAAATTAGCAGCCTTTCACTGCTGAATTTGCACAGTCTTATTTGTTTGTTTTCAAAATCACTGCAGAGCACAGAAACAAAGAGATCTACACAGTTGATGACTCAGTATATTGAGCCCATCAGTTCTTCCGAATGTCTATTTGTTTATTTGAAAAAAAAGAAAGGATACTGGGTTTATTTGGGAAAAAAAGGATACTGTAAAGATAAATTGCTTTATAAAGTAGTGTCTGATTACTGAGATAGCATAAAATGTATCACTGTGGGAGTAATTTTAGTTCTTAGGAGTAATTGTTTAAGCGCACACTTACATATGCACATGCCCTCACACACACCACCACACTTACTCCTTTTATAGTGCCCTGTAGAAGGGTAATTAGATACAACTGTAAATATAAATTCTTCTCAGGAGAGATGTTAATCTTGGTCAAACATTCTCATAAAATTAAACATTTATTTGTGTTCCCATGGTCATTATTTATGGGATATTTGGAACTATGGAATTAATAAATCACTGTCTAAAGACTCACTTTGTCATTAGTAGCTACCATCCATAAACACTGCTCCTGGCTGTATGTTGCAAAGGGGAAAAATCTCTTACTAAATCTGATGAAGATATAAAAGGAACATATCTCGATCTTTTGCATGCAGAAAGCAACTTAAATTCAACTTTAAGAACTTGGAATGATTGACCTTTGTGGTCTACCGGTTGTCTGGTTTAGCATCTGTAGGGTCTATGTGGAAAGCTTAGATCCACTTATTCATTTTTCATTGGATTTTGTAGATGTCATGGATTTTGATGTGCATTATTTGTGTGCATGAAATTTTTCTGGGCATTTTTACATGAAAAAATGGGTGCAAATGAAGAATTATTCTTGGCTCCCCCTGAGGGCTTGGGTAAGGTAGGATCCTGGCAGAAAAGAATGTAATTTGGTTGGAATTAATAACCTAACCACTTCCACCATATCCACCATAGCCACTTCTACCTCCCAATTCTTCCCAGTAGCCCAAGATTATTGCAATACTGAACTTGGTGGTTATTGATTATTACGTAGTTGATTATTGCAATACTGAGCTCCTCCTTTCAATCTTCTACTTTAAAGTCTATTCTCAGAACAGCTACCTTTAAAAGTAGATTATGTCATTCCTCTGTTCCAAAGCTTCCATATCACTCAGAGTAAAACTCAAAGATAATACTATTTGGTCTGACCCCCTATCACTTTTTCTGACTCCCCCTCTCTCCAACTACACTATGAAGCCATTCCTGAGCTCTGCAGCACCATGTCCAAGATATTTATATGGCTTTGCTCTCTCACATCCCTCAGGTCTTTCTCCAGGTTCCACCATATCAAAAAGCCTCCCATGTGAAACCCACATCCCAGCAGCCTTTACACCCTTTATTCAGGGTTTTGCTTTTCTATGGCGCCGGTCACCAAATACCATAGTTGCATTCATCCATGTATTTGTTCATTGACTGTCCCAGTCACAATGTAAATTTCTTGATGACAAGGACTTTTTTTGTTTACTATCATATCCCCAATTGTTAGAATTGTGTCATATTTGTATTGTTAGAAATGTACATTTTTTTTAATGAATGGCTGAAGTCTACTGGTTCCTACTCTTAGATGCTGAAATGGAATAAATTATTTCCTGATTTACAGGAATTAATCTGTTATATACTTTCTACATTTAGAAGAGTAAGAAGACTGGTAGATGTGTGATGCTTTGCATTTTTTAGTGGAGAAAGCCCCAGTAGTGGCTTCTGATGGTGAAGGGCAATTCGGCTGCTGGTCATCCTTGGTTCTTCTATTACATGACAAGGCACATGTGGCATCTGTTGGTCTCTCTCTTCTCTCCCACGTTTCATTGATATCAGCTTCTTGCTTCCATGACTTTCTGCCTCTGTCTGAATTTAATTCTCTTATAGAGGACTCCAGTAATAGGATAAAGACCCGTTCTGATTGAGGTGGGCCATCTTAACTGAAGTCACCTCTTCAGAAGGTGCTACTTAAAATAGGTTTAAAGTCACAGGAATAGATCAGATTTAAGAACATAATTTTCTGGAGTATGTATGGGTTCAAACCCACCACAAGTCCTCTACAACAGTTTAAATAAATGAGGGAGGTGTACACATACACACACACATGCACACACACATATTAAGAAATCACTCTTTGTATATATATATATATGTAAATTTGTCTTTCTCTCCTGTATCATTGTTTGATTGCTCAACCCCTATTAATTCATTTTCTCCTTTCTCATTTCTCCTTCCTTTATTTAACTTAAACGTTTTTCTTTTTCTTTTCCTTCTATGTCCAAATTCAGACCTTTAAACTAGTCATAAAATTCACTGAAGCAAATACATTATTTAATGTGTTTATTAAAGAGAGATTAAAGTTCTTGTTCTTAATCTCCAAAGCCAGAATGAATGCCATTTTATGGCTCTCTGTCTAGGCAAAGAAAAGAAAAATAGCAACATGAAATCTATTCTGCTTTATTTGTTGTCTCAGTTTTCTCAGTTTTCTTTCTCCTGTGGGCCTTGATTAAAAGAAAAATCTTAAAACTGATTTATGTCTTTTTTTCCTTTATGCCATATTGAAACCCTAAGCACAAACAAACAAAAATGCAGGAAGAGAAATTACAGAGTAGGCATGTAAAAGAATAATATTTATGCAAAGATCTAGAACAATTTATATGTAGATAATAACCCAAATTAAAATTGCATGTTGCTATCATAGGTTTCAAGAATATTTATACATCTCTAATTTCCAAACTCTCCTTGCTCTGTTCATATGAATATACATTTATTTGATGATTATTTATTAAGTACCTTCTGTGTAACCTGTGATGTTCAAGGTGCTAGGAAAACAAAATGGAAATTAAAAATCCTGTCCTTTCCTTACTGAGAAGACACAACAATAAATACAATAAGTAAGTAAAATGTGTTATAAAATTAAAAGGTGATATTTTCTTTTGGGGAAAAAAAATGAGAATGATGAGTGGGGGATTAGTGTGGTTGCTTTAGCTTCTACTAACACACAGCATTGGTTTCAGTTTGCTAAAGCTGCCAGAATGAAATATATCAGAAATAGGTTACTTTTTTCCAAAGGAAATTTATTAGGTCACCAATGTACAATTCTAAGGCCATAAAAATGTTCAAACTAAGGCATCAGTAAGATGATCCCTTCATTGAAGAAAGGCCGATGGTGTCCATAGTTCCTCTGTCACATGGGAAGGCACATGGAAGCATCTGCGGGTCCTTCTCTTCTGGGCTGCTCTCATGAGGCCTCTCTCAGCTCCTGCGGGTCCTGGTTTTTCTGGGGCATTTTCTTTCTCTCTTAGCTTCTCTCAGCTCTGCACTCTCTCCAAAATGTGTCCCCTTTAAAGAACTCCAGCAACCGGATTTTAAGACCCATGTTGAATGGGCGGGAGCAACTCTCCATGGAAATAACCTAATCAAAGAGTCCCAACCAAAAATAAGTCTGTCCCCACAAGACTGGATTAAAAGAACATGGCTTTTCTGATGTACATAACAGTTTCAAACCAGCACAGCATTCAAGAAAGGGGGAGGTGTTGGAGAGATTAAAGGAGAAGAGAAGAGCGTGCTCTAATCTTTTGAAAGGTGGAACCCAGAAGTTGCAAAGACAATTTCTACTCACACTCTATTGCCCAGAACCTAGTCACATGGTCACACTTGTGAGCTGTGAGGAAAACTGGGAAAAACTGTCTTCAGTTATGTGGCTCCCCGCTGTCCAGAAACGTCTATTGCTACAGAAGAAAGGGAGAGGAGGTACTGATGGCACAGCCAGCAGTCTTTCCTGCTGTCAGTGAACACACTCACAGAAAAGGGAAAAGAAGCAGGTCTATTAAAAATATGCATAACATCTGTGATAATTTAAAACAGTGTATCTTAAACTGAGAGGTAGAGATCAATGTTGGTTGATTTTCAACTCCACATCAGGGGTCTGGAAACATTAAATTATAAATAATCTGCCAACTTTCCTCCCAACTCTCCATCATGTCTTAGGTAAATTGTCTTACTTCTCCTCTACTGAGCTGACCAGAACCTGCAAATACAAAGGAATCTTAATGGAAGATGAAGGATTAAGTTTATGGAGCTAATTATATTAAAATATATTTGTAGTCATATCCTCTTAATTCCCCAAAGGTAATTACATTTGTCATGCCTCTTTCACAGAAATATTAGCTTGAAAGAGTGAAAAAGCAAAGTTTTCAACCTTCATCAGCAGGCTCAAAATATCCAATTTCTCTTTATCTCCTTCTTTTACCTCTTTATCCTTTTCCTTTTCCTTTTGGCTCTTCATCTTTGTCTTTGTCTTCTCCCTCTCTTTTTCATTCTAATTTTTTCATTCTCTTATTTCTTCAGTTTTTTTTATTCTAAAAATATTGGGTTTCATTTATACAATATTGGATTTTATTTGCTCAATGAAAACAAAAAGAAATGAGTGATTATATATATATCATTTAATGTATAGTAACTGAAGATATAAATTACATTTAGAGATATTTTAAAGATTAGGTAAGATTAAGTTATTTTTATATGAGAATGTTTAACAAATGATATATGATAAATAAAGGATAAATGCATGTGCTCCTGTACTTTGTTACCATAAAAGTTGAAAACACTACAATTTCCAACAGTTTCAACACCAATTACAAAGACTGTAATGATTCAATTCAATTCAGTTTTTTTTTTTTATTAATTAAAAAAAGAATTAACAAAACAATTAGAAATCATTTCAATCTACATGTACAATCAGTAATTCAATTCAGTTTTGACTCTACCTGGAGTTAGGCCAGACTCCACAGGTTAAGAACAATCCTGTTCAAGATTGCTCTTCACACACCAGCTACAAGTTTGGGGACCCTGGTCACTTGCACTTCTGAACAATTGGCTACAAATTCTGGGGTTCTCACCAACCTCTCAGGTTCAATAATTCATTAGAAAAACTGACAGAACTCACTGAAAGCATTTTACTTATGGTTATAATTTTATTATAGTAAAAGGATACAAACAAGAAGTCAAAAGAAGAGATACCAAGGGCAAAGAGTGGAAGGGTCTCAAATGCAGGCTTCTACCTCTTTTCCACATGGAGTGAGAATGCATCCTCCTCCTGGCATGGAGATGTCATAATCAACTATGGAAGCTCAAGGAGCTTCAGGTCTCCCAAGTTCATATGGGTTTCATTACTTAGGTATGACAGGTGGAATCAATGCCCACATGGTTGAACTCATCTCCAGAACCCTCTTCCCTCTCAGAGTTTAAGAAGGTGGGCTGACATGACATGACTCGAAGCCCCAACACCGCCCCCCTCCGCATCATTTCTGGAGCGGCCAACTTCCATCCTAATGCAACAAATGTTGCCCTACCCAGTGATTTCATTAGCATATAAACTATCAGGTATAGTCCTTGGCCTGCCATGAATAACAAAAAACACTCTTATAATAAGGAAGTTCTCTAACTGCTAATTACAGTGTTTGTACTTGTTACAGTGATGGTTACTTTAGCTTAGTTCCACTTCTTTACATGATACTATAGTTGTTTATATTTGTATTACAATGGCTATTTTAGCCTATTTATTTATTACTGCAATGGTAACAACTCTACCTCCCCTTGTTTGAATCCGTTAAAACATTAAACACTTTAGACTCTATGAGACAGATTGAGATCTTCGTACTCCTGCCCTTTCTTGGTGGCCATGAAATAAGCCCTTTCTCTCTCTGAAGCACTGCTGTCGCTGTATTGATTGCAGTGGGCATCAGACAGCCCTGCAGAGGTTTCCTGGAAACTGAAGGTTAGTGCTCTGCAAAAGTGATAGAAAGAGTGCAAGAACTTATAAGGGCTTAGAGACTAGAATTTCAGCAGCATCTCATGATAGGTATTTGTTATCCACAGTGGTCAAGGGAGGGGAATTTCAATGTGTTGTTTATGATACCGTCTATACATTCTTTCACCACCACCTTTTCAAGGAGATTTGACAGTCCTTTAATGTCTGTCCCGGTCATATAGGCGGCTATGTGAAATGACCAGCTCTCAATATGGAGGGAAATCCTGGGCCCTGGATCCCCTCAATCCACCCCCATGCAGCAGACTATGTTGACCATAGGACAGACATTGCATCCATATTCCACAAACCCACAAAGAGATGTGGCCATGGCCAAGAAAGGGAATTCAACCATTTCCTAATTCATAGGAGTATAAGGTGAAGTATTATATAAGGTCGTAGGGACATAGGGCTGTTCCCATGTGCAGTGTCCTATAAATGAGAAAATTCTTTTTCAGTTTTTCAATGACTAAATTCTGCCAGGTCAACAGGGTATTCCACACAGTCCAGTTCCCGGGTGTCACAGTCTAAGGAAAGTTGGTAGTGCCTGAAGATGGCAAGTCCATGCAAACCCAACATTGTGTTCAATTGTGGGTATGAGTTACTGCTGAAGACCACTGGAGAAGGTGTTCGCTAGAGTGCTATGGGTGAAAAGAAAGATGTTTATGGGGAACAATAAGGTGTCTAACAATATACATGCTTGAGTCCCATTGGTTGACAACAAGGTACTAGGCAGAGAAACATTATGGGGAGATTTTAAATACCAGATATTCTCCCATAGCAAATTTTGAGGATTCTCCACTGTGACAGTAATCATTAGATCAGGCATAAGAAGGGTCCAAGTATTGCACATAAGGTTCCTGTGGGAATAAGAGGCCCTGGATTGGTGTTAAGAATTTAAACAGGAATTTGTTGGGTTGGATTACAATATTTTGGGTGACTCCTATTCCCCATGACTTTATGATTTCCAACAGCACGGTTGCATAGATCAGCAATAAGGCCATTTCCCCCTGTTTGTATGGTCTGTGGCACAGGCAACAACAAATTATTATTATTCCCCTTTTCAAGCTATAAAACAGCTGGCCCTTTAATTGGCATTCTCAGAGGCTGCAATGGTCCTACCTTTAGCATTTCAATAGAAGCTGGGATCAAAACCTGCAATGATGCATTGCATTCAAGCGAATTAAGGCTTGTAATTTCCTAGTCCATGGTTGTAAGGACCATTCACTATCTTTAAGCCGTTTCTTTAACAAACCATTTATTCTGTCAATAAAGCCTACATCCATGGGATTGTAGGGCAGATAGAGCATCCACATGATGTTCTGATCCATGGTCCAGAATTGGGCTATCTGTCCAGTGAAAAGGTTCCCCTGATCACTGTCTGTTTGTGTGGGTACTCCATACAGAGGGCTCATGTTCTCTAACCATCTAAAGGTGGCTCATTAGTTAGCATTCCCCATGGGAAAGCAGAATCAAGAATGATACCTATGCCTTCTAAAGTTGGCATTTCAACAGCTATTTTAAGTGCAGCGACTTTAGCTCCTGAATTTTCTGTATAGGACACTGGTTTGAAAATATCACGCATTTCTGCATTCAGAGGGCTGGTATTGAAAATGCTGCACTGTAGCAGGTAGACTTCCCACTTGGTCAGTATTCTCAGTTGGACACTCGCAGAGTGTGGCTTATCCATTCCTGAATAGAGATGGCCATTTTCAAGATGACTGGGCATCTTTGCATTAGTCCCTCTACTTGCAACATTATGCAGAACAAAATTGCTTTCTAGGTGTCTGACCTTTTCCATAATTATGACCAAAAGCCAAGGGGCATTAATTTAGAATGTTGACTCTGCCACAGATCCCACCAAAAGCCAATAGCAGTGCTGGATATATCCAATTCACAGGGTGGGCCTGGATCTATTTCCCTACCTCCACTCCACACCATTCTTGTGCTTATGCTATTGCCCTTGGGCATTTTTAAAGTAGCCTTCTGGAAGTCCTTCCATTTCCAAGTATGACTTTTCCTAATTAGCAGATACAAATGTTTTAACATTTGCACTGAGGAACAAAAGGTTTTCAACACCCCAACACAGATATCACAGATATAAGTTGTTTCAACATATGTAGCATAGGAAAGCCTTTTTTTTTTTTTCGCATTGGTAGGTACCAGGAATCAAACCCGGGTCTCTGGCATGCCAGGCAAGAACTCTACCACTGAACCACCCTTGCACTGCCCCACAGGAAAGCATTTCACCTTATCAATTACTGCAGAAAGAACAATTTTGTCTTGCTTAACCATACAACACTTAAGAATTTGATAGAGCAGTCAGGCACTGCAGTTTGTAATAATTAATTGCTTATCTTCAAGTCTCAAGGTGAGATAACAACAAACCTGAAGCTTCTTTCAGTTCTAAGAGTCACTGCTTAACATGACATCATCAATATAGTGAACTAGACTTTTCCACTTAGCAGAATTCTTTGCCATGAGGCTGTGGCCGTTGGTTGGGCTATGTAAATAGCCTTGCAGGAACACAGTGAAAGTCCTTTGTTATCTTTCCCAAGTGAAGGCAAAAAACAGATTGACAGATTGACTGGCTGTATGTGAGGGAATACTAAAAAAAAATTAGTTAAATTTAAAACAAAGTGATAATCACATAATTGGGTGCTAACTCCTTGTAGTAAAGAGGCAACCTTTGGAAACACTGTATACAAAATTGGCATTGCTTTATCCTTTGTTTCACAAGCCTCTTCTAAATGCACGTAGTGAGTGCTTGTTCTGCCTTGGTAGCCATTCACAGGGCTCCTAACAGGGGCCATGCTATGGCTGCCACTATTTGGCCTGTTGTCTGTTGCAAAACAGTAAGAAACCCCACAGGAGTTTTCCAGGCATCCCCATACTCTCACAGTGGTCCCCATCCATCTGGGAGGGCAGCCAGTCCTCCCCACATGGAGATAGAGGCTAATTTGGGATTTTCCCCATGATTGGTTGTCTTGCTATCTGCTGCAAAACAGCTGGCAACCCTGCCAAAGTTTCCAGTGGGTCCTCGCTTGCAACAATCCCCCTTTGCCTGTTAGGGCTAACACCCTTCCCCACATGGACAATAGAGGCTAACCTATTTCCCCCATGGATTCTCCCTTTCCAAGACTCATTCCTGTTATGATTATCAGTGTCTTGGTCTCCTTGCTGGCTCACTAATTGTTTCAACCCAGCTTTTGAGGGCTTGGGTGAGGGAAGCCTGAAGACCAACGGACATGCTAGGCAGAGAGTTAGATATGAATTTTAATTGGGATTTATGAACAGGAGAGGAACTTCATGGTGGTGGCTTGTCATGGAACATGAAGATTGTGCTCTACAAAGGGGGTAGGGGGAGAGCAAGGGCTTACAAGAGTTTAGGACAAGGGCATGAGAACAGAGTTTCAGCAGGGTTTTATGACACAGGGGTTTGTTATCAACAGTGGTCAAGGGAGGGGCGTTTTAATGCCTTGTTTAGCATAAGATTTGAACATTCTTTTGCCCTGAGGAGGTTTGATGTTCTTTAATGTATATCCAGTTGTATAAGTGGCTACATGCACCTGCCCTCAATTTTGGAATCCTGGGCCCTGGATCTCCACAATAATTCAGTAATAGCAACCATTCCTTAAATCCTAACTTCTTGGATAATATATATTAGTATAACTTAGTACTCTGGAGTCCCAGAAATTAGGGAAATCAAGCTTCTACTGCCTTTCACCTCCTCCTATAACCCCACTCTGTGTTCTGGCTTGGCCTAGCTCCGAAGTTTGAGCATGGGTACTCAGACATTTATCAGTTAATCTACAGAACTACTGTGAAGCTCATGACAAAATCTGGATAGATAAAACTGTTTGGGGAAAAAACTGAGAAAAAGAAATCCTCCTGAGCTAAATAAGCCCCATCAACTCTCTAGGCCCCAGGATTCAGAGCATTAGTACTTGAAATTACTGTAAACAACCTGAATATTGGAAAAAAACTGTCTGGAACCTCCCAAAGGCAGCAGCAACTGACTCTCCCAGTGGTTTTTACCCTCTAAGAAAGCAAAGTGCCTTTCAATGTAACTGCTAGGCCTGTCTTGTGAAATAGGGAAGACATTTCTAATTGACCAGATCACATCATTCAAGAAAAAGACCTGGAAATTGAAAATAATTTAAATGACGGAGTAGGAATTGTTCTTTCACCTAGTGAAAAAGAATTGCTAGAAATAGTTCGGTTCATTTGTTGTATCGTGAATTGCATGGGAAGTATTATAAAAAAGGGATCTTCTAACCCTCTGTTGGTTAAATATTAATGGGTGAAATATTTAGAGACTGTGCAAAATTCTTAGAAATTTGACAATGTTCTCACTGTCCATGTTATGCCCTGACATGATCTACATGATATTGGACAATAGAATAGTGTTGTTAGTCATGGTTTTAGTTATTTTTGAAAATGTTATATGCCACAGAAACATCAAAATTTCCTCTTTAGTTACATTGTTTTACTCTGATGTTTCTCTGAAAGTGCATTGGTCACCTACAGGTCAGACCTTCATCTTCAACAAAGGTAACTTAAAAAGAGAAGCAAGGCAAGTATATAAATTATGTTCTATCTGTTAAAATAACCCTGGTAAAAGTGTAAAGGTGAGACAAGAAAAACCTTCTGCTATGGACTGTAGTTGGTGATTGCAATATAAGCTAATTGTCAGATGTTTGTATTTCTGGAAATGACTTCATTTGGAAAATGCTCATAAGGGACTAGGGCCTGAATTGTACGCTTTTGCAGCAGACACATTTATTCCTGGGTTTTACTCATTATTTC
The DNA here is from genome assembly GCF_023851605.1 of Tamandua tetradactyla. Taxonomy (NCBI): domain Eukaryota; kingdom Metazoa; phylum Chordata; class Mammalia; order Pilosa; family Myrmecophagidae; genus Tamandua; species Tamandua tetradactyla. The sequence goes on along the minus strand of NC_135348.1, from coordinate 26,402,303 downwards.
TAAATTCTGAGATGCTTTGTTCTTTATGTGTAACCTGATGGCCTCCCTGGAAATTTGTGTGTCTATGTGACATATGAGACTCAGAGTTGGAGATCTCCAGCTCTGAAAATACTTCAGGAGCAGCATTAATTCTAAGAAATGACTCCATACAGCAACTGTTAAAGAAGCTAAAGAAGGGATCAAACTTCAATTATGGATGCAAATGGGGCCAATCCACTTACAATTAAGGTGAATTAGAATAAAAGTTAAAGAGTGATGTTGTCTGTATTTTGGGACTTTAAATTTCTCAGTGAGGTCAAAAGAGGACAGATTTATTTTGTCCGAAGATTTAAACTTTCTGTGGCACACTATCTGATTTAACCTGTCTGGTCAGTTTGTCTAAATAAAACTACCTAACTCATGAAATCTAGAATGAGGAATGAGATCCTGGTATTCTGTACAGGTTAATGCAATAAATGCTGTGGTGCTTTTCAGAATGCTTTGGGCATGAAATGAAAAAAATATATATATAAGATTTTTTCCCTTGAATGGCTAAGGAAGGAAAGCATCAAACTGTAAACATACCCACCTGGGGAGTTCTTTCAAGAAATAGGGATTCCCAATTTCCTGAAACTGTAATCAAAGAAATTTACAAAGTTTAAATCTAAGATTCTTTTTTTTATATAAAACCTTAATTATCCACATTTGAACTTATAACAGGAGACCTATGAAAATAAACTCTGGAGCATATGAACCCTACCTAGTGGAAGGAAATACACTGATAACAGTCTTGAGGCTTGCACCTATGACATTTATATCTGTAATAACAAAATTAAGCCTAATTATTATTAATGCCTAAGAGTCACCCTCTGGAAACTTTCTAGTTGCTCAGATATCAGCCCTCTAAGCCAAAATCTGCAAATAAACTCACTACCTTCCCTCCTACATGGGATATCACTCGTATGGGTGAGCCTCCTTGGTGCCATGTGACTAATACCAAATGTTCACCAGCAATGCTTTCAGAGAAAATAAATAAAATAATAAAGTTTCTATGGCTAAGATATTTCAAATAGAGTTGGATGGTTGCTCTGGAGGTGATTTTTATGTATGTCTCAGCCAGATATTGCAAACAGCAACAGCATGAAGCAGCAATGTTTCTGAAAACCTGAAGGACATTTGAACACCATAAAGAAGCCACATGGGTATGTGTAATTAGCACCATGGTCTCTATTTGGGAAGCTATGAAAAGCTATTTCCCCAATGTTACCATTATATTCACTTGTAAGTCCCCTAATCATGATCCTTCTACTCTATTTTTTTTAACTCTAAAATTTTCAATTTACTTGTTAAGTTTGTTCCTATATCAGTTAAGCCCTGAAACCCAGGGGGACTAGACTTTCCAAAAAATGACAATCAGGAACTTGTGAATATCTTCAACTGCAGGAAAAAAGATTTTATTCCTCTACCTCCTAATAACATCTCTGTTTTTTTTTTTTTTAGCTTGAAGAAGCCAGAATAGTCATTGCCAAATAATCCTGCAAGATTGAGATATTAACAAAAATATGGGTGGGGGAGGGGGTTGTAACTGCTGACTACAGTGTTTATACTTGTTATTGTAATGGTTATTTTAGCTTAGTTCCACTCTTTTACATGATGCTTGTTTTAGTTTGTTAAATGATGCCAGAATGTAATATACTAGAAATGGAATGGCCATAAAAATGTCCAAACTAAAGCATCCAGAGAAAGATACCTTGATTCAAGAAAGGTCAATGTCACATAGAAAGGCATGTGGCTGCCATCTACTGGTCCCTATTCCCAGTTCCATTGCTTCCAGTTTCCAATGCCAGTGGTTTCCCTTCTAAGCATCTGTGGGCTTTCATTTGGCTCTTGTGTGACACAACTCTGGGTTCTGGCTTCCTTGGTATCTCGTGGGAAGGCACATGGTGATGTCTGCTGGGCTCTGCATCTCCAAACATCCATGTCTAGGTTTCTGCTCTCTCTGTCGGCATTCCAAGCATCTCAAAATGTCTGTGACTCTGTCGGTTCTGAAGCACTGGTGCTTTCCCAAAATGCCTCCCTTCTTAAAGGACTCCAGTAAACTAATCAAAACCCATTTCAAATGGGCAGAGTCACATCTCCATCTAATCAAAAGGTTACACCCACAACCGGGTTTGTCATATCTCCATATAAACGATCCAATCAAAGTTTCCACCCCACAATATTGAATCAGGATTAAGAGAAACATGGCTTCCCCCACAAGATTGGATCAAGAAGAAAGACATGTCTTTTCTGGGGTATATAATAGCATTAAACTGGCACAATACTATAGTTGCTTATACTTGTTATTGAAATGGTTACTTTAGTTTAGTTCCACTCCTTTACCTGATATCATGGTTGTTTATACTTGTTATTATAAAGGTTACATTCTACTCCTTTACACACTACTATAGTTGTTCCTATACTTGTTACTTCAAAGGCCATTTTAGCTAAGTTACTTGCTATTCCAATGGTATTTATGGATTCCACTTCCCCTTGTTTGAATTCATAAATACCCTGTACTCTTTAAACTTGGGGAGAAAGATTTGAGATTTTTATTTTTACTACTGTTTCCTTTCTTGGTGGCCGTGAAATAAGGTTCTTTTTTTTTCTGAGGCACCAGTGTCACTATATTGATTGCAGTGCACATCAGGTAGTGGACTTATAGTTTTTGGAAATAAATTCCAAAGATTCAGATTACTTCCTCAGGAATTGTGGACAAAGACCAAGTAAGTGTTTATTATGCTACTATGCCACAGGAACATATTTAATTTTTAGTGTATTTAGTCAGGGCTTGATTTCAGTTTTTAGGCTTTCAATTTAGTTACAGAGTAAATTGCAGTGGCCATATTAAATACATTTGTAATTAGATTTTTGGAAAATTAGGACTGAAATATCATAGAAGCAGATATCTAATAACAAATGGTAATTTCAAAATATTGTTCTATTTTCAAAGAATATTAGTAAAATAATTTGAGATAGTGTCCTTCTTCAATATTAATTATTAGAAGGGGTATTGGGAAAAACCTTTCTTTGTAAATATCAGTTTTTCTATTTTCCAAATATTAAGCAAAATAAAATGGCAGCCTACATTGGGCATGGCTGAGAAAAGGTTTCTTTCCTAGAAAGGCTTTTCCAGAAGACAAAAACAATGGACATGCAGGGTTTCCTGAGAAAATGGAACCCAAGGGGATAAAACTATTTTTCGTCCAGTAGAGATGGCTTATCAGAACGGACATGCATGCTAATGTATTTGTATCTGATCCCCATTTTGTAAGACCTCCCTTTATAAAATGGAAACTTAATATCAGCCAATCAGAACATTTCCTCACCTGTTTCTGCATTTTTCTTATATAAGCTTCCCCTTTCTATTCCCTCAGCAGAGTTCCTTTCTACTTTCTGAATGGTTGCTGCCTGGTTCATGATTTTACTCAATAAAACTGCAGCTACTAAATTTCATGAAAAGTTTTTTTTCTTTTATCACCAAATATTTAGAAATGTTCTTTTTTCTCTGACAACTTGCCAAATTAGCTACCTCCATTCTATTAGCTACCATAAGGGACCTCTTTAAACATTAACTCTTACTCCTACTACTGCTATTGATTATTAATTTTATGATTATCACATTAATAACATAATTACGTTACCTTTCTAAATATCCCATGTCTGTTTTGAACAGAAAGTGAGGGTATTAGATCCTTTTTTTCAGTCCAGACTTAGATATTTACACTGGACACAGAAGCTGGCATTCCAGACAACCTTGAAGATTTTGCATGTAAGTGAAGGAATGATTTAAGTTTAAAAAATGTATTTCTGAAATTAAAGCTATTGTTCAATTTGTGACTGCACTATTTAGTCTCTTTAATGTTGATGGTTTAATCTGTTGTAGGAAGATTAGGAATCATCTTTCAAACATATAAGATCATTAAGCACAATGGTTGTTTCTCTCTTCTTTCTGCTTCTTTTAATAATTTGGTACCTGTGCTAGTTTGAAACTATTATGTACTCCAGAAAAGCCATTTTTTTTCAATCCTGACTCAGTCCTGTGGGACCAGATCTATTGTTTAGGGCAGAAACCTTTGATTAGATTATTTCCATGGAGACTGACCCACTTAATTGTGAGTGTGAACTTTTGATTGACCCATTCAATTCCACTCAATTCTTGGTGTGACCTTTTGGATTGGATGGTTTTCATGGAGATCTGACACACCCAATTGTGGGTGTGACCTTTTGATTTCATGGAGATGTGACTCTGTCCATCGAAGGTGAATAATGATTAGTTACTAGAGTCCTTTAAAATAGAAAACACCTTGGAAAAAGTTCAGAATGGACAAAAACACCTAGACATGGACACTTGTAGATACAGAGCCAAGCAGACATTGCCATGTGCCTTCTCATGAGAAGCTAAGCAAACCAGAATCCAGAGTTGTGTCCCAGATATGTGAAGGCCCAGAGACACTTAGAGAGGAAACCACTAGCATCAGAAGCTGGAAGTAATGGAACCAGGAACAAGGACCAGCAGATGCCAGCTATATGACTTCTCATTGGCCTTTCTTCAGTCAGCGTATCTTTCTTTGGATGGTTTAGTTTGGACATTTTTTTGTGACTTTAGAACTTTAAACTTGTAGCTTAATAAATTCACTTTTTAAAAGCCATTCCATTTCTGGTAAGTTGAATTCTGGCAACATTTAGCAAACTAAAATGGTACCTTTTTCCCCAATTAGATTATCTTCCTTTTGCCTTGTTTTGTTTTGCCTTGTTCAACTCTTCTCTCCCTTCCTATATCCTTCCCTCTTTTTCTCCCTCCCTCCACCCCTTCCTCCCTTTCATCCTTTCATTCCTCCTCAGAGTTCTGTTTGCACCTAATTATGTTATAAAGATTTTTATGTTTTGGTTTGCTCATGCTACTTGAATACAATATACCAGAAATGGATTGGCTTTTTCAATGGAGATTTATTAGGTTACAAACTTATAGCGCAAAGGCCATGTAAATGTACAAAGTAAGGGATCGATAGAAAGATACCTTCTCTGAGGAAAGGCTGCTAGCGTCTAGGGCTCCTGTGTCACATGGGAAGGCACATGGTGATGTCTGCTGTCCTTCTCTCCTAGGTTTTGGTTTCAATGACTTTCTTGAAAGATTCTGTGGGTCCTTGCTTGTTTTTGCTCTCTGGGCTTATATTCTTTGCACAAATGGCTCCAATGAAGGATTAAGAACCACTTTTAGTAGAGTTGGTCACATGTCAATTGAAATAGCCTAACCAAGAGGTCCCACCCACAATAAATCTGCCCCCACAAGAATGGATTTAAAGAACATGACCTTTTCTGGGATACATAATAAATTCAAACCAGCATACCCTTAGTGAGCAAAACCAATGCAACTCTTTAGGAATAGATGTATTAAAATCTGTTTGGCAATCTTGTTCTGCTTTAGCAAATACCACTGAAGGTACTATGATTTTTCATTTTATGAATTTCAATTGTATTTATATAAAAGTGTTTAGCGCATATACGAAACAAGTCTAGGCATGACTAAAGACAATGTTTGATTTACAGAATCTTTATAAAATCTCTGTGTTCAAAGCTTCCTTCTCCCAACCAGAGTAGTTTATGAGCCAGAAATCATAAATCAATTATCTAGACCAGGGCTTAGCAAACTACTTCCAGTGCGCAAATATTGTTCATCCATGTCCTCTTTTCTTTAGCCTAAGATAAGTATGATTTTTAGATTTTCAAATGATGAAATAAATCAAAAGAAGCCTAACATCTGTCAGTGAAAATTATATGAAATTCACATGTCAGTGTCCATAAATCAAGTTTTATTGGAAAGCAGCTACAACCATTCATTTATGTGTTTTAGTTGGCTGCTTTCCTGCTACAACTGCAGAACTGAGTAGTTGTGAGACAGACATAATGACCCACAAAGTCTAACTATTTACTATGTGGCCCTTAGTAGAAAAAAGTTTGCCAACCCCTGATCTGCACTTCATTATAGGCATAAGAACCCACAACATTTGAATAATTGGGCATTGGTGCTTTCTATTGGCTATAGAAAATTCACTTATAGGAAGTTGAAGTTAACTGTGGACTATTTTGATTTTCTTAGATAAGGAAGCTTCATATTTAAATGAGCAAAGAAACGAAAGCACTTTTGCATCCCTATAGGGTCCAAACTTTAGAGATGCTCACAGGGAGAGCATGTGCTTTGAGAGGTACCCCAAGCTGGAAGCTATGTGACTCTGCTCCCTTTTGAAGAGTCTTTGGCATCTGCCTGAAGGACTCCTATAAAAGTTTCTTTCCTGTCACTGAAGGCCTGGTACTTACAATGTTTTTGCAATGAAAATTTTCTCTGTCTTTTCCTTATTTTGTCACTTTCTTTTTCTAAATTGTTGTTGATTATTTTCTCATATTTTTAACTGCAGGTGCTTCACATTGACAACCATGAACATTAGGGAGGTTTTCTGTTTATTTTGGGTCTCAACACTTTTTCCCCCAACAGAAAGACAGCCTTTAGATTAGTAAATTATTAGAGATCCATTCACAAAATATTTAAACTTTTGGTTGAATTGGCAAATGTGAAGGTAAAAACATGATGATAATAAATCAAAGAAATTTGTCCTCTTTCTGATGATGTAATTCTGATGATTGTTATTCTGAGATATACACAAACATAGTCAGGTCAAATATCATGGAAAATAAGCTTGCCTACATAGGAGTTTGAAGGAAATAGATCTTTTTTTTTTTTTTTGGAAGCAACAATCAACCAATAAGTAGCTATGAAATACCCCCAGGGAATGAATGAATGAACTATTTAGTTGGCTAAAATTGCTTCCAGTGAATAGTCATAGTGACTGATTTTATGAGACTTTAAATTTTTGCAAACTATTTGCAAAGGCAATGGTTCATTTGGGAAATTTCAGATACGCTGGGCTTTGTTTAAGAGACAGTTTGCTGAAGGTAATTAGAAATGAGGAGCTAAAATTAATTCAGAAAAATAGTTCCATTTCCCTAGAACCAAGGGTGAGAATATTTTTCACATGAAGAAAAGGATAATATTTGTATGACCCACTAATGTAAAATAGAAGGCAATTAGAACCTTATAGCAGGCAGATGCTGCACTTGTAGCCTCAAGCCCTGCCCCGCTACCCTTAGAGCAAAGGGGATCAATGTCTATTTGGCACACTGATTGGGGAGCTCTGAGCCAGAAAGGTGTTGTTAAATGTGATGTATTTCTCATATGAAGCCGTCTCTGAGCAGTTCTGTTTATATCTAACTCACCTTTTTCTGAATCCCTATAACAAGAGATAATTGAGTAGTCTGTATCAGACAATTGAGCAGCAAAAATTATATGCACTCTTAAAACATTCTTGGGTTATTTAACAAGAGTATTTTTCATCCCCAAGTTGATATTGAAATCTCCTTGGGAGCAGTGATTATGTCTTTTAGTTTTTTTGTTTTGTTTTGTTTTATTTTTCACATCCTCCAAAGTACATAGCAACATGCTGAGCAAAGAGCAGGTAGTTACTTATTCCACTTATTTATTATTTATATCCCCAAAATAGAGACATAATAGGACCATTAAAGTAATGATTATTTTTAAAAGCAAAAACAAGAACTATAGTTCATATTGAAATAATCATCATATGTCTTAGACCCAATATATATCACCATAGTATTTTAGCTCTGAGCTTTCTATTAAAAGCGTTCAAGTGCCAGCAGTATCATGAAGGAGACACAGGCTGTAGCTCCTACGTAAAGGGTCAGCAGGCCCCCTGTGGTCTCAGAATCTTGTGCAATAGTACATTTGACTGGGTCTTGTTGGCCATACCATAGGACCAGGCAAGAGTTCCTGACTCTTTATCACTTTCCCTCATTAGGAGGTGGACATAGGAGAAGCTTTGGAGCTGAAGGAAAATGAGATTTCCACTTGCTGGCATCTGACATCCTTGTAGGCATTATTGTTTGAGTTTCTTGAAGGACAGGAAGTCTGAGGCCAGCTAGGACAAAGCAAAAAGGGGAATGTGATGAATTATATGGTCACTATAAACCTGTTTTGGTTTGTTAATGCTACCAGAATGCCATATATCAAAAATGGGTTCTTTTATAAAGGGAATTTATTAAGTTGCAAGTTTACAGTTCTGGCCATAAAAATGTCCAAACTAAGGCATCCAGAGAAATATACCTTGACTCGAGACAGGCCGATTGGTTCAGAACACCTCTGTCAGCTGGGAAGGCATGTGGCTGGCACCTGTTGGGGTCTTTGACTTCTGGTTTCAAACAACTTTCCCAGGGACATCTGCTTTCTGCATATGCTAACATCTGGGCCTCTCGGGTTCTGAAGCTTTTTCCAAAATGTTTCCCTCTTAAAGGACGCCAGTAAGAGGATACAGACACCCCTAGAATGGGCAGAGACACATCTCCATGGAAATCACCTAATCAAAAGGTCCCATCCACAATTGGTGGGTCATATCTCCATGGAAACAACTGAATCACAAAGATCCCACCCCACAATATTGTATCAGGATTAAAGAACATGGCTTTTCTGGGGTACACAACAGTTTCAAAACTGCACACATCCTAAAGGTAAAACCATGAGAGTTTACTGGGAAAAGCCATTTTTCTAATATTTGATTTGACTGCTTTATTACAAGGAGAAACACATTCCATTCCTGAAGTGCTTACATAGTCATATAGTCACAATGTCATCTAATAAAATGTATAGAACAGAGATTCTCAGGATGAATGACTCAGATTGCATAACAATGGACAAATTATTGAACAGGTGTTTTACTGAAGATACAAAACTGTTCTTCATATGACTGAGATCAGCATTTCAAATTAGAGTTCTATAATGCATTGCCATGGAGAAATGAATCAAAGTAATCCAGGTATATAGCCTTCCGACCTCTAATTTTAGACTTACTAAAATCTGGGGACCTTAAAGAATGTTCCTGAGATAACTTATTTCCAACAGTAATTATTGTTTCTAAGATTACATAACCTTTATATTAATTCAATAATCTCTTTTATTCAGTTTTTAGCCCAATATTCTTACTAAGGTAAAAAAAAAAGAGATATTTCAGAATTTTAGGTGCTGAGTAAGTCTCTAAAGTGTAGGTACTCATCCTTTTTTAGATCGGGGTCAAGAAACAAATTTCTATAAAGAACAAGATAGTAAATATTTTAGGCCTTGCGGGCCATATGTCTGAGTTGTTATGACTGAATTCTGCCATTAGAGCAACAGAGATGTTTTGTGGGGCACTGAGGTGCCAGCTTTGTATACATTATTGTTTTGACTCTGAGGGCAATCTTAGGAAATATATAGTATAACCACCCATTTTATATATGAGGAAACTGAGGAACAGGGAACCCCAGAGCTGGGGGCTAAAAGAAATATCAGTATAATGATTCAGCACACATACTCATTTGTTAAACCTTACCTTCTCTGCAGAACTCCACCATCATCTTTGATCTTTCTCCCACTCATTAAGGTATTTGGGTTATTCCCATTCTAACTTTTTCATGTTGGAAGGGGCTGCAGAAAATATGAGATAGGGAATAGAACTAGATGATGTTTTGGAAGGGCTGGTCCCTTTGCACGTCAGGACTTATCTGGTCTAGGGATTTATCTGGAGGTTGCAGGCTTTGGAAAGTTACCCTAGTGCATGGAACCTTTTTAGAATCCTATATAATGCCCTCAGTATTCATTAGGATTGGCAGGAATGGTTTTTGCTTGGGTTTGGTAACTTATGATATGTAGCAATGCCTAACTGAATAGTAACCTCCAGTGCAGCCTCTCAACTCTATTTGAACTCTCTTAGCCACTGATACCTTATTTGTTATACTTCTTTTCCCCCTTTTGGTCAGGATGGCATTGTTGATCTCACAGTGCCAGAGCCAGGCTCATCCCTGGGAGTCATCTCCCATGCTGCCAGGGAGACTTTCATCCATGGATGTCATGTCCCACATAGGCAATGGATTCACTTATAGAGTTGGGCCGAGAGAGAAAGGCCACAACTGAGTCACAAAAGAGGTCCTCTGGAGGTGACTCTTAGGCATACCTATGGGTAGACTGAGCTTCCCTGATGCATACATTAGCTTTACAAGTTCAAGGGCTTGGCCTATTGATTTGGTGTCCCTAATGTTTGGCACAGTATCCGGGGTTACCCCAGTGGTAAAGTTTAATAGTTTCATAATTTTCCACCCATCCCTTAAGAGACTTCGTGAATATTTTTTTACATTGAATTTAAGATTAAGAACTGCTCTGTACTCCTTACTCTAAAATGGGACCTGGCCAGTGGTGGCCTTTCCCATAGAATGCACTGTAATCTCAAGAAAATTACTTACTTTTTGTTTGTTTTATGAATTATTTATTTACAATTTACCTAACATATCTGAGATTTTTAAAGGTCTGTTTTTATCATTAGCTCATTTAATTTCATGATGAACTGAAGGGTCTTTTATCAACTTAGTTTGTTAAGTGTTTCTGCCATTTCAGGAGAATAAGGCTTATTTGTATCACTTTCTGTGGTGGTCTAAAGCTGTATGTACCCCAGAAAAATATGTTCTTAAATGATCCATTCTTGTAGGTTTAAACCTATTGTAGGTAGGACCTTTTGATTAGATTACTTCAGTTAAGATGTGGACCACTACAATCAGGATGGGTCTTAATCCTATTACTGGGATCCCTTATAAGCAGATTGAAATTCAGATAGACAGAGAAAAAGGCAAAGGAAGCAAGAAGTTGAAACTCAAAGAACTCAGAAGAGAATGGAGAGTCCAGGAGAGGCTGTCATGTGTTTTGCCATGTGACGGAGGAAGCAAGGACCAGGGACTATGTGGCTGACAATCAGCCCCCAAACGCCAGTCTTTGGAAGAAGGCATCACTCTGATGATACCTTGAGTTGTACTTTCTCTTAGTCTCAAAACTATGAGCTAATATATTACCATATTTATTCCAACCCATTGCATTGATATTTGCTTGAGTAGCCAAAAAACTGAAAACAACTTCCTACCCCTCTATTCTGTGTTTCCTGGAAAGCCCATGTGTTAGTTCAGTCAAAAATCATGTTTTATAGAGTCATAATGAATCATCTATGAACTCTTGCTCCACTGTTCAAGTCCTTCACCCTCAGCCTGATCTGATAGTAACACAACCTCCAGCATAATCTGGCAGCTCCCTCTAAGACTGCTTTCATGCTCAAACCTCCTGACCACTTCTTTCTCTCTTGTTTTGCCGCCTCCTTCTCTTCCTCGGAATGGCAAGAAACAGGTTTCTGTATGCACCTATGTCCTACCACAGTAACTTCTCATTGTAACAAATATGAGCCATAAAAATAACTGCCAAAAAAAGAGTCCACGGAGCAGAAAGAAATCAAAATGTTTTTTCCAGCATGCCCAAAGGCTAGGACAAGAACTCAGCATGTAGCAGTGATAATAAAACCAGCCCTTCTGCTGCATTGGAACAAGGGAGGAACAGACTTCCCCACACAGTCAGAACCCACATTCAAATCTGTGACAGAAATGTCTCCTCCACAACCTCCTGTGTGGATGATGTCTTAGAAATAGAAATAAAGATCTCAGTTTTTTAATATGTAAAATGATATATTTACTGGTTTATGATTTCCAAGGTCAATCTAATGTTCTAATATTCAAAAATTATACTCTGTATCCTTAAATATTATAAATATGGTTAATGGGGACATCAAAAAAAGAAATTGTATTAAATATTTTGTAGTTATAAATTAACAATGTGCTTACATTTGACTTTTTTTTTAACTAATTGAATTATATAGACTTAAAAGTTAAAATAAAGTTTCCTGAAAACTGACTAGAAGATTTTGATCCAAAACGCAATCCATCATGAGGCAGTAATTTGTGATAGAATATCACCAGCTTTGAAAGGTCTGTGATCTATTCCAATATATTTGGCCATTTCTACTATCTTTAATGGAATTGCCTGGTATATGACAGAAAATCTTCTTCACACCCAACAGCTTTTATTTTTATTTCAATGCTCCATCATAGTATATTTAAAAGTCATTTTAGGCAAACCTTCAAAGGATCCAAATCTAAGTTAAATTTCAATTACATGACTTCCGTTTCTGCGTATGATGGAGTTGCTCACCTCAAACTGATTCTCTAGCCGAAAACAATGACAGAATCCGGTTTCCTCAAATACTGTTCTCTCTGGCTAAGTTTTTCCAGAGGATAATTCCCCAGGCTTATGCTGGGGATGGGAAGTAGTGGCAATCTGGGATGTGGCAAATAAAAGATAGGGTTTGGGTGGGAATGGGGAAGCTGCTTTCTCTGTAGAAATTTAATTATTTCTCCTGCTTTTAAGCCCGTTTCTCCTTCTATTCAGAATTACAGGTTCTTGCATTCCCAAGCATTTCTAGAATCCTGTTGTTGAGTTGACTGGCTTCCTTTGGTTCCTTCTTCTGAAAGCTTACATTTCAGCTTTATCATTTGGCCAAATCAGTTTTCAGTTGTCCACTTTTCATTTTCCAAAATTTTGTTATCATTTGTCTGCTTGGTCTCCTAGATCTCTTTGTTCTTATGGATTTATATTTTAAAAATTCTGTTACTGTTATTTTGGTAGGATTTCAGGAGGGAGCAATTACATATACTTTAATCTGCCATGTTTAACTTGAAGACCCGTTCCTTTTATGTCTTTTTTAAAAACGATTTCTTTTTTATAAACAAACGATTTTCTTATGTTGACTCTATTTTGGCTATCTATTTGTTATGAAATGAAAGATTTATGTTGTTCAACCAAATTTCTATATTTTAATGATAAAATTTGATTTTAGATTCTGATCATAATGATGATGGTCTCTTTGGTCATTACTCATTTATCTACTGCATCTATAAATTAACTCCTAGTTTTCCCTTGGATCTCTAAATTACTTTATAAATGATGCCTCTTAAGTCTGTCTTAACCTGTATGTTTTCTCTCTCCCTGGAAATTTGTTCTTCAGTTTCTCAAGTCTGAACGTCCCTGATAATTTTCTAGTTTCTTAGGAAAGTGGTAGTTGGAAAGGTCACATTTGATTCAGTTGAATTTTTGGCAAAGGAAGCTCATAACAGGTTATTGTGTTCTTTTATCAGAAGGTGCAAAATATTTGATTGTTCCTTTTTAAATTATGCTAGCTACCATGGATGATCATTGCCTTCATTCATTATAGGTTGTAAAATGGTGATATTTCAAAATCTATGCTTTTGCTTTATTAGTTGGGAAACTTATTCCTTCTATAACCTTTGCTTACCCAGTTGTACATTTTAAATTGGGAAGGTAGGGTAAGCAACTGGTTCTTTTCCTTTATAGTTAAAAAAAAAATAATGAACTCATTGACCAGCATTGTCCACTAGTGACTGATTAGTTTCCCTTGCTATTGTTTTTGTTATTTGCTTTGGTATTTTTATAGATTTAAACACATTTTATGTGATTCAGTTTATTGCAGTTGTTATCCTCAAAAAATTGCCCTATATTTGGCCAGGGCCAACTCTTTAAGTTGGCTCCTAGTAGTGTTTGATAATCTACTTGCTGTCTGTTATAAAGAGATATTTCAGGATCATCTTTTATTTCCTGCCACTTATTTATAATCAGCTACTACCTCAAGAATCGCTGGCCCCCTCTTATTTGTATGCTGTGTAGCAGGGTCACATTTCATCATTTGTCATGTGAATATTCCATTATTACAGCACAATCATTTGTTGAATTTTTGTTTGTTTATTTTGCTTATTTGTTTTTTTGGGGGGTGGGGTGGGGGGAGTGCATGGACTGGGAATCGAACCCGGTTCTCCCCCATGGCAGGTGAGATTCTCTCATTGAACTACCCTTACACACCCAGGATGGGTCTCTTAATAAAGTGTTGAGATAACTGAATAACCATGTGAGGAAAAGGAATATACAATTGGACTTATTCTTCATTCCGTAACAAGATAAATTTCAAGTACATCAGAGATTTAAATGTAAAAAGTCAGATAATTCCTTGAAGGATGCAAGGGTGGAATTGCTGTATAATTTTGGGAAAACTTTCTTAACCATGACTCTGAATCCAAAAAAGATTGACAAATTTGATTGCATTAAAGTAAAAAAAAAATCATATGGCAAAATAACCATGAAGCTGACAAACTGGGAAAAATATTAGTAACATATCATAGATAAAAATTAATACCCCAATATATAAAGAACTCCTAAAAATAAAGGAAGAGACCAACAACTTTGGAGAAAGATGGATCAAAAATATAGAGAGAAAGATGGATCAAAGGTATATATACCTATATATATATATATATATATCAAAGATGGATCAAAGATATATAGAGAGTTGCTTGAAATTGTCCATAATAAGAATGATGCAAATAAAACTACTTTGATATAACATTTCTCATCTATTAGGTTGGCAAAAATCCAAAAGTTTGTCAATGTAATTTTTGCCCAGGCTGCACAAAAAACATTACCATACATTTCTGCTGTGAATGCAAAATGATACAGTCACTAAAGGTGAGGGATATATATTTACCCTTTGACTCAGTAGCCCTATTTTTAGGAAAATAACTCAAGATACATTGTAAAAACTATGACAAATATTTGCACAAGGTTATTAATTGCAATTTTGTTTACTGTGTAAAAGGTGGAAACAACCCAAGTGTCCATCAATAGAAAATGTGTTGAATAAACTGTAAAAAGAAGGAGGACTCTCTATATGTAATGAACGTTTGTCTGATAGAACTTTCTGTAATAAAGAAAATGTTCTATGTCTGCACCACTGATACAGTTGCCAGTGGGCACATGTAGCTATTAAGTATATTAAATGTAGTAATTGAGACTGAAGAATTGAATTTTAAATTTTAATCAATTTAAATTTAACTTAAATGATCATATGTGCCTAATGGCTAATGGTTTGGATGGCACTACTCTATAATATTGTGGATTGGGCTTCAGGATTCAATTCTTCAGTGAAAAAAGCAAAGTGGGTAAAAATAAGGTTTTATTGTATACTACCATTAAATAGAATGATAACTGTTTTAGTTTGCTAAAGATGCTGGGATGCAATATAGCAGAAAAGTTTTAGCTTTTATAAAGGGGATTTATTAGGCTACAAATTTAAGGCATCAGTAAGATAGCTGCTGGTATCTGTCCACCTCTGTCAGGTGGGAAGACCTGTGGCTCCCATCTGCTGGTCTTTGCTCCAGTTTGTTGCTTTCAGCTTCTGATTCCTGTGGCTTTCTCTCTCTGCCCCGTGGGTCTTCTCTTACGGTCTCTAGGGCATTTCTCTCTCTAAACATCTGTGGGTCCTCTTTAGCTTCTCTGGGGCAAACTCTCGATGTCATCTCTTAGCTCAACATCTCCACTGTCCTTTCTCCAAGCATCTGTGCTTCCTCTGAAGTGTCTTCTTCCTAAAGGGCTCCAACAAGTGGATTAAGACCCACTTTGAACGAATGGGGTCACATTGCCATGGAAACAACCTAGTCAAAAGTTACCCAACAGTAGGTCTGCCCCCTATAAGATTGGATTAAAAGAACATGGTTTTTGGGGTACATAACAGTTTCAAGCCAGCACAATAACTATAATATTTTTAAACTAAAAGATTTCCTGTAAAAGGAGGGAGGAATTAGGTTGGAGAGGATAGGAATAAAAGCTAATTTTTTTAAGCACCTTATTCTGTAAATTTGTCTTTGTAAGCAATTTAAGTTTAAAAGCAATCCTTAAAAATTGAAAAATAAAATAAGACAAATGAATATAAGTATATATCCAGATGATACAATAACCATACAGATGGGAACTATTCCAAATGACTCTAAAATGTAGTAATTTGTACAGTTCTGTTTTCAGTAATTGCATTTTTTTGTTGGCAGTGTTGTCAATGTTATTCTAAACCTATTTTTGAGCAATGTAAGATAAAGTAAACTTGGTAAGAAACAAACTCAGGATTATTGACATGGAAGAAAAGAAATGCACATATGATTGGTGAGGAAAAGCCAACATCATGTAATCTGAATTTTGAATGGGAACTATCAATACTGTTTCATGATGTCGTCTATCTTCAAAAAGGTTCATATATATATAAAATAGACACACTGACATTTATATAGGCATACCTTGTTCTATTGCTTTTGGCTTTATTGCAGTTTACAGATACTGTGTTTGTTACAAACTGAAGATTTTTTGCAAACCTTCATCAAGCATGTCTATCAGTACCATTTTTCCAACAGTATGAGCTTCTTCATGTCTGTCATATTTTGATTAAGGCATGTACTCTGCATTTTTAGATGTAATGCTACTGCACGCAACAGAATACAATGTAGTATGAATATACCTTTTTTTTTTAACATGGGCAGGGACCAGGAATCAAACCTGGGTCTCCGGTACGGCAGGCAAGAATTCTGCCACTGAACCACCATCACACTGTCCTAAACATAACTTTTATATGCACTGGGAAACCAAAAAACTCATGTGACTTGCTTTATTTACAGATACATTTTTGCTTTATTTTGGTGGCCATATAAACAAACTGTTTAAAATTATACAATTAGGAAAATGTGTACATTGGCCAGCTGTTTAGTGCTATTAAGAAGATGTTTGCTTTGTGTGTGTATGTGTGTGTGTTTGATGAAAATATGATGATTTTCTTGAAGGAAAGTGCTTGTTATTTGCAGATACAAATTGAATATTTACACGAAATGATATGATGTCAGGAATTTGGTTTAGAATGACCTGGATGGAGAGAGAATAAGGGTAGGAGGTAGAGGTGGTACAGGAATGAAAACAAACTGATCATTGTATCCTGATGAGATGTGCATGTGATTTGATTTATTATCTCTCTATTTTGGCATATGTTCAATCTTTTCCATAACAAAAGGGTTAAAAATACAGAAGAGATATATAACGATTTTTTTTTAAAAGCTTTTATTTTTTGTCTTTGTCTTAAAAATGAGATTGTTGAAGTAAAAATTGATAGAAAAATCAGGGCTTTGTGTCTGCTTTCAGCTTTGCTTTCAACAACCTGTAGGTATAACACTCATTTTTTTTTAACACACTTAATAGGGACCTGACCTTATTTTCTTCAGTTCAAAGTGTTCTCTGTGGCATTATATGTCTTCAGGAAATCATGGTGAATGGCTTCACCTCACAAATCATCTGACCTCCCTAGAGAAAAAATAAAGATATGACTGATTTCTTAGATGAAATATACTTTGAAGAGGTGGGCATTTAAACCATCTTTTTCTTTACATTTTTTTTTCTTTCTGCCTACATTTCACTTTCTCCTCATACTATGGGCTAACCATTTTGCCATTTTCTTAATCCTTTATTTTTCCAGAGAGGCTAAACAACAAGAAATACCTTATTCTAACAAAGTGACTGCTTTTGGCTTTCAGTTATTAGATATTATTTTATTGAGTTGATCAACCAACATATATGAAATATCTTTTGTTCAAAGTATTGAGGGGACTCTAAAAGCCATGTCACATCTCTTCTGCTGTCAAGAAATTTACAGTTTAATTGGAGACATAATATTCATATAAATAAAGAAAAGAAAAAACAAACACTTGTATTCTGAACTAAGTAGTAGTAACTTTTAAATACATGATGCCAAAAATTCTGAAAACAATGGGAGTTAATGTGCTCAAGCCCTCAAGATTGAAAATTTTAGAATGGGTAATAAAACATATATGATTGGAAAGGGAAAAGCAGGTGGGAAAAAGTTTCAATCTAGGTTGAAATGTTAAACACATTTTGGCCAGAAAGGATATGTTTTGGAGAAAAGAGGGAAATTGGGTTGAGAGGTTAGTTGAGGCCAAATAAGGAGGTAATGGATGTGGCGGGCAATAACAAGCCAATACAAACTTTTAGTCAAGCTCTTTTATAGGAAGGTTATCTTGAAATGATATTGAGAAGATAGGGGGCATTATAACTTTTAGTCCTAGGCAAGAAGTTCTCATTTATTAGGGCAATACTTTGGAGTGACTTCCTAAAAATTTTCTTATTTCTTATTACCTAGAATCAGTCAAAAACAGATAATGCCTTCAGGGCAAATTTCTCTCAATAGAAACAGGGGTTCCCAAACTTGGTCTAGGACTGAGTGGATTTTTCCTTATGGGGCACTCTTCAGGATCTCCCCAACCCATTCACAGTGTCCAGATTGCTGATCCACATACCAAGTGGCCCTTCTGATCAATGTCCCCTCTTGGCCCGAGGCGAGATGTGATAAGCAAGATCACCACATAACGATGTTGTCAGATTTAAGCATGTCAGATGAGATAGACATTCCTTGTGTGAATGACACTGCTTATATAATTCTGACTGTGGGTAACTCTGATAGTGGTGTGTGGAAGACAAGTGTGCAGTCAAATTTGAAAGTGATCACTTTTAGCCGTATAGTGATTAGGGTCAAAAAAGGTCAAGGTAACACAGGGTTATAAAATGTATTCTTCTTTGTCTATAAAATTCTTAATGGTAAATTTAACATCACTGGAAAGGAATTATTGTTTACATTTTCCTACATACTCTGAGTAAGACTTATATCTGCAGGCATTGCCAAAACGAAGCACGGCAATAATCCTTGAGAGAGTCTTTGGAAGCCAATGCTCACAGGTAGCACAGTGGATAATGCAGAACCATGAATAACAGTGTAACAAGAATTAAATAAATGGTATTAGGGAACTTCAGAAGCAGGAAAAGCTATACTGTTTTAACACAAGCAGGTTCTGAAGAGCCGTGGTATTATGTTACTAGAGCGATTGCTACCTTTATCTCATGGTGGGAGACACAAAATTAGCCAGAAATAGCATGTTTGAAAATAAAGAGCCTGAAGAGATGTTTCCTGGACCCGGACGGGAATAGAAGATACCCGGATACTACAAAGAGCTTTCATGTCCACTAATTGCACAATAAACAAATACATAAGTATACCATTTCTGTTGATTATTCTACATCTCCTTTAATCAATCACTATATTTCACCTGGGCTGTAATATCTAATTTCATGTACCAACTTGGTTAGGTTATGATATCCAGTTGTTTGGCCAAACAAGCATTAGCCTTATTGTTACTGTGTGGGTATTTTTTAGATGGATTTAAATCATTAGCCAGTTGATTGCATCTACAGGTGATTGCATCAACAATCAACAAAGGAGATGCCTTCAGCAATGAGAGGAATCTCTTTGTCCAACCGATTCAAGGCCTTAAAGTAGGAACTTAGGATTTCAACAGCTTTTTGGACCTCAGTCAACCCACTTCTCCCAGGGAATTCACTGTCACCTATATGGGAGTTTTCAGCTGGTAGCCTATCTTATGGAGTTTGGACTTGACAATCCCCACAGTTTTCTGAACTAATTCTTATAATAAATCTCTTAATAGTTGTGTGTGTGTGTGTGTGTGTGTGTTATTTTGATTTTGTTTCTTTGGAGAATGCTGAATAATACATGGGACAATAAATTTTGTAAAATTTAAAGCCAAAATGTTTAAATAGAAACAAAAATATTTGTCCCCAATCCTACATATTTTAGGGTGTCCCTCAAGGGTGCTTTTAATGGAAAGGGTGTAAAGTATTAGAAAGTTAAATGGATTAGAAGGTTATTGTAGTAATTCAGGATAGGCAAACAAATTGCAGGTCAAACTAGGATGAAGAATATGAGATGAAGAAAAAGGAGTGGAACTGGAAAATATTTTAAAGAAAGAATAAATAAGATTTGATAATAGATTGGTAAAGATAGAGCAGAAATTAAGAACCAAAGGGGACTCTGAGAAATCTATGCTTAGAGACTGGGGGGAAAAAAAACATGCTTAGATAGGAATAACCTAGAGAAGAAAGACCAGTTTTGGATGCAGATACATGTTGGAATTTATGAAAAGTTCTCAATTACAAAGAAACCTCTTATAGAGTTAAGGTTAGTTATGAAAACTCTCCAGATATCGAAGGTAAGTTGTTCTGGCTTCCTTCTCATATGACGAGACACTGGAATCCATCTTGTGATAAAATTTTCATACATAATGTTGGGGATTGAATCAAATCCCCCACAAAAGGCAAGCCCAGGTCCCAGCCATTGGTCCTGTGGGTTTGAACCCATTTATAAATAGGACCTTTGAAGATATTATTAGATAACATGTGCCAAGCTGAATAAGGGTGGCCCTTAATCCAATATGGCTGAAGTTCTTATACCCAAAGGAAATTGGACACAGAAAGGAAGCCATGGGAAGAAGCCAGGAGCTGGAAGTTTACAGAAGCCAGAGGAGAAAGAAGATACTACCATGTGTGTTACCATGTGAGAGAAAAGGCAATGAACCCCAAAGATCCTTGGTCAGGACCATAATGCCACAGGAAATTACTTCACCCAAAACCCTGAGCCAGTAAATTTCCATTGTTTAAGTGAACCCATTGAATGGAATTTGTTTTAGCAGCTGAGAAACTAATGTACATGACATCAAATGTTTAAATTCCAGATGTTCTTGCCTTTGGGAAAATGATCTAACATTTCTGAAAATTTTTGTGCTGGTTTGATGCTGTATGTAACCCAGAAAGACATGTTCTTATATTTAATCCATTCTTGTGGGTGTGAATCCATTGTAAATAGGATAGGACATTTGATGAGGTTCCTTCAGTTAAGATGTGGCCCAGCCCAATGAGGTTGGGTTTTAATCCTATTACTGGAGTCCTTTATAAGAGAAATGAAATTCAGACAGAGAGGGAAAGCCACAAAACAAGAAGCTGAAATCAACAGAACCTGGAAGAGAATGGAGAGGCCAAGAAATACCTGTGCATTGACATGTAACAAGCTGAAGACTGAGAATGTAACATCGGTCTTCAAGAAGAGACCATTGGCTTAATGATGTCTTGATTTGGATTTTTTCCCAGCCTCGAATGGGGAGAGAATAAAGTCCTATTGCTTAACCTGACACATTGCATGGCATTTGCTTAAGCAGCCAAGAAAACTAAAACACTTCAGACAAATGGAATCTCTTTCCCATTGCTATTTTGGAGCTGAGAGATGATAATGCACACAAAAATGCATATCACAATGTCCAGTGTAGTCAGACTCGATAAATGTTTGCTGAAGTGAAATTAAGTGAAATCTACTAGGGTCAAATTGTCTTGTAGTTTTACCATTCAAATAACTT
The DNA here is from genome assembly GCF_023851605.1 of Tamandua tetradactyla. Classification (NCBI taxonomy): domain Eukaryota; kingdom Metazoa; phylum Chordata; class Mammalia; order Pilosa; family Myrmecophagidae; genus Tamandua; species Tamandua tetradactyla. The sequence goes on along the minus strand of NC_135348.1, from coordinate 26,381,168 downwards.
CATCCTTATTTCACTTCATGACAGCAGCTCATCTATCACAGAACTCCCTTAGGCCTGCGACTGAGGGTCAGCAACCGCTATCTCTAGAAGCCTATGATGAAACTTTTTCTTAACTAGAGGGAGGGAAAAATCGAAGGTGTGGGCACCTCCATGAAAAATGGCCCAGCCCTCTCTAATTTCCCACTTGCATTTCAGAAGTCTGCTTCTAATATTGCTTGAGATGGAGTCACCAAAAATGTCACATTTGTGGTTAGGTGATGTCCCCTTGAAAATATAAATTAGAACAGCATTCAATGAGCCTTTGAGAAAAGGAGATGGGAGCCAAGATGGAGAGAATTTAAAATAGAATGATTTATTCGGATAACAATGTTCTTGGCAGCCTGCTAGCTGAGGATGGGTGCAAAATCTCTATTACTCTCCATCTGCCTGTTTTTATGGCTTTCGTTTAACATGATTAAGTACCTATTCTGTGCTTGGAGGCACCTAATGGCCTTCATTTCTCTCCAGTGCCCAAGTCTCTCTCTTGACTCTAAGTCAGGATTTTGAGAAAACGCTTGTTGACTCTTTGGCCCCTAGGGAAAGAGTGGTGGCTGTGTGGCAGGAATACGTGCCACATACCTGTGAATCAGAAAACAGTGGCCTTTAGCTTTGCAGGGAATGGTTCTGTGTATTTAATAGGAAAATCATTGTGTCTCTGAAATAGATTGGAAATGCTTCTTTTTTTAAGCATGAGAAAAAGCTTCTCACAGCTTACCAAGCTGTGAAATAGCTCTTTCACTAAAGGCAGTGAAATTCAAATAATTTATGGAATATTAAACTTGATTAGGAAAGGTCCTCAGTGAATTCACTTCCAGGAATTTGAGAAATACCTAAAGCTCAGGAGAAAGGGGCATATTTTGTCATGGTGAGGAGGAAAGTTATAACACAATCACAGCAGAGACATTTCAGGACAATTGTGGGTCATGTCAAGGCCAGGAGCTATGGTTGAGTTTTGAGAGCTGGACTTGCACTCTGATTTGATAAAGATACTTTCAAGTATAAGCATGTCACATTCCACAAAGGTATGTGTGAGCTGATTCAATGATATCTTCTCCATTTTCACCTGGCTTAGAAAATACTCAAATAATTCTGAGATTTGCAATTTACAAGATTAATAACATTAGTTTCCATTGTTGTTTTATCTTAATATTGATAATTTGAGGCTCATGTCTACCTATTTACCTTTCAGTCAATCTTTTATTTCTTTTTCACTTTCTCTCAACAAAACTGAATCCACTCTTGCAATAGTCTGTGTCTAACTAAAGAAAAGTATGTGCACTTTAAAATTCACTATGTATTCTTGCTTTCTTCAATCTGAACACCTTTCTTTGCACAACCCACAGGTAACCAATTGAATCAAAGACATTACATGTAATTGTTTAAATCCACAGACTGACTTGGATTCAAATTCCAGCTGTTCCAGTCAACAAATTACTTATTCTCGTCAATCTTTGATTTTCTCAGCTTCTCTGGGGTCCTTTAAAGATTGAAATTTATTCATTCATTCTGCAAAATGTTTACTGAGGCCCACTGATGTGACATGCTAAGCACTGGCTAAGTCCTGGGGACACTGTGGTTAAAGCAACAGCAAAATCAACCACCACAACAACGAAAACAGTCTCTCCTGGTGGGGCTTATGCATTATCTGGGGAGACAGACAATTAACAAATGAACAAATTAAAGCCTTTAATTTGGAGTAGTATTAGCTGCTATATAGAAAAATAAAGCAGGGTTAGGGCTTGGAGTACTCTCCTGGGTAATCTGAGAAATTCTCTTAGGGAAGGAGAGGTCAGAATCAAGTGCTGGAGTGAGCCATGCAAATAAATGTCTGAAAAGAGCAAGCCGGGAAGAGAAAATTAAAAGTGCAAAGACCCTGGGGTGAATGCATATGGATGGCTCATATCTAAGAAGCAGTAGGAAATGCTTGCATGATGGAACTCAGCAAAGTGATTGACACATAGTAATTGATTAGTAAACAGCAGCTGTTTTCAATGCCATAGACAAAGCAGCTGAATTTAGTTTATAAATGGAAATTATCCTACATGCGGGTCTTTTTCTTATAACATCTATGTTGTCAATAAAACGATCCTGGCTTTTTATTCTTTGCTTGACTCTTGGGATCTCTGAATGTCCCTTTCTGATTTTCAGATGATCTTTTGTGCAATAGTGAATACAAGGCTGAAGCCCAGGCTCCATATACACATTTTATATGTAACCAAATCTGGAAATCTTCCTCCATCATTCTCAGACTGAGTCAGGGTGGTTTTCAACATGCTACTGGTGGCCCTGGGCATATTCTTATCATACTACTCAATACATCACAATGTAAGGTATTTTGTCTTTTCTTTTTTCTTTATCTTCCACATGCTATGAACTTTTGGAAGGGAGGGATTGCTTCCTGTTTCCTTTGAGTTCTCAGCACTGAGCCTCTGTGCTTGGCACCTGCGAAGCACACAATACAGATTTGTTGAGAAGGTTGGGAAAAACACAAGTGTTTATGACACTGGGACAAGAGGGAGATTCAGGCCGGTACATGTACTTAGGGGTGAGAATATCTGCTGACTTACTGAATAAAAGCAAAGTAAGGGGAGTCAGTGTGGTCTGTGGCTACCCAGTCTCCGAACTATAGCAGTCCCTATTCCAGAGGTGCTATGAGTGTGTGTTCGCCTGCATTAACCAGGTGAATTTTCTATTTGACTAATTCAGCTTCCTATTTGTTTTTATCATTGTCATCCAAGCGATAACAACATTATCTCAAAGTGTGATGCTCACTTTTAATCTGAAGAGTTATTTTATGATTACGTTCTACAGTTTATAGTAATTGACTCTGTGTGTGAAATAACTTTTTAAATGAATGTTTATTTATAAAAATAACAGATATTTTGATATACAAAATAAGAATAGAGATAATACACGGAAATGCCTAGCATTTTAAAGGTGGTAGAAAATGGCAGATATTTGAGAAATAAAACCTGGAATATTTTTTAGAAAAAAGAAATATAAACCCTTTATACATTAAAAATTTCCCCTAATTCTTTAATTTCTTCTCTGAGGAACAAGCTATCTCTGTTTTTTCTATAATTGTTATTTGAGTCTAGTAAGGATGAAAATCAGCCTCAAAAAGAACATTTTACTGTTCTAGTTTTGTAAAAAAGGCCTTTATATCCTATGGATCATATATTAGTGCCAATTGAAAAAAAAATGTGTTACCTTGGGAAACCTGTAAAGATAGAGAGAGAGAGAAAGAGAAAAGCAGAGGTTATTCCAATGGCATAGCTTTACCTGGGCCCCTCAGGCACCCATGATGTGTATAATTCTAGCTCATAGATCTTAGACTTCAAGAAAATTTTATTCAATCCTGATGATTAAATTAATAAACACCACAAAAATCTGAACTCAGAAAAAAGAAACTAAAATGCACTTTTCACTTGTTAGTCAGAATTAACCTGGAGAAAAAAAAAAAAAACACCCAAGAATTTCCCTCTTTCATTACTTTCTAAATGGCTCACATCAGCCATTTCTCACTTTTGTTTTTAATTGAAAAGAAAAATTAACCCTTAGGTGATTCACCAAGTAAAATTTGCATTTGGCCCTAGGGCTGTCTGATATATTTTATCAAATATCTTTCTTACATGGCCAACTCCCTGAAATTTTTTCTTAGCACCATCTCCCAAAACAAGCAATACAGACAATAGAGAAAGCATCCCCATTCCCTGGCAGAGCTGGAATTGGCAATATGAGTGTGTTTAAAAATGCTTAAATGAGAGTAGTCCTACTTCTACTCTCTGGATTTAGTTTAGAGTGCCTACAAAAGGCAACTAGATGTTTCCTTAGCATACTCAAAGTATACAACATTTTCAGAGCACGGTCCTTTTCATAAGGGCAACTTTATACCTTCTTTATTTGTTAAGACTCTAAAGACATGGCTTGTTTTAGAAATCATCATGATAATTATTAAGATAATTAAAATGAGTTATTTCAATTATTCAATTGTATGTAACATACCCTTCTAAGACCGATTTATCATTCTTTGGCATCCAATTATACCATGAAAAAAGAGAAGTTTCTAGTCGATTAAGCAAACAAGCTCAGTGTGTAGTGTTTTATGACACCTTTTCCTGACTGTCTGAGATAACAAAATCTCAGCACAAGAAAGCTCAAATTTAATCAGAATACATAAAAAACTCTCAAAAGGAGATCAGAAAAGAATGTTCATATCTGGTTAATTTGTTTTTTTTTTTAAAGGAACTGTCCTGGTTAGCCTACTGAATAAATACGTGTTTTTAATCATCACCGCCATTCCTTTTATTACTGATGGTTGTAAATGAGAGATTGGATCAGAATTAATATGCCTAGGCCAGTGACCAGTTCAAAATGCAGACAACTACGTACTGAAACAAGCTACCAGGAACAAAAAAAAAAACACTGAACACCTCACATGAGATGATTTTGTGAAGTGCTGCTGCCACTCACCTGAATGGAAGTGTCTAAGTGATCAGGGACACATGTCAAGTGGTATGCTGAGAGTACTGGGTAAAAAAGAGAGAACTTATAAATTCATACGAACTGAGCAAACCTGCATTGTTTTGTTTATTATTGTCAGAGAATGATGGATGTCCAGCTCCACAGTGTGTCCAATGGTGAACACACTGTGTTTCAGTATGTGAAACTGATCCACTTTCTATGACAGTTGGCTCAACTTGTTAGATTTCCATTTCCACATTTGCTCTGGATCCTCTGCTAAGGCCACATACATGCTTGTTTGTCTTGGGCAGGTTTTTGTCACATTTTTACTGAGTGGGATGGCAGTATCTGCAGTGTTCACATGCCAGCCAGGATTTTTTGGCCTGTGATTATGGCACTACTTCAGGATATATTTGTAGGGCCCATTTTTATCAAGAATCACCCCCACAGTACTATGTTAATTCTTCTATCAATCAACATAACAGCAAACTGCTTGTTTGTAGACTTTGCAATATATTTTTGCCTCTTGGTTAAATAAACAGAAACCAAAGTGATAAACACTAAAATTGTCTGCAGAAAGTGTGTTCTATACATCCTAATTGTTTTGCTAAGTATTTTATATTATATGAATGTGCCTCAAGCAAGTTTTCCTTTAAAATTACATAAAATAAGGGTTGTGGCAATAGTTTGCTTTGCTACGTCCAAAGTTACACCAAGTTTTACCTACATTGTCTTAGACTGATATTTCATACAGTCTTTAGAAGACATTTTTGGCCAGATTACTCTGTCATGTCCCTTTCAGATCTTTCTTAATGTAACTATAGTAAAACCATATACTTTTTTTAGGGAGAAGCTTATTAAGGTTATTACTGACTTTGATGAAGAAATAACACACTCATTTAAAAATTATATCACAGTAAAATTTGGTTGTCTCTACTATTTACTTCTACCTTCTTTAGCCAACACTAAAGTTTATTCATTTACAAGTTTTTAGTGACAGATCAATTTAATTGATATGCAAAATAATTTTAATTACATACATAAAACTCACGTTTAAAGGCATGACTGTATCACAGTTTCTGTTGAATACCAAAACAAATTCGAATGATCATGATGAAATAATAATGCAACATCGTAATTGATAATTACTTTTTTGAACCTTACTCTTCTGGCTTGCACTGGATTGTTTTACAAGTAGAATTTTTCTAGCCAGAAGGAACCTGTGAAGTCATTGATTCTAAAATAGCAGCTTTCCAGAGGAGGATACTATGATCCAGATGGACAGAGTGAATTATTCAAGGCCACGCAGCTTGTCAGGAATAGTGTCTGAACAAGAAGTCTGGCTCTGTTAGCGGGGTCTGTGGGCTGTGGGATCAATCACTCCCAGGTGTGGTTTGTGACTTTGACAGATGACTTAGAGTTACTTCGTTTCTTCAACCATAAAAATAGGGATAATGATTTGTCCTAGGGGGCATTATGCAGACTGATTTTGGTACATGTTTAATGCATTGCCTGGGACACTCAGCAGCCCTGTCCATGGCTCTTTGCACTGTAACATTCTGGTCCTCCCTGTGGAGCAGAAGTGTCCCACAGATTTTCTTTCACTTTCCACTGGTTAATCCTTCTTAAAATAAGACTTCCAGCTACAATTTATAGGTTTCTCTAAGCACAAAAGCCTTAAGAATTTGATCTTTACCAAGCTCCCATTATAAACTGTATTTTCACCCATAATGTTGACTTGGCTTTATCTATAACAAACTATAAAATACAACCTCACAGTGAGTTTCAGGAGCTTGTGAAGCTTAATTTTAGGTTCGGCATAGATCTCTAAATTATCTAAGGTTATACCATACTCTCCACAGTTTGCTTTATAAGTCCTGACCAGTATTATTTATTCCTTGGCTTTGAATAATGTAAATTCTCAGGGAGCACCAATATAAAAAAAAAGGCTTTCTAAGTGTCATAGTTGTGATTTGGGTTATTAAGTAAATAGACATTTTTCATATCACTTGAAAGTAAAATTTCCTTCTTGTAAAACATCTAGCACAATGGGCTTGAAATACAGCAATACCCTGCCACATAGAGATGCTTTAGTATCCAGGAAAGGAAATCTCCATTGAATAATACCCAGACTTTAAGGTGCATTGCCTGTGTGCCATGTCTGTGTTAGAGAAAACTGTCATTTCAGAGATGAAGTTATATAACTAAAGTCCTATACCTACTATGGCTCCAAGCTAAGATTGAAAATAATAACAATAAAATCTGTGACTCAGAAACCAATGCTCAGTCTTTCCCAGAACATCAACTAGTTCCATCGCCCCCATCCCATATGATCGACACCCCTTTCCAACATGAAAAAGTTAGAACACCCCTAAAGATTGGGAGACGGATCAAAGGAGAAGGAGGAGTTATAACATAGAAGATAGGATTTAGCAAATGAGTATGACTGTTGAATCATTATGTTGATATTTCTTTTAGTCTCCAGCGTCTTGAAGCAACTAGAACGAAAAGCCTGAAATTGTGAAACTGTAACCCCTTTGTAACCCATACCAAATGCTGAAATCTGTTTCATAACCACTTGTTAGAATGTACTTTGAAATTTATTGCTTTTATTTTGTATATATATTGTATTTCATAATAATTAAATAGAACCTTGGTTACTTAAAAAAAATGCTCTTTTTTCTTTATCAGTCAAATATCTACATCAACCTTCTTTGTGTCTCCATTTAATCAGTAAAAACCCTAAATTCAATCTGAAAATGCTCTAGGACCAAATTAAGGAAGTCATTGGATAGTTTGGATCAAAATAGCAGTAATGATTTATTTTCATTTCCTTTTGCTTAAAGAGTTTGGGAGCTGTCAAATTTTGACCTGTTCTAGCAATCAATTGGATTTTCAAAAAAATTTGTTTGCGCCTTTTCGTTGCCCAAATGTCAGCATAATAAAAGACATTGGAATGTGACTTATTCCAAAAGGGCTGAGGAAAATTCCAGTAATTCATGGATTGGTCTACAAACTGTATGTCCTGGGGAAAAAGTGTGTGATGGTATAAATACATGCTTCAAAAAAATAAAACTTACAGTCCAAATCTAAAAAGCAACAGTGAAATGGTGGGGTAAAATTATCTAATGAATTTAAGTCAGGTTAAGAAGAAAACTTTGATAATTTGGAATCAAACAAATAGCACACTTGTCTGCACAAATGGGACTGGGATAGTCTGAGTGATCAATTTGGATAATGCAGGGCAAGGAAAGGAAAATGTACAAAAAGGAAAAGGAAAGCAAGGAAGGAGAGGGGTACAGAACAGAAAGGGGGCAAGGAGGAAAATCACATACACCAACACTCGTTTGCAGACCCTCTCAAAGCTTCCTTGTTCAGGACTGAGTTGACTACAGAGCTTTAATCCATTGAACTATCTTTCCAATTATGGCTAGTTTATGAGTTTAATGTTTACCTATATCATAGGTCCACTCACTGAAGAGAAATGTGTCTTTAGAGTCCCTTTAAAACTGCATTGCTTCTGCCATTTTAAACCTACAGGAGATTTTAATTGGATCATTTGTTTCCTAGTAAAGGAGGATTGTTTTTTTGTTCATATGTAGAACCCATAGCCAGAAGTAACACTGTTCACGCTCCTGATTGAATTAGCTCAGTTGAACATTGTAGGACATATGATAGCTTGGTGCTGGGATGTTATTGTTTCTACTACCTTGGAAATGAAAGATGAGAAAGCCCTATTCAGTCATCCATACAGTATATCTCTCTGCCAAAGCCAAATTAATTTTAGCACTTTTCTTTGTGTAGTGCTCTTTTTCTTGTGCAGTTCATGTTTTAAAGCATCAAGGTTATACATTCTCTGGGAAAACTGGTCTATCATTATACTTTACAATGATGTAGTTAAAAGACAGGTTTGTAATGAGCATATCATGATTTGCCAAGGACCGATGGATGTGAATGAGCACATTATAGATGAATTGTTTTTTCAGGTTACTGTATAGCATTTTACACTGAAGTTTGTTTACCAAAGTTTTTTTTTTTCATATATTATCTTATTTAGTTCTTGCTAAATCCCTGAGGGATATTTAAAGTAGTTGTTTTTTTTGAGACTTGCAGAGGTAAAGAAATTGAGGACTCTTAGTGGTAGAGCCAAGAGTAAAACCCATATTATTTATCTTTTCAGCTATTCCTTTTACTGACTCAGCAGGGTGTGAAGTATTCATAGCTTCACTCTTGAATGCCAAATAATTGCTCTGTATATAGATTATATAAAAATTATATTAAGGAAAGCAATTAAAATCATAGAATGTATAAAAAAGACTTACGAAAGCAATCTGTCTATAAAAAAGACAGCAAACCATGAAAGTTTATCTAAAGTGGAATGCTACTGGACATATTTACTGTGAATGACTGAAATACGTATGTTACAAAGAGAATCACCTAGGAGGTGCGTGAGAGATTATAAGCACTGTGTATTGTTCAGATACTATTTTCAGCTACAAGCCTGCTTCCTTTCTAATCAGACTTTTCCCATTTAATTTGCCCCAAAACTTATTGCATAACAGTTATTTCCATGGTGATGAACTATGATATTGAAAACACTAACCAAATTGGTCTGCAGGGAGAAAAATAGTAGGGAATAAAGGGCTCCCTGTTTATACAAAAATTATCTGTTAATCACCAGTTCTGAGACAGCTTAAAGGAAAATGAAATCATTTTAAAAAAAAAGAAGACTAATGACCATATGCAATTTTAAGAAAGAAAGATGCTGGTCACTCTACTTTTCCAAAGGTCTCAGATGCAGTGACATATCAGTTCTCAAATTCAGCCAATTTAATAATCATTTCAAATCAATACACTGAAATATCTTTTCAATGCACTTGAATAAATTTTGTGACAAAAAATTTGGAATTATTTTTAAATGGCTAGAATTAGAAAATAATTTAAAGATGCTGCAAGCAATGTAAAGGAAAATTGTAAAACAGCAACAACCATAAAATATCCAAAATGTCTCTTTTCTTTCATAGCACTAAAATGCAGCCACTGCTTCATTTAATAGGGCAAGCATAATTAATACACTTGCTTATTCTTTCATAATTTAAGGTAATTTTTCAGAAATTGATATATTACTTGCTACTCTGAGTAGGTTATCCCATGGGGGAAAAAATGTCACTAACCTCCATATCAGGAGATGAGCACCACTTATTTCTTATTTCATCTTTGAGGAACAGGATGGTAGCCTGGACCACAGTTTGTCCATATGAAAGGAGTAGGGCTGTTCAATTACACATACCCTTGAATTTCCAAAACAATAAAGAACCTCATTGATGTATCCATTCACATTTTATTCACTTATTCATTCATTCACCAAATATTTACTCAGTACCTGTCATGTTTATAATATTTGAGATACCAAATATTATAAAGTTAACAAAGAAAGATCACAAAGAAAGCCCTTTGTTCAGTCTTCCAAAGATAGTTCAAGATACATGTGCCTGTTCTCCACAAACTCAAGCACACCTATTCACCAACAAACTGACAATACCACACTAGAGACATAAACTGGATTATCAGCCTATTCAAGAAGCAATAAGGGCAGACCATGGTGGCTCAGCAGGCAGAGTTCTTGCCTGCCATGCCAGAGATCCGAGTTCAATTCCCAGTGCCTGCCCAAGGGAAAAAGAAAAAAGCAGTAAGTGGCTTCCAGTTGACCAAGATGGTGGCATAAAATGCTCTAGGTGTCAAATCTCTCAAGTTGCATAATCTTTGAAGAATTAGGGGGAAAAAAAACAGAAGCATCTTCCTCAAAACTCTGGAAAATAGTTAAGGTGTTATAGTAACTGGGCAAGTGCCAAATCAAGAAAAAGTAACTTGAAAAATGATAGATGAAACTCCTTGTGTCCTTTCCCCTTTTGGGTACAGTATGGAGCCAAACTTTACTCTTGTTTTGAGTTCCTTGTCCTGTTCTGGAGGTAGCAGAGTAACTTCTGTGCATGTACTGGGATGCCTGTATCTCAGTACCTCTATCAGTAGAAGCCTGAAAAACTGAATCAGAAAGTGTTCTTGGGTTTCTTCCTCAAGAATTAGTTCTAAAGACAGAAGGCTAAAGCAGGATAAGAAACAATTGAGTCAAAGAGGTCTGGGGCACAAGACAACTTACTTTAATTCATACAATAGAGCATTCAGGAGGGAGTGTGTTTTAGTTTGCTAATACTGACAGAATGCAATATACCAGAAATGGAACAGCTTTAATAAAAGGGATTCATTAAATTTCAAGCTTACAGTCCTATGGCCATAAAAATGTTCAAACTAAGGCATCCAGAGAAAGTCACCTTGACTCAAGAAAGGCCGATGGTATCCAAAACACCTCTGTCAACTGGAAAGGCATATGGCTGGCATCTGCTGGTACTTTGGTTTCTGGTTTCAAACAGTTTTCCCCAGGATTTTTTCTTTCTGCATCTCCAAACATCTCTGTCTGTGTCAGCTCTGAGCTTTTTCCAAAATGATTCCCTCTTAAAGGACTCCAGTAAGCAGATTTAGACCCACCTTGAGTGGGTAGAGACACATCCCCATATAAATCACTTAATCAAAAGACCCCACCCACAACTGGGTGGGTCACATCCCCATGGAAACAACTTAATCAAAAAAAATCCCATCCAAACAATATGTCTGCCCCCACAAGTGTGACTAAGGATTGGAAAAAACATGGCTTTTCTGGGATACACAACAGTCTCAAACTAGTACACAGTGAATGCCTGTTTCAAAGGGAGTAGAGAATACGTTCAAACTCCTGTAAACAGGAGAATTGCTGAGACAATGAGCAAGCAGAAGCCTAGGAAAAAAGCAGGATCCATAGCTACACTCAGGCTCAGATAAGACAAAGAGGACCCTGCACTTTGCATTTGCCTCAGGCTGAACTTCTTGAGCCGAGGGCTAAATTCTGAAGGAAACCACCTGCCAAAGCAGAACCGATTTGCAAAGACTGCGAAAGATGTGTTTTGCTTTGCTCTGTTTATTTTTGTCAGTTCCTGGTCCTCAAGGAAATCACTGTCATATCATTAGTTGTATACAAACTTAAGGAACAGCCAGCTCAGGGACTAAATCCAAGAGTTAAACTATAAAATATTAAAATACATAGTATGTAATAAAAGATTACAAGACGAAAAAATGAAAAGAAACAGGAAAGTATAGCTAATCCAAAAGAAGAAGATAAATATTCAGGAACCATCAACGCAAAGGAACAGACTTTGGCTACACCCAAAGGCTTAAAAAGTGAACCTCATTATGGTCAAGGAGATGAAGGAAAACATGGAGGAGGAAGTAAATGATATGAGGAAAATGTTGAAATATAACCAAACAGAAATTCTGGAGTTGAAGAACACATAACTGAAATGAAAGAGGGTTTCAGCAGAAGATTGAAGGTGGAAGGACAAAGTGATCTCAAAGTTAAGACAATTGAAATGATTCTTGCTGAAGAGTAAAAATAAAAAAGGGTGAAAGAAAGTGAGCAGAACCTAAGAGATCTGTAGGACAGCATCAAACATGCCAATAAACACACTATGGGAGTTTGAGAAGGACAAGAAAGAAAGAGCAGAAGGAATATTCAGAGAAATGATAGCAGAAAATTTCCCAAATTTTTATGAAAAGGATGAATATAAACATTCAAGAATCTCAAAGAATTCACAGGATAAACTAAAAAAACCATATCCAGACACATAGTAATCCACCTGTCCAATGCCAAAGACAAAGGCACATGTAGGCTGAAAAGTGAAATGATGAAAAAATAAATACCATGCAAATAGTAAGCAAAGAAAAGCTGAGTTGACTACAGTAATATGAGATAAAATAGACTGCATGCAAGAACTGCTATAAGGGACAGAGAAGGTTGCTAAATAAAGAGCAAGTGGTCAATTCAACAAGAAGACATACAATGACTCAAAATAAATGAAGCAAATTTTGACAGATTCAAAGGGAGTAACAGATGGTTTCACAGTAATGAGTAAGAATCCTCAATATATCACTTTAAATAATAGATAGAAATTCTAGACAGAAGATCAGGAAATAAACAGAAGACATGGACAATACTCTAAACAAAATAGAACAAACTGATATATATACAGAACAGGTCACCGGAGAGCAGCAGGGTACACATTCCTCTCAAGTGCATGGGTCATTCTCCAGCATAGACCATATGTTAAGTAAGAAACTGTTACATTAAAAATAAAAATACCGCAAATCAGAGACGTAACTTCACAAATTGAGAATCTATAAAAGAAGAGCAATCTAAACACAAAAGAGATGAAGGGAGGAAATACCAAAGTCAGAGCTGAGACAAATGAAACGGAGAATAAAAAAATAGAGAAAGCTGACAGCACAAAAAATTGTTTATGTGAAAAGATTGATAAAATTGACATACCTTTAGCTAAACTGTTAAAGAAAAAAAAAGAGAGAGGGCTCAAACAACTAAAATTAGAAATGAAATGGCAATGGGCATTTCTATCTACTACATAGAAATCAAAAAGATTTTAAGAGGATTCTATGAGCAACAAATAGGTAACCTAGATGAAATGGATAAATTCTTAGAAACCCACAAACTACCTATACTGACTAAAATATTTTTGAAGTTACCAAAATAAAAGAGAATTGCAAACCCTATGAATATATATGCAAAAATTGTCAACAAAATACTGCCAAACTGAGCACTTTTAAAGCACTTTAAAATAATCATATACTATGACCATGTGGAATTTATCCCAGACATGCAAGAGGGGTTCCCACGTCATATTATAGCATGAAAGAAAAATATGATCATCACAACTGATGCAGAAAAGGAATTTTATAAAATTCAGAGCTCTTTTTATAAAATTATGAAGAAATCTAGGAATAGAAGGACAGAAAGTTTTCTTTTTAAGATCTATACCGAGACAAGAAAGGCCACTGTCTCTGCAGTTATTCAACAATCTACTGGTAGTTTTAGCCAGAACAATTAGGCAAGAAAAACAAATAAAAGGCATTCAGATTCAAAAGGAAATAAAATCTTCCCTATTTGCAGATGACATGACACTATATGCAAAAAATTCTGAAAAATCTACAACAAAGCTATTAGATCTAATAAATTCAGCAAAGTATCATTGTTTAAGACCAACATGCAAAAAAATGTAGTTTCTATACACTAGTAATGAAAACTCTGAAGAGGAAATCAAGAAAAGTTTCCATGTGCAATAGTAACCAAAGGAATCAAATATCTAGCAATATATTAAACTAAGGATGCAAAGGACTTACTTGTGCACAGAAAACTACACAACATTGCTGAAAGAAATCAAAGATGATCTAAATAGATGGAAAGATATTCTGTGTTCATGAATTGAAAGCCAATAATGTTAATATGTCAATTCTACCCAATGCAACTTAGATTCGTGCAATCAAATTAAAAATCGCAACAACCTTTTTCTTGTAGAAATGAAAAACTAATCACCAAACTTACATAGAAGAAAAAGTCTATTTGTCCTAAATAGACAGCCACAGTAATCAAAACAGCAGGTTATTGGGACTGACATACAGATCAATGGAATTTTTTTAACACTTTCAACTCAGTATTTATTTACTTTTTAAGGTTTTGTAATGCAATTTTATTGAGATATATTCACACAGCATAGAAAACATCCAAAGTATACAATCAATCTTCACATAGTTATGCATTCAGCCCCATGGTAAAATTTAGAATATTTTCATTACTCTGGTAAAAAAATAAAAATTAAAAAGAAAACCCTAATCCTCCCATACTTCTTACGCCCCTATATTATTGACCCATAGTACTGGTATGGTACATTTATTACTGTTGATGAAAGAGTACTAAAACATCACTGTTAACTGTGGCCCATAGTTTGCAATAGGTACATTTTTTCCAAAACCTATTTTTCCAAAACCCTCTATTATTAAAACATTATAATAATGTCATGCATTGTATTAGTTAGGGTTCTCTAGAGAAACAGGATCAACAGGGAACACTCGCAAATATAATATTTATAAAAGGGTCTCACGTGACCACGTGAACACAGAGTCCAAAATCCACAGGGCAGGCTGTGAAGCGGACGATTCTGATGGAGGGTCTGGATGAACTCCACAGGAGAGGCTCACCAGCTGAGACAGGAAGAGGCTGTCTTTTCTGAATCCTCCTTATAAGGCTATCAGTGATTAGATTAAGCATCACTCCTTGCAAAAGACACCCCCCTTGGCTGATTACAAATGGAATCAGCTGTGGACACAGCTGACGTGATCATGATCTAATTCTATGAAGTGTCCTCATTGCAACAGACAGGCCAGCACTTGCCCAACCAGACAAACAGGTACCACCACTTGGCCAAGTTGACACATGAAACTGACCATGACATACATCTTCTTTAGTTCATAAAATAACTTTTTATATTTGTACAGTTAATCTCAGACATTACCCACCACAAGATTCACTGTGTTAAACACTGTGTTAAACATTCTCATGTTTTAACCTCCAACTTTCCTTCTGGTGACACATGACTCTAAACTTACCCTTTCTACCACACTCAAACACCATTCAGCATTACTAATTAGTCTCACAATAACATGCTACCATCACTTCTGTCCATTTCCAAACATTTAAGTTCACTCTAGTTAAACATTCTGCACATATTAAGCAACCACTCCCCATTCTTTAGCCTCATTCTGTATCCCGGTAACCTATATTCTATATTTTATGTCTATGAATTTACATATTATAATTATTTCATAAGAGATCATAAAATATTTGTCCTTTTGTGTCTTAACATAATGTCCTCAAGGTTCATCCATGTTGTTGCGTGCTTCAGGGCTTCATTGCTTCTTACTGCTAAATAATATTCCATTGTTTTTCTATACCACATTTTGTTTATCCATTCATCTATTGATGCCACTTGGGTTGTTTCTGTCTTTTGGCAATTGTGAATAATGCCACTGTAAACATCAATGTGAAAATGTCTGTTTCCATCCCTGCTTTCAGATCTTCCAGATATATCCTGAGTAGTTATGCCCATTCTAATTTTTTGATGTTGGAAGGGGCTGTCGATAATATGGGATAGGAGGATGGAACTAATTGATGTACTGGAGAGGATGGCCCCTCTGAATTTCAGGACTTTTCGGTTGAGGGATCTATCTGGACACTGTAGGTTTCTGGGAAGTTACCCTAGTGCATGGAACCTTTGTAAATCTTATATAACACCCCGATATTCTTTAGGATTGGCAGGAATGGTTTTGGTTGGGGTTTGACAAGTTATGGTAAGTAGCATTGTCTAACTGAAGCTTGTAAGAGTGACCTCCAGACTAGTCTCTAGATTATTTTGTGTTAATTTTTGAATAGGGTGTGAGATCTGTATCCTCTTTCATTCTTGTGGCAATGGATCTCCATTCTTCCAAAATCATTTACTGAAGATACTATTCTATCCCAGCTGAGTAACATTGGGAGTCTCACTGAAAATCAATTGACCATAGATCTAAGGGTCTATTTCTGAGCTCTCAATTTGATTCCATTGATCAATATGTCTATCTTTATGCCATCATCATGCTGTTTTGACCTCTGTGGCTTTATAATACACTTTAAAGTCATAATCTTGATAACTTTCACTTCATTCTTCTTATTAAAGATGTTTTTGGCTATTCATGCCCCTCACCCTTCCAAATAAATTGACAATTAGCTTCTCAATTTCTGCAAAGTAGTCTGTTGGAATTTTGATTGGTATTGCATTGAATCTGTAGATCAATTTGGGCAGAAATGACAACTTAATGACATTTAGCCATTCAAACAATGAACATGCAGTTCCTTTCTACATATTCAGGTCTTCTTTGATTTCTTTAAGAAGTGTTATATAGTTTTCTGTGTACAAGTTCTTTACATCCTTGGTTAGGTTTATTCCTAGATATTTGATTCTTTTAGGTGCTACTGTAAATAGAATATTTTCTTGATTACCTCCTTGGATAGCTCATTGCTAGTGTAGAGAAACACCATTGATTTTTACATATTGATCTTTCTCTTTCTTTGGCATTTGACCTTCTGATTATCATTTGGATTTATTCTGTTTGGATTACACTGGGCTTCTTGAATTCATGTACTTATGTCTTTTATAAAGGTTGGGAAACTTTCAACCATTATTTCTTCAAATATTCTTCCTGGCTGTTTTCCCTTTTCTTTACCTTGTGGGACACTCATAATACATATATTTGTGCACTTTGAGCTGTCAATCATTTCCCTGAGACACTGCTCAAATTTTTCCATTTGTTTTTACATTTTTTTTTTCTGTTCAAATTCAGTTGATCTATCCTCTAGGTCACTGAGTCTCTCATCTGCCTCTTTTAATCTTCTGTTATGTGTCTTCAGTACTTTCTTTTTAGGGGGGAAGCATGGTCTGAGAATCGAACCCAGGTCTCCCACATGCAAGGCAAGCATTCTACAACCGAACTGTCTTCAGTATTTTTAAATGTCATCTCCATTGTCTTTTATTTCCATAATATCTTTTTTTATGTATACTTTCAAATTCTTCTTTATGCTTTTCTAGTGTCTTCTTGATATCCTTCATTTCTTAGATATATTTGCCTTCATTTCCTTCAATTGATTCAGGAAGTTTGTTTGCACATCTTTGTTTAGTTGTTCTAGTTTCTGTATCTCCTCTGACTTTTGATTTGTTCCTATGACTGGGCCATATATATATTGGGGGGCATATAGTTTTGAGTTTTAGTATGCCTTGTGATTATTTTGCTGATATCTGGTCATCTGATTATCTTGATGGGTCTATTCTGAAGGTCAATTTCTCTCTCTTTTCTAGGGTTTAGTTGTTGCCTGGGTTTGTATGACAGCCCTGCTTTGACAGTTGGGTCATCAGTATTTCCCAGTCAAGAAAGGGTCAGGTACCTGTGCAGGGGGTGCAGACCAGCTCCAAGGATCCTGGCAAAGGGCCTGGAGAAGCTCTGAAAAGCCTTGCGGTTCCCCTGCACTTTCTGGCCTGTCCAACAGATGGCGGTGTTCAGTGACTTAATCACTTTCAGAAGCTATTTGCCTCCTAGAGCCCAGGCAGTATCTGACTGTACAGTGCTGAAACTGCAGGGTTCCTCTACCCTCGCTTTGTTGGCCAAAATCTGGCTCAACATGGGACCGTGTCCTCCACTTTACTTGTGGCAGAGGATTCCCTCCATGAACCCATGTCTGCAGCCACCCCAGGCAAGTATCGGGCTGTCCATTGCTGTTTTTCTCAAAGGTGAAGGATGGGCATCAGGACCCAGGGCTGATAACACAATCTCTCTTCACCACTTACTGACCTGGGCCTTGAAATGCCCTGTCCTATCCCCTGGGTCACCAAAACAGTTGATTTGGGTAGTTTCTGCCTGGCTACTTGCTGCTTTTAGTGATGATTTTGCAGTTTCCCCCATGATCCTCCGATCTGGGAGCTCTTCCTTGCTGCCCTTTTATTTTCTTCCCTCCCCCATGGCTTAAGTCCTACTGTGGGTCCTTTTGGGCTTGGGTCTTTGTTAGTGGATACAGGTGGGGATCTGTCTCACTGTGTGAAAAATTTCATAGTCTGTGTTCCTAGTCAGATGGGATGGATCCCAGCTACTGCCTCTGGACTGGGCTACACTGGTCAAAGTGGTGAGGAGTGGAGAGGACTGGCCAGTCCAGAATGGAAGTTTCCTACCTGATATTTCTTTCTTCTTTTCAGCCTTTGCGGGATCCTTCCACAGTCTATACCTTCCTCCAGAGTTCTGAACAAGTGAGAATTGTCCTTTTTTTGCTGAATATTTGGAGAGAGATTTTCATTACCTGTTTACATCGCATGTTGATGACATCACCCCAATGGAATTAATTAAGAGTCAAGAAATGCACATTCAACATCTATGACCAGTTGCTTTTGAAAGGATGCCAAGTTCACTCAATTGGGAAAAAAAAATAACATCTTCAAAAAAATGAACTGGGTAACCATATATTAAATAAAATGAAGGTAGGCTCTGTATTTCAAACCACACTCTCAAAAGGCATCAAATACCTAAATGTAAGAGCCAGGACTATAAAACCCTAGAAGAAAACATAGGGAAACATCTTCAGGACTTTGTGGTTTCTTTAACTTTACACCAAAAGCACAAGAAACAGAAGAAAAATATAGATAAATGGGACTCATCAAATTAAAAAAATTTGGTGCATGAAAAGACTTAATCAAGAAAGTAAAAAGACAACCTACAGAATGGGAGAAAATATTTAGAAACCATTTGAGCTGGTTTGAATCTATTGTGGACCCCAGAAGCCATGCCCTTTAATCTTCATTCAATATTGCTGGGTGGGAGCTTTTTATTTTTTTTCATGAGCAGGCACCAGGAATCAAACCCAGGTGTCCAGCATGGCAGATGAGAATTCTGCCACTGAGCCATCATTTGGGTGGGAGCTTTTTAATTGTGGCTATGGACATGTGACTCACCCAATTGTGGGTAGTAACTTTTGATTAGACGATTTCCATGGAGATGCTTCCCCGCCATTCAGGGTTGGGTTGCTTACTGTAGCCCTTTAAGAAGGGAACATTTTTAAAAAAGCTTTAGAGCCCACGGTGCCTGAGACATTTGGAGATGAAGAAGAAAGACAACCCTGGAGGAGCTTCATGAAACAAGCAGTCTGGAGAGAAAGCTAGCAGACATTGCCATGTTTGCCATGTATCTTTCCAGTTCAAAGAGAAACTCTGAATGTCGTTGTCATTCTTGAACCAAGTTATCATTCCCTGGATGCCTTAGATGAGACATTTCTATAGCCTTGCTTTAATTTGGACATTTTCATGGCCTTAGAACTGCAACCCTGCAACTTATTAAATTCCCCTTTTTAAAAGCCATTCCATTTCTGATATATCCCATTCTGGAAGCTTTCAAAGTAGAACACCATTTATCTGATAAGAATTTAATATTGAGAACACATAAGGAAATACTATAATTCACCAATTAAAAAATCCATTTTAAAAATGGACAAAAGATGAAATATTCATTTCTCCAATGAAGATGCACAAGTGGCCATAAAACACATAAAAAATGTTCAACCTGATTTTCCATTGAGGATATTAAAATCAAACCCACAATGAGATGTCATTTCACACTTCCTAGAATGGCTACTGCAAAAAAAAAAATCAGAAAATTACAAGCACTGGAGAGGTTATGGGGAAATAAGAACATTCTTTCATTGTTAGTGGAAATATAAAATGGTGCAACTGCAGCGGAAGACAATTTGGTGGGTCCTCAGATAGTTAAATATGGAATTACCATATGGGCAATCCATTTCTAGGTACCTACTCAAAGAATTGAAAACAGTGACTTGAACAGTTATCTGAACACTGTTCTTCCTAACAGCATAACTTACAATTTTTAAAGATGGAAGCAACCCAACTGTCCATCAACAGATTAATGAAGAAACAAAATGTGGTATATATGTTAAATAGAATATTATTCAGCCATAAAAAGAAATGAATTTCTGATGCATGTGACAATGTGATGAACCCTGAAGACTTCATATTGAGTAAAATAAGCCAAACACAAAAGGAAAAATATTGTGTGATTTCACTGACATGAAATAATTAGAGTAAGCAAACACATAGGGTCAGAAACTAGAATTTAGGCTACCAGGGACAAGGAAGGGAGAGGGGAATTAAGGAGTTTCTGTATAAATTGTACAGTGTTTCTAACTGGGGTGATTTAAAAGTTTTGGTGATGAATGGCAGTGATGATAGAACACCATTGTGAACATAATTAACAGCACTAAGTTATACATTTTAATTAGACTAAAAGGGGAGATTTTAGGTCTTATTTATGTTACTAGAATAAATTTTTTAAAAATAGGACTGTACAACACAAACAGATAACTCTAATATAAACCATGGACTATGGAAAATGTTCTTTCATCAATTGTAACAAATGAAAGGTTTTAATAAGGGGGGGATTATGGGAATTCTTTATTTTCTGTATGACTTTTCTGTAAACTTACAACTGATCTAATAACAAAAAAGAGGCAGTAAGTTCTCAACAATTACACTTATTCAGAGTATAAATTATAACTCATGGTTCTAATAATTTGGGATACCAAATAATGAAAGAAAAATTAAAGGGCTAATATAGTCATGTTAGCCATTTGTGTTGCCATGGGAAGATATTAAATAAATCTGAAAACAAAACTACAACTTTCTATCACTTGCATTTCTTTTACTAAAAGAGGAAAATACTCTTGCCCTCTGTGCTGGTTTGAAATTGTTATGTATTCTAGAAAAGCTATGCTCTTCTGATCCAATCTCGTGGGACCTTCTGATTAGGTTGTTTTATATGGAAATATAACTGTGGCCATTCATGATGTGTCTTAATCCACTTAGTGGAGTCCTTTAAGAGTGAGACGTTTTGGAGAGAGAATGGAGAGAAATGCCCTGGGCGACACAAAGGAAGGACCCATAGAACTTGAAGGACCCAGAACCAAGAGAGAGCCAGGAAAAGCCAAGAAATGAAAACCAGAGTTTGCCTTAGAGATACTAAGAAAGGACCGGCAGACACTTGAAGATAAAAACACCCCAGAGACACTAAGAGATGACCCACAGGACACAGAGAGAAAGCCACTGGAATCAGAAACTGAAAGCAATGAACCATGAGCAAGGACCAGCAGATTTGAGCCATATGCCTTTCCAGCTAACAGAGGTTTTTCTAGATGCTGACAGCCTTTCTTCACAGTCCAGGTATCATCATGTTGATGCCTTAAATTCAAACATTTTCATGGCCTTAGAACTGAAAATTTGTAACCTAATAAATTCCCTTTGTAAAAGGCAATTCATTTCTGGTATACTGCATTCCAGCAGCCTTAGCAAACTGAAACACCCTATGAAGGAAGAACTAAATTTCAGAATAAAGTCTATCCATTTAAATTGAATATATTCTGTTGTATGAAAAAGCTCATTTTTTTTCTCTTTTACTTCATAAACACTTCTTCTTTTTCACTTTCTAAACTCTCATCATGCATTGGCATCAGTCTACAATTT
Organism: Tamandua tetradactyla; assembly: GCF_023851605.1. Taxonomy (NCBI): domain Eukaryota; kingdom Metazoa; phylum Chordata; class Mammalia; order Pilosa; family Myrmecophagidae; genus Tamandua; species Tamandua tetradactyla. The sequence continues at coordinate 26,359,629 of NC_135348.1, read as the reverse complement.
GAGAAAGGCTAGCATGGAAAAGAGACACTCCAGCTCTGTGATCAGGCTTGCAAGCTCAGATTTGAATCTATTCTCCACCATTTATCAATGCCAGATCTTAGTTAAATTGCTTTCATGTGGTTCAGATGTAAAATAAGAATCATAATAACATCCATGAGGATTAAATTATATAAGAAATATGTGCTGGTTTGAAAGTGTTGTGTACCTCAGAAAAGCCATGTACTTTAATCCTGATTCAATATTGTAGGGTGGAAAAACCTTTGATTGGATTGTTTCCATGGAGACTGACCCACTCAACTGTGGACTTTTGAATAGATTGAGATGTGACTTTGCCCATTCAAAGTGGATCTTGATTAGTTTACTGGAGGCCTTTACAAGAGGAGATATTTTGGAGAAAACACAGAACTGACATGAACACAGACCTTTGGAGATGTTTGGAGTGCTCACCAAGAGAGCAGACACTTATTTACAGATGCTGGAGATGCAGAGCCCAACAACATCACCATGTGCCTTCCCATAAGATGCTAAGCAAACCAGAAGCCAGACTTTCATCTTGGAGGAGCTAAGTGAAGACCCACAGATGCCTAGAGAGAAAACCATCAAAATCTGGAAGCAATGGAACTGGGGACAAAGACCAGCAGATACCAGCCATTTGCCTTCCCATGTGGCAGACATCAGCCTTTCTTGAGTCAAGGTATCTTCTTCTGAATGCCTTAGTTTGGACATTTCTATGGTCTTAGAACTTTAAACCCATAACTGAATAAATTCCCTTTTTAATGCTGTTGCATTTCTTGTATCTTGCATACTGGCACCATTAATAAACTAAAAAAGCATATAAAATTTATACAATGTTTAAAAAGTGACCCAGGCCATTTGTTACTGTTTGAAGAGCATACTTAAAGTAGCTTTAGATGATCCAAATATCCTTTGCCTTGGATCCCATGACCTTCCTGTGGAGAACTGTGAAGGAATGAGAGTTTACTCTACTTGAAATTAACATATTTGCCAACCATTCTTTCATGAATTTTGGAAGTAGACACAGGAACCCTGGGTCAAACCCAATGGATAGTTTCGTATTCTTTTCTGTCTTGCTTATTTCACTCAATATAATAGCTGTGAGATTTATCCATGTTCTTCGATATAGTAGTTCTGTTGTAGTCTACTCCTTTTAAATCAGTATAGGATTTTTTTTAATTAAAGCATCAGTAGGTTTACAGAAATGTCATGCAGGAAGTGTAGAGTTCACATTTAGCTCTGCCATCACCACACACACACACATGCACAGAGTTTTCCTTTTATTAATATTTTTCATTGATGTGGTAAACTTGTTATAATTGAAACAATATTACTATAAAATTTTATATTCTTAAGTATAATCCAGAGTTTATATTAGGGTTCACTGTTTGTGTTGTACTGTTCTATAGTGATTTTTTTTTTACTCCCTACATATATGTATTGATATATTTATACAAAAATGCACAAAGGCAGATAGTGTGTATCATAGGAAATTTCATTAACAATGTTTTTGTTTTTGTTTTGAGGGGGTGCGTGGGCTTGGAATTGAACCGGGTTTCCTGCATGGCAGGCAAGAATTCTATCTCTAAACTATTAAGGCAACCTTGTAGTTGTTATTTTTATCCTGGTAATATATATACAGACTAACTTTCCCAGTTTAACCACATTCAAAGATACAGTTCAGTAGTATTGATTTTATTTACAATATTGTGCTACCATCACTACCATTAACACCAAAACTTTTTCATCACCCCAAATGCCAAAGTCTGTGCCAATTAAGGGTTAACTCCCCATTCTTCATTCCTATCCTGGACCTTAGTAAACCGTATTCTGGTTTATGAATCTATGAATTTGCATATTCTAATTATTTCATATTAATGTGGTCATACAATCTTTGTCCTTTTATGTCTCACTTATTTCACTCAACATGTTTTAAAGATTCATCCATGTTTTGTAGCACGTATCAGAACTTCACTCCTTCTCTTGGCTAAATTATATTCTATTGTGTATATATACCACATTTTGTTTATCCATTCATCTGTTTATGAATACTTAGGTTGCTTCCACCTTTCGGGAAGTGTCAATAATGCCTCTACATACATCAACGCACAAATATCTGTTAGAGCCTCTGCTTTCAATTCTTGCTTGGGTCTATGCCTAGAATTGTGTTACCAGGTCATATGGTAATACTATATTTAGCTTTCAGAGGAAACAAAAGACTATTTCCATAGCAGCTACGTCATTTTACATGCTTGCTAATGATTTGTGAGTGTTTCTATTTCTCCACATCCTATCCAAAACTTATTTGCCTTTTTTTTTTTTTGAATAGCACACATTCTTGTCAATGCGAAGTGGTATCTCATTGTGGTTTTGATTTGTGTTTCCCTAGTGGCTAATGATGTTGAGTATCTTTTCATGCACTTATTTGCCATTTCTATGTCTTTGGGGAAATGTCTGTTATTCAAGTCATTTGCCCATTTTCTAATTGGTTAATTGCCTTTTCCTGTTGTGTTGTAGGATTTCATTATATATTCTGGATATTAAACCCTTATCAAATAAAATATTTTCAAACATTTTCTCCCATTCTGTGGGTTATCTTTTGATTTTCTTGATAAATTCCTTTGATGCTTCAAACTTTTTAATCTAGTGAATCCCACTGGTAAGTCTCACTTATATATTTTTTTCTTTGTTGCTCATAATTTTGGTTTAAAGTCTAAGAAACCATGGCCTAACACAGGTTCTGAAGATGATTCCTTTTGCTTTCTTCTAAGAGAATTTTAGTTTTGCTTCTTATATTTAGGTCTTGTGTTCAATTTGAATTGATTTTTGTGTATGATGTGAGATAGGTCTACCTTCATTATTTTGCATATGATTATCTAATCTTCCCAGCACCATTTATTAAAGAGACTGTTCTTTCTCCATTGAATAAACTTGGCATAAATTAAAAATCAATTAACCATGAGAGTATATTTCTCTGTACTCTCCATTCAATTCCACTGGCCTATATGTTGTCCTTATGCTGGCACTCTGATGTTTTTATTACTGCGGCTTTGTAATAAGTTTTAGGATCAGGAAGAGTGAGTCCTCCAACTTTACTCTTCTTTTTGAAGATGGCTTTAGCTATTTGGGGCCTTTATCCTTCCATACAAGTTTGATGATTGGTTTTTCATTTCTACAAAAAAAAAGGCTGTTGTGGTTTTGGATTTCCTTGTGTTTAATCTGTGAATTACTTTTGGTAGAATTGACATCTTAACATTATTGTCTTTTAGTTCATGAACACAGAGTATTTTTCCATCGACTTAGGTCTTTTTTGATTTATTTTGGCAATGTTGTATAGTTTTCTGTGTACAAGTAAGTTCTTTACTTCCTTGGTTTGATATATTCCTAGATATTTGATTATTTTAATTGCCATTTTAAATGGAATTTTTCTTGATGTCTTCTTTAGATTTTCCATTACTAGTATTTAGAAACACTACTGTTTTTTGCATGTTGGTCTCGAACACTGATAATTTGCTGCATTCGTTTATTAGATCAGTAAGTAGCTTTGTTGCGGATTTGTCATGTCATCGTCAAATAAGAAACATTTTAGTTCTTCCTTTCCAATCTGGAGTCTTTTATTTATTTTTCTTGCCTCATTGTTCTGGCTGGAACTTCCAGTGAACTGTTGAATAACAATGGTGACTATGAACATACTTGTTTTATTCCTGGCCTTACAGGGAAAGCTTTCAGTTTTATACTATTGAGTATGATATTAGCTGTGAGATTTTCATGCACACCTTTTTCATATTAATAATGTTCCCTTTTATTGCTAATTTTCCATGTATTTTTATCAAGAATGGGTCCTAGATTTTGCTGAATATCTTTTATGCATTAGTTAAGATTATCATGTGTTTTTTTCTTTTCCTTTATTACATTAATATATATATATTACATGAAATGATTTTATCTTGAACCACCTTTGTGTTACAAGGATAAATCTCACTTGATGATGGTGTATAATTCTTTTAATTAGCTGTTGGATTTAGTTTGATAGTATTTTGTTGAGGATGCTTACCTCTATATTCATGAAGGATATCGGTATGTAATTTCTATTATTTTGATTATTTTATCTCACTTTGGTATTAGAGTGATGCTTTATAGAATAAGTTCTGAAATATTCTTTCCTCTTCAATTTTTTGGAAGTGTTTGAACAGGATTATTATTATAGCTTCCTTAAATATTTGGTAATATTCATGAGTGAAACCATATGATTCTTCAACTTTTCTTTGTTGGAAGATTTTTTTGTAAGGATTTACTCTCTCTACTTGTTATTTGGCTTCTTTTCTTCCTGAGTTAGCGTAGTTAGTTTGTGTGTACTTTAGCTTCGTGTCTTCAAAAACAAATACAGTGGAATGGGTTGGCTTAAACAACAGAAATTTATTGACTCATGGCTTTGAGGCTAGGAGAATGACAAAATCAAGGTGTCATCAAGACAATGCCTTCTCTCAGAAAACTGGTGCCAGTGATCTCTGATTTATTGAAAAAATAAACTTTATCTTCAGATGATTTTATTTGTAAGACTCAGCCATGAAGAACTTTGTATACAGTAATAATAAACAAGCATATTGTGAGTTACATTCTGTAGGAAAAGCATAAAAGAAACCTTCAACAAAAGGAACTAGACAACTGCATTATACTTTCTTTATGCAAACAGCCCATTCTGAAGGGTAGAATTAAGTGCAGACCAAAGGCTTTCAAAAGTTTCTGTGCCTAGATGGTAATTACAATCTCCACACACTAAAAAGAAAAGAAGCAAAAGAGTATTTTAACAATTATAACACCTTCAGCTATCTACAGAGTTCTCAGATCAGATTGGCAAATGAAATCTCACATTTACCTCTGCTTGTTTGGCTAATGACACTATTTTAGAGGACTTTATAACAATTTTAGCAACTTCATCCAAGTCATCACAAGCAAGAATTTTAAGTCCACTGTCCATATCAGTGCCTTAACATCAACATGGTTACCTATACATTGAATCCACACTACAATAAATATTTTAATTTCCAGTTCCTTTACTGCCATGATTACACACTGTGCAATAGCATTACACTGCATGATTCCTCCAAAAATGCTGATCAAAATAGCTTGTACCTTTTTATTTGACATGATAAGCTTAAATGCTTATGTTGCTTGTTTAACTGTGCCACCACCACCAACATCAAGAAACTTGGCTGGAGTTCCTCCATAAAGTTTTACTATATCCATTATGGTCACAGCCAAACCAACACCATTTACATGATGGCCTATCTTTACATCTAGGCAAATGTAGTTGATATCTGCCTTAGTGGCATCTTTAGCTCTTTTATCTCTCTAAGTCCAGTCACATAGGTTAAAAAGATTTTCTTCTGGTGATAGGTTGAATTAGAATCAAAATTGGCTTTTGCATCCATTTACAGCACAGACCCATCTGCTTCTTCTACTATTGGATTTATTTCTACCATGCTTGCATCATATTTCACTTTAAAGAAAGGTTGTAAAGCTTGATAATTGTTTTCTGCTGCAGTATCTACAATATTAGAAGGACATTCCATCTTCTGTAGAAGTCTTACAACATGTTCCTTTTAAAGCCTTCTACAATACCAATGGGTTCTTTAACTATTGCCTCTGGAGTCTCAGCAGCATCTTCAAAGTTCACACCACCTTGAGAACTTTCTATTAATACAAGACTTTGAAATGACCTTTCCATGGTTACTGCAAATTAGTAGTCTTTCTTGGAATTTCATTGCTCATAGACCAATACCTAATTGTATATTCTGCCCTTTTTCCTGCTTGCTTGGTAATCAGCTTTTTCCCAATTATTTGTGAGAAAACAGCTTTTGCTTGCTCTGCGGATAAAACTATCTTTCCTTCTCTTTTTAGGCCACTTTCAAATGTCCTTTTTCTTCTACCACCAACTAAAATCTGTGCCTTTATCATAATATCTTTCAGAACTAATTTTTTTTTTCTTTTTTTTGCAATTGAATAAGCTTCATCTGTTGACTTTACTAATTGTCCATTGGGAACAGCCAAAATCAGTAGGAAAGGTTGTGAAGCTGTGACTCCAATGAAAAGTCTGGATGAACTCCACAGGAAAGGCTCATTGACTGAAAAAGCAGTGAAAAGTTTCTCTTCTCCCTCAAAAGTCTTCAACTGATTGGATTATTTCATTTGAGGGATGCACATCCTTAGTTGATCACAAATCTACTCAGTCACAGCTGAAATCAACTGACTGATGATTTAATAAGCCAGCCTTCCAGTTTATCAACCAGCCACAAAATATCAGTAAAGTTTAGACTAGTGCTTGCCTGACCAGACAATTGGGAATAAGCACTTGGCTAAGATGACACCAGAATCTAACCATCACAACTATGCTTTTCAATTTCTACTTATTTGTGACTTTTCCAGTTCTCCTTCTGATATTGATTTCCAGCTTCATTCCATTTTGGTTAGAAAAAATACATATTATATTTTGTGTCTTTCTTTGTCCCTTGTAACAGTTTTTTACTTGAAGTCTATTTTATCTGATATTAGTATAGCTATCCAAGCTCTGTTTTGGTTACTATTTACATGGAATATTTTTCTATCCATTCATATTCAACTTACTTGTGTCTTTGAATTTAAGGTGAGTCTCTTTTAAATTGGATATGCTGTCATACTTTTTTATCCTTTTTGCCATTTTCTGCCTTTTGTCTGGAAAGTTTAATTCATTTAAATTTGAAGTAACTACTGATAATGCTGGAATTTCTTCTGACAATTTGCTATTTGGTTTCATATTTCATATCTGTTTTGGCCTTAAATTCTTCTATCATTGGCTACTGTCATATTTTTTTATCTTTTGCAGTAAATCATTTTGAGTCCTTTCTTCTTTCCTCCTTTTGATGTTTTTCAGATATTTTGCTTGTGGTTACCATGAAGCTTAAATTTAGGATCCTAAATCTATAAAAATCATGTTTAATTTTATGCCAGACTTAACTTTAGTAGCATGTACAAAGTATGTTACTGTATCCCTTCATCATCCCACCTTTTTTACTTGATATAAATCATATCTTTATACATCATATGTCCAAAACTATAGTTTATCATTACCTTGTATGCCTTTGCATTTTAGAAAATTTAAGAAATAAAAAGTGGAGTTGCATGCCAAAACTACAATGCAATAATACTGGCTTTTATAGTTACCCATATGGTTATTGTTTTGGCCTGCTAAAACTGATCTGAAATGCAGTATACCAGAAATAATTTGACTTTTACTATGAAGGTTTATTAACTTAAAAGTTTACAATTCTGAGGCCGTGAAAAAATGCTTAAATCAAAGCATCAGCAGGACAGACTTTCTTCCTGAAGAAAGGCTGCTGGCACTCTGGGACTCTGCCACTTGGGAAGACACATGGTGATAGCTGCTGGTCCATTTCTACCAGGTTTCATTGCTTTCAGTTTCTAGCAATTCTGATTGTGGCTTTGTTTCTGAGCTTAGCTTCTGTCTCAGCTTCTTTTGGGATTTCTTCTCTGAATTTCATCTCTTAGCTTCTCTGGTGGTTTTTCTGTTTCTTCTCTCAGTCTTTCATCCTCTTAAAAAGATTCCAGTTAGAGGATTAAGATCCATGCTTCAACTGAAATAACCTAATCAAAAGGTCCAACCCGCAGTAGGTCTACACCCACAGGAATGGATTGAAAAGAACATATAATCTTTTCTGGGGTACATACAGCTTCAAACCATCACAGTTATCTTTACTGGAGATCTTTGATCTACTACCTAGTTTCCTTTCCTTTAAGTCTGAGGAATCCCCTTTAGCATTGCTTCTAGGGCAGGTCTAATGACGACACAGCTTTTGCTTATCTTGGAATGGCTTAATCTCACCCTCATTTATGAAAGATAATCTTGCTGAATATGAAATATTTGTTTGGCTATTGATCCTTCATCACTTTTAATATTTCATCCCACTCTCTGCTTGCTTCTATGGTCTCTGATGGGAAATTGGCACATAATCTTATAGGGTTCCCTTTTACATGCTTTTGTCTTGAAGTGCTCAAAATTCTTTCCTTGTCCTTGTCATTGGGCATTTTGACCAGAACGGGTCTGGTCATGCTTCTATCAGGGTTTATCTTGTTTAGTGTTCATTGGGCTTCTTGAATGTTAATACTCATTTTTTTTTTTAATTTGGGAAGTTCTCTGACATTATTTCTTTAAATATTTCTTCTCCCCTTTCTCTTTTTCTTTTCCTTCTATTACTCTCATAATGTATATATTGGCATGTGAGATGGTGCCCCATAAGTCTCCTAGTCTCTGATTATCTTTTTCATTCTTTCTTCTTTTGCTCCTTACCAGAATCATTTCAGTAGTCTTGTCTTTGATTTCATTGATTGTTTCTTCTGTTAGCTCTAATGTGATGTTGAATCCCTCTAAAGAATGTTTTATTTCAGTTATTGTGATCTTCACTTTCAGTATCTCCTTTTGTTTCCATTTTATCATTTCTATCTCTTTATTGAAAATCTTATTTTGTTCATTTATTGTTTTCCTGATATCCTTTAGTTCTTTAACTGCTTTTTCCTTTATCTCCTTGACAATATTGATCATTCTAAAAGGTTTTTGTCTGGTATGTTCAAGGCTTGAAATTCTTCTTTGATGGTTTCTGAAATTTTATCTTGTTCCTTTGGATGGTCCATCAGTTTTTGTTTCTCTTTTTGTCTTGCAATTTGTTATTGCACATTCCACATTTTAATGCTTTAACTCTGGGATTTAGTACCTCAGTGTCTCTTCCTTAAGTTTCTATCCAGATAGTTATATGACATAATTATCCTTGACCTATCAAAAAACTATCAAGAAACATCCACTGCTAAAAAAAAAAAAAGCAAAAAAATGATTTTCATAGTCTTTGCAAATTTACTCTGTGTTGACTGGTACTCTCTTTCAGAGTTTATACCACCTGTTTAGAGGATTGACCTGAGGTGAAAATGCAAGAAACTCACCACCTTTATTGATGTGTGCCTTGTCCTGGGCATACACACCTGGCCTTAGGAATTCCCTTATTTACAGAGATCTGAATCCCCCTTGGATTCCGTTTGATATATATATATCCCTACCCCACCCCCATCCTGGGTGCTTTATTGAATACCTTGATGTAGGTATTCTTTTGCCCCAGGTCATTTAGTCTTGATTGTCTATTATACTGCTTTAGCTATTGACAAGCTACTTCTACCTGCCGGGCAATTTCTAAGAAGTGAGTCAGAGAATGGTATCCTGGTTTAGTACCTCAGTTTACCACCCAATAGATTGGCGTCAACATACAGATTCATCAGTATGTTCATAGGAGTTACTATGCTCCATTTGAAATGGACAGGGGTCCACAATGAGCCTGCAGACCTGCTCCACCCACAAAGAGCATATGAGGGAAGGACCAACAAGTGCACCATAAGCTTTTCTTATGACTTTATGCTGCAATTTCTTGATTTGATGCTTGCCTTGTTACTGTAACCCTACAGTTCTTTTCCACAGCCTTGGAAGAAGATGCTCTGCCATTTTATGCTGGTTGCTTAGAGATTCTGCAGGGGGACAGAACCCTGGAGCATCTGACATTGCCCTCTTTGTCAACTGGAAGCCCTCTGTACAGTTTTACTATATGTGTATGCTGTAATTATTTACCCATTCTTTTGTAGGTTATTGTTTTGATTGCTTTCACTTCTGTAATGTTAAGCAATGCTGCTATAAACATTTTTTACATGTGTCCTAATATTTGTACTCTAGGTCATATACCTGGAAGTGGAATTACTGTGTTGTAGGGTCTATGTATCTTTAATGGACACCATCATGCACAATAATGGCAACTGTTTTCCAATGTAGTTGGTTCAATTTTCATTCCCACTAATAGAGTATTAGTGTTTCTGTTTTACTACATTTTATTTTATTTTTCAAAAATAAGCCCATAGAAGGCAGGCCACGGTGGCTCAGCAGGTAAGAGTGCTTGCCTGCCATGCCCAAGGACCCGGGTTCGATTCCTGGTGCCTGCCCATGTAAAAAAAAAAATAAGCCCATAGGTTTGGGAGACATCTGTGATTGGACATAGATTGTATACCAGTCTGGTCCAGGTGGAAGGCCCAAGATCCTAGCACAGAACTGTGAGTAAAACTCCCAAACTGCAGAGGATGGTGATCTTCCCCCCACTGACACAGCAGGCTGTTAGAGACACTTCCCTATGGGAAAAAAGAAGCAGTCTCTACCAGGAGCAAAGGAAGGTAGTGCAACCAAGCTCCAACTGAAGTTTTAATTAACAAATATGGGCTGCTGAATAAAAGCTCTGAGCACAGATAAACCCAGGGAAAACAAGAAAGTAACCCTGAGGTCTCTCCCAGCAGAAAGGAGATGGGGCTGACAAAGGAGAAAAGAAAATGGAGGCTTTTGGAGTCAGCTGAGCTCAGAATACTGGAAATGGGCATGCTTCAAAAAAGCCAGATAATAACTCTGGCTCTTGACTGGCAAAACCTGGAGACTGGGGAGACTGGTTCTGAAAAGGGATTTTATTTTATTATTATTTTCTTCTTCTTCTTCTTCTTCTTCTTTTTAAATTTCTTCTTAAAAAAGCATTCTAAATGCCTCACTATAGAAAGCCTTAGGCATTTTCGATTGTCAGTCCTGACCCTGGCAAGAGTAGAGTTAAGATAGATCTGAAAGAAAAATAGGATATGATATATCAGAATAAAGCTGTGGCAATGCGACACCATGGATGCACCTTAAAGATATTATGTTGAGTGAAGTTAGCAGTAATAAAAGGAAAAATACTGTACAGTCTCACTAATAGGAACTAACATCAACAAATAAACTTGGAGAGTTAGAGTTGGGAATACAGGTTATCAGTAGATAGAAAGGGGGTAGGGATTGGGCATTTGAATCTGAAGGAGCACAGAATGTTCAGCAGGATTGACTGTAAAGATCCAGAAATGGATAGCACAATACTGTTTGCTGGTAGCACAATATTGCAAGGATGCTGAACAGAGCTGAGTGTAAGTATGGTTGAGACAGGAAGGCTAGGGGCATGTGTGACACCAGAAGGAAAAATAGAAGACAAAGACTGAGACTGTATAACTTAGAAAATACTGCAGTAGATAATCATGACGATTAAATGTTCAAATATAAGAATGTTTCTACATGAGAGAGAACAGATGAACATCAACATTGCAAGGTGTTGAAAATGGGATACTATATGAAAAAAATACAATCAATGCAGATTGATATCTATAGTTAAAAGTAACATTGTAATATTGCATCCATTAAGTGTAACAGAGACAATATACCAAAGCTAAATGTCAATAAGGGGGTATAAGGGAGGGGTAGGGGATTATTGGTGCTGTTGTTGTTTCTCATTTTTGTTTTATTTTAGTTTTCTATTCTTTACTTTTTCTTCTTTATCTTTCTTTGTGGAAGAAATCAACATGTTTTCATATAGATTGTGTGGCACATGCATAACTGTGTGATTATACCAGGAACCACTGTTTACTAAGTGGATTGTATGGTGTGTGAATAAAACTGTTTGAAAGCAGAAAGACACAAGTGCTGGAGAAAATGTGGAGAGAGAGATGGACCTATCCACTGTTGATAGGGAAGTAGGATGGTGCAGCCCCTCTGGAGGGCAGTGTAGTAGTACCACAGGAGGCTAAGTATAGGGCTGCAATATGATCATGCAATCCAATTATTAGATATATACTTGGAGGAACTGAAGACAGATACACGAATGAATATTTGCACATCAGTATTTATGGTGGCAGTATTCATGATTTGCAAAAGACAGACGTGGCCTAATGAAAGGAAAGGTGATCTGTGGTGTTTACATAGAGTGGAATATTGAGTGGGTGCAAGAAAGAATGAAGTGGTGAGGCATACAACTAGGTGAATGAAACTTGAGGACAATATGTTGAGTGAAATAAGCCAGGAACAAAAGGACAGATATTACAATGTCTCACTAATACTGACTAACTACAATGTTCAAACTGAGAATTGAATTTGAGAGCATAGGTTATCAGGGGAAAGCTTAGTGTAAAGGTTCCTAGATTGTAGGTTCTTACAGCAGTCACAGCTATTCAGCTGCAAATGTTATTTCTAAATTCTGTGATGCTGCACTCTGTGTGTAACCTGTTTTTTCCTTGGAATTTTGTGTATCTATGTGACACCTGAGTCTCAGAGCTAGAGTCTTGCATGTATGAAAGTTAGCATTATTCCATACAGCAACTGTTTAAAAAGCTGAAAAGAGATCAGACTTCAATTAGAGATATGAATAAAACTGATCTGGTTGGGACTAAAGTAAATCAGACTAAAGGGTACAGGATGATATTGACTATATCTTAAAACTTCAACTTCTGTGTGAGACCAAAGGAAGATACGTTTATCTGGAGCAAAATTTAAATTTTGTGTAGCACACTGTCTAATTTAACTTGTATTCAAACACCATAATTGCATATAAACTTGAATAGGGAGTGAGATCTTGTTGGTTTGTACAGGTTGGTGTGATGCCCTGATACATGCCAGAGTAATCTGGGCAGAAGATAAGAAAGTATATGAAAAGTCCCCTTGAGGAACTGGGGAAATATTGAATGTCTCCACCTGAGGAATACCTGAAATTCTTGCAAGCACTGGGGACTACCAATTTAATAGGCCAACACCTCGATCTTGGGACTTATGCTTATGAAATTTATTCCTGAAAAACAGAAGCTGAGTCTACTTATAATTATGCCTAAGTGTCACCCCAGAGAACCTCCTTTTTGCTCAGAAGTGGTCTCTCTCTCTAAGCCAAATCTGCAGATAAACTCACTGCCTTCTCCCTTAAGTGGGACATGATTCCCAAGGGTTTAACTCTCCCTGGAAATGTGGAATTCCCAGTGATGAGCCTGGCCCTGGCATCGTGGGATTGAGAAAACCTTCTTGACCAAACAGTAGAAGAGAAAGGAAGCAAAATAAAGTTCCAGTGACTGAGAGATTTCAAACAGAGTTGAGAGGTCATTCTGGAGGTTATTCTTATGCATTATATAGATATTCAGTTTTTGGTGTATTGGAGTAGCTAGAGGGAAATCCCTGAAACCATTGGACTGTAACTCAGTATGCTTGATTCTTGAAGATGATTATATAACTATATAGCTTTTGTGGTGTGATCACTGTGATCATAAAAACCTTGTGACTGACACTCCCTTTATCCAGTGTATGTACAAATAAGTAAGAAAATAAAGACAAAAATAAATAAACAATAGAGGGAGATAGAGGGATATGGGATGTTTTGGGTATTCATCTTTACTTTTATTTTTATTCTTATTTTTATTGTTTATGAAATAATGAAAATGTTAAAAAAATCTATTGTATGCAAGTATATGATAATACTGTGAACCATTGATTGTATACTTTGGGTGATTATTTGGTATGTGAATATATCTCAATAAAACTGCATTAAAAAATAAACCCATATAATATAACAAGCACTTAATAGTGGCTATTATCCTTCCGTTCTTTAATTTTTCTTCATTCTTTTCCAATTTTCTGTTATCTCTTATAATTTCTTACATCATGTATATAGCTTTAAGTTTCGCTATTGTTTCTTTTATGTATAGTTAGCATCCTTGTTTTATAAAGTATCTGATAAAAGCAATGCTTATAGTCATTCTTCTGTGTATTATTTTTTGCTTATTTCTTATGGCAATTATTCCCTTGTATGAATGGTTATCTTTAATCATATGCCACACATGTCCTTGAAATGGTTTATGTAGAGTTTACGAGTCTTAGGATATACATATCTTCTTCTAGAGATTTGTGATTGTTTCTCTCAGGTATGTAGGAGCACTATTAGCTCAATATTATTTTAAATTTACAGTTTGTCATTTCTTGGAATATCTGATGATGTTCCAAGTGGGTTGAAGACATACTAGCCCATGGTTACAGCATCTCAAAATACTTTCCTTAATATAAAATTTACATTGAATATGCTAAGGACCAGAGTAAATTTCTTGGAAGTCTCAGAGTTTGGCAGGGAGATGGGAGTGTCTTATTTTTAGTTCTTCCTTATTCTGAAAGTAGAGTCAGAACCTGTAATGATACCATTCTTTGCCAGCTTTAGAATGGGAGATCTATTAGGCACTCCAACTTTAGGAGGCCCTTAGCTAAGATTTCTATCCTCTTGCTTCTACCTATTAACTTTTTGCTTCACAAATTAATGAAAATCATAGGCCAGTGTCACAATTCATTTGATCTTGGTTGGTCAAAGTGTTTCAGGGCCAAAATAGGCTTTGAGCACCATTCTTGACTTCCTGTGTTCTTATGTCCTCATAACTTTTGGCTTCATGATCTTCATACATTTTAAGCTCTTCAGTTTAAGAAAAAATTTATCCAGTATTTTTTTGTTGTTCATAGTGTGTGCATCTATATATGTGTGTGTGTGTGTGTGTGTGTGTGTATGTTGGCATTACTAAGCAATGAATATCTTAAGCTATTTTTTAACCATTTAAAATTTGGATTTAGAGAAAGATGAAACTTTTCACATAGCAATAAAGAGTTGGCAATCATAGTGCTCCCATTCTCATTCTACATTGTAAACTCACTTAAAATTACTTTCATGCCAACCATGAGGAGGAGGTCAGCCTGAATAATCCAAGATTCAGACAAAAGTAAAATAAGATCAATATTGGAAACTACTTCATAACACGGTCTAGTATGACTTTAGATAAATAAAGAACACTGTACCCAGCTCTTTAGAATCGATGGTCCTTGTGCTCTTTACCTAACTCTGCATTTGTAAGTTTGGAATCCAGGTGATCAGTGAGCTGTACCACCTTGATGGAAGGGTGATTGCCCTGATATCAGAGGAGGAAAAGCATCTTCAGTAAACTGTGGTTTCGTGGAAGCCTATAGCACTCAGTCTTATTTCTGTAAGGTGGATAGTTTAATTCTGAACATGATTATTTCATAAATATTAATGATATTTAGCACAACATAGGAATACTTGAATAGTAATATTGCCTCTAAGCACCAAAGTTTTCAATAATATGTGGAACATGTCAGACCCTTATTAAAGTTTTGCTCTTAATTCATTTCTACATATAAAACATTTGGCAAAGAGCTAGAAAAAGGAGTTAGTGAAATAATTAAAGTCAAAATGCACAACTTACGGGAAAATCAAAATGTACAGTGTAGGGGTAAAGGATAAGGAACTGGGGATTATTGGAGGGAACAGGCTGCTGAGTTAAAGATATATTCACCTGAGAAGAGATATTAGCAGCAGTTTGTTTCTTCTTTCTTATCTAGCATTTCTCAAACTTGGCCTCAGATTGAAATCACCAGGAGACCTTTAAAAAAATACTTATACCTTGGTCTTATCCATAGAATTTTTTAAAACTCCTCTTGCAATTATATTGTTCAGGGAATTATTCACTAAAAGATGACTCTAGGGAGCAAAGTCCTCTATCACAATGACTCAATTGCTAGAACAAGTTTAAGTACAACTTGCTGGCACTCAGATAGACAATGAGTCAAGAATACTAGAAGTGGGAGTTTCTACATTTCCACTTGAAGAAGTACAGAAGCTTTAGTTGTAGCATGAGAAACTTTGATTGAAAAACAAAAAAGCACATGCTTCCCCTGACTTAGGTAAGCAAAATTCTGCAGTGATCATCTGTCATGGCCAGGTTCATGCGTCAACTTGGCCAAGTGGTCGTACCTGTTTATCTGGTTGGGCAAGTGCTGGCCTGTCTGCTGTGATGAGGACATTTCATAGAATTAGATCATGATCACGTCAGCTGCAACCACAGCTGACTCCATTTGTAATCAGCCAAGGGGAGTGTCTTCTGCAATGAGTGATGCTGAATCTAATCACTGGAAGCTTTTTAAGAAGGATTCAGAAGAGACAGGCTCTCTTCCTGCTTTGGCTGGTGAGTCTCTCCTGTGGAGTTCGTCTAGACCTTCCATTGGAACCGTCGACCTCACAGTCTGCCCTGCGGATTTTGGACTGTGTGTTCCCGCGGCCATGTGAGACACTTTTATAAATTTTATATTTGCAAGTGTTTGCAGTTGATTATGTTTCTCTAGAGAACCCTCATTAATACAACTTGGTACAAGGAGTGGTTTTTAAGAAACAATCTTTTTTTTTTTTCTTCATATGGGCAGGCACCGGGAAGCAAAAAGAAACACTCTTAAAAATGGATTTTTATTAATGGTTTTCTATGCTGACTGGACTCAAAGGTACTAAGGGACTTGGATTCCCATAATCAGAATGACACTCCCTCTCCATGAAGTGAGTTAGCAAAAGAGATAGTCAAAATATCACCATTTGATTCTCCTAATGTTTCGCTTGTATGAAGCCAGGCTCTGGGGATAATGTTTTTGACACCTTTACAGAGTTTTGTGGAAATAGTAAGTATAGAGATGTCGGCTGGCTGTTGTTATGATACACTGGCTAAATTAAGGAGTGAAAGGGATGGGCTTAAGGGTTCAAACGAGAAGTTTAAGTACTGTCTGATAAATGTAGAAGCTTCTATGAGTATCCTGAAGGAAAATATTATTTCCTATAGCTGTGGACTTGAGATCTCTGAAAATCAGACTCAGAATCTTATTGTTAGACTAGCAACATTACAACATAAACTGAAATCTCAATCTTGCATGGTGTCTGCCATTAAAGTGAGTGCATTGATTGGAAAAGAGTGGGACCCTGAAAAATGGGATGGTGATATATGAATTGATAATGATGTCAGAGGGTGAAGTTGAAACCCTAGATCATGCTGAGTCTTCTCTAGATAACTCTGTAATAGTCTGCTCTGAGGACATAGCTGCCCAACCTCCAGCCTGCCTTGAGGGTTGGCCACCCAACCTCCTCCTGAAGAGATTAGCCCTAGAGTGATTAATCCTGTTTCACCAGATGAAACTGCAAATGAATGCCCTGAAGCAAATGGCTTGGAAGATATTTCTAATTATTTTCATGCCCCCTCCCCCCATTTCTTCCAGACTTATAACTAGACTGAAGTCCCAACAGGCCCCTAAAGGTGAGGTAAAAAGTATCACACATGAAGAGGTAAATTAAACTCCAAAAGAACTGTGTGAGTTTTCCAATTTATATAGACAAAAATCAGGGGAATACATGTGGCAATGGATTTTAAGGGTGTGGGATAATGGTGGGAGGAATATAAGGCTGGATCAGGCTGAATTTATTGATATGGGCCCACTAAGCAGAGATTCTGCATTCAATGTTATAATTTGAGGGGTTAGAAAAGGGATTAACAATTTGTTTGGATGGTTAGTTGAAACATGGATCAAAAGGTGGCCAATACTACCTGAAGTTGAAATGCAAGAACTGCCCTGGTGTAATGTAGATGAGGGGATCCAGAGGCTTAGAGAATTTGGAATGTTAAAGTGGATTTATCATGCAAAACCTGCCCTTACACCCCAAGAATGTCCAGAGGATGCACCTTTTACCAGAACAATGAGAAATAAATTTGTGAGACTAGCGCTATCATCCATGAAGAACTCTGTAGTTGCAGTTCTCTGTAGGTCAGATATTACTGTGGGAACTGCTGTCACTTAGCTGGAATCCTTAAACACAGTGGGGATGACCAGATCCTGAGTTGGCAGAAGCCAGGTGTCAGGACTTAATCGCCAAAGATAGAGTGGATGTGGCTATTATAACAGAAAGCAAATTCAAAGCAGGAGTCAAAATTATATGATTCACAGAGATTTGCAGCATTGGCTAGTAAATCATGGGTACCTAGAAATACAATAGAAGGGTAATCTACAAAATTCTTGTTCGAGCTGTATGAACAAAAGAGTTCTAGGTCAGGTAAACAGAAGTCTAATCTGAATTACAAAAACAGAGTCACAGCCCCTTAATCAATTTCCAGACTTGAGTTTACAGACCCAGAGCCCCTTGAATGAAGGGGAGGCAAGGTCCTTTTGAGGGAGAACCCTGTTACACTGCCACAAATGTATACTGTTAATTTTCCTCCAAGCCTTCCCCAAGGAGACCGACGGCCTTTTTCCAGGGTAACTGTGCATTGGAGAAAAGGAAATGATCTGATATTTGGGGAATTATTAGGCACTGGTTCAGAAGTGACATTAATTCCAGGGGATCCAATTGTCACTCTTGTCCACCAGTCAGAGTGGAGGCTTATGGTGGCCAGGTGATTGATGGAGTTTTAGTTCAGGTCCATCTCACTGTGGGCCAGTGGGATCCTGGACCCATTCTGTAGTTTTTTTCCCAGTTCCAGAATGTATAATTGGTATAGACATACTGAATAACTGGCAGAATCCCCACGTTGGTTCTCTAACTCATGCAGGGGGGGCTATTATGGTGGGAAAGGCCAAGTGGAAGCCACTAGAACTGCCCCTACCTAGCAAAATAGTAAATCAGAAGCAATACTGGATTCCTGGAGGGATTGCAGAGCTTACTGCCACTCTTAAGGTCTTGAAGGATGCAGGGGTGATGATTCCCACCACGTTCCCATTCAACTCTCTTATTTGGCCTGTGCAGAAAACAGATAAGTCCTGGAGGATAACAGTGGATTATTGTAAGCTCAACCAGTGGTAACTCCAATTGCAGCTACTCTTCCTGATGTGGCATCATTGCTTGAGCAAATCAATATATCACCTGGTACCTGGTATGCAGCTATTGATCTGGCAAATGCTTTTTTTCTCAATAGCTGTTAGTAAGGACTACCAGAAACGGTTTGCTTCCAGCTGGCAAGGTCAGCAATATACTTTCACTGTCTTAAATCAGGGGTTTATCAACCCTCCAGCCCTATGTCATAATCTTGTCCACAGGGAACTTGATCGTTTCTCCCTCCCAGAAGACATCACACTGGTCCATTATATTGATGATATCATGTTGATTGGACCTAGTGTTCAAGAAGTAGCAACCACTCTAGACTTACTGGTTAGGCATTTGTGTGTCAGAGGATGGGAGATAAATCCAACAAAATTACAGTTGCCTTCCACCTCCATGAAATTTCTAGGTGTCCAGTGGTGTGGGACATGTCAAGATATCCCTTCTAAGGTGAAGGATAAATTGCCACATCTGGCCCCTCCTATGACCAAAAAAGAGCACAATGCCTAGTTGCTTTTTTTTGGATTTTGGCAACAACATATTCCTCATTTGGGTGTGCTACTCTGGCCCATTTATCGAGTGACCAGAAATGCTGCTAATTTTGAGTGGGGACCTGAACAGGAGGAGGATCTATGGCAGGTGCAGACTGCTGTTGAAGCTGCTCTGCCACTTGGGCCATATGATTCAGCAGATCCAATGGTGCTGGAAGTGTCAGTGGCAAATAAATATGATGTCTGGAGTCTTTGGCAGGCTGCTATAGGAGAATCACAACACAGACCCTTAGGATTTTGGGTTAAAGCCTATCCATCTGCTGCAGATAAACTACTCTCCTTTTGAGAAACAGCTATTGGCCTGCTACTGGGCCTTAGTAGAGACTGAACATTTAACCATGGGCCAGCAGAACTTCGAGCAGTGTACCTTCACAGAACTTCGAGCAATTTCATTTTGCTTGAAGGAAAACTGGCCAGAGGTGCATTTGTATACTGAATCATGGGCTGTTACTAATGGTTAGGCTGGATGGTCAGGGACTCCCTTGTGACTGGGGAAGAAGTATGTGGATAGACCTTTCTGAGTGGGCTAAAAACATGAACATATTTGTGTCCCATGTGAATGCACACGAGAATATGACTTCAGCAGAGGAAAGCTTTAATAATCTAGTGGATAAAATGATCCGTACTGTGGATACCAGTTAGGCCCTTCCCACAGCAACTCCTGTCATTGCCCAATGGGCTCATGAACAAAGTGGTCATGGTGGTAGGGATGGAGGTTATGCATAGGCTCAGCAACATGGACTTCCACTCACCAAGACTGATGTGGCTACAGCCACTGCTGAGTGCCCAATCTGCCAGCAGCAAAAACCCACACTCAGCCCCCCATATGGTACCATTCCCTGAGATGTCCAGCCAGCTAAATGGTGGCAGGTTGATTACACTGGACCACTCCCTTCATGGAAGGGGCAGAGATATGTTCTAACTGGAATAGACACATACTCTGGATATGGGTTTGCTTTCTCTGCACACAATTCTTCTGCCAAAACTACCATCCATGGGCTTACAGAGCACTTTATCTATCATCATGGTATTCCACATACATTGCTTCTGATCAAGGAACACACTTTACAGCAAATGAAGTGCAGGAATGGGCACATGCTCATGGAATTCTCTGGTCTTACCATGTTCCTCATCATCCAGAAACACCTGGATTGATAGAACGATGGAACGGCCTTTTGAAAACTCAATTACAGTGCCAACTAGGTGGTAATACCTTGAAAGGCTGGGGTAATGTTCTCCAGGAAGCTGTATGTGCTCTTAATCAGTGTTTGCTGTATGGTGCTCTTTCTCCCAAAGCCAGGATCCATGGGTCCAGGAACCAACGGGTGGAAATGGGAGTGGTACCACTCACTATCACCCCTAGTCATCCACTAGAAAAATTTTTGCTTCCTGTCCCTGTGACCCTGAGCTCTGCTGGTCTACAGGTTTTAGTTCCAAAAGGGGGAGTGCTTCCACCAGGAGAATCAACAGTGATTCCATTGAACTGGAATCTAAGACTGCCACCTGGTCACTTTGGACTACTCATGCCCCTGAATCAACAAGCCAAGAAGGGGATTGCATTATTGTCTGGGGTGATTGACCCTGACTATCAGGGGGAAATAGGACTGCAACTACACAGTGGAGGTAAAAAAAAGTTTTCTTGGAATATAGGAGATCCCCTAGGGCATCTTTTAGTACTACCATGCCCTGTGATTAAATCAATGGAAAACTGCAACAGCCCAATCCAGGCAGGACTACCAATGGATCTGAAACTTCAGGAATGAAGGTTTGGGTCATCACACAAGGCAAAGTACCACGGCCAGCTGAAGCATTTGCTGAGGGTAAAGGAAACATGGAATAGGTAGTGGAAGAAGGTAGTGATAAATATGAACTACGACCACATGATCAGTTACAGAAACGAGGACTGTAATGCTGTTTTGTTCCTGTTGTACTATTTAAGTTGTAATATATCAAGTTTAAGAATGAATATTACCCAAGGACTTGCACCCTATTCTGGAGAGAGTTGATGTGTTTCCAGTTATATGCACGACAGCTGAGTATTGTTATGTGAAAGAAAAAATGCATGTTTTAATGTTTTTTTATTTAGAAATTAGGTATGGTTTAAGGTGATAGGTATAGCTGCCAAGTTGACAAGGGGTGGACTGTCATGGTCAGGTTCATGTGTCAACTTGGCCAAGTGGTGGTACCTGTTTGTCTGGTTGGGCAAGTACTGGCCTGTCTGCTGTGATGAGGACATTTCACAGAATTAGATCATGATCACATCAGCTGCATCCACAGCTGATTCCATTTGTAATCAGCCAAGGGGAGTGTCTTCTGCAATGAGTGATGCTGAATCTAATCACTGGAAGCCTTTTAAGGAGAATTCAGAAGAGACAAGCTCTCTTCCTGCTTCGGCTGGTGAGCCTCTCCTATGGAGTTCATTGAGACCCTCCATTGGAATCTTCAGCTTCACAGCTTGCCCTGCAGATTTTGGACTTTGCGTTACCACGGTCACGTGAGACACTTTTATAAATTTTATATTTGTGAGTGTTTCCTGTTGTTTCTGTTTCTCTAGAGAACCCTAACTAATACATCATCTAAGGTGTGATGTGGCATCTTGCCATATGTTTGTATTAACTCGATGCAGTTATTGCCCCTTAGGCTTGAAATCAGATGGAGCTGGGCTAGACTTTGCTAGTCCTGGACCTACTGGTTGTGTATCTTCGGAAAAATTAAATTTTCAATGTCTTGGTGTTCTAGTTTGCTAGCTGCTGGAATGCAACACACCAGAGACGGATTGGCTTTTAATAAAAGGGGATTTATTTTGTTGGTTCTTCAGAGGAAAGGCAGCTAACTTTCCACTGAGGTTCTTTCTTACATGGAAGGCACAGGATGGTCTCTGCTGGTCTTCTCTCCAGGCCCCTGGGTTCCAACAACTTTCCCCGGGGTGACTTCTTTCTGCATCTCCAAAGGCCTGGGCTGAGCTGCAAGTGCTGAGATGAGAAATGCCGAGCTGCTTAGGCTGTGCTATATTGCGTTCTCTCATTTAAGCACCAGCCAATTAAGTCAAACATCACTCATTGCAGCAGACACGCCTCCTAGCTGACTACAGATGTAATTGGCAACAGATGAGGTTCACGTACCATTGGCTTATGTCCACAGCAACAAGATTAGGTATGCTCACCTGGCCAAGTTGACAACTGAATCTAACTAACACATTTGGTTTTATCATTTGTTTTATCATGAAGCAATTATTGATGAAACACCTAATACCAGCCAAGCACTACACAAAATTCTGGGAATATGATGCTGAAGAAAATATAGCACTTCCATTTTATCAGGTGATTTTTAATGATTACATGAGAAGTGTATTTAAAAGAATTAGCAGAATCATGGTTGTTATTCTAAAAATTGCATAAAGCATTATCTCAAAGAGGTAGGTAAAATTAGAATGGGGCTAAAATCAATGGGAATTTTATTAAAGGATTATAACAATGGCTATAAGTTTTGCTACCCTCTATATTTCAAATAGAACTTAATAGAAAAACCGAACAAAGTAAAGCCACCCCTCAAAACGACCAAAAAACAAAGCATGTGACATGCCTTGGGACACTGAGCAGTCAAAATGGCTCAGAAACTCATTGGAGATCATCCAGCTCCTGTTCAACACAGGAAAGAATGAATCATTTCTTTCCCCAATCTCCTTTCATTTCCTAGAAAAGAGGATGTCCATAAAAAGAAATAAAGTCCATTTGTGCAAATTGTGCATCCTGAAAGCATTAGTACAGAAATGTGAAGTGGAATGATTGATTTAGGAAAAGTTTGTCTACCTCATTAAAATAAAGTAAAATCACCTTGTATCGGATACTCTTTGAATAGAGAAAAAAAATAATGGCAGAACAGGGCTCAGGAACTTCTAGGTGTCCCTTAAGATGTGGACAATGTACTTGTGGATAAAAGGAAATTCAGAGTAGAAATCTGTTACATGAAGGTAATATCCACGAGCATCTTCATTACCCATGATCAATGTGAATGTGGAAAACATAAACTATTTACAAATATGGAACTCTATTGTATAGAAGGACATATAAAGTTGCAGCAAAATCTGTGCTAGATCTACTAATCCAGTGAAAACATTTAAATTTTCTTTACATTATCACAGCTCCAGCATACAGTGAATTTTTGACAGTGTTATTTTCTTTTCTTCCTCTTTTCATTATCTTTACACACTGTCTCTGGATTGCCTTGCCCGTGCTGTAAAAGTTTCCACAAAGGACAGGGTGAATGAATACTTCACTTAGCCTTGAATAAATCTGAAGTGCTTTCCCAGCAGGTTGTGCATCAAAAAGGGCCAACAGATATCATACCTACTCTGTTGTTTGCTTTCTTAAAAGGCCTGTGTATGCACAGTCAACCAGATTAGTCTTCTAGTTAATGAAATGTGGTTGTCAAAAACCGCCAGTCACAGCACGTTTAGCCCATGTTTTATGTAGCAGGCATGTGGTGTGAATCTCTAATTTATGCCCATCAGATAAATACAGCTGGTCTGCATTAGGAACTATATCATTCCTCTTTTGACAGTCTGTTTTAAAACAGCTTATGTTACTTATTGACATTAGGAATTTATTTTTTCAAAGACTTTGTACATTAGTGGCAAATTTTGCTGAGTTCACTTTACTGGAATGGAAACCATAAAAAGTAAATAAAGAGTGGGAATTGACATGCCAATTCAATGAAATTATTTCCATACCAGCTTTTCCTAGCATGTGTATTCTTTAAAGTAGTATTAAAAATGAGAAACAAACAGCTGACCAGACTTTCCTAAGATCGAATCACCCAAACACTGTTGAGATAAGGCCAGCTTAGTGTAATAGCTACCCAGCCCTCTCTCTGCCCCAAACTTTTTTGCTTTGTTCTTCTAGCTATCCTTCTCTTCTAAGAAGTGTTCCTTCTTCATAAACCACAATCTTCCTTCCTTTCTTCAAGAAATCAGCTTATGTTTCTCTCCTATTCCTTGTTCTCTGACCCACATGATATCTCACTCATTTATTTTCTGTTTCTCTAAACAAGTAGGAATAGGACAATAAGGAGACAGAGGATGTTATAGTTTTAAATTAAAAGACATAGATTGTTACTCTCGTTTTTCAATTTCCCTAAAAGATGATGGCTTTTAAGGACACAATATTGTACCTTGCCATTATGCATTTTCTTATTCAAACAATAAATATTTTATTGAAAACTATTTTTATAAGACATTTTAATAGATGCTGATTTCAAACCCTAGGTATTTTCTTATTTGGATTTAACTTTATTTCACCAGGAACTAGTATTTCAGTAAGAAATGCAGAACTATGATGAAACACAATATATACACAAGCACATATGTTTGTATCTTTGTATATATGTATGTGTATGTGTGTACATTTTTTTCTTTAAACTAAACATAAATACATGGAAAAATGGAAATACAATTATCCTAAGGGTTGTAGATTAAAAATCTGTGACTCTTCATGTCTTGTTTACACTTAAAATGGAAAAAGAGCAGAAAAATGTATTGCTTTTTGGCTTGGGTCTTCTCCCAGTATTTCCCATAACAATCACCACTTTTCACCAAATCCAAACGACCCTCCTTGAGAAAAGCAGAACAGTGAGAGGGATTGGGACAGACGAGTGAAATATTGAGATTGAGCCAATCCAAAGTGAAAGGAAAAGTCTACAACTTAACATGAAGTTATAGATGGACTTCTGAACTCATTTGACCCCTGTTAAACTTTGAGAAATACATCCAGATGCAGCTCTGGCCCTTCATGCTTGATACTCGTCTAGTGATTAAGATAAACTTGCAGAGATTCCATTCTAAGAAAGTTGAATAGCATAGCTGATCTAAAGAATAGAGAGCTTTATAACAAATATTAAGAAAAAAGTTTAAAGAGCAACATAGTGATTCAATAACATTTATTAGGTTTATGTAGTGCCAGGAACTGTGGTCATCCAAGTTGGGATTGTTAATGTTATCTGTAGACATGTAAATTCAGATTAAATTGCCTTAAACCTTCAGAATATTAATTGATTTCATGCAGAGCACTGCAATTTGGCACTGATGGCAAAGTATCATCCAATAGTTTCTGTCTCTTCTCCAATGTTTGGCTGAAATTCAAAGTCACTCAGCTGACCTTCAGCAGTCAGTTTAAGGAGATTTGTGAAAGCAGAGGCTTCTACTCATTTTATATTGATGATATTCAGTGCTGTGTAGTTAAAGACATTAGCCATCAAGAGACTTGGATTCTCATCTGTTTCCTCGAGAAGGAACATTAGAATTTGGTTAGGTAGGCATCCTCATTTTACAGAGGATGGCAAGAAAGCATGAGAGGACACCCAACTGAGTAACCTCAGGGCAGACTCTCCTAACTGCTTGCTCTCTGTCTTTCACTCCACCAGGCAGCTTTCCTTCCCTCAACATGTTCGGTGAGCCCTCTGCCTAACCCACATTTGAAGACTCAGTTTCCTCATCTGTGAAATGGAAATTATAAAATGGGAATGCTGCAACATAGTTGTAAGTAGAAAATCCATGTGTTTGTCCATTACTCAAGTAGTATCATTTATTCAATATATTAATTATAAAAAAATCTAGTTGAGGACTCAGCATAATGAAAACAAAAACTGAATACAATACAGGTGTTTATTTGTGCTTCCTCTCAAAAAGACTTGCGATGATTTATAATTAATGCACAATGTTCCTCAAATATAGCCAACCATGAGATAATCAGTTAGGAATCAAAATATGTAATTAAATAAAAATCAATGAGTTTTAATAACATTATAAAAACACTTTATAAATTGTGAATTTGATGCTCTGTATAGTAAATATCCCAGGAGAAGGTAATGATCCTGCTTCATTTTTAGGAATATCTTCTAGAAAATTAGGAATTTTGAGGGAAAAATTATAGCATCAATGGGGTTAGAGTGAAAGAACCTGATTAGGGTATATTCTAGTTTGCTAACTGCTGGAATGCACTATACCAGGTATGGAATGGCTTTTAAAAAGAGGAATTTAATAGGTTGCAAGTTTACAGTTCTAAAGCTGAGAAAATATTCCAATTAAAGCAAGTCTATAGAAATGTCCACTCTAAGGCATCCAGGGAAAGATACCTTGGTTCAAGATGGCTGATAAAGTTCAGTGTTTTTCTCTCAAGTGAGAAGGCACATGGTGAACACAGTCAGAGTTTCTCTGTCATCTGGAAAGGTACATTGTGAACACAGTCAGGGTTCCTCTCTCATCTGGAAGGGCACATGGCAAACACAGCATCATCTTCTAGCTTCTTCTCCTGGCTTCCAGTTTCATGAAGCTCCCCAGGAGGCATTTTCCTTCTTCATCTCCAGAGGTCACTGGCTGGTGGACTTTGCTTCTCGTGACTATGTCGTTCTGCTCTGCTCTCTCTGACTTTCCCTCATTCTCCAAAATGTTTCCTCTTTTATAGGGCTTCAGAAACTAATCAAGACCCACCCCAGTGGGTGGAGACACGTCTCCCCTAATCTAATTTAACAACCACTCTTGATTAAATCACATCTCCAGGGAGATGATCTAATTACAGTTTCAAACATACAATACTGAATAGAGATTAGAAGAAACGGCTGCCTTTACAAAATGGGATTAGGATTAAAACATGGCTTTTCTAGGGTGCATACATCATTTCAAACCAGCATGGGGTACTTGTAGAGCTGTGAGAGAAACAGCACTAGTTCTGGAGCATGTAGGCAGCTCGCATCTGACTTCCTCACATGATTGATCTCTTCCTTTCCATTCTGCTTCTCCATGTGTACTTAACTCTACTGGGGTTTTGAAAAGAAAAATAATAATCTGATATTTTCAGCGTAACCTGGAATTGTGCACCAATTATTTATTAGGCTGTCTGTATTACTCAGATTTGGTTATTTGATTCAAATGACTAGTTAATTAGACAGTAAAAATTAATCAAGTCAGTTATTATTTACTTGACTACTCACACAAAATGACTAAATCACTCTGTAGGTTCAGGCTTAGATAGATAAGCAAAGGAACTTTCAAAAAAACCGGAGTCTGGATCTGTATGTACTTCTCCTGGGGGCTTTGTAAACATAATGTCTTTTGGGGGCTTTGCTCTTTGTATTTGTGTGTGTGTGTGTGTGTATGTGTGTATGTGTGTGTGGCTGTCCAGCAAAGACCACCAGAAACACCTCTGACTTGTGCAACTTGGGTTTATTACTTATTGCTGCAAGGGAAACCACGTGCTGTGGGGAACTGTGGGCGTCTCAGTAAAAGAATATTAGAAAGGGCATTGGGACTTGTGCTTGGTAATTTTGGGAAGTGCTTAAGGAAGCAGGCCTTTGCTCTGGATTGGATGCTGTCAGGAAGTGCAGCTAATTCTATGATTGGATATGTTAATATATCTTATCTAGAAGGAAGGAACACTGGACTGAGATTAAAGCTATAATTGGCAAAGAAGCGGAAGTCACTTATATTAGCCAAATTAGGGGGGATATTTGGAAATTTGTGTGGCTGGGCGAGTATTCAAGTTTTGCTTGTGTTCATACATGGTCAATAGATTTCTCATGAGTCACCATTTCCTATAGCTATTCCACAATAGCTGATTTAAGATAAAGGTTAAAGTTAATTTGCATACATCCACATGCAATGGATATGCTCCCTGAAAGGTTTTCTAGATCATGGAAGTATATTTAGGAGAAAGAACATCTACAAATGTCCCATCAAAATACTGAGAACACTGACATGGAAGCTGAAAAGTTAAGGTAGAGATATAAAAATTTAATTCAAGAAGTAAATAATCTGATATGTGGACTACTAGGATTCCATTTTTCATTTATCTACCTGTTGTATAAACAAAGCCACAAAAGCCTTATGAAATCTGTTGCTGTACTTGCTAAGAAGGCTGAAGAAAGGGAGAAGTCTAAATTTCACTCCTTGGGCATTTGGGATAGACAATAGTTAATACAAAAGGAGTAGATATTGAAGGGAAAGTCAATGAGTTAAATTTTAGCATTTCATCTTGAGATTCCTTGAGGTATTCTCAGATAAGAATCTCAAGAATATGATTTTTAATATAATTTTGGAGCTCAGAGTGGAGTTCTGGAGAACTGGAAAAGTTCTTCCATCAAAGATAGTTAAGAATATTAAAACCCTGGACTTGGAAAGAGTTTGCAAAGAGAGCGGATAGAAAACAAGAAAAGAAAATATCTTAGTTTGCCAGGCTGTTATGACACACAGTGAGGTTGGTTTAAACAATGGAATTTCATTGTCCCACAGATTTGATTAGCTAGGTGATTTGCTTCCTCCTGGGGTTGACAGCATCTGGGTGATGTCTTGCCTCAATGCTTGGGGTTTGGCTTGAATCCTTGCCTCATGTTACATGGCAATATCCTCTCCTTTCTGACTTCTGTGACTTCCCTAGTCTATTTATAAGGCTTCCAGTAGTCTGGGTTAAGACTCGCCTTCATTCAGTTGGGTCACGCCTTAATTAAAAATAACATCTTGTTTTCCATTCTTCTCCTGCTGAGGACCGGCTAAGGTATGACCGGCTCCTCCTTCTACCATTGGGTTTTTCTCACCTCCCCCCGCCTCTCCCCCCGCCCCTGGTTTTGTGTGCAAACGTGGGATGGCCTAGTGGACCCACAGAAGACGATCACCAAAAATTAAAGAAAGAAAGTCCGTGAGCTGGAACACAGGCGTCCTGTTTGGAAGTGTCCAAGGAGAGCGCCAGAAGTGCGCAAGCCGGAGACTGGGAGAGCTCCTTTCTGGCCGAGAGGGGGAGCCCGGTGTTCCCAGCTGGGAGCGACCCGGAGTCCCCAGTCCCGAGTCCGGCCGCCGCCAGCGCCAGTTTTGGTTCAGCCGATTAGGAAGAGGCGGGAGGGGCAGAGAGCACGAAGAGGGAGGGGACCCGGGCCGGGGGGTCCCGAACCCAGTGCTGCATTGACATAAAGAAACTTTGCCTCTCGGCCTCGGAAACGGCGCCCCGGCTGCGCTGGAGCGGAGATCGCCCAGCTCTAAGCAGCCGGTGGCTCTCCACGCCCCTGACCGAAGCCTGGCTGGACCGCATCGCTCAGTAAGAACTATATTATGAGGAGGTAATATTTTCTTTCATTATGTGGATGAGGAAAGCTATCAAAACACAGATCAAGGACTTCCGGAGAAGATGGCGGCTTAGTAAGACGCGCGGATCTTAGTTTCTTCTCCAGAACAGCTACTAGGGGAGTAGAAACGATACAGAACAGCTCCCAAAGCCACGACAGAGATAAGAAAGACAGCGTACCCCATCCTGGAACGGCTGGTTGGCTGAGAGAACCCACTCTGGTGAGATCGCCGAGGGGCGTGGGCTTCACGGGGCGGGGCGGCAAACGGCCGGAGTCACTCCCTTCCCCCTTCCCGGGCCGGCTGGGAGAATTGGACAGGCGGTCCCCTCAAACGGCGGTGGCTGGCGCCCACACCACACGCGGCCCCCCGGACCAACTGAGAAAAATGGATTGGAAATCCCCAGGCCGCGGAGAACGGTGACGGGGGGGGCCCTTCCAAACCCGTGACTCCCCGGGAACGGTGCACTCTGCCAGGCGGGCTGCTGTGGCTGGTGCCCTCCTGCAATGCTTGGCGCCCCAGGCCGACTAGGAAATTTGGACGGGCGCTTTCCTGGGCTGCGGTGGCCAGCGACCCTCCCCGCGTTCGGACCCCAGGCTGGCTGGCACTCTTCCAAGCCGCTTCGGCTAGCGAAACTCCTGGACGGCGAGAGTTTTCCAAAGTTAAAGGACCCACAGCACCTTTTACTGGTGGGACCCGCAGAAAAACGTGTGCCACGAGCGCCACCTACTGGGCAGGATAAGAAAAACAGAACCCAGAGATTTCACAGAAAAATCTTCCAAACTTTTGGATCCAACACCCAGGGAAATCTGTCTAAATGCACAGATGCCAGAGGAAGACAACGGATCACGCTCAAAAAATTGAAAATATGGCCCAGTCAAAGGAACAAACCAATAGTTCAAATGAGATACAGGAGCTGAGACAACTAATGCTGAATATACGAACAGAAATGGAAAACCTCTTCAAAAACGAAATCGATAAATTGAGGGAGGACATGAAGAAGACATGGGCTGAACATAAAGAAGAAATAGAAAAACTGAAAAAACAAATCACAGAACTTATGGAAGTGAAGGATAAAGTAGAAAAGATGGAAAAAACAATGGATACCTACAATGATAGATTCAAAGAGACAGAAGATAGAATTAGTGATTTGGAGGATGGAACATCTGAATTCCAAAAAGAAACAGAAACTATCGGGAAAAGAATGGAAAAATTTGAACAGGGTATCAGGGAACTCAAGGACAATATGAACTGCACAAATATACGTGTTGTGGGTGTCCCAGAAGGAGAAGAGAAGGGAAAAGGAGGAGAAAAACTAATGGAAGAAATTTTCACTGAAAATTTCCCAACTCTTATGAAAGACCTAAAATTACAGATCCAAGAAGTGCAGCACACCCCAAAGAGATTAGACCCAAATAGGCGTTCTCCAAGATACTTACTAGTTAGAATGTCAGAGGTCAAAGAGAAAGAGAGGACCTTGAAAGCAGCAAGAGAAAAACAATCCATCACATACAAGGGAAACCCAATAAGACTATGTGCAGATTTCTCAGCAGAAACCATGGAGGCTAGAAGACAGTGGGATGATATATTTAAATTACTAAAAGAGAAAAACTGCCAACCAAGACTCCTATATCCAGCAAAATTGTCCTTCAAAAATGAGGGAGAAATTAAAACATTCTCAGACAAAAAGTCACTGAGAGAATTTGTGACCAAGAGACCAGCTCTGCAAGAAATACTAAAGGGAGCACTAGAGTCAGAAACGAAAAGACAGAAGAGAGAGGTATGGAGAAGACTGTAGAAAGAAGGAAAGTCAGATATGATATATATAATATAAAAGGCAAAATGGTAGAGGAAAATGTTATCCAAACAGTAATAACACTAAATGTTAATGGACTGAATCCCCCAATCAAAAGACATAGACTGGCAGAATGGATTAAAAAACAGAATCCTTCTGTATGCTGTCTACAGGAAACACATCTTAGACCCAAAATAAACATAGGTTGAAATTGAAAGGTTGGGAAAAGATATTTCATGCAAATAACAACCAGAAAAGAGCAGGAGTGGCTATACTAATATCCAACAAGTTAGACTTCAAATGTAAAACAGTTAAAAGAGACAAAGAAGGACACTATCTACTAATAAAAGGAACAATTAAACAAGAAGACATAACAATCATAAATATTTATGCACCGAACCAGAATGCCCCAAAATACGTGAGGAATATACTGCAAACACTGAAAAGGGAAATAGACACAAATACCATAATAGTTGGAGACTTCAATTCCTCACTCTCATCAATGGACAGAATATCTAGACAGAGGATCAATAAAGAAATAGAGAATCTGAATATTACTATAAATGAGCTAGACTTAACAGACATTTATAGGACATTACATCCCACAACAGCAGGATACAACTTTTTCTCAAGTGCTCATGGATCATTCTCAAAGATAGACCATATGCTGGGTCACAAAGCAAGTCTTAACAAATTTAAAAAGATTGAAATCATACACAACACTTTCTCGGATCATAAAGGAATGAAGTTGGAAATCAACAATAGGCAAAGTGCCAGAAAATTCAGAAATACGTGGAGGCTCAACAACACACTCTTAAACAATGAGTGGGTCAAAGAAGAAATTGCAAGAGAAATTAGTAAATACCTCGAGGCGAATGAAAATGAAAACACAACATATCAAAACTTATGGGATGCAGCAAAGGCAGTGCTAAGAGGGAAATTTATTGCTCTAAATGCCTATATCAGAAAAGAAGAAAAGGCAAAAATGCAGGAATTAACTGTCCATTTGGGAGAACTGGAGAAAGAACAGCAAACTAATCCCAAAGCAAGCAAAAGGAAAGAAATAACAAAGATCAGAGCAGAAATAAATGAAATTGAAAACATGAAAACAATAAAGAAAATCAATAAGACCAGAAGTTGGTTCTATGAGAAAATCAATAAGATTGATGGGCCCTTATCAAGATTGACAAAAAGAAGAAGAGAGAGGATGCAAATAAATAAGATCAGAAATGGAAGAGGAGACATAACTACTGACCTCACAGAAATAAAGGAGGTAATAACAGGATACTATGAACAACTTTACGCTAATAAATACAACAATTTAGATGAAATGGACGGGTTCCTGGAAAGACATGAACAACCAACTTTGACTCAAGAAGAAATAGATGACCTCAACAAACCAATCACAAGTAAAGAAATTGAATTAGTCATTCAAAAGCTTCCGAAAAAGAAAAGTCCAGGACCAGATGGCTTCACATGTGAATTCTACCAAACATTCCAGAAAGAATTAGTACCAACTCTCCTCAAACTCTTCAAAAAAATTGAAGTGGAGGGAAAACTACCTAATTCATTCTATGAAGCCAACATCACCCTCATACCAAAACCAGGCAAAGATATTACAAAAAAAGAAAACTACAGACCAATCTCTCTAATGAATATAGATGCAAAAATCCTCAATAAAATTCTAGCAAATCGTATCCAACAACACATTAAAAGAATTATACATCATGACCAAGTAGGATTCATCCCAGGTATGCAAGGATGGTTCAACATAAGAAAATCAATTAATGTAATACACCATATCAACAAATCAAAGCAGAAAAATCACATGATCATCTCAATTGATGCAGAGAAGGCATTTGACAAGATTCAACATCCTTTCCTGTTGAAAACACTTCAAAAGATAGGAATACAAGGGAACTTTCTTAAAATGATAGAGGGAATATATGAAAAACCCACAGCTAATATCATCCTCAATGG
Source organism: Tamandua tetradactyla (assembly GCF_023851605.1). NCBI lineage: Eukaryota > Metazoa > Chordata > Mammalia > Pilosa > Myrmecophagidae > Tamandua > Tamandua tetradactyla. Next base: position 26,326,611 of record NC_135348.1, on the reverse strand, counting down.
GGAAAAATTGAAAAATTTCCCCCTAAGATCAGGAACAAGGCAAGGATGCCCACTATCACCACTATTATTCAACATTGTGTTGGAGGTTCTAGCCAGAGCAATTAGATAAGAAACAGAAATACAAGGCTTCAAAATTGGATAGGAAGAAGTAAAACTATCACTGTTTGCAGACGATATGATACTATACGTTGAAAACCCAGAAAAATCCACAACAAAACTACTAGAGCTAATAAATGAGTACAGCAAAGTAGCAGGTTACAAGATCAACATTCAAAAATCTGTAGCATTTCTATACACTAGTAATGAACAAGCTGAGGGGGAAATCAAGAAACGAATCCCATTTACAATTGCAACTAAAAGAATAAAATACCTAGGAATAAATTTAACTAAAGAGACAAAAAACCTATATAAAGAAAACTACAAAAAAACTGCTAAAAGAAATCACAGGAGACCTAAATAGATGGAAGGGCATACCATGTTCATGGATTGGAAGACTAACTATAGTTAAGATGTCAATCCTACCTAAATTGATTTACAGATTCAATGCAATACCAATCAAAATCCCAACAACTTATTTTTCAGAAATAGAAAAACCAATAAGCAAATTTATCTGGAAGGGCAGGGTGCCCCGAATTGCTAAAAACATCTTGAGGAAAAAAAACGAAGCTGGAGGTCTCGCGCTGCCTGACTTTAAGGCATATTATGAAGCCACAGTGGTCAAAACAGCATGGTATTGGCATAAAGATAGATATATCGACCAATGGAATCGAATAGAGTGCTCAGATATAGACCCTCTCATCTATGGACATTTGATCTTTGATAAGGCAGTCAAGCCAACTCACCTGGGACAGAACAGTCTCTTCAATAAATGGTGCCTAGAGAACTGGATATCCATATGCAAAAGAATGAAAGAAGACCCATATCTCACACCCTATACAAAAGTTAACTCAAAATGGATCAAAGATCTAAACATTAGGTCTAAGACCATGAAACAGTTAGAGGAAAATGTAGTAGATATCTTATGAATCTTACAACTGGAGGCGGTTTTATGGACCTTAAACCTAAAGCAAGAACACTGAAGAAGGAAATAAATAAATGGGAGCTCCTCAAAATTAAACACTTTTGTGCATCAAAGAACTTCATCCAGAAAGTAGAAAGACAGCCTACACAATGCGAGACAATATTTGGAAATGACATATCAGATAAAGGTCTAGTATCCAGAATTTATAAAGAGATTGTCCAACTCAACAACAAAAAGACAGCCAACCCAATCACAAAATGGGAAAAAGACTTGAACAGACACCTACCAGAAGAGGAAATACAAATGGCCAAAAGGCACATGAAGAGATGCTCAATGTCCCTGGCCATTAGCGAAATGCAAATCAAAACCACAATGAGATATCATCTCACACCCACCAGAATGGCCTTTATCAACAAAACAGAAAATGACAAGTGCTGGAGAGGATGCGGAGAAAGAGGCACACTTATCCACTGTTGGTGGGAATGTCAAATGGTGCAACCACTTTGGAAGGCAGTTTGGCGGTTCCTCAAAAAGCTGAATATAGAATTGCATACGACCCAGCAATACCATTGCTGGGAATCTACTCAAAGGACTTAAGGGCAAAGACACAAACGGACATTTGCACACCAATGTTTATAGCAGCGTTATTTACAATTGCAAAGAGATGGAAACAGCCAAAATCTCCATCAACAGAAGAGTGGCTAAACAAACTGTGGTATATACATACGATGGAATATTATGCAGCTTTAAGACAGGATAAACTTATGAAGCATGTAATAACATGGATGGACCTAGAGAACATTATGCTGAGTAAGTCTAGCCAAAAATTAAAGGACAAATACTGTATGGTCCCACTGATGTGAACGGACATTCGAGAATAAATTTGGAATATGTCATTGGTAACAGAGTCCAGCAGGACGTAGAAACAGGGTAAGATAATGGGCAATTGGAGCTGAAGGGATACAGACTGTGCAACAGAACTAGATACAAAAACTCAAAAATGGACAGCACAATAATACCTAATTGTAATCATGTTAAAACACTGAATGAAGCTGCATCTGAGCTATAGGTTTTTGTTTTGTTTTGTTTTGTTTTTACTATTATTACTTTTATTTTTTTCTCTATATTAACATTCTATATCTTTTTCGGTTGTTTTGCTAGTTCTTTTAAACCAATGCAAAGGTATTAAGAAACGATGATCATGCATCTATGTGATGATGTTAAGAATTACTGATTGCATATGTAGAATGATATGATTTCTAAATGTTGGGTTAATTTCTTTTTTTCCGTTAATTAAAAAAAAAAAAGAGAGAGAAGGGGTAATTGGAGCTGAAGGGATACAGACTGTGCAACAGGACTGGATATAAAAACTTAGAAATGGACAGCACAATACTACCTAATTGTAATACAATTATGTTAAAACATTGAATGAAGCTGCATGTGAGGTATAGGTTTTTTTTTCTCTCTATTATCGTTTTAATTCTTATTCTGTTGTCTTTTTATTTCTTTTTCTAAATCGATGCAAATGTACTAAGAAATGATGAATATGCAATTATGTGATGATATTAAGAATTAACTATTGTACATGTAGAATGGAATGATTTCTAAATGTTTTGTTAATTTTTTTTAATTAATAAAAAAAATTAAAAAAAAATAACATCTTCAAGAGATCCTGTCTACAGTGGGTTCACATCCATAGGAATGCAATTTAAGAATAAGAACGTGTCTAAATTGGGATACAGAATTCACTCTACCACAGAAGGTAAAGGAAGGATCCCAGGAGAATAGCAGTTTTTAAGAGATGGTTTGAAGAAGAGCCCACCAAGGAAATGAGATGATAGAGATGCACACTAGTTTTTCTCAGGCCTGAAGGTTAATCGAGTCACGGTAACTAAAAGAAGAGAGAGATTTAAGAATGGGGAAGGTTCAACCACTTTCAATGCAGCAGGGAGAGCCTCGTATCACAGTAGGCCCTTTAGGACACATGTCAAATTGTGAGCCATTTTGGCTAATGAATAGGATTGACAGGAGTAGAATAGAGTTTATTTTACATTATATGGTTCTGAATTTTCCTATTTTCCACTGAATTTTTTTTTAATACAGCATTAGGTGTATTTGTGACTGAAGTACATATCTACGTAACATTAGCATGGTACTGGAGGCTTCTCTGATGTTAGCAGTTCTAGTTTTGGCAGCAGAAGGGGCGAAGGCTGGAGCTCTCATTGATTGACAAGACTCCCGGGGGGTTGTCTTCAGCCAAGTTGTTTAACTGCTCCAATACTCTGTTTCTTTTCATGTAATGTGAGGATGGTAGATTGGTGATTTCGAAATTCCTTGCTAATTCTAAGAAACAGACAAATCTCAGATGTACTAATCATAAACAAAACAAACTTTTGTGGGAAGGTATGGCATTTTCAGTGGACACAGATTGTCTAAAATGTACTTTGAGTTAAAGGGCACTGAAAATCTAAGTGAAAGAGCAGTGAGCCTTAAATTAGCGGCTGTGGACCTCCTCTCAAAATAAAATGTACTTCCTGAAAATTTACAGTAGCAGTGGAAAGAAAACAACTATTAAATTAAAATTGACTTAGTACATTCAGAGACACAAGAATAAAACCTACTAACAGCTCAACTGAATTTAATTGAATATCCTGAGTAATAAAAGAGAGGTCCAGGGGTGAAGCTGAGAACACTTATTGGATAATTCTGAATTGGAAGATTTCACTTTCTGAGAGAGTGAGGAGCTACGTTCCAACTTGATTAAATAAGATGAATTTTCATTGACATGGAGGTGTGAATCCATCAGAGACTGGCTGACACTGCCTGAAAGTGAACAGAATAAGCTCCAAAGCAGTACCTGCCTCTCCAGACACATCTCCCTACCCAGATATAGGACCTGCTGATCTTGACATTTCTGCTCAGGTTGGCTCTGTGATTTCCAGGGCATGGCAGGTAGGGGAGCTAAGCAGAAAACATTTTTGGGTCAGGTAGATGTGGGGTTTTGAATTCTGGCTCTGACTGCTTACCAGCTGTGTGAATTTAAGCACTTGCTTAAACTGTCTGAGTCTCAACTTCAAAATGAGCTTAATAGATGGTAACTGTTATATGATTCTGTCTTATCTTTTTTTACTTATCTATGCTTGGATTTAAGTTTCAATTTGGGTTTCTAGTCAAGTTTATGCCAAGTTTTCATGCTTTCTAATTTCGTCATGAAATGCACATCCCTGCCTCATACCTAAATAAATGTTCCTATTCCTGTTCCTGAGTAGAGATGCTCTCTACTGAGTTCACTTTCTTATTTCTTGACACCTAAGTGTGTACTCACATAGATGTTATGGCCAAGCAAAACATGACAGGCCTTTTAATGGACAAAGGGTATTTCCAAATAAAACCTGAGTAGTGTAAAACCAACGGATTCTTCACTATTAAAATTCAAAGTTTAAGATCAATTAATTCTGATATATAACCTTGTTTACCTAGTATAACTACTAATATTGTAATTGCTTCTCCAGATCTCTGAATGGAAATCAAAGCTGTTAATCTTCTACCTGTGATTCAGATGTGCAAACATTTCACCACTTTCACAAGTCACTAAATGATCATCTTAGCTTTTTGTTCATCTTTTGTGTTGTTTCCTTTTGCACTTTGTGAGGAGCCCGAGGAAAATCACCCAGTGGGGTCTGAGACTTCCATGTAATGATGTTCTTATAATATGTTCTTCTTATAAGATTACAGAAGAATAATTAAGACTAATATTCTTAATCAAGATGAACTAAATCTGCTGAATATTTCTTTCAAAGATAAACTGTCTAGATTGAGGGGACTCTTTTGTTTAGAACCTTTTTTATGCTAAATAGAACAAAATGAAATTACAACTGGAGTTCACCATGGACCCACAAGTTTCTGCCTGAGAAAAAGTAATGTAAAGCTTGAGTGCACCCTCCCACATTTATTGGAATGAGTTCCACTTGATGAATCTGGGCTGTAAGGTGAGGACAATGCCACTCACTAAGAAAGCAATGCCAGTTCAAGGGCCCCACAAGGAGTAGGACACAGAAGAGTCTCATCTCCAAGAAGAGAGGGCAGGAAGCAGAGTGAGACTAGCTTCTGCTGATAAATAATGGAACTGGAGAAGCCCTTATTTGATTTGTACCTTTTGGCATCCTGAAATGACAGTTTCATTGCCATAAAAATGAAAATGAGTTCGGTCCTGTTCAGAAATAGAAGAGGTCCAAAATGCCACAGACCTTGGAAAATGCACATTCAAAATTGTTATACTGAAATCCTGGGACATGCCTTTTCATGTTCCACTAGATAGAAAACATTTGTTTTTAATTTGTTTTCATCAGTGTACTTAAAACAGGTCTCTTACAGAGCAGAAACTCACTTATCTATCTATCTATCTATCTATCTATCTATCTATCTATCTATCTATCTATCTATCTATCTATCTATCTATCTATCTATATATTAAAAAGGACCTTCTTTAAAATTCTTCTACCTAGAAAACATTCAAGAGTATTTTCAAAAGAAACATTCCAAATGGAATGGCAAGCAAATCAATATTTTAACTCTTTCTTGCCCTTTTCTCTACCCTCTTGATTCTTACAGCAAAGCTATTGAAAATATGACTTGCCATGCATGGAATAACACTTTGGAATGATCATTTAAAATCTTGAGTTAAAAAAATGCTATCACAAAAGACCTAACAATATTTCTCTTAAATTTCATTTCCATAGAATTTAAGGAGCAATATTTTCTACCCAGATAATTTGTTATGGATTCATGGCTGTAATTGTTTCCTTTCTCAGCTAGACTTTTGACATTTGTCCATAACCCTTTTCCTTGCCTTTAGTCAGCTCACCACCCTATTCATTTAAAGAGCTATTGGGAACTTTGCTGTTCTGTTCACAATCATGCACTTTCTTTAAAGGGCATTTTCTCCCACTCTACTACAATAAGATATGGAGAGCAGATGAGCTTCATCGTTCAGAACTCTCTAAACTCCCGTCCTTCTGTTCACTTCTGAGCCAGTTCAATGTTTTCCACCATCACCTCTCTATTGAACCAGCACTGGTAAAAGTCATCGATTCTTTTTATTGTTGTGAAAAGCCTATGATTTCCAAAGTTCATTCTATATTCTATAAAAGGCAAGCCTTATATTATCACCTGAGAATGTCTTTCTTTTCCTGTACTCTAGATTGATGATTTAGCTTCATGTAAAATTCTAGGTTGACAGTTATTTCCCCTGAAACTTTTGAAGATATTATTTTATTCTTTTGGTTCCTATTGTTGCTAAAGAAAAGTTTGCTATCAATCAAATTGTTGCTCCTTTCAAGGTACTTTTTTCTTTGGTTGTTTTTAAGTCTTGTTATTTAATGTTCTGCACTTCCACCACGGTGCAGCTATTGTGAATTCCTTTCTATTTATCTCTCCGGGTGCTTAGTACATTTCTTTGAGCTGAGGACATGACTTTTTCTTTTATTCTGAAAAACTTCAATAGTTTCCTCTCCACATACTGCTTCTACCCAAATTGGTCATTCTCTTTTCAAATACTACTTCTCTTTCTGGAGTTCCTAAAAGATAAATGCTGTCTTTTCTCATTTTCTGTCTTTAATTGATTCTATTAGTTGCCTGTAGCTCTGTTACAAATTACTCCAAAACTTAATGGCTTGAAACTACCGTACGTACTATCTCAGTGTTTCTGGGGGCCAAGAATCTGGTATGGCTTCCCTGGACTTCTGACTCTGGTTCTGACACAAAGCTGCAGTCCTCCGGCACTTATGGCTAGAATCTGCCTCCTGGCTCACTCATGTGGTTGTTGGCAGGTTCTTCATAGACTGTTGGACTGAAACTTCATTTATCTCCAAGCTCTAGGCAGAGAACTCCCTTGGTTATTTACTGCATGGGACTCTTCAGAGAGCACATCACAGCAGGACAGCTTGTTTCCTCAGCAGAAGCAAGTGAGAGGGCAAGAGAGAGAATGCTGCTGAGAGTGTGATTGCAAGACGAAAGTCATGGTCTTTTGTAATCTAATTGGGGAAGTGAACTCTCATCAGTATTGCCATATTTTATTCCTTAGACACAAGTCACCAGTCCACTCCACATCCAAGGGAAAGGGATTACACAAGGGCCTTAATGCCAGGAGGAAGGACACATGAGATCTAAATCACTCTGATCTTTCTTATTTTGCACTTCTTTGTCCTTTTGCATGCATTCAAGATAGTTTTCTTGGACTTGTTTATCCAGGTCACTAATTCCTCCAAAATTATTTTAATCTGTTGTTTAAAATGCTCATCACATTTTAATCACCTTTATTGACAAATAATTTACTGTAAAAATGCACCCCATGTCAGTGTATATTTCCATGAGTTTTTGCAATTCTAAACACACTGTAACTGCCACCACAATTAAGATATGGGAGATTCCATCACCCCTGAAAGTTCCTTGTGCTCTTCTCAGTCAATCCCCTTCTACCTGGGCCACAGACAGCCACTGGACTGCTTCCTGTCATTAGCAGAGATTGTGCTTATATTTTTCTGTAGTTTTGTATGACTGCTCATAGATTTTTAGATTCAATGACTGTGTGGGACAATGGGCATATTCCCAAACAGGATTGCAGTGATGGTTGCATGTCCCATGGAAGCCAATATGGCACTGTCAGCCGAGGGCAGGGACAGCTGCTGCCATGTCTATTTGAGATGCTACAGGGTGGTTTTGGACTTGGATCTTCCTATCATCCACACCAGGCTATTGTGTGTGTGTGTGTGGAGGGGGGGATGTCAGAGAGTTACAGTGATTCCTGGGCAGGGATGGGGAGTAGGAGGCTGGCAGGGATGCCGTGGGTCAGAGGATGGGCTGTTGAGACCACATCCAGTGCAAGTAAGGAGGCAGTGAGTAGTCAACTGCATGTGATCAGGACTGTTTGAGCTAAAGTTACAAGCTCCCAGTTCAGGCTCCATTGTCCCATTGGACTTCAGTTACAAAGTAAAATTAGGAATTGTAAGACTTGACCTGAGAGCATTAAATCCCAAACATGGGGCCATTCCAAGCATGGGGTTCTAGTGACTGCCCTGGTCACACACCCATGAAGCCTGCCCTGCTTTTGAACTACTGTTCTTTCTGCTAATTAGGCCAGTGAGAGGGCAACAGAGTTGTAATTTGAGCAATGTTTCTCAAGCATTTTTTACCCACAAAACAATGGCTAGCTAAGCCAGAAGCCCCAGTTGTAAACCAAACAAAACTCCTCTGCTTCATCAGACAGAGGACGGATATCAGACATCTGGCCCACCCAGCTGTCCACCCTCTGATGCCTGCAGTCCTAACTCTGACTCCAGGAAGCATCAAACATACTGTGAAGCCCAGTTTGTAAGCTTAGAACATTGGTTTTATTCACTTGTACTCTCAGTCTAAGAAAAACAGTAACATTTCATGTTTTATTTGCTTTCATTTTCTATACAATTTGGAAGATAGGTATCCTATTTTTAATAGAGAAATAATTACCTCTTAATATCTCAAAATAGAATAACCCACTCGATTTGATATTTGACTGTCAACATCAAGAGTAAAACAATAACTTTTTAGTTAGTATTATAACCCAGGAATTTGACATGTATTCATTTCCCTTATTTCACATCCAACCCTATTTCCATTTTCTCTGCTTGCCTTAAATTTATCTGGCATTTTAGATCCTGATCGTGAATTCCTAAAAAAAATGCCAAGTTTTAGTTACAGGAATATTTGGGGGTTTCCACTTTAATTTTGAGAATTTTCTCAAAACAGTTTTATTAAATCTATAATAATATTTGTAACCAGTTTTATTGCTTCATGGCAATCCCTTATGCACAAGTACCTCCTCATTTTAGAGATCTTTGTGATGATTAAATTCCCATTTGTGGGTAATAGGTCTTTGAGTGGTTTGTTTTGTTTTCATGTAGGAGAAAGGCAAGAATTGGTATGTTTTTGCAAGATTTTGCATTCATACATGAATGATAATTTGGCTTGATTTAGGATTCTAGGTTCCCCAACTTTTTCTCTTAGATCTCCATAGACATTGTTCTATTTTCTATTTGAATTTTACATTCAAATAGACAGTACACACTCTATACCTTTAATTAAAAATATTTTATTAGTTTGTCCTGGAACACTATGGATTCTGATCTTTTGTGACTTCTATTATATCTTTGATTATAGTTTTTCTTTAACTTGCTCTCTGGGTACATGGGTGGTTTAGTGGTAGAATGCTTGCCTTCCATTCAGGAGACCTGGACTCAATTCCCAGACCCTATACCACCACCCCCCCAAAAAAAATATTTATAATTTGCTCTCTGTTTTATTTTTAAAACAGTTTTTATCTGTATACTGTGGTCCCTTCTGTCTATTCTTTATATCAATTATCTCACGTCATTTTAATCATGTCTCCCTTTTTTCTTGGAAAAACTTTGAAGTCTGTTGGCATGCTTCACTGAATTGATTTGTTTGGGATCAATTCTGTCCTACCTTGGTTCCAATGCAGATTTTTTATCCAGTTACAGTTTTCAAAATTTCTTCAGTATTTTCTTTTATCTGATCCTGCAGTTATCTTACTTTTTCCAGCGTTTCACTCTTGTATAACATGAGATCTGTCCAGGTCTAGGTTTGCAAATGCCTCACTGCACAGATTGCTCATGGGCATTTTCCCTTTCATTTGTGTGTTGATAAAAACCACCCTCTCAACTGTGTGCAGTCTCAATCCAATTTCTGATACTTCAGAAAACTTAATCTAGCTTTGAAGTGGGGCCTTCAGTTCTAACTCTTCAGTTTCTTTACTATAAAAGGGATAACATATATTCCCAGGCAAACTGCAATTGTTTAATCAGGTATAACCCATCAAAAATTATACTTCCCAGCATGCCTCATTTCTGGGACCCCTCTCATCTCCACTTCTGTTGGTTGTATCTGAAAAGTCGTCTTCCCAGGATGTGATTGCCATTCTCCGTTCTTCTCTATCCCTGGCCGTGTTAAACAAGAGATAGTTTGTGTGATGAGAACAATTGTGGAAGGTGGGAGAAGATCTTGGCTATCTCAAAAAAAAAAAAAAGTAGCATTTATCATTTAAAAAACAAGCACTAAAAATAAGCCAAAATCTCTTCCTATTTCATTTCCAGCTGTGCCATTCTAGTTCAGACTGCACATTGCCTGAAGGCCACTGACTGTGCTTCTTCATCCAAACGCTGCAAGACTAAAGTTGGTGGAAATATCTGTCAAGGGCTGACATATGCTTTTGATTCTTGTCCATGTTTTTTTCCCCCCCCTTTTCCCATTCTTCTAATTCCCTGGTAACTAACCTACTTTCTGTTTTGGCAGATTTACTTTTTCTAGACATCTCTTATAAGTGACATTGTGTAATATTTTTCCTCAGGCATCTTGCTTATTTCACTGAACATGTTTGCAAGGCTCTCTCATGTTGCAGCATGTCATGGTCAGTTTCATGTGTCAGCTTGGCCAGGTGGTGGTACCTGTTTGTCTGGTTAGGCAAATGCTGGCCTGTCTTTTGCTATGAGAACATTTCATGGAATTAAATCATGATCATGTTGGCTACATCCATAGCTGATTCCACTGGTAATCAGCCAAGGATAGTGTCTTCTTTAATGAGTGATGTTTAATCTAATCACTGGAGGTCTTTTAAGGAGGATTCAGAAGAGACAGGTTCTCTTCTTGCTTCAACTGGCAAGACTCTCCTGTAGAATTCATCCAGACCCTCCATTGAAATTGTCAGCGTCACAGTCTGCCCTGCAGACTTTGGACTCTAAGTTCCCATGGTTATGTGAGACACTTTTATAAGTTTTGCATTTATGAATAGCTCCTGTTGATTCTATTTCTCTTAAGAACCCTAACTAATAACTAATATGACTTGGCACCAGGAGTAGTCCTTAAGAAGCAGAATCATAAAAATAGGTTTTTATGAATGGTTTTCTGCTCTGACTGGACTCAAAGGCACGAACGGCTTTGATTCCCATAATTGGAATGACATGCCAATCCATGGAGTGAGTTGCCAAAAGAGATAGTCAAAATATCACCATTCGATTCTTCTAATGTTTCACTTGCACAAAGCCAGGCAACAGGGGATAATGTTTTTGACACCTTTATGTAGTTTTGTGGAAATAGTTAAGTATAGAGATGTTGGCTGGTTGTTGTTAGATACACTGTATACATTAATGAGTGCAAGGGATGGGCTTAAGGCTTCAAACGAGAAGCTTAAGCACCGTCTGACAGATACAGACGTTTCTGTGAGTGTCCTGAAGGAAAATGTTATTTCCTGTAGCCGTAGATTTGAGATTTCTGAATATCAGACTCAGAATCTTATTGTTAAAGTAGCAACTTTACAACGTAAACTGAAATCTCAGTCTTGCATGGTGTCTGCCGTTAAAGTGAGGGCATTGATTGGAAAGGACTGGGACCCTGAAAAATGGGATTGTGACGTATGGATGGATAATGATGTCAGGGGTGAGGTTGAAACCCTAGGCCATGCTGAGTCTTCTCTAGATAACCCTGTAATAGTCTGCCCTGAGAACATAGCCAGCCCACCTCCAGTCTGCTGTGAGGAGTTGGCCACCCAACTTCCACCTGAAGGGATTAGCCCTAGAGTTATTAATCCTGTTTCACCAGATGAAACTGCAAATGAATGCCCTGAAGCAAATGGCTTGGGGGAATACTTCTAATTCTTTTCATGACCCACCCCCACCACCCATCATTTCTTCCAGAACTAAAACTAGACTTAAGTCCCAACAGGCCCCTAAAGGTGAGGTACAAAGTATCACACATGAGGAGGTATGTTATGCTCCAAAAGAACTGTGTGAGTTTTCCAATTTATATAGACAAAAATCAGGGAAATACATGTGGCAATAGATTTTAAAGGTGTGGGATAATGGTGGGAGGAATATAAAGCTGGATCAAGCTGAATTTATTGATATGGGCCCACTAAGCAGAGATTCCACATTCAGTGTTACAATTTGAGGGGTTAGAAAAGGTATTGACAATTTGTTTGGATGGTTGGTTGAAACATTGATCAAAAGGTGGCTGACATTACCTGAGGCTGAAATGCAACAACTGCCCTGGTATAATGTAGATGAGGGGATCCAGAGGCTTAGAGAGATTGGGATGTTAGAGAGGATTTATCATGCAAAGTCTGCTCTTACACCCCAAGAAGGTCTGGAGGATGCACCTTTACCAGAAAAATGAGAAATAAATTTGTAAGAGTAGTGCCATCATCCCTGAAGTGTTCTGTAGTTGCAGTTCTCTGTAGGTCAGATATTATTGTGGGAACTATTGTCACTGAGCTAGAATCCTTAAACACAATAAACACAATGGAGATGACCAGATACCGAGTTGGCAGAAGACAAGTGGCAGCACTTAATCACCAAAGACAGGGTGGATGTGGCTATTATAACAGAAAGCAAACTCAAAGTAGAAGTCAAAATGATCTCACTTGCAGAGATTTGTTGCATTGCCTAGTAAATCATTGGGTACCTAGAAATACAATAGAGGGGCGGTCTACTAAATTCTTGTTTGAGCTGTATGAACAAAAGAGTTCTAGGTCAAGTGAACAGAAGCCTAACTTGAATTACAAAAACACAGTGTCACAGCCCCTTAATCAATTTCCAGACCTGAGACAGTTTACAGACCCAGAGCCCCTTCAATGAAGGGGAGGCCATGTCCCTTTGGGGGAGAACCCTGTTACACTGCCACAAATCTATACTGTTAATCTTACTCCAAGCCTTCCCCAAGGACACCAATGGCCTTTTACCAGGATAACTGTGCACTAGGGAAAAGGAAATGGTGTGATATTTTGGGGAATATTAGACACTAGTTCAGAAGTAACATTAATTCCAGGGGACCCAAAATGTCACTCTGGCCCACCAGTCTGCATGGGGGCCTATGGAAGTCAGGTGATCAATGGAGTTTTAGCTCAGGTCCTTCTCACAGTGGGTCCAGTGGGACCCAGGACCCATTCTGTAGTTACTTCCCCAGTTCCAAAATGCATAATTGGAATAGACGTACTGAGAAACTGGCAGAATCCCCATGTTGGCTCTTTAACTTGTGCAGTGAGGGCTATTATGGTGGGAAAAGCCAAGTGGAAACCACTAGAATTTCCCCTACCTAGCAGAATAGTAAATAAGAAACAATACTGGATTCCTGGAGGGATTGTAGAGCTTACTGCCACTCTTAAGGACTTGAAGGATGCAAGGGAGTGGTGATTCCCACCATATCCCCATTCAACTCTCCTATTTGGCCTGTGAAGAAAACAGAATGGTCTTGGAGGATAACGGTGGATCTTCATAAGCTCTACCAGGTGGTAACTCCAATTGTAGCTGCTCTTCCAGATATGGCATTATTGCTTGAGCAAATGAGTACATCTCCTGGTACCTGGTATGCAGCTATTGATCTGGCAAATGCTTTTGTCTCAATAGCTGTTAGTAAGGACCACCAGAAACAGTTTTCTTCCAGCTGGCAAGGTCAGCAATATACTTTTACTGTCTTAAATCAGGGGTTCATCAACCCTCCAGCCCTATGTCATAATCTTGTCTGCAGGGACCTTGATCATTTCTCACTCCCAGAAGACATCACACTGGTCCATTATATTGATGATATCATGTTGATTGAACCTAGTGAGCAAGAAGTAGCAACTACTCTAGACTTACTGGTAAGGCATTTGCGTGTCAGAGGATGGGAGATAAATCCAACAAAATTACAGGTGCCTTCCACCTCAGTGAAATTTCTAGGTGTCCAGTGGTGTGGGACATGTCAAGATATCCCTTCTAAGGTGAAGGATAAGTTGCTGCATCTGGTCCTTCCTACAACCAAAAAAAAAAAAAAAAGAGGCAAAATGCCTGGTTATTCTCTTTGGATTTTTGGCAACAACATATTCCTCATTTGGGTGTGCTACTCTGGCCCATTTATCGAGTGACCAGAAATGCTGCTAATTTTGAGTGGGGGCCTGAACAAGAGCAGGCTCTATGACAGATTCAGGCTGCTGTACAAGCTGCTCTGCCACTTAGACCATATGATCCAACAGATCCAATGGTGCTGGAAGTGTCAGTGGCAAATAGAGATGCTGTCTAGAGCCTTTGGCCAGCCTCTATAGGAGAATCACAACACAGACCCTTAGGATTTTGGAGCAAAGCCTTTCATCTGCTGCAGATAACTACTCTTCTTTTGAGAAACAGCTTTTGGCCTGCTACCAGGCTTACATAGAGGCTGAACACTTAAACTTGGGCCACCAAGTTACCATGAGACCTGAGTTACCTGTCATGAGCTGGGTGTTTTCTGACCCACCAAGCCATATAGTTGGGCATGCACAGCAGCATTCCATCATAAAATGAAAATGGTAAATATGAGATAGGGCCAGAGCAGGTCCTGACGGCACAAGTAAGTTACATGAGAAAGTGGACCAAAGGCCTATGGTCTCCACTCCTGACACATTACCTTCTCTTTCTCAGACAAGAGCTGTGGCCCCTTGGGGCATTCCTTACAGTGAATTGACTCAGAAAGAGAAAACTCGGGCCTGGCTTACAGATGGTTCAGCACAATATGCAGGTACCACCTGGAAATGCACTGCTGCAGCACTACAACCCCTTTCTGGGGTGTCTTTGAAGGGCGGTGGTGAGGGGAAATCCTCCCAGTGGGCAGAACTTTGTGCATTGCACCTGGTTCATTTTGCTTGGAAGGAGAACTGCCCTGAGATGTGTTTGTATACTGACTCATGGGCTGTTACTAATGGTTTGTCTGGATGGTCAGGAACTTGGAAAGATCATAATTGGAAAATTGGTGACAAAGAGGCTGGGGAAGAAGTATGTGGATAGATCTTTCTGAGTGGGCTAAAAAGATGAAGATATTTGTGTCCCATGTGAATGCACACCAGAGGGTGACTTCAGCAGAGGAAGGTTTTAATAATTAAGTGGATAAGATGACCCATTCTGTGGATACCAGTTAGCCTCTTTCCACAGTACCTCCTATCATTGTCCAATGGGCTCATCAACAAAGTGGCCATGGTAGTTAGGATGGAGATTATGCATGGGTTCAGCAACATAAACTTCCACTCACCAAGACTGACATGTCTACAGCCACTGCTGAGTGCCCAATCTAACAGCAGCATATCATCATGATAGTCCACAAAACACTGCTTCTGATCAGGGAACACACTTCACAGCAAATGAAGTGCAGGAATGGGCACATGCTCATGCAATTCTTTGGTCTTACCATTTCCCCATCATCCAGAAACAGCTGGATTGATAGAGCGGTGGAATGGCCTTCCATGAAGAAAGTGGTCCAATGTAATCAACCTGCCACCATGTAGCTGGCTGGTTGCCTCAGGTTGATTACATTGGACCACTTCCTTCATGGAAGGGGCAATGTTTTGTTCTAACTGGAATAGACACGTACTCTGGATATGGGTTTGCTTTCTTTGCATGCAGTGTTTCTGCCAAACCTACCATCTGTGAGCTTACAGAATGCCTTATCTATCATCATGATATTCCACACAGCACTGCTTCTGATCAGGGAACACACTTCACAGCAAATGAAGTGTGGGAATGGGCACATGCTCATGCAATTCTCTAGTCTTACCATGTTCCCCATCAACCAGAAGCAGCTGGATTGATAGAGCAGTGGAATGGTCTTTTGAAAGCTCAATTACAGTGCCAACTAGGTGGCAACACCTTGAAGGGCTGGGGTAATGTTCTCCAGAAAGCTTGTATGTTCTGAATCAGTGTTTGCTGTATGGTGCTGTTTCTCCCATAGCCAGGATCCATGGGTCCAGGAACCAAGGGGTGGAAATGGGAGTGGTACCACTCACTATTTCCCCTAGTGATCTACTAGGAAAATTTTTGCTTTCTGTCCCTGTGACCCTGAGCTCTGCTGGTCTACAGGTTTTAGTTCCAAAAGGGAGAGTGCTTCCACCAGGAGAATCACCTGTGATTCCATTGAACTGGAATCTAAGACTACCACCTGGTCACTTTGGGCTACTCATGCCCTGGATCAACAAGCCAAGAAGGGGATTACATTACTGGCTGGGATGATTGACCCTGACTATCAAGGGGAAATAGGACTACAACTACACAATGGAGGTAAAGAAGAGTTTTCCTGGAATACAGGAGATCCCTTAGGGTGTCTGTTAGTACTACTATACCTTGTGATTAAAATCAATGGAAAACTGAAACAACCCAATTCAGGCAGGGCTACCAATGGGTCTGAAACTTCAGGAATGAAGGTTTGGGTCACCCCACCAGACAAAGAACCATGCCTGCTGAAATGCTTGCTGAGTGTAAAGGGAAGATGGAACGGGTAGTGGAAGAAGGTAGTTATAAATAATGGCTATGATCACATGATCAGTTACAGAAATGAGGACTGTAATGCTGTTTTGTTCATGTTATAGTATTTGAGTTGTAAGATATCAAGTTTAAGAATGAATATTACCCAAGGACTTGCACCCTATTCTGGAGAGGTTTAATGTGTTTCTGATTATATGCAGGATAGCTGAGTATTGTTAGGTGAGAAAAAATGTCTTTTATTGTTTTCTATTTAGAAATTAGGTATGGTTTAAGGTGATGAGTATAGCTGCCAAATTGACAAGGGGTGGACTGTCATGGTCAGGATCATGTGTCAACTTGACCAGGTGGTGGTACCTGTTTTTCTGGTTGGGCAAGTGCTGACCTGTCTTTTGCTATAAGGACAATTCATAGAATTAAATCATGATCACATTGGCTACATCCACAGCTGATTCCATTGGTAATCAACCAAGGAGAATGTCCTCTTTATTGAGTAATGCTTAATCTAATCAGTGGAAGCCTTTTAAGGAAGATTCAGAAAGGACAGGTTCTCTTTCTGCTTTGGCTGGTGATCCTCTCCTGTGAAGTTTATCCAGACCTTCCATCAGAATTGTCAGCTTCACAGCCTGCCCTACAGATTTTGGACTCCACATTCCCTTGGTTATGTGAGACACTTTTATGAATTTTATATTTACGAATATTTCCTGTTGATTCTGCTTCTCTAGCAAACCCTGACAAATACACAGCATGTTTCAGGATTTCATTCTTTCTTATGGCCAAATAATATTCCATTGTGTGTATGTACCACATTTTGTTTATCCATTTATATGTTTATATCCATTATATATGTTGATGCATAGTTGGATTGTTTCCACCTTTTAAGTCTGGTGGGTAATGTTGCTATAAACATTGTAGTACAAGTATCTGTTTGAGACCCTCTTTTTACTTTCTTTGGGTACATATGTAGAATTAGATTTGCCAGGTCATATGATAATTCTATATTTAACTGAACCATTTTACATTTCCACCATCAATGTTCTGAAGTTTCAATTTCTCTGCATCCTTTCCAGTGCTTATATTTTATTCTATTAAGAATAACCTTTCTTGTGGTTATAAAGTGGCATCTCATTGTGGATTTGATTTACATTTCCCTAGCAGCTAATGTTCTTGGGTAACTTTCCATATGCTTATTAGCCATTTGTATATTTTCTTTGGAAAGATGTCTATTCAAGTCCTTTGCTTGTTTTTAAATTGGGTTGTTTATCTTTTGTTGTTGCATTGTAAAATTTAGTTATATATTTTGGATAAGAAGTCTTTATTGGGTATATGGTTTGCAACTATTTTCTCCCATTCTGTAGATTGTCTTTTCAATTTCTTAATGATACCTTTGATGTAGAAAACTTTTAATTTTGACAAAGTCTGATGTATCTACTGTTTCTTTTGTTGCTCATGATTTTGCTGTCATATCTAAGAATTAATGACTGACTCTCAGGTCATGAATATTATCTTTTATGTTATTTTCTAAGATTTTATATGTTTAGCTTTTATATTTGGATTCTTCATCTATTTTGAATTAATTTGTGTATATAGTGTGAGGTAGGAACCTAACTTCATTCTTCTGCATATGGATATCCAGTTTTCCCACCACTATTTGTTGAAGACTGTTGTTTCTCCATAGCATCTACTTAGCATCCTTATCAAATATCAATTGGCCACATATATGTCAGTCTACTTCTGGACTTTAAATTCTGTTCCATTGGCCTATATGTCTATCTTTTATGTCAGTACCACACTGTTCTGATTACTCTAGCTTTGTAGTTCAATTTGACACTAGAAAGTGTGAGTTTTCCAATTTTTCTTTCTTTTTCAAATGGTATTATCTATTCAGGGCCACTTGTAGTTCCAAATGAATTTGAAGATTGACTTTTCCATTCTGTATAAAGGACTGCATGCATTCTGATAGGTCTTGTATTGAATTTGTAGATCATTTTGTGCAATATTGACATCTTAGTAATATTAATATTTCCACTCCATGAACATGGGATGCCTAGCTATGTTTTTAGGTCTTATTTAATTTCTTCCAGCAGTGCTTTGTAGTTATCAGTATGCAAGTCTTTTGTGCCCTTGGTTAAATTTATTTCTAGATATTTGATTCATTTAAATCGTATTATAAATGGTTTCTCTTTTCTGAATTTCCTCTTCAGATTGTTCATTGCAAATTTTTGGAAATACAATTGATCTTTGTTTCTTGATCTTGTATCCTGCCACTTTGATGAAATCACTTGTTACCTGTGATAATTTTCTTGTGGATTCATTTGCATTTTCTACATATAAGGTCATGTCGTTTGCAAATAAGGATTACTTTATTTTTTAATTTCCAATTTGGTTACCTGTTATTTCTTATTCATGCCTATAACTTCTAGTACAATATTGAATAGTGGTGATGAGACCAGGCATCCTTTGTTCCTTATCTTAACAGGAAGCCTTTAGGTCTCTTACTTTAGAGTATTATGTCAACTGCCAGTTTTTCATAAATGGGCTTTAAAATATTGAGAAATTTCCCTCTTATTCATGAGTTTCTGAATGTATTTATCTGGATTTTGTCAAATACTTTTTTGCATGTATTAAGATGATTATGTGATTTTCTCCCTCATTCTATTTTTGCCCTGTATTATATTGATTGGTTGTCATATATTGAGCAACTCTTGATTGCTGGGCTAAATCCCACTTTGTCATGGTAAATAATCTTTTTAATACATTGTTGAATATAGGTGCTAGTACTTTATTAAGGGTTATTTGCACCTATATTCTTAAAGGAAAATGGTCTGTAATTTTCTATTCTTTCTTAGGCTTTGGCATCAGGATAATGCTGGCTTCATAGAATGAATGAAGATACATTCCCTCTTCTTGAATATTTTGGAAGAGTTATGAAAAGATTGGCATTAACTTTTCTTTAATTATTTGGTGGAATTCACCAGTGAAGCCATCTGGTCATGGACTTTTCTTCTCTAGTGGAAGGTTTTTGGATATTGATTTAATCTCTGAATTTGTTTTAGGTGTGTTGAATTTTCGTCTTGAGTAAATTTATGCAACTTGTGTTTTTCTAGGAAGTTTTCCATTTCATCTAGATTATCTAATTTGTTGTCATAATACTGATCATAGTATTCTCTTGTACTTCTTATTTCTGAACGATCAGTAATGATGCTACCTTTTTCTTTTCTGATTTTAGTTATTGTTATTTTTCCTCTTTTTTCTTTGTCAGTCTACTTAAATGATTGTCAATTTTATTGATTTTTTCAAAGAAATGACTTTGTGTTTTATTGAGTCTCTCATTTGTTTTTCTATTATCTATTTCATTTATCTCTGCTCTAGTCTTAATTATCTCCTTTCTTCTGCTAACTTTGTGTTTACTTTGCTATTCTTTTTCTAGTTCCTTGAGATCTGAAATAAGTTTTTAATTTGAGATCTTTCTTCTTTTTTCACGTCATCCTATCTATAAATTTCCTTCAGAGCACCCCCTTTATTGTATTCCATAAATGTTTTCCTAATTTTTTATTACAAAAATGTAGGTTTACAGAAAAATAACTCAGAAAATACAGTATTTCCATATAACAGCCTACAGTTTCCCTATTATTTATATTTTACATTAATATGGTACCTAAATTCTGATTGATGAAATAATATTACTATAATTATATTACTAACTATAGCTCATAGTTCACATTAGGCTCATTCTTTATGTTGTACATTTCTATTATGGTGGCATAACTACAATCGAAAATTAATCATTTTAGCTGCTTTCAGGATATGTTGTGTCTTTGCTTTCATTCATCTCTAAATTTTTCTAATCTCCCCCTGTAATTTTTTCTCTAACCCATTGGTTGTTTAAGAGTGTGCTATTTAATTTTCACATATTTGTAGTATTCCCAGTTTTCCCTTTGTTATTGATTTCCTGCTTTGCTCTGTCGTGGTTGGAGAAGACGCTTTGCATAATTTCAATATTTTTAAATTTATGGAGACTTTTCTTATTCTCTAATGCATGATCTATCCTGGAGAATGATCCATGTGTGCTTGAAAAGAATGTGTATTCTGCTGTTGCTGGGTGAAGTGTTCTATATATATGTCTATTAAGTCTATTTATAATCTGTAACTCTATTGATTTATGGTGTTGTTCATGTCCTCCAGTTCCTTGTTGATCTTCTATCTGCATGATCTATCCAGTATTGAAACTGGTATATTGAAATCTCACTAATATTGGAGAACTGCCTATTTCTTCAATTCTCTCAATATTTACTTTATAACTTTTGGGTCCCTGCTATAAGGTAAATATATGGTATAATTGTTATATTTTCCCATTTGCTGGGAAGAAGCAGAAAGCACTGTCTGAAAAATGCCTATCTGCCTAGCTCTCAAATAAAGCCTTAATTAGAATTGCAATCCCCTCTTGAGATTAGGGACTTGGTTTCAAGGGGAAGGACTGACAACTTAAATCCAAAAGGGGATCTTCAAAACAAATACAAGTAGATTCAAAATCTAAGATGAAAGAAGGAAATAAATCTGCAAAATAACTTTGTTAAGACATTAAAATGCCCCATCTACAACAGGAGATCATAAAACATGTGAAGGCCAGACAGATATGGCTCAGCCAAATGACCAAATTAAATTACCCAAGGAGACACAGAATTTGGAACAACTAATTAAGGTTGTCCATGACGACATAAAGGATATCAAGAAGACACTGGAGGAGCATAAAGAAGAATTTGAAAGAATAAATGGAAAAATATCAGATATCACAGAGATGAAAGATACGGTAGCCCAAATTAAAAGTATATTAGAGACTTATAACAGCAGACTCCAAGAGGCAGAAGAAGCATATGTGAATCAGAAGATAGGACAATTGAACTTGAATGTACAAAAAAAAGAAACAAATGGCAAGAAAAATGGAAAAACTGCAACTTGATCTGGGAAATGATACACACCATGAAGTGTACAGATATGAGAATTATTGGTGAAGAAGAAGAGTGAAGGAGAAGAGAAGAATAAAGAGATAGGAAGGCTATTTGAAAATTTCCCAACCATTATAAAAGACATAAACATCCAAACCAAAGAAAGCCAATGAATCCCAAATAGAATGAATCCAAATAGTCCCTCCAAGACACGTACTTATCAGAATATCAAATCTCAAAGAACAGCAAAAAGTAATGAAAGCCGCAAGAGAAAAGAGATTTCTACATACAAGGGGAAACATAGAGGACTGATCTCAGACTATTCAACAAGCACCACAGAGGCAAGAAGCTAGTGGTATGATATATTTATGATCCTGAATGAGAAAGACTTCCAGCCAAGAATTCTTTATCCTGCTATATTGTTATGAAAAATGGGGAGATTAAAATCTTCCCAGATAAAAAAAACAGTGAGAATTTGCCAACAAGAGACCTGCCCTACAAAAAATATTAAAGGAAACTCTGGCAACTGAAAAAAGACAGAGAGGGAGGTCTGGAGGAGAGTAGAATTGAAGAGTATTAGCAAGGGCACCCTAAAGGATAAAAAGTGAGAGAGGAAAAATAATATATAGATCTGACAAATAAAAGTAATAACTTTCTACGTGATATTTTGAGAATGTACATAGTTTTGATAGCTAATCAAATGGTATTTAACATAGTGTTTAATATTTAGAATTTAAGAAACTCTGATATCTGTATCTGTAGGTTTTTTTCCTTGTTTGCTTTAATTTTAAATTGGTTTATGAAACATAATCACACACACAAGCTTTGTAATGATTTAGATATTTTATTTAAATATGCCTATGGGTAAGCTAAGGTATCCATTTTTGGTGGTGAAGATTTTCATATGCTAACTGTAAAAACATTTGTTATCTTTATATTTTCTCGAAACCAAAAACTTGAAAATGTTCAGTAATATAGATCATTACTATAGCAACTTTGATATTTGTAAGAACTTTCTACTTGATATTTTGGAATGTTCACAGTTTTGACAGTGAATCAAGTGGTATTTAAGTTAGTGTTTGATACTTAGAATTTCAGAAACTTTGAAATCTGTGTTTGTAGATTTTGTTCCTTACTTGTCTTAATCTAAAATTGGTTTATGAAATTAACTGTATAAGCACAGACTTTAAAATGATTATTTGGATATTTTATTTAAATATGCCTATGGGTAAACAGATATCCATTTTTGGTGGTTCTGATAGCAATATATATATTTTTTAATATGGACAGGCACCGGGAATCAAACCCGGGTCCTCTGGCATAGCAGGCGAGAACTCTGCCTGCTGAGCTACCGTGGCCCGCCCTTTTGGTGGTTCTAAGTGCATTGTTTACTTTCTTAAATAAAAATGTTTAAATTTTAAAAAATGGTGCATTGGCTCTTCACATCCCAGGAGATGCTGATGTAAGGTCATGAGCTGCTACTGCCCAGAGGCCTGAATCCTAGACGAGCATTGGTGCAGGTTCTTCAGGGATCCTCCAGAACAGGAAGCAACATCCACAAAAGAAAGAAAACCATCACCAAGAAAAAGAAGTGTATGGCACCCTACATTCTGGTCAGTGCTGGTGGGAGGCCAGAAGCTCATATAGTCAAGAAATTGGGATCAGTGTCTATGCTGGTCCCTCAGGGTTCCCCCAGACTGACCTTGACCTCTGTTTTAGTTTGCTAATGCTGTCAAAATACCATATACTAGAAATGGATTGGCTTTTATAAAGGGGATTTATTAAGTTATAAGTTTACAGTTCTAAGACCTTAAAAATGTCTGAACCAAGGCATCCAAAGAAAGATATCTTGACTCAAAAGAGGCTGAATTGTGTCTGGGATTCCTCTGCAAATGGGGAAGAACATGGCTGGTGTCTGAGGTCCTTCCTCCAAGTTCGTTGCTTTGTGCTTCTGATTCCAGTGGCTTCCACTCTAAGCATCTGTGGGCTCTCACTTAGCTTCTCTGTATAGGCTCTCACCAGGTTTGGACTCACTTAGCATCTCACAGGAAGGCACATGGCTACATCTGCTGGGCTCTGTATCTCCAAATATCCATGTCTAAGTTTTGCTCTCTGTATCAGCCATCCAAGCAGCTCTGTTGGCACTCTAAGCATCTCTGTCAGCACTCCAAGTGTATCTGCTTTTCTAAAATGTCTCCCCTTTTAAAGGAATCCAGTAAACTCATTAAGACTCAACTTAAACGGGCAGGGTCACACCTCTATGGAAATAACCCTAATCAAAAGATTCTGACCTAAACAACAGGTCTGCCCCCACAAGATTGGATTAGAATGAAAAAAAAAACATGGCTTTTCTGGGTTTTGTAACAATTTCAAACTAGCACAACTTCCAACTCCAACTTTTGGAGGACTGGATTTCCTCTACCTGCTCTGCCCCCCAGCCAGCCACTCCCAAAATCTGGACCACATTCCAACATCAGCCAACAGCTTTTGCCACTGTCAGAGGAATGGGAGCTGGTCACTGGTTTCTGGTTTCATTTACAAAAGCTGAAGTCTCCACAGCCTCTCCCTTCCTCTGGCATTCCAAATGTCCAGCCTAGTTCAAGGGTTACCACCTAGTCAATTCTAATCCCTTTTTCTAGCTCATTCATTTTTCTGGTGGAGGGAGCAATCTGTAACACTTCATATTCTGCCATTTTGCATCCCTTGTCCTTATTTTTTATGCCAATGTTAATTATCACTTTTCTGTATGATTCTCCCAATAATTTATTTGCAATTTGGGAGGTAGCATACCACCATCTCAAACCAGAAGTCAGAGTCTTCTAAATGCAGGTGTAATTAACAGGCTAATGAAAGTCATAGTCATTTTATTATTTATGTGGAAACAATTAAGAATCCAAATTGTTATAGTGTTATGCGGTGGGAAGAACGCCAGTTTTTGTCCTCATTTATTAATTACGTGACCTTGAACAAGCCACTTTAACCTTTTTGAGTCTGCTTATTTATTTGTAAAATGGTAATAATTATAATTGTTCTTAGGACCTCACAGGAGTGCTGTGAGGAACAAATGAATTAATACATGTAGAAGGTACTTTGTTGTCATTAACACTCTAATCCCAATTATTACTAATATCTCAGGACCTTAGCCTCATTAATGTCACGTGGAACCAGCTGAGCTGATCTGATTCAGCTACAGACAAATTCATTAATATTTATTTAATATTTCTAGCCATTATTGAATATGGCTTGTGAGCATATAAAGTAAATGGTAATTGTAAGTGGTCTAGCCCCTTCCATTAAAGAAAAAGGAAATCAGATATATTTTCTTTGTGCCAAAAATGTTACATTTACACATATTTTTTCTAGAAATTTTTGAACTTCTATATAGAGTTTTTTTCATAATATCTCCTTCTTACTTATAAAAATGTGAATTTTTACTCTTACTTTAATATCTTTTAGCACCAAATGTGATCAAAGATTCACAGATAAACTTCTGCTGTTATTAAATTTAATCAGAATAGAAGTGGAGACAATTAAAATTGGAAAATATTGTGTAGAAATTGAAGCAATGAAGAATAACTCTTTGATTGTGTTTAACACTAATTGGAAGCAGATCTTCTAAATGGAGTTATAATTTGCAAGCTAATAAATGCCATAGGTATCTTGTTACTAAAATTAACAAATGTGCAAGGAGAGGCTAGTTTGGAATATGACAAGTTTAAGGTCATACAAATAAAACACATATTGATTATATATTAGTTTTAATCAGTGTACAATGCACTCTTATTATTAGAGGAGAGATTAATAAAAAGCCTAGTCTTTTACCTCTGGTTTCAAGTAATAGTGAATGAAATGGCCATCTTATGTGGTTGTTAGATTCAGTTGTCAACTTGGCCAGGTGAAGGTACCTAGTTCTGTTGCTGTGGGCGTGAGCCAATTGTCCGTGAACCTCATCTGTTGCTGATTACATCTGCAGTCAGCTAGGAGGTGTGCCTGAGGCAGTGAATGATGTTTGACTTAATTGGCTGGTGCTTAAATGAGAGAGCTCAACGTAGCACAGCCCAAGCAGCTTGACATACCTCATCTCAGCACTCGCAGCTCAGCCCAGGCCTTTGGAGATGCAGAAAGAAATCACCCCAGGGAAAGTTGTTGAAACCCAGAGGCCTGGAAAGAAGGCCAGCAGAGATCACCCTGTGCCTTCCCAAGTAAGAAAGAACCTCAGTTAAAAGTTCTTTCCTCTGAAGAACTAATGAAATAAATCACCTTTTATTAAAAGCCAGTCCATTTCTGATGTGTTGTGTTCTGGCAGCTAGCAAACTAAAACAATGGCATAGCAACTAACTTTTTCAAGAAGCAAGGCCTTTTGTTAGAATATGCCAGAATCTCTTTTTCCCTTTTTCAGTCTGCAGTTCTTGAAAGAAGTCTGTAAACCTGTCTTCATTTTCTCTGCTAAAATGACTTTTTTACCATTTTGCAGATAAAGATACTGAAACAAAGATAAATTGAGAAATATGAACATCCTTATAATTTTACATTTTGTATTATTTCTCATGTCTTTTCTTCCTAATAAACTAACTTGTGCCTTGTGGAAAATACTTGTCTTATTCACCATAAACCACAAATTTGTGACCTTTCCTTTAGCTTCTGGGACTCTTTACAACAGTAGATTTGTTTAGAGAATTTATAGGAGTGTATTTATACTCTAGCCAAGATGAATGAGAATTGTTTGAGGTGACTATGTCCTTCACTTCTGAGATTGAATGTCAAGTAATAGTAACTGCCACTGATGAGATACAGCAGCACTAAAGAAAAGAAGTTGCTGACAAGCCAGATAAAAAAGCTCAAGGACCTTAGATTTGATGACTTCTCTGAGCCTACTTAGCCTCTTGTGAATACAGGCCACCAAATGAGGAGAGTTTGGGGGGATATTTGGAAACTGTATTTAATAGCAATTGTGAGATGTCCACTATGCTATTGCCAGTCAGCCTTGGAAGTTTTTGTCCCATATGTTTTCTTCAGTCTAAGTAAACTTAGTTCTGGAAAGGAAACTTTTTCATCTTATGGATTTGATTATCAGAACTCAAGAATGCTGCTAGTAATTGAATAGAGTATGCACTAGATTAGATAACTGGTATTATTGTGATACCTGCAATATAATTTACCTTTTGTTTTTCTGTAAATTGATTTATTAGCCACCAAACTTTATTAGTAATAAATCTGCTATCTCTTTTTTGAGAACTTCCTTATGACTAACTTTATCTCTGACTTGGTGAAATGTGCCAGAAAATCTAGCGCATACCAAGTGTGATGATTTGAAAGGATTATGCACCCTAGAAAAGCCATGTTTTAATCCTAATTCATCTTGTGGACCTTTTAATCCCTATTCAGCACTATAGACTGGAAACTTGATCAAATTATCTCCAAAGAGATGTGTGCCACCCAACTGTGGGTAGTAACTTTTGATTAGAGGTTGATGTGACTCCACCCATTCCAGGGAGGTCTTGATGACCTTACAGGAATCCTTTAAAAGAGGAAGCATTTTGGAAAAGGCTTGAGATTCCAAGAGAGCAGAGCCATGACAGATCCACGAAGCACAGAGCCTGTGCAGCCAGAGACCTTTGGAGATGAAGAAGGAAAATGTCCCCGGGAGAGCTTCATGCAGCAAGAGGCCCGGAGAGGAAGCTAGAAGATGCTACCATGTTTACCATGTGCCTTTCCAGTTGAGAGAGAAACCCTGAACTTCATCAGCCTTTCTTGAGTGAAGGTAACCTCTTGTTGGTGCCTCGATTTGGACAATTTTATTGACTTGCTTTAATTGGAACATTTTTTCGGCCTGAGAACTGTAAACTAGCAACTTATTAAATTCCCCCTTTTTAAAAGCAGTTCCATTTCTGGCATATCACATTCCAGCACCTAACAAACTAGAACAACAAATGAGTGACACTGTGATCCAACATAAATATAGTTTGGGAAACAGAGCTGGGTCTAGAACTTTTGCTTTTCAGGAGATCCCTGTTTTGTTTTTTTTTTATGCAGTTTAGTATCTAATGAAGGGGGAAAGGAAAGATTTGTTAAGGTACAAAGTAGTGATGGGGCAAGAAAATAAAAACCAATAAATATTATACCCTTTCTCTAGAGCAGTGTGCATAGCATAATAGCAGAACTGGTGTTTCTTTCATAAAAGGAAAGCATATTATGCAAGTCACCTCACACAGAAAAATCTATTCCACAGACTTTCTACTTCAGTCCAGACATACTAGAATTTGGTATAGTTTTTAAAAATATTCTGCTTCCTCAGGCATCCTCTGACATGCCATGTGCCCTTTGCACAAAGGTCTCAACATATGCATTAAATTGAAATAACAAAGATCGGTGCTATTAATAGTTCATGGACTTTAATCCCAGGTATATTAGTATACCTGGAAATCATTCCCATCTTTCCTTGTGCTTTTCTCTCTCCTATTAATTTTGGTGACTGTTTGAGAACTTTCACGTGTTCCTAAACCTTAATTCCTCCACTTCACCCAATCCTCTCCTTCATTACCCATTGCAATGAAGTAATGCATTGCATTACCCAATCCTCGACCACTACCCATTGCAGAAAACATTGTCTCCTATTTGAGAGGGAAAATGGAAGCCCTAAGAAAGGAACCTCCTCAACACTCAACCAACAAATTTAAAACATTACCTCCATCCATGCCCAATTTCCTCATTTCTGAGAATTCACCTAAACCAGTTTAGCCCTTCAACAGTGCTTTGGGGTCAATATCAGTAGTCTCTAGCAAGTAATTAGTAATAGGTGCGAACTGTGGCTTCCTTCCCTTCAAAGTCACTACCTCCTATTTCACTATATGGAAAGCAAGTTAAAAAAATGTATATTAGCAAGCAGACACTAAAGTAGTCACCCAACCTGTTCTTTTAAGCCCAGGGGAATATTTGCCTTTAGTCTCTCTCAACCAAACATTATGTGTGAAATCAGGACTGGGAGCAGCGCAGATACACAGGGTCCCACACCCAGAAGGCCCCAAGCTTAGTTTACAACTCGGCTATTACCATCTAGAAATTCTTAATAATTTTATCTTTGAACATGTGCTTTGTAATAAAAAGTTAATCAGGCAATGCACATGCATGAACAGAGGAGCTGCAGGCAATGTGTGCGTTTGCAATTGTCACTTATCAGAACATTCCCAGACAGTGTATACTTTGCCTTCTGAGCACACAATTCCAGCAAACCCAGGATGCCTGGCTGCTGAGCCAGAATCAGTGCATGCAGGTCAGCTGGGATGTCTGTGACTGAGTAAGCGGGGACCTGACAGCCTCGAGAGACCACACCTTCTGGTTGAGCAGGATTCCCTTAAAAGAAGGCAACAGTCTT
The DNA here is from genome assembly GCF_023851605.1 of Tamandua tetradactyla. Taxonomy (NCBI): domain Eukaryota; kingdom Metazoa; phylum Chordata; class Mammalia; order Pilosa; family Myrmecophagidae; genus Tamandua; species Tamandua tetradactyla. The sequence goes on along the minus strand of NC_135348.1, from coordinate 26,297,967 downwards.
CCAAGCAACAGTAACAATCAAGGAACCCTGGCACACCCTTTCTTACCTGTATTATTTTCCTGCACTAGACAACCACTTATGCTGAAAATGATGACGTAAAAGGAAAGGGGAAGAAAGAGCAATCCTATTCTGCAGCTCCTTTTCCTTTCAGTTTTCCTTTACTTATCAGAAAGCCAAAGTACAAACTGTGTGAAGTATTTATGTGTATCGAGAAGTGAAATAAAATCAGTTGAATTAGTTTTGTGCAGTGTTTTCGCTGTTCTGATAAGAATAAAATATAGGTATATATGAGCTATAAAGCCCAAACTGTGTCATTTTGGTGATTCTGCATTTAATTTAAAGTTCTCACATTTACATTTAAACCTGGGGTTGCACAATTTAGAGATTATTGGTAAAATGCATGAGAATAATTTAAAATTTCAATTTTTCTTTACTTTGAAAGACATTAATTAGCAAATAAAAAAAAAACATGTCAAGTCAAGAGAGTCCATAGGAAAAAAGGAAATGACTTTATATTTTAATACATTTAATGGCAATTTTTTTTTCTGCAAACTAAAGGGCCTGCATTTTCACTTTATACCAGACCCCGTCCTGCAATGAAAGTTTCTCTCAGGAACTAAAAAAAGAAATACTTGAGAGGACTAGTTAAAATGCAGTTGAATTCACCCAGAGTCTTTTAAGAAGAGCAAGTAAATAGAAGCAGTGTTACCAAGATAGAAGGTTGTTGGCCTCGCCAGACTTAAACCTTGGGTGGGACCCGTGCAGTCATTCTAGCCAAGAAGATATCTTAAACACTGTTCATCTACCAGTAAAAAATGATTGTAAGTTAACTCATGTCATGTATTTTAGGCTACATTTAAAATCCTTTGGTGCAAATTTTGATTACAATATTTTGAATGCTTAAGCAAGGACCTCTGGAGTGTCCATTTCGGATTAGGGGCTTTGAAAGCTAGCCAACCACCCCTAGAGTACAGATTAAAATCAACTTGTACCACATACATTCTACCATTTAGACTGAAGTGGGGTTCCACACTGACAACATAGCGCCCAGGTCCAACACTCTTTTGAGTTCTAAATCCCTTCCTCTCCTACTCACCGGGGACTGATTCTTCCCATTTAAAAAAATATATATTTTTATTGATAAATCTTAACACACAAACATTCCATACATGGTGTATAATCAGTGGCTCACAATATCATCAAACGGTTGTGCATTCATCACCATGATCATTTTTTAGAACATTTGCATCATGCCAGGAAAAAAAGAAAATAAAATGAAAAAACTCATACATACCATATTCCTTACCTCTCCCCCTCACTGACCACTAGTATTTCCATCTACTCAATTTATTTTAACCTTTGTTCTCCCATTATTTGTTTGTTTTTTATCCATAGTTTTTACTCATATGTCCATACCCTAGATAAAAAGAATATCAGACACAAGGTTTACACAATCACACAGTTACATTGTAAAAGCTGTATCATTATACAATCATCTTCAAGAATCAAGACTACTGGAACATAGCTCAACAGTTTCAGGTACTTCCCTGTAGCCACTCCAGTAACACCCTAAACTAAATAGGGATATCTATATAATGCACAGGAATAACCACCAGAATAACCTCTTAATTCTGTTTGAAATCTCTTAACCACTGAAACTTTATTTTGTCTCATTTCTCTCTTCCCTCTTTTGGTAAGGAAGGCTTTCTCAATCCCTGGATGCCAGGTCCCAGCTCATCCTGGGATTTCTGTCCCATGTTGCCAGGGAAATTTACACCCCTAAGAGTCATGTCCCTCATAGGCAGGGAGGGCAGTGAGTTCACTTGCTGCATTGGCTTAGAGAGAGAGGCCACACCTGAGTAACAAAAGAGGTTCTCTAGGGTGACTTTTAAGCCTAATTTGAAGGAGGCTTAGCCTATACTTTGCTATATAAATTTCATAGGAGAAACCCCAAAATCAAGGGCTTGGTCTACTGATTTAGTTGTCTCCACTGCTTGCAAGAATATCAGAAATTCTCCAAATGGGGAAATTGAATATTTCCTCCTTTCTCCCCAGTGCTCTAAAGGGACCTTGCAAATACTCCTCTATTCACTGCCCAACTTATCTGGGATATATCGGGGCATCATACTAATGTGGGCAAACCATGGTGTGCAACTAAACTGCCATTTGTTTTTAATTATGTTCCAATCTATTGCATCTTTAAATGCAAGGTAACTCCCTCCTCTTACCTCTGAAAAAGCTGCCTTGAATCCAAGATATTCCTCTTATTACCACCAAGTCTTTTCACCTCTTGGAGTCTTAGTTTCCTTGTCTATAAAATGGCAATAATAATCCTTTACCTCATATGAGATTTATTTATTCTCACTCTCCCCTTTCAAGTTTTTAGCATCACTTTCCCTAGGAAGCCCTTCTGACTTAGTTGTCCTTTCTATTTCCATTATAATATCCTGCTTCCCTTTTCATATACGTCATCATGCTGGAGCATTCCTTTATTTGTTTATTTACCTAATACTCTGTAAACAATTTGAGATCAGATAGTTCTGGGAAGGTGGTAGTATAAGTTAGGTCGAGTTCACCCCTGCTTCAATGAACAGCTAGGGAAGGGATGGGAGGTCTACTGGGATGGTGATTCCTGGGTGTACGTGACCTGGTAGGGTCTTCTAAACTACATAGGGAGGCCCCAGTTGCAAAAGCCCTCAGGAGTTCATGGACAGGAAGACAGGGACAAGGGATTAAGCCAATCTGTGTTCCTTGACCACACTACCTTCATTGGCACAGCCCTGTGACATGCAACTCACCCCACACCCCTGAACCCCGTCACCTGCCCCCCTCCCCTCACTCTAAGTGTCCCCTCCCCACCGACACCCCACGTGCATACATGCTCCACACCCCCAGCCCAAGCTAGTGTGCACACTTGCCCCAGTCCGACACACCTCTCCTGCGTAACTACAGTCTTGCCCCACTCCTCCCGAGCCCTACTTCCCCCTCCCCGCCCCTGACAGTGGTTGACAGCACAGAAAAGCTACTGTCGCATACCTGCATGCCCAGGCTACACCTGCCCCCAGCCCATACAGTTGTGCAACCCTAACTTTCTCCCCCCACCCTGAGCTCTGCACATGTGCATCAGTTTAAGGCCTTTCCAGATCTGCGCATGCATACGGCCCCCAGACACGCCCCTCAGCTCTGGGCAAGTGCTCACTTGCACAGCCAAGCCACATCTGCCCCCAGCCCATACAGGCTCACTGCCAACCCACTTCCCTGAGCTCTGTGCATATGCACAACAGGGTCTGTGCCCTAGACCAGAGCACACCAGACCCTTGCCCCCCAGACCCATGCGCGCACACAGTCTCATCCTCCTTGCTGCTGGGTGCCCATGCTCACAGACAGCAATGTAGCATCCCCAACCTGTGCCTATTTCTGCACTGCAGTGCATAACCACACTGTTTTGGCCCGCTTCACACCCTGCATCCTGATCCACATCCATCCTGCAAATACATGGCTTTAGACTACTGAAGGAAATCAACTTCCAAAGTAAACCAATCAAGATATTTACATGCCAGGAAGACAGCAGAAGATCACTAAGCATATGATGCAGAGAGATATAGCCCAGCCTAATAACCAAACTAAAAGACCAGAGGAGACACAGATATTGAAACAACCAATCAAAGATGTTCACATAACTCTACTAAATAAAAGGAATGGCTAATGACATAAAGAGATCAAGAAGACACTAAAAGAGCATAAAGAGGAATTTAGAAGAATAGATATTACAGAGATTAAAGATGCTGTAGACCAAATAGAAAACATACTCGAGATACACAACAGCCAATTTGGGAGGCAGAAAAAAGAATAAGCAAACTAGAAGATAAGACAACTGATTTTGAACACTCAAAACAGCAAATAGCAAAAAAAAAAAAGATGGAAAATTTGAATTGGATCTCAGGGATATGATGGACAAAATAAAGCACAGAAATACAAGAATCATTAATGTCCCAGAAGGAGAAGAGAAAAGGGCTAGGAACATTAGTTGAGAATATAATGGGGGAAAAGTGCCCAACCCTTAAAAAGGCCATAAATATGTAAGTCAAAGAAGCTCAACGAATAGAATAAACTCCAAATAGAATAAATCCTAATAGACCTTCTGCAAGACACAAACCAATCAGCCTGTCAAATGTTGAAGAGAAACAGAAAATCCTGAAAATAGCAAGAGAAAAACAATCTGCTACATACAAGGGTAACCACATAGCACTGAGTTCAGACTACTCACCTGGCACTGTGGAGGCGAGAAGGCAGTGGTATGATATATTCAAGATCCTGAAAGAGAAAGATTTCTAGCCAAGACTTCTATACCCAGTCAAATTGTCCTTCAAGATTGAGGGAGAGGTTAAAATTTTCACAAACAAATCCGGAAAGAATTTGTGAACAAGAGACTGGCCTTATAAGAAATACCAAAGAGAGTTCTACCAGGTGAAAAAAAAAGATAGGAAGATCTGGAGGAGGGCCCAGGACTGTAGAATATCTAGATCTGACATATAAAATCCAAAAGATAGATGGTAGATTCAAGAAATGCCTTTTCAGTAATAACTTTGAATGTTAATGGACTAAACTTACCAATTAAAAGATACAGATGAGCAAAATGGATTAAGAAACATAATCCAGATATACACTGCTTACAAGAGACTTATCTTAGACACAAGAATACAAATAGATTGAAAGTGAAAGGATGGAAAAAGATGTTCCACACAAGTTGTAACCAAGAGAAAGCAGGAGTAGTTATCCTAATATTGGACAAAATAGACTATAAATGTATACAGACATTTATAAGAGACAAAGAAGGACACTATATATTAATAAAAGGGACAATTCACCAAGAAGAAATAACAATCATAAATGTTTATGCTCCCAATCAAGGAGCTCCAACACACATGAGGCAACATTGGCAAAACTCAAAGGAGTGATAGATGTCTCAACAATAATAAAGGAAACTTCAATTTGAGATCAGGAAACTGAAATATTATTCACAGTTGTCTAAGTAGTACCTGAGAGAGTGCTTCTTAGTAAGTATTAATTCAATAACTTTAACACATTTTGTATCTATTTAGAAATATTCGTGTAGTTTGCAGCTGAATCTGGCCACCATTAAAGGAAAAGTTTCTTACTCAAGCTCGTAGTGATATATTTTTGTAGAGTCAGAACTTTCTCATAGCAATGCACCTCTCTATGTGTTAAGTGCTTATGAAATTTAGAGATACCTTCTGGCTAACTTTGAAAAGGACATTGCAATATTATATCTATATATCTTATCTATATTCTACCCACTAATACCCCCTCCCAAATAAATGCATCAATTTGTTTTCTCTGGACATCTTTGATTGATAGCTAAGGCAAGAGACTCTCAGAGGCTTGGTCGTAGCAACCAAGTGTCATTCAACCAGTACTGATGAAAGCAAGACTGTACATGGCTGTTCATTGAGTTTAATAGTCCCTACAAAACCTTCAGATGTTCCTATGGAAAGATGCAATTACAGAAGTTTAAAGTTCATCCAGAAACAATGTTGTTTTTGTTTTGATAGCAGTTCACTCATGTTATCAAAGTTGCCACACATACCACTTAGCAATACAATGTTTCAAATCACTGTTTTCCCATATGTCTTTTTTCAGATAAGGAGACTTGAGGCTTAGCAAGAAGAATTAAGCTAAGGTCTAGAAGCTAGTGAAGAAAAAGACAGCTTTCAGTTGTCAAACCCTGGCCCCTTCCATCTCAGCACAGGTGTTTCTGCAGGCAAGTAAAATGCTTTTCTTAGTGTAAGGGACTTCATTAGAGTTCAATAGACATATTAAATTCAGTAGAAATGAATGGCTCATCTCACTAATCTTAATTTCTTTTGCACTTCCCTACTACTAGAAATCTTTCCCACTGGGTCTTAGAATTATCTGAAAAAAGGCAGAAGAGTAGAAATGCAAATTCATTGCATCTCTATCTTAGGGATGGACTTAATAATTAACTGCCATAAAACTAACAGAAAGACAAAATTGATCTTTCTGTTTCAGAGTGCTAAAAGGAGTTCGAATTTTAGGGTTTATCCTGAAGTATGTATGTTCTCTGGGGCCCAGGCCTAAGTCTGGTTTTTCTTGATACCCTCTGGGCATAAAATGATGCCTGGGACACTGTAGGAGCACAGTATTTGTTAGCCAATGAAGGCTTGTTGGTCCACTTCACCTTTGGTAAGCACTCTCTGGCAAAGCCATCTCTCAGCATGAGGCAGTGTGGATAGCTGCTGGGAGTCGGGAATCTGAAGCCAAGCTGCAGAGATTGAAAGCCCCAGCTTGCCATGACTTTGGCCTGTGGTCTTGGGCAAGCAACTTATTTTTCTTCATCTGTAAAATGGTTATAATAACAGTGTCTACATCATAGGCTACATAATTTTGAGGATTAAATGACTTATATTGCTTATAGGACAGCATCTAACACTAATATAATCACTGTATGTGTTTGCAGTTTTTATCATGAATATGGATCCCAGAGTCACAACTGTAGATGTCAGTTGAGACTTAACATACATTACATGTAAAAAAAAATTAAGTAAGTTCATAAGGTACAGTGTTTAAATTTGGGGTTTAAACATGTCTTAGTTTCTTGGCTGCCAAAGCAGCTTAAATGATGGAAATTTATTGACTCAGAGTTTTGAGGTTCAGAGCAGACCAAAACCAGGGTGTCATCGGGGTGATGCTTTCTCACAGAAGACTGTTGCATTCTGGGGCTGGCTGCCAGACCCTGTGTCCTTGTTTTTTCTGTCACATGACAATGCACATGGCGGCCTTTCCTGGCTTCTCCTGTCTCTTCTGGTTACCAGGTTCCATTGACTTTCAGTTTCTGCCTGATCCCTCTCACTTTCTTGGCCTTCCTTTTAAAGCCTTCAGAATAAGATTAAGACCCATATTGAGACAGTTTGTTCACACCCAAACTGAAGTAATGTCATCAAAAGGTATTTACAATGGGTTCATACCCACAGGAATGGATGAAGTTTAAGAACATGCTTTTTTCTAGGGTACGCAGCTCCAAGCCAACATGCCACAAAAACAATTTTTATGAAATTATTTTGTGTTATCTGTCCTGTCTGAAATGCTTCCCCTCTGCTTGTACAAATGAAAACTAGCCAGTAGAAGTTTATAGTTAGGTTCTTAAAGTCTATTATAACATTCAGTTGATCAAGCGGAAGTAAGTGTAGTTAAAGCAATATTCTGTAAGGGAGATGGGTCTCCCGATCTCTATAGGTTACTCATATATGATATACAATGACTCCAATGGTTAAGTAAAAACCACACATCCCTGATATATTCTACAACAAAACTAGGAGAAGATACTTACTTAAATAAGAGACAGTGATTAAGACGGACTGAATCCTCATTATGGAATATTTAGTAGCCTAAGCATAAATGATGAATCTCTGTTAGGCACGATGCCAGTTTGAGAGGATTATGTACCTTAGAAAAGCCATGTTTTAATCCTGACCCATCACATGGGCACAGCCATTTCTTTTAATCCCTATTCAGCACTGCAGGTAGGAAACTTGATTAGATTATCTCCACAGAGATGTGGCACACCTAATTGTATGTATTAACCTTTGATTAGAGGGAGATGCGACTCCACCGATTCCAGGTAGGAATTCTTTAAAAGAGGAAACATTTTGGAGAGAGCAAGAAAGCCACAGATCCACCAAAGTCCACACAGCCAGAGATCTTTGGAGATGAAGATGGAAAATGCCCCTGGGAAGCTTCTTGAAATAAGATGCCTGGAGAGAAAGCTAGCAGACATTGACATGTTTGCCATGTGCCTTTTCAGTTGCGAGAGAAACCCTGAACATCATCAGCCTTCTTGGACCAAGGTATCTTTCCCTGGATGCCTTAGATTGGACATTTCTATACGCTTGCTTTAATTTAGACATTTATCATGGGCATAGAACTGTAAACTTGCAACTGAATAAATTCCCCCTTCTAAAAGCCGTTCCGCTTCTGGTATATTACATTCCAGCAGCTAGCAAATTAGAACAGGCACCATATATATATTAATACATGAGTGGTGTGGTATAAGGGTTGAACTCATGTCTATCCAGAACTCCAGACTGTTTTCCCTTCTTTGAAAATAAGGTCTTTACAGGTATTTAACCAATCTGTGTCCTACTGATTATGGGTGGGCCCTAAATCCAATGACTAGTGTCCTGATAAGGTGAAGGATATTTGGAGACACACAGACTCACAGAGGTGAGACCGCCATGTGAGGATAGATCAGAAACTGAAGTGGTGCATTTCCACATCAAGGAATGCCAAGAACTACCGGTGACCACTAGAAGCTGAATGGACCAAGGAGGATTCCCTAGAACCTTCAGTGGGATCATGGACCTGCTGACAACTTGATTTTAGACTTGCCAGCCTTCAGAACCATTAGAGAATACGTTTCTGTTGTTTTGAGTCACCCAGTTTGTGGTACTTTGTTACAGCAGTCCTAGGAATTTCAAAAAGGTAGGACAAAAAAAACTGGTGAAAACCCTTACCAGGCAGTCTGGATTTCTCTTTCCTTGTCCAATTTTTTCTATTTTTCTTTTGCTTATCTGCTATTAGCCTTGCCCTATATTGGTATCTTCTGGAAAGCTGCTTCTGAGAATCATGATCCTTATTTCCATTTCTGGAAAAATTCTGTGTTCCTGTATGTGCAATTGCTCAAAGTGTTCCAAAATGTATAGTGGCACTGCCATTTAGTCCTTAGAAGCACTTTGTGCAGTTGGCTGCATCCCTGAGTGTGCTCCGTGTTGCTGCACTTTTTATCAACCTCAGAGTTCTGGGGTTTGGTGGGTGCTGGGTGGTCAGGAAAGCAATGCCCTAGTCTTTTTGTGGGAAGAGTGGCCTCCCTAGCTTTGAGCTGAAGACAAACTGCAGGTCCTTTTTGGATGGAAGAAGCACGGGTTCCAGGACATACTTTGTAAGGACATTGCACAAGCTTCAGACTGCAGCAAATTAAGGGCATTCATGTTTTAACTCTTTTATGTTCAATATCATTGCACTACTTTAACATTAACTTGCCACTCAGAAGAGGAGCATATCCTTCCCGAAGGAGATGTGTCAGTGGATACACCATATTCTCAGGGTTTGAGTTTTTTCCCTGGGAAATAAAATATAGGTTACAGCCTATAAAACTTCAGATCTGTTCAATAGCATGCAGAGATTGTCACTGTATCGGTGAAAAACAGATGAGATGAAAACTAAGGAAAATTAAAATTATGCCCAAGGACAAAAATGAAGTGATACAAAGTCAAGAAATTTGAGGGTCAATAAACTCATAAAGTCTCAAATGGTCCAATGAAAATAGATGAAATAATGGAATACTGTGTATTGTTTAAACTTTCTATAGAAAGCATGCTTACAGAGTGAATTTTTAGGAATCGTACTTTCTTCATTAGAATGAGTTTTTGTATACTTTATTCTTCATGTGAAAGATGTGTTCTTTCAAATTTTTAATCAGGCTCCATAATTCATTTCATCAATACACTGTAACATATGCCATCAAAATATAATGTGCCATAGATCATTCCACTGACAGAGCTCCATAAACCAAGGTCTTGGTGAAAATAGATCACAGAATCTTTGATTTTGCTTTGAAAGTACACATCAACACTCACAGAAAAGCAAGGACAAAAGGAAAACTACAATTTGTGGATAAAATCCAAAATGACACTAAAGGCTTTAATTAACATTAAACATTTCATGAAAAAATAGAGTCCTTCAAAGTTATTTTTAATTTTTAAGCGAACACAGGATTAATTTGTGATGATTGCATATTCTGGCTATGTGACAATATTCTTAACTGCCCTGATTCTTTAGTGAGGATTGTGCAAGGAGGATTACAGTATAACTCCAGCCCACTCCATCCTGCACACAGTTGCATAATTAGCCTTTTCCTTCCAAACGCCAGCTGTGACCACAGCATACACTTACTTAAAAATATTGATGATTTTCCATTTCTCTAAGAACTAAGTCTTACTGCATAGTTTAGTGCTCAAAGTTTTCAGACTTTCACTCCTCCCTTATCTTTCAATTTTCTTTCTTATACCTTATGTTCCAGCTAAGCTATATTATTCCCTTAATATCCCTTTCTATGACCCTGTCCACGCTATTCCCTCTGCCAACAATTTCTTTACCATTTTTGCATGATCAAATATTAGGTAACTTTTCCCCACTCAATCTTTGCATGTTTAAACTCTAGATAACTTTCGAGGCTCATTCAAATACCCGGTTCTTTATGAATCCTCATCTCTATACAAAATTTTTCTTCCAAATCCTCACCTAAGGTAAGTTCTTTCTACCCTAAATTATTATTATTAGCATATTTGCCTTATCTCACTTTTAAGACCATAAGCTCCCGAAAGCAAAACCCATAAGAGATTAATTTTATAATCCCTTGGAATGCAGAATAAACAATCCAGGATATTAACTAACTGAAATTATAGTGGAGATTTGTAGTGGTTTGAAACTGTATGTATCTCAGAAACCACATTCTTAAATGTAACCCATTCCTGTGGTGTGAATACATTGTAAGTAGGACTTTTTGATGAGGTTTCTTCAGTTAAGATGTGGCCCGCCTGAATCAAAATGGGTCTTAATCTTATCACTGTAGTCCTTTATATATAGCTGTAAATTCAGACAGAAGGAGAAGACCACAGAGGAGACAGCCAGAAGCTGAAATCAAGGAAACCTGGAAGAGAATGGAGAGGCCGCCGTGTGCATTGTGATGGGACAAGTTAAGGACCATCAGTCACCAGCAGCCAGTCCCAGAAGACCAGAGCTTGAGGAGAAAGCTTCTGTGTTGGTTTGAATCTGTTTTGTACCCCACAAATGCCTATGTTCTTTTAATCCATCTCTGTGGGTGCAGACCTACTATGGGTAGGACCTTTTGCTTTGGTTGTTTCCATGGAGATGTGACCCGGCCCATACAAGGTACTTCTTAATCCCCTTACTGTAGTCCTCCATGTGAGGATAAAAGGCAGAGACATTTTGGAGAAGCTAAGAGAGAAAGCAAACATCCTAGGAGAAACCAGATGGACTCACAGGAACTGAGAGAGCCATTTTGAAATCAGAATGCAGAAGAAAAGGGCCAGAAGACGTTGTCATGTGCCTTCTCATATGACAGAGGAACCCCAGATGTCAGCAGCCTTTCCTCAGAGAAGGTATCTTACTCTAGATTCCTTAAATTTGACATTTTCATGACCTCAGAACTATAAATTTGTAACCTGTTAAATCACCATTGGAAAAGCCAACCCGTTTCTGATATATTGCCTGGCACCTTTAGCAAACTGAAGCAGCATTGCCTTAATGATGCCTTGATTTGGACTCTCTTTTAGCCTCAAAACCATGAGCAGATAAACTCCCATTGTCTAACCTGCCCCGTTTCATGGTATTTACTTAGGCAGCCTAGGAAACTAAGATTCTATCTTTGAGATTAAAAGAAGAATTTGGTTCTAACTTGAGTGATTCTCTCCTTTCATGCTTGTTTGGATCTGGTCCTCTTAAGAGATGAAGGGGCAAAGAAGGAAATACTTAAAGGGTAATGAATTCCCTCTGCTTTTTTCTTTTAAGAAAAAATGGCCCAGGTTTCTGCCTTTGAGTTAACAGTTACTACACTGTTGGACTATTTACCCATTTTCCAAATTTTGATTTGGACACTCAGTCCTCACAAAACAAAAGGAGTTTAAGCAAAGCAAAATATCAAATAATTATCAGAAAGAAGCAATAAGATAATATTCCCTTACATAGAAGAAAAATATTAAATGGAAATGGAGTATGTCTATTTATGTTCCCAGCATATGAACATACAGTTTAAAAAGTATATTTGTATAGTTGAAGACATTTTCACAATTGCTATTAAAAAAATATCATCCCCAATGATGTAAAAACACAGGAATTTTTAAATGTTGAAAGTGTATAAAATTGAAGAGGACCTGCTATTTAGCTCAGACAGTTAGAAAAATTTATGCCAAAATAAAACTGGAAACATAATGATAGAGCTCCACATTTTGGAGGGAGGTCATATTTTAGAGCTGAGAATAAAGGTAAATCCCAGAGTCCCTAAGCAGCCACATTTTTTTTTTTAATTTTCAAAACCATTTGTCAACCTGTTTCATACATCAGCTGCAATGAATTACAACACAGAAAAATCACACTTAGATTGGAAGTAAAGTGTGATTAACCTGGTAGGCCATATCTTGTTTTCAAGTACTCACCGCTAGCATCAGATTTAAAAAAAAAATGACTTTTATTACATTGCCTTTGATGAAAGCAGAATTTTTTTTCTAGGGAGTTTTTCTTCCCTTTTAATCTTTTGAGAGAAAATTTTCAATTATTTTAAGCCAGCAGAATATCAAAATCCCAAAAGTTTTACTATGCAACTCTCCCAGGAGCACTGTTAAATTAACCTGTGGAAAGCTAGAAAATTTAAGGGGTCTGTCTTAAAATTGAATGGCTATGAAATTTGAATCCTCTCTGGCACATTAAATACCCAAGGATATCCGTCTGGCTCTCATTTTATAAGTAACTCTCACTTGAACTAAACTCCTAAATTCAGGCCTATATTATATGATATCTCAGGAAGGACTTCTAATAAATTCCACTTGGAAAAGTGATAGTAATATGTTTTAAATTAGGGTGGGGATTCATATATTATTTCTTTGTATTTGAGCATGCATGACATGATTAGTAACGATCCAATCAAAATTTGCCTTTCACTGGTTTTGCCATCTTGTCAAACATTGCTTATGTTCATATGTCAGTAGCATTTCAATCTCCCCACTCTCTATATAATCTCCTATTTTCTCTGAACCCACTTTAACTTGATTCCTACCTACCACCACATAAATGAAATTCCTCTCCCAGGACCGCTGATAATGTGCTAAATACGAAATTCCTGTCTAACCCATACTTCTTCATCTCTCTGCAGCACTTGGAACTGTTGGCCACCTTCTTTCTTGAAACTCTCTCTTCTTCTATGCAGCTAATTTTTGCTATGTAGCTTCTTCCCTGATTGTTCGCCTATGTATCTGTTCACTCTTTCTCATTTCACTTTATTAGACCTGCTGTTGCCAAAATGTTGGCATTTCTCTGGTTACATTCTTGGTCCTTTCGTATTTGTTTCCTTGAGTGTCCTTCATAGTGACAAAGGCAAATCTGCCCTTCTTACCAAAGTACAATTCCATATTCAAATGCCTCCTGAGCATGTCCACTTAGATGCTCTGTAGATCCCTCAAAATTAATAACTCCCAAACTGCGCTAATATCATCTTCTACAGTCTTACTTTTCCTCACCGGGCATTAATTTCATCAATGGCATTACACTCCACCCAGCCAGATTGAGCTGCATGCCCATGCTCCTTCTCCCTCCCCAGCCCAATCTAATCTATCACAAAGTCTCACGGACTTGACCTTCACAGTGTTTCTTAGAATCATGCACCCTTTGATGTTTCCACTATTCCAGTCCTTGATCAGATCATCATTTCTAATCTAGCCCTAAATTGTCTTCACATTTCCTTATCTTCAATTCCTCCCTGTTCACCTTTTAAACTGTTGCCATGGGAAGTTAAGGCTTAAAATGTACAGGGTTCCTATTTGGAATGATGGAAATGTTTTGGTAATGGATGGGGCAATGGTAACACAATATTGTGAATGCAATTAACAGCACTGAAATATATATATCTGACTGTTTAAAAGGGAAAATGTTAGATTTTATGTTTAGTAACAGAATACAATTTTTAAAAAAATTCATGAAACTATACCACACAAATAGTGGACACAAAGGTAAACAATGGACTTTAGCTAACAGTTGAATTGCAATAAGTGTTCCACATCAATGTAAGTTGTTGATGATGGGCTGGTATATAGGAATCCTGTATTTCATGCATGAATGTTCTGCAAACCCACAACTCCTCTAATAAAGGAAAAAAACATGGATAATTATAGTTATCCTCTTATAAAATCTTTGAAGACTTCTCATAGCCTTTAAAATAAAGTAGAATTAGGAAAAAGACAAAGGGACAGTGATGAGCTGGACTTGGCTCCTTGTAGCTTTCAAGAGCCAATTGCAAACATTTCTCCCCAAATCTAAATTTAGTGACTCTCCTTAGTGTTGTTACTTGGTACAGTAGTAACATTTGCATCAACAAAATTGGCAAATGCTGTAAATCAGGAATTTTGTCTGTCGTTTGAGCTCTGGTGTACCAGAACCCAACTGCAGGGGGAAATGGCATTCATCAAGTTCCATTTTGAATGGGCAGTGTAACTTAATATAACTCGGTGGTTTTCAAGGTTTTTGCTTTCATGTATGTGCCAAAAGAATTTTGGAAATGGATGTATCCATGTGTTTTGGTGCGACATCTGTATTAGTTATATTATTGTTCAAAAACATTTATTTCTCTACCAAGGTTGAGCCACACTTCTCCCACACACTGATATCAGCCTTATGACTCACATGAGTGATGAAATCTGAGCCAAGTTGTCATGTGTCACTTCTGAGCAGAAATTCTGACCCAGCTGTACAAAGGAATAGAGTTCTGTTCCCTCTTGCACCAATCCAGAAAAAGATTTCTCCATCATCTTGAATCCAAGAGTGAATTGTGTTCTGATGTATTATATTTTTATTCTCAAAATATTCTTCTTAATTACCTTGTCGTATAACCCTGAAAAATGAACGTATAAAAAGAATGTATGCCTATGTGTACATAAAGGTTTACCTATATTTTTATATGGAAGGAATAATTGTGTTGCATAACTGAGAACATGTGCATATATTCATATGTGTATGTGTGTATAGCTCTCGCTATATATGTGTACATGTGTGTTAATATATAAATATACATAGTTATATATAAATATTTATATATGTAAATATAGTCTAGCCCAGTTCATACTCTAGCCCAAATCTAACTTTCAAACCCAATATCTTATTATTCATAAACCCATTTTATCCATGTGCTGTATTCCAACCACACCCCCTAAAATACATAGTCTCTGAAATTTCCATGTCTAGGCTAAAACCCCATCCCTTACCTAGAATATCCTATTCTCCCATTCCCTTCTTTTCACTTCCCCCTCACATGCTTGCAAAATAATATTTTCCATTCAAAGCAAAGTTCCATCCTTATCACCTTTATGAAGGCTTCCTTGATACCCTTTACCTCATACACAACTTATTTCAGCTTGATTAATATATGTCTGCCTCCCGATCTAGTCTGTATGACACTTTCATGAAAATACTAGACTTTATTTAAAGTTATTTATATTGAATTTATTTGCACTGACCTTTTTTTTTCTTGGGAGAAGTTGCCAGTTTATAATCAATCATGCATAAAATACAAGATTCTCATATACCATCCCACTCCCACCACCTTGCGTTGTGTGGAGCATTTGTTACAATTGATGATAGCATACTTTCATAATTGCACTGTTAATTAAAGTCCATGGTTTAACCTAGGATTGTTTGTGTGGTATAGTTCCATTTAAAAAAAATTTTTTTATTCTGTTAACATACATAAAATCTTGTATTTCTTTTTTAAATAGCATTCAGATGTTATAATTCAGTATGGCTAATTGCGTTCATAATATTAAGCTACCATCACCACCATCCATTACCAAAACATTTCCATCATTCCACTTAGGAACTCTGTACATTTAAGCTTTAACTTTCCACTCCTTATCTCCAATCCTGGTAACTTATATTCTAGATTCTGATCCTGTAAGTTTGCTTATTCTAATTGTTTTGAATTAATCAGATCATACAATATTTGTCCTTCTGTATCTGGCTTATTTCACTCAACATGATGACTTCAAAGTTCATCCATGTTGTTGTATGTATAAGGATTTATTTCCTTTTTATGGTTCAATAGTATTCCATTGTGTGTGTGTGTATGTGTGTGTGTACCATATTTTATTTATCCATTCATTGGTTGATGGACATTTGGGTTGCTTCCATATTTGGCAATTATGAATAATGCTTCTATGAACATTGTTGTACAAATATCTGTTTGAGTCCCTGCTTTCGATTCTTTTGAGTGTATACGTAATGGTGGGATTGCTGGGTCATATGGAAGTTCTATACTTGACTTTCTGAGGAACTCATGAATTTTCTGCTAGAGTGATTCCACCATTGCCACCAGCAGTATTCCTCTTTCTCTGCATCCTCTCCAACACTTTTCTTTCTTTCTTTCTTTCAGTAGCAACCATTCTAATGGGTTTGAAATGGAATCTCATGGTTTTGATTTGCCATTTCCCTGATGGTTAATGATGTTGAGCATCTTTTCATGTGCTTTCTGGCCATTTGTATATCTTCTTTTGAGAAATATCTTTTCAAGTCTTTTGCCCCTTGTCTTTTTGTTGTGAAGCTGAAGGATTTCTTTATATATTCTGGATATTATACCTTTATTGGATATGTGGCTTCCAAATATCTTCTCTTTACTAGTAATTGGTTTGTTGAGATTTTCTATTTCTTCATGAGTTAATGTAAATAGTTCATGTGTTTCTAAGGCCTTGTTCACGTCATAAATTAAATGTTATCTAATTTATTGGCATACAGTTGTTTATAGTATCCTCTCACAGTCCTTTTTATTTCAGCAGAGTCAGTAGTAATGTACCACTTTTCATTCTGACTTTTGTTATTTTTATCCTCTCTCTTTTTTTCTTTGTTAGTCTAGCTTAAGATTTCCTCCATTTCATTGATCTTTTCAAAGAACCAACTTTTGGTTTTGTTGACTCTCTCTCCCACTTTCTTTTTATTTTCCATTTCATTTATCTCTGCTTTAATCTTTCTTATTTCTCCCCTTCTGCTTGCTTTGAGTTTAGTTTGCTCTTCTTTTTCTAGTTCTTCAAGTTTTGAGGTTATAGCTCTGATTTGAAATCTTTCTTCCTTTTTTTTTTATTAATTAGAAAAAGAATTAACAAAACAATTAAAATCATTCCAGTCTACATGTACAATCAGTAATTCTTAATAACATCACATAGTTGCATATTCATCATTTCTTAGTACATTTGCATCGATTTAGAAAAAGAAATAAAAAGACAACAGAATAAGAATTAAAACATTAATAGAAAGAAAAAAAAAAACAAAAAACCTATACCTCACATGCAGCTTCATTCAGTGTTTTAACATAATTGCATTACAATTGGGTAGTATTTTGCTGTCCATTTCTGAGTTTTTATATCCAGTCCCGTTGTACAGTCTGTATCCCTTCAGCTCCAATTACCCCTTCTCTTTTTTTTTTTATTAATTAACGGAAAAAAAGAAATTAACCCAACATTTAGAAATCATACCATTCTACATATGCAATCAGTAATTCTTTACATCATCACATAGATGCATGATCATCGTTTCTTAGTACATTTGCATCGGTTTAGAAGAATTAGCAACACAACAGAAAATAAAAGTAATAATAATAGTAAAAGAAACAAACAAACAAAAAAAAAAACCCTATAGCTCAGATGCAGCTTCATTCAGTGTTTTAACATGATTACTTTACAATTAGGTATTATTGTGCTGTCCGTTTTTTAGTTTTTGTATCTAGTCCTGTTGCACAGTCTGTATCCCTTCAGCTCCAATTACCCATTATCTTACCCTGTTTCTAAGTCCTGTTGGTCTCTGTTACCAATGACATATTCCAAGTTTATTCTCGAATGTCCGTTCACATCAGTGGGACCATACAGTATTTGTCCTTTAGTTTTTGGCTAGTCTCACTCAGCATAATGTTCTCTAGGTCCATCCATGTTATTACATGCTTCTTAAGTTTATCTTGTCTTAAAGCTGCATAATATTCCATCGTATGTATATACCACAGTTTGTTTAGCCACTCTTCTGTTGATGGACATTTTGGCTGTTTCCATCTCTTTGCAATTGTAAATAACGCTGCTGTAAACATTGCTGTGCAAATGTCTGTTTGTGTCTTTGCCCTTAAGTCCTTTGAGTAGATACCCAGCAATGGTATTGCTGGGTCGTATGGCAATTCTATATTCAGCTTTTTGAGGAACCGCCAAACTGCTGGTTGCACCATTTGACATTCCCACCAACAGTGGATAAGTGTGCCTCTTTCTCCGCATCCTCTTCAGCACGTGTCATTTTCTGTTTTGTTGATAATGGCCATTCTGGTGGGTGTGAGATGATATCTCATTGTGGTTTTGATTTGCATTTCTCTAATGGCCAGGGACATTGAGCATCTCTTCATGTGCTTTTTGGCCATTTGTATTTCCTCTTCTGGTAGGTGTCTGTTCAAGTCTTTTTTCCATTTTGTAATTGAGTTGGCTGTCTTTTTGTTGTTGAGTTGAACAATCTCTTTATAAATTCTGGATACTAGAACTTTATCTGATATGTCATTTCCAAGTATTGTCTCCCATTGTGTAGGCTGTCTTTCTACTTCCTTGATGAAGTTCTTTGATGCACAAAAGTGTTTAATTTTGAGGAGTTCCCATTTATTTACTTCCTTCTTCAGTGCTCTTGCTTTAGGTTTAAGGTCCATAAAACCACCTCCAATTGTAAGATTCATAAGATATCTCCCTACATTTCCCTCTAACTGTTTTATGGTCTTAGACCTAATGTTTAGATCTTTGATCCATTTTGAGTTAACTTTTGTATAGGGTGTGAGATATGGGTCTTCTTTCATTCTTTTGCATATGGATATCCAGTACTCTAGGCACCATTTATTGAAGAGACTGTTCTGTCCCAGGTGAGTTGACTTGACTGCCTTATCAAAGATCAAATGTCCATAGATGAGAGGGTCTATATCTGAGCACTCTATTCGATTCCATTGGTTGATATAACTATCTTTATGCCAATACCATGCTGTTTTGACCACTTTGGCTTCATAATATGCCTTAAAGTCAGGCAACGCGAGACCTCCAGCTTCGTTTTTTTGCCTCAAAATGTTTTTAGCAATTCAGGGCACCCTGCCCTTCTAGATAAATTTACTTATTGGTTTTTCTATTTCTGAAAAATAAGTTGTTGGGATTTTGATTGGTATTGCATTGAATCTGTAAATCAATTTAGGTAGGATTGACGTCTTAACTATATTTAGTCTTCCAATCCATGAACACGGTATGCCCTTCCATCTATTTAGGTCTTCTGTGATTTCTTTTAACAGTTTTTGTAGTTTTCTTTATATAGGTTTTTTGTCTCTTTAGTTAAATTTATTCCTAGGTATTTAATTCTTTTAGCTGCAGTTGTAAATGGGATTCATTTCTTGATTTCCCCCTCAGCTTGTTCATTACTAGTGTATAGAAATGCTACAGATTTTTGAATGTTGATCTTGTAACCTGCTACTTTGCTGTACTCATTTATTAACTCTAGTAATTTTGCTGTGGATTTTTCAGGGTTTTTGATGTATAGTATCATATCATCTGCAAACAGTGATAGTTTTTCTTCCTTTCCAATTTTGATGCCTTGCATTTCTTTTTCTTGCCTAATTGCTCTGGCCAGAACCTCCAACACAATGTTGAATAATAGTGGTGATAGTGGGCATTCTTGTCTTGTTCCTGATTTTAGGGGGAAAGTTTTCAATTTTTCCCCATTAAGGATGATATTGGCTATGGGTTTTTCATATATTCCCTCTATCATTTTAAGGAAGTTCCCTTGTATTCCTATCTTTTGAAGTGTTTTCAACAGGAAAGGATGTTGAATCTTGTCAAATGCCTTCTCTGCATCAATTGAGATGATCATGTGATTTTTCTGCTTTGATTTGTTGATATGGTGTATTACATTAACTGATTTTCTTATGTTGAACCATCCTTGCATACCTGGGATGAATCCTACTTGGTCATGATGTATAATTCTTTTAATGTGTTGTTAGATATGATTTGCTAGAATTTTATTGAGGATTTTTGCATCTATATTCATTAGAGAGATTGGTCTGTAGTTTTCTTTTTTTGTAATATCTTTGCCTGGTTTTGGTATGAGGGTGATGTTGGCTTCATAGAATGAATTAGGTAGTTTTCCCTCCACTTCGATTTTTTTGAAGAGTTTGAGGAAAGTTGGTACTAATTCTTTCTGGAATGTTTGGTAGAATTCACATGTGAAGCCATCTGGTCCTGGACTTTTCTTTTTAGGAAGCTTTTAAATGACTAATTCAATTTCTTTACTTGTGATTGGTTTGTTGAGGTCATCTATGTCTTTTTGAGTCAAAGTTGGTTGTTCATGTCTTTCCAGGAACCCGTCCATTTCATCTAAATTGTTGTATTTATTAGCGTAAAGTTGTTCATAGTATCCTGTTATTACCTCCTTTATTTCTGTGAGGTCAGTAGTTATGTCTCCTCTTCCATTTCTGATCTTATTTATTTGCATCCTCTCTCTTCTTCTTTTTGTCAATCTTGATAAGGGCCCATCAATCTTATTGATTTTCTCATAGAACCAACTTCTGGTCTTATTGATTTTCTTTATTGTTTTCATGTTTTCAATTTCATTTATTTCTGCTCTGATCTTTGTTATTTCTTTCCTTTTGCTTACTTTGGGATTAGTTTGCTGTTCTTTCTCCAGTTCTTCCAAATGGACAGTTAATTCCTGCATTTTTGCCTTTTCTTCTTTTCTGATATAGGCATTTAGGGCAATAAATTTCCCTCTTAGCACTGCCTTTGCTGCATCCCATAAGTTTTGATATGTTGTGTTTTCATTTTCATTCGCCTCTAGGTATTTACTAATTTCTCTTGCAATTTCTTCTTTGACCCACTTGTTGTTTAAGAGTGTGTTGTTGAGCCTTCACGTATTTGTGAATTTTCTGGCACTCCACCTGTTATTAATTTCCAACTTCATTCCTTTATGAGCCAAGAAAGTGTTGTGTATGATTTCAATCTTTTTAAATTTGTTAAGACTTGCTTTGTGACCCAGCATATGGTCTATCTTTGAGAATGATCCATGAGCACTTGAGAAAAAGGTGTATCCTGCTGTTGTGGGATTTAATGTCCTATAAATGTCTGTTAAGTCTAGCTCCTTTATAGTAATATTCAGATTCTCTATTTCTTTATTGATCCTCTGTCTAGATGTTCTGTCCATTGATGAGAGTGGGGAATTGAAGTCTCCAACTATTATGGTATTTGTGTCTATTTCCCTTTTCAGTGTTTGCAGTGTATTCCTCATGTATTTTGGGGCATTCTGGTTTGGTGCGTAATTATTTATGATTGTTATGTCTTCTTGTTTAATTGTTCCTTTTATTAGTATATAGTGTCCTTCTTCTCTCTTTTAACTGTTTTACACTTGAAGTCTAACTTGTTGGATATTAGTATAGCCACTCCTGCTATTTTCCGGTTGTTATTTGCATGAAATATCTTTTCCCAACCTTTCACTTTCAACCTATGTTTATCTTTGGGTCTAAGATGTGTTTCCTGTAGACAGCATATAGAAGGATCCTGTTATTAATCCATTCTGCCAGTCTATGTCTTTTGATTGGGGAATTCAGTCCATTAACATTTAGTGTTATTACTGTTTGGATAATATTTTCCTCTACCATTTTGCCTTTTGTATTATATATTTCATATCTGACTTTCCTTCTTTCTACACTCTTCTCCATACCTCTCTCGTCTGTCTTTTTGTATCTGACTCTAGTGTTCCCTTTAGTATTTCTTGCAGAGCTAGAAATTTGTGACTCTTGGTCACAAATTCTCTCAGTGACTTTTTGTCTGAGAATGTTTTAATTTCTCCCTCATTTTTGAAGGACAATTTTGCTGGATATAGGAGTCTTGGTTGGCAGGTTTTCTCTTTTAGTAATTTAAATATATCATCCCACTGTCTTCTAGCTTCCATGGTTTCTGCTGAGAAATCTACACATAGTCTTATTGGGTTTCCCTTGTATGTGATGGATTGTTTTTCTCTTGCTGCTTTCAAGATCCTCTCTTTCTCTTTGACCTCTGACATTCTAACTAGTAAATGTCTTGGAGAACGCCTGTTTGGGTCTAATCTCTTTGGGGTGCTCTGAACTTCTTGGATCTGTAATTTTAGGTCTTTCATAAGAGTTGGGAAATTTTCAGTGATAATTTCTTCCATTATTTTTTCTCCTCCTTTTCCCATCTCTTCTCCTTCTGGGACACCCACAACATATATATTTGTGCGGTTCATATTGTCCTTGAGTTCCCTGATACCCTGTTCAAATTTTTCCATTCTTTGCCTGATAGTTTCTGTTTCTTTTTGGAATTCAGATGTGCCATCCTCCAAATCACTAATTCTATGTTCTGTCTCTTTAAATCTATCATTATACGTATCCATTGTTTTTTCCATCTTTTCTACTTTATCCTACACTTCCATAAGTTCTGTGATTTGTTTTTTCAGTTTTTGTAGTTCTTCTTTTTTTCACCCCATGTCTTCTTCATGTCCTCCCTCAATTTATTGATTTCATTTTTGAAGAGGTTTTCCATTTCTGTTCATATATTCAGCATTAGTTGTCTCAGCTCCTATATCTCATTTGAACTATTGATTTGTTCCTTTGACTGGGCCGTATTTTCAATTTTCTATGTGTCATCTGTTATCTTCTGCTGGCGTCTGGGCATTTAGTCAGATTTCCCTGGGTGTTGGACCCAACAGGTTGAAATATTTTTCTGTGAAATCTCTGGGTTCTGTTTTTCTTATCCTGCCCAGTAGGTGGCGCTCGTGGCACACGTTTGTCTGCAGGTCCCAGCAGTAAAAGGTGATGTGGGTCCTTTAACTTTGGAAAACTCTTGCCGTAGGGGAGGTTCACCAGCCAAAGCGGCTTGGAAGAGTGCCAGCCGGCCCAGGGGTCCAAACGCGGGGAGGGTCGCTGGCCGTCGCAGCCCAGGAGAGTGCCCTTCCGAATTTCCTAGTCGACCCGGGGTGCCAAGCATGGCGGGAGGGTGCCAGCCACCACGGCCCGGGAGAGTGCACTGTTCCCAGCCAGACCGGGGAGTCATGTGTTTGGAAGGGACCCCCCCCGGTCACCATTCTCCGCGGCCTGGGGATTTCCGATCCAATTCTCTCAGTTGGTCTGGGGGGCCACGCGTGGTGTGGGCACCAGCCGCTGCGGCTTGAGGGGATCGCCTGCCCAATTCTGCCAGCTGGCCCGGGAAGGAGGAGGGAAGGGACTCCAGCCACTTGCCGCCCCGCCCGGGGAAGCCCGCGCCCCTCGGCGATCTCACCAGAGCGGGTTCTCCTAGCCAGTCAGCCGTTCCAGGATGGGGTACGCTGTCTTTTTTATCTCTGTTGTGGCTCCGGGAGCTGTTCTGTATTGTTTCTACTCCCCTAGTAGCTGTTCTGGAGGAGGAAAGGTGAGGATGGCAAAGCTGTCGAGGACGATGGCGGAGGAGCCGGTGAAGGCGTAAGAGGGCATGGTGGTGGTTGGAGAGCTGCCGGAGCAGGAGGAGAAAGGGAAGGATAAGATGGCGGATGGAGCACCGCCGGAGCAGAAGGGGAAAGAGAAGGGCAAGATGGCGGCGGGAGCGCCGGCAGAGAAGGGGGAAGAGGAGGGCTAGATGGTGGCAGGAGCACCGGCGGAGAAGGGGGAAGAGGAGGGCTAGATGGCGGCGGGAGTGCCGGCGGACCCCTCCTGGGAATTTTTAATTGAGTTATTATGTTCCTCAAGTCCAATAGTTCTGTTTTGTTTCTTTATAAAATTTCTAATTCTTTATTTAGACTCTCATAGTTTTCATTCATTGTTTAACTGATATCCTTTAATACTGTCTCTGTACTTCCCTTCATTTCCTTGAGCATTTTTAAAATCAGTTTTAAAGGCTTTGTTTGGAATATCCACAGTCTCATCTTTTTGGCAGTGTTTTCTTTATTTTATCCTCTTCCATTTGATATGCCTTCTTTTCTTTTCTGTTTCTTCATATATCTTCTATTTTTTTGTTTGACACTGTACATTTCAATATTTAAAAATGCTAATTTGAAAATTTATTCCCTGATATGTAAACAGCTGGTGATACGAGAACTTCTCCTGAGCTTCAGCCCTCTGGTCAGGATGGTTTACCCAAGGCCTCTGTCTTGTCCTGGGTTTTGCTTGTTTGTTGTTTTGGAGTTCTCATGTGTGCAAGAGTTTTTTGTCCCTTCCGTTTCCCAGGGGACAGACTTGCTTCTCCCAGGTCTTTGAAGCTGGCAGGCTTTTGTCTCAGAACATCCACCTTTATAGTTTTTTCCACTCCTTTCTTTGTCTCAAGCTGTTTTTGCTTAGTAGACAAATTCTGGGACAAAGGTCACCCCAGAAAAGACTTTTCCAAATCAGTCTTTCCCAGTGAAAACAGGGCCATGGGTCTTTGAAAGGGGAACAGACAAGCTTCAAATTTCCCTGATGAGGAAATCAGGAAGATGCCAAAATTCCTCCAATGGCTCCCCAAAACTGAGTTTTCCTGGTTTGTCCAGCAAATTGCACCTTGCAGCCCTGAGGAAGTACTGCATTTTTAAACCTCCACCCACTCCCCTCCTATCTGGGGAGGGTTGAAACCATGGCTGGCACCAACTTTGTCCAGGGTGGTGTTAAAATAATGGCTGCCTCTGCCTTTGTCCATGGCATTTTGCTCTCAGAGCCAGGCCTCCAGCAATTCAAATTCACCAATCAAAAGCTGCGATCAGTGATTGACAATTCCCACTCCTGCTCTTGGGGAACAGGATTTTTAATGTCTTTTTCTACCATCAGCAAGTTAGTGAGGGTCGAGTGCCCAAGGTGGCCTGCAATGAGGGTATGGGGTGTGTGCAGCCACCACACAGTGAGAACAATTTACTGTCCTTTACTATAGTTTATCAGCCTCTTCCTCCTGTTCTCCCCTTGTGCTGTACAGGGTTCTTCTGCCCTCAGTAGTTTCTAACTACTTGTTTTCAGGCTGTTCTTGCTTGTTTAATAGTTCTTTTGGTGGAAGGACTGAGACCTGGAGCTCCCTACTCCACTATCTTCCCCAAAAGTCTCATACCCTCCTAACATCAATTACTTTGAGAGTATGGTTGGCATGGGGGAGAGAAAGATTTGCTTTGTCTTAAATATCACTGATATTTGAATCTTGCCAAAACTAAGTATTTTTTTTTCTTTTATAAAATATTGTCTTTTAAAGTTTTTTTGTTGCTGTTTAGTTAAGGAAGTGAAATAGATCTTAGTCTGAGCAGAAGAGATATCCCTTTGATGAATTAAGTTAAACGTTCAGCACACTCACCTACATACACTCACACATACCAGAGAGAAGATGACTCTTTTGTAAAATTAAAAAAAAAATCTGAATAATGAGAGAGGTGAATATGTCTGTATACATCTCTAAAACCCAGGTTCTAGAGCAAGACTTTACAACTCTCTTGCTGAGTGACCATGAGAATGTTGTAACATGAGTGTTAACTTTTCTATGTCTCAGCCTTATCATTTCTCAAACATGCATTAAGATAATGCCTATGGCATAGATTTATAGTGGGGATTAAGTGAATTAATAGCATTTTAAATGGTAACTGGCTCATGGTAACAGCTTTAAAAAGTTTAGTTATGATAACCTTCAGGAAATCTGGAAGAAAATAAAACAATCTATTGGAATTTAATGTTGGAAAACGTTTACTTTTATTGACAGTGGATTAAGGCATGGATGGTGGAAGGCTCCCCTTGGTTAAAGGCAATAAGGGGTACATTGTCTATAGTGAATTTAAAAACAATAGGAATTATGCTTAAAAGTTGCTTTTCTTATTAATATCACCGTGCACCAACAATTCTAGACATTGTAAGTAATACAACCTTACTGTCTCCTTCCCTTGCTGCTTCTCCCTGGAAAAATTTGTTTGTTGGTCTAAGTTCAAAACAATTACTGGTTACATTTAATAATGTATATGTAAGCTTCAGGGTAGCACATTTTAATTATTTCTTTAATAAAATTGTATTGTACACAAAGTTAATTCACAAAAATTCCAACTATATATTTGATCTCAACATATGTGAACTCAGCTACACAAGTTCATTTAGAGAATGAGTTTATAAGAGTTTGCAGTAATTTAAACTTGCTTTGGGAATAATTTGTTACCAAACCCTGGGGTACCACATATTCCTGCATTTAAAAAGTTGATTTGAAATGAACAATGATTGTACAATAATTGTAAAGAGGACAGTTACTTTGTTTCTGTCATTCAGTATGACTACTTGGAATTCTTATTTGTTTGAGATTTAAACATATGGCACTTCCTCCTTACTGTCCACACTCCAGCCATATTGGCTTTTTTTTTTTTTCCATTTTTAAAACACATTAAGTGTTTTCCCACCTTAAGGCATTAGCACATGCTTTTACTCTCTGCCTGACTTCCTCAGCTCTTCCTATGGCAGACTAATTCTCCACTTTGAGAAACAAGAAAATTCCAATTCCTCAGCATTTGCATGACCACTCCACAGAAAGCAAATTTCAAAACATAACATTTTTTAAATAACAAGCAAATATTACATCCTTCATGAAATATACTGAATTGTATATTATTTTTCATTTAGAACATATGTTTTAATCATAAACTAAGAGGTGGGTGAAGAAAATTGCGATTAATAACTATTACCTGGTTATCATATAATATATTGTATAAAACAGGAGGTTGCAAAAATAATTTTCCCTACTTGTCACATACGCTTGGGTATTACCTTAGCTTGCCAGGGCTGCTGTGAGAACTACTGCAGACTGGTTGGCTTAAGCAATAGGAATTTACTGTCTCACAAGTTTGGGAGCTAGGAGACCCAAATCAAGATGTTGGCAGTGCCATACATTCTCTGAAATCTGTAGCCTTCTGGTGGGGGCTTGCTGGCAATTGATAACTCAATCTTGTCTCCATTCGTGGCTGTCTGCTTCCCCCTTGGACTCCTACCCTCTCCTGAGTTCCTCTGCTTATAAGGACTACAGTTTTATTGGTGTTTTTTTGTTTTATGGCAGGTGTAGGGTCTGGGATCGAAGCTGGAGCTTCCACATGGTGGACAAGAATTCTACTGCTGGGCGAGCCACGGTGGCTCAGCAGGCAAGGGCGCTTGCCTGCCATGCCAGAGGACCCCGGTTCGATTCCCGGTGCCTGCCCATATTAAAGAATTCTACCGCTGAGCTACCCTTGCCCTTTCCCTTCCCCGACTCCAGTTATATTGGATTAGGGTTTACCCTGATTCAGTTTGGCCTCATCTTAACTGTAACATTTTCAAAATCCTATTTACAACTGAGTTCACATCTACAGGACTAGGGATTAGGACTTGAATATGTCTTTGTGGTGGACATGGTTCAAAATATAGCAGGTATGCTTCTTATTTATATAATTTTTTTACCTTTCGGTTATAAGAAATAGTGTCTTCAAACAGGAGACACTGTAAAATAAGCTAAACTTCACAATTACAAGTTAGTCAGAAAAAGCCAAGTTAAACCAGTTTCAAATATCTTTCTCAAGCATATTTATAGTACTATTATTCCACAGTACATGACGGTTACCCACTTTATAAAAAGTAACAAAACAAAAGCTTTTTAGTAATGAAGAAATAAATACTTAAGCAAAGTAATTGATACTTAACTTTTGGTTACAAATGAAGTAGTTAAAAATATGTTCCCTAGCTTTTCTATTTTTCTAGATTTTGCCATTATGCAGTAAGTTTTAAAGAAGTGAAAACACTTAGGTGTGTCTTTCATCTATTTTCAGTTGCTACCCTGGACTTAACTAAACCTAGCTGTACTCTAAGGGCTTCCACTGAAGTTTTCCTAAGAGGAAGCTGTGTTATTTGGGGTTACAGGCAAGCTACTTAACCTTCCTTGTTCTCTATTGCTGCTTACAGAGCTTCACTCTCTCTCTTCCCTTTGCAAAACCCCTGGTCTTTTAAAGAGTATGCAAACACACATACTATCCTCTCTTTCTCCTCATTTCTGTCATCACAAGAATGCCTTGCTTGCTGAAGATGATGATTTTTCCAGTCTTCTTTCTAGCTCAATTCATGCTGTCAGTTTGGTGACTACAATAGCTACTTGTGGATAGCCAATCCAAACCTTTGTATCCAACTTCTCCACTTCTGATAGGCCTTTCTTGGAAGGCTTGTCCTTCCATAGGCACTCTGGATTCTGGAACCATTCTCTATCATCAGCTCAAGGATTTGCCCTTTATTTACCCTCTCTGTCTCCTAGACCTTTAAACTATTCCTTTCTATTGAGTTGTTGCCATCATCATGCAGATACTTTCCTCGATTTCATATTTCCCTGTGAGTACCACCTTATTTCTCTATTACCCCTCACATGAGACTTTTTTTGGTTATTTTTGAAAAACACAAACTATATTTAGGTCATTCCCTTGCTTAAAAAGCCTTGAAGACCAGCCTTGATAGTTTGCATAAAGTTTGATCTGATAACAATGACCCCATTGTTATCCATCACCCACCTCCCTAGACTTACCTGCGCATCCTTTTCTCCTCACCCTGTACACTTAACCCACCCTGGCATTCATTCATTCTCAAACATGCCAGGCTTTTTCCCACCTCAGGACCTTAGTGCATACTGTTATCCTCTGAAACTGTGTTCCTTGTCCTTTTTTATGGCTGACTCCTTCCATCCTTTAGGTCTCAAGCAAATGTCACCTCCTTACAGTTTCCCTTTCCCTGACCTTCCTACCTAGTCACCTTTACCTCCTACTTTAGTTTCTCAGCTGCTACAACAAATACCATACAATGGGTTGGCTTAAACAATGGGGATTTGTTGGTTCATGGATCTGAAGCTAAGAGAAGTCCAAAATTGAGAAGACACAAGGCGATGCTTTCTTCCCAAAGACTGGCATTCTGGGGCTTCCTACCTGCAGCCCTTGTTCCTTGACTTTTCTATCACATGGCAATGCACATGGCAGCACCTTCTCCTTTCTCTTCTGGCCCTGTTGACTTCCAACTTCTGGCTGTTTCCCATGGCTTCCTCCCCCTGAGTTCAATTACCTTTACTTAGCCATATTCGATTAAGGCCCACCCTTATTCAGTTTGGCTATACCTTATCTAATAGCATCTTCAAAGGTCCTGTTTATAGATGGGTTCACATTTTTAAGACCAGGGCTGGAGCCTGAACACCTCCCCCAACCCATTCTTCTTCAGTATACCCTCCTCAGTTTTTATTATGATTTTTAATTACAGATTAATTTGTTTGTTTAACATTTTTTTGTGTATTTCACTTATGAGGGCATCTACTGGGCTTTGTAGCTATAAGCAACTATGTCATAAATCTTATAAATAATGGCCTAAATATAAATGCCTATGATTTTGGTTGTAAATTTGGGGATAGGTTCGATGACTCAGAATGTCAGGGCAAATGTCTCTGCAAATTTCTTGACCTTGCCCACCTAATACCAAGATGGCAAATACAGAGCCAGTCTTCATATCTGTATTCCAGAAGAAGAATTAAGGAAAGTAAAAAGCAGCAGAACCTATATTAGGAAAACAAAGAGTTTCTCTAGAAAATTTCAGCAGACCCCTACAAATAGTACATAGGTCGGAATTTTGTCACATGACATCCTCCTAAAAATGGTTCTGGTAAGGTGAGTTATTATATTTTCTATTCTTAATAACTGACAAAGACTGAAGAAAATTTGGTTGGAATGGGTATTGGATGAGCTATTCCATCCCTCCAATTCTTATCCCCAAACACACATAATATATGAAATGTGTCAATACCTTTCCCAAGGATGACAACTCCCAAATTACATACAGATCTTCCATTCATTAAAAATATGTATTTACTGCACATTTATGTATAGCAAGAAAGCGTTCTGCACTTTTGAAATACATCAGTAAATGGTTGAAGTTCTGTACCCATGTGGAGCTTTTATTCAAATCTCACAAGATTGAAACCCAATATTTTGGGGTCACATGCTGTCCTACCATTTCCATTTGCCAAGATGTGGCTTCGTTTTGTTGTATGGTTGCTTATAAACTAAAAGACATGCTATTTTCCCTTATACATTGTCCAAAGAAGTAATGGTATAACTCCAATACAATGTTCATTCAGTACAAAGGTTTGGCTAACTTTCAGTTGTTTTTATTGAGCAATTTGTTGCTATAATGATTCCTCACCCTTTGAATAAGACTTACTTATTTTTCCTCTCTGAAAGCTTTTAAGATGCTTTCTTTGAACATAAAGTTCTGATATTTCATACTATCGAATTTCCATATGGCTCTTTTTCATTCATTGTGCTTGGCATATCATAGACCCTCCACCCTCCATATCTAGAAGAGTCTACTTTATATTCTTCAATTGTAAACACATTTCTGGAATTTTTAATACAATTTTTTTCTCTGTTTTCTGTTTCTAAAACTCCTATTATTCAGGTGTAGGTCTTAGCAGATAGAACTCCTAATTTTATTATCTCTCTTTTTATTGTTGTTATATATTTGAAAATATTCTTCAAATATATCATCAAATATAGCATTTAATTTATACTATCATATTGTAATTTCCAAATCATTTTGTCTGATTTGTGAAGCTCCCACTTTATAATACTCTATTCTTTTCCATGGATGAATTATATTAATAGGTTTTTCATTTTCCTCTGTTCTCACCATTGCCTTTGTTCCTATGAGTATTCAATAGACTTGTCTTGCTGTCATTTTTGCATGAAGCTTCTCCAACTTCTGGTGACGCTAGTTGACTGCTCACATTTACAAGATGCATTAAAAGTTCACTGATGCCATCCGTGCTGGAGACCTGGATTCAATTCCCAGTGCCTGCCCATGCAAAAGAAAAAAGTTAATTGAGCATAAGCAACCGGATTAAAAATATATAAACTGGACTTCATAAAAGTTAAGAGCTTTTGTGCTACAAAGGATGCTATCAAGCAAGGGTAAAAACAATTGACAGAATAGGAGAAAATATAAGTAAATCAAATATCTGCAAGAGATTTCTCTTCACAATCCATTAAGAACTCCTACAATTCCACAACAAAAGAAAAAAATCCAATTTAAAAATGGGCAAAGTATCTGAATACACATTTCTCCAAAGAAGGAATACAAATGACCAATAAGCACATAAAAAGATGCTCTACATCATTAGTCATTAGGGAAATGTAAATCAAACCCACTAGGATGATTATAATAAAAAAACTGAAAATAACTAGCATTGGTAAGGATGTGGAAAAATTGAAAACCTCATACATTGTTAGTGGGAGTGTAAATTGGTACAGCCCCTGTGGAAAGCAGTTTTGCAGTTCCTCAAAAAGTTAAACATAGAGTTATCATATGACTCAGCAATTCTACTTTTAGGCACATACCAGTGAAAATGGAAAGCATATCTTCACGTAAAATTTGGAACAGGTTTGTTCATAGCAACATTATTAATAATAACCATACAGTGGAAACATTCCAATGTCCTTCATCTGGTGAATGTACAAACAAAATATGGTATATACTTACCATGGAATGCTATTCAGTGCCAATGTATGTACCAACATAATTACTTAATTATGTAATTAGTAATTAATGGGCTGATGGGTGATGAGGTATAGAGATTGAAGTTCTAATAGGGTCCTTTAAAAATTTCTATCTAGCTGTAGGTTTTTATTTTGGATTAGCCCATTTTCCCAGAAATGAATTTCTAATCTCTTAACATTCACAGGGCTGAGTAGGGGAAGGAGACTGGGTTCTTCAGTGTTTACCATTTATACTTCTATTTCATCCATCTGGACCAGAATGATTTCACCTGGTCCAGCTGTTGTCAGAGTCCATGCATCCTAAATCTATCTTATTTAATCTCTCAAGAGATGAATCTAATTCATGAAGGGATTATGAAAAGGCAGCTTCCATGAAGCTCAAAGTTGGGGACAGGCTTTGAAGACACACTTTTTTTTCCTTAAAAGTACTTTTAACCCCACTTGTTCTCTTACCTTTTAGCACTCTATAACACGGATCAACTTACTTTTGCACTTCTCCATATGCTGGAGAGTACTTTAGCATACTCTGGTCTGCCAAGTAAATTACCACTGATTCCCAGTTTACACATTTGTGCTGCTGTTGTCTTATTATCCTTTCTTTTTGGATTTATGATTTTATGGCTCTTTTACTATCCCTTTACTGGCTGAGGTAGGCAGAATAAAAGTCTCCCAAAGAATTGCTTATCTGGGTCTCTAGAACCTGTGACTATGTCAGGTTATATGGCAGGAGGTTGCAGGTAGAATTAAAGTTACAATTCAGATCACTTTAAAATAGGAAGATTATTCTGGATTATCCAGGGTCTTTAAAAGTGGGAAAGGGAGGCAGAAGAATAAAGTCAGGTGGAAATGTGACCACGGGAAAATATTCAGGGAGATGTGGGTTGCAGTTTTGGAGATAGAATGAGGGGTCCATGAATCAAGGAATATGGGTGGCCTAGAGGAGTTGGAAAGTGCAAGGAAATGAATCATCCCCAGAGACACCAAAAAAAATGTAGCCCTGTCAACACATGATTTTAGCCCTGTAAGACCCATACCTGTCTTCTATCCTTAAGAGCTATAATATACTAAGTTTTGTTAAGATGCTAATTTTTTTACAGCAGCATTACTGTAAAATACAGTCATTACAATGAGTTTAGGAAGTGTCATACTTAATCTTCCTTGTTTAATTAGAAATCTCTCCTTTTATATTCAACATGCTTAAATTGATTCACCATATACAGAATCTTCTCTTTGGCTTGTCATTTTTTCAGCCTACCTGTTTTATCACTTTTATTTCTTAGGTTATATGGTATCATAACCAAGGATAAGAATCACCTGGTGTGCACCAGTATAGACTAATCTTTACAGTGCTCATTGGTTGGTTTCTGCCAAAGAAGTCATTAAACTCTTTTCAATATTATAACCATATATAAAATATAATTACCTTTCTTCTATTTTGGTATCTAATCTAGAATAATTTTCAGTCAAATAATGTTTACTTTTCTATTCAGTCATCCATGCCCTAACCTGTCTCTCCTAAGCTTTGTAGAGATATATATTCAACTTTAAAGGCATATAGTTCTGCAATGTGAATTCTTGGGGTACCCTTTGTTAAAGATCAGGGAATTCAATTAATGCTTTTCTAACTGAGCGTCCACCTCTCTAAAGATTATAACATAGTGTTGATAAGATTGACATCTCTAAACCTGGAACCTTACTAGCACTTTTTCAGCATGGTTACAGCAGGATTATCCTTTAAAAATTATCTTAATTGTGCCTCTGTTCTATACCTACACTGAAATTTCAATAGTTAAGAATCAGTGGGATTTTTTCAGCATGTTGTATCTTTGGTACCTAGTGAGTCTAGTTTAGTTTTTATAAAAATGTGATTTGAAGCCTCAAAGAAACTAGAGAAAATCAGATTCCTAGATTCTAATTCCTTATGAATTCTGAAATCAGATCAAAACAAGGTCATCTTCCCAGAGTACCTGCGGGGTGAGAAAAAGAAACTTCAAGGACCAGACAATAAAACTTTAGTGTTTATGTGTAATCCAAGCTTTGAGGCTGTATCCTCAAACTTGATCCCAACTTGAATTGTACTTGAGATACAGCTAACTTTGAGCTTAATGAGTCATTTTTAAATTAGTCACGACACAATCCCCCAGTTCAATCTTCTGCCTTAGAAATAATAGTTTCAAAATCCCCGACCTTTATTTTGTTCAGTAATAATTCTCCCTTGTTTTCTTAAATACCATATCACTTAATTGTAATTTGAGTTATTTTGGAACTTAAGGAACATGATATCCTTGTACCTTGGTACAAGGATAACTTTTGGAAAATAAATAAACTATCCTTAGTGTAAAATCCATTAACACACATCCTGCTATCCTCCCCATTGAATTAAATCCAAGTAATGAAGTCATCATTTAAACTTGCCTTCACAGAGAGAGAGGAAATGTTAATATTTAAAAATTATGTGTGTCTGGGATATCTGGATTTCTTTGAGAAAATGATAAAGACTTCTGATGATACACTGACATTTCTGAGATATTTCAAGAGATAATTCCTTAACAAAGCAGATTTTTTAAACATTGCCTTTTTGCTTCACTTCCTTTACTCCCTGGAACCAGTGCTGATTGGGCAGGGTTGGAGCAGCTCCTTGCTTTCAAATTGGGTATGATACCTTGGTAAACAATGAGTAACTTTTCTCCAGCACCACATCTGAAGCATTTAAAAATGCACATTCCTAAATATATGGAGTTCAGTACTCATGGAGAGGAGCTCAGGCATCTCTATTTAAAGGCTCCCTTGTGATTCTGATGCATAGTTAGGGAGAACCACTCCTCTCACAATGGAGGCTTTAGAGCTGGGGAGGGGGAGAAAGAAAGAAATTGATACTCATTTGTGGAGAGCCTAATGTAGTCTGGGCATTGTACTGGACACATTCTATTTCTCCTCTAGAACTTGGTTATGATAGAAATTGAATTAAGATCCATGTTCTTAATTAAGGGCAAGATGGCAATGTAGTGAGATCTAGAATTTAGTTCATCCTCTAGGGCAGCTAGTAAATAGCCAAGAACTGTATAGAAGAACTGTCTGGGGGATTTTAGTCACCAAACACACATCACACACCAGTCTGAATGGGTGAACTCGCCAAGTGCCCACAAAGAACTATAAATTCCCCAAGCCATGGAGGCTGGTACGTCTCCCCCATAGGCATAACAGGCTGGTTCTCTGAAGAAAAAATAGGAACAAAGAGAGTAGATCAACCAAGCTCCAATTGCAGAAATAGTTAACAAATTCAGACTGTTGAAAACAAGTCCTGAGCACAGATAAATGTGGAGTAAGTACTAAAGGAACTGAGAATTTGCAACTCCCACAGAGAGAAGGTGGAGCTAACAGAAAAGAACAACCACCACAACAACAGAGGTTTTTTCAGTTGGGCAAGCACAGAATACTGGAAAAGGGCTGGCCCCCAGGAAAAGGGGGCACATAAAGCTATGTATCAACTCCAGCTCTTGAATGGCAAACTGAGGGGCTGGGGTCTGGCTCTGAAAAGCCTGTCTCTCTCTCTCTCTCTCTCGTTCTTACCTTTTAATGGCTCATTGGATAGAACTGTGGGCATTCTCAGGTTTAAGCACTAAATTAAGGCATGTTTGAAAGGAAGTAACTAGTCAGGTGACTGGGGATAATTTCCTAAAAGGTGTATCTTTTTAAAATAGTTTTTACTGGGGGCAAGAGAAGATACCTCAGCCAAGTTTCAATTGTGGTTCTAATCCCAACAGAGAGGAGGCAGGGCAGACAGGAAAACAAAGTGAAATGGAATAAAATAGAATAAAGATGGAGGACTTTGGAGTCAGTTGAGCTCAGAGTACTGGAATCTTAGGGGCTGAGGACTGAAAAGAGATTCCTTTTAAACTATTCTGAGTCACTCATTGCAGAAACTCCCTGGGCCTTCTCGATTGTCAGCAGGACTCAGGCAAGGGCTGAGATAAAATAAGTCTGAGAGACAAATAAATCAAGTAGTGGAGACAATGTCCTAAAGGGCACATTTCTCCAAGAAAAGGGAGGGGTGGGGTCCAGCTCAAATGGCAGTCCTCATTCAGGGAATTCAGGCCCCAGAGCCTGGAAAACAGAAGCAAACAAAGCCCACTTTCAACCTCAGTCTCTCTCTCAACCATGTCTCTGGCAGGGAGAAGCTGCATAGAATTAAAGGCTCCACTTTATGCTGGTGGTAAACTGTGGGCTGACAAGCACCACCTGCTGGGCAGAATAAGAAAAGAATAGTCTACAGTCTTCATTGGAAAGCCTGACAATGTGCTGGGTCACACCATCAGGGAAACTTGATTACATCCTCTTCCTGAGATGTGGGCCTATCTGGTCTGGGAAAATCTGGCTGTAGTCCATCATATCTGAGGAGACCCTCCTCAAAAAGGATCCATATAGGCAGGGCAAGAATCAGAAAAAGAAGAGCTAAAAAGATTCTGATCCACTAAACAGAAGCTATGCTAGAGGTCAAGAATAAGTTGAACTGAATGACAAAAAACAGATAAAGAAGAAAGCCAATCAACAAGAAAATCTTAAGTAAAAGTGTGAAAATGACCTCCTGAATACATGAATCAAGAAAATCAGATGGTTAAACACCAGCAAAAAATAACAAGTCAAATGAGGAAAACTGAAGATATGGCCCAGTCAAAGAAACAAATCAACATTTCAGATGAGATACAGTAATTGAAACAATTAAATAAAGATGTTTGAACAGATATCCATAATCTCATCAAAAAATAAATCAATAAGTTGAGGGAAGATATGGTGAAAGGGATGAAAGATATAAAAAAAAAATATCAGTGAGCATGAAGAAGAACTTGAAAGTTGATGAAACAACATGTGGAAATGAAAGGCACAATAGAAGAGATGGGAAAAAAAAACTATGGAGACCTACAACTGCAGATTTGAAGGAGCAGAAGAAAGGATTAGTGAACTAGAGGACAGAATATCTGAAATCTTATACACAAAAGAATGAATAGGGATAAGAATGGAAAAACATGAACTGTATCTCAGGGAATTGAATTACAATATGAAATGCTCAAATATATGTGTTAAGGGTGTCCCAGGAGGAGAAGAAAAGGGAAGGGGGGCAGAAAAACAATGGAGGAAATAATTACTGAAAATTTCCCATCTCTTAGGAAAGATATAAAATGACAGATCCAAGAAAGGCAGTATACACCAAACAGAATAGATCCCAATATACATACTCCAACACACTTACTAGTCAGATTGTGAAATATCAAAGAAGAAAAGAGAATTATGAAAGTAGTAAAGAAAATCCATTATATACATGGGAGGCTCAATGAGACTAATTGTGGATTCCTCAGCAGAAATCATGGAGACAAGAAGGCAGTGGTATGATATAGTTAAGATTCTGAAAGAGAAAAACTGCCAACCAAGAATTCTAAACCTGACAAAACTGTCTTTCAAAAATGAGGGGGAGTTTTAAATATTTCAGACAGAGTCACTGAGTGATATTGTGATAAAGAGACCAGTTTCATAAGAGATACTAAAGGGAGCATTACAGGCAGATGGGGAAACACAGTAGAGAGAGGTCTGGAGAAAAGTGCAGAAATGAAGACTATCAGTAAAGTTAAAAAGAGAAAAATATAAGATATGACATATAAAATCCAAAAAACAAAATAGTAGAAGTAAGTACTACATTATAGCAATAACATTATAGTAATTACATTAAATGTTAATGGATTAAATTCCCCATTCAAAAAATATAGTCTGGTAGAATGGGTTTAAAAACAGGACCCATCTATATGCTGTCTACAAGAGACTCACTTTAGACCCAAGGACAAAAACAGATCAAAAGTGAGAAGTTGGTAAACAACAACCAGAAAAGAGCAGGGCTAGCTATACTAATATCCAATAAATTAGACTTCCGAAGGTAAGACAATTAAAGCAGACAAAGAAGGAAACTATGTATAAACAAAAGAAAAAATTCAATAAGAAAACAGCAATCATAAAAATGTATGCACTGTGCCAAAGTTCCCCAAAGTACATGAGGCAAACTCTGACAATACTGAAGGAGAAGTAAACACCTCTACAATAATGCACCACTCTCATCAATGTATAGAACATCTAGCTAGAGGATCAATAAGAAAAAAAAAGAATAATACAATAGAGGAACTAGATTTTAACAGACATTTGCAAAACACCATATCCCACTTTGCAAAACACCATACCCCACGACAGCAGGATACACATTCTTCTCGAGTGCTCATGGATCATTCTCAAAGAAAGACCATATGTTGAGTTACAAAGCAAGTCTCAATAAATTTAAAGAGATTGAAATTATATGGAACACTATCTCAGATCAAAATGGAATGAACTTGAAAATCAATTAACAGGCAGAGGGCCAGAAAATTCACAAATATATGGAGGCTAAACAATACAGTCCTAAAGAATCAGTTGGTCAAAAGAGAAATTACAAGAAAAATCAGTAAGTATCTTGAGACAAATGGAAATGAAAATACAACATATCAAAATTTATGGGCTGCAGCAAAGGCAGTGCTGAGAAGGAAATTTATTGTGCTAAATGCCTATATTAGAAAAGAACAGGGTGGACTATGGTGGCTCAGGGACAGAGTTCTCACCTATCGTGCTGGAGACCTGTTTTCAATTCCTGGAGCTTGTGAATGACAAAAAAAAAGAAAAAAAAAAAGAACAAAGAGCATAAATTGAGGAATTAACTGTTCACCTGGAAGAACTAGAGAAAGAACAACAAAGCAAACAGAAAGAAAGAAAAAACAAAGATTAGAGCAGAAATAAATGAAATTGAGAACATGAAAACAGTAGAGAAATTCAACAAAAACAGAAGTTTTGTCTTTGAAAAAATCATTAAAAGGGATGGATCCTTAGCTAGGTTGACAAAAATAAGAGTGAGTATTCAAATAAATAAAATCAGAAATGGGAGAGGGGACATAACTATTGACCCCACAGAAATAAAGGAGATAATGAGAAGTTACTATGAGCAACTACATGCTAATAAGCTACAAAATGTAGACAAAATGGACAACTTCCTGGAAAAACATGAACAACCAGCATTCACTCAAGAAAAAATACACAACCTCAACAAACCAATCACAAGTAAAGAGACTGAATCAGTCATCAAGAAGTTCCCCAAAAGAAAAGTCCAGGACCAGACGGCTTCACCTGTGAATTCTCCCAAGCATTCAGGAAAGAATTAGTACCAACACTGCTTAAACTCTTCAAAATAAAAAAGAGAAAAAACTGAAGAGGAGGGAAATCTACCCAACTAATGCTGTGAAGCCAAAATCACCCAATACCAACGTCAGACAAAGATACTATAAGAAATGAAAATTACAGACCAATCTCTTTAATGAATATGGATGCAAAATCCTCCATAAAATACTCACAAGTCAAATCCAAGCAGCACATTAAAAGGTTTATACACCATGATCAAGTGGAATTTATTCCAGGTACCCAGGGCTGGTTCAACACAAGTAAATCAAGTAATGTAATATACCACATCAATAAATCAAAACAGAAAAATCATTTTATCATCTTGATTGATGCAGAAAAGGGATTTGACAAAATTCAACATCCTTTCTTGATAAAAACACTTCAACGGATAGGAATAGAAGAGAATTTCCTCAACATCATAAAGGGAATATATGAAAAACCCACAGCTAACATTATCCTTAATGGGGAAAGATTGAAAGCTTTCCCTCTAAGAGCAGGAATAAGACAAGGATGCCCACTGTCACCTTGTTATTCAACATTGTGCTGGATGTTCTAGCTAGAGCAAGTAGGCAAGAAAAAGAAATAAAAGACATCCAGATTGGAAAGGAAGAAGTAAAACGCTCACTATTTGTAGATGACATGATAATATATGTTCTAGTTTGCTAGCTGCCAGAATGCAATATAGCAGAAATGGAATGGCATTTACAATGGGGAATTTATTAAGTTGCTAGCTTATAGTTCTAAGCCCATGAAAATGTCAAAATTAAAGTAAGGCTATAGAAATGTCCAATCTAAGGCATCAGGAAAGATACCTTGGTTCAAGGAGTCTGACGACCTTGAGGGTTTCTCTTTCAACTGGAAAGGCACGTGCCAAACATGCGACGTCTGCTAGCTTTCTCTCTAGGCTTCTTGTTTCATGAAGCTTCTGCAGGGGCATTTTCCTTCTTAATCTCCAAAGGTTTCTGGCTATATGGGCTCTCATGATTCTCATGGCTGTCTCTCCAATATGTTTCCTCTTTTAAAGAGTTCCATTAAACCAATCAAGACCCACTTGGAATGGATGGAGTCACATCTCCATCTAATCACCTACAATTGGGTGGGTCACATCTCTGTGAAGATAATCTAATCAAATTTCCAGCATACAGTACTACTGAATAGGGATTAAAAAAAACGGCTGCCTCCACAAGATGGATCAGAATTAAAACATGTCTTTTCTAGGATATATAGTCCTTTCAGATCAGCACACTATATGTCAAAATCCCCCAAATTCTACAGCATAGCTAATAGAGCTAGTAAATGAGTACAGGAAAGTGGCAGGGTACAAAATCAACCCTTAAAAATCAGTAGTGTTTCTATACACTCGTAATGGAGGAAATTAAGAAAAAAATTCCTAAATTTCCCTAGCAACATGGAGCATGACTCCTGACTCCCAGGGATGAGACAGGACTTGGCCTCATGGGATTGAGAAAGCCTTCTTGACCAAAAGGGCTAAAGGAGAAATGAGCTAAAAATAAAGTTTCATTGGATGAGAGATTTCAAATAGAGTCGAGAGTTCATTTTGGAGGTTATTGTTATGCTTTATATAGACATCCCTTGTTAGTTTTCAGTGTATTAGAATAGCTAAAAGGAAGTAACCTGTAACTGTTGAACTGTATGCCTATAGCCATGATTCTTGAAGATGATTGTTTAACTATATAGCTTTTACAGTGTGACTGTGTGATTATGAAAATCTTGTGACTGATGCTTCCCTTTCTCAAGGACAGATGAGTACAAAAGAAGAACAAAATGATACATAAGTAATAGGGGGAAATAGGGGTAAAAAATGGGTAGATTACAATACTAGTAGTCAATGAGAGGGAGGGGCAAGGGGTATGGGATAGAGATTTCCTTTATCTCTTTATTTCTTTTTCTGGAGTGATGCAAATGTTCTAAAAATGATCATGATGATGAATACACAACTACGTGATGGTATTGTGAGCTATTGATTATATACTTTGGATGGACTGCATGATGCATGAAGATACCTCATGAAAATATTTAAAAATAGATCCACGGTTTTCTTATTTCTTTTAAAAAAATCATCTGCATTTCAAATTCAGCTAGTTTATTCTGTTCAGCTTATAAAATTTGATTTTGAAATTGGTTCAAATCTTGGATTATTTTCACTATATTCTGTTACCAAATTAATTACATTTGTTAATTTATTCAGAAATGTGATGTCTAACTGGGTAGAGTTGTTTTGGGGAGTGCTTATATGTGTATTATTGAAAGCAAAATTGAGAACTTTTTACTTTACCAAATGGGACTTGTCTGTCAAATGATTACGTGCTGGAACTTTAAGATAATGACCAGGCCCCGCATACTGGGAGTAGCTACGTGGACTTAGGCAAGTAACAACTTTTCTAAGTCTCAGTTTCATCATTTCTGAAATGGAATGTATTAGTTTGAGTTTCCCCGGAAGCTGACTTTGAGTGTAAGTATGTTATCTGGAAAGTGGAGGAAACAACAGTAGGAAAGAGTAGAGGTGAGACAGGGAGAGGCACGTAGCCAACAAAATGTGTGGTTTCCCCACTGGGGAAATTTGGGAAGGAAGTACAGTGAACCTACAGGCTAAGGGAGGGAGCCAAGTACCAACTCCTGTGAGTCTTTGGAAAAAAGGCAGAAGCTTTAATTCCC
This sequence comes from Tamandua tetradactyla, assembly GCF_023851605.1. Lineage (NCBI taxonomy): Eukaryota > Metazoa > Chordata > Mammalia > Pilosa > Myrmecophagidae > Tamandua > Tamandua tetradactyla. Next base: position 26,256,681 of record NC_135348.1, on the reverse strand, counting down.
CGGCATTTCTATCGTATCATAGGCTAGTAACATGGGCTTCAGCAGCTAGAAAGATTCCTCAAGTAAAGGTTAAAGAAATGCATTTGGTGGTAGTTGAGACTTGGACAGTGTGCACTTAAGTGAAAAGGGGAGGGGATAATGCATGGAATGCCAATGCCCTATGTCATAGGGTTACTGAGAAAATTGAATAAAGCAATGCATATCAAATCCTTAAGACGGTGAATACTGGACATATCCCCAGTTCTTCAACCCCAGACTGCTTATAAGATTTCAAATACTCAATTTTTTAAATATCTAGAATATAAACTAGTGACCATTTTCCTATAATATTTAAGCCAATTCAAACATTTTTGTAATAATGCAATAGATGAACAGTTATTTAAAATGTAACCTTTAAGAAAAACAAGAACCATTTCCATATTATCTATTTCTGGTGGCATCTTTAAGTAACAATACAGTCAGGAAAATTGTTACATATTTTCTCCTTTTGAGTGCTTTCCAAGGCCTGGCTATTTAAGAAAATAAAATAAGAAATGCTGTGTTATTGCTACTGTCATCCAGCAAAGTCAATATAGCAGCAAAAGAATAAGCTGTGTTCTATTCTGTCTCATATATCAACAAAATCGCCCCCTGAGTTCAGACATGCTGTTATTCAAGATAGTTTATGATATATGGGCTTACAGAATGTAGCTGAATTCCCAGGTTACAGATTCAGTTTATGGCAATCTCAGTTTGATTTGTAAGGAGAGATAAAACGATACAATAGGCATTGATAGGAAATACAAAACAGCAAGATGTTATTTTAGCTGTCCATCTTGGGCTATCAAGAATTTCTGAAGACATTATTTGATCTGTTGTTGCTTGATAAAGCTCTAAAATCAAAGAACAGCAGTGTTTCTTTCAGTCCATTGAGAAGACATATAGCTGCCTGAAGGCCAAGCTATTAGAGAGATAGTGTGGATTTTATGACATGGTTCTCTCCATTATTGGCAGCAGTCTTGCTATACATGTACAAAATATGGAAGAAGTATCCTTGGACAATGAACAAGTTAAGTGAGGGTTTCAACAGAGCTTAGAGTTAAGAAAACTTCAACTTTCATCATCTATTCCCTTGATTTAAGCAGTGACCAGACCATAACTTTGAAACATTCAGAGCTCTGCTTCATCTTGCCCCAGGGGCAAAGTTTCCTAATGGGCATCGGTAAGGCTAGAACTGAATTTCACAAATCCTGGTGAGAATTTCTACTCTTTTTACTCCACTAACCCCTTACCTTTCCAAAAGAAAATTGGCAATAGTATTAGTTGTTTGGCATAAATGGATTTTTGTTCACTTTTACAGGAACAATGATGAGTAGAAATTAAGCCTTTTGCTTCATGTGGTTATTTCTTGGAAATCAAACAGATGCATCAAAATAGAACTAGGTAGGTGTCTATCTACAGCCTACCCAAATCCATGTCATATTTTGGAAACAAATTCACCATGAAGACAGGTAGTTATTAATATAAAGATTGGTCTGAAATACCTGGAAGAAAAAAATAAAAAATAAAAATAAATTCTTGAAAGATCTTTGTGAAGTTGAAGATAACAAATTTAGTCACATGAATCCTGAATTGGATGAAGGTATTTAAGAGAGCCAAGGGAAGTTTTCAGAGACTTATCTTCTGTATTCCTGAGATAAGCATGAGGAAATAAAAAATGTTTTATTAACAAAGGTAACAAAAAAATTGACAATAATATGAAGAAAACACCTCTTGATTATATATCATTAAGCAGATGTTCTAATGAAGTCATTTTATATTTTATAAGAGACGTAAATGTTAAAAACAAATATGCAATTTATTTTTTTAATGAAAATAACTACACACTAAAATCAGAACTGAACAACCAAAAACGAATCTCTTAAGTGCTTAACTTAGCCTCTGGTTAATGTACAGTGTGTACTTGTCCTCATCAGTAATTAATCTAGAGCCTCAGCTTCTTTCTCCTCATTTAATTTACTTATGTAATAAATGCTTAAAGTGCTTCTCCAATTTATGAAGCATTAGGTGGTATAAATATAAAAAGCATCAATAAGTATAGTCGTGCTCTTTAATCTGGAAGTTCTTAAGCAAGGAAGCAATATGATGGAGTTTATTTCACAGCTATAACTCTCATGACAAAGTAGACTGTAGATGGTTGGCTGGGAGTGAAAGGGAGAGTGTGAGAAGGGGCTTGTAAAGTCCAGGAGTGAGATGATAAGTACATTTTTAGGCAATATAGGTGAAAATAGAGAAACATGGACAGATTAAATTTTTGTGTGTGTGTTATAATCAATAGAACTTGGTGAGAAAAAGAAATCATTTATGTTTTCATTTCTCTAGTGTGAACAGAAAAATATACATGAAAGGGATGTTAAAATTTCCTTTAGTAGATATTTCAGAAAAAAACAAATATTTTATTGCCTCTTGGGTCATGATGAGGATTAACTAGCCTATTATTCATGAGATTAATATATGTCATAAAGTGCTATTATATGTATTGCTATCATTATCTTTTAAAATAATTTTTCCAAAAATAATTAACATTAGTGCTTTATAGTTTAAAAAATGCATTAGCATATAAGATATCACCTGCTGTCCCTTGGTTTCCACATAAATATGCCCAATTCTTTCCTTTATAGTATGTTTATTCAAGCCATTCCTTTAATTGGAACTTTATGATTTACCTGCTGACTCTACTGATCTTTCAAGTCTTAGCTCAAATGTCATTGCCTCATAGATGCCTTCCATGGTTTTCCAATCTTAATTCTGTCTTTCTGTTTATCCTATCATTATATATAGAAAAATATTTTCTCTTCAAAATATTTATGAATTACAGTTCTTCAAAGAAACAGAACTGGTAGGATTCCCATCATATATATGATGGGGTTATTATAGGAATTGGCTTATGCAACCATGGGGATTGGCAAATCTGAATTTCATTGGGCAGGTCATAAGTTGGGAATTCCCGTGAAGGCTTCCATGAATTTCCCAGGAGAAGTTGGCTGGCTGAAGCAGATATAAATTCTTTTTTTTTTTTGCCTACTGAAATAATCAGTTCTCTTTTTTAAAGCCTTCAACTGATTGGATGAGACTTCTTTCATTGCTGAAGGCAAGCTGCTTTGTTGATAGTAGATATAATCAGCCATGGGTGCAATCAATACATGACATATCCTCACAGTAACAATCAGGCCAGTGAGTGCTTGGCCAAACAACTGGACACCATAAACTAACCAAGTGGACACATGAACCTAACTCATAACTTACCACTACTTGCAACATGTGTTTATAGGGACGATGATAGTATTAATATCATAAAGTACCACTATATAAGATCCATGAGGATAAGGCTTTATCTGTTTTGTTCACCATTGTATTCCCAGGCTCACCCAATGCTAAGGTGACTACAGTTTTACCCATCTTGCTTTTGCACCATCAGTACAATGTCAATGCAGTTGTACCAGCATAAACCATGAAAATCAAAAAAGTTATTAAACACTTCAAATATTTCATCACCATTTGATTTTGTTGTCAATCATTCAGACAAAAGATCTTCTTCCATGATTAGTTCATACTGATTATGGATGAAAACCAGCATATCTTGACAATTGTAGATTTGCCCATTTGTGAAGCAGAAGTACAGCCTGCAGAAAAGACATTAACTCAGTCTTTACAACTGGAAAAGATTTGATAAGTTACTGTGTGGTTAGAAAGTGGTTGCATAATGATTTATTTTACTAACGTTTCATCCAGCAGGTATTGAACAATGTCAACTGTATAAAGCTTTATTAGTTTCTCAGCTATTGTGTGCATTTTCCAGTCCATGCAATAACTTATTCTGCAAGTTGCTTCAGTGGTTTCTTCATTTATAGTTTGAAAAGCTATAAAAATTTCCAGCTTGAAAATAGTCATCACATCAACACTGAAAATAATCAATTCTTCTTTTAAAAAAAAAACTAAATAATTTGTCATAAAATGATGTACAACTTAACTGGCACCATGATGCTATTTGAAAGTGTTCTGTTGAGTAAGCACAATAAGGTAAATCATTACTGTTATTAAAGCCTAGGGAGAGATAGATTTTGTCAAATAATTTTGATTTCTTATAGTATTGCCCAATATCTTTGGAGTAAATTCCTTCTTTTCATTAGTCATGAAACTCTGTAACATCTTTTTTCAATATATTGGGACATAGACATTAGAGATATGAAAGGAAAAATTAAGTATTCTAATTCCCTCTATTAAGGCAATGATACATTCTTAAATACAAGAAAAGTATACTGTAAATCAATTGTATTTATTTTAGAATGAAATATTATTCAATTGAAAAGAGTTTTAGATAAAATTTTTTAAATTAGAATTTTAAAAAAAATTAAAATGGTACAAACAAGGAAACAAAATATACTTACTTTGTGTTAGACTTATGTACAGACATAAAGAAAATTTGTGGGTTTCAAAATAATGATATTTGGGGTGTTAATGAAGTAACAGATGTTATAGCAAGAATAAACAGATGGCCACAAAGAACACAGTAGAAATACTGAGAAAATTAATAATAAATTCAATAGTAGAAGAACTTCTAGAATTTTCTAAGATATATATATATATTTAGTTTGCTCTTTTAGAAAATTCTAGAAACACAAATATGCAATCACACATTCTGTTAGGCTTCAGAGCAATGAGGTCATTAGACATAATTTAACCCTATGGAAAGTGCCCCCTGTACACTTATGAAAGATGAGGGTGAAAAGATACATAGAAAAATAGTCTATAGGTATTATTATGAAATGTTTCCAGATCTCTCAAAGTTCCTCAGAACACAAGTTAAGAACCAGTCCTTTTCAATATCTATATTTTAAAGACTCAATGTGTCTTTATTGAGTCATTATTCAATATTGACTCGGTCAATATTGACTCTCCCAGCCAAGAGCTTTACTTCTCCTTCAGTTTTATCTTTTTAACATATGAATACCCTTTATGAATATTTAAGAAAATAAGTGAATAAGTGAATATTCACAAAGAAAAAGTAGCAAATTATAATAACAGGCAACTTGAAAAGATATGTCCACAAATATATGAAGACAAGTTTTAACTAATAATCAAATAAATATATAGTAAAATAAAAATAGATTTTTTTCATTCAAATGTCTGAAAAAAATGAAAAAGACTGGTAATACCAGGCCTGATAAGATATGGAGAAATTTGTGCATTCTCAAAGTAAATTAGGAAAACAAATAAAAATTGGTATAATTGACATATTCTCAAATTTAGTTCTGCAAGTATAAATTGGAGCAATCTTTCTGAGGAAATATTTGGCAATATATTCCACTTCTAGAACTTCATTTTAAAGAAAAAATTAGATGCTTTTTAAAGGTATATATGTAAATCTCTATTTATTGGTACAGTATTCATAATAATGAGAAATAAGGAACAATCAAAATATCTATCAATAAGGATTTGGTTATTGAAATTTTGATGCACCAACAGAGTGGAATACTATGCAGTTATTCAAGAAGATGATTTAAATATTTATCGTTGTCAGGGATGGAGGTCCAAGAAACATTAAGGAATTAAAAATAAACAACATGCTACAAAAAGTACATAATAGCGTGGCCCTACTTTTCAAAAAAGTTAATACATATTTGTAAATGTATAGGCAAAAGATATGCACCAAACTGTTAACAGATTTTAGTTGTAGGTGGTGAAATTGCGGGTGACTATGAATTTAATTTAATGCAAGGTAGTGATTCTCAAAGTCAGATGGCAGAGGAGAGGTGACTTGGCCCTTCAGGCGCCACATCTTTTTGGTTTGGCAACATCTAAACATTTTTGGTTGTCATAACTGGGGGAGTGTTACTGACATCTAGTAAGTAGAAGACAGGGATGCTACTAAACATTCAACAGTTATCTGGTCCGAAATGTCAACAAAGCCAAAATTTTAAGACCACTTAAACTAATTCAATTTCACATATATTTATAGGGCTGCTAATCATATGCAAAGCACTGGGAAACAGTAGGAAACAAAACACATATGAATGTTACACATAACGAATAACAATATTTGTAATATCTGAATCTTATAAAATGACTCCTTTATAAGTTAGTAAAAATCATAAAGTTATGTTAATTAAAGGAGGAAAGGGGTAATCATTTAAAAAAAATGTGTCCTTCCTATAATCTTTTAATTATACTCAGAGACTCTTCTTAAGGGAGTAAAGAAATTTCCACAAAGATTAACATACAAGGTTGTTTATGGAATTATTAGTTGTAATAGTGAATATTTGGAAACATCTCACATGTGCAAATGTAGAAAGGTGTGGTAAAATAATTAAAGATTCAGTTAATGGACTACTATGCTGCTTTTATAATTTACGTTTTTGAAAAATGATGAAATAAGAAATGTTTGTAGCATAAAGTTAAATGAAAAAATGAAACACAAATCCCTAAGTATGCCTGATGCTAATTTTTAAAAATATGCATATAGGGAAAAGCTAACAGAAAATATGTCAAAATGAGTTATGAGTGGCTTTCTCTATATTGTATTATGGGTGATTTTAATTTCAATTTTTTTTCTTTTCCATCTATGTACTTTTCATTGAAAATCAACATATGTTATTTTCATAATTAGAAAAAAGATATAACATTGATTATTATATGTAAAGCCTTATATTGGTATAAAAGGAAAAGAAGATACGATTTTCTACCCTTGAGGGACTAATATATAAAGTTGGGGAGATGAGTCATGCATACATGGGGAGGTTTTAATTGATAATAAATACAATGATAAAAGCAAGAAACTCTACAACTTATTTTGAATACCTGCTAGTCTGACACTGAGCTGGATGCATTCACCAACATTATCACATTTCAGCATCCCAATAGCCCTGAGAGGCAGTATTATTATTCCCATTTTAGTGATGAGGAAATTGAAGCTTGTTGGGATTAGGTAATTTCCCCAGGATACCTACAGAAATAAAATGCAGTAGAAATATTCAACCTAATTCTGAATCATTTTTGTAAAAAATAAATCATTTCCCCTTTGTGTGCTATTCCATTCTGGGGGCAAAGAAGAAATTACTAGAATGATTAGTACTAAGAGTTTCAATGGAAGCCATGAAAATGTACTCATTCTTCTCAAGAGAGGAAGGCATAGTCACCAAGCAGAAAAGCTGAAAAAATACTTTTAAATTCCTCCCAGGAATGGTTCAATGAATGTCTTATATGCTCAATGAGCTATGAGCACAGATATTTTACTGCAGTAAGACAACGTGACTCTGCATAGTCATCAATTGCTTCTACAAAAATGGAGTTTTTAACACCAAAAGTGAAGCGGTGATGTATGATATGTGACCGTAGGCTGGATTACTTTTTCAGACCATTTTCCTTATCTATACGTCATATAACTTGGCAGAAAGTCAGAAAACAGATGTTTTCATCAATCCTGCTTTCATTTGTGAGAGGTCCCTGCCTCAAGAGGAGTGGGCAGTCTTGTGTTCCTCCTACCCTTTCTCAGTATTCCAGGGTGCTGGTTTCCATTTTCTCTAACACAGGAGAGGGATTTATTCAAAATAATGGTTCTCATTTAGATAGGAGAGTTAAATCTATCACAATGCCTAGACAACATAACCAGACCTAATTCCCCCCTCTATTAAGCAAGTAAAACATCACCTTTGTGTCTGTTACTGAAAAATACCTGCCAGTAGCGCAAGATTTATTAATTTGTTCCAAGTTCCTCCATTACAGGAAATCTAGACTTTCTTCCAATGTTTAAGTCACAACTTTAAACATTAAAAAGGTTTGGGGGGAAAAAAGAGGGAAAATTTTAGGATGTGTTTTATTTAAGAAAAAAAAACATCAAAATATTTTATTTCACTTTAACTTTTATACATTAAAGAGCAAATATATGTTCATTAGTCTTATTTTTTTAAAGACTGTCTTCATTATTCCTCCCTTAATGTGATGTTAAATGACTTGGGAAATAGTTTCATCTCTCTCACAGAAGCTAGAATTTCATTTGATATTTTGCCAGTGTAACCACTATCCTGATATGAAACATTGGATTGATATTTTGATTTTCTGCACTACAATGACTAAAGTAGACACCCAAATTTAAAACCTTGCAAAATGAGTAATATTGCCCTCACTTTCTAAAACAAGATGCTGAGGCTCAGACAGTTAAATTATTCCAGGTCATATAGTGATAGCTATTTAACTTAGAATTTCAACCTAGTATTTATAAATACAGGGTTCATACTCTTTCCCATACACCATGCTCACATTTATGTCAAATCCAAGTATTGAAAAACTGATAAAATTAGGGCAACAAAGCTATCTCTCTGATATATACTAGAAGTTGAGCTTTTGCATTTGAATGACAATAAACTTATATTCAAAGTATCAGACAAAAATATGAAAGATGTCCCTATAGGATGAAATAAAAATGTCTAGCCAGAGAAAGACAGATTAAAGAAATCAAATGACTATAAACCTCTAATCACACACACTCAAAAAATCTGAAATATAGAGTTCAATCCAGCAGTAATAAAATTAGTTGAAAGAAGGTATTTCAGTCTGCTAAAGCTGCCATAATGCAATCTACCAGTAATGGATTGGTTTTTACAAAAAGGATTTATTAGGTTATAAATTTACAGTTCTAAGGCTATAAAAACATCCAAACTAAAGCATCAACAAGAGAATACATTTGCTCAAGAAAAGCTGATGGCATCTGGGGTTCCTCTGTCACCTGAAAAGGCACATGGCCACATCTGCCGGTCCTTTTCTTCAGGCTTCTGCCCTCAAGGACTGTCTCCAAAATGTCTCTAACCATTTCTTTCTCTATCCCCAAACATCTTTGGGCTTTGAGCTCTCTGTGTCCTCTCCAAAAGGACTCCAGAAAAGGATTAAAGCCCACTTTGAATTGGGTGGGTCACATCTTCATGGAAACAACCTAATCAGAAGATCCCATCCATAATGGGTCTGCACCCACAAGAACAGATGAGAAGAGCAAGGCTTTTCTGGGGTGCATAGCTGTTTTAAACCAGCACAGAAGCTAAGTGAGACATTACTGGGGAGATAGACATTAACATGCAAATCAAGTGAAAGAACTGGATATGACTAGAATAAACTTTTAAATTGTTGGTTAAGTTTTATATATTTGTTTAAAGAATGTCTAATGTTTAGGAAAATCTGATATATTAAAGGAACTGAGCATAAATAAAAAATTGAAATTGATTCTGGAATTGTGTTTTAAGATATATCTTTAAAAAGATGTATATATCTCATATATATATATGAGAATTTAACTAAGATTGTAAAAATAGCACTGGAGATGTACTCTATTTACAGGTTTACTTTCTGAGATGTACAAGGCTATTTAAATTCCATAGAAAAAAACTTCTAGCTGGATTTTGATTTTGAGCTGATGGGCCTCTGAAATGTTTAAAAATTCAAATATGTTAAATTTCTTAAGTAGAGTCTAATATAGAAAATGTAATTTAGCAAATTTGCCAGTGGGATTGCTTATTTACAGTAATTTGGTCTGTTGACTTAGGTTAATTGGACATTCATCAAAGAAAAAGGGGAAATAATTGTTTTTTTTAACTTTATAATTAGTAGAAAAAGATTTGTTAAATTAAAAGCTTAAGAGAAGCAAGTTTCCTTTATAATTTCCTTATAATTACAGCTTTAATAAAAGTTATGATAATTTAAAAACTAAGCAATTGGACACACTCCTTTCAATGCACAAAGGCCCTTTAAGACATTTCAGAACTCACACTGATATTGACATGAGGTACTGCACTAAAGCAATGGTTCTCAAAAAGTCAACTTGTCTTTGTTTTGGAAAAAAGTAAATTCTTACTAATAAAATTACTAAAGTGTACAAATCATTTACATTAAATAATGGAGTATATTCTAAGTTATTTCTGCAATGCCATCCTTATTCCCCTTCTTTACTGCATTCTTTCTTTAGTGGGAGTTATCTCTTTATGGGAATGCATTGTATTTGTGACTATCAGGAAGGTCTCTTCCTGCCCAGGAGCTGTTCCTCTAGTAATGCTGAATGACTAGGAGAGTGGGAAGATCAAAAGGTAGTTAAGCACAAGAAAGGGTTCACCAGGACATCTCACTGTATTTGTTTCCTAGAGTAGAATGTCATTTTGTTCTACACATACTAGCATGAATATTCTTGTGTTTTTGTCTCTGTCCATAATCATATATGAAATATAAGGTAGAAACATCTTTATAAAATTTGGTGACTCTAGAGATGATTTATCATGATGAAAATTGTCCCTACCTTCAAAGTATTTTTTTTTTTTGAATGCTCTTTGGCAGGGTCACATTTCATCCTTTTTCCATGTGAGTATCCCATTATCACAGCACCATCCGTTGACCTTTTGCTTGTTTGGGTTTTTGTTTGTTTGCTTGTTTGTTCCTTTTTTGGGGAAGTGCATGGGCCAGGAATCGAACCTGGGTCTCCTGCATGGCAGGCGAGAATTCTACCAGTGAACTACCCTTGCACCCCCTCAAGTATTAATTTTTTAAGAAAATTTTTCTTAAGGATAGGTCAAAAGAAAGCATACGAGAAACCTTGAATATAACTTCAAAGCAGCGATATGCTCATAAATATTCAACAATTGGCTCTCCAGAAAAAAAAGATAAAAATAAAATTCTTGATTTGTAGCACTTGCCAATTTCAATGGTGTAAATAATCTCACTATGGGCAATTTTAAGGTTTTCTAGATGTGCGTAATCACACGATCAACTGAGTTGGGAAACAGATCCAGCACACCACTGCCTCTAACTCTACCATTCCTGTTCCTTCATTCTGGCAGTTAATCATAACTGGGGGAGAAAACCAAAACACATAATCATGCTGACCCATCCTACTTTATGGTCATGACCTTGAATCTCAAGTACGTCTTAATTTTGCTAGGCAATCAGAATATATATCCCTAGTCCATTCATTTTCCCACTTCCTAGACATTTTCCTCTCTTCTCAAACTAAACAATGACTCTCCCATTTTCACAGACTTCATCCATCCAGGATCTACCTCCAAGCATCTGCACTCTCTTCCTCCATATAAAACCAATTTTTGTGCTCGTGGAAGAGAGTCCATTCTCTGTTTTGCTCATGTGTAATTCTCTCCACTCTTCACTAAGGCATGCATTTCTAATTTTCTTCTAAATCAATACCATCAGCTAAAATGTTATAATTGATTTCATGGTTTTTTAAGCTTCTCTCAACTACTCCTCTGCCCTCATCTGCTGAACTCTGTCCTCTTTTCCCTAGAATGCATCTTGAAAGAGCTCCCTGTATACAAGCCATTGATTTTTCTCCTGCCACTCTCTCTTAAATCCAATCCACTCTGGCTTTCACTGTAATCACATTCCACCAAGAGAGCTGTTGTCAGAGATGCTATAGTACTTCACCCATGCCTTCCAGATCATTTTACATTTGCATTGAAAACTACCTGAAATATTTTTTATTCTTTCTTTTCATTATTAGAGAAGTTGTAGGCTTAAAAAAATGCAGAAAATGCAAAGTTCCCATAGACACACCATACTGTTAACACTTGACATTAATAGTAATCAATATAATTCAGAGTTTATGTTAAAGTTCACTGTTTGTGACAGTCCTATTTTTCTTAATTTTTATTCTAACATATATACAACCTAAAATTTCCCCTTTTAACCCATTCAAATATATAATTCAGTAGTATTAATTACATTCACAATGTTGTACTGTCATCACCACTATCCATTACCAAAACATTCCATATAGGAAATAATATGTATTCTGCTGTTGTTGGCTAAAAGGGAAAAGAGATGAATAGGACTTCATCAAAATTAAAACCTTTTAGGATCAAAGGACTTTATTATTAACATTTAAAGACAACCTACACAATGGGGGATAATATTTGGAAACCATATATCTACAGGTGTTTAATATCCAGAATATATAATACCTAGACATTCAGTCTCTTGATTTTTTTCTTGCTCAGCCAGTATCCAACTATCTTCCCAGATTGACTGACAGCTGTAAAGATCCCCACCTATTCTAACCCTGATCTATCACCATTGAGAGGGCATCAGGCATGATGTACACAGCTCTCCTTTCTCAGGAGGTGGCAGGGAGGAGGTGCAGGTGACCATCAGTTCATCCTCTGGGCCAGTGGTTCTCTACCTAGGGTCCATAGCCCTGTCCCACTGAGTTGGCGATGGAGCTGTGTGTGCATATGCACATGTTCTTCCAAGATGGCCAGAGCTTCTGTCAGTCTCAAAGCGAATTATCATCAGTACATGTCAGTTAAATACCAAGAGCTGCTCAGTTAAATACCAAGAGCTGCAATTACTCTCAGAGACCTCCCTAAGATGCCCACTGATTGAATGTGGTTTGGCAGAGGGAAAAAAACAAATTGCTTCTGAGGCCAGCTAGTGTACTTTTTGTGGCTAGTTCCTAATTGTTGACCACCCGTAGACTCCCAGATCTGTCAAAATTATACCACCTAAGTAGAGGCCGCCATCAATGAGAGACCTGGTCAATCTCTATCGATGAGCCTCATATACTTCACTCTCTCTGGGTTTCTTTTTCTACAGCAATGATGTGCCCTTAAAGGGCATAGGTCACTTTTTCCAGCAGTTAGCAAAGAAGAAGTGCAAGTGTGCCAAGTATATCTCAAAGTTGCAAAACCAGCACAGTGGCCAGCCTCACACTCTTCCAGGATGCTCTGAAGTCCTCCCAAGAATACTGGAGTAAAACTATGGAGCATGGAACTTACCATGGTCCTGGAGAAGAGCCTCAACCAGACTCTTTTGTAGCTGTATGCCCTGGGTTCTGCCAACATAGACCCTCATCTCTGACTTCTTGAAGTGCCATTTCCTACATGAGGAGGTGAAGCTCATCAAGAAGTTGGGTGATCAATTGTCCAACATCTGCAGGCTAGTCAGCCCGTAGGCCAGGCTGGATGATTATCTCTCTGACAGCCCATCCTCAAGCACAATTAGGAAAATCCACAAATTTATGTTTTAGATATTTTTAAACAAAAGCCTACCAGATCAATGAAGCAATGTTACATCCCCACAGGGAATGAAATACAAATCTGAGAGAAACTAAGTATTATGTTATATTTGTTCTCTGTTGGAATTTGCATTTGATATTACTGATTTGGGCAAATAAGATACATATATTAGAGGAAAACCACTTTGGTTAATGACTCTAGAGTTGAATTGGTTACTGTACTCAGAGAAGTATAATGATGTCTACAATTTACTTTGAAATGCCTCAAAAACATATAGTGGTTGGTGGATGGAAAATGGAAAAACTCCTGATAAAGTGAATACAATAAAATGTAGATGGTGGAATATAGATAGCATGTGTATGACATTCACTATAAAATACCTTCATCTTTACTAGATATTTGAAATATTTTATAATAAATTGTTGAAAAACAAAACTCTATCAATAAAACTCAGGACTTTGTGAACAAGAAATTAGAGATAGGAGGGAAGTAAAAGAATTCTAAATTTCTTGTCACAAGTAGAAATCAATATAAAAAAAAAACATGAGAAAATTCCCAAATATTTAGAAATACAGTATAATCTTTCTAAAAGTCAAAGGAAAAATAATAATGCAAACTATAAACTATTTCAACTAAATAACAATAAAAACATAAAAATATCAAAATTTGTGGGATGTAGGGAAACTAGTTCTTGGGGGTGGTAATATATAGCTTGAAATTCATTTATTTAAAATTTTTAAAATTTTTCAAGGATATAAGCTACCAATCCAAGAAATAGAAATTAGTAAACAAATTAAACCTAAAGAAAATAGGAGGAAGGAAATAATAAAGGTAAGAGAAATCCATTAAATTTGAAATAATTGATTATAAAGATAATTGTCAACATTAATACTTTATTCTTTGAAAAGATTATTATAATTCATAAATCTTTATCATGTTGAAACAAGAAAACATGGGAAAATATAATTTACCAAATCTAGTTTATAAAAAGAGAATTCCATGTAAATTATACAGACATTACAAAGGTGATAAACAACTTTAAGGTGGTAGATTTGACTATTTAGATGAAATGGACAAAGTACTTGAAAACACACAATTCCAACTCTGTTATAATAAGAAATAGAAAATGTGAGTAGTCTTCCATTTGCTAACGACACCAAAACTTAGTCAATAATTGAAGGTTATTGGATTCATTGGTAATTTTGCCATATATTTAAGGGAGAAAAATACCAGTCATATAAACTCAGTGAAGGGAGAATACTTCCTCATTCTTCAGGACCAGTATACACTTGAAAGAATAAGGAAACAAGACAAGTAAATTAAGACCAATATCTCTTTCAAGCATAGGCACAAAAATCTTGAATAAAATATTAGTTTGAATAATTTGAATAGTTTGAATAGCTGAATAGTTAAATCAGTTTGAAAGGATTTATGTACCCTAAAAAAGTAATGTTTTAATCCTAAACAATCTTATGAGAGCAACGGCTTCTTCTAATTCCTATTCAGTGCTATGGGTTGGAAACATGATTAAGTTATGGTGACTCAATCAAGTGTGGGTAATAAACTTGATCAGATGGAGACATGTCTCCACTCATGCTTCATGGGTCTTGATTAGTTTACTGGGATGCTATAAAAGAGGAGACATTTTTTGGCGAGAATGCCTTTTGAGAATAATGAGAAAGCCGCAGTAGAGCCATGAAGCTGAGAGAGCCACAGAGTCCACTAGCCAGTGACCTTTGGAGATTCTGAGAGAATGGCAGGAGAATGAGAAGAATACCACAGAACCACAAAGTAGAGAGTCCACCAACCAGTGACTTTTGGAGATGAAGAAGGAAAATGCTTCCCGGGGAGCTGAAGAAGAAACTAGCAGATGACGCCATGTGCCTGTCCAGCAGAGAGAGAACCCCCGACCCTGTTTGCCATGTGCCTTTCCACTTGAGAGAGAAATCCTGAACTTCATCAGCCTTCTTGAACCAAGGTAGCCTTTCCTGAATGCCTACGATTGGACATTTCTATAGACTTGCCTTAATTGGGACATTTCTATGGCCTGAAAACTGTTAACTTGCAACTTATTAAATTCTCCTTTTTAAAAGTCATTCTGTTTCTGGTATATTGCATTCTGGCAGCTAGTAAACTAGAACAGTTAGAAAATGAAATTCAACAACATATAAAAAGGATAATAAATCATGGTTTAGGGGAGTGTATCTAAAAAAAAGTTAGGTTGTCTATAACACTAAAACTTCACCGCATTACCCGAGTAAAGGAAAAAGCCCAAATGATTATTTTAATAAATGCTAAAGAAAAGTATTTCATAAGATTCAATTATGACAAAAACTCTGAACAGACTAGGAATAGAAGAACTTCTTCAATTTTATAGACAGTGTCTACAAAAAATAAAATAAAACACATACTGCTAGTATCATGCTTAATAATGATCAGGAATAAGACAAGGCAGCTCACTTCTATTCAATACTGCATTGGAGATTTTAACCAATACAATAAAGCAAGGAAAAGAAAAAAGACTGACCATGAGAAATATTGGTGAGGATGTGGAGCAATTGGTGCTATTATACATTATCGGTGGGAGAATTAATATTTCAACAACTTTGGAAAACAGTTTGGCAGCTTCTTATAAAGTTAAATTATGTTTAACTTTATAAGAATTGATTACATGGTCTTTCAATTCCACTCCTAAGTACTTACCCAAGAAAAAGGAAAATATATCTTCAAGAAAAATGTATACACAGAGTCCTGGCAGTTTTATATAATAGCCAAAGCCTAGAAACAACCCAGAAAACATGAAATGGGTACCCAAAATGATTGTCCAATCCAAAATGAATTCCAAAATAGAAAACTATTTATCAGTAAAAAATAACAACTATTGGCGCACCATGAGTAAATTTCAAAAATATAATATTGAGCAAAAGAAGACAGACAGAAAAAAAATCATAAATTTCCACTTACACTGAACCTAAAAAGGCAAAACCAATTGTATATAATATAGATGCAAACAGTCGCTGCCTGTATAGGTGATGTTGCTCTTTACTAGTACCATGTTTGCCATGAGCCTTTCCACTAGAGAGAGAAACCCTGAACTTCATCGGCCTTCTTGAACCAAGGTAGCCTTCCCTGGATGCCTTAGATTGGACATTTCTATAGACTTGCCTTAACTTTCATGAGAGGCAGAAATATTCTATATCTTAATTTGGGTGATGGTTACAACGGTGTATGCATTTGTCAAAACTCTTTGAACTGTACATTTATAATCTGTGATTGTTTCTCCATACGAATTTATATCTTAATAAAATAAATATATAAAAAGTAAAAAGGAAGGGAAGATATAAATTGGTGAAAGCATATACATACAATATTTTTGGAGAATCTACGTCTAAGAAAATGAGTGAAGTGGAGCAGTAACATAAAGGAAAAGTAAAGATAAAATATTTGCTGTTTGTGTTAGTGCTGTTGTTTAGATACTATATCCATTATATTGCTGCAATAGTAGTAGTATTTTTGTATGATGATAGAAAATATCCAGGAGCAGGTAAAAAAATGTATGATACAGGAGGGAGTTGAGAGAATTGTTGAAGGATGTCTTTCCATAGCTGAATGGGCATGAGACCTAGTGCCCAGTGGAATGGCTGGTTTTAGACAGAGTTCAGTTCTGGGAGGGGACTGATTTGAGCAGAGATGTACACAGGTAGGTGTATGCTAAGTAGGATTTTGTGAATATTCTCTTCTATTTGCTTCTATTTTATTAGTATTTTTGATGATTTTCTTTTTCTTCATGGCTGCCTGAAAAAAATACTTCTTTAATCCTGAGGCTTAATAACTTAGACTATATCCTCCCCTTGATTTTTCTTTACGTGCAGAATCTTTTTGTCATCACTTCAATGATGTTTTTTCATGTATTATATCTTTGAATACATTTTCTGTTTCACGTGTTGGGTTCTTTTCCTCAGAGATGCTTATTATATTTATATTGGATTATCTTTAAAATTGTTCTCTAGTTTCTTTTATCATTTCAGTTTTTATGTCTGCAATCATTGTGATTATCTCAGGCTTTTTCTCTTTGACAATAATTTGATTTTCATCAATGTCTATTCAGTGCCTTGCTGGGTCTAATTTATTAGTTCTATAAGAATGGTATTTTTGTTCTGAATCTATTTCCTTAAATATGCAATCTCTTTTATAATATTCTGTTGTATTACCATCTTGTGTTTGAATTCTTAGTCTACTGAATTCATAGTCTTCTTACATTTTTCTAGAGCATAAAGCAACTATGTGGACATTTTGTTTCCTAGCTGTGGTTTTCATCTAAGTTTAATTATTTGTTTGCATTTTGTAAACCATTCTTTTCTTTTATCTTCTTTGCTACAATTTTTTTCATAGTTGACAAAGATTTCTTTTCATCTAGCTGGTATATAAGTGGCTTTTCTGAACTCATACATCATATTACATCTGATATGATATAGTTTTTCTTCTGATACTGGGGTCACCATATGTCTTTGTGCTGCTCATTTATTGCAAAGGACATCTGGTTCAAGAGACAACTGAGGCTAACACACAGCCATCATTCATGAGGCTGCATCTTTTAATGGGGTTCTTTTGTCTAATTGACACGTGTGCTCTTTAGTAGTTGACCTCTACTAAAGAGATTCTTTAGTAGAATCTCTTCCCACCATAACTGACTTCCCAAAGCTTGAGGGAATGAGAGTTAAAGGAGCTCATGGGAGGCAATCTTTTTGGCATATATTAATACTTGAGATCTGCTTTCCTGAGATTTTTTTAAAATGTCCTGTGTCAGGATTTATACCACATATTTGGAGGTGATACTGAATGTGCATTTTATTCCCATGGCTTTGAATTCTTTGGCTGTGAATTCTTTCCCCCCAGTTCATTTCAGGCAAAGAGTAACCCAGTTTGTATATTACTAAAAAGTGTCCTTTTCCTCCCCAGCAGCAATATAGAGGATTCTCTATTAGATATAAGAAAGATTAGGATCTTGTTTGATTATTTCTCTCAAAATTGTTGACTTCAGTGAGAACACTGAGAAATTTCTTAACTTAGCAATATGATTTTTTTTTTGAAGATGGTGATAGCTGGAGCTGAGTGCTATTCCCTTGCTGTCCAGAATCACAGTTTTGTTTTGTTTTTTTACCTCATTAAACCACCTTTAGTCATTTGGCTGTTAATAGAATTTTTGCTGTTTTTAAGTTAGATTTGTTTCATTGCAGCTCCACATTCCACTTCACATGGGAAATGAGGGACACTTGTGTTATCTGAGAGGTTGGACTTCTATATACCCTAAGGTGTGGGGGCCCTGCCAATGAACAAACAAGCATTCATTAAGCAACGCCTGTGAAAAAGTAATAACATCTCCCTCAGGCTACTTGCAATCTCTTAGAAATGGAAAAACATGAAACACCTGCATGCAAACAAGCAAAAATAAAAACATAATGAACACTGCATGGAAACAAGAAAGAGGGAAAAAAGAAGGGAGGTAGATGAGGGCTGGGTGTGTCTGTGACTTTCCCAGTGATATTCTCCTAGCAATGACAGAGGCATCAGAAAACAAGCAGAGACATGAAGATGTCTTGACGTCTAGGCTCCTTATACCATTGCCACTTCTGCCTCACTTTATTGGTCAAGCAAGTCTGTGGTGGAGTCCAGCATCAAGAGCAGGGCAGGGCTCCTGCACACAGTGAATGGGCATTCCAATGTTACAGGACGAAAGTGTACAGAGACAGGGAGGGGTGATGAGTCAAGTGATGCAACCTACCACTTCCTGTATCAAGCTTATTTGACGCCGAGTGAGGATAAATCAAAGCATTGGAATTTAATCTTTCTACTCCCCTTCTTCTGTTTCATCTTTCTACCACCCACCAGGATGCTAAGAGGATCCCTTCCCTTCCTCCTGTGGCCTGGATGGGATCTCCCTTACATAATACATAATTGAGTCCACCAAGCAATCCTCTTTAGACCAAAAAAATATATATTTTTTTACATCCTTTTTCCTTCTTGACACCATTTGGCTTGCCTTGAGTATTCTCTCACTAGAGAAACTGAGAAATTTAGTTTAGGGACTCAAAGCTGACTTCTGTTCTTTTTGTTTTAGAGAGTACCCTTGTTTTCCTTCCCTTGATGGATAAAGCTTGACTTATGACTGCTGGTTAACATGGTTTAAAGGAATGTTAAAACTGTGTTAGTCAGTATTTACAAACGACATTCCTATTACATTTTGCATTCTAGTTTAGGTCAAGATTTTACTTCCAGTAGCAGATTTTATTCCTTGATTTAATGCTTTGTTCCAGATATTGTTATATTTTGACACAGGGTGTGAACTACTTCACCTCTTTGAGTTTCCAATTTCTCATCTGAAAAGGTAAAACTATCAGAAGACAAACATATAAATGTGGGAAAGTTACTTAACATTTCTAGGTTTCCATTTTATTAGCTGTAAAATAAAGGCTATTGGGAATCCCCTGAAAACTAATAATTCTGTTATTTTTTAAATTTCAAGAACCATGAAGACCTAAACACTTAAATTGTAACGATAATCTGAGTAATGTGCAGATGGAAAGACAGTTGTCTGGAGCAAAGCGAGCTCTGTTCAGTATGGTTTGAATCTGTCCATGAACCATAGCACAACTTCTAAGTTCAGTCTTGCTAGGGACTGAAACATTGCCTCTATAAAAGCAAAGATTTCTTAAGAAAATTGACTCCCTGAAAAAGCAAGTCAGGGACACCTAATCTGGAGCAGCAAAATGATTAAAAGCAAAATAAGAGTACATTTAGAGTAGGGGAAGGTCAACAGAGGGCATATAAAATAGAAGTCAAAGCAGCAAATACAAAATTTATTTATCAAAAATTGCTGCAACTGATTGCACTTCAGTGTTTCAGGTACTGCATCTTCATTTGCCATGAATCCTCATGATTACCCTGCAAGGTAAGCATTATTCTTCCAATTTCTAAAAATATGAATAAAAAGGATTTCCCCAAGAGCACACATTTCCAGTGACCCTCTTGCATTGTTGGTATGGTTACTGGAGATTTCCTGCTAGATGATACACCAAGTAGCTGGTTGGGTAATAGTATCAAATACTACTTTCTCCCACCTCCACCAACTGAGCTAAGAAAGAGCCAGCTGTCTCTAGCTATTCTTGCTGGAGTGCATACTGCTTTAGCAGTAAGTGCTTTGCAGTCTGTCTATTAAAATAAAATTAATACTCCATGTCTGAAAAAGGTCAAGAAGAGAAAGGCAGGCTATGGCTGATCATCTTTAAAATTTAACTATGAGTTAATGTCAGAATGTTGTTTCCTACGTTTGCGTGCCACCCACTTCTACTCAAGACCATCACAGTATCTGAAGTACAAATTGGAGATCTACCTAAGCCTTCCAGGCTTATTCTAATGCTATGATTAATATAATAGCTAAAAAAAAAAAAAAGAAAAATATTTGATAGGAAAGTTAAGTGCTCTTGTAAGCCAATAGAACAGGTAAAATCCAGGTCTGTCCTTGGCAAAAGAGGAGGTATCACATTCATATTTGACTTGAGTAAGCCAACAAGCACTGACAGCCAGGCCTGGTGGAAGAAGGGAGATTTTGCTAAATTCCTTAAGCTCCTACTTAACATATTAAGTGAGGCCCAGTGAACTGATTTTGAAACTTTCTTCATAGTGTAAGGAAAATAGCTCAGTCCTCTCTGACCCTGGAATCAGGAAGGAGGCCTGGCCAAGGCATGGCTTTCAAACTTTTTTTGACCCTGACTCACAGCAAGAAATATATTTCTTTCAAATATCCAGTAAACACGCATGCATACGTGTAAGAAAAGTTGCTACAAGGCAATACTCATGCACCTTTCCAATGTACAATGTATTCTCACATTTTCCCTTCTACCTCATTTAAAAAAAAATGTTAGTTGTATACTAAATTAATGCCATGCCCCGGTGACTGTTGGGTTGTGATTGGCAATTTGAAAAGTGCTGACCCATAGGTAACAGAACAAAGTTTCTGTCTTCTGACCTCAGCAGAAGGCAGGAAGAAAGAAGATAAAGGTAAAGGAGGAAAATTTCCCACTCTTTCTTCATCCCCACCCCCCACCCCGTTGGGTATAAGGGTTGAGAGTAGCTTTAGAAATAACCAGAAAGGTAAAGGGACTCCCCTGAATTTCTGCTGCCTGTCCTGTTGGTGATGGCGCAGAGACGTGCATTCACTAATCTGGAGCACTCCCCAGTGAAAAAAATGAAGCAGCGAGATTAGGTAATTGGAGGCATCAAGGTGAGCTGCCCAGAGATGCTCCCTTGATTTTCATGTATCGTGTATGGAGAACTTTTAAAGGGCCACATGGAGAGACTTGCTAGGTATCTAAGAGACTGGTTGACAAGTTTGCCTGAAATGCTCATCACGGTAGTGAGAGAAAAGGCATTGGAGTAACATCGCAGACTGAACACAGTGGATCAGAAACAGAGTTAGAAACCAGACCTCTGGGAGTTGTGGCACATTGAATTTGTCCCTTTTAGCAAAGAACAGATGATCAATTCCTAAAGCAAGGGGTGGAGTGAAAGACCAGACCACAAGTCACAGGCTTCAACATAGAAGATCAGCAGGAAATCTAGTGATCAGGTGGAGAAAGGGCATTTCTGAGGAATACCATAAAGACCAAGATTATTATGTGTGCTATTTTCTCAATAACTTAAGAGAAGACTAATTCACGAAATTCTGGGACATAGAGACTAGGCCCCACATATGAAGTAAAATGATGAATTGAGGCAATTTTTAGATAATTCCAGTAAAGTGTCCACCTGTACAGATCATATCAACAAAAGTATATTTGCAGCAAGCACATTGTCTTGCTTTTCATGTGTAACTATCAGGTAGACATTTACCAAGAGGAAAAATCCACATCTATTCATATTTTAAATTAATATTTTTTTTGTATCACACAAACATCAATTTCTATAAATGACTACTTTGTGATTGCATCTGCCATGATATCTTATCTTTTGTCAGAATTAAAGTTACAAGTTTAAAGTAGCAATCCATAGCAAATAATAATAATGTTTTCATTTTAACTGAAAAACACTTGCAAATATCTGGTCAAGAGTATCCATAAATACAACACTATAAACATTTCTTACATAATAGTCTTTTTCTAGAAGAAGACAGAACATATTTGAAGCAAAGAGATTTGGGGAGAGCTTTTAGAAAATACTAAGAATGATAGCAAATTTTTTATTGTACTTTTTAATTAGAAAAAAAATGTTTAATGGTTCAGGTGTCAACTTGGCCAGGTGATGATGCCCTGTTATTCTGTTTCTGTGGACTTAAATCATCAGTATGTGAAATTCATCTATGGCTGATTATATTTGCAGTTGGCTAAGGGGAATGCCTTCCACAATGAGTGAGGTTTAATTTAATTAGCTGAAGGTTTAAAAGAGAGAGATCAGAAAAGACCTCAGCAGCTCAGCATACCTCATCTCAGCACTCGCAACTCAGCCCAGACATTTGGAGATGCAGAAAGGAATTGCCCCAGGGAAAGCTGTTGGAACCCAGAGCCAGGAGAGAAGGCCTGCAGTCATCACTGTATGCTTTCCCATGTGACAGAGAAACTCAGATGAAAGCTTACTGCCTTTCCTTTGAAGAACTATAAATTTATTGTTAATATATATTAACTATAAATACATCCCCTGATTAAAAGCCAGTCCATCTTTGGTGTTTTGCATTCTGGCAGTTTTAGTAAGCTAAAAATGGTTATTTTAATTTCTTTAAGCATGGGATGTGCTCAAAATGAAGTAGACAACAACAACAACAAAAAAAAAAATGGAGAGAAGAGACACAATTGTAGAGCACCTTACAGGGATTTCAGCAGAAAGAAAGGAATGATTGAAAAATGTCTGTATTAGTCTCAGAATTTGAAGAAAATTCTGAAGTGCCCACTCACCACAAAGAAATGGACATGATAGAAATACAATTGCCCCCTTGTAATTAAATTATAAGAGTTAAGATTTAGAGATTGCAGGGCTATTTAAATACATGGAACTTTCAAGACAGAAGAATTTGATGGTTTCCTGATGGAATGCATCACCTCAAATAAGCATTTGTAGTTGTAAAGGAATTAGGGGTATGGACTGAAAGCACAATTGGAAAAAAAGAAAAGAATGATAGAGTTAAGCATTGTCAGTGCCTATCCAAGCACTGTTTAGAAAGGGAGAATTATTTCTTGTTGTAGGATTGAAGTTACTTGATTCCCTGGTTGATCTGGTTGAGATGATTCAGGTTTGTTTTCCCAATGTAAGCCTACACAGAGTGAAAAATGGCACTGGTCCTGCAAGCATGGTTACTCCGGTCTATCGGAAAACTATATTTCACTTTATAAGTAAATAACTGCTCTGTTAATATATTTATTTAGAGTTCACTAATTAGAGCCTAACACTGAGAGAGAGATCCAAATCTCTATGTAATACTATCAAAGTAATAAATGACTTTGTGAAGTCCACTGGGAGCTGTGCAGCTTGAATTTTTGCTCAGTGGCCATAAGCAATTTTATTTCTTAATAGCCATAGCATTTCAGTGCTAAGCCTTAATTTCCCACCTTTAAAATAAGGATAATAATCTTTATAGGCCTACATCATCTTGCTATTTCTTTGCTTGATAAACTCTATTTGTTGCTAAACCAACAGTCATTTATCTATACATGTCTTTGATCCCTTCTTGGTTGGAAAAGCCTGCTTCTCCCAGTAGAGAGTGGATATTTTAAATAATTGCTTTCCTAATTTTCCTTGAAGTTAGGACTTGGGGATGTTATTCAGTCATGAACAATAGAACTCGGCAGGAAGCTTCTCATAAAAAGAAAGCACATGAGAAGCAGACTGTTTTTTCATCTTTGGATAGTGATGTGTATAAACATGAAGTCTCAAGATGCAAAAGTCCTCTTTTATCAATTTGCAGACCAAGGTTGGGAATGAAAGCCTTGTGTGTGGCAATAGCAAAATGGAAAGATGGGAAGACTTTAGGTCATGCTGCACCAAAGCTGGCATTCTCCTGCCGCAGATCTCCAGACTTGTAAAGAAATAAAGGTCCTCCTGCCTAAGACATTTCTGCTTGAGGATTCTGTTTACTTGCAGATAAAATAATCCTATCAATATACTGGTCTTACACAGAGAACTTAAGACGATGCTAAGAATATATCAATAAAATTATTTATGGTATAAAAAGAATTACTAATATGAGCAACTTTGGGTACCTAGAAGAGTAACATGACTCTTGCCGTTATCAGTAGATACACATTTAATTACTGTTGCTTTTACCTAAGTCTGTTTCTTTTAGGAGTAATAGTTACCATATTAAAGAGATTTTGTGTTTTTAGGTTGCATATGGGGGAATGCAAAGACAATTTATAATCATGACTCTTTTAAATTTGGGTCTATATAGGGGCAGAAATAGGTAAGATGAAGAGGGAAACCTCCTGGCTTTCTCCTTCTCTGGGCACCCAGATGGCAGGTTATATATAAATTGGACTCACCCTGCCTATGTGGCTTCTTTCCAAATGTTTAAAATAAAACCCTCCAATTATATTACCAGTCATTGATCCCTGCCACACACATGCACACCCATAACACACACACATACAAGGTGATCTCAGGCTAAAATAACTAGACACCTGAGAAGAACACCTACTTCAAAAGGGGGAAAATAAACTGGACAACGTATGCTGTCTGAAAAAGAAACATCAGAATAGATTGACTAAAATTTTAAAATAAGCATGAAAATTTTCCATCAGGATATAAAGAAATAAATTAACCACATGAAATAAGAATTAGAAATCAACACTAGGAAAAATATGCATTATAAGCTAGGAAAAATAAAATTGTTGAAATAAAAGATCACAGTTAGATAAATAGTTAGATGGATAAATGACTGAAGAGCTTTAAATCATTTAATTTATGGTAAATTGTGACAGCAATAGAAAAACCACTGGCAAAGTCTTATAAATACTATATGGGAGAACAGAGTTCTCAAATTAGAAGAAAAACAAATCCAGGAAATATTTCAAGATTAGGAAGAGAAAATTATACTTTCATTTCTTTCACAAAATGGTTGAAAAACTCCTAAATAAAATATCAGCCAGTTATTTCCAATCATAAGAAAAGACCACGATTAAGTACAGTTACTCTTGAGGCATAACCAATTACCCCCAAGTTTAGTGTTGTTAAAAAAAAACCAACACCATTTTATTCTGCTGATGATTTTATGGGTCAGGGATTTGGGAAGAGCTGAGTTGAACCGTTTTCCCTCAAGTTCTCTGTTCCAGTTTGAAAGGATTTACATATCCTAGAAAAGCCATGTTTTAATCCTAATCAGTCTTTTGGGAGCAACTGTTTCTCTTAAATGCTATTCAGCATCATATGTTGGAGAGTTGATTAGATTATCTACACAGAGCTGTAACTCCACCAGTCCAAGTGGGTCTTGATTACTTTACTGGAAATAAAAGTAATCCTCTTTAAAAGAGGAAGCATTTTGGAGAAAGCTTCAGAAGACCACAATGATGAGAGCTCCAGAGACAAGAGAACTACAGAGTCCACCAGCCAATGACCTTTGGAGATGAAGGGAAACACCCTAGGGGAGCTTCATGAAGTAAGAGGTCTGGAGAGGAAACCAGAAGACATCACCAAGTTCGCCATGTGCCTTTCCAGTTGAGAGAGAAACCCGGAACTTCACTGACCTTTCTTGAGTGAAGGTAACCTCTTGTTGGTGCCTTAAATTTGGCCATTTTTATAGTCTTGCTTTGATTGGGACATTTTTTCAGCCTTAGAACTGCAAATTAGCAACTTATTAAACTCCCTTTTTCAAAAGTCATTCCATTTCTGGTATATTGCATTCCAGCAGCTAGCAAACTAGCACAGTCTCTCATTTGACTGCAGGTAGCTGTTGACTAAGACTGCTGTCATCTACCTTTGCCTAATAGTTAAATGCTGAACTCTAGCTTGACCATTTCTTAATGAGAATTGGAGAAATTTAAAATGCCTTTTGTTTTCTTACCAATGAGTCTTAGAGACAATTGTCTTGCTTGGGACCCAAGAATCCTATTCACCAATCAAAGTTGATAAATGATCTTATTGTTTGGGTTGGTTTCAGCCCTTCTGACCAGAAGCAATAACCCTTGCTTCAGTAAATTGGGAGCTTCAGTAAACTGGGGGCTCTAGAGTAACACAATCTGTAGTTTGGCCTGACAGGAACATTTCAAACCCATTTTCTTAGTATTTCCAATTACACCGACGATATACCAAGCACCATTAACAATCTTTCCAAGAAGATGAATAAGGTAGTAATTCTGTTCTGAAAAAGTTCCTAGACTTGTAACAGAGACATATGTAAAGAGCTAACACAATTTTGCTATTATAATGGTATGAACAAAGCATTATGGGAGCAGAGACAAAAAGGCACTAAAAGTACTCAGGAAGTAGTGAGCTCTTCTGTTTTACTGTTTTTACTTTCCTTTGTTATGGCTTGGCTTATTTTTATAAGCCAAATTATAATTGCTTAGTTAAAAGCAATTTGGACTTCAAATGTTACAATTTTTCTCTTTTTAAAATTTAAATATCATGTTGACCAACGTTTGGATCACCTATTCCTTATGAGATATGGATGCACTGCTGTGGGACACACCAGCATGAAAAATCACAGCTCTGGCCTTGTGGGGCTTATATTCTGTCAGGAGGAACTGAGGCATAAAATAGTATGATATCAGATAAAAATAAATAAATGCCATAAAGTGTTATGGAAAAATGATAGAGTTGAGTTTAAGAAGATGAGCATACTTTGAGATTTTATCCTCACATTTATCATTTTGTGGCTGCTGTTTGTAGCTTGAACAATAGAATTTTATCCCAGGTTTAGGTTTTTAGTATTTTTACAAAAAAAATCCTTAAAATAGAACACCAGAGCTGGAAATGGCTCTTCAGGAGACGCTAAGGGTCAGAGAGGTTTAATTATCGGTCCACATTCCTATGGGTAAGCCACATGATTATGACACAGTATTTCACAATCTTTACTATCTGGATCAGGAGATGCAAATTCATGACCTGCTGCCAAATTGGGCCCACAGATGTGTCTTAATGTTTTTGTTAATTTTAGCTATCTAAGTATTTGAAAATAATTCCTTTGAAGTACTCCAGGTAGGGCGTGTCTTACATTTGTTCCAGTCCACTGTGCATATATCCACAAATATCTGATTTGACCATTTTACCATGATTGAGACTCCAAAGACATTTGGGTCTGAAATTCCTTCTGAAACTACCCCTTATAGTATATGCCACGTGCTACATGAAAGGCAGTCCTTAAAAATCAGAATTTACAATGTTTATTTAACTGCTGGGTCTCTGAACTTACCGCTCCCACTTCCTGGAATAAATTGTCTGTCTTCTTTGTTTTAATCTAATGTCATTGTATCAAGATTCAGCTAGGAGCCGCCTCCCTAGGCAGATGGATCCATCTGGTTTTGATATCTCTTCTAGTTGTAAGTACCGAATCTTGAATTTATTTCTATTAAAACATTTTTAACTCTGTATTTTAACCATCCGTTTATTTCCAAACAAATTAAAGGCATGTGTAATCTCTTCTTCATCTTGGAATTTTAAAGGAGTATGCAGTTTGTCAGGTACATAGAACACCTTTAGTAAATATTTCTTGAAAGATTATTATTTTGTTAAATAGTGTAGAGATGGTAAAAATGTCATGAGTCTCAATATTTATTAGCATTCTCCTAGCAAAGTAGTTTAGCACCAGCATGTTCTCTGCATGTGATTTGTTAACTTTGTCTACTATTTAGTCTTTGATTATATTGTAAAATTCTCTAGAGAAAGAAAGTCTAAAATTACAGTCATAATTATATTGATAAGGGGACAAATAAGTACATTTTAAGAAAATTTACTACATAAAAAATATGTTTGAAAGTATTGCTTAATAAAAGTTGGATCTAAGATGAAGAGGAATAAAATCTGCAAGATGTAAAACAAGGAAATCAACAACATTCATGGTGAAGCCCAAATACTAGTTGACAACGTGGCTTCAAAGCTTCAGGAAATTGAAACCCAAATTGTGGTTGACAACATGGTCACAAGGCTTCAGCAGTAATTCCTAAAGAATTAGAGACATCCCAATGTTTACAGAAAATCATGGGAGGCTCTAACAATGGAGGGAAAGGAGATGTAAAACCATTCTAAACGTCATGTGAGTATTATGGTAGCTATAGATGCTGATTAATGACATATTGATAGGAAAATATGATCAAAATAGTGTGTAAAAAATTAAGTCCTGCTTTAGGATGTTGAAGGTCACATGAGAACATTGCTTGTATCTAACAGTGAGAAGAAGCTGGATAAACCAACAAAAATCATATTTATTATTTAAACCTACTTCAGAGCTGAGATCACAGAACAAACTAATGACCCAAAGAACAGAAAGAAACCAGTCTCTTCCCAGCAAGAGGAGATGCATGTGAGTTTCATCCTCAGCAGGAAAGCAAAGGTGAAAGAAAGAGCAATCATAGACAGTGAATCTTTTAAGAATTTTAAAAGTCCAAATGAGAGCTTGTATGTTGATTTAGAATGACTGGATACACCAGTCACAAAGGGACTCTTTTCCGTAGGCCTTCACTGAACAATCTCGGAATCTCGGAACGATTAAGGACAGAGCAGGGGAGGTGAGATGGCTTCTCTAGGTGCTCTGGGCGTCCTCCGTACTGAGTAGGTAGCAGAGGGTGTGTATTGTCAGGCAAGAGCAGAAGAGCTGTGAGAAATGTCACCCCACCCTAAGACACAGGCATGCAGGATCTGTTGAAATCTCAGCGTGGTACAAAAGAGAGCCCTTTCTAAATACAGTTTTACAAGGTCTTCTGAAGGCACTCAGATTCATATCTCTGCCAACTGGAGGGTTCTGATCCAGCCTCAAATAATTTGAAATCTCTGGTATATAGAAGCTAATGCAAACAACACAAAAGTGCCTTTCAAATCCACTTTGACCATGTGAGAGAAGAAGAGGTCCTTGTTTTGGATATTCTGTGAAGTTCTTCAGGTGATAAGGAGCACAAAGAGCCAGACAGCCAAGAAGGCACGAAAGGACAGTTTGTTAGATCCAAGGCCCTGGTGTGGGAGAGCTGAGAATAAGAGCGGCAGAGGCAGAGGGGCCCTAAGTTTACCTAACCTAGGCTTCCGGGAGCGTCCATGGATGCGGGGGAGGGGAAAGCAGAGTGTATGTGGGTCCCAGGCTCCTACCTTCATAATGACCCCGCAGGGAGGTGTAGGGTTTTCCCTTTGATGCTGGAGATTGGCAGTTTCAAACTATAGGCATGAAAAACAGAAGCTGCAAGGGTTTGTTTGGAGAAGTGGCAAGGGCCATTCAGAGAAGCTAGAGGTAGCTCTTATCTCAAACCATAAACAATTAAGGGTATGTCCAGGGCAGGGATAACTGAAGTGGTCACTCAAAAGGGAAATTTTTGACTAACCCAGACAATATGAGGAGACACCAAATATAATTTCTTTAATGCCATTGCAATACTGTATTCTAGGAACAAATATTTTTTTACGCAATCTCTATTGCTATGCTACTCACAATGTTAAGCATTCATTCGAAGTTTATGTGGCAAGCAAAATAAAACAAAACAAAAATAAATGACAATCATCAATGAGACAGTCACTAGAATAAGATTCAGAAATGACCCAAATATAGAAGTTATCAGGCAGGGACTCTAAAATATAAATGAAAAACATTTTAAAGGACTTAGTGGAGAAAGATGGAAAACCTGTGTGGATAAATGGTATATTCAGTTGTGTTTATAGAAAACCCTAAGGTATCTATACTAGCACTACTAGAAATAATAATTGAATTCAGCCATGTCATAATACAAAATAAATACATAAATATCAATTGCATTTCTAAATAATAACAGTAAAAATTGGAAAAAAATAAAAACCAATAGGAAACTTCCAGTGACAATGGTGTACAATGATTGTATCAAGTCTCTTACAGAATACAGTTATAGAATACATCATTTTTTTTTTTTTTTCGGCCTGGGCAGGCACTGGGAATCGAACCCGGGTCTCCATCACAGCAGGTGAGAATTCTGCCACTGAGCCACCAGTGTACATTCTAGGATTAATATTTTTTTAATTAAAAAAAAATCTATTTGAAAGCATCAGAAAAAGTCCAAAATGAGACAGAAATCAGGAGTGAGCTTATTCCCCAAATACTGCTACTGGAAGACATATAACCATGAGTCTGTGGCTTTGAGGCATAAGTGTACTTCCCAAAACCCTCAGCAAGAGAAGCAGAAGTCAAATGTAGAATAAAACAACCTTACCAGTTCAATGTGGCAGCGATCAGAGTAAAAGGCTTCAAAAGCTGAAAATTTAAAGAGGCAAATCTGCCAGCAAATGAATCGCAGGAGTGAGACATAATATTATCATAAAATAATTAAACCCCAACTGAATGCTAAACTTCATACATAGAGGAGACCCTAGGAAGGTTAATGAAAGAATAGGCAGAGATCAGAGAAGAATCTAACCTTAAAATTTCAGTAGAAATTTTACAGGGTTGGATCTGTTAGTTTGCTGCTTCTTTAACTCAGTGCCTTTCCCCGTCATATACAGCTCAGGTGGCAGAAAACTGAAGCTGTATGGGCTGTAATTAACAGAATACAGACTATAAAGCTGGCAGAGCAGCTGAAGATAAAAGTGGAATGCCTAGGCACAAGGAAACAATGGAGAGGGAGAGTACAATCTCTGCCCAAATCCTTGGTTGACTGCCAAATTACATAGGCACAGGGACACTTCTAGGAGGACAGGCTTAAAAAGGAGTAACTAGAGGCCCCAACAGAGCAGAGATAATAGCATTGCATACCATGGGGAGACAAAATTTGCATTTTGAGTCCAAGCAAGTTAACATCCTATTAAAAATAGTAACAATATTCAAGAGACAACAGACTCTAGAATCACTTCAATATATTAACCACAATGTCCAGTTCTCAATCAGAAAATACTAAACATGCCAAGAAACAAGAAGGTATAACCCATAACTAGGGAAAAGTAGAGTCATTAAAAAGTATCCCTGAGGGGACTAAGATGCTGAAATAAGCAAAGACTTCATTCAACAAAAGATATTATTAAAATGTTCAAAGAAATAAGTGGAAGATACATTCAAATTATTAAAGGAGAACTGCTGAATGGTAAAAAGATAGAGTAACTTTGCAGAGAACCATAAAACAAAAATCAGATTCAACTGGAAATTCAATACCTGAATTAAAAGGGAAAAAAATGGGCTCAATGTCAGATTAGAAATGGAAGAGAAAACAGTGAAGTGTAAAATAGATCAATAGTAATTACACAATCCTCAAAGCAGAGAGGAAAAAATTTAAGAAAATAATTAAAGGACAAAAACCAGAGATTAAGATTAAGACCTCTAATACAATATCAAGACGTACAAATACATGTAATTAAAGCCCCAGAAAAAGAGGAGAAAAAACAAAAAGGAGAAAAAAAAGGAAGATAAAAAGGAATTTGAGGAAATCATGGTGAAAAACTTTTCAAGTTTCTTGGAAAACATTAACTTAAGAATCAGTAATTCAATTAATGGCTGTCTTCTCATCAAAAACTATGGATGCTAATGAATATTCGAAAGATCTATGTGAAGTGTTGAAAGTAAAAGACTTTTTATTAAAAACTTTATAAGCAATAAAATTATCATTAAAAAATAAGGGCCAAATGACACTTTTAGATAAGCAGAAACCAAATAAGGACATTTTCAGATAAGCAGAGACTAAATTTATCACTGGTAGTCTTGCATTATAGGAAGTGCTTAAGAAAGTTCTTCATGTTAAAAGGAAATGATTCTCAATAACAAATCAGATATACAGGAAGGAAAGAAGATCTCCTAAAATTGTATATATGTATTATGTATTTATATATTTATTTATATTCTCTTCTTAATTTCTCTGAGATATGAGTGTTTAAAGCAAAAATTAAAAGATGTCTCAATGAGTTTATAATATATGTGTGTGTGTTGTGTGTGTGTAAATAGTTGCAAGATGTGACAAAAACAGCACTAAGAATGGAAGGGGTAAAAGAAAATATAACATTGCATAGATCCCATATTTCACCAGATGTAATTAAAATTAACTAAGAAAACTGGAATAGATTAAAATGCATACTATAATTCATCGACAATCATTGAAAATACATGCAACCAAATAGCTAGAAAGCCAATAGTAGAATTGAATAGAATATATAAAAATTTTAGCACAAAGAAACCAGAAAAGAAGATGCAGGTACAAAGAACAGATAAGACAACTAGACTATTTGGTTATCTCGATAGCTACAGAAAAAAGCATTTAACAAAATTTGACATCCAATCCCAACAAACTAGAAATAGATTGGAACTTCCACAACCTGACAAATAGCATCAAGAAATATCCACAGCTAGCATAATATTTAAAGGAAAATGGCTCAGTGTTTTTCCACTTAACATAGGGGAAAAAATGAATATGTCCACCCTCACTAATTCTATTCAACATTCTACTAGAAGTCATGCATATCGACTAAAGCAAGAAAATTGAAAATGCAAACAGATCAAAAACACTTTATTAAAAGACAGCATGAACATTAATGTAGAAAAACATGAGGAATCTACACAAAGGTTCTAGAATTCATTATTGAACTTAGTAAAGTCAGAGAACCCAAAGATATATAAAAAAAAGTATTTTTACCTATAAGCAATGAAAAGTTGGGAATAGAAATACTATTCAATTTACACTAGCATACAGCAACATGTAATTCCTATGGACAGATTCAACACAATATGTGTAAGACCTATACGTCTCCACATTACAGTGGAAACAGTAGTTATACATTCAGTGATGTTGAATCCAGACATTACGCAGTGTGAAACAAACAAGAGATGTATTGTATAATTCCATTTAATGTCAAAGAAATTCCAACCATAATATTAGAGAACAAAGATCAATGGTTGTCTGGGGAGCCAAGGGTTGACTACAAAAGAGGAGGAAGAAGTTTTGGAGGAGGAGATGGAAAGAAAACCTCTGTTTCATAGTCCTCATATGGCTGTATACAACTGTCAAACCTTACTGAATTGTACAGTTTAAATTGTTGTAAATTATACATCTATAAATTTTATTATAAGAAAACATTCACAATAATACCACAAAACATATAATATTTAAGGACAAATTTAATGAAATATGTAAAAGACCTCCACACTGAAAATCATCAAACATTACTGAGATAAAGAAGAACTGGAAATATACACCATTTTCATGGCTATTTATTTCTCTTAATATTGTTCAAATGTAGATTCAACTTACTGATTTATGGATTCAATGCAATCCCGACTTCTTTTTGTAGAAAATGACAAGTTTATTGATAGGCGAATGTGAACAGCTTAGAATATCCAAAAGTTTCTTGAAAAAAAATGATGAAAGACCTACATCACCTGTCTGTAAGATGTATTATAAATTACATTGTTCAAGCCAGTGTGTTATTGGTGAAACAATATATGAATAGATTAAAAGAACAGAGTAGGGTATCCAGAAATATACATAGTCAAGTGATTTTCAGCTAGGACATTAAAGGAAACAATGAGAGGAAAAAAATCTTTTCAATAAATTGTGTTGTAACTACTGATATCCATATGAGTAAATTTTAAATTCATCTCTTATTCTACATCATACGCAGAAATTAATTTGAGATGGATCAAGAACCAAAACATAAATGCTAAAACTGCAAAACTTCTACAATAAATAATAGGAGATATTCTTTCAACCTTGGAACCAACCAAATCATTTTTAGAGAGGACACAGAAAACACAAATCATGAAAAAGTTAATAATACGGACTTTATCAAAATTAAAATCTACTGCTCATCAAAAAACACGATTAATAAAATAATAAGCAAGTCACAGATTTGAAAAATATTCACAAAAACATGCATGTTAAATAACTGGTATCTAGCATATGTAATAACTTCTACACCTTTAGTATTAATAACACAAACATCCAATTAATAATGGGCGAAGGAGGCAATGTGACAATGGCTCAATGGCAGAATTCTTGCCTTCATGCTGGAAACTTGGAGCCTGCCCATGCAAAAAAAAAAAAGGGTAAAAGATTTGAAGAGAATTTTCTCAAAATATATAAGAATGACCAATAAGTAGATGACAAAGCGCTGTGTCATTAGTTATCAGGGAGTGCAAATTAAAACTACCACAGTGAATATACAAATACACACACATTAACCTGGCTAAAATTAAAACGATTTACAATATCAAGAACTCAGTGAGATGCATAACTCCTGAATTTCTCATACATTGCTGAGAAGATAGAACTGCCAATTCTGTATTTTTTGGGGGGGCAGGGGGGTTGGGATGCATGGGTCAGGAATCGAACCCAGGTCTCCCACATGGCATGGAAGCATGTTACCACTAAACCACTGTGAACCTTCTGCTAGTTCACTTTTTTTAAAAAAAGTTTATTGGTTTGTTTGTTTGTTTGTTTTTTGCATGCTGAGTGATGGGGGTCATATTTCATTCTCTTTCCATGTGAGTATCCTGTTATTGTAGCACCATCTGTTGAATTCTTTTTCTTTTCCTTTTTGGCGGGGGGGGGGGGGTGAGCAGAATGCATGGGTCAGGAATTGAACCCAGGTGTCCTGCACGAGAATTCTACCACTGAACTACTATTGAACCCCCTTTCCCCCCCCGTTAATTCACTTTTGAATAGTTTTTAGTTTCTCTCTTTTTTTTTTTTTTACTTTTTGGCATTTTAAATAAAATATAATCATGGTAAAGCCTGTGTTTATACCGTAAATTACATAAACCAATTTAAAGTTAAGACAAACAAGAAAAAAAATTACAGATACAGATGTCAGCATTTCTTGAATTTTAAATTTAAACACTAAATTAAATACCATTTGAGTAGTTATCAAAAACTGTATACATTCTCAAAATATCAAGTAGAAGGTTATTAGAAACATCAACTTGCTATAGCAATGACCCATGTTATTGAACTTTTCAATTTTTTATTTCAAAAAGTATAAACATCCAAATGTTTTTACAATTAATATATGAAGATCTTATCTCTTGTGATATCATAACATTTAAAATCTATTGTATCTAATATTACTACTACAGTTACTTGTGATTTCTCTTCATTACAGCTTACACACAACATCTATTTCCATCTTTTCACTTTCAACCAATCTGTTTGTATCCTTGGGTCTAAGATAAATCTCTTGTAAACAGCAAATAGATAGAGCATATTATTTAATCCATTCTGTCAATCTGTGTCTTCTAATTAGTGAGTTTAATCCTTTAAATTTCAAAATTATTACTGTAAGCGCAGTTCTCAGGTCTAGCATCTTATCCTATACGTGTAAATACAGATATGAGAGTTTCTTAAATATTAAATATTAAATGCTAACTTAAATACAATTTGACTAGCTTTCAAAACTGTGAACATTCTCAAAATATCAAAAAGTTATTACAAATATCAACCTTGCTATAGTAATGACCTAAGTTACTAAACATTTTCAAGTTTTGGACTGCAGGAAAACTTAAAGGTACAAATGTTTTTGCAATTAATATATGAAAATCTTAACCACCAAAAGTGGATATCTTAGTTAATTTATCCATAGGCATATTAAATAAAACATAATCATTATAAAGCCTGTGTTTGTACAGTAAGTTTCATAAATCAATTTAAAATTAAGGCAAACAAGGAAAAATTTACAGATACAGATATCAGTATTTCTTGAATTCTAAATATAAAACCCTAACTTGAATACCATTTGATTAGCTATGATAACAGTATATATTTTCAAAATATCAAGTAGAAAGTTATTGGTTATTAGAAACATTGACTTTGCTAAAATGACCCTTGTTACTGAACATTTTCAAATTTTTGATTTCAGGAAAATGTGAAAGTACAAATGTTTTTTACAATTAACATATGAAAATCTTATGTTTTCATAACATTTAAAATTCATTTTATCTGATAGTACTATATTGTGTTTTCTTTTGGTTACAGCTTACATAGAATATTTATTTCCATCCTTACACTTTCAATCTGTTTGTATCCTTGGACTAAGATAAGTCTCTCATGAGCAGCATATAGATAGATCATATTATTTAATCTCTCCTGTCAATCTGTGCCTTTTAATTATTGAGTTTAGACCATTAACATTCAAATTTACTACTGTAAAAGCAATTATTGGGTCTAGCATCTTATCCTATAGTTTTTATTTATCAGATCTGTAATTTTCCCTTTCTCACTTCTTATCCTTTAAGTTACCCATGCTAATACTCTTCATTTCTATTCCCTCCTCCAAACTTTCCTCTCTAGTCTATATTCAGTCAACAGAGCTCCCCTCAATATTTCTTGTAGGGCTGGGCTCTTGTTGGCTAATTCTTGCAGCCACTGTTTATCCGTGAAGATTTTAATCTCTCCTTCAATTTTTCAGGACAACTTGGCAGGATAAAGAATTCTTGGCTAGAAGCCCTTCTCATTTAGGGTCTTATACCATTGCCTTCTGGCCTCCATGGTGTCTCTTGAGTAGTCTGAGCTCAGTCTTATATAGTTTCCATTGTATGCAATAAATCTCTTCTCTCTTGCTACTTTCATGATGTTTTCCTTCTCTTCAAGATTTGACATTTGATAAGTATATGTCTTAAGGAAGCTTATTTGTATTCATTCTTTTTGGGATCCATTGGCCTTCTTTGATTAGGATGTTTATGTCTTTTATAAGGGTTGGGAAATTTCCCCCCATTATATCTTTAACTAGCCTTCCTATCCCTTTACTTTTCTCTTCTCCCTCTGGGAAACCAATAGTTCTTATATTTTTATGCATTATGTTGTCTATCATTTCCCTGAAATCCAGTTTGCAGTTTTACGTCTTTCTTGCCATTTATTCTTTTGAACATTCAAGTTCATTTGTCCTATCTTCTAATTTGCTTATTCTTTCTTATGTTTCTTGAAAGCTACTGTTATGAGTCTTTAATATGATTTTAATTTGATTTACAGTATCTCTCATCTCTATGATGTCTGATATTTTTCCATTTTATCTTTTCAAATTCTTCTTTTTTCTCCTCTAGTAACCTCTTGATATTTTCTATATTGTGATGAATAACCTGAATTAGTTATTCTGAATTCTGAATTCTTGGCCATTTGGTTGAGTCATATCTGCCTTTTCTTTATGCTTCCCCTGTATCTTCATGATGTCCTTTGCTTCTTTCTGAACAAGCTTAAGCAGTTGTTCCAAATCCTGTGTCTCCTCTGGTGATTTAATTTGGTCATTTGGCTTAGCCATGTCTGCTTCACCTACATTATAGGTTTTTTTTTTAATGTTTTAATAAGATTATTTTGCAGCTTTATTTCCCTCCTACATCTAAGATTTGGATTGGGCACTCAGTCAGGGATGCCCAACCTGACCTGTGCTGAAATCCACCAACTCAGGGGTGGGGCATGAACAATCTGCATCCCAGTGGAGACTCTCTTGTGTGGTCAATGTGTTCAGTGGCTTCCAGGCTCTCCCCAGATGCAATGGGGCCAGGCATTTCAGCTTCACACACCTGTGATCTTCAGGTCTCTGTGGAAGGAAGGAAGCGGCACCAAGACCAAAACAGCTCTCCCTCTCCCCCCTCCCAACTGAGGAAGGGACCCACTAGTCCTTACAAAAACAAAACCAGGCACCCATGGCAGTGGGTCACAAAAGCAGAGAGCATGCACTTTACCCTGGCCAAGTGGAGTCCGTGCACAGGAAAAGCTTGTCTGAACAAATTCACCACGGGCTCTCCCAGCTATGAAGCCCAAGTGAAAATCATCCCAAGCCAGCTGGGGGAGTAGGCAGAGTTGTGATATTCACCCTGTTCTCTCTGTCCTGATTTCTCAGTACTTTGCCAAAGGTCTCCCTATACAGAGCAGAAGACTCCCTCCCACCCCCACCCTCCCACTCCACCATGGTCACTCACATCTGGGATCCACCGTCCCCGTCATTTTTCTAACCTGTCTCTCTTTGTTGCATGGAGATGGGGTGACTACAGGCTCCTCTGTGCCACCATCTTACCAGAAGTCCTTCAGTTTCTTATAAAGTCAAAAAATGTGGTCTCACACCCAGATATTTACCCAAAACAAATATAGCATGCTCTTGGAAGACAATTCAATATGAATCTCTCACTTTTATACAAGTCTTCCAAACAGAGGCACTGAGAGACTATTCCAGACTGTTATTTATATAGCAGTCTTAAAAGATGGAGATAGTGCTCTCCATCCATGCAAAGGTCAGATTTGTTTTCTGTCCATTATAGTAAAGATAATTACTACCCTAGTTGCCAAAGTTTACTTACATCCTATTATGAAATACCTGGGTTCCCAAAACTCAAGATATTCCTTCTGAATATACAGGCATCCATGAAACTTGTAGAAATGGAGATTGATGGAAATATGCTGATGCTCATAATTCTTGCTGCATCACGAGTAATAACATCCATTATGTTTGACTTAGGAGTCTCATGTCTTCTGTTGACATCCAGAATCTGTGATAGGCTATACTGTTGGCTTGCAAGTAGGGTAAAATTTCAGACCATGTATCTTGTCAAGTATTGAGGAGGTCAGGATGAGGAAATGTATATGGCTTTATGGAAGACAAATTACAAGAGCCACATGGATTAGGGTGGGAGATATGAGAAGACTCCTCAAAATTTGGTAGCAAATGCTCTCACCCCAAGTGGTGGATGAGGGAGTGCATTAAGACCCCCTAATATCCTATCAGATCAAGATTATTAGAGGCAAGGTATCAGAAGGAGAACTGAAATAAGCTGCCTGAATTGTCATTTGGTTATTGCCCATTCTTCTTCAATTGAGAGGAGGAAGGGATGCTATGACAATTCAACATCAAGACCTGCAGCCCCAGACAAAAGGCAATGTGGTTAAAGCTGCTGAGTCAGAGTCCTCAAAGCTGAAATAAATGCTGTCAGCAATAAGAATACAGATGCTTGAATGGACTCAATGCATTACATATTTGTTTGATTAAGCCTGAAGCAGCAACTACACTGCAGGGAATAGAAAGTAAATGTACCTCGCTTACTGGAAGGGATCACACTTGCCTTCCATTCCCCCAGTACATCCTATCCCTTTTACCTCAACATTACCTGCTTGAAGATAATGGATGCCTAGAGACTGGACCACAGTCTTCCTGTTTGCAAGGGGGACTACATATCATAGCAAATGTCTAAGTATGCTGGGGAACTTTTGAAAAGAGAAAGACTCAAACTTATAATGCTCTTGGATATTTATTTTCTATTTTATCTTTTTTATCTAAGATACTCACAAACCATAGAATCCACCCATTTAAGTGTATAATTCAGAAGTTTTTAGTAGTCATAGCCAATCACTACCACTAACTCCAGAACATTTTCATCACTATGTGCATTAACAGTTACTCTCATTTCTCACTTTCCCCAGCTCATGACAACCACCAATATACTTTCTGTCTCTCTATATTTGCCTACTCTGGACATTTTATAGAAATGCAATCATATTAAATGTGACCTTTTATGTCTGGTTTCTTTCACTGAGTATAATAAAATGTTTGCAAGGTTCATTGATATAGCATTCTTGTGGCTGGATGATATTCCATTGTACGGATTTAATACAGTTTGTTTATCCACTCAGCAGTTGATGGGTATGTGGGTTGTTTCTATATTCTGGCTATTAAGAATAATGTTGTTAAGAATATTTGTGTGCAAGCTTTTGTGAGAACATACGCTTTCAGATCTCTTGGGTATTTACCTAGGAATAGAATTTCTGTGTCATATGGTACCTCTGTTTAGCATTTTGAGGCACTGCAAAGCTGTTTTGCAAAGTCGTTGCACCATTTTACATTCACACTTTTCTATTATTAATATAGTTTTGGAGATCAAATCATATACCCTATCAAAAGTGTGTTCTTAATTTAAATGCGTGCTCTCATGAGTGTGAACACACTTGTACATAGGATATAAAAATTATCCTCTTTAAGATGATATTGTTGGTAAAGTTCTGGTCAAAGTGAATTAGGACAGGTCTTAATTCACATTACTAGAGTCCTTAAAAAGAGGAAACTCTTATGATGTCTTTCTCTGGTATTGGTATGGGGTATCAGAATGAACTAAAAGTATCCTCCTGGATTTTTTTAAATAAGAGCTTGTGAAAAATGGTGTCAATTCTTTAAATCTTTGAGAGGTTTCACCAGTGAAGTTATCTGGTTATGGACTTTAGTTTGTGGGAAAATTTTTTTTTAATAATTCAATCTCTTTAATTATTTAGGTCTATTCAAATATTTATTTCTTCTCAAGTCAGTCTCAATGGTTTATATCTTTCTAGGAATTTGTCTATTTTATTTAGGTTATCTAATTTATTAGGATATATACTTGTTCATATTATGTCCTCATAATATGTATTTTTAATTTATGTAAGATTTATAGTAATATCCCCTAATTCATTCCTGATTTTGGTAACTTTAGTCATTTATTTATTTATTTTTTTGGTCTCACTAAGATTGATCAATTTTGCTGATCTTTCCAAAAACCACCTTTTAGTTACATTGTTGTTGTTGTTTTCTGTTGATTTTCTATTCTCTATTTCATTTATTTCTGCTTTAATATTTATTTCTTTCCTTATGCTTGGTTTGGATTTAGTTTGTTTGCTCTATATTCTAGCTTCTTAAGATGAAAGGCTTGGTTGTTGAATTGAGATCTTGCTTTTTATTGAATATAGGTGTTTATAGCTCCAAATTTTTCTGCAAGCTTTTTACCACCTCTTGTCAGCTTTGGTGTGCTGTGACTTTGTTTTCATTCATCTCACATGATTTTTTCTTTCACCTATTGTTTATTTGGGAGTATACTGCTTAATATCCATATATTTCTGAATTACCCAGATTTCCTTCTGTTACCGTTTTTGAATTTCAATCAATTGCAGCCAGATAATACACTAGATGTTATTTCAATTTTTTAAACTTATTGAGATTTGTTTTATGGCCTAACAGAAAGTCTGTCCTGGAAAATGTTCCATGTTCACTTAAGAAGAATGTGTATTCTGTAGTATTGGATGGAGTGTTCTTTATATGTCTGTTAAGTCTAGTAGGTTTATAATATTATCCAAGTCTTGTATTTGTGTCTTGATATTCTGTCTAGTTTTTCTACCTATTATTTTAAATGGGATATTGAAGTCAGCAAATATCCTTGTTTATTTTCCCTTTAATCTAGACTTTTTTCATTTATTTTTGGGCCTCTATTTTTCAGTTAATATATATTTATGATTGTTAGATCATATTGCTGGATTGATTCATTATAAAAGGAGTCAATCATTAACATTATAAAATGTCCCTTGGCTCTAGTAACAACTTTTTCATTAATTTTATTTGCAAACACTCTGTGTGTACCATATCTGGCTCTTGTCCCCCTACTTCCCATTCCTGGTAATCTATAATGCACTCTCTGTTTCTGTGAATTGCTATTTTTCTAAATTAGAAAATTAGAATTTTCTAATTGCTAAATTAGCAATTAGAGTTTCTAAATTCTAAAAGATTTCTTTTAGAAGTGGCTTCATTCAATAGTTATCCTTAGGTATTTAATTCACTGAGCATAATATTTTCAAGGCTCTATGTGGCAGCAGGTCTCAGATTTCATTGTTTCTTATGGTTGAACAATATTTCATTGTGCGTATGAACCACATTCTTTTTTTAACCATTCATTTGTCAATGGCTACTTGGCTTGTTCTCACCTTTTGGCTATTGTGAATAATACTGCTGTTAACATTGGTTTATGAATATGTGTATGACACTCCATTTTCATTTCCTTTTAGTATATACCAAGAAATGGAAGGGTCATATGGTAATTCTATACTTAATTTTTTGAGGAACCACCACCCTCTTTTCTATAATGGCTGCACTATTTTACATTCCCACTAACAATGCACTAGAGTTCCCATTCTCCATATCCTATCTAACGCTTGTTAATTTTCCATTTTTTAAATAATAGTCATCCCTGTGGATGTGAAGAGGTATCTCGTACAGTTTTGATTTGCATTTCCTTAATGGCTAATGATATTGAGCATCTTATGCTCATTGGCCATTTTTATATCTTTTTTAGAAAAATATCTGTCAAAGTCCTTTGACCATCTTTAAATTGGGTTACATGCCTTTTTGTTGTTACAGTAAAAGTTCCCTATATATTCTGGATAGTAAGCCTTTATCAGATATCTGGTATGTAACTATTTTCTCTCAAGCTGTAGGTTGTCTTTTCACTTTCTTGATAATCTCCTTTAAACCCCAAAGTTTTAAAATTTGATGAAGTTGAATTTACCTATTATTTCTTTTGTTGCTTGTAAATTTGATGTCATATCTAATTACCTATTATTGAATCCCAGTTCAAGAAAATTTACCCCTATGCAATCTTATAATAGTTTTATAGTTATAGCTCTTATATTTAGATTAATGTTCCATTAATCTTGTTTAAGAGAGTTGATCTGAGATCTTAGCTTCCTCTGAAAAGTTTTCATTGAATTCTTTCCTGTGGGTAGGCCATACTTTCTTGTCTCCTTGTATGTTTTGTTCAGAACTGATTTTTTTAAATTGTGAACTGAATTTTTTTAATTAAATTAAAAAATTTTTAAATAGAGATCTGTATATTCTGAGTATTTTGTGGTGGTAACTCTGGAAATCGAGTTCCCTGCTCCTCATTCTTCTAAACCAAGAACAAGGCAAAACAGAAAAAAAGAGAAAAGAAAAAGAATGAAAGAAATATAGAAAAAGAAAGAAGAAAAATAAATACTAACTAGCAGACAAAAAAAAAAAAAAAAGAACCTCCAGAAAGTTGAACTACCTCTCCAAGTCTCTTGATAAGTGACATTTAGAAGCTGCAGTTATCAGGGCTGAATCTCAAGCCCTTAACCACCTGGTCCAAAAAAAATCCCATGAAATAAAAAAGGACCCATCCCATCCTGCCATCCCTGAAAAGAAAAAAGAAGTACACTGTTTCTATGGTCCAGTAGATGCTGGTGTGAGGCTGTAAGCTGCTTCTGCCTAAAGGGCTGGTCACTAAGAGATTGGCCAGGTCAAGACACCTCCACACACACAAAAAGAAAATGACAAAAAAATATTCATTGTTGTTTTTACGTCCTGGTAAGTTCTGTTGTAAAACAAAATCTGCTGCTGCCCAGAAGGCTGAAATCTAGAATAGCATTTTTGCTTGTCCCTCAGAGAGCCTCCAAAGCAAAAAATACCCACCCATAAAAGGGAGAACCTCAACAACAACAAAAAACGTGCACTGCTGTTTATGTCCTGGTGAATGCTTGTGGGAGGCCAGAAGCCCCTGCTGCT
Organism: Tamandua tetradactyla; assembly: GCF_023851605.1. NCBI lineage: Eukaryota > Metazoa > Chordata > Mammalia > Pilosa > Myrmecophagidae > Tamandua > Tamandua tetradactyla. Next base: position 26,213,224 of record NC_135348.1, on the reverse strand, counting down.
GAAAAGGCCAAAACCAAGGTCAAAATGTGCATTGGGCCAGACCAATAAATACCCACATAGAGAAGGAAAACAAACACATGCAAAGAAGGTACAGCAGCTCTTTATGCCTGAGTGGATACTGGTAGGAGTTGGGAGGCTGCTTTTGCCCAATGGGCTGGAACCATGGCCGGTATCTGCACTGAGACACTAGTGATCAGCTAGACCAAGAAACTCTCTCATGTAGAAATTATTAAAAAAAAAAAAAAAAATCAGAGAAGGCACACTGGCTTTTTCTTTTCCACTGGATGCTGGTAAGATGCCAGAAGCCGCTGCTGCCCAGACAGTGAAAATTAGGGCCAGAGTCTATGCTGGTCCATGAGAGAATTCCAGACTGACTTTCACCTTCAACCACAACTTTTTGAGGACAAGATTTCCTGGGCCCACCTCGACCCAAGCCACCACTCCAGGAACCCGGGCTATGTTTCTGCTGCCATTTCCATAGGCACTGCCTCAGGCTAAGGAATGGGTTCTGGTCACTGGTTTATTTTTCATTTATAAGAACTGAATTATTAGCAACCTCTTCCTTTGTTTGGCATTCCCATATTTGTTGCAGATGGCCAGTATGGCTTCAGGATTACCATCTTGTTAATTTCAATCCTTTTTTCCCAGATAATTCATTTTTCTGTTGGAAGGAGCAACCTGTAAAGTTTCTTACTCCACCATCTTGGAGTCTGAACTTTCTTTCTATTAACCTATTGATACAGTCAACAACATGGATAAAAATCCCAAACATGTGCTGCCTGAAATAAGGCAGAAATGCAAAAGAATATGCACTAAGCTTTCATTTATATGAAATTTTAGAATAAGAATAATTCATCTACATAATAGACAGAAGAGCATTTGTTTCTAAGTTGGCAGAGACTAATTGGAGCAGTGCCCAAAGAAACTTTCTTAGTGTTAGAAAACTTAATAGAGATGCAGCTTACACAGGTGTATGCATTTTTCAAAACAATCCAAATGTGTATGCAGGATCTTGTATCTGAGTTGTCTGAAAATATGCCTTAATAAAGAAAAAAATAAATATAACTACTAGATGAATAGAAATGTGATGTGAAATTCCCAAGCCAAAGAAATCCAAGTCAAGCCAGAAACATACTACAAAGGAATAAACAAAGAAGAAAGCATGAATGTGTATAAATAGAAAACATAAAGAGTCAGAGAAGTAAAAATATATCAATAATCATTACTAATTCCCTCTTCAAAAGATAGTTATTTTCAGACTGATTAAATGAGATGAAATATATTTTAAAAGTAATTGTTAAAATTCCAGCTACTCGTGCTTTGCAAGAGACACTCATAAAACAATATGAAGTCAAAATGTTGATGGTTAAAGGATAGAAAGCTAGGTAACTGGCAAATACAACTAAAAGAAATCGTTCATGCCAATATCAGAAAACATATTACCAGTCAGACAAAAGAAATTAAATGTGACAGTTTTATATATTGTTATAAGGTATAATCTACCACTATGTTGTATCTCATGAATCTTTTATGCACCTAATGCCACAGCTTTAAAGTAAAGGAAAAAACCATTAGAAATTTAAGAAGCACCTGACAAAAATCACAATAATAATTGGAGAATTTAACACAGCTCTTTTGCAAAAATTGGTAGAAAAATAGATTAAAAAAAAAAAAAGAAAAGCTCAATATGTATGTTTTGACTTTATTCTGTTAATGATGTTGGACTTCAATAAAAAAAGTTTTCTAATGTTGGTTGAACACTCACAAGGAATGTAATAGGCCACAAATAAAATTGCAAACACTTCTCCATAAAAGTCCACAGGGAAGCTGGCACTCTAGTGTAATCTTGATAGTACAAATTGTTATAGCCACTTTGTAAGGCAATTTGGCTGTATCTATGAAGATTTAATATGCACATGTATTTTGTCCCAAAGGACTTTGCTTCTAGGAATATATACTACAAAATTATTCACATATGTGCACAAAGACGTATGAATGGTGATGTCATATGAAGCATCATGGTAATATTAAAAAACTGGAAACAATCTTAAAAAAACATAGTTAGGAGCTTGACTAAATAAATTATGGTTAGTTCATATTGCAGAACACTGTGAGTCGATTAAAGAGATATATATGTCTGCGTAAGATGCTTCGAAAGCTTATTACTGAGGGAAAATAAACAACTGACTACAGAATGATATGGATAATGCCATCCCACTCTGTGTGAATTTAAATGCTTGGAATAATGGAAAGGTACACCCCATAGTGATGGGAAGGGCAGCATCTGAGGACAAAATGGGATTTGGATGGTAGACTATGAGGAAGTTTACTAAATGGACACTTGTACATTTTACTCTATCTTCATTCATACTTTGAATGCTTTTTTATAGTCAAAACTTCATGTATTAAGTTTTTAATAAAATAAAATGCATGAAGACATAAGTGAGTGAAATAAGCCAGCCACAGAAAGATAAATATTGTATCATCTCACTGATATGAAATAATTAGAGTAAGTAAACTCAGAGAGTCAGAATCTGGAATGCATAGATTATTACCAGGGGATGGGGTGGTCATAGGAAACAGAGAATTAAGGCTTAAAATGTACGGAGTTTCTATTTGGGACTGTTTTTTCCCTAGGCTGCTCAAAGCAAATACTATGCAATGGTTTGGCTTAAACAATGGGAGTTCATTTGCTCACAATTTTGAGGCTGGGAAAGTATCCAAATCGAGGTATCATCAAGGCGATTCTTTCTCCAAGGACCGTGGCACTTTGGCTGCCTATGATGCATGGCTTTTCTGTGATGTGACAAAGCATATGGTGGTGTCTCCTGGGTCTCTTTCTTCTTTTCTGGTTTCTGTTTAAACTCCTTGCTTCCTGTGGCTTTCTCTCTCTTTGAATTCATTCTGTTTATAAAGGACTCTGGTAATATGATTAAGACCATCTTGACTGAGACAGGTCACACCCTAACTGATGAACTCTCTTCAAAAGGTCCTACTTGGGCAGGCCACGGTGGCTCAGCAGGCAGGAATGCTTGCCTGCGATGCCAGAGGACTCGGGTTCGATTCCTGATGCCTGCCCATGTTAACAAAAAAAAAAAAAAAGGTCCTACTTACAACGGAGCACATCCATTGGAATGGATTAGATTTAAGAACATGTTTTCCTGAGGTGCATATAGTTTAAAACCACTGCAAGGAAGATGAAAAGTTTGGGCAATGGATGGTGATGATAGTCACAAGATGGTGACTATAATCTACAGCACTGATGATATATTTGAATGCTATCAAAAGGGGAAATTTTAGTTTGTATATATGGTACTAGAATAAAAATTTTTTAAAAAATCCATGGAACTACACAACACAAACAGTGAATCCTAAATTAAACCGCTGATTATAGCCTATAGCACAGTTATAAGAATGTGCTTTCAGCAATTATAATAAATGTACCACACTAATACAAGGTGTTAATAATAAGGTAGCATTATAGGAATCCTTCATTTTATACATGATTGTTTTGTAATCTCAAAATTTCTTTAATAAAAATAATATGTATAATTTAATCTGTATATTATCAGCCTTCTAATTTTTAAAGGACATTCTGACCCAAGAGTGAATCAAATAAAGATAAATAAAACGGTTTAGATTTTAATTCATTTGAAATGTGTTTTTTTAATGAGCATGGTTGACTTTGTTTATCATAAGGCTTTAATAAAAAAATTGTCATTGCAGAACAGTTAACACCGCTTAATAGAATGTTTGTCTGGTACACAGTCACTCAAGAAAAATCTCTTGAATTAATAATCTGTTGAGAGAATAAATAACTCTTAGTATTTAGGGAATACACTGAATAACAACAATAACAAGAGCCATCTATCTATATCTATATATTCTTTTATTATTGACTTCCTTACAAAAAGACATCCAAAATATTTTTTGGATAGATGTATTTCCTATCACCACAGATCCTTCTAACTGCTTTGTACATGGGAATTGTAATCATATATGAGACGAAAACAAAGAGATTTTTCTTGATGTGAAGGGTAATCTGATATAATGCTCAGCTGAGAAAATAAAGACAGGGTAAATTTATGAAGTTGTAAAGGCTTTGGTTACATACCATGCTTCATAATTTTAAATAAAATTATGATTTTGGGGCTCTATAATATCATTTTTATTTTTGAAACTTTACTTCTGTCTTCATTATAGGTTTCATCTATACCTCTCTGAATATGTTCAGAGTCTACATTTATTCATTGTATGTGATATTGGACTTAGATCAGAGGTACTCAAATTTTCTTGGTTCATGGAGTCCTTACTGTCTCAGTAATATTTTCATAGCCAAAATAAATAACCGACAGTTCCATTTGTCTGTAACTAGGTCTAAACAGCTTGATAAAATACTTAATATCCTCACAATTTAGTATCCATTTGAAAAATATAATACAAATAATTTGAAAAAAGGAAATATTATTTCATGTTTAAATAACTGTGTTTATTTAAATGTGAATTAGTTATAAATGGAGCATCAGTGCTAGCACTGTACTGCACAGCTTCTCAAATCCTGAACTCAGATTGGACACTGCCACGCTCATCTCCTCTTTCACTTTGATTATTCTATAATACTGTTTTGCACTAACCTTGAAATACCCAGCTTCACGAATACATGACATCACCAAAAGGAATTTATCAGCATCTAAATTTGAAACTGTTGAATGCCTTAAACTAATAGTTCACACAGTTTCTGAAAGATGTTAAAAGTCAGTCTGGTTCCACCGAAGAATTTACTTATCTACCTACCCCCACTCCCACCATGTGTTTGCTGGGCCCAGGGCACAGTGGCCCACCATTGGGGAACCACGGGACTGTGGTTGAGAGGAGAATCTTGCATAACAAGTCACTGTCTTTCCAATAAACAGATATCAGAACACTGCTATATGTTGAATCCTGTGCCCTTCATAGCGAAAAATATTGAGATGCAGCATATAGAGGAGTAAATGATTAGAAGCCAGACTCAGTTGGATTTGTTCACTGGTTGGATCCATTACTTAATATTTGGGGGCTACTAGAAAACCATTCAAATTCTCTAAACCTCAGTTACCGCAAGTGTAAAATTAAGATAATGTTATAAATACATCATTGCACTGCTGTGACAGTTAAATAATACAGGAAAACTCGCAACCAAATGTCTAGCACATTGCAAGGGCTCAGTAAATGTTACCTATTGAAATGAGAGTTTTAGGTGAGTTTGAACCATTTTGTTTTAAGATGAGTTTTTTTAATTAATTTTTAATTAAAAAAAAATAACAAACACATTCTTAACTTACGATCATTCCGTTCTACATATATAAGCAGTAATTCGCAATGTCATCACATAGTTGCATATTCATCATCATGATCATTTCTTAGAACATTTGCATCAATTCAGAAAAAGAAATAAAAAGCAACAGAAAAAAGTTCATACATACCATACCCCTTATCCCTCCCTTTCATTGATCACTAGCATTTCAGTCTAAATTTATTTTAACATTTGTTCCCCCTGTTATTCATTTTTATTCCATATGCTTTACTTGTCTGTTGATAAGGTAGATAAAAGGAGCAGATGATGAGTTTTTTTCTAAACAATCAAGGAGCCCATAAAGGCAAGATCCTAAGAGGACAGCCTACAAGCCCCTTCCTATTACAACTTTCGGGCACTGTGAAAAAGAAATGGTCTGCAAAAGACTGTAATTGAGAGCACTTTTAGGGAGCTGCAACAGTCTGGACAATATTCTATTTCATTGTATTGTTATTGTATATACTTACACATGAATATAATATATATATATATATATAATATGTTCTTTCATGTGTCAAATCCGTTATGATTTTAAAACAGATGGGGACACTATATAATTCTTCTAGAAAAAAATGCTGTAGCATAAGAAAAAGCAGAGTATATTATTCTTTTTTTTTTTTTTTTTTTTTTTTTTTTTTTTTTTTTTTTTTTTAGAAGGAAGGAAGGATAGAAGGAAGGAAGGAAGGAAGAAAGGGAAACATTTTTAAACACTTTCTTGTTTTTATTGTATTCTGTTTCTCCGTTTTTGTTACATGGGCTGGGGCCGGGAATCGAACCGAGGTCCTCCGGCATAGCAGGCAAGCACTTTGCCCGCTGAGCCACCGCGGCCCGCCCCAGAGTATATTATTCTTAATATCCAGTGAAAATTGAATCTTTGGAAATAATGCATAAGAGGAAGCAAAATAAAACTGTTGACAACTGTTTGGCTTCCACAAAAGGATTCAATAGATGTTTCTAAGGAATAGCAGGCTCATTCATATATAAAAGTAGGTTGAGAAGGAGACAACTGGATGCTGTGAGTTAGAAGGAAAAGGTAAATAGGTGAGCTAAGGAAGGACACGTGGCAATAAGACAGCTAAAGAAAGACAAGAACGGACCCGTAAGAACAAATATATGCAAATACATGAACAAATGTGTTCAAGTGCTACAGGATAATTCTGAAGGAAGATGAATGCAAATTGAAGTAGCATGGAAAGTCTACTCGAAGGGGAAACCACTTGAGAAGGTCTTTGAAGGAAAGATTTGACTTGTTACATAGAAATACTGACCAGGAAAACAGTTAGAGATGTACATTTGAGAAGACAGAAGTGGGAGGCAGCAAATGATGTGTAGTTTAGAGTAAATACAATTATCCAAGATTATAAAGAGAGATGAAATTCAATAGATCAGCAAATGGTAGACTTTTAAAAATATCAGCCCAAAAAGTTAGTGTTTGATTATACAGATAATTACCTTAAGATTCAGGTACATGAACATCCAGTATGTAAAGCTGGTATTTGATCTTTTCTTTTCCTTTGCAAATCAAAACAGCACTTTGCCATCTATTTCTCTTTATGTTACTTCAAAAGAGTACCAAATAAAAGCTATATTTTACAGCTGATTTTGGGTCATTTTTGTTGAAATGTTGGATGCAGACTTGATTTTTCTTCTCCACATATTAAAGGCTATTGAACTCAGACTACACAGAAATCAGATGAGTCAGTTATGAAGATGAATGCTCCATAGGCATTCAGAAAAATGTTCATTTCCCAACTGCTTTGAAATAATATCCTAATATCATTTTAATTGGCTGGCTTTTTTCTCTATGACACATCAATGATTCAGTCTCTGAGAAAGAATGTGTATATCTCTGTGTGTGTTTTATTGAAACACAAATGGAATTTAAAAAATGGTACTTTACTCTGTTTTCAACAAGAGTTTACAGAATGCTGGTTTACATATATTACACTATGATAGGCTTTGAAAATTTTTTAAATGAAAACAAGAAAGTAACTATGGAGGTGTATAGCTGTTTGTCCTTTGGTATATAACTCAATCTCTTTGAAGCCCAATTTCCATATATAAATTGGAGATAATAATTCCTACCTGGTGGGGTTAGTTTTGGGATTAAAGATGATGCATGGTAAGCCCCCAGGGTATGTCTCCCAAGGGTAGCTGTTAATTGTACATGGGCAATCCTCAATAAGCCCACAATTCATTAAGGAAGATAGGGTTCTGCAGATGAGGAAAGATAAGTTCAAATATTGGCTTCACCACAAATTCTGTGTGATCTTGGGCAAGTTTATCTCTGATCATCAGTTTCCAAATTAATAAATTACCAATTTCGGCCAGACAGATTGAAAAATAAGGACTTTGTCAAAATGTTTACAGTTTTATGTTTATGAGATTGCATCACTGTGACACTACAAAATAATATCTTATTTCAGTTGGAACTACATCTGTGTTTTGGCTTGTTAAATGCTGCTGGAATGCAATATACTAGAAATGGAATGGCTTTTAAAAAGGAGCATACTAAGTTACAAGTTTACAGTTATAAGGTCATAAAAATGTACAAACTAAGGAATCCAGAAAAAGATATCTTGACTCAAGAAAAACCGACTGGTCCAGAACACCTTTGTCAGCTGAGAAGGCATGTGGTTGGCATCTGCTGGGGTCCTTAATTTCTTGTTTCAAATAGTTTCCCCAGGGGCATTTCCTTTCTGCATCTCCAAATGTCTGGGTCTTGGGTTGGCTCTGTTGCTTCTGAAGTTTCTCCAAAGTGTTCCTGCTTTTAAAGGGCTCCAGCAAACTAATCAAGGACCACCTTAAATGGGTGAAGTCACATTTCCATCTAATGGGTCACACCCACAATTCGGTGTGCTACATCTCCATAGAAACCATCTAATCAAAGGTTTCTACATTACAATAGTGAATCAGGATTAAAGGATATGGTTTTTCTGGGATAAACAACACTTTCAAACCAGCACATTCTGGGAAATGGTTTATAGGACTCATGGCAGTTGCTTATATAGATGAGAATCTTTGAGCCTTCCATTTTAGCTTTTATGTGCATGCGAATCATCACATATTTGGCATGAAAATCCCCATTAAGCAATTACAGAGAAAAAAAGAAGTCCATTACAATGATATTGTGCTGTTACTTCAAAAAGATTCTGATACTGATGGAAAATTCTGGCAAATATCTTTGTGAATGGTTATCTGCAAACTGCTATTTATAATTATATTAAACCTACAGAAATCAACCACAAATCACTGTAAACTTCTTGCTGGCAACAATCATGTATTGTTGTTTCAGTTTGCTAAAGCTGCCAGAGTTCAAGATACCAGAAATGGATTGGCTTTTATAAGGGGATTTATTAGGTTACAGATTTATAGTTCTGAGTATGAAAATGTCCAAATTAAGGCATCAGCAAGAGTGTATCTTTACTCTACAAAGGCCAATCACTTCCAAGGTTTCTCTGTCACATGGGAAGCACACGGTGGCATCTGCTGGTCTTTTGCTCCCAGATTTCATGGCTTTCAGTTCCTCTTTCCAGTGGCCTCCTCTCTGAGCTTCTGTGGACTCACTCCCATTTAGTTTCTCTGGGGCAAACTATGGATTTCATCTCTTAACTTAGCATCTCCAAACATCTGTATCTTAGTTTCATTTCTCTGCTCTCCGTGTTAGTTCTGAACTCTTTCTCTCTCCATGAGCTCTTTTAAGGACTCCAGTAAACTAATTAAGACCTTCCACAGTTCCATGGAAATAATCTCATCAAAAGATCCCACCCAAGGGTGGTGCAATGGTGGTTTAGTGGCAGATTCTCATCTGCTATGCTGGAGACTCAGGTTTGATTCTCAGTGCCTGCCCATGCAAAAAAAAGAAAGAAAGAAAAAACAAAATAAAAAGATTCCATCCTAAACAATAGGTCTGCCCCCACAAGATTGGATTAGGTTTAAAAGGATGTGGCTTTTCTGGGGTATGTAACAGTTTCAAAACAGCCCAATTGTCCAGTCTGAAGCAGAGACTATGCCTTCTACTACTTCTGTGTAGTCTGTGGCATGTAGCAAATTACTATGTGTAGAGTTTACTACCAATAAATGCTAGTGAAAGGATAAATTTATTATATTAGTTTTAGGTTCAGAAAAAGTCCACTAATCTTAGACTTCCCAAGCTAAGATTTGTTATAAATGCAAACAAATGCAGATTTTAAAGGGGAAGTGTGTGTATGTGTGATGAGGCATGCAAATGAAACAGCAAGGCTTCCAACACAACTTACATGCCCATAATTAATTATTCATGTATAGATGAAAGTGCATTCCAATGAACATGCCTGGCTGTTTCGGATGTCTCTGTTCACTATGTTTGAACGTAAAAGTCAAGTTTGCAAACATTTCCTTTGCCAGCTCAATATCCTCATTTCTTATTCATTTCAAAGAGCACCAACATGCCAAGCCCCAACTCACCTCCACCCCCCACACTAGTTTTGAAAACCATTTTTCAGGGAAATGAACATTTAATGTGTGAGCTTCTGACTTGATGTACTCAAGAGTAAAATGTGATTCCCTTTCTTGGAATAAAGCACACTTCCTGTAATATTTTTGACAGGGTTCCAAACCGGTTTTATATTATGCCAATCTAAACTTTGCTGTACTGTTTTTAGCTACGTAGTATTAATCACTTCTCTGATTTGTTTTATATGGCCTTACTTATTTCTTACTTATTTACTTATTTCTTACAGGGTTTAACAACTTTTGTCTTACAGTGGACCAGTCGGGTTTTTGATGAGTTCTTCATGGGATCATTTGAACCTTAAATCATTATTGTCTTTTTATATTCTTAACATCTGTAGCTGAGGAATTCCAATGAGATCCCTGTCGCTTTTCAAAGCATCTGTTTCCAGCTGTGCTATTACTTAGATTTATCATTAGATATAAATCACGTAGTGCGCTGGTTTGAAAGAATTATGAACCCCAGAAAACCATACCATAATCCTAATCCAGTCTTGTGCAAGCAACAAAGCCTGAGATATTTTGATTAGATTATCTCCACAGAAATGTGACATGCCCAATTGTGGGCATTAACTTTTGTTTAGATGGAGATGTGACCCCACCCATTCCAGGTGGGGCTTGATTAGTTTACTGGAATCCTTTAAAAGAGGAAACATTTCGGAGAAAGCCACCAGAAGCAACAGAGCAAGAAGAACCATGAGAACCCATGCAGCTAGAGACCTTTGGAGCTGAAGAAAGAAAACGCTCCCCTGGGGGAGCTTCATGAAACAAGAAGCCTGGAGGGAAAGCTAGCAGATGTCGCAATGTTTGCCATGAGCCTTTCCAGTTGAAAGAGAACCCCTGAACTTCAGTGGCCTTTCTTGAGTGAAGGTAACCTCTTGTTGGTGCCTTAATTTGGACACTTTTATAGACTTGCTTTAATTGGGACATTTTCACAGCCTTAGAACTGTAAATTTGCAACTTAATAAATTTCCCCTTTTAAAAGCCATTCCATTTTCAGTATATTGCATTCCAGGAGCTTGCAAACTAGAACACCTAGTTTCTCTATGTCCCAGTTTCTCTCAAAACAAAGCAGAAATAAAAAGTGAGTTTCCTTGTAAGATAAGATCTCTTACTGGCAATGTTTCTTAGACTCTTTTAACCACCATGAGTTTAACCTAAGTTTAAATTTTGGATCCTTTAATTAAATTTTTCATAAGAGGACTTTTTAATTTTAATTTCAAAAAGTCAGTTGTAAATGATTATTAGTAGAGGACTTGCTCATTGACAACAATTAAGTATGTCTTATTGCCATTAAGACATACTGTTTTAAAATAATGAATATTGCCATAGATAAATGTTTATAACTCCCAAACAGTAAAAAGTGAACCTAACACAGAGCAGTTTCCAAGGAAAGAAAAAAATTTTTATGGTTCTTCTTTCCCAGTTAGCATTGATAATAGAATTTGTTCCAAAACAAACAAATATGTCTTCAACAGTACTTTACAAGTGTGTTTTCTGGAATTCAAGTTCTGTAAGAGATTAATTAGTGTTCTACTGAAAAATGATTCTTTGACCAACAAATTTGAGAAATGAATCAAAGAATGTTAAATTGCCCTTGCATTGCGTGGACAAACCCCTTTTGTTACTGTTAATTTATCCTTTTATATACATTGCTAATATTTTGTTAAGAATTTTTGTGCTTTGTTTAAAAAAGATTCATCTGTAGATTTCTTTTCATGTGTCTGTGTTCTAGTTTGCTAGCTGCCAGAATGCAATATACCAGAAACGGAATGGCTTTTAAAAGGGGGAATTTAATAAGTTGCTGGTTTACAGTTCTAAGGCTGAGAAAATGTCCCAATTAAAACAAGTCTATAGAAATGTCCAATCAAAGGCATCCAGGGAAAGATACCTTGGTTCAAGAAGGCCGATGAAGTTCAGGGTTTCTCTCTCACCTGAGAAGGCACATGGCGAACACAGTCAGGGCTTCTCTCTCAGCTAGAAGGATACATGGCGAACACGACATCATCTGCTAGCTTTCTCTCTTGGCTTCTGGTTTCATGAAGCTCCGCGGGAGGCATTTTCCTTCTTCATCGCCAAAGGTCACTGGCTAGTGGACTCTCTGCTTCATGGTGCTGCAGCATTCTCTGAATCTCTCATTCTCCAAAATATTTCCTCTTTTATAGGACTCCAATAAACCAGTCAACACCCATTCAAATGGGTGGAGACATGTCATCCTCTAATCCAGTTTAACAACCAGTCTTGACTAAATCACATCATCCAGGGAGATTACCTCATTACAGTTTCAAACATACAGTATTGAGTAGAGATTATTCTACCTTTATGAAATGGGATTTATATTAAAATATGGCTTTTCTTAGGGGGCATACTTCCTTTCAAACCAGCACAGTCTGGTATTCAAAAACTAAATTTGGCTTCATAAAATGGGTTGAGAACTGTTTCTTTTTTTCCTTCTATACTTTCTTAAACAGTTTGTATAAAGTTGGTATTATCTTTTCCTTAATTGTTTAACAGAATTTACCAATGAAGTCCTCTGGGTCTCAAATTTTCTTTGTGGGAAGGATTTTAATTATGAATTAAATTTCTATAAAAGATATAGATCAATTTAGATGTTCTATTTCTTTTCGTGTCAGCTTTTGTATTTCATGGCTTTCAAGGAATTTGTCCATTTCTTCTAAATTGCCAATGTGCTGCCATAAAATTATTTTGCATATTTCTTTTTATACTTTTGTTTATAGTGTATTAGTAACCTCTCTTCTTTCAGTACTAATATTGATACTGTTTTCTCTTTTTTCCTTCATCAATCTAACTGAAGTTTTGTAAATTTTATTGTCTTTTCAAATAAATAGCTTTTGTTTTTCTTCATTTTCTGAGTGATTTCAACTCTTGTTTCAGCTTTATTTTTTTGTTTCCTTCCTTATTACTTTACTTTGGATATTTTCCTATTTTTTCTGATTTCTCAAGGTAGAAGTGTATTCTTCTACTTTAACTTTTTCTATTTGTAATATGTTATTCATATCTATAATTCCCTTCTAAGAACTTTAACTGCATCCTCAAATTTCTATATGTTTTGTTTTCATTATCATTCAGTTCAAAGTTCTTTTTTTTAATTTTTTTAAAATTCAAAGATCCTAGTATTTTTCTTCTCAGTTCTTACTTCAGAAACACCATGATTTCTTCTTTGATCAGTAGTTTATTTAGAAGTGTGTTGGTTAATTTGCAAAATTGCCAGCATAGATCTTCGGATGTTGTTTAACACTCCATAGTTGTTTACATCCAGGGCAAAAGGTATTCTTGGAATAAAAAATATGGGTAGAAGAAAAGAAAAGTGCTCCAGGAGTGGATCATTGATTGTATAATAAAACCTCATATCTGGAATGAAGGCAGCTTCAGCCTCATTCCAGAGTGTCATTGAGACCCAAGATGTCATCAGATCTGGAGGACTGACATAAGCATAAAGGATATAGTTTCTGAATCAGAGCAGTTGTGATACAACAGGTCAGGAGAACCTTTGGTTGAGGATGTCAAGCTTGATGCAGAGCAAAAACTTATAAATAGGAGAAGGCTGAAAAGGATACCAGTCTCACATAAATAAAACAGATTGTTCTATACAACTACTGTAATAAAAATTTGTTTTATGATCAGAAGATACTTTATCCTCTATAGAGGAAAACAAAACAAGAAAGGATAAAAGTTTCTTTGAAGTGTTAGGCATAAGTAGTAAATAATAATCTAATAGCTTTCCAGGTACGGACAAAACTCATAGAATGAGTGTTAAATATAGACATTGCATAAGTGTGCAGATTGTGTGGTACAGGTGGAACTCATAAAATACATTAAACATAGATGGTAAGTTAGTAACCCAAAGACATGTGAAATGTAGATAGAATACATGAAAATATGTACTTACTGGAACAAACAAGAATATTACTTATTGACAGAAAGGGATAAAAATTCATAAGCTATGTTCATACCCTTCTGAGCATACATCTCTATATATTTGTATATCAGCCATTCATTGGTGACAACCAATATAGGTCCATTCTAGCCCCACATGTTCCGTGTTCATGAAACGTAGATAAAACACAAAGCTATTCGGCAAGTTAATTGGAGATATATAGCTTTGCTTCCAGGTCTCTCTGATGAAGCAAACATCTGTTTTCACCTTAGGTAATTTCCATATATGCCCCATCAGCAGAAGAGAATTATGTGCCAGAGAGAGAGATAGAGAGAGAGAGATAAGAAATAGAACATTGTATAACCCATGGTTCAGGTAGTTGGTTCTTTACCCAATTTGCACACTACCCTAAATGTGTTGACGTGGTATTTCATCTTTTTCCCTATGTGTCTCACTGTGAATTTAAATTGATTTAATAAATCATGTCATTTGATAATCTTCATCTAGTCTATAAGCCTTTCTATTCTGAGATTTTGAGGACTTTAATTGGAGACTACCATTTCATCAAGTATTATCTTACACAAGAATTACCATAATAAAAAAATAGATATTTTAATCAATGGTTATGAGCTTTCTTTTGATATAATTAATATATTTCAGAGTGTTTCTGAAGATTAATTTTAATAAAAGTTTTGAAGAAAGTTTAGTTAAAAGCTCAACAAGTGACTGGAGGATTAAACATACATAGAAGCCACAGAATGAGGTTATGCAATATCAAATTATTTCATGTTACTTGCAAAAAGCTATCATTAACATATATACACATACACACACACATATGCACACAGAAACATACACACATATCTATATAAAAGTTCTTAAATTTTGGTTCTAGCAAAGATTTAAAAAGAAAATGGCAGGTGAAATTATTTTTGAACAAAGTCAATTCAACAAACATTAATTGAAGGCCTACTATTTTCTAGGAACAGGGTCAAATAAATGTTAATTCAACTTTGAATGTTGAAGTAGATATATTACTGGTAATGACTTTGGTATACATCCATTTGTTAGTTATGTGTTATAAAAATGCATATATTTAGATCACAGAATTAAGCTTTGAAATGTATATTTGCCATGTGTCCGCCATACATGTGATATACCCTTTTATGGTTTGTCATTGAAATAAATGCCAAGATCTGTTCATATTATATGCATTTATAATATACTCTGACATTGTAAATCTACGTAAAGCAATTAATGGCTTTTTGAATTAGATTTTGATTAGTAAGGTCAACTTAATGACTGTTCAGAATAGTTGTTGTTAGCACACGAAATTATCCCCTGGTTAAAAATCCTTCCTTCTTCCCTCATTAAGTACCAACCAATTAAAATTTGTATGTATTTTAATTATATTAAGAATTAAGTGTGCTATGATTTAATTGTTTTTAACTCAACTCTAGCTTGAAATTAGGTGTCTTTCTCCCTTCTTCCCTTCTTTTCCATGGATATACCCTGACACTTCAGTTCAAACACAATCACCATCTCAGTTAGGAACCAGCCAGAATCTGTCAGCTCTGTGTTCCGCTGCTGTAAACCTGCAGCAGTGCTCTGCAGCGTTCTGTCAGTCACTTTATTCAAATAACCTGTGTGTTGTAGAGGGTCCAACCGCACACAAGTTTTATTAAAGAAAAAGGATGCAATTAAGAGGCGGAAAACTAGGAGAAGTGATGCATTTCTTTCTTGGTGGTAGCTAAAATTACCCTGGAGCAAACAAAATTGGATTGACAGACAGTGTCTGAGTGTTGATGACTTCTTTTCCTTATGATTCCTTTGTTTTCAATGCAATGGAGGGTGCACCAATTTAGAGCCAGCAGAGGAGAGGGGTGTGAACTGGAGCCAGATAATCTGAGCTCAAATCCTTGCTGAGTCCCTCAGCAGCCTTGGGATGATGGGCAAGTCACTTTATCTTTTTGGACCTCCGTTTCTCTGTCTGTAAAATGAAGTTACAAATAGCTTCTTCTTCATAGGATTGCTGTGAGAATGTAATGGATTAATATTTTCGCATAGTACAGCATCAAGGATACATTGTAGGAGCAACAGTGTGTTAGCTGGTATGGCTGTACTTTTGAAAAAAGAGCAGCATAAGCTCTTGAAAACTCAAGTAATATTTAAGAAGAGTGTTCCTCTCTGGTCAAAACCACACATACACAAGTGGGTGGGGTGGAGATATGAGGTAAGTCTGTATTTCAGGCACACTTGAACCAGAATGGAAACTTGAGGGATTCCGGGCCATCTTTTGTAAAAATAAGATCAACTTGCCCTTGGCTGTCCCTTGTCCTTAGGCATACCATGAATAGCAAGGCCACAGCCATGGACTATGAATATTAAATCAGTTGAGCTAGCATTTAACTTCTTTCACACAGTCTCAAAAACTACAGAAAACATTTATTAATAATTTATATTTTTAAAACTGCCTAAATGGCAAACATTGTCTTTGGGGTAAAGAAAAAACATATTAAAAATTTATTGAACCATTATTTGTGTTGTTTAGATTCATGGAAAGATTATTATCTTTTAATAATCTTATAATTATAAAAGTATTATTATTATGGTACTTCTGTGAGGTTTACTTAATTTTTACATTTCCCCACATTGTAATTTTATTAGTTACTTAAGACAGTTTAAAATTATTTAATCAATCTTGGTCTTTGCTTTTAATTTATAAAGTGGAATTTGCTTGTTCATTGCTCTGAGTAATTTTCAGTATCTTGCCAAATAGCCTGTGAGAACTGAAAATATGTTAGACCTTTCTGTTTGAGTCCAATGCCACAGAATAAATTATACAGTAAACCCCACTTTACTATATTACTGGCACTCATATATCTAATTTGAAAATACTTTTCTTCTGTAATTAAGAAAGAAAACTTGATTTACATAGTCCGGAAGCAAGAAATAGGGCAAATCATATCTTGTGACTATATTCATTTTCAACATTGGTTTATAGTTATTTGTTATTTTATTTCCTCAATCTGAAAAAATACTTTAAATAAAATCATTCAGCCCATCTAATACCAGAACTTCCACAAAGTAGAAGCTCAATTAATATTTGTATACCTAGTTATTATTCCTACATACTCAGTATACTTTGCATCTTAGTTTTATGTAGAAAATTCCCATCAGTTTCTTACAGTGTTCAGACAATTCTCTGGTAGCTCAGAATATCTGCAGTATTTAATGTGTTAAAAGTGTGCTGTCAGGAAAGAACTGTGGAAAGGCAGCAGAGTAGTAAGCTCAAAGATTCAGTCCCTTCACCAGTCCAACAGGCAGGAGCTGTCTGAAATGACTATTTCAAAACTCTGGAGTCCAGTAGAACATTATACAGCAACCAGGAAAGAGGCTGGCAAATTATGGTTAAGACAAGTTAATTGTTCCCTGTGGATGGCAGTTGTTGGTACCCAACCCCCACTCTCAGGCAGATTGCCGTGGGACCTGTTCCCTGGCTAGCTCATTGGGAACAGAAAGGGACATAAAATCCTCTTCCCCACGATCAGAGCTGATTGCTGATCACAACTTTTGATTAGTGACTTCGGATCACAGTGGGCCCAGCTCTGAGGGTAGCCAATGTTCCAACCTGCCCAAGACAATGTTGACCAAAGAGACTTAAAGATGCTGTGCTGCCTCAGGGTTGTGGGGGACAATTGAAGAGCTGCATTTGCTGGGCAGGTCAAGAAAGAGCAGCTTTTGGGGGCTCAGAAGAAGCTCCTGGTGCCCTTGGTGATCTCCTCCCCAGAGCAGTTCGGAGCTGGTCTGTGCCCCATTTTGGGGTCCCTGGTCTTGTTCCTACTGGGAAATACTGACTTGGGAAACTCCACTCCTTTGTGACCCTTCACAAAGAATTTGCCCTCCAGGCAAAAACAGCTAAAAACAGTGAAAGAAATTGTTGAGGCAGACAGTTTGGGACAGGTTACGTTAAATATCTAGAAGAAGGAGAAGATGTGTCCCCAGGGAAGTAGAACGACATTCCAAAGCAACTAATAAGCACAAGTCCAAGACAAAAGACAGGCCCAGAGAAGACAGGGAAGACGCTGCACTTTGCATTTGCCTCAAGCAGAACTTCCTGTGAATAGGGCTGACACTGAGAAGACCTCTGCCATATCACCAGACGGTCACAAAGCAAGAAAAAGTCATCTCAGGGAATAAATAATCCCAGAGTTAATATTTCAAAATATTAAAATGTAAAGTAAGGAAGAAAAGAGTATGAGACAAGCAACTGGAAATGGCCCATCCAAAAACGAAAATAAAGGACAAAAATTTAGAAGACACAAATGAAGACCAGATGGTGGACATACTGAAGACAGGCTTTTAATAAATAATCTTAAAAGGGCTCAAAGATAATATTCTATTGTATGCACATACCACATTTTGTTTATCTACACGTTGGTTGATGGATTTCACTGCTATGAAGTAATTAGCATAGATAAACTCAGAGTCATGATGTAAAATACAGATTACAGGGGATAGGGAGTGAAGGCTTAAAATGTACAAGGTTTTTTAGAACAATAGAAATGCTTTGAGAAATGGATGATGGTGATGGTACCATACCATTGTGAATGTAATTAAGAGCATTGAAATATGTATCTGAAAATGGATAAAAGGAGAAATGTTAAGTTATATAGTAGAACAATTAAAAAAAAAAATCATGAAACTTTATTACACAGTGAACCTTAAGTCAAACCACAGACTATAGTTAATAGTACAATTATACAAATGTGCTTTAATTATAAGAATGTACAACAATAATGCAAGGTGTTAGTATTATGGGGGCATATGGGAATCCTATATTTTATGTGGGATTGTTCTGTAAACTCATACCTTCTTTAATAGAAAATAATAATATATATATTTTAAAGTGCTTAAGGAGATGAAGGAAAATACAGAGAAAGCACTAGAGGATATCAGGAAAATAACAAATGAGCAATATGAGAATCCTTGTAAAGACAGAAATTTTAAAAAGAAACCAATCAGAAATAGTGGAGTTGAAGACCACAGTAACTGAAATAAAAAATGCCCAGGAGGTTTCAATATCAGATTGGAGCAGGCAGACGAAGGAATCAATAAAATCAAAGACAAGTCAATTGAAATGAGTCAGACTGAAGAACAGAAAGAAACAATAAAAATAAATGTGAAAATAGCCTGAGAAACCCCTGGGACAGTATCCAGTGAACCAGTAAGTGCATTATGGGAGTCCCAGAAGGACAAGGAGAAGGGAAAGGGACAGAAGAAATATTCAAAGAAATAGTGACAGAGAACTCCCCAAACTTTAAGAAAGTTGTGAATATGCCCATCCAAGAAGCCCAGAGAATACTGAACAGCGTAGACAAGCACAAAAATACAGCTGTCATATATTTACCAAGCTGTCAAATTTAAAGGACAAGAAAAGAATTCCTAATGTTGCAAAAGAAAAGAAAAATATTAAGTACAAGGGACTCCCAAGTACACTGAATGCCTGATTTCTAATCTGAAACCTTGAAGGCAAGAAGGCAGTGGGTTTGAAATACTTAAGTGCTGCAAGAAAACAAAGAATTTTATACTTGGTGAGACTTGCTCCAAAACTGAGGGAGAGATTAAGACATTTGCAGATAAACAAAAGCTAACAGAGTTCAGCACTGCTAGCCCTGCCCTATAAGCAATGACAAAGGGAGTTATTCAGGCTGAAGGAAAGGGCATTAGTGACTGGCTTAAAGTGGCATGAAGAAGTAAAGACCTCCAGTAAAGGTAACTATTGTATTTTTTTATATGTAACTTCACTTCTTATTTCCTTGAGGTGTTAAAAAGCAAATGCAGGGCAGGGCAGTGGTGGTTCAGTGGCAGAATTCTCACCTGCCACGCTAGAGACCAAGGTTTGGTTCCTGGAGCCTGCCCATGCCAGAAGGAAAGAAAAAAAAGAAAAGAAAAGGAAAAGCAAATGCATTAAAAGCGATGATGAATCTATGGTTTTGGACATCAATATACAAGGATATTAATGGTAACAAGTACAAAAAAAGGGGGGGGAACACAAGGCGTACAAGGAAAGCGTGTGTGTACGCTATTGAAGTCAAGCTGGTATCAAACCAAACACGACTATTATATATTGAGGATGTTAAACTTTAACCCCATATTAAGCACAAGGAAAATATAGGAAAAATATATTCAGATAGAAATGTGAAAGGAGTCAATACAGGGTAATGGAAAAAATCAAATAAATATAATGGAGGATTTGAGGGACAAAAAGTAAGACAAGACTAAATAGGAAAATAGCATTAAAAAAGTCCTGCATTATCAGTAGTGACTTAACATAGAATGGATTAAATTCTCCAGCCAAAAAGCAGAATTTGGCTGAATGGATTAAAAACAAACAAACAAACAAAAAACATGGACCAATTATATGCTATTTGCAAGACACTCACCTTAAATTCAAATACACAATTTGAGTGAAAGTAAAAGGATGGAAAAAAATATGTCATGCAAGTAACCAAAAGAGAGTTGGGGTAGCTATTCAAGTATCAGATAAAATAGATGTAAGTCAGAAGCAGTTATTAAGGATGAAGACACTGAAAAAGAATCAATTCAACAAGAAGGTGTAAGAATTATAAATACATATGCACCTATTGCAGAGCTCAAAAATATATGACAGATTTGAAAGGAGAATTGACAGTTCTAAATAAATACTAGGAAATTTTAATACACCACTTTCAATAATAGAACATCTAGGAAGATGATCAATACAGAAATACAAGACTTAAACAATACTCTAAATGAACTAGACCTAACAGACATGTATAGAACATTTCACCCAAGAACAGAATATACACTTTTCTGGAGAACATGGGTTATTCTCTAGGACTGACCATTTCTTGTGTCACAATTTATTTTTCAATAAATTGAAAAATAATGAAAACAGTGTAGCTTCTCCGACTATAATGGAATGAAGTGAGAACTCATTAACAGAGGGAGAAATGGAAACTTCATGAATATGTGAAAATTAAACAATATACTCTTAACCGATGGGCTACAGAAGAAACCACAGGGGAAATTAGGAAATGTCTTGAAGCAAATGAAAATGAAAATTCAACATATCAATGATTACAAAATGAAGCAAAGATAGTGCTGAGAGGGAAATTTTTATAGCTCCAGATGTGCACATTAAAAAAAAATGATTTCAAATCAGAGACACACCTCAAAACTGGAAGAACTAGGAAAAGAAGGGTAAAGTAAACCCAAAGAAAGCAAAAGGAAAGTGTGTTGGTTTGTAGCTCTTATGCACCCCCAGAAAAGGCCATGCTACTTTAATCCATTTCTGTGGGTACAGACCTATTATGGGTAAGATATTTTGATTAGAATATTTTGATTGAGATGGGACCCACCCCACTCAAGATGGGTCTTAATCCTCTGACTGGAGTCCTTTATAAGAGCTGAAATTAAGAGAAGCTCAAAGAGAAAAGCCCTGGAGAAACCAAGAGAGGACCCACAGAAGCTTCGAGAGAGCAAGCCACTGGAACCAGAATCTGAAAACAGTGAAAACCTGGAGCTGAGGACCAAGAGATATCTGAACATGTGCTTTCCCATTTGACAGAGGTGCCCCAGATGCTGGCAGCCTTTCTTCAGAGAAGGTATCATCTTGTTAATGTCTGAATTTGGACATTTTCAAGGCCTTAGAACTGCAAACTTGTAGGCTAGTAAATTCCCATTGTAAAAACCAACTGTGTTGCTTTGAAACTGTTGTGTAGCCCAGAAAAGCCATGTTCTTTAATTCTGTTTCAATATTGCTGGGTGGGATCTTTTTGATTAAGTTTACATGGAGATGTGACCCACCCAATTCTGGGTGGGACCTGTTGATTAGGTGGTTTCCATGGAGATGTGTCTCCACCCATTCAAGCAGGGTTGCATACTGGAATCCTTTAAAAATGAATCACTTTGGATAAAGTTTCAAAGCTCACAGTCAGAAACCTTTGGAGATGAAGGCAGAAAATACCCCCAGGAAAGACTTTTGAAATGAGAGGCCTGGAGAGAACGCTAATAGACGTACCTATGTACTTCCCCAGCTGACAGAAGTGTTTTGGACCCATTGGCCCTTCTTGAGCCAAATTATCTTTATCTGGATGCATTAGTTTGGACATTTTTATAGCCTTTGAAGTATAAACTTGCAACTTAATAAATTCCCTTTCTAAAAGCCATTCCACTTCTGGTATATAGCATTCTGGCAGCTTTAGCAAAGCAATACCAACTCATACTGCATTCTGGTAAGTTTATCAAAACAAAACAGAAGGAAATAAAGATTAGAGTGAAGATAAATGAAATAGAGAACAGCAAAAACAACAGACTCAACAAAACCAAAAGCTGATTCTTTGAAAATATCAGTAAAATTGAGAAGCCTTTCACTAGATTGGCAAAGAAAAAAAGAGAGCCACAAATAACTAACATCAGAAATGAAAAGAGGGAAATTACTACTGACCTCACAAATACGAAAGGATTATAAGAGGGTACTATGAAAAACTATGCACCAACAAATTAGATAACCTCCATGAAATAGTCAAATTCCCAGAAACACACAAACTACCCACACTACCTCAAGAAGAAATGAAGAGCTCAGCAAGTAAATAACTAATAAAGAGATAGAATCAGTAATCCAAAATATACCAACAAAGAAAAGCCCAAGGTTATACCCAAAATAACTGAAAGCAAGGACTCAAAGAGATATTTGGATACCAGTGTTCACAGTGGCGTTAATCACAATTGCCAAAAGATGGAAGCAATCCAAGGGTACATCAACAGAGGAATGGATAAACAAATGTGGTCTATATGTACAATGGAATATTATTCAGCTGTAAAAAAAGAATGACGTTCTAAAACATGCAGCAACATGGATGAACTTGAAGATATCATGCTGAGTGAAATAATCCAGACAAAAAAGAACAAATGTTGTATGATCTCACTGATATGAACCAATTAGAAAAAGAGTAAAAATCTACAATATAGGTTACCAGGGAAAGGGGTGGGGATAAGGAATGGGACGTTAGGCTTAAAATGTACAGGGTTTCTGTTTGGAACAACAGAAATGTTTTGGTAGCAATTGGTGATTGTAGTACAGCACTGCAAACATAAGTAACAGCACTGAAACATTTATCTGACTGTGGTTAAAAAGGGGAATTGTCAGGTTATATATATGTCACTAGAATCAAAATTAAAAAATAAATCCAGATTCACACAGCACAAGGAACCCTAGGTTAAACCACAGGCTATAGTGAATAGTAAAATTACAAAAATATGCTTTCATCCACTGTAATAAATGTACCACAGTAATGTAAGGTGTTAAAAATAGGATAGTATATGGGAATCCCATATGGTACACAATTGTTTTGCAAGCCCACAACTTCTCTAATTTAAGAAAGAAAAAAGTTATTTAAAACTCAGAAAAATAATCATGCTGTCAGTTGCTGGAATTCCTGGGGTCAGTCAACAAAGCTCTGGAGCCCCAGGCTAATAAGTTTCTGAGAGAGCCAAGCAGGATCTGGTACATGATGTTGTGTCTTTGGTCAGCAGCAATATTTAGCTCTGCTAGGCAATACTGAAAGTGGCCAGTGAGGCCTCTTACCATCTGGACACCTACTGCAGCCACCAACTGCAAGAGTTCACAGCTGCAGAGTAAAATCCAAGAGGTGCGAAAGGAGTTGACATTGCCAGAGTCCAAAAAGCTCTGCAGTCATCCAAGCTGAGGCTGGGGGCATGCTTTCAGGTGTCCGTCTGTAATCTGATTTCACACATACGCCTACTTCAGTACTTCTGTGGCTGCTATGAATGGAATCCAAGCCAGCTGCAGGCCTGCTCAGACAATGCATGATCATTTTGAAAATTAGAGCTTCAGCACATCGCTATGAAAAAGTCTGACTGCATTTGAAATCCATTGGCATTATCACAAGAACATTCAACATTACATAGTCATGGACAGAAAAGAAAGATTGCTTCATTTCTTCAAACATAATTTCCAACTATGGTAAAATCTTGTATGATGGCAAAAATTTTTTACATTTTTAATATCTTATTTGTTCTGACCAATGATGATTATTCAGAATTTGAAATGATTATCATTAAAAAATTTCTGTAATTATCCCTTTAAGCATAAAATCTGATAAATGAAAGTTGTTTATGGGAGTAAATCCAAGTTTCTTATTTAAAATTTTTGAAATTATTTTATGTGGGATTCTATGTACATTTAATATTTAATCACTTCTAATATTTTTTCACTTAATTTCTGTCATAATTATGTAAGACACAGAAAATTTAGTTAAACTCTTTAATGAGTTCCAGGGAAACTTATCATTCTCTCTGTGACATGACTGAAGAATTTGGGGAAGCACAGTTCATTAGGGCATTTCAGAGATATACCTGCGAGCAAGGTTCACCAAAGTGCTTTCAAAACTGGGCACCAGACCTTTGCTGAGCGCCTGTGATCTCAGATAACTCAGCTGCAAAGGAATTTAGTCCCTTCCTTTATCTGTAAAATATCACAACGTTTTATGCTCCCGATGGGACACAATTTGTGTTTTGCACTCAACTACACACATGAGACAGGAAAAGTGATCTGCAGAGAGGCAAATTCCTGCAAATTCACCATTCTTGCCAGCTGCCTGGGACAGTGCGGTCACCCAGGTGTCCTCTTCCAATGTTTACTCTGGTAAGACTTCAGAGCCTCCTTTCTTTCAGTCTGTTGGATGATCTTCAAGCATTCCCGGGGTGGAGGGGTGGGTGGGGTGTGATCTGAAGTAGCCGCCCATGCCCGTCGGACACCCTTTTCCATATCCTCTGGGCAACTTGCACGCGCGGGTTTCCAAGCCTCCTCACAGCAGGCAAAGCCTCCCGCGGGTGCCGGGGGCTGTGGATGCGACAGGTGGGCTCCTGTCTTCTTGAGCCTTCTCTGCAGGGACGGTGGCCAGCGTCCCTGCGAGGCGGAATCTCCTCCCGCTCATCATCTGGGGTCAGGCCCCAGGGGGCCGACAGTGGAGGAAAGGTGACGGGTGACGGACGCCCCAGCCCAGGCAACAGGGGAGTCGCCACACCTGGGACAGCCGTCCAGGAGCCCGCTGTCACCCCACACCTCCCCCAGCCTCCGCCAAGAGTGTTAATGTTCTTCTCTGCTCCTTGCTTTTCCTTTCACTTTTCTTTTCGTTGGGGGATGGGAGTTCAACTCGGGGAACCCCAACAGATTCGCACGCAGCTAGAAGGGAGCGGGGAGGCCCCGTCCGGCTGGCTGCTCCAGCTGCGTACCCACCGCAGCCCGCGTTCCATGGAGGTGGCGCTCCGCTTCTCGGCTTTGTGAAGGGAAGTCGAGTCGTTGAAAGGACGTTGGAATTTTCCCCGAAAGCCCTCCCCAGCGCTGGGCAGACCCACGCGTCAATCCCCACCAGCTGCTGGCCCCTGTGGCCCCACCCTTCTCAGGGGAACACTTGACCGCGACTTCAGTTTTCGGTTGCCCTAGGTGCGGAGGGTTTTCCCCTTCTGACCCTTTATTACTGTCGCGGTTTCTCGTCTGCGGGTCTGCTCGGGGCCTCGGCGCGCCGCTTCCCCGTCGGAGCTGGGCTGCGCGCTCCCCTCGGCGGTCCCCGGCGCCCGCTGGAGCAGCCCCCGGCTCCGAGCGCCCGATTGATTTCGCCGCGGGAGGCGAAGTCGGGGCGGGACGTGCGCCGGGCTGCCCTGGCCTAGCTGCGGGTTCCCGAGAAGACACTGTCCGGCCGCCCGGAGCCCAGCGTTCTGCAGCGAAAGGAGCCCGGAAGGCTTAAGAAAGGTACGGCAGCTCCGGGTTTCCTCCCGGCTCCCTCCCGGCTCCCTCCCAAACTCCTGACGGACCCGTGTGAACCTGTCTGTGTGTGTGCGCGCGCGCGCGCGCGTGTGTGTGTGTGTGTGTGTGTGAGCGCGCGCGCGTCTATCTCTACTTTGCCAGCAAAACCGAACTTTCCCCTTTCTTTTCTTCTCTTCTCTTTAATCGGTACCCTTGTCTCTCTAAAGAGAGGAGTTTGCAGGAATGGTCACTGATGGGCAAATCAAGTCTGGGTCTCTATTTGTAGTTTCTACTCTGGGCTGGCCACTTATCTATTATAGAAAGACTCTTTGAAAAGTCAGGACAGCTTGTAAGAAACGCACGCAGACGAATTGTGTTGAAATGAAGTCCTTATTCAAGGTGACTTTAAATGAAAATCAGGCTAATCGTTTCAGGTATTATTGTACAGCATGTTGCACGGCTGTCCAGTTCATTTGTATTTAACCCATAATTATTTGCATTTAAAATTATATTAACGTAAAGGTATGTATAAAGCAAGGTTATCCCTTAAGTGATGCCTCTGACATTCTTAAATGTCAGAAACTGGAAGTAAAGTGTCATCAGCTACGGGTTGTACGCTATGTTTTTTTAAGCTACTTTTTAAATGCGACGTTACTGATAATGGCTGCTAGTTGTCACTGGCAGACATTCTCGTCTCGTCAATGTGCAGAAAGAGGCATTTATGACTTGGCTGAATTCTTACACTAAAATTACAGTACAAACAAGATCAGGTTAGTTACTGTGTCCTGAAAAGCAGAGGCTATCAGGCAAACTATTCTATTGAAAGCATCAAGGTGCAATACACATTGCATTTTAAATTCCTGTCATTTTCTTTAAAAAATAATGTGGTAGACATGATATATAGAGGGAGAATGTACCCAGGAAAGGAGATGAATATACATGAGGAAAAGGACTGAAGAAGAAGAAAGCAATAGCCAAATTTTGTTTTTTGATACATATTCTGCTATGAATGTGTTTTAATGCTATGATAGTGTATTAATGTCCTTTCCTTATGTTTCTTAGAAGGGCTTCCCTTTCAGTGCCATCTACTCTGCTTCAGGGTGAGAATCAGGGATTGCCTTCACTGCTAATCTGGATCCTCTGATAGGCAGGCTGTCTCCATACTTTTGGTTTCACTGCACTCTGCTGACTTGGATCAGGAACTCCAGGACTTGTTTTGAAGCCAAAGTTCTGGTTGGAATTTTCCTGTAGATTACTGATGGGTTTAAGAAAAACAGTATGATGCTTTCTAAAATTTTTGAACAGTGAAATTAATGTGGTAAATATCAACATCTGTATTGCAAGTGTAATGCTTATCAATGAAATTCTTGTGTGTAAGCATCTTTGTGGGAACAAATGAAGGAAAAACAATGGTCTGAAATTTATTGACATACACTTTGATGATTGAGAGATTATAAACCCTAGGCAGTTCTCAATCTCAGGCTTTCTGGCTCTTGGTGTAATTCAAGTAGGCTAAAATTTGTGTATGTGAAGAATTTTTCTAATGAGTTTTTTAAAAATGGATCTTTGACCCAAAACGGTTTTTAAAACTTAGAAAACTGCTTTTTTCTTCCCTTCTCTCCTAGAGTTACTGTTAAGTTTTGTTTTTTTTTTTGTTTGTTTTTTTATCTAAGTATTCTTGTGACGGCACAGAGAGTACTTTCTTCAGGCCAACAACTTGAATAATGGAAAGGGACACTAATTATAGCAAGCACTTATTAATAATGTATCTTTTTAATCATCACAATAAGCTCATGTAGTATGGGCTGTATTTTATAGTTAAGAAAATTGAAACAGAGTGATCAAATAGCTCTCTTAGGTTTCAAAGATAGAGAGAGGTAGAGCTGAGATTTGAACGCAGTCTAGTGCAAGATTGTTGGTATTTATGAAGGATGATGCTTCTGTAGAATTACTTCCCACAGTTTGACAGTGACAATCAGTCATTATTTCATTTTGATGCCGAGCATTGTAATTATAGAACATTAGTTTTAAATTAGCGCTTATATGATACCTGGGTTATTAATTATTGATCATATATTTTTAAATTTCCTTTATAATCAAATAATATTCACGTGAGTGTCTATTTGTCTTAGTTCTTTAATGAACTTCTCTAATGGTCCCTGAAAAAAAGCAGTTGTCTAAGTCGATAAGTTTTTGTTGATAAAGTTTAACAAACAGTAGGCAAATGTGGATTGATCTGTCTGTCAGTCTGTCCCTCCATCTATCCAAGTAGAAGGCTGGGATTGATGGAGAACTCAGGAAAGAGAACTTTCCTATTATATCACAACTTGAAGTGGTATAGTTAACTATTTGGGATATCCCCTTTTCTGAAGTCTTTGTGGTGTGAGGGTTGTTAAGAAGTCAGCTTGCTCCTTTGTCTCAATACTAGTTTGTATGTTTATTTACCCAGTGATTACATTGCTTGAGTCCTTGTTGCTATCCTATTTGAATGGGTTGGATGGAAAAATCCCATTGAAGAGGTAGAGAGAACATTTATAGCTTTACTCATAAAGGAATGTTTTTGCTATTAAGTATTTAATGGTGAATCTTACTAATTAACTCTTATCAATTATTATATGCAGACACATATACATTCATATACAAATGTAACCATATATCCTACATAGTAATTCCAGAATTCTATACCACTTGCTAACAGCTGTGGACAGACATAGGACCATTTTTATCATCTTCAGACCCTGTTGTATGGGGAAGCAAGAGTAGTCAAGAAGTCTGGACAGAGACTGAAGTAAAAAGTACAGTTATTAGCACCATCATTCCAGTCCAAACCTAATGTGAAATTGAAAGGAAGCCACCACTATGTTCCAGGTACCATGATAACGCTTTCACTTGTATGACCTCATTTAGTTCTAATAAGCATAATATTTTTACCCATACTTAACAAATAAAGACACTGGCACTAGAATTTACTTTATAGGTAAAGAGCTTCACTTGGGTTACTATGCAGCTTGTAAGATTTGGCTGAGATTTATCTTGCTTTATCTTGATTCCAGTGTTCAAGTGCTCGCTCACTTTCTCTTTTTCTCTTTCTATCATGTGGTTCTCTTATAGGAAAAGCCGAGTGTTTAGTATAAGGGTAACAAAAGTCCATATCCTTGCCTGAAAATAGAAATTGGCCATCATTTGAGGTGATCTAATGCTATTTATTACTTTGCTTTATAATTAAGCATGTTATCCCTTTAAAAAAAGTTATTGTTTGAATCAGAAATAGGAAAAAAAAGGCTTTGGTTTCAGTTCAGTTCAGTTCAACGGTGTTAATTATCCACATTTTACATCTAGAGGCAGAATATTTATATGCGTCTATTTTACAGAGCTTTGTCCTGCTGTAAATCTTGTGGTTTCTTGTGGGTGGTTTTGCAAGGAACAGGAGTCTGTCTATAGACCATAACTGGATAAAATAGTCTCAATGCCTTTTGGCCAATTATGTTCTAATACCACATTTCTTCTCCAAATACTCATGGATCTTCCAAGTGTTGACAGAATGCAGAGAAGCTCAGGAAGAGTGACAGAAATTAATTTGTCAAATTAAGGAATTGAAACTGAAAATTACTCTAGAAGAAGAAAAACTGATGATTATAAGGTTAGTGAAGGGGAAGCTCTGTTATCATTTTGACATGTGAAAGAAACCCAGAGAAGGCCAGAGATCACTTGTAGCACTGAATTACATGTCTCTTTGCTGGGCATTTTGCTCATATATCTTCCAGTAGAAATTTCATAACTTAAATCCCCCTTACACACTGTTAGCACTGACTCTAAAATTTTCAATAACTATTCTTTGGAGTTAGGAATTTTTATTTTTATGTATTTTCACAATTTCTTCTGCAAAAAAAAAGTAAACTGAAATTTCATTTTTAAAAATTAACTAAAATAACACCTTAACATTTTATTAGTAATTGTGAGGTATAACATAAAATTATATTGGAATTGTACATCATAGAAATAGATATGGGTAGTGTTGATATCACTAATTTGAATTAAAGATTTCATTAATACCAGTTTTTCAAATCATCTCTTCATTTGGCACCCTGGTGATGTTAACACCTTGAGGCAAGGCACTCAGTAAGAATTTAGAGGGGGGAGAAGTATTCCTTTTGTAAAGTGAGAGAAGGGTAATTGTGAAAGGAGAAGTAAGAAATGAGAACTTGCTAGAATCTGCTTGCCTATGTCACAATTCAGGCATACTGCTTACAAAAAGGGGTTCCTATGGAAGTAGTGGATCTGGAAATTGGTTCTGTTAAAACTCTCGATGCTGATAAGGTACCCCGGGGAGACATATTCTTTAGTTGGTAGATCTCTTAACTGGTTCAACCTTATTCTCCACACTCTACCCATGGTTTCTTAATTACCACGGTTTACTGTGCTTATAATAAGCTATGGGGGGAAAGGTGCAAAGAGTGAAAAACCCAGACTGTGTGCTGTAGAAGTTTCTCTCTTGGGAGTTGTGCTGGTTTGTGCTATGATGTCCCCCAGAAAAGCCATGCCCTTTTAATTCTCATTCAGTATTGCTGGGTGTGACCTTTTAGATTGTTTCCATGGAGATGTGACCCACGCAATTGTGGGTAGTAACTTTTGATTAGATGGTTTCCATGGAGATGTATCTCCACCCATTCAACATGGGGTTACTTATTAGAGTCCTTTAAGAGGGAACCATTTTGGAAAAAACTTTAGAGCCACCAGAAACAACAGAGCCACCAGAACTGACAGAACCCCAGGGAAGCCATTGAAGATTCCTGGAGAGAAAGCTAGCAAATGTCACCATGTACCTTTCCAGTTGAAAGACAAATCCCAAACATCATCGGCCTTCTTGAACCAAGGTATCTTTCCCTGGATGCCTTAGTTTGGACCTTTTTATAGCCTTGCCTTAATTTGGACATTTTCACAGCTTTAGAACTGTAAATTTGCAACTTAATAAATTCCATTTTTAAAAGCCACTCCATTTCAGGTATATCACATTATGGCATCTTGCAAACTAGAACAGGAGTAGTGAGACCTAAGTTCTAGAAGGGCTTGGATGGCCTTCGAGGCCTGTTTTCTCTTTGAGCCTTGGATCCAGTCATGCTTTCTCTGTGCTCCAACCATACATTCCTTGCCATTCCTGATTAACCTTCATGGGTGCTGCTCAAATATGCCACGCTTTATAGCTGTTGCTGCCCCCTTCTATGCGCAGACAGAATTACTTTCTAACTTGCATGAATTCATTTGTTATTGTATACATTTCTCTATGTTAATTTTGCGTGTCTAGCTCTACAATAACATTTTGAGTAAAGAAAGGACAATGTGCGCCTGTGCCTGGCAGAGCAGCGGGCACATAACTGGTTTCTACTGACTTCTGTGAGTCCATCAGGTCATTCAACACTCTGATAACCAAGCAGAGGAATGTAAAGGAGGTAGGAAACGTAAGTAATATAGTTAAAGTAATGATGGAATAATACAGCAAAAGCAGTATTTTAAGAAAATTATTCTGGGGATAGAATCTATCAAACAGAAGACAAATTAGAGATGAGGAAACCAGCTAGAGATCCACTGAGGTGATTCAGGTGTGACATCATTCCCATTATCCGCTCGTGGATATAGTTCGAATAATTCTTCCTCTCTTTCCTTCATCAATTTTTCCCTCTCTAGTGGGTTTTTCCCGTCAATATGCAACCATGCTATAATTACTCTAAAGCAAGCAAACAGAAAAGAAAAAAAAACTCTCTTGACCTCATGTTTCTCTCCCGCTATCACTTGAATTTTCTGCTTTCCTTTGCAGGAAAACTTTGAAAATTAATTATATTCTCTGTCTCCATTTTCTCTCTGATCCCAGTCAAGCTGTCATCCCCACAACTCCACTGAAAATACACTTGAAAAAAGGTACCGTGAACTCTTATGTTGTTAAAGCCAGTGGTTAGATTTTGGTTATTTTCTCATCTGCCCTTACAGCAGGATCTAACAGTTATTTACTTAATTTCTAGGCCACCCTTTCCTCCTGATTTTTCCCTTTACATCACGGGCAACTATTTCACTCTCTTTTGCAGGTTGCTTCTTATTTCCCCAACCTCAAAAATATGAGAGTCTGAGGACTCAGTCCTTAGCCTTTTCTCTACTACATTCACTCCCCTTGGTGATCTCATTCAGTCACATGCTTTTAATGCCTTGCATATACTGATAATTCATAGATTTATCTCTCCAGCCTGACTTCTTACCAGAACTCCAGTTATATATCCAACAGCCTATCCAACGTCTCTGACTGGACATCAAATACTCATTAGATTTCTTGACTTTACTCCCAAAATTGCTTCTTCTATAGTCTTCCCCATCTCACCAGATGACAGCTCCATTCTCTTAGTTGAATTAGAAAATCAGTTGATCAATCAATAAATTAATAAGCCTTGGAGTTGCCCAGGACTTCTGATTTGCTCACATCTCATATGGAATCTGCCACCAAATCATTTAGTGATGCCTTCATACACCAGACCTCTTCTCACCACATTCACCCTTGCCACCTGGGTCTAAACTATCACTATCATCTCCTGACCGTATTATTGAAAAATTTGATCTCCCTGTAGCTAAACTTATATTCTTCTCCCACCCAGTCTGTTTGAAAAAGAACACTGAGCCAGAATGTTTCAGTAATCTGTTCTTATATAACAAAAAGACAAAAAAAAAAAAAATTCTGTTGCTTTAAAAACAATTATTTGTAATATGTCATGGTTTTGCAATCTGGGTATATTCAGCAGGCTGGCTCCTCTTAGGAATTCTGGGGATGTAACATCCAAGAAAGCTTCTTCATTCACATGTCTGTTACTTCAGCTGGATATCTGGAAAGCTAGAGAATGGCCAGGTACCTGTCTCTCTTTATGGCCTTTCGACATGGCTAGCTTTACAGCATGTTTGTCTCACAGTAGTTGGACTTCTTAAATGGAAGATAACTTCCAAGACCCTTAATTGCTCATCTGATTATAGCATCAAGTGTTCAAACTTGATGTTTAAGTCCAAAATATCATTCTGTAAGTTAGATCTAGATGTGGATGAGATTTCTCAGGTGCAGTTCTTTAGCGCAGAGATCTGTGACTTAAAAAGTCTTGTTTTTTTTATCACTTTTCCTACTCTAACATATGATGGTATACAGAGATAGGACAGTTGCAACAGACAATAATGTTTAAAAACAGGAAAATGGAGGACATAAAACAGTCATTAGTCATAATAATTCTTAAATCTAGTAAGGCATATGTCCCCTATTCTCCTTACTCTGTAAGCAGGGGAGTGTTCCCGATTAAGGTTCAAATTTATTCCCTGAGAATGTTCTCTATAGCTTTATCTCCATCCTGTGGTCTCTTTCTGTGATTCATCCTTCCTTTCCCATAAGATATGGCCCACATTTTCAGTCGAGAAGTGTGCTTTCTATTCTTAGAGGGTTAGGGACCCAGAGAACTCATATGTACCCCATTTTATTTAGCTTGTGGTACTGTTTTTAAGTACAATACTCTTAAAAACTTTAGGGGCTTCTTATGAGTTTTGTTGTGGTTCACTCCGATAGATGAAAGTCACAATCACAATACTCTTAAGACAGAACCCTCTTTACATAGGCTACAAATCAGGATGCTGTAAGAGAAACCCTTAAAGTTTTTAGAAGTCCCCCCCCCACTTTTTTTCCTATCTGAGAGGGTCTATGATGCATCACCTTAAATTTTTCAGAGGTCTTAATGAAGGGTCTTCTAGCCACACCCTTCATTTGATCTTTAACCTAAGATCATACTATACAAGCAGCCCCTGGATTTTGTCTTTGTCCTTAGACCACTTCTTTCTTTGAGAATCCTTTGCTGTCTGGAAAGATGAGAAGGAGAAATAGTTTTCTTTACCAAACTAACAAGTCCTAGGTTGAAGTATTTCCTTTAAATTCTGCTTGAGCACCTCTTTAGTTCATCTTTCTCTTACTGTTCTTTTTCATAGGAAGCTGTTGAAGCCAATTATCACTTTCAAAAATCTTCTTAGATGCACAAATTCATTACGTACATTTTCTTTCTTCCGCATTATTGCAGGGGGTAGCATTGTCAAACATCCTGCCACTACATAGCATGAGATGCCTTTTCTCCAGCTCTCAGTAGCAATTCATCACAGCCTTTCTTGCCTTCACTAACAGTTTCTTTGCTGCTCTTCAAATGTCTATCCACTGCCTGGTCTCATACCAATTTCAGTCTCAATTATTAATTGGCTTAATGGCTAAAATAACCGTTTTATTTACTCAGCATCCTGAGGTTAGACACTTGGACAGGGCACAATGATGATGACTTGCTTCAAATCCACAATATCTGTGACATCACTCAAATGGCTCAGAGCTGTCTGAGACGATTCAGCATGGGTCATATATATGGGGCTTCAGTCCTGGTTGTTGATTGGGCTCCCTGGCTCCTTGCCACTTGGCCTTTCTACATAGCTAGATTGGCCTCACTCCAAGGGGTGATGGTCCAAGGGTTGTCAGAATCCTTACATGATATTCAGCTTCTGTTTTGGTTTGCTAAAGCTGCCAGCATGCAATATACCAGAAATAGGTTGACTTTTACAATGAGTATTTATTAACTTAAAATGTACAGTTCTTAGGCCATGAAAATCCCCAAATTAAGTCAACAGGATGATACCTGTACTCTGAAGAAAGACTGCTGGCATGTGGAACATCTCTGCTACATGGGAAGGCACATGACCAGCACCTCGTGGTCCTTCACTCCCAGGTTTCATTGCTTTCAGCTTCTGATCCCAGTGGCTTTCTCCTTGTGTCCTGTAGGTCCTTTCTTAACTTCTCTGGGGCTTTACTTTCCAAGTTTTCTCTTAATTTCAT
This sequence comes from Tamandua tetradactyla, assembly GCF_023851605.1. NCBI lineage: Eukaryota > Metazoa > Chordata > Mammalia > Pilosa > Myrmecophagidae > Tamandua > Tamandua tetradactyla. The sequence continues at coordinate 26,178,816 of NC_135348.1, read as the reverse complement.
CTCTTTTAAAGGGGTCCCAGTCAGAGGATTAAGACTCCCCTTGAATGGGATAGGTAACATCTCAACTGAAATAACTTAACCAAAGGTCCCACCCACAATAGGTCTATCCCCACAGGATGGATTAAAAGAACATGTCCTTTTCTGGGGTACACAACAACTTCAAACTAGCACAGCTTCTGAGAGAGAAGTGTAACTGCAAGCACTCGTAAGGCCTGGCTGTGGAAATTACCCAGTTGTCACTATTATCTCATTCTATTGGAAAAGCAAGTCTTAAGGCCATCCCATATTCAAGGGGAGAGGACATATACTCTACTTCATTTCAGGCCGAGTGGCATGGATGTTCATGGAGGGAAGGCATTGACTGATGGAAGCCATCTCTGGAGATTCTGTGCTGTAAATCATTATTTTGTTAAAAGATTAATCAGATCATGTCGCTTAAACATCAAGTTTGAACCCCCCATTGCCTTCTCATCTTATTCCGGTAAAATCCATATTCCGTTACAATGGTCATCAAGGCCCTCCGTGATTTGTACCCATATTATCTCCTCTACTACTTTTTCCTTAGATCACTGATTCAGTCATGTTGACAGCCTTTCAATTCATCAGTTTTACTAGAATGTTTTTGTCTAAGGGCCTTTGCTCTCACTCTTCCCTCTCTCTAGAGTGCTCTTCTCACAGATATGGTCCATCCTCTTATCTCTTCCAGAACTTTGCTCAAATATCTCCTTTTCAACGAGACCAATCAGGTCCCTGATGGGAGTACTTCAAATTGTCCTCCCCAAAACAAATAGCTTGGTTAAGTAAAATAAATACAGACTATAAATAGACATAATCAATTCATTTCAGTTTTTCTTAACCAATGAATTAAGCAAAAAAACTTTCTGTTTTTTTTTTATTATAGATTTTCAGCTAAGGGACTATGAACTTTTATGTATTTTACTTAGTAATTTGTTTATTAACCTTTCCCCCATTAGAATTCAAGGTACATATTTTTCATTCATTTCTATATCCACATCATCTATAAGTTCCCAGCATATGGTAGTTCTCAATCAATATTTGCTGAATGAATGGATGGGTGGATGGATGGATGATGCTAGAGTACCACTAGAAGTATTGAGATATGGAAAGAGGAGCTATTTTCAAGGATAATTTTATTTATAACTTTTACTTATTTGTTGAATTGGTTTATTTCATTCAGCAACAAACACTTTTGAGTGCCTGTACAGGCCAAGCACTCATCTAGGCATTTGATTGGCCTTTTTGCAATGTGAAGGGCAAAACACAGGGAGGAGTCACAGGTGACTTAAAGATTTTAGCATGGAAGGCATGAAAAAAAAATCTTGGCATGAAAAAAAATCTTTGCATGAAAAGATATGGGGTATAACTAAGACATGGGATGATCTGGGGGAATGGATGAACTCAATTTTGGAAATGGTAAGATTGAGATAAGAGTGGGACAAACAATTGACGATGTCCTGTAAAGTGATTAGAAGTAGTGGGCTGCAGACTGGGTGAGTTATTTGTACAAGAGAGTTTGATTTGTGCATTAACAGTAGAGAATAATGTCAGAATGTTTCATTGGAAGGAAGTGTGTGTGTAGAAGGTTTGGGCCACTTAAGAAGAGGGACTATTACTCAGCTACGCATTCTGAAACAGGAACTACTCAGGGAAGGGCTTAGAGAAAGGGTTGACAAGTTTGCAGCTCTTCAAAAGGGAATGTGAGACTTCTCGCACCTTTCAGCCCTTGCTTGCTTGCATTCTCTCTGCTTGATACTCTCTGCTTGCCTGCTCTCTTGAGGGGTTTCGTGTCTCTTGTATGTCTACAGTCATCTTTAGAGACTGACCTCTTCTCTGAAGTTTTCCCAGTAAAACCCCAACTTCACCTTCCTTCTGATTCCCTAGAAATACTGACCACATCCTTCCTTTGTGCTCTCTCCCTTGGATGAATGTTTTTCTAATAGTCTCTGCAAAATTTTATCATATTTTATCATATTGCTTTGTGTTTATATTGTCTCTCCTGCCAGGTAAATAATAAAAGTGATACAAGGGCTGAAATTTGAGAAACACCACGTCCTCAGTTGCTTAACACCTCATCTGACATTTAGCAGACCTTCAGGAATATTATTTTTGTTTTCAATCCTCTACTGCCTGTTGCTGAGGGGTCAACTAGGACAATGTTATGAGAAAAAGGGTTTGAGTAGATTTGTTTTAAAGTAAGTCCTGGTGGCTTTTGCTCGTAAGGCTGTTGGGAAATTTTTCCAAGCATATTTCTTATTGTCAAGGGCAGGAAGGACTTCCTGAAGGCTTAGACTGGGTCAGGATGCAGACAGGATTTTTATATCCATTATTAGAAGTGTGAACTTTATTCTAAACAGCATAAATTTTAGGACTTTAAAAGTAGGACACTAATATTCTATGCCAGTTTTATTAATTAAGGGATTATTTTATAAAGTGCAATGTAAATTCATCAGTCAGTGAAAGGAAATTGAAACAAGCCACGCTCTTGTTTCTAAATTCCTTCAGTCACAATTTGTTCAGTTTTAAGTCTATTTGCCAAAGAAGATATTATTTCGGTAATTTGTAAAAGATGAGGGAAATTTTGTAAAAGTGGTAGTATTGTTGATATTTATTTAGTGTCTCTTCTCCTGGGAACAGGTATACAGTCCTAACGACATTTCTGATAATATTTAAAAACTTTCCACAACCACAAATGCCATTTAAAAGAATTCTGTACTTTATATCTTTAGTCTCTGTTCCTGGAAAGCAAGATCCTAGTTCCCATTATTTTGCCATGAATCTCTAAAATTTCAGACATGATTTTGCTGATGACTTTCATTTAAAGTTGTGATGTTTCTTTTCTACACCTTGGCCTTCCTTAATTTAAGGAAAGGCTGTTTCAACCTCTTGTGAGGTTGAAACAATGGCTTCCTTGGTCCCTGTCTCATATCACTAAAACAGTGGTTCAGAATCAGGACCCAGCGATCTAAATTCAATAATCAAAAGCCATGATCAGTACTCGACTATGCTCTCCCCCTTGTTCTGGGGGAAGAGGGCTTCCATGCCCCTCTCCATCTTCAGTAGCCAACCAGGGACTGGACTCATGGTGGCTTATCTGGAGAGTGGGTGATGGGCACTGGCAGATGCTGTGACGCAAATTGCTCACTGTTCTTTCTTGCAGTTTCTCAGCCTCTTTGACCTGCTCTTCCCTGGATGCTGCAGTACTCTCCTGGCCTCTGGAGCCCCAGAACAATTGTTTCAAACATTTTCTGCCTATTCACTAGCTGGTTTGGGGGAACAAGTGATTCATGATGCCTCCTACTCCACCATTTTCCCTGGAAGTGTCCCTTTATGTTAGTTTGCAAGCTGCTGGAATGTGATTTACCTGACATGGAATGGCTTTTAAAAGGGGAATTTATTAAGTTGTAAGTTTCGGTTCTAAGGCTGTGAAAATGTCCAAATTTAAGGCATCTATGGAGAGATACCTTGATTCAAGAAGGCTGATGATGTTCAGGGCTTCTCACTCAGCTGGAAAGGCATATGGTGATACCTGCTAGCTTTCTCTCCTCATTTCATAAGGCTTCCCTGGGGGCATTTTCCTTCTGCTCCAGAGGTCTCTGGTTTTGTGGACTCTGTTGGTTCTGGTGGCTCTGGGGGCTCTAAAGCTTTTTCCAAAATGGTTCCCTCTTAAAGGGTTCTAGTAAGCAACCCCGCCTTGAAAGGATGGAGATACATATCCATGGAAACCACCTAATCAAAAGTTACCACCTGCAATTTGGTAGGTCACATCTCCATGGAAACAATCAAAAAGGTCCCACCCAGTGGATTAAAGAACTTCATTTTTCTGGGGTATACAATAGAATAAAACTGGCACACCCTCTTTTCTTTATTTTTCCTCAGATCACAAGTAAACAGATGTTAAAATTTCTACTTTCATCCATCATATAGCTTGACTTTTCCTTCATTCCTCCCTCAACTCCGATTTCTTTGTTAATTCCTAGTGCCATCCGGAATATTTCCTGATCTAATTTTCTAATTCATTAATTTACTCTTCAGCAATATCTATTCTGGCATTCAACCCATCTACTTACGTCTTCATTTCCTCATTTTGGTTTTTATAATTTTGTATCTAACATATCCAGTTATTACTTCATGACTGATAGTTCCTCATTCATGTTTCCAAAATCCTTCTTACTGTTCTAAGAATATTTTTCTTCTTTAAATTCTTGCATTATCTGTTTCATTAGGTCTCCTCCACCCTCTATCCAGGCATAAATTTTCCCAGTTGTTTTCTCTGTTTTATAGAACTCCCACTGTATATTCTTCCCTGTACACTCCTGTTTTTTATTACTGAGATCATTGTTGGCTGGTATTATCAGTCAACAGGCTGAACCTTCAGCCCTATCTGATGCTCCTCCAAATGTGTCAGTATAAGGTATCTTTCAGGATGAAGAACATATACTGTTGCTTTCTGCATTCAACCACTCCATGACTTCCCACTCTTCTAAGACTTTGTTCCCTGAAGATCCTTCCTGATATCTTGCTCTAGGTATCACTCTGCCTGGTGGTGGTGATGGGATTAAAAATTGCTTGGAAGTCAGTTATGGGTTTATGCACTCGAAAATCACAACAAATTTAGTTCTAAGTATCCCACAGTCCAGGCCTAACCTGCAAGTACCAGTCACGGTTCACATGTGCAGTTACTCTGCCTTCCAGGGAAAATGAGGGAGAAAATGGAGAGAAAACTTCCCTCCCTAGCTCATCTTCCACTTTTGGGCCTGACTCTGTCCAGCTTTCAGTTGCCAAACTAATCGACAATCCCTTTCTCTCTCCCAAGGGTTTCACAGGTGCCTGAGCATGACTAGCAATAGCTCATGATTATTATCCTTACCACATTCCTTGTACCTGCCCAACTCATCATTCAAATAGTAGTAGATATGTGAATTTATTATTATGTTTGTCATTATTATCATCAAGCTACGTTGGACAAAGTTCCCTTTGTAAAAATAGGAGCGTTGTGGCTTAGCCATGGTGATAAGAAGACTGTGAACCATCTAATTTCCCATCTCCCCAAAGTAAAAGAGTGCTAATTGGGCTACAGTGAGTTGGATGAAGCAACAATTCCTTCAAAGCAGTTGTGGTTAATATGTTTACTTAGTTGTTCTAACCCAGAAAGTAGCTATTTGGAAATAAGTGGAGTGGAGTAAATTGATGGGGAGTGGAGGGAATAGTTATATCTACGGTATGAAATGAGAAAACTCAAAATCTTCTAATAATTGTCTTTTAAATCTAGTCAATACACATGATGCTGTGTCAAATATATTACAACCCCCAATTTTAAGAATAAGGTAAAAAAAGAACTCTTTTGTGATTGAAGCTAATATGAAAAGGCAGTACAATGTTTATGCATGGTTTGTGCTCCGTAAATGCTAACTGAATGAACTATTAGTGGACAATTAAACTAAGAATCCAAGACACATGTTAAACCCTAATTTTACTTCTTTGTGCAATGTTGTATATTTAATTTCTCTGCGCTTGTATCCTGTTCTTGATAAGTAAGATGATTAGATCAGAGAAATTCCCTTAGGTGGCAAATTGAAGAATTAGCATAACACTAAATTTAATCATTATTGCGTTAGCCCACCTTTAACATTGTATGGATGTTATGGAACTTATGACCTGGAAAGGACTTTAAACACCTTCTGATGAAGCTGTGTTTTGCATCCTGAAACAAGTACGCTGAGCAGAAAGGGTCAAAAGCTCGAAGATTGTTGCAAATGTATAATCCCACAGAAGGAATGAGTGTTAAACGATGTCTATAAAAGCCCAGTTTCTTTGCACAAAAGCTGAGGAACATGGGAGAAGTGATAAAAATTAGAGAAAATGAAAAGCAAAGATATAAAGACGAAAAGAAAGACCATCTATTCATCATAGTAGTTTGGATGAGTAGAATATTTAATGATATCAATCAAAGAGGAAAAGAACAAACATTAATTAGTTCTCACTCTGTTATCTTTGCTTGAGATAATTATATACAGCCCTGTAGAAGAGGAAGACCCAACCGTGGTCCAAAATGTAGATTGTCTCTGCTGCACAATCTTGGAAAAGAAGGCCAGAAGCCACAGGAGCCATGCTAGATCCAGGTGTCCAAACACTTTGTCCATTGCCAGATAGGCTTTATTAATCGAAACAGTCTGCCTCTTAGCAATTTAATAAGCACTACTGCTTTGCTATATATAGAATTGAAGAGTTCAGTTGATTTGACAGGAAAGAGCCCAGCAAGAAATGCTTTGAAGCAATATGTTTGGAACTGTCACAGCAAATTTGTGGCAATGATATTGATTCAGAAATCCAGTGCTAAGGGTAAACCACTTGATAACAATTCATAAAGAGCCAAATATTTGGAATGGGAGATACCAGAGATCTAATCAGCAAGAATAACAAAACAGTGGAAGAAGGACAACCAGCTTTGCTGAAACTGTCCAGAGACAAGGTACTGAGGGGTAATGTGGACTAAAGTTCAGCTGCATCTAATAAAAGATCAATTTTACCTTAAAATTTTTAAACTGAATTCTAGATGTTAATTCCAAGGAGTGTAACAGTTGCACCCCTTTGCTTCTGTAAAGGAATGTTGAAAAGCAATGGAAATATTTAAATCTAGTTATTTGCCAGTGGGAGATGTGCTATATAATTAAGCTGTCATTTTTGCTGATAGGTTATTATCAGCAGGTAATAAGAAACGTGCATCATTACAAATTGCTGTACAATATTTCATACTGCAACAGATGAGGTATGTCTTCTGTGGCAGCACCGAGCAATCACATAGAGATTGGTGCTGTTATGCTGTAATAAATCACAATATACACTTTAATAGTTTTACAATTATCTATAGTGGCAGTACTGGAAAATTGTTTAGTAATGATTGGTTGATTTTTATGGCAAATAATAATTTTATATTGATCTTTTAAAATAAATACCTCAAGAATTCAAAAGAAGAACATTCATTTGAAACACATACCTTGGAACTTTTTCCTTTTTTGGATCATTTATATTTAACTGCAATTGTTTTTAAGTGTCATAAAGTCACAAAATTAGCGCCCTATGTGTATTTTTAGAATTTAAGATGATTATTACTTTTTTTAGTATTTTCACATGAAGATGCTTGCAGTAGGACTAAAAAGACTGAAACTAATCACTACTAAATCCAAGCCTGTGTACTTTTCAGCTGCTAGAAGCCAAAAGTAAATGAAAGAATAGCTTGGCCTATGGGATAAAAAGAAAATATTTCTTTTGTTCTTGAAGGACTGATGGTACAAGTCTTCGTCAATATTCTCCACATATTTCCCTTCCCCATCAGGTTTTTTTTTCCAAAACGTAGCTCAAATTTTGCCAATTGTGAAATCCTCACTTTGACACATCTTATCTCTGCCCCTTCAATTCCACTATACTGAGCTTTTGCCCTTTGCATGGTAAAGTTGGCAGCCTTCTTGTTTGTGAGAATTTTAAAGTCATATTGAAAGGTTATGACTTGACTTCCCAATGAGACCAGTGTAATCTAAGGTATGAAAATATTTGTTTCGAGTCTTGGACTTGATAAAGAGCTGACACTAGAATGTCAACCAACCACTGGACTAAGACACTTTCAGTCCACCTGACATGCTTTTCATAGCAAGAATTTCTTGAAAAAGAAATTAGTGCACGCTCCTTATATCATTGTGAACTGGCACTCTGAGTAGCACTGACTCCCTAAAAGATGTTCATGACCACTTTTTCTCTTATGACTTCTGGGGCACGGGGGAGGTAGAACAACTTGATTGTGAAGGAATGGATGACTGGTTCATGGTGAAGTGTTACATCCATAATGTGTGATAGCAACAGCTAACATTTTTGATGGCTCATTGTGTAGCAAGGCCATGCAGTTTGTGTGAATGAATTTACTTATATCATAATGGATCCTACGAGCTGCATACTACATTTCCTCCATTCTCCAGATGAAGAAATTAAGGTCCTGAGAGATTAATGAACTCGACCCAAATCTCACCATTAGTGGCTGAGTCAGAACTCAAACTCACATGTGTCTGAAACGAAACTCTGTATATATGTGTATATATACATGCAAAAAAAATGTGCTTTTTTTTTGTTTTGCATGGGCAGGTGAGAACTCTGCCACTGAGCCACCATGTATATTATTTTTTAGAGCTATCAAATAGAATTTTCTGCAGTGATGAAAGTGTTCTACATTTGCCGTGTGCAGTAGGATTGTTACTAGCCTCATTTGGCTTTTGAGCACTTGAAATGTGGCTGATACAACTGAAAAGCTGTTTTTTTAAAAAAAATTTAGTTAGTTTACATTTAAATCTAAATAGCTATATGTGATTAATGGCTACTGTATTGAACAGTACAATTCCAGATACTTTTTAAATGTTGCTAACTATAGATTAAGAATAGGAAAAGTAAAACAGGAAAATACATTTATAGCAGGTGTCATTCTTTTTCCCTCTCTAGAATTTCCTTGGATTACGCATTGAAAAGAGAGAATGAAATAAGGGAGGAGAGAAACAAAAAGAGAGAGAACAATAGAATTCAATAAAAACTTGAATATCTCCCCTGTTTAGGCACTGTGCTAAACTCTGGGCATTCTGAATGGGTAAGATATTGCCCCTCTCTTCAAGTATTCCTAGTCTAAATAATTTGTAGGTGTGTAATGAATATGTTATAGATTTTTTCCAGATAGTCTTCATATGTGATTAGACAATGTAAATCTCTTCTATCTAATATTTTGCAGTTTTATTTTTAATTTTGAATAGGTAACATAATCCCTTGTTATACAGAATAAGTAATATATTCCCATTAAAATTCAAAGAGTTCAAGGTACTTTTAATTCCTTTTGTAGATGTAATCAAACTATTATTTTCTAATGTATCCTTTTAGAAATATTTTCTGCACAAACAAACCAAAAAAATACCCAGATATATTCAATCCCTCTCTTTTTTAAAAGCAAATGCACCCTATAGATTAACTTTGCCTTTTTCATTTCAAAATATACCTTGAATACTTTTCCATATTGGTATTGAAAGAAAAAAGTTATTCTACTTTGTTACGAATGCATATTATTCCATTGTATAGACACAGCATAATCTATTTAATAAGTCACCTATGATGGGCATTTATGTTATTTCCCTCCTTTGTTATTAAAGGAAATGTTGACATGAATAACTTTAGCAGGTATATTCTGATGGGAGCTAGAATGGATTGCATTCATGTTCCTCAGAGCACATTCCATGAAACACAAGTCTCATGAGATGTTCACAATAAAAAAAGAGGTTTTGGACAAAATAAGTTTGGGTAACTCTGGGTATTCAATGAAAGTTCATTTTGTGTATCCTGTCAAATTAAAGAAGTCCCACAATAATCTGTTTCAGTTGAAAGAAGTGTTTCCCAAGCTTGCGTTTTCTCAAGTAATTGATGTCACTATTAAAGCTTGGGTTCCCTGGAAACAGACTCTGAGGTTGAAATGCAAATGCAGGAGGCTTACGGGGCACATTCTCAGGAATATTAACTGTAAGGGGCGATGGAAGCAGGAGGGACAGAGGGAGAAGTTGAAACGTGAGGGGGATGCAGCAGAGTCTCAGCCGATGCCATGAGAGAGTTCTGAAGCTGGGATAACATTTTGGAAATGTTGCAATTCAAGGGAAGAAAGCCAGACTTTGCAGTAGGTAGCTCTCTTCTAGGCAGGGGCATTTCTGGAAAGGGACACAGCTATGAGCTCTCACTTTTCCAAGTGAGGAGGACCCAGTATTTACTGAAACTCGAACAACTGCATGAAAAGAAATGTTTCTCAATTCCTAGATAGCCTTTGATGGTCAGAGTAGGCTTCCTGATCTCTTTGGGCTCAGTTTCCTTCCCTTTGAAATATGGATACCGAGCAGAAGGTTCTTTGGAATATCTAACTTTCATTGTCTTGAGTTCAATTTCAATATTTCTAAATTGAATTCCAAGACCATAGATGAAGAATCACATAAAAGGCCAACAACGTGAATGAGTCAGCCTTGATATTTTACTATTATTGCTTTGCAGTTATGGCCAATATGCATTGTCATACTTCTTTCAAATGTGCATCTCTTAATTTGGGGCAGACTCTTGGGGCAAAATGGCATCAGTTGAGTTGGTGTTTCTGTGCTTTTATAAAAAATTCTGGTTCTCTGTTGTTAAGCATTTGCTGCAGAAAGCTAACTTCTGTATTCCTAGAAACATTAGCTCATGTTGCTAATAAAAGATTAGATGTGGAGTACAAAAGGGAGTAGTCCAACTGTCTTTATAGCACAGTCCTAAGCACTCTTATTTTTCCTCCTATTAGAAGCTCAAGGGGGTAAAAAGGTATAGCCAGAAAGCTATAACATTTTCTCAAGGACCTTCTGTTAAAAGAATCAGCTGGGTCTACATGCCTTTTCTGTGCCATTTAGTGTACTTGCTAATTTCAATCCTATGCCTTCTGCAGAATTTATCTACTATGGTAGCCATAAATGTTAGTTTGTTTCCTTGTTAGAGAACGAAAAGAACCCAAAGAATGGCTTGGTGTGCCTGACACATTTGATGAGGTTTGTTGAGAGGATGGAAAAAAAATATCCAAGAAAAAGCCCGAAAGGAAAAGAAAAAAAATTTTTGTGAAATAAAGAAGAGAATGAAGTTCAAGTAAAATAAAGATTAAGGGATTAGCTAGTATAAGAATATGGTGCAGAGGAGAAAGCATAAAAGCAACCAAAAGCAAACAAAACATTTAGCTTCTGTGTCTAAGATCAACATAAAATAACAACAGAAATACAACAAAAATTGTTCTCAAAAAACTTGTTTTCATTCACAGTTTCATAAGGATTCTTACATTCTTATTATTGTATAGTAATGGATCAGGTAAGAGGATATTAAAAGAAGATAAGTATATAAGTATACTTATAAGTATATAAGTATATAAACTAAAAAATATGTAGAAAACAATGCAGTAGGAATTTGCTTTAAATAGATCCAAGATGAATTGAGCTTTTTCTAGCAGTCATCAATACTCCCTTTTCCTCCAAAGCAATCATATCTAAGACCTAACTCTGAAATGTTTCTAGAATCCATACCTTCATAATCCATTTTCAAAAATCACTGTCTCAGGCAGCTCCTGTGACTTTCTGGTCACTTTCAGTAACTAATTTGTCTAATCTATTTAAATGCCAGTCTCATTTCCATATGTCTCCTTCTGTCAAACGAGGCCAGTGGGGGAAGAGGGTGTGGTCCACTTTTCCATGCCTTCTGGCCTTTTTCTGCTTTTGACTGCTGGAAGGCAGGGACAGGAAGGGCGGCGTAGGGTGAAACGGCCAAAAGTCTCCTGACTCATCTAGGTCATCTTCTGTTGGTTGTTGCTTTTCTCCCCGGTTGACAATGACTAGCCCATTGATGCCTCTGTATGGGAGGGTTCCTATACTGCATATGTGAGAGTCCTTCCACATGCCTGTAGGGGCCTCCATACTTCCCTTCTGTGGAGTATTAGACATGATCTCTGCCTCCCCTTTTAGCCTCCTTTCCTGGAGATACAGCTTACCAGCTCTGGCTGTCTGAGTCCCCTGGCTGGTAGGTCAACCTTGACACAAGGGTGTACATACAGCTTTTCTGAACCACACACCTGAGATAAAGCCTGCCATGTCTCTCCATTATGTTTACTTTGTTCAGGTAGGTTTAAGGGCAAATCAACAATCCTACTAGCCAAGATGATGTCCAGCCTGAGAACGAGATGCCAATCTTTCTTGTGTACCCTCCCATGAAACTTAACATCAGGTCCTGACCGGTGATTACAATCATTGCCTCTCTCTCCCCAACCTAGTCTTTTAGTCTACGTTTAGTATATGAAAGGAAATAAAGATTGGCATTAGGATTGGTGTGGGTGGTGCTAGAAGCAGTTAGAGGTTTGTTTGTCTCTGAATAAACCCTGGAGTAGACATCTGGACCCAGCCACAAGACTCTTTAAAATGTGGAATAAACTTCATGCTTCTTTATCCCCAATATTAGATTCAAATCACCAATTCCAGAGCAAGATTAAAGCCACATTCAAAATCCTATTAAAATATTATACCTCACCCACCCTCTTGAAATCTGAGCCTCTGCAAATAGTATTTTGCTAGGCTAAAATCACTCATTCTTCAAAGCCAACTCAAATGTCATCTTCTTACTGAAGTCTTTCCAAGTCCCTTATTTTCCTTATTCCCATAAAATTAGCTGTCTCATTTTCTGTTTTCATATGGGGTTGTCTTCACTTTTCTATTAAAACTCTCACAGAATTAGTTGTTTGCAGATTTTCCTTTTCTGTTGGCTGTGAAGTTCCTTAAATATCTAGCAGGTACTTACATATAGCAAGTTTTTATTAAATATTTTAATAAACAATTCAAGAAGATGTCAGTTTGCAGCCATGCATATAGAATGGCACAACTTTTGGACTTATATTAAACAGAACAACTACTTTTACTAATTTAGTGATAGGTAAAAGATTATGTATGATAAATGTATTATAATTATTATAATTGTTAATATAAATTTCCTTTATATCTTACCAAAATTTGGTTATGATATGTTTCCTTCATTTGATAAAATAGAATTTATATTGCTTTACTTTTTTGAATGGTATAGTAAGTGGGACTAATTTTTCTAACTATTAAATGTTATACTATTTAAATGTTTTCTAATGGTATAATTGGTTGGCATATTCAAATCCTTTCTAAATCACATATACCCTGAAAATATGACATTATAATCTTTTGTGTAACTACTGAGCATCAAAGTGGAGATTTTCCACTTCTCTCATACGCATAATGCATATTTACAATGTATTTTCAACATCTTCTTTAGATTTGATCAGGATTTGACATCAAGCCTATAAGTATATTTGATATCACATTAGCTTTGTGTTATTGTATGGGAAAATGAAAAACATTTTACTAGAAAACTGTATGAGATATTATGGTTTATTTAAAATGACATGATCCATTTCAAAATGAAGTGGCTCTAGTCAACATCGGTGTGAGTTAAACTATTAAGAACTTTTAAGATGTTAGAAAAAATTAATCCTAGAAATTCAGTATTGGCTTCTGAAGCTTTTTCCCTAAGAGTCTACCTGTCTTTTCTAGCATGATCAGGTGTGCAGGTATTCATAAAGCTGCAGAAGTGAAGATTATCAATGCTAATTTGAAATATTCTTATCCTACCTTTGACTCCCACAGAATCCATTCCTACATATGGCCATTAGGCTTTTTGAAGCAATGTCCCATCATGTACCATACTGGTGATGTCACAGGAAGCACAGAAGTTAGTGGTAGCTGATAACCAGCCTACAGGAGGTTGTGTAAGTAAAGTTTTTAAAATTATATCCTACAGTATAGAAACTTGTATGTGACAATATGATGAATAATAATGACAATGTGACAAACCAGATGAACTTATATATACCCAGAATTTAAAAAATGAGAATCTTGATGGAAAAGGAAATGCCATTTGTCATGAAATGATTAAAATTCTTTTATTTGGGCAGAAATGTTGCATGTAATGGAAGTGAGCAAACTTTTTCTGAAAAGAGCCAGATAGTAAATTTATGGTTTGTAAGGAAATGATCTCTGTCACAGCTGCTCAACTCTGTCTTGAGTAGCTATCAGCATGGTAGGCATGGCTGTGTCCCAATAGAACTTTATTTACAATTGAAGTGGGCGCGATTTACCATAATTTATCATAATAGTTTGCCAACCCTGGGAATATAAAATGAAGAAAATCTGCATCTCACTTTCTGCTCTAATACTACGTTAGTTTTAAAGGAACTGGCTATTTAAATTTCAATAATAAATGTAATCCAACTGTCAAATTTATGAATTAGATTACTAATGTGATGAAGTGAGAGAATAAGATAGATGAGATTTTTGAGTGACTAATTGAGACTTTTGAAGAATATTTGGGAACAATGTAAAATCAAATACTGTCTCAAGAACTAAACTTAATAAAGCCATGGAAATGTAAATCCAAGAGACCTGCTTCTTGCCTTCGGTTCTAATTTATATTTAAGTCCTTTAAACAAACTCCTTTAACTCCTATATAGATTAAGATAAAAAGTGGAATAAATAAAGGGATTTGTAGGAACTGAAACTCTTTACAGGAATCTTAAGAGGAAAAAGGCAATTTCCTCCTTTGCTCAATCATTTCCGGCATCAGAGAAAACAAAGAAAATTGAAAGAAAAAGTATGAAGGACATGCCCTGGGGTGGTTTTTAATTGTACGTACCCCAGAAAAGCATGTTCTTAAAGTTAATCCATTCCTGTGGGTGTAAACCCATTTGTAAGTAGGATCTTTTGATGAAGCTACTTCAGTTAAGGTGTGACCTGGCTTATTCAGGATGGGTGTTAATCTTCTTTCTGGAGTCCTGCATAAAAGAATGAAATCCAGACAAAGAGAGAGAAAGACACAAGGAGCAAGAAGCTGAAAGCAATGAAACCTGGAAAAGAAAGGAGAAGCTATCCAATGCTTATGTGTTTTGCCATGTGGCAGAGGGACCAAGGATTGCTGGCAGTCACTGTTTGGAAAGAAAGCATCACCTTGATTATGCTTTAATTTGGGCATCTTCATAGCCTGAAAACTGTAAGCTTGTAAACTAATAAATCCCCATTGTTAAAACCAACCCATTTTATGGTATTTGCTTTCAGCAGCCTAACAAACTGGAACGTGCCCTTTGGTAATAATTACCAACAAAGTAAATTTTATCCCTTAATTTTAGATGCTTCCTTGAAAGAATTTTGTTACTAGAATTTTTTATTAATAATTCCCTAAACTCAAAAAAGAACTTGGTGAGAGTCTTACGGATATGCAGATATCGTGGTTGCTACCACTGGAGTGTGTAAAGAAGAAGAAGGAGGGAATTTTTTAAAGTTGGGGGACTAAACTTTGGACATTTTTAACATTAGCAACACAGGTCTAAATTGGGTTGTCACCAGGACATATTTATGAAAACGAATAACATTGTTTTTTAAAATTTCATTATGATCAAACCCGGGACAAACAAACCATGATGGGGGATTTTCCTTAAATGAAATCATATTCTAAATATGCAATAAATTCAACAGGAATGTCCCCTTGTCTCTTGGTAGTTACTGAATGTTTTGAAGTCATGAGAAAAGTGTTAAGTGCTTTCGGTTTTCTTTCCTCTGGATTTTCCTTGATTCCTAGGCTTTTAGCTTCAGCTTTTTTCAGTTGGGAAACTTAAAAAGAGAGACATTTTGATGTGGTTATTTAGTGATGCCCAGTGATAACTGTTCATGCCTAATGGGAAGGAGGGCTGAAAAGAATTGAGGCACAACTAAAACCTCACATATCTGTTCCCAATTTGCATAGTAAAAGCATTCCATCAAGTGTAAGATGTTCTTAATGAGTACTGCTGTTACTGTAAAAAGACAAAAGCTCTGTTTATATAAGAATGATTCCTTAAAGGTTGCTTTTATTTTGGATTATCCCTTGAGGAGCATAATAGGCTCTATAGTAAAGAATCCCTGGTGTGATGCTATTTGAGTTAAAGGCATCTCTTCTGTAGTATTTATTATAGTCTTCTTTGTTTTATTTTTTTATACTCTGGGGAGCTTAATTTGGATGTGTAGTAGGTTAATTTTATCTGTGCATGCTTTCACTCAAGGGCTTTTCCCCTTTTATTTTAGTCATACCTGCAGGCCTGGATGGCTTTGAATCATTGTTTCCAACTTGATTTGGCCCAAGCATTTAATTTTATTTCTTCTTAATATTTTTCTGATTATCAGTGTAACACGGGCACATTGTAGTAAAAATGAAAACTACAGGAAAGTGTAAAAAAAGGAAAAAGCTATCAGTAATCTAATTACTAAGAAGTAGCTTATTACATGGTTCTTTCTATGGTTATTTTTCTACATGGTTAAGATGAAAAAGATTGAAATTTTGTATTCTTTTTTTGTTTGTCTGACTTCTAAATGTGATTTTTTTTGGCATATTACATAGGTAAAGCAAATTTTAGTTTACTATATAGATGTATATAATTCTCCAATTAAAAAGGTATCACAATCTATCATTTTTCCCAAATTGTGGTTATTAAATAATACTCAACAAATGTATTTTTTGAAGTTGATTTTTATTTACAAACACTCTATATCTGCCAAGCAGTGACTCTTTTTTGAATAAATCTCTGTCAACATTTCTGACAATTTCTTTAGGAAAATTTATTAGGAGGAAAATTAAAATTTCTAAAATTATAGACATTTTGATGATGCGCAACACATATTGCAGTGCAAATTTACACTTTCATCTTCTCCATATGAGTCTTGGTAACATTGCATTCTTACCAATGCTGAGACTTAACATTTTTAAACAATCCTTCCTGGTTCCATGAGGAGCATAGAAGTACTTCATGCCAAATTGTATTCTCTTCTTGCAAACTCTATATGGGATTAGTGAAAGAACCACAAACTACATCCATAGCAAAACATGAGCTAGGAAAACCCATGAAATCTAATACATGTGTAAGCATAGGCAAAAGTGACTGAGGCCAGAAGAGTTTGTGCAGAAAGTCTTGCTCAGGTGGGAGTAGGGGGGGGCCTTAGTGATGGCAGATGTCAACAATAACCAATAGCTGTGAATCCCAAGAATGAAAGAACACTGTTTTGAGCTGGCACTGATCGCTAGGAGACCGGAGAAAGATTTTTTTGTTCCCATAATGACAGATATCAGAAAACACCTTTTAAAAAGAGGAAAATGCTTTGGAAGGAAGGGGCTATGTCCCTTGGTGATAGCTGCCAGTGACAAAGCTTGAGGAACTCAGAATTGTTACATAGGACACTTCTTAGAAACTCCAATGGACTTCCAGACGTGCTTGCAGAGATGCATCCGGACAGGTCTGTGTTAGAGGCCTCCTGCTTGGGACTCTCCTCTTGACGTGGAAACATGGACAAATTAACAGCCGGTGACATGGAAATATGGACAAATTAACAGCCTGTGTGGCTAATCTTGGACCAGTGGAACAGAGGAATCAGTAATAAATCCTTCTACCTTTCTCGGCCTCGGACTGACTGCTTATTGAAGTTGGTTGAAGCTGTGTCACTTCATGGAGAATGGATTATGAGTTCCTCACCAGTTACACTTTGAAGAGGCTAGCTCCACAGGGGAGACTTCTACTGATTTTTCTTTCCATTCCAGCTTCTTTCTTCTCATTTTCACTTATGCCTGCTTTTCTGGAATTGTACTCCTTAATAAGATACTGCATCTGTGTCTAATGATGATATACCATAGCTTTATTGTTTTTCTGACTTCCATTGGGGTTTCTTTTTTTGACTCATGGGTTATTTAGAAATGTACTTTTCAAGCAACTGGGAATTTTCTAATTATTCTTTGGCACTGATTTCACAACTAAAATGCTACCAGAGAATAAACATTAAATAATTTCAATCCTTTTGATTTTGTTATGACTTAAACCATGCTCAGCATATGGTCAATTTTAGTATATGTTCAAGGGTACTTAGAAAATACTGTGAAGTTTGCTGTAGTTAGATGCCATGCAGTACTCATGCCAGATGTATCAAGTTTATTTATTATAGTATTCAGATCTACTTTAACTTCCTCGAATTTTTCTTTTACTATTTGTCCTATTAACTTTTGTTAATAGAGGTGTTTTTTAAGAGAGACATTTTGAAATCACCCACAATGATTATGAATTTGCCTATTTCTCTTTTTTCCTAGTTCTGTCAATTTTGCTTTGTGTACTTTAAAACTATGATTTTGGGAGGCTGTAGATTTTGGTTTGGGATATCTTCCTAGTGGATTGATATTTTCATGACTATGAAATACCTTCTATCTTTATGTTAAGGCTATTTGCCTTAAGTCTGCTTTTACTGCTATTAGTGTAACTATCACAGCTTTATTTCATTTAGCTTTTGCATGATACATTTTTTCCTTCTACTTACTTTCAGCCTTTCTCTGTCCTTATGTTTGTTACAGGATTGTCTTTTGAAAACAGAATGTAATTGTGTTTATGTTTTTGCTTTTAATCTAGCTTTACAATCTTTTACCCAGTTTTTAGTCCATTTTCATTTAATATAATTAATGATATAGTTGCATTTATATCCCACAATTTTTTTTCTATTTGACCCATCACTTTCTGTAGTATTTTCCTCCTTTCTTGCCTTTGTTTGACCGAATCAACTTAATATTATTCCCTTTTTCCTCTATTAGTTTGTTAGTTAAAACTTTTTACTCTTCTTTATACTATTCCCTAGAAATTAGAACATGCATCCTTTATATATTCTACCTAACTTCTTTAAAATTGGAGATATTTTCAGTGTGATTTAAACTGTTACAAAGAAATATAAACTTCAAAGTATTTCATTAAGTGAGAATGTCATTGATACTGAAACACAATCAAAATTGCACATTCCCCATCTTACTTATGAACATCAATGAAAAAAGTCTTCAGTAAAAATAGTAGCAAAATGAATCCAGAAGCTCACTGATGGAGTAATATATCATCACCAAGTAGGATCCATTCCAGAGATGTAAGATTATGAGCTCTATTAAAATAACATCATATTACTTGATCTAAGGGGAAAATCATATACTTGTCTCTATAGATGCTGAATATTCAATTGGCAAAATTCAACAGTCATTCTGGATGTTAAAAACTAAAACCTCAATAAAATAAAGTTAAACATTTTCTGTCCATGACACACTATATGTACCCATAAATCTCAGCCCCAAAACAGCATCATATTTAATGGCAAAAGGATAGAGGCAATTTGCTTTTCTGCTAAAATTACAAATGACATAAGGGTGCACAGCTATCACCAGTACTAGTGACTGTTGTACCAGAGCTATTAACCAGCCAAACTAGACAAGAGAACTATGAGGTATAAAGCTTACAAATGTGGAAGTAAAGCTATTGTGTTTTGATGATTTAATATGTAGAAAACCCCCCAAAAAATCAACTGAAAAATGTCTAACTATGATTCAGTTTCAACATCCAGAGTGGGGGATGGGATAAATCTGACTCATTTGAAAAAAAAAAATCCATTGTTTGGTAAAAATTATTATAGGGAAATTCAAAAGAAAAATGATAAACTGGGAAAACTATTTGTCTCTGAAATCTCTCAATCTCAAGGACTTTCTAATATGTTAAGAGACTTTAGAAATTGTGGGATTAAAGCAAGGGACAAAGCAATAGAAGAATGGGCAAAGGATGTGAATGAACAGTTTACATAAAAAAAGAAATACAAATAACACTTCAACTCATAAAAGGCTGTTCAGTGCCACACATAATATTATTTTAAATTTTATTTTATTTAAGAAATGAGGGAATATAAGAATATATTTCTAAATTTGATAACATTTCATGAAGAAATGTTCAAGGATTCACAGGAACTAATATGAAAAGCTACTAAAGAGATCATGGTAGAGGGGAAATGGGGTAGATAGCAACAAGATTTCCAAGTGAGTGTCTTTTCATATTCTTGTGTTTCTAAACCATGTGAATATATTCCTTTTACAGAAAAAAAAATCATAAAATTTATTTCCTTTGCAAATGTGTAAAGTGAGAAATTGCATCTCATTTTATTTTGCATTTTAATTACTGTTAAAGTTGAATTCTTTAGTGTTCATTTGCTATTTCATTCTTTGAGATCTCTTCTAAAGATAATTTTGCTTTTCTCACCAAATTTTATAATCCTTTAATACACTAAGAAATCAGCATATTTTAACCTATGTTTTCATTTGTTTTGTCCTCTTCATCTTATCATTTGCTTATTACACGTTAACCTACAAACCTTAATTTTTATTTTGTCACATCTGTCAACTTTTCTGTTTTGAATTGTTTTTATTAAAACCCATTCAGAAATCAGATAAATATTTACTATATATTTTTTCTAAATATCTTCTTTTTAAGTTAGAATTTACTTATTGTGTGATATGAGTGGAGAATTATTTTCCTAAATGACTGATCAACTGCTTCTCAAAATCTGTATTAAAAAATAACTCTTCCCCTACCTGCTGCTTCAAGAAGCAGTGTTACTGTGATGGTTTCGAGGCTTTATGGACCCCAGGAAAGGAGGCTCTTCAGTTAATCCATTCCTGTGGGTATAGACCAAATACGGTGGGACGTTTTGGTTATGTTATTTCAACTGGAGGTGAGCCACCCCATTTATGATGGTTTTAACCCCTGTTCTAGTTTGCTAGCTGCTGGAATGCAATATACCAGAAATGTAGTGGCTTTTAACAAGGGGAATTTAATGAGTTGCTAGTTTACAGTTCTAAGGCCGAGAAAATGTCCCAATTAAAACAAGTCTATAGAAATGTCCAATCAAAGGCATCCAGGGAAAGATACCTTGGTTCAAGAAGGCTGGTGAAGTTCAGGGTTTCTCTCTCATCTGGAAGGGCACATGGTGAACACAGCGTCATCTGTTAGCTTTCTCTCCTGGCTTCAGGTTTCATGAAGCTCCCTGGGAGGCGTTTTCCTTCTTCATCTCCAAAGGTCACTGGCTCGTGGACTCTCTGCTTCGTGGTGCTGCAGCATTCTCTTCTCTCTCTGAATCTCTCCTTCTCCAAAATATTTCCTCTTTTATAGGACTTCAGAAACTAATCAAGACCCACTCAAATGGGTGGAGACATGTCATCCCCTAATCCAGTTTAACAACCATTCTTGACTAAATCACATCAACCAGGGAGATGATCCAATCACAGTTTCAAACATATGGTGTTGAATAGAGATTATTCTACCTTTATGAAATGGGATTTATATTAAAACATGGCTTTTCTTAGGGGGCATACTTCCTTTCAAACCAGCACAACCCCCTTACTGGAGTCCTTTATAAGAGGATGAAGGACACCCAAGAAAAACCCAGAGAGCTCAAAAAGATGAAATTCAGTGAAGCAAAGAGATGAAACAGAGAGAAGCTCACAGAAAAGGCCCCAAAGAAACTGAGAGACAAGGGGATACCCTCAGAAGCTGAGAGAGGAAGTCATTGAAGCCACTGCGAGAAGAATCAGCAGATGCAAGCCATGTGTCTTCCCACGTGACAGAGGTGTCCCGGATGGTGGCAGCCTACCTTCGCTGTCCAGGTATCATCCTGTGGATACCTTCATTTGGACATTTTTTCACAGCCTTTGAACTTGTAAGCTAATAAATCCCCATTGTTCAAAGTCAGTCCATTTCGTCAACTTTAGCAAACTGAAACAACTGCTGTGTTTCACTGAGCTGTCTATTAATACTTCAGTGCCAAATTTGATAGTAAATTTTAACATCTAATAGGTATAGTTCTTTGTCGTTTTTCTATTTCAGAATTATTTTCGCTATTTTCACCTGTGGATTTTGTCAGATGAACTTAAGGATCAATGTCCTTTTTACATAATACATATTGAAGATTTTGACCAGAACAGCATCCTATGAAATAATTTGGAAAATTTGATATCTCTATAAACTGTATTTCCTCTGTTATTTAATTGTCTTTTTTCTTTTCAGTGTAGCTTCATTTATTCCTTTATATAGCTACAGTATATTCCTTATGTAATCATTCCCATGTTTTATAATTTTGTTGCATAATTTTGTTGCTAATGTAGACTGGGTCATTTTCCCTGCATTTTGCTGACATATGAAATGATGAATATCAAACTTCATATTCTTTTTTATTATTTATCATTTATGTTGCCTCAAACCGTCTCATAGAACTTGGTCTTTTAGCTCATGTGATGTCGCAGTTATTATGTTTAGCTTTGCTAATTATTTAATAGTGTAATTTGGAGGTAGTGGTCATTTTGCTTTTCCTTCCTTTTCAATAGTTAAAACCATAATTCCTTATTTTTCTCATCATTTGCATTAATGAGAAATTGCAGGAAACTACCAAAGAATAGCCATCAGGGCACTTATTCTTATTCCTGGATACAATGGGGATACCTAAAATGATTTGTGTTTGAAGATGGTATAAATTTGAGTAAGAATTGATTATATAGAGACTTTTTCATCAGATCGCTTTAGCTAATAATTTATTATTTTAATAAAAGAATTGGTGTTTTTTTGTTTTTGCTTTTGTTTTTTAAATGCCTTGTTAAAGCACTAATGGTGTAGTCCTTAATAGTTTGGGCTGGAATCCAACTCAGAAGTTAAAGTCCAGCTCTGCTAGCATTACGTCGTAACCAGGCTAGCTGCTTATGCTCTCAGTTTCATTAATTGTGACATGGAGATAGTAATCAGATTCTTGTAAAAGTTCTGTAAGTGGCATCTGAGCTATAGCCTTTTGGCATCTTATCCATGGTTCTTGGAATATGGTAGGCACTCAAAGAGTACTTCCTATAAGTATAATCTATTGAGATAATCATATGGTTTTTCTATGGGAGAATGCAAGATGAAAGAATTTGAGCAAAGCAAGTTGATTGGAATCTCAGAGAGCAGAGGTTCATGTATAAAGAGCACATATCTGTCCACCCTGTTTGAACACCTGTGGCTTAACTCACACCCTATTTTTTCTCTCTAAGTATGCCACTCACCTTTTTAAAACAGTGTGTTTGCTTTGTCCAGTCAGCAAAGAATAAGAAACAAGTTTGTCTTCTACTTTTCAGGATGTTTACAAAGAATGTAGGCTTTGTTTATTCGGTTATAGGAAGGAAAGGTGAAGATTAATTAAATACTGCTTGAAAATTTTTATTTGTTTTTCTTAATTCTTTTGTAATAGATGATAATGTGGTGATGTGTTTATTTTTTCTTGAAATATAGTTGTAGCCTAATGCACATAAATACTTAGAAGATTATCAAAACACTCTGGGGGTTAGTCACATATGCATAGACTCACAAGCCTGAATCTCAGTATCATCATCTACAAATGATAAGCTTATGTATTTAATCTTTTATCTTATTTTAATTTTCTGGTATAATAGGTTATTTAATATTCTGTGGAAACCACTAAATAATGACATATTAAACATTTTATGGTAAATTAAGCTTTATCTTCTGACAGTTTTAGTAAAGCTTACTTTATGGAAATGTAATTTTTGCATTAAAAAAGCTTAAGGCACGTACCTTTCATAAATACATATAACTGTGGTCAAATCGCTTTGCAATGTTATTGAAACATGTTAAAATGATGGATGCTGTGATAGAGATAGCATGTACCAGAAAATATATGGATGGCCCTGTTAGGAAAGATTTTCTTTTGAATGGAAGGCCTTTTGAGAGATAGAGACTTCAGATCCCCTGAGCTCAGTTATCTGCCCACCTCTCTGGGCCATGCTTTTAAGCCCTCTCACCTGCGGCAGGTTTGGCTCCCTTATGGCACGTTGCCACTGCCTCTCCCATGCAAGCCTCTGGCTCTCTCCTCAGCCATCTTTCATGTTCCCTGTGGTTTGGCAGAAACTTCTGGATTCTATCCAG
This sequence comes from Tamandua tetradactyla, assembly GCF_023851605.1. Lineage (NCBI taxonomy): Eukaryota > Metazoa > Chordata > Mammalia > Pilosa > Myrmecophagidae > Tamandua > Tamandua tetradactyla. The sequence goes on along the minus strand of NC_135348.1, from coordinate 26,155,391 downwards.
AGAGGAGACTTGTCTTTTATTGTATGTACCTAATCCTTACCTCTGATACTCTAGTACGTTTGACTGGTTTTTGAGTGGGGCTAATCTTCATGTTAAGGGGGGCGGATGGGACAGGATTAAGACCCACTACCTGTCACACTTTCAACCCATGTCCCCAAGCTTATCATATTGCATCTTATCCATGGTCAGCATGTGCTGCTTCTGCCTGTTTCTCTTAACCTTCTCACCCTCCTTGGCTGAAACACCTTCTTGTATATTCTTTCTGAAGGTAACCTTATGACTAGCCTTCACAGACAAATAGTGTTTCCACTCTCTATCATGGAAAAAACTTTATTTAGGCCAAGTTTCATTTTCTAAGGTGGGAGCTTCAGAAAGGTTAGGCACTAGGGATTTTTCAAAAAGGAAGGAACAGTGGTTTAATTCTGGGAAGAATAACATAGTGGCAAAAGCATGGAAGCAAGATTTCTGCCCTGTCTCTTGCCAGCTGTGGACTTTGGACAAGCTACAAAATTTCCTGGCTCTTCAGATTTCTCATTTTTTATATCATAATAATAACTGCACCTTCCTTAAAAGGTCATTGTAGTAAAAATATTAGTAAACATGAAATAGCTTAGGAAAGTAACTAAGTAATCGGCACTCAATGTTTGTTAGTATTATCTTCTAATATTACTATTATTAATAATCAAAATTATCCCTTTTCTTTTTACTTGAAGACATAGTACAGACATTGAATTTGATAAGGTAATTGAACTAACTAGAGCTAGATAAATGATTTTCTGTTTGGAAACCAAATAGAAAATTCAGTTGGAAATTGCAGGTGTCTGATTAAGTAGGACTTTGAAAGCACCATAGAATTTATACATACAATAATAAATGATAGGATGGCTTGATAAAATTTGAGTGATAGTATGATGAAAGTCATGTTGTTGTTTTTAATTAACATATTAGGAGCATGCACAATATAATCAAAGAGATCAATCTCAATAGTAGTTACAGTGATTGAACCCTATAATGATGAAGGGCCAGAATAAATTGTTGCAAAAAGCAGTGGTGACAAAGGAAAGCATATATGCCAGTGGTTAGAGAGAGGATCTGGTCAAGGGTATTTCTGTCCAAAGGATAGTAGTTGAATTGTGTTGAATTTAACCAAAATGGAGAGTTAAAGGTGCTGTTGTCTGGACAGAAAATTTTGAATTTAGATGTATTGTATTTGAGATATTATAGACTGTTCAAGTAGAAATATGCTGTAAGCCAGAGATTGAAAGGCTTTGCTTTGTGATAGGCCAGATAGTAAATATTATAGCATTTGCAGGCCCAATACAGTCTCTGTAATATTTTTTTGCTTAATTTTTTTAACAAGTCTTGAAAGATGTTAAGAAATAAAAAAATAAAACTGTGCAACAGAAATAAGCTACACCCTGGCACCTTGGAATCAACAATGCCATCCTGACCAAAAGGGGGAAAAGAAGTATAACTATGAAGGTATCAGTGGCAGAGAGAGTTCAAATAGAGTCGAGAGGCTACTCTAAAGGTTGCTCTTATGCAAGCTTCAGTTAGACATCGTTACTTATCATGGCTTACCAAACCCCAATCAAAACCATTCCAGCCAACCTTTAAGAACACCTAGGGCAATATACAAGATATACAAAGGTTCCATGCACTAGGGTAACTTTCCAGAAACCTACACCTTCCAGATGGGTCCCTGGACCAGCTAATTCCTGAAATTAGCTGGAGAGGCAGAAGGGCCAGCCTTTCCTGAACATCAGCTAGTTCCCTCACCCTAAGCCATATTATTTACAGCCTTGTCCAACATGAATAGTTAGAATACCTCTAAAGAGTGGGAGAAAGATTAAAGCTGATGGTAGACTTATACAGAGAAGGTAGGGTTTAACAAACGAGTATGATTGCTGAATCATTATATTGATAGTTCTTTCAGTCTCCAGTATCTTAGAGCAGCTAGAAGTAAAAACCTCAACCTCAACCTCAACTTGTGGAACTGTAACCCGTACCAAGCTCTGAAATCTGTTCCACAACGAATTATTGTGATATGCTTTGAAATTTATTGCTTTTTTGTATGTATATTATTTTTCACAAAAAAGAAAAAGAAGTCAATTGTGATGATAAAAAAAATATTTGTTCCTTCTAGCCTCCAATGTTCAGGTGCAGCTAGAAGGAAAAAACTGACAAACTCTGGGATCTGTCCTGTAACTACTTGAAGAGTGCTTTGAAAACCGTTGCTTCTTTTCTTTCTTTGCTTAGTATATATGTTATATTATACAATAAAAAAGTTGTAAAAACAAAAACAACAGGTCGGCCTTCTCACCCCTTCCTCAGTACTGCTCATCCAACCAGACCGTGTTGATTGAGAAATTTAAAATGTCCATAAAACAGGGGATCATAAAAATAATATGTGCAAAGCATAATAAACACTTTATTCAAGAATAAAAATAAATAAACGAAAATAAGCCATCATCTGATTTGGCTGGTGAAGCCATCACTTGCCATCCCCTGTTATAGTTTGTTGCAAAAGAACAGAACCTTGACTGAAATCCTGGGAGAAAAATGTGTGTTTCTTAATCTTTAGCATATGCATAGTTTGAAAAATCGTGAGTGAAGATGTTTTCTATATGGAGTAGTCTAATTAAAATTAATGTTATTGGTAAAATAAGATTATATAAATATTTAACTTAAGGAGTTTTTGTTAGGAAACAGATTTTATAGAATTTCTTGTTTCTTGTAAACTCTGTAAAGCTGCTTTCTAAAGACTTCTATCCACTAAATGCAGCAGTCAGTTCAATAAAGTTAATATAGATACGTGTTTTTTAAAATGTCAGTGAGAATTTAACATAATAGGTTCAGAAAACTCCTAATTCTGTTAAGACTATGAAAAGTAATGCACAATAATGTTTGACTTATTGGGTGTCACAGAGACAGAAAGTTTTTTCTTTGGATTATGAAAACATGATATATGATTGTGTTCTAGTTTGCTAGCTGCCGGAATGCTATATACCAGAAACAGAATGGCTTTTAAAAAGGGGAATTTAATAAGTTGCTAGTTACAGTTCTAAGGCTGAGAAAATGTCCCAATTAAAACAAGTCTATACAAATGTCCAATCTAAGGCATCCAGGGAAAGATACCTTGGTTCAAGAAGGCCGATGAAGTTTAGGGTTTCTCTCTCAAGTGGAAGGGCACATGGTGAGCACAGTCAGATTTTCTCTCTCATCTGGAAAGATATGTGGTGAACACAGTGTCATCTGCTAGCTTCTTCTCCTGGCTTCCTGTTTCATGAAGCTCCCCAAAAGGTGTTTCCCTTCTTCATTTCCAGAGGACGCTGGCTGGTGGGCTCTCTGCCTCTTGTTGCTATGTCATTTATGCTCTCTCAGAATCTCTCTCATTCTCCAAAACGTTTCCTCTTTTACAGGACTCCAGAAACTAATCAAGACCCACCCAAATGGGTGGAGACATGTCATCACCTAATCTGGTGTAAGAACCACTCTTGATTAAATCACATCTCCAGGGGATGATCTAATTACAGTTTCAAACATACAATGTGAATAGGGATTAGAAGAAATGGCTGCCTTTACAAAATGGAATTAGGATTAAAACGTGGCTTTTCTAGGGTACATACATCATTTCAGTCCAGCACAGATTGCATGAAACAGGACATAAGAATTATAGCCGACTGCATGTGATGTCAATAAATTTGGATTATTTATGCTGCAACTGTTGAATTGGATAGGGTTTATAGTCATTTAAAATTGACCAAATAAATGCATTTTAAAAAGAATAAGAAAGACAATTTGAGTTATTTAATTCTACCCAAATTAACTAAAATCGATAGTGCAATTTAAGGAAGCCTCCAAAACTAGCCATAATTAATGAGTCCATTTATTCTCTCAATTCAGGTAGATTATTAGAATGTGAATATATTTTCCTAACTAAATTTTATTGATTTCAAGTTTATTCTGAGTGTTGTCCTTTTTTACCAAGAGATTTCTAGAAGGAAATATTTTTTTTCCTGAAACAGCTTAAAAATTATCTTCGTTCTTTTACTTAAGATGATACCTTAATTCAGGTGAACTTTTGAAACCTACAAAGGAATATTACTTTCACATAGGTACAGAATTCATGTCACATAGAGTAATTTTAGATATTCAATATTATGTCCAATTTCAGGAAGTTTTGAGACAGACATTGCAGACTATATTTAATCAGAAGAAGACGATCAGGAAGGTAAATATATAGGTACTAACTGAAGTGAAAAATTGCTGAAGCATCCTCCATGGAGAAGACCTTTGTGGGACTGGGCATGGATGTGGCTGCGTATATATCATGGTTGTCTTTAATATTTAAAATATCAGAGGAAGTAGCAGATTCACTCTGCTATCCATTCATCCACCCATCTATCTATCCATCTACCCTTTAAAAAATATCCATCTTCCATATGCTTGTCAGCTACATATGATAAAAGACACAAAATGAGTAAACCCATACCTAAAGACGTTTACCAAGTAATGGGGGAGCCCATGATTTTGCGAGTACAGTTTTTAGCTGGATAAACTCCTTTATAAATCTGGATGAGATAGTAATAACTAACTGATAAGTTTATGGCTAGGATGAAATGAGATCATGAAAAGTACTACAAATGTGCTACAAAAAGTTAGATAACGTCATGATTATGGATTGAGAGGATTCTGGACAAAAGATCACTATGCACATTCACTAATCTTGGGCCTTAAAAAGTGACATCTAGGGACTCAGTTTTCCCTTTTTACCGTGTAACAAATCACCCAAAATTTAGTGGCTTAACACCGTGCTTTATTATTTCTCATGATTCTGTCGGTGAAATGCGTGGTTTCTCGGTTGGGTTCATTGGAAAGCAGTCATTCAGACATCTGGGGCCTTGGTGCTGACTGTGGAGACAGGCTTCTCTCTCTCTGTGAAGTTTCTCCATCCAGTAGTCTCACTGGTTGTCCTAATCTGACAGCAGAAACATTCAAAATGAAGAAGACAGGGTGGTAAGACCCAGCTTTGGAAGTCACATATAACATAATTTCCGCCATGTCCCCTTGTTCCTAACGAGTTCCAGGGACAAGTCCAGCCCAGATTCAGGGGAGAGGAGATAGGCTTCTCTTCATGGCGTGACAAAGTCACATTGTGAACAGGCCTATGGGATGGGAGAGATTTTTGTGGCTGTTGTTGGAAACAAGCTGACACACACACACACACACACACACACACACACACACACACACACACACAGAGAGAGCTCATTTTAATGTGCAGTTTTTGTAAAATGTAAAGAGTCTATTTTTCAATGTACAATAGCTAACTATTGTCTTCAATCATTTTGTATTTCAGTAATCATTTCTACCAAATAATAGTATGAAAAATGATGTGGTTTAGTAATTGTTTATAATTAAGAAAATATTGTAGCGACTTCTGATGTGTTATAGTATGGGATCTGTATTTACTACTGAGAAAATCTATTTTGTTGCATTGATCCGTCCTTGCTGTTTTATAATATCAGTGACTTTCTAATTTACATACCACCGTTTCTTCGGGGTGTTTATGAAAAAAGAAAACACAAAATTGTCTATTTTGCTGAAAGCAGGGGATTTCAAACATTTTGGAATTTTACACAGAAAAATATTCACAGCATTTAGATTGGGCAGTTCACTTTAAATTCATAAAACAAGGTAAAATTATACCAGTTTTATAGCCCATTTTGCATGTTGATGATAGTCTCTAGCTATAGGGAATGTCTTTTAGTTTCTTGAAAATGGTAACATAGTTTCTTATCTCCTAGTCTTTAGGTATGGTGCTACCTCAGCATGGAACACTCCTCACTCCCTTTCACTTATTGAATGTATTTTTGCCCTGCGGGTCTCAGCTTCTTTGCCACTTCTTCCAGAAAATCTTCCCCAGGCCAGGCACCTCTCTAGCGTGTTTTCTTAGCACCTTCCCTTACTACTTCCCAATATTATCTAATTGCTGTGGGTTTGTTTGTCTTCTTCCTTGGACTGTAAGCCCAATGAGAGAAGTGTGAAGTGAAGTTGACTTTTCATAGTTGTCTCATCAGTTACTAACACAGAATGGAACAGTAGAGGATCGGTATTTGTTAAGTGAATCAATTTAACGTAGACTATCATAAGATTTCCCTCTTTCCTTTTTGTATTATTCATCCAAATAAAAACAGTAGAAACTCTCTTTTTGGAATTAGGAGCCATAGTTGTTTGTTGTTGAAAAAGAGGAAAACCTTCCAGCAATCTGTTCTATCATTTGTACAACAAATCAAATATTCTGCTTCATAAGTATCCATGCTATCTCTCCATAAAAGTGGTTTTGTGTGAAGAAAGATATGACTTTTCTTCATTGATTTTGTATCTTTTACAGCTCCTTTAGCAATTTGCTATGGAAATTGTGCTCACGCAAATTAAATGCTTCAATTCTACTTCATTTAAAACATGTAAATATGCATTCTTGGTAATTTTTTAATATAAGATTAAGTCCTTTTGAATAAGCATCTTATCTGCACAAAACTTACCCATAATATAGGTTGCCTTATTGCCTATTACTTCCAGTTTTGGATAGACTATAGTTAAAACGTATGTACGTTCACCAATGTGTACAGTATGTGTGTGTATACTTTTTCAATATCAGGTCTATATTAAGAACTAACTCTCTTTGTGTATTCAGATTTAATTAACTTATGTATTACTTGATTTAATTTAATTACAACAAGAAATGAATTAGTATAAACATGTTCGGGAACAAACCCAAGTGATTATTGGTAAGCAAGGATCTCAGTTATTGGGAGAAGTAGTGCTCTGATGCCATTGAGAGTTGCCTACTGGCATCAATGAGTGTCTTATAAAAAGGCAGAGAATGGTGACTAATCCTACAAGTTAACTGAGTGGAAGTTGATTAAGAAAGTGACTGCTGAAACAAATGTTACACCATTAATTGGCAGTGATTGCAATGCATATTTTTTCTGGCATAGTTGATAATTATACTCAGGCACAATTTCATGACTACAGGCTAAAGAGCTGAGGAAAATTTTAATAATGAAGGGAAAAGAACAGATTAATTAGGATTGTAATTTTACACCTACATATACCTCTAAGCCCCTTGAAGTTCCTCAGTGGAAAACTGTCAAATTTCTGTGGATGATAGCTGAGAAAAAAGTCTTTGGGCACCTACTTGTATATGTTCTCACGACTATATCCCTCAAAAAGGAAGTTGGGATTTTTATTAAAGAATTCAGGAAGGCTGTCAAATATGACTTTGGGCATTGCCTGACTTCCCCATCATCATTAACCATGCCTGCCTAAATTGCAGACAAAATCAGTACACTTTAATGATTCTTGCATTTCCCCATACATGTTTGGTCAACAAACTAGCTTGGTCGATACTTTTCCCACTACATTGCCTGAATTTCCTAGTGGAGTAACTTCTTTGGACTCTGGCAAAATCTATATAGAGCTTATTGTTATCTCTTTGGCCCCGTAACCTTTGGCATCTTACTGCATCGCTATACTTCCTTCTTTGGCCATGTATTTCTGCTGTATATTACCTTTCTGATGGCTTCCTTTCACCCTCTGAAATAATAATAACCTCACTGCCCCACTAATCTCAGAGCTCACTATTATCTTTTACCATATCTGTCTCTTTCAACACACATAAGAGGCAATATAATTATTTCCATCTCATGATATATTTCAATTTCTATTCTGTTTTCCACCTTTTCCTAACTTTTGTCCAAGTTATCTCATATGTATAAAACTACTTTATTCATCATGACTGCAGTATCATACATTTGCTAGCTTTGTGACCTTATGCTATGGCTTATTCACTTCCGAACAAACCTTCTAGCTTCTTATCCCATTCCTAATATTCCAACATAATTAATGATCTATCCTTTTCTCTCAGTCCACATTTGTACATTTATAACTATAAGTTATTTGTATCAGTTGAACAACGTAAGAAAATTGAACATTCACAAGGTTTGATTTTTCCTAACTGGCTTCTAAAATTTAGAAAGTTTATCTGAAGTTAATATTAGATTTGTAGAGGTTTCAAATTATTCTTCAGTTGTCCTTTATTATAATAACAGAAACTTAAACACTTATAACTTTGAGTTATTTACAAGATTCCATCCCTTTTTATGGATTTCCAGTTCTTTTTTTAATCTAAAGTATAGCATGGTAGGATGCAAATATAAATTAGCCATATTGATTTTTCACATATGCCTTGTGGAGTCAACCGATTATTTTATTGTGGTATCTCATGAAACGTCATTGATATACACAAACCTGTTAGTCTGTTCAAGGGATTTTTAAGGGACTGGATTCTTTACTTAGGGTCTCACAAGATTGAAATCAAGGTGGTAATCAAGCCGGGCCCTTATGTGGAGGTTGTATGAAGAATCTACTTCCTTCCTCATATATGTTATTGAAAGAATTCAGTTCCTTGCTTATTGCAGGAGGTTCCTGTTCACTTGCTGGCTGTCAGCCAGGGGGCGCTCACTGAGCCTTTGGAAGCTACCCATATCCTTCTCATGGGTCCCCTCTATATGCAAACCAGCAATGGCACGTGGAGTCCATCTAATGATTTAGGATCTCTGTGACTTCCCCTATGGCCACAAATGAGGAAAAATTAGCTGCTTGTTCTAGTTTATTAGTTGCCGGAATGCAATATACCAGAAACAGAATGGCTTTTAAAAAGGGGGATTTAATCAGATGCTAGTTTGCAGTTCCAAAGCTGAGAAAATGTCCCAATTAAAACAAGTCTATAGAAATGTCCAATCTAAGGCATTCATGGAAAGATACCTTGGTTCAAGAAGGCCGATGAAGTTCAGGGTTTCTCCCTCATCTGGAAAAGCACATGGTGAACAAGGTCAGGGTTCCTCTCTCATCTAGAAGGGCACATGGTAAACACGGCTTCCTCTGGTAGCTTCTTCTCCTGGCTTCCTGTTTCATGAAACTCCCTGGGAGACATTTTCCTTCTTCATCTTCAAAGGTTGCTGTCTGGTAGACTCTGCTTCTCAGTGGCCATGTCGTTCTTCTCTGCTCTCTGAATCTCTCATTGTCCAAAATGTTTCCTCTTTTATAGGACTTCAGAAACTTATCAAGACCCATCCAAATGGGTGGAGACATGTTGTCACCTAATCCAGTTTAACAACCACTCTTGATTGGATTATATCTCCAGGGAGAAAATCTAATTACAGATTCAAATATATAGCATTGAATAGGGATTATTTTGCCTTTACAAAATGGGATTTAGATTAAAACATGGCTTTTCTAGGGGACATACATCTTTTCAAACCAGTACACTGCTCTTAAGGGCTCATGTGATTAGGTCAATCTCTTCTCTCCTCCCTCCATTTCCACCACCACCAACAGTCTCTCTGTTTTAAGGTCAACTGCGCCATATAACTCACACAATGGCAGGAGTGATAGCTCATCATATTCAAAGATTCGGGAGTTTGGGGTAAGATGCCATGGTTCTGCTACTACACGCTATATCTCAAAACCAGCAGCTGGCAGAGTGGGGAGTCAAGATTGAATTCCAGAGCCTTGTCCCTATCCCAGTTTCATCAGAGGACCTGATTTCATTCACAGGCATTATAGAAATCAGATCTAGTACTATGTAGCCAAACTGTGTTGGCTATACCCCACAATCCCCTGTAAAAGCACTTCCTCAGAAGATTCCAATACAAGCTTTTCTTGTACAGTGGTCTCATAAAATAGGAGCTGCAGATGGTCAGAAATCACATGTATCAGGCTATGTCGTGCTTTACCTATTTTTATGGCTTACACTTATGATTGATGGTCTAGTCTGCCCTCTTTTACTTCAAACTTTGATCTTTATTTTTCATCTTGTCTCCTCTTTGCTAATTTATGAACACACTTTAAAAGCTTGATAACTGAGAGTCACATGCCTTGCTGTTTCTTTTGGTGGGTCTGTGTTAGGCAAATTTAAGTGCAACCAGAGTTTCTCTCCTAATTTATATCATTTTCATAGGTAATTGATTTGTGCTAAGGAAACTGCAAAAGATAAAAGTCAATCAAGAAAAATCACAAGTTTGAACATACAAAGCTACTATCATTTAACTAGAGAGCATCTGGATACTTATGAAACAAAATATTTGATCTGGTGCAACACAATGAAAAAAATTAAATGTTATTTTGTCGATTTTAGACAATACAAGCAAATAAATGGAGTTTATTTCTTAGGCTATTCAGTGTAACATTTTCTGAGAGAAATAGAGATCTCTTAGTTGACAATTTTTGTATCTTCCTTGTTTTCCCCCATTAGGATGATACTAGGGTTTTGTGTTTTGCCATGATTTACAGAGTCAGACAGAATGTCATAGACTGTGACCAGCTCAGTTGTGCTGGGAGTAGTGGATCCTGAAAGTTAGAAGAAACATAGTACAGTCCTGGTTTACGCCTTAACTAAGTAAGTTGGGGCAAGTTGCTAAACATTTCTGGACCCCATTGTCCCCAGTTATAAATTGAGCAGTTCCAAATTCTGTTTTAAAGGACATCTGCTATGATGTTCTTTAATCAGTGTCCAATTTGCCAACAATATTTCATTTATTTATTTATTTATTTATTTATTTATTTATTTATTTATTTTTTGGCATGGGCAGGCACCGGTAATTGAACCTGGGTCTCCAGCATGGTAGGCGAGAATTCTGCCTGCTGAGCCACCATTGCCCCGACTTGAAAATATTTCATTTATTTTGGTTTGACTTTAAGAAAAATGTTTGCTTTAGCTCATAAACACAGGAAAATATTCTACAGAAGTGCAGAATGTGTATAAACATTGTTTGGAAGTTGATTGGAATGTGGGTATGGACAGATAAGTAAAAAATGAGAAAAAAATAATGGGGGCATAAGAGGAAAAAATGGATAGATTGAAATACTAGTGGTCATTGAGAGGGAGAGGTAAGGGGTATGGGATATATGAGTTTTTTCTTTTTATTTCTTTTTCTGGAGTGATGCAAATGTTCTAGAAATGATCATGGTGATGAATACACAACTATGTGATGATACTGTGAACCTTTGATTGTACAGTTCGGATGGACTGTATGTGTGTGAAGAGTTCTCAATAAAAATATTTTAAAAAATTATTGGAATGTGCATGAGGCTTGTTATAGGACATTTCTTTTTTCTTTCTGGACACCATAAAACTATTTCTTGGGTTCCAGTTGTACACTCTGCTTTTCTCAAATAGCTGTTACTTGTTTTTCCCCCTTTCTCTTACTGAAACAGAAATATATCTTACTTTGAAATATTTGTGTCAAGTTATGTAAATTCATGCTTACTTTAAATGAAACGTGGATAGTTCTATCTAGAACTATCATAACATTTTCAAAATATTAAAAAAAACTGACATGTTATAAAGATTGTAGACTAGGAGTCAATGTATATTGGGCCTTGGCAAAGTCAGTTTTGCTTTTCTTTGTGAAATATGTTGTATGAAACACTAGTGTTGTCATTTGATGAATTTTCCCCAAAACCAGTGGCCCAATTGTGACAAGTCAAAGCCTCTGCATGAGGTTTAAAGCATTAAAAATTTTTAAATGAACAGTTAAATTAGAAAAAGGGTCCTGAGCTACAACTTCTCTCCCTGGAGCAGAGAATATTATGGGCAGCAAGCACATGGGGAATGATGTTTCTGGTGATAAAGTTTGGAAAATAGCAATGCAAACAGAACAAAACCCTTCCTGTTAACATTCAGTATGTAGAGAACAAAAAGATTTTTCACTATGCAAGAACCTGTACTACTATTTATTTGCAATGATGCCTTAGTGCAATGGGAAACAGCTGTTTATCTGTTTTTCTTTCGGTTTTATTTTCTTTTTACATTGCCATTCTGTCAGTACGTGGCTTCATAAAGCTGTAGGATTCTGATAGGGAAACTACTGAGTCCATGTGCTTTGGAAGCCAATGTGTTGATTTTCTAGCTCAATAGCAATATTTTATTATTGCCGGAAAGAGAATGTGACTATGAGTGTTAGAAGCAGGGAAGCTAATGCCACCAATATCATGTCCAGAGTGAGCTGTCTTCTGTGTTTTTATGTGCTTCATTCTATTGAATGAATATTTTATTGCTGTTTTCATTTGTGCGTGTGTGTTTGAATATTGGAGACATGTCAGACGATTTTGTTTCTGTTGAATACTTAATGGGAATACTTGTAAAGCTTCTTAGATGAAGATGGCTTTATGCCTTAGATATAAAGAAGGGTTCCATAAAATTTGATCAGAAATTATCTTTATGGGTTGGCATCCTGTGTACTAGTTAAAGCTCAGAACCTGAGTATTAGTTTTAGCTCAGAGCTGCATTTGCCCTGTGTATTTGGACGAATCTTGTCTTACCAGTTTTCTCTCCCCAACAGCTTTCCTTCAGGGGCTCAAATAATCTTGCACAGCCCATCTTTGCTGTTCCCTGGAACCAAGCTCTTAAGGTGTCTTCCTTGGATATTTGCAATGTCAAGGACCAAATATCATTCTGTTCGACATTTCACCTTTTTCATGACCTCTAGGTAGAGCTCCTAAAAGTGTTTCACACAGAGACTCCTCAATGAATGTTAATGGCACATTTGGAGGAGATTTTTATTTAAGTGATTATGCTCTTATGCCAATTCTTCCTCATTAAAAGTTCTTATTCTCTATTTCCACTTTGTGGCCATGGTACCTTGGCTGTGCATCCTTATTAGCTGGTGTCTATGATATTCAGCTCAGCTGGTAAGTGCCTATGTTTTCCCTGTGGTTCTATGACTTATTAGTTTCCAGTATGGTCCTGTTTTACCTTAATTAAGTTAGCCTGTTTTCCGTTTTTGTACATTTTCTTCTCTCTACATAATTCCTTTTCACACTTGCTCCATATTCTTACATGTGACCCACTGTGAAGCATGACTCCTTTCCTTTCTTTTTTTTTTTTTTTTCTTGTGAGTTGGCATATCTAATTAATCGGAATAAAAGAGAAGAAAAAATTTTAAAGGGTAATAGAGGTCATTTGCTTTGCCTGGAAACAGGTTGCTTTGTGTCCAAAAGGACTCTAAACTATATTTCTTCACGTTTTCCTTTAAAAGTAAATGAATACATGAGTAAGTGGCAGTCCAGACAGGCTATTTAGCTGTGTTTTAACAGCCCTCAGTAGCTAAAGTTCTGGGATTCTGTAAGTGGGAAAATAATTTTCTTTCATCTTTGTTTCTGCTAATGTGTTTACTTGATAAAAATATTCAGTTCTCGCATGATAATGGGTGTCTGAAGGAATCAAAATTGAACAGGAATCTTAATATGTTTTCCATTCCCATATAATTTATGTTTTGTATGGTTCTACTAGAAACTGAGAAACAGGGTTTTTTTTCCCCCAAAGGTAATTACTTGCATGGCTTTTTTTTTTTTTTACCTTATTATGGGGCTTTCTTTCTTTCTTTTCAAATAACAACCTGCAGAATCTCTTCAAGTGTTCAAGTCCTTAATTGGCTTGACTAAGGGTTTGTTAGTGTAGAAAGCTTGTTCTCTCCATTGGTTGTATACAGCTCCCAGACATTAAAATATCCGTTTTGTGGCTCCTGAGGCCAAAAATCATTATTTTCTTTGGCACCATACAGATTGTGGATTTCAATTTAATGCACAAATTTATTCCTGAGGTTGTAGTAATTTCTGCTGAGAAGTGATTTTTCTTGACAATTATTAGTTGGGTTTTTTTTTATTGAGTCAACATTAAATATAACATTTAAGATGGTATATTTCTATAGAGATTATTAATGTAACCTTCTTTCAGTGTGAATTTTCCCTACAGAAATAGTTTCTGCTGAAATGTGGCTTTTCTGAACATTTGTTCAGAGTTAACAACAAAGACAAGTTTACCTATTATCCTACCACATAAATGATTAATACTCTAATATCTAGCTTTCTTCTCATGACATGTAACTCCCTCTTCTTGCACTAAGATCCCAATTTGTTCAAAGAAAATGTGAACAGTAGGAAAACTTTATCTGTTGGTTAATGCTGAATTGTCTTTGACAGGTATGACCTTGGAAAATATTGATAATTGAATTTTGCAGAAAAATTATTTTTTTCAATATTTATGAATTTTTCCCCTCAAACTTTTGATCAAAGCTATTTAAGGTATAAGATTCTACCTAGAATATCTGTCCCAAAATTGCTGCCATTTACCTCTCTATGTCTATAACACACATCTATAACAGTCACGTAAAATATATAAGCTCTATAAGAACAGGGATTTTTTTTCTGTATTCTATTTTCTTCGCTGCAATAGCATATGGATATAAATGTGTACAGATGTATAACACCTCCCAAACCCCAACATTCCTACATCACACACCCTGCCACACATGCACACTACACACACACAGTGGAAGACAACATTAGAAAGTTCCTCTGGGCGCTTAGGAAAACATGAGAGGCAGTGTGGTATAATGGGCACAGTGGTTGGCTTGACGTCTCCTCTTTTCTTGCTAATTATTTTTATCGGTAAATCTTAACATATAAACACTCTCAACATACAAACATTCCATACATGGTGTACAATCAGTAGCTCACAATATCATCACATTTGCATCACTTCAGAAAAAGAAATAAAAAAGAAAAAACTCATCCTTACTAGACCCCTTACCCCTCCCTCTCATTGACCACTAGTATTTCCATCTACCCAATTTATTTAAACCTTTATCTCCCCTAGTATTTATTTTTTATCCCTATTTTTTACTCACCTGTCCATGCCCTAGATAAAAAGAGCATCAGATACAAGGTTTTCACAATCACATGGTTGCATTGCAGAAGCTATATCATTATGCAGTCATCTTCAAGAAACAAGGCTACTGGAACACAGCTCTACAGTTTCAGGTACTTCCCTCCTGCCACTCCAATACACCATAAACTAAAAAGGGATAACTATATAATGTGTAAGAATAGCCTTTAGGATAACCTCTTGACTTTGTTTGAGAGGTTTATTTTTTTAATTTTTAAAGTTTGTCTCATTTCTCTCTTTCCCCTTTTGGTCAAGAAGGTTTTCTCAAGGCCTTGATGTGGGGTCCTGACTCATCCTGGGATTTCTGTCCCATGTTGCCAGGAAGATTTACAACCCTGGGAATCATGTCCCATGTAGGGGGGAAGAGCAGTGAGTTCACTTGCCGAGTTGACTTAGAGAGAGAGAGAGGCCACATCTGAGCAACAAAAGGGGTTCTTTGGGGGTGACTCTTAGGTCTAATTTTAAGTAGGCTTAGCCTATCCTTTACAGGAATAAGTTTCATAGGGGCAAACCCCGAGACTGAGGGCTCAGCCTATTGATTTGATTGTCTCCACTGCTTGTAGGGTATCAGAAATTCTCCAAATAGGGAAGTTGAATATTTCCTCCTTTCTCCCCAATGTCCCAAGGGAACCTTGCAAATACTTCTTTATTCACTGCACAAATTACTCTGGGATATATTGGGGCATGTCACTAACCTGGACAAACCAGCAAAGTCTCACACACTATTCAATATTCCATGTAATTATTGTGTTCAACTGAAGTGACCATACAAGTGAAATTAGGAAATGCACTACCAAAATACAAATTTTGCACCAAATATACATCTCTCCCTTTGGTCTCAAACAGAAGTTGAAGTTTTAAAATATGGACAATATCATCCTTTACCCTGTATTCTGATTTACCTTAGTTATATCCAGATCAGTTTCATTCATATCTCTACTCAAAGTCTGATCACTTTTTCAACTTTTTAAACGGTTCCTGTATTGGGTACTGCTGACTTTCATACCTTCAGAGCTCTAATTGTGAGTCTCATGTGTTACATAAATACCTGAAGTTTCTGGGAATGACTAGCTTATAAACAAGCAGCTCAGTATCTTAGAATTTAGAAATAACAGTTACAACTCCTGAATATATGTGACTACTATAAAAGCTTACAATCTAGGACGCTTTACAATAGACCCCAACCTGGTAACCCATGCTCCCGACTTCAGTTCACTGAATTTTTATAGTATAGTTAGTCCATATAAGTGAGGCATGATAATATTTGCCTTTTTCTTTCTGATATTTCGTTCAGCGTATAGTTCTTAAGATTCATTCACCTAGTTGCATGTCTCACAACTTCGTTTCTTCTTGCAAGCATTTGGTAGTCCACTGTATATATACCCCATAGTTCCCCCTTCCTTTTCTCAATCGTGGTACCATTAGGCTGCCTCCATCCATTATGGATTGTGAACTCTGCCGCCATAGACACCAGTGTGCAATGTCCATTCATGTCCCCACACCCAATTCCTCCAAGTATATACTGAGAAATGGGGTTTCAGGATCATATGGCAAACCCACCCCTAGCCTCCTGTGGAACCACCACACTGCCCTCCAAAGGGCGGCACCTCTAAATTTCCCTACTAACAGTAAATAGGTGCATCTCTTTCTCCACATTTTCTCTAGAACTTATTTCTCTCTGTTCATTTTTAAACAGTTTTATTCACACATCATACAATCCAACCTAAGTGGATAGACATGCTTTCGCCACCATAATCTATCTGAAGGCGTTTCCTTTTCTTCCACAAAAAATCCATACCACTTCACCATGCCCCACTGCCTGTTTACATTTAGTTTTGGCATAATGCCTTTGTTACATTCAGTGGAAGCGTGTTATGTTACTGTTGACTATGGACTCTAGCTTGCATTGATTGTACTTTTTCCCATATACCATCTATTTTTAAAACCCTGAAATATTGACATTCATTTGTTCTCCCTCATGCAAAAACATTTTATTTGCACATTTAATCACTATCATTGTCCATTTTAAGCATTCCTAAATTATACCATCTCAGTCTTTATAGTCTATCTTTCCTTATGATTTCATGCATGCTTCATTCAGCACTTATATTATTGTGCTACAATCAAGTAGTATTGTGCTATTCATTTCTGATTTTTTAGTTAGTCCTCTTACACAACCTGTATTCTTTCTGCACTAATTGCCCAGTCTCTACTTTATTTCTATCTCCTGATAATCTGTGTTTTTAAATTCAATTCTCCAAGTTTGCTCATTAATGTTAGTATATATTAGTAAAAATCATACAGTATTTGTCCTTTTGTTTCTGGATAATTTCATTCAGTTTACTGTTCTCAAGTTTCATCCACGTTGTTACATGATTCATGACTTTATTCTGTTTTACAGCTGCATAATATTCGATTGTATGTATATACTACAGCTTGTTTAGCCACTCATTCGTTGATGGACATTTGGACTGTTTCTATCTCTTGACAATCATAAATAACGCTGCTATAAACATTAGTATGCAAGTGCCTAATTGAGTCCTTGCCCTCAGGTCTTCTAAATATATAGTAATGAAATTACTGGATCATATGGTGGTTCTATACTTAGCTTCTTAAGGAACTGCCAAACTACTTTCCATAGTGGTTGTACCATTTTGCATTCTCACCAACAGTGGGTAAGTGTGGCATCTCCTCTTGATCTACTAATTCCATTAGGGGACCTAGAACAAGCCACTTAATAACTTTTGGCTCAGTTTTGTCCCACCTGTGTAATAGGATGATATTAATAAATTTCCTTTCACATTCAGTCCACAGAATAATAGTTGTTTAAAGGTAGAGAAAGTGATGCAGAAGAGGTAGAAGAGAGTTTTAAGTGGGTGAGGGAGAAAAAAAGTATTGTTTAGTACCCACTTTTATCTACAGCTAGAATTTTAAGGTGGCTGTAATCCAAACCTTCTATGGATGGATTTGCAGAGAGACTGAATAATGGACAGCTGTAGTAGGCAGGTTAAAATGTCAAAACAATATGAATACTTGATAAAACAGATTTTTAAAAATGATTTTATTAGAAAGCTACACAGAGTTCCATAATGTGGATAATCTAGATGGAGGCTTGTCTTGGGTATACGTTGGAGAGGTTGGGAGATTTCATATTGGTATCTCAACTAATTATGACCCAATCCTTTGCCTTTCTAGCTAATAATCAACATTTGAGCCCAGCATGTTGTCAACTCTTGAACAATGAGCAGTCTCTCCTTTCCTGAAAAGCGATGAATATATCAACAGGGATGATAAAGTAATTTATTCATGTAGAAGGATTATTTCTCAGATTAAGAGAACAGTTTGTTTCTGGATAAATGACTGATCTATGCTTTTGTACTAGTTGATGGAAAAACAGAATATTATTGTAAGTTTTACCTTAACTTCCAAATTTTGTCTCTTTAGTTATGAATTTTCCTAACACAGTTGTCAATTATCATCATTTCCCAAGAATCTAAAATGATATCTCCTTGCCAAGTGTTTCTATTTCCTAATGTTGCTGGAATACAATATACCAGAAATGGATTGGCTTTTGTAAAGGGGATTTATTAAGTTAAAAGTTACTACTCTAAGGCAGTGAAAATGTCCATTTTAAGACACCAACAAGAGAATAGCTTCTCAGAAGAAAGGCTGCTGGCATCTGGGACAGCTGTTAGCAGGGAAGTCATGTGGATATTGTCTGCTGGTCCTTTGCTCCTGGGTTCCATTGCTCTCAGCTCCCAAGCATCTGTGTCTGTCTGTTCTCTGTATCGTCTCTGAGCTCTTTCTCCATGATCTCTTTTAAGGACTCGAGCAAACTAAGGCCCACCTTCAATGGGTGGAGGTCACATTCCATGGAAATAAACTAAGTGGGTCACATCTCCATGGAAACCATCTAATCAGAAGATCCCACTCACAATAAGTCTGCACCTACAAGATTATATTAAAAGAGCTTGGCTTTTCTGTGGTACATAACAGTTTCAAACCAGCACAACAAAAAAATTAAATCAGATTCTTCACATTGGCTTGGAAGGTCCCACACAATCAGGCTCTAATCTGCCTATGCAAATGTATTTCCTTTGACTTCCTTCAATACTTTTCAGTACTGAATCTCTTAGGTTTTCTCATCATCTGATGGCAGTGTTTATGCTTGGTCTATATTATTAGCTTGAAATATCCTCCATCCTACTCACATTTTATACACGCTTCAAGACCAGCCTCAATTATCATCCCATCCTAAAGTCTCCGTTTGCAGCAGTGTTTATTCATTATTACTTATTATTCATTTAGTCATGTATTAATAATCATTCAACAAATATCTTTGAATGCTTTCTTTGTTACTGGTTCTACCCTCTCTTAAACATGAATTATTGTATGTATTGTTATAACCAAATAGTTATATTGAGTTTATAGTTTAATATTTATTTCACCTCCACTATGAAACTAAACCTACAAGGGCAGTAGTTATTTTTTATTTTTTCAGAGATTATAAAGTAGAGTAAGACATGACCAGGCTAGGGAGACATGAGACCTGGTTCTGTGTCTCCCCGTAACTGCTACTTAGTCTTTATGTAATTCAAATCAACAGATCTTTATTGAGCATCTACCATGTTCATTGCAATATGAGAGATTCCAAGATAAATTATTTTTGAAGCCAATAATCTAGAATAGAGATCCTTTTAACCTAGGGTCCTGAGAACCCTAAAAAATTCAAAGTTTCAGGTTCAGAAGATTTCACCTAAAATTTTGAGTATTTATTTATGTGCATTTTTCTAGGGTGAGAGTACATAGCTTTTAGATGTGGTTAAGGTGTTGTTAATGGTAAGGAAAAAATAAGGTTAAGAAGCTCATGACTGCAACATGTATAAAATAAATGCATAACTGAAGTATAAGAACCATAGAAGAGCAGCAGTATCCTAAGCAAGGTTTAGAAAAAGGTAAAATGATATCTGACTGGTCATTTAGACAAAGTCTTCCTCAAGGGGAAGAGACTTAAGGATATGTCATGTATCTTTTGGACTTAGCTTCCTCATGGAAAAAGAGGTTGATTATAGGATCTCTGTCATTCATTCCAGTTTTGAAATTTCTTATTTCTCAATTCCATTCTCAAACATCTATTAAAATGCCCATCACATTTTAGGTGCTCAGAAAATATCTGCTACTTGGTTAATCCTGAAATGAAGCTTTAAAAATGTGTTGTCCTCAAAATACAGCCATTATCTTGAGTTGAAATTTTAGACTATTATAACATTAGCTTCTTAATGTTCCATGAATGAAAGGAAGGCTTATCAGATACTTATGTATCATTGCTGACACTCTTTCACTTGGCAGGTCAAGATGTTTAATTCATTATTTGTCCTTTGTTCATTCACAACATTTTAAAATATTTTTGCATTTTCTTATGTTTTCTATTATAGTAATGTGGTTCTCATTATTATCCTGTATGCTTCCTGAGGATAGGAAGGAACTATCTCAAACCCACTTAATATTATCTAGTGCCTAGCACATTCCCTTACACCAAAAGGGGTCCAATAAATGTTGAATGATAAAAGAAAGGCTGTGTATCAAAGTGCATTCAAAATAGGTAACCTACAAGCTGCCTATTTCAGTATAACACAAAGTTTAAAGAACTTGGGCTTGGGAAAGAGATTGCAACTTCAAATCCTGACCCTGCCATGAGTCCCCCTTGGCACATTCCTTAATTCTTTCTCCTCAGCTTCCTTATCTATAAATTGGGATAACACTGTTTACCTGGTAGGATTATTGTGAGGATTAAATTGTTTAGAAGACTGTCTTGTACGTCATATATAAAAGAGGATCAAAGTTTATGTGGCCTTAAACTTGTACAGTATCTGAGGCTCTCTTTAAGGAAAAAAATACAATATCATGAATATAAAATTAGCCAATAAGAATTAGAGTGGGAAATTACCAATTTCAAAAAACTGAATAAAAACATAAACATCACAAAATATTATCATCATCACTAATTAACTTCCTAACTTTTTTTTTTTTTAACATGGGCAGGCACTGGGAATCGAACCCGGGTCTCCAGCATGGCAGGCGAGAACTCTGCCTGCTGAGCCACCCTGGCAAGCTCCCTAACTCATTTTCATAATAATTTATTTCCTACAAAATGTTGGCTACTTACACTTAGATTTCCTCTGTCATATGATAGTGAGTTTTAATAATTTCTCTAAAGAAAACATAAATTCTTTCCTTTCTTTAACAAAGTAGATTAAAATTTGTTTTTATCCCTTATGGTTTAGAAGGTGTTCCTTCACCTTCGTAATCTGTTACTGAAAATACCACGCTTCTAACTCCACCAGCTTCTTGCTCAGGAGGCCTTCTTACCAGAAGGGAAGCTTTGGAGAAATCCAGCTTTGGGGTCTCCCTTGGAAGGTTCTCAGATGGGCCAGTGCCTCGGCACTGGTTTAGCCTGGCCAGGTCCTCTCTGCGCTCTCCTCATTCCCCACCCTACAGGTAGATCTAGGTCTGCCGGGTGGGGTCAGGGGAGTAACGTAGCGGAGAACCTGGGTCATGGGGCCTCCAAGCATCATGTGCATATCCTCAGGGTCATAGATAAGGTCTGGAGTGGGTGGCATTGTCCTTGGAGCCCAGATAGATTTTGGAAGTGCTGGCAGCCCCCTGCAGACCCAGGATGACTTCAGGAGGTAGAAAGTGAGCTCCAGACTGAGCTGCGCCTCTTGCTGCACGGCTGGGGTTGGTACCTCCTTCCTACAGACGATGCAAGTGAGGGGCTATGAAATTTAACCCCCCTAATTTCATATAAAACTGCCTCTGATTATAAGTGCCCCATAAGTTAGCATTTGTCATTATTATTTTACTCTTTCATTGTCAAAGAACTTTTTAGTAAATCCCTAGGAATTCTTCAATGAATTTACTTCTTGATCTCACACAATTTTTATCGTTTCCAGGAATAATTTTTATTCTTCCTTTTATCTGGAACCCAGATGATCCAACTTTTTACTAAAATCAGAGATGGATTGTATCACAACAAATTTATGTATAATATTTCGTGATCATATTCAGACCAAATCATATTGAGATCAAATACCCTACCTCCTTCATTCGTACACACCGTTTGTACTGTGGATATTGTGCTGTGGCCAGATTCCACTTTAGGAATGAAGAACTTGTTATCCCAGCAGTCTTCAGCTGAAAGCCGTCCTCACCCAAGATTACATCCACTCCCCAGGGCCAGTCGCATCCGGTGTTCCCTCCTGCATTCTAAAGGCGCTGGCCCCTTTCCCTCAACCCAGTACCACTCAGAGGGTCCATCCCAGTTTCAGAACAACACAAAGAGCAGCTGAAGCCTGTTGTAGTAGCTGCACCAGGGTTCTCCTTCTTGAACTCTGCCCAATCCAGCTTTCCCCCCTTCCTCCCCAGGTAATGATCCCCAAAACACTTCAGTGCACTTCCTGCATGTGTATCTCTGCTTCAGAGGCTCCTTTCCAGAGAACCCTCCTGAAATACCATCAATTTTTTAAGAAACATAATCTTTTTAATAACAGATTTCTGGGAACAAGGGAGGGGGATCATTTATAAGGTGTGCCCCAATTTCAGAAACATTAAAATTAAAAAAAAAATGTGCTCCATACATTCAAAGAAATGTGCTATCAGAGTACATGGGAGTGCTGTAATTGCTTGATGTATTGCTGTGACCAATAAACCGAAGCAATTAGAAGCTTTTCACGGAAGCCATTTTCTGAAGAAAGGTTAAAGATTCATGTTGTTCTTTCCTTTACTCACTGAAAATTTCTCTTTACATTCTCTCCTGACTTGATCACATCTGAACGCAAGGTTTTAGGCCAATGCATTACATCTCTAGCCCCACTGTCTCTTGAGCTTTTGATTTGCATATTCATCTACCAGAAACATTTTCTTTTGATCACTCACAGGCATCCCGAACTTAACATGCTCAACCCTGAGTGAATCATCTTCCCCTCACACCAGCTCTGTCTTGTTTCCAGTCTCACTCAGTGGCCACACAACCCTGATGTCCCAATGCATAAAACTTATTGTCATCCTAGATTCTTCTTCCTTCCTCACCCAACGTGCCCCAGCAGTCGGTAAGACCTGTCAATTTCCCCAGGAAGTACTGTTCTAATCAATCTCTTCTCTAATGCCTGTCCCTAATTCCAAGCTTAGATCCATTTTGCAGATGATTATAATGATAGTTGAGTCATTTCTCTACTTTCAGTCTTGCTTTCTTTAAATGCAATCTCCCTGAAGTGGTCAAAATGATCTGTAACAAATGTAACTTTGGCCAAGCCATTGCACCCATGAGCTCAAGCAAAAGGCTTTGGGTGACTTCGCCCCGCCATACTGCTACCATTTTCTTTCTCCAACTTTCTGTACTACGTGAAGTTTACCTGCATGCTTCATATTGTTTCATGCCTTTCTGTGTTTGCTCATCATTTCCCTCTACCTGGAAAGCCCTTTACATCTTTCTTAGATCTGTTAACGTAAATCATCCTCTAAGGTAATTTATTTTTATAGTCACTTCTAGGATGTTTTCCCTCAACCTAAAAATTTGTGGTACCCAAACTGTCTTAGCATTTAAGATATTATAAGGAAAATGTGTGTTATGTTTCTGTAATTTCCTAAAGAATGAGAGCTATACTTGTTCTCCATTGTAACACAGTACCAGGCATACTGAGTGAGGGATACTCAATAAATGTCTGCTGAACAGAACTGAGTAGGTGAGACCAATAGATCCTTGAATCACCTTTGTATTTACTGTATAATTGCTTGTTTTGCATATTATCAACATTCCCATGATTCTCCCTGGGAAAATCAATGAATTTATAATTCATTCATTCATTAAGTATTTATTGAGTGCCAGCTTATGTGAAAGACAACTCTTGATAGTGAGAATACAAAACTTAATATTAAATTATTTAGATACATGTTTTCTTTGTGGGAAAAATAAGACAATTTTGTTAGTCATGCAACAATAATGTAGTAAGCACCTACTCTGTACCAGGCATATTCTGGGAGGAAGGAAATCCTGGGAGAAGAAGGATTGGAGGTAGCACCTACAGTACATCATTTTTAAGAGTATATTTGTAAAAGGACGGCAGGACATGTAGGCAGTAGCTAGAGGAAGATGTGAGGCCACGTGTTTTTTATATAAGATGAGAGCTGTAAGAGCATGCCTGTGTGACTGATGTAAATGGCCTAGTTGAGTCCAAAGAATTGGTGATGTGGGAGAGAATAGATTCAATGGCTGGAGTAATGGCCTTAAGAAAATGAGAAAGTTAGTGCAGACATGGAGGGCCTGACCTTAGATAAATGTACAACTTATCCATGGTTATATAAGGGGAAGGAAAGTGTATGGATATAGTCCACTGATGGGTTCTATTTTCTCAGTGAAATAAGAAGCAAGTAATCATCTATGTCTGAGGATAGAAAAGGTGCTGGTTTGAAGAGAATGGAGAAAGAGGACAGTGGTCACCAAGGAAAATTGAGGCCACTAAAATGTAATAAAATTTCCTGGTATCACTAAGGGTTGGTTCCTTTGAGGTTAGAGGTCGTGAATTTAAAGTAAGCTTCACTATTCAGTAACACTGTATTTCTCCAATTATGTTCTGCTGCAAGGGTTAGGTCATAGTGGTAGAGAGATGGATTTAGCAGGAGTGAGATTTTATCAAGCAATTTTAATAAAGGGAAGAAGAGGAAGTTCTGTCTAATATAGTTGCAAGGAAGTTATTAAAAAGATGGCGGCTGAAACTGAGCATGGAAAGAAGTGAGGGCTTGAGGGGAGGGAAGTAGCAACAGTGAAAAAGTGAGAACGTCACTGGACCATAGTCCCTGATGGGTGAAAAAAAAAAAAAAAAACAACTGTTGGAGTAGGGATGCTGGAGGGAGTGTGATGATGATGAGAGAGAAGGTAATGGTCAGAGAATTGGAAGCCTGGAGCCTACACTTAAGATTTAAGATGGAAGGGCTGCAGTTGGCAGCACCCCAGGGCTCAGTCCGCAGACCTGCCCTCCGTCCTACCCTCCTTCCTAAGTGAGCTCAGCCAGGCTTCCTGGCCTCGCTTATCAGCTATATGCACCTCCACCCCAAATTTACATCTCCAGCCTGAACCTCCGTCCTGAAATCTAGCTCCCTTCCCAACATTTCAATGTAATTGGATATCTAATAAGCATGAAACTTAATATTTTCAAAAGTGAACTTCTGGTGCTTCCCTCGGACTGCCTCTCAATCAGCCTCCCTACCTCTAATAAACACACTCCCAAGTGGTCCCTCTCACCCATACAGATCCACCTAAGTCTTTCTCATTATGGTAGTGAAAGTGCCTTTTAAAAGTTAAGGCAGGTCGGGCCATGGTGGCTCAGCAGGCACAGTCTCGCCTGCCATGCCAGAGACCCAGGTTCGATTCCCAGTGCTGCCCATGCAAAAATTTTACATCTATGTTCATACAAAAGAATGTATGATAGTTTTCTTATTTTTATTTTCTTTGTAGGCTGTGCAGTAGGGGTCACATTTCATTATTTTCCACATGAATGTCCCATTATTGCAGCACCATTTATTGATTTTTCACCCCTTTGGAGGGTTGGGAATGGAACCTGGGTCCCTCACATGGCAGGGGAGAGTTCTGTCACGGAGCCACCTGTGCACCCTCATTAGGCAGTTTAAAAATTTTGGTGCCCATGAATTAGAATAATCCTTTATTAGCACAGGGCTTTATAAGTTCTTGAATATTTGATAGTTTCTGTAAGGAAATCACAAACACTTTTTAAGCGGCCACGGCCCAGCGCTCCCCTAAACCCACTTTCTTCTCTGGAGAAGGCACAAGTACGCCAAGCGGCCGTCATCTGGCATCCTGCTCCTCTCGTTTCCTTTTCTGTGCGCCATTCCATAACCTGGGGGAGAGCGTAAGCCTGATGAAACGGCCCGGCCTGACCTTAAAAACCCAGAAATCGGGTGAACAACGGTGGCTCAGTGGCAGAGTTCTCACCTGCCATGAAAAAGGCCTGTGTTCGATTCCCAGAGTTGCTGGTGTGAAAAACAAAAACAAAAACAAAACCAGAAATCAGGAACAAGCAGCCCCAGATGTTTATCAGAAGAGGCATTCTCAGTGGGAGGGCCACCTTCTGACAAGGTAATTAAAAACTATCCTCAAACTATAGATTTGCAGTTTTGGCCTCAGGAGACTGGCCGTGATAGGACTTCTACCCCTGATAAGAATTCTTTGTGCTGTGTAAGTGACAAAAAATTATTTGCCGTTTCTGGACTCTAAATAATAAAGAGATCATTTGCTGAAAGTTTCTGCTGTGCCCTGATCCTGTGTACAAGGCGCTATTGTAGCAACTTTTTCCACAGAATCTTCATATAGTATTTTTTTTTTTTTTTGCATGGGCAGGCACTGGGAATCGAACCCGGGTCTCCAGCATGGCAGGCAAGAACTCGGCCTGCTGAGCCCCCATGGCCTGCCCCATAAATACATAGTCTTTTAATACATATATTTTAGCTAATACTCTAATGTTTTCTATGCTTTTTATTCTAATGAGGTTTTCTTCATCTTCTTGAGTCCGTTTTGATCATTTTCTTAGAGAGTTGATATTCAAATTGATTCCATTAACACCTAATTTATAAAAATTATACTTCTAAAGGCCTTTTCTGCATTTTTGATACTTTCTTTCCTTTTTAGTTTGGGTAAGATTTGCTTTTCAGATTTGTTTTTCTATTTTATCAACTTCTGTTTTTATCTTTATTAATTACTCATTTCCTTGTGTTTATTTTTGTTAGTTGTAAAGTTCTTTGAGAGTCATGCATTATAAAAATGTTTTCAATCTAATATGTTTGGATGATAAGCTATAAAATTCCCTGTGATTATGATTTTGCCACCTCCCACAGGGGTTCTAAATGAAGTTTATTTTTTATTGTGTCTCCCTACATATATGTATTTATATATATTTCTATATACAGACACACAGACGCAAATATGTGCTATGTATATCATAGGGAATTTTGTTCACAACATTTTTGTTTTTGTTTTTTTGGGTGCATAGGCCAGGAATCAAACCTGAGTCTCTCACATGGCAGATGAAAGTTCTACAGCTGAACTACTGGTGCACTCTCTAAATGAACTTCAATTTCCATATTGACTTTCACGTTTATTCTGGGATTATTTTTCAATTACAAGTAGGTGAGACTTTTAATTTTATTATTGGTCTGTAATTCACTGTTTCTTATTTGATCACATAATGATTAAATAAAATCACACCTGGCAAGTATGATTTTGGAATTTACTGAGATTTTGTTTTAGGTCTAACACATACGTAGACAAACTTTTATAAACGTTCTATGTATTTACTTTGTCATGTGCTATCTCTGTAGGGTAAACTGTTATCTATTCATCTATATATTTAATCTAATATACATATGTACTACCTCAAAAGTTCTTCATTGTGCTATTACAATCTACGTAGCCAGTGCAACATTGGAGCTGGCTCTGACCAGCTGATTTGAGCTGGTGGTTAAATATTCGGGAATTTTATGAGGCAGTTGTTGGTGGCATGAAATCAATATAATGGGGATATTTACACTACAGAATTCAGAAAATGTTACAAATAGGGCTTTTCTTTTTTTAAGAACTGATTTATCAGCACACCAATGACTATAGCCTTACCCATTTTTGTTTGCTTCATGTGTAAATTTCTGAAAAATATGTTAAAATCTTGATTTTCTATTAATTTTTCTCTTTATAATTTGAATCTATACTGTTAGATACATAAAGGATCAACATGTTTATATCTTCTCGGAAGATTATAACTTTTATCTATGTGCATTATCCTTTTGTTGTTCAATACTTTTCACCTGAATTCTAATTTTTCTGGTATAATAATTACTACACATATTTGCTGGATTATTATTTTCTGTCCTTTCATTTTCAAGCTCTTTGTGGCACTTTAATTTTGTTCCATCTCTTATGAATAGCATAATTTAACATTTATCTATTTTTTTAAACCATTCTGAGTTTTAGAAAGCAAATTTAATTTTTATCACATGTGCTTTGTGTATGTGTGTATATGTGGGTAAATAAGCATTGGTATGTTTAGACTTAATGCTGCCACATTACTTCATGTATGCATTTTTTACTGTTTTATTTTTATTTCCCCCCTTTTCTGCCTCCTTCTCCACCACCGCATCTATTTGATTACTCAAGGTTTTTTTTTTTCTTTATTATTTGTGTATGTGTGTGTTTCCTTATTTTCCTTTTGCATTTTTTGCTTGGAAATTACACATGACATTCGGGGGCTTTTTTGGTAGTGGGAGTTACCTTTGCTCATGATTTTTGCAATGAATCAACATGAATGGCCCAAATCCCCCAAGTCAAATAAAAATCTGAGCATGAGTTTGCTTCCTCTTTTATCTTTTCCCACATCATTTCCCATCAAGGAGATTTTCTGGGAGTTTTTTCCAAATTTCTCATTTGAGAAAGTACATGATTTGGCCAGTGATTGCCTAGGGTTGGGCATGGGGGCTGGAATAACCGCTGAGGGACATAAGGGAAAGTTTTGTGAGCATAGAAATGTTCTATATCTTAGTAGTGGTGGTAATTTCATGGGTATATACATTTGGCAAAACTCATACTAGATACTTAAAATGGGAGCATTTTACTTTGAAGTTTACCTAGATGAAGTTGATTTTTGAAGTGTGGAGGGAATATCAGTGGGAGGAAAAAAAAACATTAGCTGGATGCAGAGAAATCCCATTAGAAATTACATCTCATGAAATTATAATGGCATTATTTTTTTCAAGCAAAAGTTAGTAGTTTAGAATTTGAAATTGCCAAGATGAATGTAGCAGAAAGATGAGAAGTGCAGGAAATTTGGCGTGCTATTTAGGATCTTTTAAAATGACTGGCCAGGACTCCTACTGGGTGGAGGAGAGGCAAGTGGCACTTGAGAGGCTGATATGAGACTGGGGTCAATAATTGCAACCAAATGAAAAATAAAATCCAACAAACATGCAACGTGTGTTTGTTATGTACCTTTCATGCTTCTAAGGGCTTTGAGGTACAGTAATGAAATTAGGTTTCTAACCACAAGAATCTCACATTTCGTAAAATGAGTGAATGAAGTAAACAATGTACCTTCAAGTAAAGTATTTCCATCAGTTATTTGGACCCAAGTATAAGTTTTATTTGTCTCCTGCTTCATTTTTTTATATCCCACATATTTTTGGATATCTTTCTTATTTTCCTGGAATATATTTTCACATCATCGTTTCACAGATAGCCTGTGACTCTTACATTTTCTAAGATTTGGTATAAAAGCCCAGGACATTTTTGGGGCAGTGAAACTCTTCTGCATGTTACCCTAATAGTGGACATACAACATTACATGTTTATCAAAACCCATAGAACTGTATACACAAAGCCTGAACCCTAAAGTAAAGGGGCAATAGTTAACTCATATTCTTTTAATATTGGTACATCAATTGTAACAAATATTCCACATCAATGTGAGATGTTAATAACAGGGAAACTGTAGTGTGTTGGTATATGGGAACTCTGTACGCTCTGAGCATTTTTTTTCTGTAAACCTAGAACTACTCTAAAAACAAAGTTTATAATTTAAAAAAATGTTCTTTGCCTTTTTTCCCAAGTACTGGTAGCTTTATAGGTTCAAACTAATTTTCTCTTAGCACTTGGAAGTACCATTGTCTTCTAAGTACCAGAATAAGATTCAGTTTGATTCTTGTCCTTCTTAAATGACCTCTTTTTACTTCATGGACAATTTTAGTAAAATTGCTATGTATTTCATTTATCTTTTCTTTAGGCCACTTCAGTATAAAAGCTTGTATTTTTCTATTATTATGTAATATTTTCTTTTTATCATGTTTGTGGTTATTTCCTTCTCCCCCTTCTTAGGAACTCCTATTAGATACCATGTTGGAATGTCTAGATCTAGCTCTTAATTTCCAACTCTTTATCCTTTTGTCTTGTGGTTTGGGAGAATGAAATGTTTTTGGAATGGGCAATAGGAGCAGACTTCATAGATTATTTCTCTGTAGTAGGGTAAGTATCCCAGCTGTGCTGCGCTGGAGAATCTGTCCATTCTGTCTGCCCTAGAGAATTGTACAAGCTAGGGTTTTTCAAGAACACTCACACAAAACAATTTTTTAAGAGCATTTTCACCAAATACCAGAAAAAGTACATGAGCATATCCTTGCACGAACTATGATCAGAGAGTGTAAAGGGCACACACCCTCTATCATCTCTAGATACTAGGTACTATATACTATCTATAGAGCTAGATCTAGACATTCCAACATGGTATCTAATAGGAGTTCCTAAGAAGGGGGAGAAGGAAATAACCGCAAACCTGATAAAAGAAAATTTTACAGATTTGTATCTTTGTTCTTTGTCTTACATGTTAAAGCACCTGAAGTTTCTCTATAGACATTTTATATAATATCGTCTGTTTAATTAATGCTTTTGGGCTAGTCCTGATAACTAAGGTATGCAAATCATATAGCTGTTTTTGTCCTTGGTAATTCAGAATATTTAAATTGATTATGGTTTACTTTGGAAGAGTTTCGGTTTCATTAAGCAAGTCATCATGTTCTAATTTTTTTTAACCTTTTTATTTATAATATAACATATATACAAAGCAAAGAAAAAAACAAAAGCAACAGTTTTTGAAGCACTCTTCAACAAGTAGTTACAGGGCAGATCCCAGAGTTTGTCATGGAGTACCAGACCATCATCTCGGGTTTTTCTTTCTAGCTGCTCCAGAACATTGAAGGCTAGAAGGAATAAATACTTTTTTTTTTTTTTATCATCACAATAGGCTTGTTTGTGTGTATGTGTGAAAAATAACGTATATACAAAAAAAGCAATAAATTTCAAAGCTCGTCACAACAATTAGTTGTAGAACAGATTTCAGAGTTTGGTATGAGTTACAATTCCACGATTTTAGGTTTTCACTTCTAGCTGCTCTAAGATATTGGAGACTGAAAGAAATATCAATATTATGATTCAGCAATCATACTCATTTGTTAAACCCTCTTCTCTGTACAACTCCATCATCACCCTTGATCTTTCACCCACTCTTTAGGAGTATTTGGGCTGTGCCCAGTCTAACTTTTTCATATTGAAAAGGGCTGTCAATAATATGGGGTAGGGAGATGAATCTAGCTGATGTTCTGGAGAGGCTGACCCTTCTACGTTTAAGGATTATCTTGTCCAGGAACCCATCTGGAGGTTATAAGTTTCTGGAAAGTTATTCTATGCATGGAACCTTTGTAGGATCTTATATATTGTTCTAGGTTTTCTTTAGGATTGGCTGGAATGGTTTTGGTTAGTGACTGGCAAGTTATGATAGGCGGCAATGTCTAACTGAACATTGAAGCTTGTGTAAGAGTGACCGCCACAGTAGCCTCTCAACTCTATTTGAACTCTCTCAGCCATTGATACCTTATTAGTTTCACTTCTTTTCCCCCTTTTGGTTGGGATGACATTGTTGATCACACAGCACCAGGGCTAGACTCATCCCTGTGGGTCATTTCCCATGCCACCAGGGAAACTTTCACCCCTGGATGTCATGTCCCACATAGAGGGCAGGGCAATGATTTCATTTGCAGAGTTGGGCTTAGAGAGAATGAGACCACATCTGAGCAACAAAAGAGGTCCTCCAGAAGTAATGCTTAGGCATACTGTTCTAGTTTGCTAGCTGCTGGAATGCAACACACCAGAGATGGATTGGCTTTTAATAAAAGGGGATTTATTTTATTAGTTCTTCAGAGGAAAGATAGCTAACTTTCCACTGAGATTCTTTCTTACATGAAAGGCACAAGATGGTCTCTGCTGGTCTTCTCTCCAGGCCCCTGGGTTCCAACAATGTTCCCTGGGGTGACTTCTTTCTGCATCTCCAAAGGCCTGGGCTGAGCTGCAAGTGCTGAGATGAAGAATGCCGAGCTGCTTAGCTGTGCTACCTTACACTCTCTCATTTAAGCACCAGCCAATTAAATCAAAGGTCACTCATTGCAGCAGACACGCCTCCTAGCCAACTGCAGATGTAATTAGCAACAGATGAGGTTCACCTACCATTAGCTCATGTCCACAGCAACAGAACTAGGTGCCTTCACCTGGCCAAGTTGACAACTGAATCTAACTACCACACATACCTACATACATAAGCTTCCCCACTACATACCTAAGCTTCTCAAGAGCAAGCCCCAAGATCAAGGGCTTGGCCTATTGATTTGGGTGTCCCTAATGTTTGATACAGTATCGGGGGTTTCTGGTAGTAAAGTTTAATAGTTCCATATTTTTTCTGACAACTCTCAAAGGACTTTGCCATTACTTTTTCCCTTTTTTTTTTTTTTCACATTGTCAGGCACCGGGAATCGAATCCAGGTCTCTGGCATGGCAGGCGAGAACTCTGCCACAGAGCCACCATTGCCCGCCTGCTATTACTTTTTGATTATCTGCTTAATATACTCTAGGATGCATCCAGGCATTACATTAAGTTATACAGGATTAAAAGGCTTCATCCTTATTCTGTGCTTCCTGTGTTTTGACCATTTAAAGAGCTATCCAAACTAGTTCAATTAGTTTATGTGCTACAGCAAATTTAGTTTCTGGACAAAAGAAACCTTTCTTCTTTTGGTCTCAAAGAGTAGGTGAGGTTGTAAAATTTAAGCAATGCCTTCCTTACCCCTGTGATCTAAATTGCCTTAATCCTGACCTGAATGGTTTCATTCTTATCTCTAAATACCAGGTTATACATATATAAAAGAGCCTCTCAAAATCCAGAAATAATAATTACGACTCTGGATTAAATGTGGCTGCTATAAGACCTTACAATCTAGGCCCCTGTTTTCTTATTAACATTTTCTGAAGGAGTCCGTGCAATAATTGCTTTTTTGTTTCTGGCTTATTTTGCCATGCCAAAGGTCCCACGGGTTCATTCACATCATTGCATGCCTCAAAATTCCGCTCCTTTTTGTAGCAGCACAGTATTCGATCATATGAATACACTATTGTTCACTAATCTATTTCTCAGTTAGTGCATCCTTCAGCCACCTGCATTCATTAGGCATCATGCATGATACCCAAAGCCCACAGCCTATCAACACTCCCAATTTCAGATAATTTCATTTTTCCCAAGAGGAAGATAACCAATAAACACATCCTCACCAAATAGGAAATCTAGACCTCCCCTTATCTCTTGTCCTTCTCCCCCATTATGTACCCTGGTTTTGCTGTGGTACTGCTGATGTTTTCCTGTTAAACAGAGCCCATAGCATCATTGTATTTTAAGTTCTGACAGTTCTCCCTGTCTCCCAGTAACTTCAATTTTCTTCCCTCTAAGCAATCAGTCTTATCAACAAACAAACATCCTGTTATTTCCTCCATATTCTAAGAACTGTTACTACCTCTTTTATCTCTTCCTGTTGGAGCAGTATTCTCAAAACATTGTTTGCACTTGTCTTGGTTTGCCAGAGCTGCTATGACAAATAGCACAGAATGGTAGAAAAACAGACACTTATTGTCCTACAGTTTTCAGGCCTGGAAGTCCAACATAAAGGCATTAGCAGGCCATGTTTCTTCCGAAGTCTGTAGTATCCTAGTTTGCTCTTGGCTCGATCTCTGCCTCTACCACAGGGTGATCTGTCTCTTTCTGTCTCATACTCTGGTCCAATTTTCTTTGCTTATAAAAACTTTAGCCATAATGAGTTAAGGTCTACCCTCCCTCGATTTGGCCTCATCTTTACTAAAAACGCCATCAAAGATACTATTTACAAATGGATTCACACCCACTGGGATAGGTAAGGACTTGAACATTGTCTTTGTCAAGGACTTGGTTAAATCTCTAATAGCTAGCATTTTACAAATCCTTTCTTCCCACTTTCTCCTAAACCCATTTGAATCAGGCTTTAGCCTCCATCATTCCCCTAAAAATCAGTAGCAACCTGTAGGCTGCTAAGGCAAGTGGTTACCGCTTAAGTCCCATCTTGCTTGACATTGGCACATTCATCAATCCCTTTCTTGGATATATTTTCCTCACTTGACTTCTAGTACATCACACTCTTCCTTTACCCCTCCTTCACTGATCATGCCTTTTGGTTTTTCTTCAGGTTTTCCTTTACTGATTCTTCTTTTTGCTCCATGTCTAATTACTATTGAAGTAAACCAGGCTTAGTCTTTGGTTCTCCTCTTCACCTCTACCATTCCTTTGGTGATTTCAACCAGCTTATGCATCCCATATCTATCTCCAGCTCATGGTGTGCTCCTGAACTCAAGATTCATGTATCCAATTACTATTTGTCATCTCCACATGGATATCTAAAAGACCTCTCAAACTCACATGTCCAAAACCAAACTCCTGATCCCTCAAAAAACCTTCTCAACCCGTAGTTACCCCTGTCTCCATGAATGACAGCTCCATTTGCTCAGTGGCTGAGGATAAAAAACTTGAAGTAATTCTTGATGTTCCCCTTACTCTTATACTCCACCTCAAGCCTGTCAGGAACTCCTACTGGCTCTTTCATCAGAGTGTTTCCATAGCCCACTCCCCTGGTAGTAGCTATCACCGTCTCTCACCTGCATTATTGTAGTCTCCCCTAACAGAATTCTCTGCCTCCATTCTTGCCCTATGCCCACAGTCTGTCCTCAACCCAAGATCCAGAGGGATTCTTAAAAAGGTATCCAGACTATGTCAATTATCTATTAAAAATGCTGCAGTGGTTTCTCATTTCATATTCTTGCAGTGACTTAAAAGCCCCTAACTGATCCAGCCTTCCCCTCTGTCTTTCTGACGTCATCTCATTAAACCCTTTCACTTGCTTACTTCACTGGTCTGTTTTCAGTTTCTCATACTCATAGGCACGCATCTGTCCTTAGATCTTTGTTTCTGAGTACATTCTCAGCCTAGAATGTTCTTCACCCAGATATTTGTGGGGTGAACATCCTCACTGCCCTTAATCTTTGATCTGATATTGCTTTCTCACTGAACCCTACCTTAACCACCCTCCTTAAAATTGCAACCCCATCTTCCTTATCTTGTTCTGTTTTTTTTCTATAGTTTTTGCCACTCTCTAATAATATATGTAACTTACTTATGCATCACATTTATGGTCTGTCTTTTCCAGTAAAATCAAGGTTCTATGTCCTCTTTGTTCACTGATGTGTGTCAAAGTCATCCATGCCTACCAGATAGCAGGTACTTAATAAATATTTACTAAATGAATTAGGACAGGAATGCTGTTTTATATTTTTTATATTCCACATAAACACTGAATTTTGGTTTGCCTTTCGTTTATGTAGTTTCCTGAGTGAATGGATGAATCTGTTTACTAAATAAACCAATACTTTTGTTGTTAAATAAATAAATGAAATTTTAATGTGTGACTAAGTAAGTAAATGATTAGGGAAGAAACCAACATCAGCAAATATTTAGATTATTTTTCCTCATTAAGAATAACAATAAAATTTGAGCAGGATGTAACATGTCTATAATTATTTTCACAAGACGCTCCCCCACTCCAGAATTAAAGAGGTAATAGCTGCCAAGATTTGTTGGTGTTTCCACTTGTGAGATGTATTGCCCCAGAACAGTGCTGTACTGCTAGACCTGCAGTACTGTCAAGTGATCCTGCAATGAGATGCAGTCAAAAGATTCCAGCAAATTCCAGTTTATGCTCTGTGAGTGCCTTAAGTGTAGAGTTGGGATTTAGACTTTATTCATTCCCAGCTCCAGACACCAGGAGAGCAAAGGACAGGCCAAAGGTGCTATTGACAAGAACATTTCACAACCATGTGGGTATCTACCCCAGGGTTAAAGTCTGCACCCTTCTGTGGTGCTCCAAAGATGCACATAAACAAAAGCAGAAAATTAATTTCATCTTTGTATTTGCCTTCTCAGAAAGTAATTAGCCTAGGCTGAGCCACACTTCTTTAAAAGCAATTATGTGAGAATCAAATGAGGGAACTTATTGGAAAGATCTCAAGTTCTGTTGCACATCAGAAGAGATTGAAAACCCTGTTTTTAAATGATCAGCGTGCAGTGGCTGTTTATTCGATTCAAGTGGATTAGATGCCTTCCTATTTGCGAAATTTCCTGTAGCTCCCTACACCCACCCCGATGGTGGGTAAAAATTTCATTGGCTGCATATATGACATATACTTGAGACAAGTTAACTTTTTAGGGCCTCAGTTTCTTCATTGATAAAGAATAATATCGTTCCTATAAGGATAGTGCTAGGATTAGATGTGATAAAACATATGGAGCAATTTCATAAACATTAGAGTGCTATGTAAATAGCACCTATTTTAATCAATAGCACAACTATTATACTAATTATATTAATAGTTAGCATTGAGGCCTAAGCAAAGAGAAAGGAATGTTGTATGTTATCTTTTCAGGCCTTTCTGGCCCTTATGGATTTAGGCACAACACACACGCAAGTATATTTAATATTTTTTATGTATTTGTGCATTAAATATATGTGTGTGTATTTTTGTATGAATAAATAGATATATATTTCTGATAAAATTATTGGTCCACAAAACTACAATAAATGGCAGATTTGATGCATTGAAAGCTGCTAAGAAAAGCCAGATTCTTTGCTGTCTCCTCGAAGAATCATGCAAGTTCTTTTGCCAAAAGAAAATCAAAGCTATAAAATTTCCCTTTTTAAGCTACACTGGTCTCCATAATCATTATTTTGTTAGAGACTTTTGAGGACATTTCACTTCTTTCCTCCACATTTGACAAATGCATTCTATTATGAAGAATTTTGACTTAAGTCCTTTGTCTCCTTTTACTTATGCCAGCATGGGGTGGCTGGGTAGGGCAGTGAAAGTACACTGTGACACTGGTAAATGTTTAACATACCTCTGGCTTAAAGAGGAATTAACTCACTGCCTTACAAGTCCAGGAGTGAAATCTTCATTTTTTTACTAAAATGGTTTCTATTCCCTCCCCAAGTTAGTCAAGATTGTATTTTAAACAATGTGGAGATTGGAACCACCGCAACTAAAAAGGATGTAGAGAATTTAAGAGGCCTTAGATGGAACTACAAAGAAAATTCTGAAAGTTTCTAGAAAGTTTGAAGCACTGAGATAATAAATCAATGAAGAGAATGTTTGTGAGATGAAAGCAATGGAGAAAATTTGCTTGAAATAAATTAATTCATAGGTGATGAGGTCTTATGTAACAGGATGATTCAATTTAATATTTTCTTGTGGGGAACAAAGACATTCCTATTTGATATGCCTTTATTTTAATTTACTCACTAGATAATACTAATTTTCCCTTTTGATAGTTATACATCATACATTTTAAAGCAAGCAGTTTTTTTTTATATTTCAGAAACCTCAGAAAAGTAAAATAATATTTGAGTGTACAGAACTTAATTGCAGTGAATATTTATGTCAGTAGAGATAGCATATTTTGCATTTGGGGGTATGGCACCAAATGCTTACTATTTTTAAAAGACAGCAAAAATATTTTTTTATGTATTCTATATATTTTGGTCATAAATTTTTGTTTAATGAATTGGAATTGAATATGGAAATGGACAATCTTCACATTCTTCACTTGCTTTGAATTAGAAAAAGCAGAATTTTTTCCTTATGAAATTCTGAAATAATGTTTCCATTAACACTGCTTTAGTTCAAAGACCGAAGATCCCTATTCAGTGTCTGTAGAAACAGCTGCTGCTATTGTAAATTAGATTAACAATTTGCGAGAGTCCAGGTATTAATTTGTTTGTACTTTTCACTGATATGGCTTTGAAATCTACCACTCCAGTGATGTCATCTAATACAAAGGGTTTGGGCTTTGTGATCAGATATGCCTAGTTTCAAAATCCCAGCTGCCATGGACTTTGCTGTGGGGTCTAAACAAATTACCCAAACGCTGCTAACCCTACCAAATATGTCTGTTAAAGGATTAATTGTGATACATATGTTAAGTTAATAACACAGTACCCATAAACCATAAGTGCTCAATAAACATTAATTGATTTATCTTTCTTTTGTCCTACTGGTTCACTTCTGCTTTTAATAGATCATCTTTCACCTTGAATTGTATTGTAGGAGATATTCTGGATGGATGGCTGCTGGGAACCCATTGCCATAGTCAGCTTTTCTTCAGTGCTTAAGGATTTACCCGGGCATTAAGTAATGAGAATTTCGGTAAGAAAAATTATAGTGAAAAGAGTACACGAACTCTTCTTCAAAGGTCACAAGACTCTCAGATATCTCATAATAACTCATATGATTATTTGCTAAAGATTTTAGGATATCACAGATACCACTCTACTTTGTTCTTTAAATGTGTATCTATTCAGAAGTTTGTGTAGTCACTGAGGGTAAGTTCAGTGTATTGTATTAATTAATAATATAAATAAATTAAGAAGCACAGATTCTTATTTAATGTGGTGTAAGCACTGCTTTCTGAATTTACTGTAAAGAGGCCCTCGAAGGTTTTGATAATATGAAAGAAGCAGGCAAAAGTATTAAAACCCTGGGAGGTTCTATGGTAAATAGTTTATTAAATCATCAAGAAAATCATTATACAGTGGCTTTGGGGATAGCATATAGTATCTTTAGTTGGTTCCATTTCTGTACAGTTTGTTTCTAAACGATGTTAATATATACTGAACTTGCATAAGGTTACGTAAAATTAATATATAATGAATGTGCTTATGCTAGTAATATATCTTATTAATCTTTCCTATATAAAATATGTTGGCCTATTAAAAAGGAGAGAAGAATGATAGGGAGGTTAAGGGTAATAGATAAACGAGATTAAGCAGTGACACTAGTGTATATGTAAATTAGTAAATGTATAAACTCTGTTGAATTTTTGTCATTAAAATACATCTGTAGAAATATGGGTTCAAGAATTTTTCACCTGGGAAAGAGAGTTGGAGGTGGGGGGAAACATAAAAGGTAAATTTTAGTCTTATTAATTCTGATAAGGATCAGTAATTCTGAAACTTTGATAAATGTACATTTTTGGACCTACAAATAAGATGCAATGTTATTTTAACATCTTTTTAAATGAAAACATTTTTTTAACTGTTTTGTCTCTGGTTATATTTTTCAGAAACCATATTTGAGAAGTACTTCCATCCAGTGTTACTTGTGTTTACTTCTTAATAGTCATTTTTTAAATGAGGCTGTCATTCATGTCTTCGTTTTTGGGTAATCTTATTTTTAGGTATAAATTACACATTGCTAATAAGATCACTGCCCTTCAATAATGTCTTCTCTAGTCAATTATATGTTTGATTCATTGTGTTTAAATTGCTGACACACAGTATTTGGGGTACGGCAGGACAGTGGGTAGATTTTGAAGATTTAGAGGAGGTTTGGATAAAACCAAATGAACATTTCCATGATCTGGACATATTCCAACTTTGTATTTTATCCTCCAAATAAATTGAACTTCATGGTAACTAATTAAACTTGGAAGTATGCCCCTTAATTTGACATCCTGAATATTCTTCACAGAGATAGAAATTTGGTATTTTGGGCTCCTCCATATCATTTTTGATTCATTCTTGGCAGTGATTTTTCCTATGCTTTGAGCCCTAGCTTAGCTCTGTTTCAAACATTTCTTTCTTTCTTTAGGCCTTTTGCTCTTCCTCCTAGAAAATGTTCATATTTTTCCTTGCCTAATAACTAACACACTGCACCCAGTCAGCCTAAAGTACCCAATCTATAGTTTCTAATCAGTTTTACTCTACTAATGCCTTCACATTTGTGAAACAGTAGATTTGTGCAGGCAAATCTTCTGTGTAAGGCAGGTTTGTGTTAGCTGGTATGCTTCTGTACAGAATCCATCAAAAAATGACTATTTTTCCAGAAGCTCTAAGAATGATTAATTACACAGTGGCTTGGTGAGTGCATGTGTCTGATGTCCAGATATTAAATTTAAATTTTACTGAAATGAATAAGCATATGAGCATTCAGCCTAGATTGGGCTGAAAAAATGTGACATTTACGAAGAAAGGATCTTCAGGCATAGTGACAGTGTGAGTGGCATGCCGGGGGCACAGTCACCCTATTGTAAAGAACAATTACTCTCACATTTACTAATGAAAATGATTATTGTTCATTTTAAGAACGTCACCTATTTATCCAGCTTAACCATCTGTTGGGACCTTTACACGGAGAAAATTAGAAATTCAGGCAAAATCATAATTGAACATTTGCTACACATCTTGTACTGTTTCTATTTCATTGTGATGAATTGCATCAGATTATTCATAAATTAATCATCTGATTAGTCATTTCTCTAATCAGATTGGTCTGTCCTGAGGTTAACCTAAAATATCAAGGTTGTACTATATGTTGAGTATTATGCTCACCCTCCGGGCTGTTGAATACACAAAGGCAGGGATGACACTGACCTTTTCAACA
Organism: Tamandua tetradactyla; assembly: GCF_023851605.1. Taxonomy (NCBI): domain Eukaryota; kingdom Metazoa; phylum Chordata; class Mammalia; order Pilosa; family Myrmecophagidae; genus Tamandua; species Tamandua tetradactyla. Next base: position 26,115,159 of record NC_135348.1, on the reverse strand, counting down.
GTCAGAATAAAAAAAAATTGATTGCTCATTTGCCTGTGTGTCCGTCAAGACAATATCCAAAATGCTTTACTCTTTGGTTTTGTTTTCAGCTGTATTAGTGCAGGTCTTCCTAAAACAGGAGCCCACTGGCAGGATGTAATAAGTGATTTGAGAAGAATTGAAGATCTTATTCAAGTAAGTACCCATTTTTTTCATAAAACATCTGGTAAAACTCTTATAGAGAATGCCTTTCCCTGTGTTTTGCTGTCAGTCCTAAAAAAAAACTCACTTTAAACAATAACAATTTTGTAGAAAAGTGGGCTCCTCATAAAGCTTCAAATGAAATATTTCCCTTACAGTTATCAGATTCAAATTCTCTTCAGAACTTAATTTTTAAGCAGCCAGTCTGCCTCCACAGGCTGATGACGCCTGTCTCCTGCTTTTAGAGATTGGATTGTGTCCCTCAAAAAAGGTAGATTGAAATCCTGAACCCTGGTACCTGTGAGTGTGACCATTGCACAGGGCCCTGCAGATGCAGTTAAGTTCAGGTAAGGTCATGGAGCAGGGTGGGCCCTAATCCAACGTAACTCATGTCCTTGTGAGAAGGGGAGAAGGGTCAGAGATACAGACACATAAGGGAGAAGGCCATGTGAAGCCGGAAACAGGAATTAGAGTAATGCAAACCAAGGAGTGCCCAGGATTGTGGGCAAACACCAGAAGCTAGAAGAGCCAAGGAAGGATTCTCCACTACAGGTTTCAGAGCGAGCACAGCACTGCCAACAACTTGGTTTCAGACTTTTTGCCTCTGGAACTATAAAATAATTTCTGTTGTTTTAAACCACCAGATTGTGGTACTTTGTTACTGCAGCCTTTCAAAATGAATAGACCTACCTAGACAAACCAGGCAGCTGGATGGCACCTGCTGAAGGAATCTTGCCAGTAACAAGTGGTCTGGCCCAGGAGGTGTTCTTCATCCTGAAGGCTGGAGACTGTCTTTCTCACTCCCAGGTGGCCTGGTAGAACCAGCAGGGGAGACAGAGCTGGAGCCTCTTGATGACAGTGGCCTGGAAAGGTGCTCTTTGTCCCTGGCGACCAAAATTCCCATCTTCTATGTAAAGAAACCAAGTGGTCCAGATTGGGGACGTGCCTTCTGCTCTTGTGTGTGACACCAGTAAGGATTAGTGGGGGCCCCAGTGGTACTCAACAAACCAAGCATGTGAAAGTAGCACTACAGAGGTTCTGAAAACAAAAATGTCATTGGAATCACAGCAGACAAAAGTAGGTCAGAAGCTGTACGCTAACCCTAAATAAGGTGAGTCCAGGCTAAAATAGAAGATATAAATAGGACCAGAGTTTTCTAACAGTATAGCCACAATATCCAGGATAAAATTAAAAATTAACCTCATTCCAAGATGCAGGAAAATCACAACTTGAATGAGAAAAAACAACAGATTCCAAAACCAAGATGGATCAGATGTTGGAATTTTCTGGCCAGGATTTTAAAACATCCATCATAAAAATGCAATTACAATTAGAAATATCTTTGAAACAAATAATAAAACAGATATTCTCAAAAAATAAATAGAAGATAAGAAAAGGAACCAAATGGAAATTATAGAACTGAAAGATAAAATAGCTGAAATGCAAAACTCACTGAAAGAGGCTCAATAACAGAATGAATATAACAGAGGGAAGATAGTAAACTTGAAGAAAGAACAAGAGAGAGAAAGCAGACTTAAAAAAATAAACAAGGCCGCAGGGATCTGTGAGACAAAAGCAAAAGATCCAGCACTTATGTCATCAGCAATCCAGAAAAAGAGAAGAGAGTGGGGATAAAAAAAGTACTTGAAGAAACAATGGCTAAAAATTTCTCCAAATAATAGTGAAAGACATAAACCTATAGATTTAAGAAACTGAGCAAATCCCAAAGAGAACAAACCCAAGAAAATACACACAAAAATGCATCATAATTAATTTCCTGAAAACAAAAGACAAAGAAAAAATTTCTAAAAGCAGTGAGAAAGAAATGACCCTTAAATACAGGCAAAGATGAGAATGTCAGCAAGTTTCTCATAAGAAACCATGGAGTCTGGAAGTGAATGGCACACATTTTTTAAGTGCTGAAAGGAAAGAAAGATCAACCGAGAATTCTACATCTAGAGAAAATATTCTTCAGGAATAAGGGGAAACCAAGACAATCTCAGGTGAAGGAAAATTCATAGAATTTGCTGCTAACAGATCTACCTTAAAAGAATGACTAAAGAAGTTCTCTGGATAGAACAGAAATAATACAAGAAGAAATCTTGAAACATTAGGAAAGAAGAAGGAACAATGGAAAGAGTAAAAATATGGGTAAACATAAGACTTTCCTTTTCTTGAGTTTTCTAAGTTATGTTTGATAATTGAAGGTAAAATTCTAACACTGCCTGATGGTATTCTCAATGTATATCAGGAAATTAAGCAATTAATTACATTATATGTGCAAGAGGTAAAAAGAAGTAAAGTTTCTTTACCTCACTTAAACTGGTAAAATGTGGACACCAGTAGACTGGGATAATTTATGTATATATTTTGTAATATCTAAAGCAACCACCAAGAAAATGATACAAGGTGAAATACCCAAAGATGCTACGAATAAATCAAGATGGAATCTAAAAAAAAACCATATAAGTAATTCAGAGGAAGGAAGGTAAGAATAGAGAAACTGAGGAAAGAGAAATGGGGGGGGGCAAAGAAAACAAGTATTAAAATGGCACATTTAAGCCCTAAAGTATTAATAATCCCATTATATGCAAATGGTCTAAATGCACCAAATAAAAGATAGAGATTGATAGAGTAGATAACAAAACATAATCCTACTACAGTATATGCTGCTAACAAGAAACTCACTTCAAATACAATGACTTAGGTAGGAAGGTAGGTTGAAAGTAAAAGGTTGGAAAAATATATACCATGAAAATTTTAATAAAAAAAAGTGGCTATGTTAATATCAGGTAAGGTAGAATTCAAAGCAAAGAAAATTACTACAGTCAAAGAGGCACATTGCGAAATGATAAAAGATCAATCCACCAGGAAGATAGATTGATCCTAAATGTGTATTCACCGAAAATCAGAGTCTTAAAATGCATGAAGTTAAAACAAGTACAGTTGAAAAGAGAAATAGGCAAATCCATACTTATACTTGAGGATTCCACCATCCCTTTATGGAATCTGACCACAATGGAATCAAACCAGAAATCAGTTACAAAAATGCAACTGGAAAATCTGCAAACACATGGAAATTAAACAATAGACTTCTAAATAATGCATGAGTCAAAAAAGGAGGTGTCAAAGGAAGTAAATTTACATAGAATTGAACAAAATGAAAGTATGATATATCAAACTATATAGGATACAGATAAAGTAATACTGAGAGCAAAAATTTTAGCCCAAATGATCACATTAGGAAAGATGAAAGGTTTCACATCAATAAGTTCCTACCTCCAGAAACTAGAAAAAGAAGAGCAAAATAAACTGGAAGTAAGCAGAAATAAATAATAAAGAGAAGAGAAGAAATTAATGAAATTGAAATCAGGAAAACAGAAATAATGAAATATAAAGTTGGTTATTTTGAAAAAAATCAATTAAATTTAAAACTTTCTAGTCTAGCAATATTGACAGTGTTAAAAAAGAAAGGAGATATAAATAATCTATATCAGGAATGAAACTGGGGATTTTACAGCAGAACTGCAACCATCAAAGGGAAAACTATGTGCATCTTTATGCTCATGAATTTGACATTGTAGAAGAAATGGGCCAGTTCCTCAAAAACAACAAACTACTAAGACTTAATCAAGGTGAAATAAAAAATCTGAATAGTCCTATAGTCATTAAATATATTAAATTTGTCACTTGCAGTTTCCCCCAAAAGAAATCTCCAGAATCAGCCAATTTCACTGGAACAGTCTAGTGAACACGTGACGAAGATTAACACCAATTGTACACAATCTCTTGTAGAAAACAGAAGAGGACAGAACATTTTCCAACCCATCTGATATTACATTTAGTTCCCTGATACTAAAGTTGGACAAAGAGAGTACCAAAAAAAGAAAACTGCAGACAAATTTCTCTTATAAACTTAAATGTAAAGATCCTCAATAAAATATTAGCAAATCAAATCCAACAAATATAAAAAGAATTATGCATTTGACCAAGTGAGATTTATTCCAGGTATGCATTATTGGTACAATATTTTAAAAAAATCAATGTAATCTACCATATCAGAGGGATGAAGAAGGCAAGCATGCAATTGGTGCATAAAAAGCATCTGAAAAAATATAACACCTATTCATGATAAAATCTCTCAGCGAGCTCAGATCAACTTGATACAGAGCACATACAAAAAACCTACAGCTAACATGTTTAAGGGTGAAACACAGAATGTTTTCCCATAAGATTAGATGCAAGGCAATGTTGTCCCCTCTCATCCCTCTTTGCCAGCATGGTACTGGCAGTTCCAGCCAGCTCAATGAGTCAAGAAAAAGAACTAAAAGGCATGCAGATTTGCAAGGATAAAAGTGCTAATCACCCCAAGTCTTTTGGGCAGAAAGTACAAGTATATGGTTGTATGTTATTCAGAGAAATGCAAATTAAAACCATAATGAGCTATCACTATACACTTATAAGAATGACTAAATTAAAAGAAAAATAGTGATAATGCCAAATGTTGGCAATGATACAGAAAAACTGGATCACTCATAAATTGCTGGTGAGAATGTAAGATGGTACAATCTCTCTGGAAAGTCATTTGGCAATTTCCTATAAAACAAAATGTGTATCTGCCATATGATTTATGAGTTGCACGCTTGGGTGTTTATCCCAGAAAATTGAAACTTATGTTCATACAAAAAAAAAAAACATGCAGATAAGTGTTCATAGCAGCTTTATTCATAATTTCTGAAAACTGGAACCCACCCAAGTGTTCCTCATATCATGGACAGACCACATATTGATACCCTCAGGATGTCGTCAGGGCATTATCCTTTGTTAAGCAAGTCAATCTCAAAGTGCTACATAACTGTATGCGATTAGTAAGAGACATTCTTTTCATGACAAAATGATAGGGCCAGAGAATAGAGAAGTAGTTTTCACAGGTTAGAAAAACAGGGTGGATAGGAAAGTGAATGTGGCTCTAAAATGGTAGCAGGAGGATTCTTGTGTTGGAACTGCTCTGTATTTTGACTGTGGTTGTGGTTCCATGAATTTGCAATGTGATAAAATTGCACAGAGCCACACATACATAGACACAGGCATTAGTGGGTGTAAAACTGGCAGAATCTGAATAAAGTGAATGGATTATATCAATTTCAATTTCCTAGTTGTGATGTTGTACAATGGTTATGTGGATGTTACCACTGGGGGGAGACGGTATCACTGTAATTTTCTCTTATAATTGCATATGAATAAAAAATTATTTCAAAGTAAAAAGTTTAATGACAACTTAATTTCATGTTTTCAGTAAGTTGTTTTAACTAGGCATGATACTAAATATTATCTAATTTTGTTTCCTTTCAGTATATACATGTTGATGCCACTTTATATACTGAAAGTGATGCTGACGTGAGTACAGTTTAATTTTTCCCAAATTGTTATATTTTTAGTTTTCAGAAGTCTAAACCTATCTTTTCACAATTTAACTAAAATAAGTGTGGCTTTTGCAGCATCTTTTGGTGTGTTTCTAGAACTCATGATCAATTAATTTTATAAGTAAATATTGAGGGGGTGGGGCTTGAGAAAGAGAGCGATATTGATGGTATTTTTGTAATGGCCCAAAATCAAAATTTTAAAAAGCCTTTTCCATCAGTGTTAAAAAAAGATATACGATACTTTTTTTGTGATTCAATTAACTCATGATGCCATAAGATGCAAGAATCAGGTTAACAGGCAATTAAAAAGTATTCAATGTATATCACTTATTTCGTAGTATGTTACTGTCTCAAATTATATTTTCTACAAACTGCTTAAATGCATCCATGTTCTGCATTCTTCGTGAACCTCTACATTTGTCTAAAAGAATGCTGACCACTTACTCTCTACGTGAGAAAATAAATAAGCCACATAAAATTTAACAGAATTCAAAAATGATCTTAAACCTGTTTCATTAACAAGCATTGTTTGAGGCATGCATGATTTCAGTTATGTTGCTAATCCTTCCCCTCTAGAACCAAGAAACTTTACTGCGTGAAAGACAAACTGCATGTTGTGTCTTCAGAACAGTCAGTTCTCTATTATTCTCAATTAGAACTTTTTTGAAATACAAAAATTTACTCCCCACTTCCCCAAGACTTTCTAAGCATTGGAGAGAAGCATAACCAGAAACCAGAAGAGATACTCATGAGATATTTGGGCATGGCTGCTGCGCATAGAGATTGTTTCCCTCCTCTGACTTCAGCATGTTTTCTATTTCTCTTTGCATTTTCTCAAAGCAGAAAGCAGCCAATTAACCACTAACAGTCATTGTCCTGAGATTGCTCTTTGCAAGAAGGTAACCTTGCAACACTTGAGTTGCAAAGTTGACTGAGATCGAAATCTAGATTTAAATATTGACTCAGCCAAGTCCTAGCTTGGAAGTCACTTAACATTTCTGAACCTTTATTTCATTATTGCCAACATGGTGACAGTATTTACTCTTTCCATCTTGTGCAGCTGCTATTGGGAAAAAGCAGTATCATCAGTGCTTGGCATATGGGTGTTTTCCCTCCTTCCTTCATCCATTCAGTAAGCATTTATAAATGCCTGCTCGTCCCAGGTACTGGGCAAGGCATTGGGAACACAAAGTCAAACAAGTCATGGTCAAGTCCCCAGTGTCTGTTAACTTTTTTTTTCCTTCTAAGTTTAGATGTTTTTGTTTTTTTTTTAAGTAACACCCGTGGGAAATGTATTTTCGTGGTGTTTTATGATGTCCAAGAGGCTCTTTGCTGAATTGTCCAGCCTATGAGTAGAGAATTCTCTTGTTTTGATTTTTCTATGAATTCCTTGGAATCACTTCTGCTTCTGGAACTTTGGAACTTGCAGGAATAGCATGATTAGTAGCTGCCACTGTTTGAAATGTTAGTGATATAATCCAATTCTAAAAATTTCTGTATGTGTACTGTGCATGTCCATGTTTCAATGCCATTTTACACAGGGGGAAATGTGCTCAATGAGAAAAAAAAGGGCCTATTATTTCCACCTTCTTTAGCTTTTATTTCTTTCTTCTGTATAATATCACCATGATTCTTGATTGCTTTATCATGGTTTATTTTGGTTTTGATTTCAAAGCCCCAAAAGAAGAAAACCAGATGGCTGCCAATGTAAAACTTTTTGCGGGTACTGGTTTTCTTTTTAATATATTTGGATTGATTTTTAAAAATCAAAATTACATCCATGTGAAAATGAATAATGGCAAAATAATTAAAATTTCTTCATAATGTTTCTTGGAACTCTATTTTTAGCCAAATTGCAAAGTAGCTGCGATGAAATGCTTTCTTCTGGAATTGCGAGTCATTTCACATGAATCCAAAAATATGGACATTGATGAAACAGTAGAAAACCTTATCGTCCTAGCAAACAGCAGTTTACCTTCTAGTGGGGTGAGTTATCCAATAGTCATACAGAAGTCACATCTGATGTTTTTACTTGATTGGGAGAAGTATTAACTGGATAGAATGGACAAGCTGTTACTACTGTAAAGAGGTGCTTGGGAGAGAGTTCAGTTTCAGTGGCATGGCATCTAGGAGTGGCAGCACCTCCAGTGTGCACACACTCACCAACTCCCCATTGACTTATTCATTCAACAAAATTTGCACTTTGCTTGAGTGCTAGACTCAGAGTAGTGAACCAGGGAAACTTGGTCCCTGGTCTTGAGGTGTTTATAGTCAGGTGTAGTGGATAGACAATAATCCAATTGCATATTTAAGTATTTAACTATAAGATCAATAATAGTTACTAACATTTGTAGTGTGCCAGATAATCTTGAAGCTTTAAAGTGATAATTTGTTTAAGCTCCAGAGCTGGGAGAAAAGTATATTTGTTTCTATTGAGGACTGAAGAAATTGGGGCACAGGAGGTCTGAAAATCTTACCTAGACTAACACAGTAATGTGAATCATACCAAAGAAGTTTCACTCTGTAGCCTGTACTTTCATCTACTGAAAGGATAAATGATTCAAAGGATATTATAAATATATTAATAATTTAAGTGCTTATGTGCCAGGTGACAAGAACATGTATAGGGTCCTGGGAAGCAAATTCTTTCCCATTTTAAGGTGAGTTGGGGGAGAGTATATCCAAGCAGAAGCAACTGAAAGCTCTAGAACCCTGAACTAGTGTGGCTGAATACCTAACTGTCAAGCTGCTTTAGGTCTTCGCTTTCTCAGTTGTATTAACTATTTATAGTTGAAGTCTGAGTACTCTCCCCTCCTCTGCTCACTCTTCCATGCATATCCCACCATCTGACATACAACATATGTTACTTAAGAGGCATTGTCTGTTTCCCCTGCTAAAATGTCATCTTTAAGGGGGCAAGTCTTTGCACCTGTTTCATTCAGTGCTGATTCCCAATTCCCAGAACAGGGTCTGGCATATATTAGTTACTCCACTTATTTATGAAATGAGTGCATTAGTGTTTAAAATACTTCCATGATTGTTATCTCTATCTTATCCATGGGAAGCTGGTGCTATGCAACAGATAATGCATGACAACAGCAATGATAAACTGTTTCAGGGTCATTGTCACAGTCACCCCCATCATGGCATGGAATGGGCTGCAAGGTGAGATGGGTGGGCAGGACTTCTTGGTCAGAAGACCTTGCTGATGAGTCATTTAATTTCTCTGATGAGTCATTTGACATCTCCACATTCCTATCTGACATGATTATTTTGAGGCCCAAATTAGACCACATTATATGAAGTTCAACAGTGCCAGGAAGAGAAGATATGCTTGACAAATATTGATAAATCTGAATTTCAAGTACATAACTGATGTAAAAATCTAATTTTGATTTTTGCTAGGACAGCGCTCATGGTTCACATGATCTATAAAAAGGTTTATTTATGGTTACTACATTTGGAGTATTCTAGATATCCATGAATCTGGATACAGTTTGAGGAATTCACCTAAACAGTTCAACTCAACCCATAATGACTGGAGTGATTGCTGTGTGTCAGGCCCTATGCAGAATGCTGGGCAATCAAAATACTGTCCCTGCCCTCCTGGAGCTGCTTAGAGAATATTTTTGTAAAAAGCATAAAATGGTATAATATCATAAAGCATATGAAATGCTATGAAAGAAATCTAATTAAGGGGCTCTGAGATTACTACTAAAGAGGAAGTATGTAGCAAGCAGAGAGAGAAAAAACAAAGTGCCATCTAATAGCAAGCTATGCGTGTAAGAAGGAAAGGCATGGGCTCAGTATTTCTAATGTTCAAGGCTGTGGGGAGAGCTAAAAGCAGTAAGAAATAATTCCTGGAGGGTGTATGTGCCCTGCGGGGAGACATGTACCTTTCCCTCCGAGTAGATGATGAGAAACAATTGAAGGGAGGCGTGACCAACATGGCTTACATTTTTTTTCAGAGTTCTTATCCATAATAAGAAAAACAAGCCCATAGCAAATCTTGCAAATCTCTTTTTCCTAGTTCTTCCTACCAGGAAGTTAATTAACCAAAATTTTCACATCTCAAGATCTTACCATATGGTTCAGAGGAGATAATATTCCCAGGAAAGAAGCACATTCGACTAACCAATCTCATGTTTTCTTATTTTTGGCAGAATATAGCAGAATCTGGATGCAAAGAATGTGAGGAACTGGAGGAAAAAAATATTAAAGAATTTTTAAAGAGTTTTGTACATATTGTACAAATGTTCATCCACCCTGTTTGATTGCAGTTGCTCCTCTTCAGCATTTCTATTATTAACAAGTGTCTCCCCACTGCTTCAAGACCACAAAACACTCTGCATTTCAAATGTGCTGCCGAAATAAGATTTTCTAGCAAGAAGATGATCAGGATCTTGGATCCAAAGAACTCCTTAGATAAGAAGGCAGAAAAATGTCACTGAGTAACACAGTGATTATGAACTGTCCTCAGACTTATTTTACTCTTTTATTTTTAATTTATTACTGAATGTGTTTATATTGTTATATAATGTAAAATGTTTAATAAAATGATGTACATATTTTAACATTTGAAATTGCACTGATATTTTTACTTCTTATAAGAAGAGAGGAGACATTTGTTCAGGGGTAATAATCAAGGTATTCAATACTGGGTAGAGCTGGATATCACTGCTGGGGGTAAGCGGTTGGCTAATTGGCTCCTGCTAGTGTGCAGCCACTGACTGCCAACCCTCATCTACCTTTCCAGTAGCACCTGGAGCAAGAATTGAGTTTAAACAAGAAAAGGAAGAACCATGTATGAATACTGTATTTTACTCTATAATTTAGTTATTGGTATATAAAGCATCTGCTATGAGGCAAATATCAGAATTGTAAGTATTGGCATGTCTTGTGCATCGATAAAGCAGGGGTAGTGATGGCAGTAATAACTATTCACAGATAGGTAGAGTTGTGTGTAGAAAATGAATGATTACGATGCTTTTGTGTGTGTGTGTGTGCTGTATGGTGACGTCACATTTCATTTTTCCATGTGAATATTCTGTTACTGCAGCACCATTTGTTAAATTTTTGGCTTTTGTTTGTTTGTTTTTGAGAAGTGCATAGACTGGGAATCGAACCCGGGTCTCCCGCATGGCAGGTGAGAATTCTACCGCTGAACTACCCTTGCACCCCCTACAATGATGTTTTTATTCCATGCTTTTGCAAGTACAGGTATTTTACTTTCACATTCTTTTTTCCATGTTTATAGAATAAGGCAACTGCTGATCTGTTGAAGGCAACATTATCTGACAACAAATAATTTTCATAATTTTTTAAACAATATACTGTCTAAAACCAGCAAGATCTCTTTTAATGAAACTGAGTGAAATGAAATATTCTTGTCTCATTACAATTTTCTTTTAACTCTATGCCTGCAGATATATTAGAGTTTTGAGTTTCTAAAACCATTATCTCTCCCAGAATTGGGCACAGTGATAGATTTTTCCAATATATGTCTTTCTCTGATAATCACTGTTTTGACAATAGCATAAAATATTCATGAATGCAATAAATTTGGGAGTAGGTTTTAAGGATAGTAGAACCAATATGATGCTTCAGTAATATCAGTCTTGAGCTTTGTCCCCATTTCCCAGCTGGCTCACCCAAAGGTATAGTATATGGAAATATAAGTTGCTTTCCATAGCATATATGTATATATGCATGTACATATGTACGTAGTGTATATGGAAAAGCAAGGTATTTGTCCTACAGGTTTCATCCATTTTCCACCTGGCAGATGCTGCTTAGTATCTGTGCCACTTTCAACTCAACTGCAGTCACTGGTGTTTCACCCTGGGCTTAGGCCTCTTGGTAGGATGCTGCTCTGTTCTCATGAGCTTCAGCCAAGGGGCGAATTTGGCCTAGTCACACTTTCCTCTGGTTTCTTACCACTTCAGTCTCCACAACCCTACCTGACAAGGCTGTACTTCATATCAAAATTTACTTAAAGAGCAGAGTAGCAAAAAGGAATTATGGAGGGGTGCGGATGGAAAGCGTAGTTTGTGAGCTGCCAGTATACAATATACCAGAAACAGAACGGCTTTTAAAAAGGAAATTTATTAAGTTCTAAGGCCATGAAAATGTCCAAATTAAGGCATCCAGATAAAGATACCTTAACTCCAAAATAAAAGCTGATAAAGTTCGGCATTTCTCTCTCAGCTGGGAGGGCACAGGACAACATCTGCTAGCTTTCCCTCCTCATTTTATAAGGCTTCCCCGGAGAAGTTTACCTTCTGCATTTCCAAAGGTCTCTGGCTGTGTGGGCTCCATTGACTTTAAAGGTTTTTTCCAAAATGGTTCCCTCTTAAAGGGCTCTAGTAAACAATGCCATCTTGAATGGGTAGAGACACATCTCCATGGAAACAATCAAAAAGATCCCACTCAGCAAAATTGAATGAGGATTAAAGGACATGGCTTTTCTGCAGTACACAACAGTTTCAAATCTGCACAGAGAGGTTTCAAACTTTTTGCTATATACTACTCTTCTGATAGCCAAGTAAAGAGAAAGTAAGACGTTAAAGCTTTCATTGTCAGTCCATCTTAGGTACCTCCCAGTCTCTTTGTAATCGAGCTTTTTCCACTGCTCCTCAAACTCCTCCCTGGAGCAGTGTCTTTTTCCAAATCTGGGCTACTCATCCTGTAGCAGGCTGTGGAGGTTTATGTGAGAACTCCATAGATGTGGCCTTGGGTATGAGTCCAGGAAGGAAGAGAGGAAGTGGGGACATAAGCATTGCAAGACTGGCAGTTCCAGTCCCCTTCAAGGCTTTCACACCAATTTGAATTGCAGTTCTTTGGATTTCCTGGTGGAAAATGAGTGTATCAGACAAGTGTACACATACCCAAGGATAAACCATAATATTTATAAGAAAACAAGATAAAGAAGAGGTTGCAAACTGGTGGCCCATTGATGAAATTTGGCCCACAGATGGCCCATTTCTTATATTTTAAATCAGAGAAAACATTTACAAATCAAGAGGGTTCACATAAAGATTTGAATTTCTGTCTTCTCATTAACAACAAGAAAGGAAATACTGTTCTTTATTCATCTGGACCTTTTTGCAACAGAGTGAGATCTCTCTAGGTTATCAGAGTTCCTACCACTCAAACATTGTAGAGGCACTAATAACTCATTTGCTTTGGTCATTTATATTATGCACCAAGCCTCTGCAGATATTTAGGTTTTAGGTGTTTTAGAAAGAAGGATTTTTTTCCTACTTTCTTACTTTCCAAATCTACTAATAACTACATAAAGTACATTATTATGCAATGCAATATAATTCCTTCTCTTCAATATATATTTTCTTTTCAATATATATTTTACCCTTTCCAACTTGCCAGGAATAAGATAAGAAATGGATCAATTTCTAAACAATCTGCCTTTTTAATGACTTCTCAATTACCTATATAAAGTAGGAGTGGAGAGTTTGAAAATACATTCCTGGATACTGTCCAATGGAAAATATTTTAACAAATAATGGTGTATTGTGTTTTGTAAAAATGATATAAGGTCTTTAAAAATTATAAGGAATATGGAAAAGTGTAAAGAAGAAAGAAAAATAACCAAACAAAATCTTGCTTTTCATAATAATCATCATTAATTGGTGAACTGCTTTCCAACCATTTCTCTATATAGAAAGGCAGATGGAGAGATAAATACCTAGACAAATAAATATTGTGATTGATAGATAGATGATTGATAAAGATATAGAGAGATAGCCAAAAGAGAGATATTATGTAGAATTTTAGAAAAATGGGGTCATACTGCATACATTTTAAATTAAAATATTTTATTTTAATTTAACCTGATTTTACTCGAACAGAAAAAAAGAAAAGCAAAAAGGAAGGTATTGCTAAATTTTCACATTTTATAGGTAAGGAAACTGACATTTAGAGAGATTAAATAATATATTTAAGGGTGCATATTTTAGAAGGGACAGAACCAAACTTCAAACCCAGACTCTGGAACCCACTGTACTAATAGCCATTTATTTACCTATTACTCAGGACTAATAAGGTCTATAATATAGTCTTTCACTCTTTCGGTGTGAAGGAGTACATGGCTGGATATAAAGTTCTTACCTCTTGTTTTATTTCCCTGAGACTCATATAGATTATTTCCTGGGATACAGTGTTGCTATTGAGAGTCTAGGCTATTATACTTTTTTCTTCCTTGGATAAGACTTTAAAAAAATACATATGTGATTCTTTCTTTATCCTTGTAATATTGGTGTTTGTCTTTTAGTTTATTTTTTTCCTTGGGATGTGTTTCACCCTTTATATCTTTAGACTGAAGAATTTATTTCAAGAAGGCCTTTTTTTTTCCTAGTATATATCTGAATTTATCTTTGTTCTATTTAAATGATAGCATAGTTACTAAGAACGGTGGCTCCGGAGCCAGTTGCCTGGGTTCAAACCTCAGTTCTGGTTTTTACTGGCAGTATGATGTTTTGTAAGATGTGAGGTAGGCACTAGGTGTGTGTTATTACCACAGGTTCTGCAAATGTAATAAGGAAATGATAATGATGTCTATCTTGCAGCATTGCTATGAGATTTAGCTAAGTTAATGCATGCAAAGTGCTTAGAAGTTCTGACACATAGTAAGTTTGCATTAGCGTATTTAAATCTTTTTAATTAAATCATAAATCAAATAATTTAATTTCTATTTAGATTTAATTATATTATTATTAATGTTATATGATGGTTATTAATTCAGAAATACCAAGTATATGCTTCTTAGACATTCTTTTCCACCTCATTTCAATCATTGTCTCTGTAATCATTTTCATGTGAATATTCTTTTACTTTCCATTTTGCTTTATTTTCTTGAGCCAATCTGCCATATTTCAGTCATGTCCACTCTATTATGAGCAGATTTTAATATAGATTGTCCTCTTCTCTTTCTTTCTTGAGGTCTTCCCATTGACTGCTTTATATCTTAGGTATTCTCCTGTATCTTTCTTCAATAATTGAATATTTTATTTAATCCACTTCTATAGAAGAAATCAGGTTGCCCTTATTTGACTTCGTGGAGAATAATTTTTGCAACTATTTCTGTGTTCTTTGGTTTTATCCTCCTGTGGTATCCATCCTTTATTGTTTCTTTCCTCCACTTGGGTAATGAGAGAAGGGAAATTCTACTCATGGGCTGGTTATAATGAACAGCATTTTACCAAATCCATTCTTTCTTTTTCTCTGGGCTGTTTTCTCTTATCACTGTCAGGCTTCTCAAGATTAGTTGGCTCATGGAGGAAACATTTCAGATACAAATAGTGTTGCAATCTGGCAATCGCTCTCTCTTCTACTTCACACTAATTCACTTTTGGCAGTCTTCACTGACAGACTATCCACTAGAAAAGGTGATCTGCGAAGACTGCTATTGCTATCTCAACTGGTTCTATAGTGAAACATTCATTTGTCACCCAGTGTTCCATCTATGCTTGCACATCTCATTGCTCTAGTCAAATTATGCTTATGCATTTCTTTCAAGACAGTCTTAGAGAAATAAGTATCCTAATTGGTCATAATGTCAGACACATTACCACTAATATTTCTAGTAATCAAGAACCCTTTTGGCTAAATAAACATATAAGTGAGTTTAAACTTTAGAGTTTTCGAGTGTTCAAAATTCTGAAGTATTCTCATGTTAGTTAATATGGATCACATCAGTTGATCTTAGGAAATTGAAAGCATAAAGCTGCAACTTGTTAAAACACTTTTTGTAAACGTAAGAACCAAAGTAAACATTTGAAATAATCTAAATTCAATTTTTCATGCTTTTCCCCCAAATCAAACCATTCTTTTTTTTTTTTTAACATGGGCAGGCACCGGGAATTGAACCCGGGTCCTCGGGCATGGCAGACAAGCACTCTTACCTGCTGAGCCACCGTGGCCCGCCCTCAAATCATTCTTTTGTTCATATTTCAAAATCTACCCTTTATGAACTGTCCTTCTTAATCAGACCAATGTTATTTGCCTTGAGGACACGCCTTTCTGTCTTACCTTCTTTGACTTTCTTTGACTTTGTGGAGAACAATTTTTGCAACTCATTCTATATCCTTTGACTATGTTCTCTTATGGTTTCCATGCGTGATTCTTCTTTTCATCCAGTTGGGCAATGAAAGAGCCTTAAATGTTAAAAGTAATTGCCACGTATTACATACAATAAAGAGAGCACAAATCCATATATCTACTTAGAATTTCAAATAGGAATGATAAGAACTATAAAAATTATGTATACAGTCCAAAGTCAGATTGACGAATTCTAGTTCTTACTTTTTCTTTTATCAGGTAAAGAAAAAAGGTAAGTAAGGGCATATTATCTCTCCACTCTCTCTGACAATAAGCAAAATGGTTAGAAGGTAGAAGACATGCAAATACAAACAGAACTAATACATAATTTGTGAGTCCAGAGAATTTAAAAGCCAATCACAAATCTAGTTTTATATACTCTTACTCTTCATCTTAGAAGAGAGAATCAATAGAATTATTTATTCTGTTGCTACTGTTGTTGTGTGAGGTGGTTGTATGTGTTGATGTGTTACTGTTTATGGTTATCAAATTCAATGTAGACCAATATATACCATGTGAAAATCAAGTAATATGACTATTCCCTGCCTCTG
This sequence comes from Tamandua tetradactyla, assembly GCF_023851605.1. NCBI lineage: Eukaryota > Metazoa > Chordata > Mammalia > Pilosa > Myrmecophagidae > Tamandua > Tamandua tetradactyla. The sequence continues at coordinate 26,098,889 of NC_135348.1, read as the reverse complement.
TCCCCCCATTACAGAAATATTAGACAGCATATTTTCACTCCTTAATTTGTGTTATATCAGGCTTAGGATAAGCTCCCTAGACTCAGTCACATATGAGTCTTAGTTAACATAAGCAGATCATGTATGAATATTTTGCCCAGAGAAAACTCCATTTTCACAGAGATTTGGTTTTATGGTTCTGAATGTATCTGATGACTTAATTTTATCCTCACTGAGCAATTTATTATGGAAAATAAACTTCAACTTCACTGTTAAGTCTCCAAATTTCATAAGTTAGCAGATGCCACATAGAAGACAAATTAATGTATCATTAATTAAGAATCATGATGTTGTCCTATATTTTACTTCTTCAATCCTGTATTTCAAAATCAGTTAGCTATTAGGGAGACTGGAGAAGAAATTGTCACACGCAAGCAGAGTCAAAATTGTGCAGTTAGTTTTTACAAGCTGTGTCAGCACTTTCAGAATATTGTCATCAGAGAGGCCAGTGTCATCCTACAGGTGGCTTGTCTTCATCATCATCACTATTTTCTTTCATTAACAATTCATTCTTTCAGTCATACCATAACCATATTCATTGAAAACCTACTGTGTGTGACCATTACACTAGGTGCTGCAATTACAACTGAGAACAAGAAAGCCTGAATAAGATTCAGCTTTCATCGAGATTGCATTCTAGCAGGAAATTCATGTTGTCACACCTATCACTCAAATGCTTATTTAGTTATCATTTCTACAGAGGGGAAATATAGGGTACCATTAGAGCACAAAAAATGAGGGCCAGATTCATTCAAGGTATCAGAGAAAGCTTCTTTAAGAAAGTTATATCTGAGCTCAGCTATGAGTTATGATTAGAAATTCTCTTGGGGGAAGTGGGAAGGATTACACAAAGAAACAGCCTGCCAAAGCCTTCAGTCAGGAAGGATCATGGCATATTCAGAGAGCAGATGGAAGACCCTTGTGGCTAGACTGAGAGCAAGAACTGAAAGAAGTTGGTGAAATAAGCATCAACTTGACCATAAATGATCCTATAGGTTTTCGTGAGGATTCTGAGGATTTTGCATTGTATCCCTTTAAAATGGGGCTCTTGTTCTGACATTTATACATTTTGACATGTATAAATCAATACTGTCAAGAGAAGAGTTGAAGTTAAAAATCTCCTTATCACTAAATCACAGGATAATAAAATTATTATTTCTTACATCCAGCATCATCTTACATAGACCTTACATCATTGCAATCATTTAAGTAATTCCTTACAACACTGTTTCAGTTTGCTAAAGCTCCCAGAATGCAATATAAAAGAAATGGATTGGCTTTTTCAAAGGGGATTTATTAGTTTACAAATTTACAAGTCTAAGGCCATAAAAATATTCAAACTAAGGCATCAACAAGAGGATACTGTCACTGAAGACAGGCCAATGGTTTCCTCTGTCACATGGGAAGGCACATGGCGATGTCTGTTGGCTCTTCTTTCCTGGGTTGATTTCAAAATGGCTCTCTCAGGATGTGGAGAAATTGAAGACTTATTCACTTACAATTTATAATGGTACACCGCTGTAGAAGACAGTTTGGTGGTTCCTCAGAAAATTAAATACCTAGTTGCCCTGTGACTTGGCAACACCACTACCTGATATATACCTGGAAGAGTTGAAAGCAGTGACACAAACAGACATTTGCACACCAGTGTTCATAGCACGATTATTCACAATTATCAAAAGATGAAAACAATTCAAGGGCCCATCAACAGACAAGTGAGTGGATAAACAAAATGTGGTTTATATATATGATGGGATATTATGCAGAAGTAATACGAAATGACATTCTGAAGCACATGACAACATGAACAAAACTTGAGGACATAATGCTGAGTGAAATAAGCCAGACACAAAAGGATAGATACTGTATGATTGCACTAATATGGCCTTGGTAAATATAAACTCAGAGACTTATAATGTCGAATATAAGGTAACTACAAATGCACAGAAGCTGGAGAAAGGTGAATAGTTACCTAATGAGGTTGAACTTAAATGTATGAATAGAAGTTATGGTAGTCCATTAGTGGGTTTATATGTAGCATTATCATATTGAAGGTGAATATGATTGAAAGACATTGTATAGAGCCATATCTCCCACTGATTAACACTATAAATATAAATAAGTTCTTACAAAAACTGCTTCAAAGATATGAATATTATATAAAAAGTCAGTAATAGAGGGGCATTGGGGAAAACTATTATCACATGCTATGGCCTATAGTTAACAGGAAAACATCAACAGTACCACAGCAATACCAGGTGTAAATAATTGGGAGGAGGGGGGGGACAAGAGTTAAGAGGACATTTAGATTTGCTATTTGGTAAGGGTGTGTTTATCTGGTACTTTTCTCTTTGGGCTAATGAAAATTGTCCAAAATTGAGAATGTTGATTATTGTCCAACTAAGTGAGGACACTGTAAGACATTATTTTGGACTTTATTTATGATGCCCAATGGATGGAGGTGGCTGAAATTACATTGACTGAGAAGTAGAAAGGTGAACTGCATGTATACATATGATGGACTATTGTACGGCTACAAAAAGGAACGAACTTTAGAGGAATGAAACAAAGTGAATGAACCTTGAGGATGTTATGTTGTGTAAAATAAGCCAGAAACAAAAGAATAAATATTGCATGATCTCTTTCAGAAAATATTTATAAGAAAACTGGGGCCTAGGTTTTAAAATCTTATAGCAGTCACATGAAGTCCAGAGTTGTAAGCGTATTTCTAGGTTGTGGAACCTGTTGGGGTACTCAAAGAGCACCCCAGAGTTGGAGTTCTGCAGCTCTGAAAGTCAGCACTGCTGCATACAAAAATGTTAGAGAAACCAAAAAATAGATGAGGCTTCAATTAGAGATAAGAACAAAGCTGAAATGGTTGGGATGAAGATAAATCAGAATACAGGGCAAAGGGTGATATTGTCTGTATTACAGAGCTTCAACTACTGCATGAGACCAAAGGCAGAGAGGTTTATTTTGTTAAAAACCTAAATTTTCTGTGGCACACACTAAATCAACCTGCCTGGATTGTTTGTTTAAACAACACAAACACATGGAGCCCAAAACAGGAATATGGACTTGCAATTCTGTATAGCTTCATGTAACACCTGGTTATATCTCAGGGTATGTTGAGCAGACGTTTGGAAATATTGGTAAAATCCCTTGAGGGGATGGAGAAAAAGTATGGAGCTATTACATTTTCCTATCTGGGAAACCCCTGAAACTCTCTCAAACATTAGAGACTGAAGTTAACAGGCCAAGCCCTTGATCTAGAGGTTTGCTCTTATAAAACTTGTTGCTGTAGTGGAAAAACTAAGCCTCACTATAATTATGCCTAACAGTTACTTCCATAAAATCACTTTTGTTGTCTAAGCCCAACCCTGCAAGAAAAATCATTAACCTCACTTCCACATGGGACTTGACATTCAGGGGTAAAAGTCTCCCCAAAAACATGGGACATGACTCCCAAGGATGAGCCTTATCCTGGCACCGTGGGATTGACAACACCTTCCTGACTAAAAGGGGGGAAAGAAATGTAACAAAATATGGTATCAATAGGTTAAGAGAGTTCAAATAGAGTCAAGCGGCTATTCTGGAAGCTACTTTTATGGAAGCTTCAGCTGGATATTCATAATTGCCATGGTTAACCAACATCCAACAAACATCATATCTATTAACCATAAGAACACCTAAGATTCTATCTGAGAGTCTATAAAAGTTTCATACACTAAGTTTGCTTTCCAGAAACCTACAACTCCAGGTGGTTCCTAGGCCAGATATTTCCTGAAACTTAGAGGGGCAGCCTTTCCAAGAACATCAACTAGTTCCATCTATCTACCCTATACTGTCAACATGCCTTTTCAGTATGAAAAAATTAGAATGGGCAGAGCTCAAAAACCCCTAAAGATTGGAAGAAAGATCAAAGGAGAAGATGGAGTTATAATAGAGAAGAGAAGATTTAACAAATGAGCATGACTGCTGAATCATTATATCCCTATTTTCTTTTAGTTTCCAGTGTCTTAGAGCAGCTAGAAGGAAAAACCTGAAATTGTGGAACTGTAACCCATATTGAGCTTTGAAATATGTTCTATAACTATTGTTACAAAGTACTTTGAAATATATTGCTTTTTTGTATGTATATTATACTTCACAATAAAAACCATTAAAAAAAATTGGCTGTCTCAGTTCCTGGGGGTCCTTTTGGCTTCTTCTGAGGCATAGGTTCTCTAACTCTCTCTGCTTTCTGTGTCCATTCTTAAAAGACTCCAGCAAGCAAATTAAGATCCACCTTGAATGGGTGGTGTCACATATCCATGGAAACAACCTAATCAAAAGACTCTACCCAACAATAGATCTACCCCCACAAGATTGACTTTTCTGGGGTACATAACAGATTCAAACCATCATAGACACCAATGGAGATTAACTCATGCAAGTAATTATTTATTTGCCATCTGTCAAAAAACAAAAGCATATTCACTATATATCAAAGTCATGAGGATTAACATATAAATCCAGTATTGGGTTCTGAGGACATTCATAATTACTCCATGGTCAAAAATCTTTGCACAGGGAAGGCTCCTTGAGAGAAGAAAGATTTTCTAAATCACTTTTTGATGAGAACTATTAGATATCCAGGAGGCCAATCATTCTTATCAGGAAAAAATTGGGGAGAGAAAGTCAGTTCTGCTGACTGAATGGCAGGGCACAGGTAAAACAAGGGAAATAATGAGTCAAGGTAATGCCACTGGGTGGAGAAAGCTCTGAAGACACAATTGTACTGGATGAAGTCAGGGATTCAGGGGGTTAAGCAATTTCTTGACATAGAAGAGGCAAAAGCTTACATGTTCAAGGAGAGGATAAGAAAGAAGCAACATTTCTGAATAAGTGTCAGCCGAGAGCCTGAAGGTAAGACTAGAATATCAGTGCAGTGATGGTTCTCCAGACAAAACCGCTTTTTCAGGGGTTTTAAAGATCATAGCCATCAGCCAACTTCAATTTCCTGAGTTGATTTAATAAAGTGGAAGACCCCAGTACATCCAGGAATTTGGTTCTATAACGACACAACAGACTGGCGGTAATAATAATGATTCACTTATACTTTTTATGGTTCTTTAAAGTTCACAAAGCACTTTTATTTACATTATATTATTTAGTAATAGTTACTATCCCCCTGGGGCATAGATGAGAAGAGATGCAGAGCTGCTGAAACATTTTGTTTATGCTCCTGATGTGTAAAAAAAAAAAAAAAAGAAGAAGCCACCTGAAAATTTTCTCCAAGCTCAGCTGTGTTTTATCTATGCCCTATTGCATTTTGTATTTCCTTTCAAATAAGCACAAGCATACTACTTGGGGTGGAAAATTATTTGTTGTTCAGGACATCCAAACACAGTTTAAGCATGTATTTTTATTCCATATTTTGATTGTTTTTTCTTCACACAATTCTATTCTGGTGTTTTGTTTGCTTTTCCCAGATGGCAAATGTGCCATTAAGTTTATCCAGCCTGAATTAATTATCTTTTTATAGTAAAAGAAAATCCTCTTCTTTTGACAAGTAAGATGTTTGTGCCATATTTATGAATAAATAAAGGCAGCTGTTATACACAGCATTATTAATAGCACTGCTCTAAACATCGCATCTGAAAATAAATCCACTCTTTTCAGTATAATGTAATCTGTTGGTGTCCCAGAGCTTATTAAAGAGTGAAAGCCACAGATGTATTATCCATACAGCAGCATAAGAAAAAGCAGGCTTTCTACAAGGGACTCGATTCAAAATTACAAACATAAGGCAGTACTCTTTCAAACGGTTACTGTCTTCACTGGTCAGTTGGCCCCGATTCCTCACTGCTTCACAGGTTAAGGGTCTGGAGGCCAGCAAAGCAGCTCTCCCTGGAGAAAGTAAGTTAACAGGCAGACACAGTCTTCATCTAAATGGCCACAGTTCTGCTATTTCCTGCTTTTCAGTCGAATGGCTTTTTGATAGATGAGATAGCCATGGTAGAAGGGATTTTTCCTTTGGTAAGAGAATGTACACAAAGCAGAGGACGGAACCCTTTTCCCTCACAGATATGCCTTATAAACTCTGGACCAGAACAAGTGACATAAAGCATAGCCCCTTGTCACTAGGATCAGTTCATAACTCTCCAAGGAGTCTCGGTGGGCTTCAAACTTTCCCCGTTTCAATAAGCCTGGTCCCCCACTAGGCCACACTATTTTTGAGCAGAACCAACTTGTCCCTAAGGATTCATTTCATTTCTGTCATCTTTATTTTATTTCCAACAGCAAACATAAAAATGCACTCAAAGGAGTGAATAATTACAATTACAAGCAGTGGTAAACGGAAGGCTGGGCCATGGGATCCATTTGTTCCAGGTGCTTTAAGGGGGTGCATTGCCTCTAGAGAACTTAAAAACAATAATACAACCAACTAAGTCTGTCTACCTTTATGATCACTATGTTCCAACAAATTCTAAACAATGCCAATGATAAAATACTTTTCTCCTGAAAAAAATATCTTTTTTTTTTGTTTGTTCGTTTAAGTTCTAAGCAATTGCTCAAAAAAAAAATTTTTTTTTGGTCTAAGTTCTAAACAACTGCTCAGGTCAAAGTTTTTTTTTTTTAATTTTTTAATTTTTATTTTTTTATTAATTAAAAAAATTAACAGCAAACAAAACATTAAGATATTGTTCCATTCTACATATATAATCAGTAATTCTTAATATCATCACATAGTTCCATATTCATCATTTCTTAGAACATTTGCATCGATTTAGAAAAAGAAATAAAAAGACAACAGAAAAAGAAATAAAACGATAACAGAGAAAAAAAAAGATTATACATACCATATCCCTTACCCCTCGCTTTCATTTATCACTAGCATTTCAAACTAAATTTATTTTAACACTTGTTCCCCTTATTATTTATTTTTATTCCATATGTTCTACTCTTCTGTTGATATGGTAGATAAAAGGAGCATCAGTTGTTTTAATAATATACACACATGTAGTCTTCATATCAGCACATACTTATTTCTTATTCTTTAATAAGCATTGTATTCTACATGGAAATTAATTCGGGGACCTCAGTTACACAGTTGGCCTTCAAACCTAGTGAACTTGGTAGAGAATCAGTTCTGAAGCGTTTGGACATCTTTGCCTTGGCTTTTGACACAGTTCAGTTTTCACCTCTCTGTTCATGCATATTGTACACTTAAACAGATTAAAATAAACATGCACAGTGATTGTGAAGATGAAGGGATTGAATTTTACTTATCTCAAGTTTGCCACTCTGTGTGGCCACTTGAAAATTTTATTTGCGTTTTACATTTAACATAGTGAAAAAATAGCAAGCTGTGAGGTGTAACAGTAAGCTCGAATTTTAGTTCATTCATGAAATAGTTTGCTATTAACATGGAAATTTATTCTTTCAAAACTGTAGTTGCTTGATGTAAATCTAAAGAAAAATGAAAAAAATCTTGCCTCAGTGTATGATTTAGTAGTTGTCTAAATTGTATATTTTCCAGATGCTTCAGTTTTATTAAAATGTATATTATTTACTAAACAATTATATTTATAAAATATTATTTTATCAGACTGTTACTAAAGGATCAAAGTTTAAATTGTTTTAATATATATAAATCAATTAAATAGTTATGTTTTTGTCCTGTTTGAAATCGGAGGAATTTATAGTTAGCCCTAGTATTTTTGTGAAATGAACAACTGAATCATAATCATTCTGGATATTTCAAAGAAATTTAAGTGAGAAACCCAAATCAACATGAAACTACATTAACAGTGAATCATTTTTATAGGTACTGATAGTAAGGAAGAGAGAAAATGTCAGCAAAATCCAAAATTAACAAGGTTAAAATAAATATAATACTGGAAATAAAGACCAAATAAGATTAGACCAAGGCACTACCAAGTCTTGGGTAAGACCAAGACTTTAATGAAAAACAGACAATAGATGGATAACTAATCTATTTTGATAACACTACTCTGTTAGTTTAAAACCGTTATGTACCCCAGAAAAAAAACATGTTATTTTTCTAATCCAATCTTGTGGGGACAAACCTATTGTTTAGGGTGGAAACCTTTGACTGGATTGTTTTTATAGAGACTGACCCACTCAATTGTGGGTATGAGCCTTTGAATAGATTACTTCCATGGAGATGTGGCATACCCAACTGTAGGTATAGTCTTTGATTAGATGCGGATGTGACTCTGCCCCCTCAAGGTAGGTCTTAATTAGTTTACTTGAGTCCTTTAAAAAGGAGAAACAATTTGGAGAAACCTCAGAGACAAAGACAGATGCACACATTTGGAGATGCTTGGAGTGCTGACAGAGAAGCTTGGAAATTGAAGCAGAAATACCTCAGGTGCTAAGCAAGGACTCACAGAAATAGCTAGACCCAGAAAAGAAGAAATCTCCAGCCCTGAGAGATGCTAACCTAAGGGATGAAACCCAGAGTTTTTCCCTGAAACAGCTAAGTATAGATTCACAAATGCTTCAAGAGGAAGCCCCTGGAATTAGAAGCTGGAAGCTGCATGAAACCAGAATCTAAAGGACCAGCAGATGACAGCCATGTGCCTTCCCAGCTGACAGAAGTGTTCTGGATGCCATCAACCTGTCTTAAGTCAAGGTATCTTTCTCTGGATGCCTTTTTGGACATTTTCATGGCCTTAGAACTTTAAATTTGTAACTTAATGAATCTGCTTTATAAAAGTCAACCCATTTCTGGTATATTGCATTCCAGCATCATTAGCAAAGCAAAACAACTACTCATCCAAAATCAGTTTCAGATAACTTGAAAGTTAACCTGGTTAGGAGGGAAGTGAATCTATTCAAAATAAAGAATGATCTTTTTCTTATGATCAAGAATACGGAGAAAACATTGAAAGAGTCAGTCAATACTTGATGAATTTATGGTTTTACAATTCTTTACCAAATGGTTAAAAAGGTTGAGAACTTGAATAATGTCTCAGTTTGAAGCTATTATATATTCCAGAAAAGCTATGTCCTAAAATCCTCATTCAATATTGCTGGGTGGGATCTTTTTATTGTTTCCATGGAAATGCAACCCACCCAAATGTGGGTGGTAACTTTTGATTAGATGATTTCCATGGAGATGTGTTTCCATCAATTCAAGGTAAGATTGCTTACTGGAACCTTTTAAAAGGGAACCATTTTGGAAAAAACTCAATAGAGCCCACATAGCCAGAGATCTTTGGACATGCAGAAGGAAAATGCCCCCAGGGGAGCTTCATGAAACAAGAAGTCAGGAAAGAAAGCTGGCAGACATCCCCATGTGCCTTCCCAGCTGAAAGAGAAACCCCAAACTTCATCAGCCCTTTCTTTGGACTTAAGGTATCTTTCCCTGGATGCCTTAGTTTGGACATTTTCATAGCCTTAGAATGGTAAACTTACTTAAACAATTCCCTTTTTAAAAGCTATTCCATTTCTGGCATATTGCATTCTGGCAGCTTACAAACTAAAACAGATTTTGGTACAAGAGAAGTGTGGTGCTGCAGTTTGCAGATACCAAACATGCTGTGACAGTTTTTTAAATGGCTAAGGGGAAGATTCTGGAAGAATTGAGAGGAGCTTGATAGAGAAGGCCTAGAATGCTTTGAAGAGATTATGGGTAAAAATGTGGGTTCTAAAGATACTTCTGATAAGGCCTTAGACAGAAATGATGCATGTGCTTTTGCAAACTGGAAGGAAGGCAACCCTTGTTTTAAAAAAGCAAAGAATCTAGCAAAATTGGCTATTGGTTTTGGGTAGAAGGCAGATTTTAAAAGCCATGAACTTGGATATTTAGCAGAAAAGATTTCCAAACTGAATACAGAAAGTGCAGCCTGGTTTCTCCTTGCGCTTATAATGAAATGCAACAGGAAAGACATAAACTGAGAACTGAACTCCTGATACAAAGAAATGAGAAATTAATAGTCTAGAATATTCTGGGCTTCCAGGAAGGTAGAACCCAGAGAACATTGCCCCATATGAGGATTTAACCAAAGGTGGAACAAGTCAGCCATTTCAGAAAAAGCCAGGATTGGAGATGTAGCTTTCCAGGAAGGATCTGTGAATGGTCCTATTGTCTGATGGTTATAATCCCTGCCTTCTACATAGGAAACCAACAAGAATGCTGTGGGATCTGTATAAACAGAACCACTACCAGTCTGGACTAAAAGGGACAAAAAAGGGACAAATTGAAGGAAAAATAACTTCAAAGGCAGAACCATGGAAGCTAAGGTCTGGAGTCAAAAAACCTTGGACCAGGAGAGGGGACCCACCCATGAGCTTGGAGAGGGTGAGTTTGCCCCAAGGTAGAGGACAGGTATTTCAGTGCCCCAGGCTTTGGAGAGGGTGGAGCACATTCCTTAGGGATTAGGGAGAGCCTTGCTACCACCACATTGTTCTGAGGGGCCTGAGTGTATTTCCCAGAGATGGCAGAGGGCCCGAGTGCTGCCCTGATGCTTAGAGAGGGTGTTGCCAAGAAAAAAATGGTCTCCTCAGTGTCTCCCAAGTTGGTATTTGGAGAGACCTGGGCCACTGCATAGTCCTTGCAAATGGTAGGACTGCAGCTTTCTAAAGCCCCAAGGATAAATGACTCTTAGACTAACATCTAATGGAACTTGCCCTGCAGGTTTTTGGAACTGTTTGGATCTAATGACCTGTGTGTTCCTTTCAATTTCTCCCTATGGAAATTGGAATATCTATCCTATGACTGTTCCTACTCTATATGTTGGCAGCAGATAACTACTTTTGAGTTTTACAGGTCCAGAGCTAGAGGAGAATTTTGTCTTAAGACAGAACATGTCTGGAGCTTACTTTGTTGAGATTTTGCACTGTTTCTGACTTTGTATTTTATTTGTATTGTTACTGAAATAGTTTAAGTCTTTCTGATATTTCTATGGAATGCATGCATTTTGCATTTGAATGAATATGTCTTTTGGGGGTCCAAAGGGTGGAATGTTCTGGTTTGAAGCTATTATGAACCTCAGAAAAGCCATGTCCTTTAATCCTCATTCAATATTCCTTGGTGGGATCTTTTTAATATTTCCATGGAAATGTAACCCATCCAGTTGTGGGTGGTAACTTTGGATTAGATAGTTTCCATGGAGATATGCCTCCACCCATTCAAGGTGAGATTGTTTGCTGGAGCACTTTAGGAAGGAATCCTTTTAGAAAAAGCTCAAAGCCAATAGAGTCTACACAGCCAGAGATCTTTGGAGATTGAGAAGGAAAATGCCCCCAGGGGCATGAGTGATGTACAGCCACCATTAAATGAAACAGGAAGCTTGAAAAGAAAGCTAGCAGACATCCCCATGTGCCTTCTCATCTGAGAGAGAAATCCCAAACTTCATTAGCCCTTTCTTTGGACTTAAGGTATCTTTATTTGGACTCCTTAGTTTGAACATTTTCATGGCTTTAGAATGGTAAACTTGAAACTTAATAGATTCCCTTTTTAAAAGCCATTCCATTTCTGGAATATTGCATCCCAGAAGCTTACAACTCAAAATATAGTTTACTCAAAATCAAAAAGTCCTTCTTCTTTCTGCTAGAATCTTTGTAAATAATAAAACAAACAAGGTAATACTCAGCTTAAAACTAGTTTGAAAGCATGGTTGAAATTGTATCTGAAAGTTCCTCAGTGTGAGTTATCCAAACATCATCTTAGAAAAGAATGTTTATAAATATGAAAGACCTTGTCATTGAGACTGAAATTCCAAAAAAAAAAAAAAAGATAAAGTCCATTGGATAGAAACAGATAAAAAGAGAAGTACATGTAGGCTAGAGAAAATTTCTAGGAAAATCCATTGTGGTCTTACAGGTGAGTTAAAGAAAAGATTCTGCCAATTTCTATGGCACAACTTAATATAACTGTAGTGCCATTAAGGGAAATAATTCATTTTTTTTGTTTGTTTTGACATAGCTTTTCAGTTCTCAAACTTTTTATACTGCTTTTGATTTCTCCTTGTTCCCTTAATCACCTCTTGAAGGCAGTTTTAACTGGTAGACCACAGTAACTAGGCCATTCGTGCCTGGCTTTCTGGAGGTCTTTAGTCCTCAGAAGTTATGTCTAAGTTTATGTATCAGTGTGTTTGGTTTCATTGTCGTTATTGCTTTTTTTGAATCAGGAAAGAGCCCATAGTTTTGGTCCGATTCTTGGAGCATTCATGAATCAAAAAAGAGCTTCAGAATATCTTTCTAGGAATCTCTCTCATCCTCCCTATTCACCAAAGTGCCACGCAGTGATTTCTCTTATAAAACTTGCACACATATTTTAAATGTTCATCTCAGGATCTTGTTACAATACAGATTCTGTGTTCCAGTAGCCATGTTTCTTGAAGATGATTGTATAATGACATAGCTTTCACCATGTGACTGTGTGATTGTGAAAACCTTGTGTCTGATGCTCCCTTTATCTACCTTATCAACACATGAGTAAAACATACTGTGGTAGTTAGATTCAGTTGTCAACTTGGCCAGGTGAATGTACCTAGTTCTGTTGCTGTGGACATGGGCCAATGGTATGTGAACCTCATCTGTTGCTGATTACATCTACAGTTGGCTAGGAGGCGTGTGTGCTGCAATGAATAACATTTGACTTAATTGGCTGGTGCTTAAATGAGAGAGCACAATGTAGCACAGCCCAAGCGGCTCAGTATACCTCATCTCAGCGCTCGCAGCTCAGCCCAGGCCTTTGGAGATGCAGAAAGAAATCACCCCAGGGAAAGTTGTTGGAACCCAGAGGTCTGGAGAGAAGGTCAGCAGAGATTACCCTGTGCCTTCCCACATAAGAAAGAACCTCAGTGGAAAGTTAGCTGCCTTTCCTCTGAAGAACTAGGAAAATAAATCCCCTTTTATTAAAAGCCAATCCATCTCTAGTGTGTTACATTCTGGCAGCTAGCACACTCGAACACATGTGGAATAAAAATAAATAAGGGGAACAGATGTTAAATTTAGATTGAAATGCTAGTGACCAAGAAAGGTGTATGGTAAGTATGAATTTTTTTCTGTTGTCTTTTTATTTCTTTTTCTAAATTGATGCAAATGTTCTAAGAAATGAACATGATGATGAATATGCAACTATGTGATGATATTGTGAATTACTGATTATATATGTAGAATGGAATGATCATATGTTAAGAATGCTTGTGTTTGTTGTTACTTTTTTTAAAAAAATGAAAAATCAATAAAAAAATTTAAAAAATAAAAAAAATTGAAAAGAAAAGCAATGTGGAAGTATCATGGAAAAAAAAATACAGATTCTGACCCAGTAGTTCCCAGGAAATGTGAGGCTGCTGGTGCACAGGTCACACTTTCAGCAAGAATAGTGTAAAAAATATAAATTCTAGCATCAGAGAACTTTCGCTTCTGAGCTATTCCTGGAAGCCACTGCTATCACCCAATGAATATACTTATTCATAGAACATGGGACTGGACAGTCTTAGGCATCTGATCCTGGGCAAGTTGCTTAGCCGCTCTGAGCCCTTTTTTTCTTTATAGTCTCTAAAAAGGTAGCAATAAAATCTGACTACTATGGTTGCTGTGAGTTAAATTAGATAATATGCAAATGTTGACTACAAGTTCTTGGTTCAGAGTAGTTATTAAATAATTACTCTGAATTTATTCTACCCTGCTCCCTGAAGCACTTTTTGGCAAGCTTTTATTCTGGTGAGATGGGTACTTAGAAGTTATAACAAATATAACTGATAGCCTTAGGTAGAACACTAGTATTGCATATACCCAGAAGTCCCTTGGAAAAGTTTTCTCTCTTTTATACGGCCTGGTCTCAAGGAAAATTAGAGTTCTAGCCTTTCCTGCCCATCAAATTTTACCTATAAACTGACAAAGCAAATTGGCTATTTGCTGTCTGTACTTTTTGGATTGGCCGCTGGTTGCCTGAGGGAATGCTGTTTTTTTAAGCCAACCTGACCACTTCCCCCTCCACACTTACTGCAATTTCAACACTTATTTTCACCAGCCATATTGCTAAAATGTCACCTTCTATAGTAAATACAGTGAATTCAGCAATATTCCCAAATCCTTATCCCGTCTCCCTAACTCACTTTCAAGCTATTCCATCTGCTAGATTTCACCTATCTCACAACAACAGAAACTGTACTGTTTACCTTAATACCGTTGCGAATTGTAACTACTTACATTATTTATATTAATTATTGATTTGAAATATGATCTTGCTTACTCATCTTCTCATTTTGACCTTCCCAGATTTCAAGAATCAAATAGGTGTAGGCTGCCTTGCATTACAACTCGCAAGTAAATTTTGGGTGGAGCTGTGGACTTAATTGCTTTGGAATATGTCACAGTTTATTTCCTTCTTCAAGTTTTACTTCACTGCCCTTGCTAATGAATGATTGCATGTTCTCATCATTAAGACACAAAGGCAGGACAATTTGGTCACTGTTTGTTTTATTAGCAAAGTATCAGGGTCATGATTAACATGGAAATTATATTCCAGAGGTAAAACAAATTAACTGCTGACAAATTCTCATCATTGACAAAGTCTCTGAGCAGATGATTGTAAACAGATAGGGTGGAAACAAAGTACTAATCTACATTTTTTCAATTCTTAAAGTTGCTATTCATATAAATAGATTGCAGTGTAAAAATTATAGTGAAAGAAAGACTGTTGTACCATTCTTAAAATGATTTAGGCTCAAGGTTACAGGCCAAGCATAAATCTTGTAATTCTTTCACTACACTTAATCTTGTTTATGTCCCAAACACCCTTAATAGAATGTCACTTCAAATCATTGAAATACAAAGATGGACCCTGTGATTTACATTAGCTATAAAATGAATACCCTTTCCACAAGGACCACTGAGTTAGCAAGTGCATCTGTGACAATGCACAGTGCCTTTGAGCTCTCTCTGGAAGCCACAGCCATGACTAGATGGCTGGATGCCGTCCAAACAGTGACTGCTTCCTTTCTGGAACATTTATCAGAGTGTATTCCTTTCCCTTCTTGAAGGAGGTTCTGGGTGCTAGTTCAGAAAAAAAATATTTCTGGTTGCTGGAATTTTTGTTTAATTTTAGGATATCTGAATTAAAAAGGAGGATTTGGCTTATCTACTCAATTTCTGCAATCTGTTTTGATGTTCTCCAGGGCCTTTGTCTCACCTTCAGGGAGTTGTGTAATTTCATGTGAACTTCTCAAATTCTTTTTTTTTTAATTCTATCAAATAATTTTTATTAAGAGAAACGAAACCCAGCCCAAATACTTATTCTAGTATTCATTGTTCTTACTCTTAGCCAGAATGGACTACTTTATGGCTGGCTGATGCTTCACACAGGCTACAAATGACTATTTACTCTTTTTTTCATAGGTAAAGCCCACGATATTTAAGAAAGCCTTAGGAAAATAAAATATTTAACCCCCTTTCTTTCTTCAAATAAGTGCTTCTGGTCCTCGACTTAAGAAAGAAAAAATCAATGTTGCCATATACATAGCTTGAGTTAAATGACAGACAACATATACCCATTAAATTTATAGTATGGGGTAGAAAGATGAAATCTTTGGATAAACTCTACATCTTTACAAGGAAGCTAGGTTTGCTATTCTCCAAAAGGTGGCAGGAACTACCATATAACATACAGAAATGATTTAATACATTTCCTCTACAATATAACTCTAGCTTTCCTAAACTTCATATTCCATGTTAGGGCATCTAAAATGCCAATCCATGGAACAGACACTCCTCCTCTCCTACCATTTCTGTGGTAGTTTTCATGGATTTTTGACTGCATGTTGCAAAAGCCAAGAGGTTATCCAGGACTTCCTCCCTGTTCTTCTGGCAGTAGGTCTGGGGAATGGTCATCTTCGCTTCAGTCTCCTTCTCCACCTCAGTGCTACGACTACTATGGGATCCCAGAGCCCCAGCTTCTTTGGCCTTGAACTCTTTCTCCCTCTGCAGGTGGTGCTGTTCAGTTTCAGCCTAAGCTGCTTTGGCCTGCTTCAGCCTCCGGTGCTTTCACTTTCAAGCCTTGGACACCTTCTCTGTGCACGTTTCTTGGCCTGCAGCAGTTGCTGGATGACCTGAAACTGACAAGTCTTGGTGGCAGTGGTAGCCGCCTCTCAAATTCTTGATGACCCAGATACAGTTGAAGAAATCAGCCCCAGTATTTGTAAGACTCTACTAGCCCTAATATGCATATGTGATTGACCACTGGCAGCTAGACACAAAAAAGTAAAAGTCATTGATAGATTGTAGTAATTTGGAGGTATATAACCCAGAAAAAATATGTTCTTTGACTTGGTCTGTTCCTGTGGGTGTGAACTCTTGTAAATGGGAGCTTTGGATGAGATTACTTCAGTTAAGGTACGACTCAGTTGAATCAATCTTAACGTTATTACTGAATGCATTTAGGAAAGGTCACACAGTGAGAGAAGGCCTGAGGAAGTAGCCAGAAGTTGAATGTCAATGGAACCCAAAAGAGAAGGGACAAGACAAGAGATGCCACCATGAGCATTTCCATGTGACAGAAAAGCTAAAGACTAGAGCTCGCCAGCAATCAGTCCTAGAATGCCACAGGTTGTTTTGGAGAAAGCATCAACTTAATGATACCTTGATTTTGGACTTCCCCTAGCCTCAAAGCCATGAGCCAATGAATTCCCATTATTGATGCCAACCCATTGCTTTAGCAACAGGAAAACTAAACTGGGGACTTTCGAAGAGACAGTTTGAAGAGCATGGATATAAATGTTGACTGTGTTATCCAGTAACATGAATGAATTTGATGATTACTTATTCACTATAAATTGGAGCAGTGGACTGTCCTTTGATTCTAGAAGCAATTGAAATTTATAAAAACCATTAGGATGGCTAACAGAATTTGTTGAGTGGTCAACAAATTTCTATAGCAAGTGTATGCTCTTACAGTTAACTTGCCACTGGGAGCATTTTTCCAAGAGAACAGGAAACAAATTTCTCCTGTTTATGTCTTCTCCTTGTAGGATCTCAACAAGTATTTGTAAGTGAATGATACTCATCCAATCACTTGTATCTCCAAATATGTAATTGATAAGATTTAATTGGTAGAAAAATATTTACTCAGGGTAAAAATCAAAAGAAGGCCACATCTCTTTAAGACTCTCTTTGGATAGTAAGAATGAGTGTTCTAGTTAAGTTTAATGGGATTGGACCAGATGGAAAGGGTAGCTCTTTTCTGCCTTCTCAGTCTAGATTCTAAGGAGTATTAAGAGCTAATATCCTGAGGCATTTATTTAATATGTTTTCTTGCAGACATCTAAAATGGACTATGTGGGACAGCCCTGGCACTTTTCTTTGGGATCCATAAATATATATCCATAAATATATATATGCTCAGCGTAAAGTATATTGGCCTGGCAGGATAAAACACAAACCCCTAGTAAGTAAAGTGACTGCTGGTACATTCCTTTCTCAATTGTGCTGAGTATATATCAATAGTCACTGAGACAGTGTGATTCTGGTGGTCGATTTAATGACATCGAACTCGCATCCCAGTGGTGTATCTATCCTTGGTGGGGAAGGAATGGGGACCTCTACTATAGTGTACAAATACAAGAGAGAGGAACTGCACATAGAATATCTCCTTGTGTTGGCCATAGAGTGAGACCCATTGGCTATAGGGAACTGATGCACACTTAGTGAAGATGATCTTGTTTTGTCTCTTCTTCATGTGAGTAGAATGTCTCTCCAACAGAGCCTGTGTGAGTTGTGCTTATGCTGGCAATTTTGACACCTGTATTGGAGTGGGTTAACATCTCTTTAGGTTTCTCTCCTTCTGAATGGCAGTTTGGTGTAATTGGTAGGATCACCAAAAGAGCATGCCACGGCACAGTGGAGGTATAAGGTGTCATCAGTATAATTGTCCCAGTGTGGTTCTGACTCGCCAGGGGTTGAAGGGCTGAGTGAATTGTTGGCCTCCCTTTGGCCACATAGGTACAAGTGGAATGCAAGCACTCTCCCTGTTAACAGAGATGAATTAGTACAGTGGATAGGAATGAGATGAAGGAGGTGGGTTCCAGGAAGAGTAGGAAAACTATAATCTGGCTCCTGGCTGACTCTGTACTCCCCTACCACTTGCCAACCCCACGGTGTCTCACAGGTTGCAAACAACTCCAGAGGAGAGTCAGAGACCCATGTGCCCTACCCCGTCTGGGGTGTTTGTGGGTCCTGGATTAGACATGTAATCTCTCAATTCAGAAGTACTAATGGTATTGCTGATGACTTAACTGTTAAAATGAAGTCTTTTTCTGAGAGCAAAATACAGAAGTTAAAAGACAGATAAGTGCAGAAGTCAGGGGAGAGACATGCAGCTTGGTTGATGCATCTGTTTGATGAGGGTGCATTGCAAACACATCTAAGACCAAGTGGCACAGTCTGGGAAAGTTAACTACTGACCTTCTGCTACAATGCATTTTTGCCCACCCACATCAAACAGGACAACTGACAGCACAGGGATCGAGACAAATACATGGTACTTTTAGTCTGGGTTGCTGGGAGTATACGTGAGGAAATCTTCCCCAAAAGTAAAACTCCATGGAAGAGTGTTCTTGAGGATATAATGGCCCTGAGGGTGAAGACAATAGACATGTGGCTATACAGTCCTATTCCAAGGAAGGAAATAGATGAGATAGTCCTATCTCAGATGGCATTACAGCATTCATAAAACACAGGCCTCCTAAATGGAAGATCCCCCTGTCCCTTTTGTTGTTCCCTGGGAGGATGGTGGAGGGGGTAGTAGAAAAATTCCGCCATAAAGCACTAAGCTGGGCTAGAAATGGCAGGGAAGTGCCAGCCATCTTCACTGAGGCACACCTGGTAGGACAGGGGCCCAGCAATGGGAAGGTGCCCTACCCATAGGACATAAGGGAAACACAAAAAGCAAATGGGGAGCGACAAAGGAAGGGGCAGGACCCACCCACCAGGCATTGTGACTTCTGTTACTAAGGCAAGGGATAAATAAAGCAGAAGTTGATGGGATTCCCACTCCTCCGATGCTTTCAAGTGATATGGAGTCCCTTTAAGTGAGGGACGAAGGCCCTGAATGAGCCATAAAGGAAGAGGAGGGAAGCAACAGCTGATAAGTTCCCTCTGTGTCCCAATCAGGACAGTGAGGAAGAATATTCCAGCTGTGAGCACACTGTGTCAGATAGGGAGGATGATTCCCCTCATCCTACCCCAATCTTATTCCTTTTAAAAAGAATGTTCAAGGTGGGGTCAGGGTCTCCAGGTCCCCAATGGGGGATTGTCTCACCTATGTCCCTTTCAGGTGGAGGGGAAAGGGGGAGGATCCAGACCTTCATGGCGTTCTTTGATACAGATGTCCAAGTGCCAGTAATCCTGGACCCCCGCAGAAGCATAGGTAAACTGGTGGCCCTGGGGGGATTGGGGCAGATGAGGTGACCCACAGCAGACAAGTGCACATGTGCATGTGAGGGGTTGCTTTTTGGGCCATTTCAGGTGCCAGTGACCATGGTTCCCACTGCTCAATGAATTATAAGTATTGACATCTGGGCTACTTGAAGCCTGAAACACATTCATCACCTGAGGGGGTACATCCCCTTACCAGGAGAAATTACTGCCATAACCATGGTGCATGTCCACTCCTCCCTACCACCAGAGTTGCTGGAGCCTTGCTGGGTTGTTCACCAAAAGCAGTACCACATCCCAGTTTCAGTACTTGACTTTATTGGTTCAGGACTTGCTGCAGGTAGGCATGTTGAGAACCACCCTGTCATAGTTTAACAGCTCAGTCTGGCTGGTAAAAATGGTTTCAAGAGTATGGAGGCTAACCAAGATTACCACAAATTATATGCTGAGGTGCAGCTCTTGGCCTGCCGTACCTGATATCATTGTGCTAACTGAGGCAGTGGCAGACCACAGAGGGGACTGATATTTTGTTACTGACCTGGCTAATATGTTTTTCTCCATTCCTTTGTAGGTTAGGGACCAAGATTAGTTTGCGTTCACATGAAACAGCCTCCAATATACATGTACTTTACTTGAGTGGGGCTATCTTAACACCCTTGCAAATTTTCACCAGTGAGTAGGTCTAGAGTTGCAACAAGCCCAATTACCTCCAGAAGTACCTGTCATCCACTATATTGATTACATCCTTAATGCAGGTTCCACTAAGGAACTGGTTGAGCAGGTCCTGCAAAAAGTAGTGGATTTTATGATGACTGAATACTTGAGTGGGGCTATCTTAACACCCTTGCAAATTTTCACCAGTGAGTAGGTCTAGAGTTGCAACAAGCCCAATTACCTCCAGAAGTACCTGTCATCCACTATATTGATTACATCCTTAATGCAGGTTCCACTAAGGAACTGGTTGAGCAGGTCCTGCAAAAAGTAGTGGATTTTATGATGACTGAAGGTTGGACAATCAACCCTGACAAGGTCCAGGAGCCTGCCTAACAGGTCCAATTTCTAGAGGCCTCTTGAGTTGTAGTCAGACAAAATCATATAGAAGTTATTGTCACTGGTAGCTCCCACTACAAAAGAGAGAGGCCTAACAGCTGATAGGCCTTTTTTGGCTACTGGAGACAACATGTGCCACATCTAAGCATTCACTAGCTAAAGTCACCAACAAGGCAGCCACCTGCAAATGGGGCCCCCAACAAAAGCAGGCTCCAGAGGCCATGCAAGGCACAAGCTTTGACACTCAGGTCAATGGAACCCTTCAGTCCTGTGCACACCTTTTGCAGTTTTAGCCTGCCATTGGGACTTAGTAGAGACCAAGCATTCAATCAATGATGGTGCCGTATGTGACTCTAAGACCAGAACTCCCCATCGTCTCATTAATCCTACTAATAAAGTAGGATAGGCTCAGCAAAGTTCCATCTTTCAATGGAAATGGTGTATCCAAGACTGAAACTGAACAGGGTCTTCAGGGAATCAGCTGACTCCATGAACAAATAGCTGCTTTGGCAGAGGGGGCTAAATGGCCCTCAAAGTGTCAGGATGCTGAGGCACTAGGGTTCTTCTGGTTATGCCTGGGACTCCCAACCCTTTGGTATAGGTGGGCAATATTTTAGGCAATGTTAAGTATTTTTTAAGGATGTGACTTTCACCCTGGATTGGATAATCATAGTAAAACAAAAAAATCTAGATTAAATGATAGTGGCAATGTGATGTCACTGAAGTTGTGGTTTCAGAGCTTAGAGGGACAGCTTGGGTGGCCATACCTGGGAACTTCTCAACTCAAGCTGATGGATGAGAATATATTCACCCCTAGGAGGTAAGAAGCAGGAAGTTAGTTAGCATTGGATCACTCAGTTACCCATGGGCCCTGATGATACAGGCTTTTGCTAGAGATAGCAACCGGACCAATTGCTGGCTCTGTGAGCACTTAAATTGTGATGATGAGCCATCTCTCCACACAATTTCAGCCTAGCTGTCAATGTGGTGGGCCATATTAACCTGCTGGATATTTTACCTAGTGTTGCACAGAAACTACTTTATAGACAAGTATGGCTGACTTCACTGGACATAGGAGACACTTTTCAAGGCCTAAGGGCTCCCTTTTAGGAAGTACGCTAACCTTGGAGGGGAAATTCCCCCTCTGAACTGAAAATATGAACAGCACCAGGTCCTACATGGAAGAGGTTCCTAATTACTACTATAACCAAATAGTGTGGTTTGAATCCAAGGAGTACTCTTGAGTCTGAATTTTATGTAACTACGGGCAACAATGCTATCATAATATATGACAATACACCCAACGTACATTGACTGCTGACTACAGTTGGTGCAGTGGGGAATCTAATACACACAGTATCTCTGGGGTATGTAACACAAGTGTTTCTCCTTGTACTGGAACACCATGCAGTTACTTAGGTAGACCTTAAGTTTAGGCTCACCAGGCCTAATAATGACAGCATCCTGTTTGGCTGAATTGCTGGAAGGGAGAGTCTTTTCTACCACCTACATCGAAATATTTACTGTTCATACAAGACAGCCAGATGGACTTTTGCTATAGGGACTGGCAATGTACTAGATGCCCAGATAACTAAAGAGAAAGATAGAGATACCCAGTTATCATCTAACTGTGAAGGCAAGAGGACTATACTAACCTTGTCATTAAGGGAAGCTGGACACTTTATTGTATGTGGAAGTCATTTGTATAAGTCCTTTCTCCATGAAGGTGGGGGTGATGTGGCTTAGGATATATGGTTTCCAATATCACTTGGTAAAGAAACATAATATCCCCTAAAATCCCATACCTGGGTTTCTTTGCACATTGCAGCCATCACACAACAGACAGTCCCCTCCTGCAAAACAACAGGTATCTTCCACCAAGCAATGTGCATTCTGATTCCTGGAATTGGGGTATATTAACTAGAAAAGACAATATATAACATGTCTAGTAATATAGAAATGGGATTTAATTCCACAGTTGATTCAATTGGACTATGCCAATATGAATGTGTTTATTAATTCTGGTAGCTTTCTTGTGAATTCTTTGTGATTTTCTTTACAGGATCATGTCATCTGTGAATAGGGATAATTTTGTTCTTTTTGTTCCAATTTGAATGGATTTTAATTCTTTTTCTTGCCTGATTCCTCTAGCTAGAACTACCAGTACAATGTTGAATACCATACCAATGGTACAATGGGCATCCTTGTCTAGTTCTTAGAGGGAAAGCTTTTCAATCTTTCACTATTGAGTATATTTGCTGTGCATTTTTCATTCCCACCAGCAATGCCTAAGGGTTCCTATTTCTCCACATACTCATCGATACTTGTTTTCAGTTTTTTTTAAATAGGAGCCATCTTAATGAGTATGGAATGGTATCTCAGTAGTTTCATTTTGTATTTCTTTAGTGATTAATGATATTGAGCATCTTTTCATATATTTATATTAGCCATTTGAATACCTTCTTTGGAGAAATGCCTATCCAAATTCTTGCCTCATTTTTTAAAAATTGGATTGTTTGTCATTTTTGTTGTTGGGTTGTAGGAATGCTTTATATATTCTGAATGTTAAGCTTTTATCAAATATATATATGGTTTCCAAGTATTTTTTCCCATCCTATAAGTTATATTTTCATTTTCCAAATAATGGCCTTTGATGCACAGAAGTTTTTAATTTTGATAAAGTCAATTTTATCTATTTGTCTTTTGTTGCTGGTGCTTTTGGTATAAATTCTGAAAATCAAATAACAAA
Organism: Tamandua tetradactyla; assembly: GCF_023851605.1. Lineage (NCBI taxonomy): Eukaryota > Metazoa > Chordata > Mammalia > Pilosa > Myrmecophagidae > Tamandua > Tamandua tetradactyla. Next base: position 26,075,656 of record NC_135348.1, on the reverse strand, counting down.
AAATAAAAACAAAAAACACAATAATCTGAAAATCCATTGCCTGCTATAAGGTGCTGAAGATAGTTCCATATGTTTTCTTGTGAGAGTTTATAGTGTTAGCTCTTATATTTAGTGCTTTGATCCATTTTGAATTAGTTTTTGTTTATGGTGAGAGCTATGGGTCCACACTCATTCTTTTGCATGTGGATTTCCAGTTTCCCTTGCACCATTGGTTAAAGGCATTATTATTTCCACATTGGCACCCTTATTAAAAATCAATTCACCTTTGATGTGAGAGTTCATATCTGAACTCTAAGTTTGATTACACTTAACTATATGTCTGCCCTTGTGCCAGATGCAATTTTGAGTATTCTATCTTTGTAATCAGTTTTATAATCAGAAAGTATAAATTTACCAGTTTAATTCTTTTTCAAGATTGTTTTGGCTATTCAGGACCTTTTGCAAATCCACATGAATTTGAGGATCAGCTTTTCCCTTTTTGCAATAAAACTACTAGAATTTTGATAGTGATGGCATTGAATTATATCAATGAGATGATCATATGGGTTTTCCCTCATCATTCTATTAAAATACTGTATTACATTGATTGATATTCTTATGTTGAACCATCCTGGCATTCACAGAATAAATGCCATTTGGTCAGGGTGTATGGTAGATTGATGTACTGGTAGATTCAGTTTGCTAGTATTTTATTGAGGATTTTTACATCTATATTCATAAGGGATATTGGTCTGTGGCATGGTCCGGTTCATGTGTCAACTTGGCCAGATGGTGGTGCCCTATTGCCTGGTCTGGCAATCACTGGCCTGTCTGTTGCCATGAGAATATTTCATGAACTTGAATTTTGATCACAATGGTTGTATCCACAGCTGATTGCACTTGTAATCAGCTAAGGGGTGTGTCTTCTGCAATGGGTGATACTTGATTTAATCACCAGAAGGCTTTTAAGAAGGATTCAGAAGAGACAGTTACTCTTCCTGCTTCAGCTGGCAAGCCTCTCCTGTGGTGTTCATAGAGACCCTTCATCGGAGTCACCAGCTTCACAGCCTGCCCTATGGATTTTGGATTCTTCCATTCCTGTGGCTGTCCAGCCAGCCTCTCCTGAAAGTTTGTTGAGGAACTTCATCAGAGATGCCAGCTTGCAGCCTGCCCTACAGACTTTGGACCCTTACATCCCCACAGTTGCCCAGCCAGCCTCTCCTGAGAGTTCATGGAGGATCCTCATCAGGGTTACCAGCTTGAAGCCTGCCCTACAGACCTTGGACTCTACATTCTCAGGGTTCATGAGACACTTTGATAAATATCTACGGATATTTCCTGCAGATTCTGTTGCTCTAGAGAACCCTAGCTGATGCAGTCTGTAACTTACTTTTCTTGTGCTGCTTTGTCTGGTTTTGTTTCAGGGTAATGCTGGCCCCATAGAATGAATTAGTAAATAATTTCTCCTCTTCTAGTTTTTAGAAAAGTTTGAGAAAGATAGTGTTAAATCTTCCTTAAATGTTTGGTAGAATTCAGCAGTGAAACCATCCAGTCCTTGATTTTTTGTTGTTGTTGTTGGGAAGCTTTTGATTATTTATTTAATCAATTTATTTGTTATAAGTCTATTGAGTTTTCTATTTCTTCTAGTGTCAGACTAGTTATTTGTATGTTTCTAAGAATTTTCACATTTCATCTAGGTTTCCTAATTTCTTAGTATATACTCATTTATAGGAATGCCTTAGAAATCCTTTTCGTTTTTCTGAGTTTGGTAGTAATGAACTCACTTTCAGTCTTGATTTTAGTTATTTGTGAACTCTCTCATTTTCTTTGTCAATCTGGCTGAAGTTTGTCTATTTTATTGATCAATTAAAAATCAACTTTTGGTTTTGTTGTTTCCCTCTGTTGTTTTTCTAGTCTGTATTTCAATTACCTCTGCTCTAATCTTCATTAGTTCCTTCCTTCTATTAACTTTGAGATTGGTTTGCTCATTTTGTCCTACTTTCTTTAGGTGAGTGATTAGGTTATTGATTTGTGGGTGTTCTTCTCTTTAAAGCAGGCATTTGGAGCTATAAATTTCTCTCTGAGCACTGTCTTTGCTGCATCTCATAAGTTTTGGTATGATTTCCTTTGTTTTAATGCATCTCAGGATATTTCCTAAATTCCCTTGTGATTTCTTCTTTGATCCATTGGTTGTTTAATAGTGTGTTGATTAATTTCCACATATTGGTAAATTTTCCAGTTTTCTTTTGGTATTGATTTCTAGCTTCATTCCGTTGCGTTCTGAGAAGATGCTTTGTAGGATTTAAATATTTTAACATTTATATTAGCAGTGCAGTGTTTTGATGTGCTACCATAAACTTAACCAAGTAATGACTCTGACTGCAGTTACTGTTCCAGATGTGGTATCATTGCTTGAGGAAATCAGTACATCCCCTGGTAGGTATGATTTTTTTCTCAATAGCTATTAGTAAGAACCACCAGAAACAGTCTGCTTTCAGCTGACAGGGCCAGCAGTATACCTTTAATGTCCTAGCCCAGGAGTATATCAACTATCCAGTCCCATGTCATAATCTTGTCTGCAGGGGACTTGAACTTTTCTCCCTCCCTCAAGACATTACTCTAGTCCATTGTATTGATGTTCTCATATTGACTGGATCTAGTAAGCAAGATGTAACACCCACTCTACATTTATTGCTAAGGAATTAGCATGTCAGAGGATGGGAGATATTTCTAACAAAAAATAAATTCCACCTTAGTGACATTTCTAGGTATCCAGGTGTGGAACATGTCAATATATACCGTCTAAAACAAAGGAAAAGCTGTTGCATCTGGCTCCTCTTATGAACAAAAAACAGGCACAATGCCTAGGTGGCCTCTTCAGATTTTGGAGGCAACATAATCCTCATTTTGGTGTGCTACTCCTTCCCATTTACAGAAGAGCTATGACTTTTCATGGGGACTAGAACAAAAAGAGGCTTTGTGACAAGTCCAGGCTGCTATGCAAGCTGCTCTGTCACTTGACCATATAATCCAGCAGATCCAATAGAACTGGAAGTGTCAGTGGTAAACAGAAATGCTGTATGAAGCCTTTGGTAGGCCCCCTTAGGAGAATGACAACACAGGCCCTTAGGATTTTGGATCAAGGTCTTGCCGTTCTCTGCAGATAACTACTTTCCTTTTGAGAGACAGCATTTGTCCTGCTATTGGGGTTTAGTAGAGACTGAACCCATAACCACTGGCCACCAATTTACCATGATACCTGAGTTGTCTATCATGAGCTGGGTGTTGTCTGACCCACCAAGCCATAAAATTGGACATGCACAGCAGCACTCCATCATAAAATGGAAATGGTATATACAAAATGGGGCTTGAGCAGGTCCTAAAGGCAAAAGTAAATTGCATGAGAAAGTGACCCAAATTCCCATGGCCCTCACTTATGCTACATTGCTTTCTCTTTCCCATCCCAGGATTATGGCCTCCTGGGTAGCTGCCTTACAATCATTTGACTGAGGAAGAGAAAACTTTGGCTTGATTTATAGATGATTCTGCACGATATGCAGGTACCACTCAAAAGTGGGCAGCTGCAGCACTACAGCCCCTTTCTGGGATGACCCTGAAGGACAGTGGTGAAGGGAAATTCTCCCAGTTGGTGGAACTTCAAGCAGTGCACTTAATTGTTGGAGAACTCATAGGAGGTATATTCGTATACCAACCTCATGGGCTGTCGCTAATGGTTTGGCTGGATAGTCAGGGACTTGGAAAGAGCATGATTGGAAGATTGGTGGCAAAGAGTCTGGGGAAAAGGTATGTGAATAGACCTTTCTGAATGGGCAAAAAAAGTGAAGATATTTGAATCCCATGTGAAGCCTCTCCAAAGGATGACTTCAGCCTGGAAGTTTAATTATCAAGTGGATGAGATGACCCATTCTGTGGATACCAGTCAGCTTCTTTCCCCAGCCACTCATGTCATTGCCCAATGGGAGTCATGAACAAAGTGGTCATGGTAGCAGGGATAAAAGTTATGCATGGGCTCAGTAAATGGGCTTCCACTCACCAAGGCTGACCTGGCTACAGCCAATGCTGAGTGCCCAATCAGCCATCAGCAGAGACCCACACTCAGCCCCCAATATGGTACCATTCAATTAGGTGATCAGCCTGCTGCGTGGTGACAGGTTGATTACATTAGACCGCATCTGTTATGAAAAGTGAAATTATTTGTTCTAACTGGAATAGGCATATACTCTGTAATGGGTTTGTCTTCTCTGCGTGCAATGGTTCTGCCAAAATGATTTATGAACTTACAAAATGCTTTACCCACTGTCATGGTATTCCACCCAGCATTGTTTCTGATCAAGGAACCCACTTAAAGCAAATGAAATGTGGGAATGGGCATACGCTCATGGAGTTTTCTGGTATTATCATTTCCTGTCATCCAGAGACAGCTGGGTTGATTGAATGGTAGAATGGCCTTTTGAAGACCCAACTATGGTACCAACTAGAGGGCAATACCTTTCAGGGCCAGGGCAATGTTCTCTAGGAGGCCGTCTATGCTCAGAACCAGCATCTATTCTATGGTGCTGTTTCTCCCATAGCCAGGATTCATGGGTCCAGAAATCAAGGAGTAGAAATGCAAGTGGCACAACTCACTATTGCCTAGTGAAACATTAGGACAATTTTTGCTTTTTGTCCTTGCAACTGTGAGCCTGCTGGTCTATAGATCTTAGCTACAAAAGGAGGAATGCTTCCACCAGGAGACACAACAACTATTACATTTGAACTGGAAGTTAAGATTGCCACGTGGCCACTTTAGGCTTCTCATGTCACTGAATCAACAGCAAACAATGGGATTACTGTGCTGGCTAGGATGATTGATCCTGACTAGCAAAGGGAAATAAGAGTACAACTACGCAATGGAGGTAAAGTAGAGTTGCCTGGAATACAGGAGATCCCTTAGGGTGTCTTTTTAGTATTACCAGGCCCAATGATTAAAGTCAATGGAAAACTGCAACAACTCAAACCAGGCAGGATTATCAATGGCCCAGAAACTTCAGGAATGAAAGTCTGGGTCACTCCACCAGGCAAAGAACCATGGCCAGCTGAGGTGCTTGCTAACAGTAAAGGGGAAACGGAATGGGTAATGGAAGAAGGTAGTTATAAATATGAACTATGACTATGTAATCAGTTCCAGAAATGAGGACTATAATGGAATGACTATTTTTCTTTGTTTTGTTGTGTATTTGTTCATAAAGAAAATATATTTGTTTTCTTCTTTATATTATCCCCTTTTCATATGACGTGAGTTATATTATTCATGTAATAGTATTTAAGTTATAAGATACCATATTTAAGAGTGAATATAACCCAAGGACTCCCATCCTATTCTGGAGATATTTAGTGCATTTCTGAGAGTACACAGAACAGTTAAATATTGTTAGACAAAGAAAAAGTGTGTCTGGTATTGATTTTTATTTAGACATTAAGCAAGTTTAAGGTGATATGTATAGCTGCCAAGTTGGGAAGGGATGGATTGTGATGGTTAGGTTCATGTGTCAACTTGAACCAAGTGATGGTGCCCAGTGCTTACTTATCTGATAAGAAAGCACTCACTTATGTGTTGCTGTGAGGACATTTCATGAACTTAAATCATCAACACGTTGATTGCCTCTGTTGCTGATTACATCTGCATTAGAGTAAGGGGAGTTTGTTTCGTTATGAGGTTGTTTAATCTGATCAATTGAAGGTTTTAAAGAAGTCAGAAGAGAAAATCTCTCTCTCCACTTCAGCCAGCAAGCCTCTCCTGGGGAATTCAGCAAAGATCTTCAGTAAAGTTGCCAGCTTGCAGCCTGCCCTACAAAATTTGGATTCATGCATCCCCACCATTATATTAAGCACTTTTATAAAATCTCATATTTACAGATATCTCCTGTTGGTTCTGTTTCCCTAGAGAACCCTGACTACTACACCTAACATATGGTATTTCCTCAAAAATATTCCACATGCACTAGAGAAGAATCCATATTCTGCTCCTGTTAGGTGGAGCTCATTAGGTCTAATTGGCTAAAAGTGTTGTTCAATTTCTCTATTTCCTTATTGATCTTCTATATTCTTTTTCTCTATTTCCTATTGATCTTCCTTAAATGTTCTAGCAATTACTGAAAGTGGTGTATTGAAGTGTTCAACTACCAATAGTAGAACTATTTCTCACTTAAATTATGGCCATTTTTGTTTCATATATTTCTGGGCTATGTTGTGAAGTGCATATATGTTAATAATCATTATATCTTCTTCCTGGATTGAAACTTCCATCAATATACTGCATCCTCTTTCATCTCTTGTAATCTTTTTGACTTAAAGTCTACTTTGTTTAACAATAATAGGGCCAGCTTTAGCTCTCTTTTGATTACTATTTGCATAAAATATATTGCACTACCCTTTAGCTTTCAAATATTTTGTGTCTGTGTACCTAAAAGGAGTCTCCTTTAGATTGCCTCTAGATATCATGGTTTTTCACCCCATCTGCTAATCTCGTCTTTTAATAGCAGGATTTAATCCATTGATATTTAAAGTAATAACTGAAAGAGAAGGATTAACTTCTGGCATTTAGTTCACTATGGAAAATAAATAGCTGTTCCTCAAAAAGTTAAACATGGAATTACCACATGAGCTGGCAATTCTACTCTTAAGTATATACCCCAAAGAACTGAAAGCAGGAACTCAAACATATTTACACACAAATGTTCATCACAGCATTATTCACAGTAGCCAGAAGGTGGGAGCAACCCAAATGTCCATCAACAGATGAATGGATAAACAAAATATGGTACGTAGATACAATGAAATATTATTCAACCGTAAAAAGAAATGAAATGCTGGTACACGTTATACCATGGACAAATCTTGAAGACAGTGTATTGAATGAAATACGTCAGACACAAAAGGACAACTATTGTATGATTTATCTTATATGAAATAGAATAAACACACTCATAGAGACAGAAAGCAGAATAGTGTTTACCAGAGGTAGGGAGAGAAGGATGAGAGTTATTATTAAATTATTGTTTAGTTATTACTAAATGAGTATTAGTTTTGTCTTGGGATTATGAAAAGTACCTAGAAATGGATAGTGTTGAAAGTTGCCCAGGATTGCCAATGCTATTAGGGTCAAAGAATTGTCCACTTAAAATAGTTAAAATGGTTTTATGTTATATGTATTTTATCACAAATAAAACAGGCAATTTTTTAAGTTAGCAGGAAAAATGTAATTTAAACTATAGTTAATTCATGAACTTACTTTATTGAATACTTACTTTGTGACAGCCAGTTAATCACTTCATATGAATGTTTAATTACCATTCACAAAATTGTATGAGGTGTGTTCCACTAAAATCCTCACTGAATGGACATGTAAGCTGCGATGCAAGGTGGTTAAGTATATTATCCAAGGCAAATTGTTAAGAGGTATAATCAAAATTTGAACTATGTCTATTTATTTCTAAACTCAATAGAATACAAAATGGGAGTATACTGTTAGATATAGTTCTGGGAGTTCAGAGTCTTAAAAGAAGTCTGATCAAGGCTAAAGAAGATCTCTTGAAAGACACGACATCCAAATTTTAAAGGATGAGCCATTTACCAAGAAAAGGGAAACAAAAAAATTTTTGTTGCTGCTATTGCCATTTTGTCCTCATCACTTTCACCTCTTGGGTTCTCTGTGACTGGCTCAATCATCTTACCTCTCACGGAAAAGAAGAAGACTGGGACTACCCTTTCTGTGCATAATGTCTCATTGCAGACTCATGTTGGAGTAAAGTTTTATGGTCTTTTGACCTTGAGGGCTGCACAGATTGTACACTGTCAGAACAAGGACAAAATAATTTATCATTTTCTTCCCACTATCACTTTCCTCAAGGACTAATAATTTGATCATTTCTGCACAGCTGTTTCCCTAAATAACTTAAGATCAAAATTGTTACTGTGGATGATTTTGCTTTAATGTCCTAGCAATCACACACAGGAAAATTCATCAAACAGAAGTGATGATTGGTATTTGGGAAAAAAAAAAAAGCAGGGTCCACAGAGAGATTGATCCTAAACAATATGCTTGGAAATTCTGCTGGTCAATTTGAATGGAGGCTGTTATATTCTTGGGAGGATTATCTGGGGAATATGAGCCCTGGATTTCCTGGTAATCATTTGAAAGTGGCTTAGAATCTTTTATGGTCTTGATATTTCAGTTATTTCCGAGAAACCTTTATGACTTTTACAGGCCACTTTATGGTGATACAAAATACTCAGTTTAGTCCAGTGCTTCTGACATTGATGGGGTGGGCACTCTCATTATTTGAAAACCTGTCTATTTTCAACATTTGTGTTACTTCCTGGTTCCTGTAGCTATTCCATTGTTCAACCACTGAACAACCATGCAAATTATACATTGCAACATGGGTTCCTCTTAAAAACCCTAGATTCAGAACATACAATCCTGACTGCCAGTGCTGCTTCTCCCAGAGAAGTCTCTGACAAACGTGTATATACACAAGACAGAGACTGACTGAGGAACTTGAATTAGCAGCTATTGCTAGCTTTGATTTTGGCCCTAATTCCTAGTATGAAATTTTTGTGAGTTATGCTGGGTGATGGCAGGATGGGCCGTCTTGCCTTTGACCATATAAGCCCATTCTGTGAATCCTGGTGCACTGAGATTCATGCCAGAGATTGGGAAAATCCATCAGCAAGGAGAAGCAAATACATAACAGAACATTTTCTAATCTTTAGAAGACAGTTAGCTTGGCCACCCATCCCAAGCATTCATAGAGTTATGTACATTTCCAGCTCCATGAGAAGTTGAAAAGAACTCCTGTTTCCTCCCCTTGCCCCCATGCTGATGTAGACTTTGAACCCTGTCTCCCTTACATAGACCTCCCAATCCTTTGGAGTGCTGTGGTCACACACAGTACCTTAGAGCCTGACTATGCTATGCCTTGGGGCTTACAGAGCATGACTTGTACATCTGCCTGGGGAGAGGTGTTTGGAGCATAACTTGCACAATCATCTACAATGACCCTGAATGAGGTCCTGAAGTTTGGATGATATTGCCTAGAAGTGGTAAAATGGAAAAGCAGCAGCCTTGTGGTTCCCTCAGAGTGCCCAACAGTGTGCTTCACAGAGAAGCCCTGAGAATATCACAGTTGAAAAAATTTCTTATTATTCCTCCTTTTCTCTTAGCCTCAATTGCTAGACCATCCTGGAATACCTCTATTCTGCAAACCCAAATGTCATAAACCTGATTAAGCTCAGAGTAAGTCACACCTTCTCCAAGAATCTTCTACCACAGCACCCAGATTTGTTCCACTCTTTGCTGTCCGCCAATACAAATCTCTGCACCAAGCCACATTATCATATTATCTTGTAAGGGTAATCAAGTTATTTCAAGCAGACATGATTTGTTTCCTAAAATAGATATTAAGTTTGCAGGAAGTTTCTCTCAGGAGTAATATCTTTTGCTTTTTTGCATTCCCAGGGCACCAGGTAAATCATGCATTCATTCTACTTGCAAATGTTTGTGACAGGATGGATAGATGAATGAACCTGTACATTCCAAAAATAGTTCATTTGAAGGTGATAATGAATAATGTAGTGTAAAAAAAGGAAAAGGGAAAACCAGATAAAATTGACTTTAGATGAAATTTGCTTTAGGAAGATCCATCACAATTCCAAGCTTTTTGACTAGATTATTGAGTTGTCAAGAAGTGGTTTCTGCCTAAAACCAGATATATTGTTCCTAGATTCCAGTCATGACTGTGTTTTTCATCATTATTGATCCAACCAACCAGCTTTTCTTTAATTGAATTTGTTGTTAAAATATGTAACTACTACATGTCTGCTTTGTGAAAATTATATAATTCAAATTTTAATAAAGAAAAAATTGAATCACATATATTACTACCACTTAAAGATAATCTGTATGAAGGCTTTTTTAACTGTTTTTTTTTTTTGGTATACCCTCCTGTTTTTGTGTATGGGCATTTCTTAAATATAAAAATGTGATTACATTATATGTTTTAAAGTAAGCTATTTTGACCTACTTTATTGAGAACTTCATTTTACTGGTTTACAGCAGCCTATTTCTTACTCATAGCCTTTTCTTTCTCTAATGTTGGATATGGATTGCTTTATACTCTTTCACTGTTATAAACTATCTTTTCAGTGAATATTCTTGAGATAAATCTTTATGCACATCAGAATCATTCCTTTAAGATTGATGTCTCTCAGTCAAAGGATATGGATACTTTAAAGGATGCACTGTTGTTAAGTGGGCCCCTTCTCTCCTCCTCGTATTTCTGCTTCTGCCCACAGGAAAAATGGACTATGCCCTCAGCTTTCTCATTTAGGAAAGTGTTGGAGGGGATACATCTGACATTTTTCATCCTATTATCAACCCTCATCACAGAGGGAAGAGTGGTTAATCTAATTGGGCAGGTGGCATAGTTACAGGGGCTCTCTCTAGTAGCGATTAGGGTCACTTAATTAAAAGTTAAAAGCACTATGACTTCCTGCCCTATCTAATGTTTCCAGCATTCTGTATTCCATGCAGCCCTGTCTCAGTAGACTAGCCATCTGGCTGGCTTTCCCTGGCCCAGGCATGCTCTTAGCTTACTTTATCATGATTGGGACTGAGAAGTGCATGAGTTTGGAGCCATTATTCTCTCTCCTGGCTCCAGTGTCTTTTCTTGTGGTTGTGTGTGTAAGTCGGCTCTTAGGTTCAAAGGGGAGGGAGTAGGAAATAAGAAATTGTTTGACTCCTGGCCTAAGTCAAGTTCATAACTTGTTCCTGTATGAGGGGGCTGGACAAAGGGGTGATATGAGGCACTGGCCACTATCAAATGGACCTGCACATTACTTCTCTAATGTTTCTTTTGCGTATCCTCTCTTCTCTTATCAGGGAAACCTGTAGTAGAGGTTAGTGAATATTGAAAAATAATCTATGGTTAGTTCCTCCAAAAAGGGGCTATGGACATGAAAAGGACTCAGAGCATTTTCCTGAGTATATCTGTCATGTTTTTGATGTGAAAAAATGTTTAATGTCCATGTAGTTGTGGGAAAATCTATTAACTTTTTCCTTTATGATTACAGCCCTTGATACCTTGTTTGGAAAGGTTTCCTCCACCCAAAATTAAATCCATGGGTTTTTTTTTTCTCCCAGTAGGATTTTGGGTTTCATTATGTTTTTAAATAATTTGACTCTTTACATAGGTTTGAGATGAAATAAGATCTCAGTTAACGAAATTGCATTTCCCCCAAAAGTTAGCCAATTGCACGTTATTAAGTGATTATTTTGCCACACATTTACTTAGATCCTTTTCTGGAGTCTCTATTCTTTCACCTTGATGTGTCTGTTACTCTTATTATTTGACCAGACCAAGAACTTAGTGCTGATGACTTGTATCTAAATGCCTAAAGAAAGCATTCCTGGTCCAAATATTTCTATTTTTTAGTAAAGGCTTTTTTGGACCAATACTAGTTGTCAGTCAAAACCATTGTTGTTTTCATTGTTTAAAATGTCACCTATAAAATGGGTATCACCTATGTGATTTTTGCATTCCTGACAATTATATGGATTGTATAAAGAAAAGTCTGTACATTGGGCTGTAATACCAGTATATTTAAACTTACAGGCTTATTTGCAGTGTTTTAATCTACTATAGTTAACAGGGTTATAAAATGTAATATCCTTTCCTTCTCCCCACCACACAACTTTTGTGCATGTGTGATAAACCAATTTTGATTTGCGATAAACTGAAAAAGATTTACAAAAAACAAAACCAACAAAAATTTAACACCACATACTGCTGGCATTAGCAATTCTAACAAGTAAATATATAGAAAAATAGCATTAAAGATTAGATTGAGAAGAAAATTAAGAGAAAAGTTTCACCCTGCACATATTAGTGAATTAAGAATTTGAGTAAAGACTCAAAGGGTGCAGAGATTGGAATATAGCCATATTGATAGAGTTAATACAATTAGAAAGAAGTGAGTCAGTGATAAGAAGCTTTGGTTGTAAATGGAGCAAAGATAAAGGAGAGCCAGAGAGGCAAGAAAACACAGGGAAGTTTCACTGTAGTTCCATATTTGACATGCTTGTCACCAAGGGTGACTAAATTCCCATCTCAGTGGCACATGCACCAGTCTCTCAGAGCCTGAACGTCACTAAACATTTGAATTTCACTTGTTCCCTTTGTTCTGATTTCCTGCTCAACAAGCAAATCTCCAAATAAAACTGCCTTCCTATTTGGCTTGCCTAGAGGGAGAGAAGGTGCTGCCCTGAAGATACATATCTGGTCCTTAGGCAGTTATAAATCTTGTAAATCTTTAACTGACATCCTCCTGTGAGCTTGTTTATGTCAGTATTACTGAGATTCAGGTCTGCACATAGAGAAGCAGCACAATGACTCTAAAATGGTTTTTCTCTGAGCAGAGCTCATAGCATATTCAATCTTGACTTGACTCAACTGAACTGAACTGAACCAAACAGTCTAAAAGGACATTTTTTTGTAAATCTCTTTCTTTTCCTCTTGAGATAATCTAGCTCTGAGCAATGGCTCAGAAAAGAATTTGTCTCCTCTCGAATACTTTTCTCTGTGATCCAAAAAAAGTAGATTTAAAAAAAAAATTAAGCTTTTTTATTAGAACAGAGATATGGTACAATTCCTTTGGCCTTAAACTTTGGGTTGAAGCAAGAGATGGGATTTGTAACAAGATGGCAGAACCAGTGGATACTAAAAATATCAAACTGGATAATATACTCTCTCACTGTCTCCATTCTTTTCTCATTCTCTCCAATTCATTTCATTGTCTTTCTCACTAAATTAGAGAGGAGGTGGACTGCCCCTCTTTTTCAGTGTGTGCCTTTTCAGCTAATATCATGACTTATTTTCCTCCCTAAAGTTGGCCTTAATGATGTTTTCACCTGTGCAAAATATTAGAAAAGGGGGCTCACTTATTTGGAGTAATATGTTATTTATAATTATCTAAACTTGGGTGTTGGTATTAAAAATAAAAAGCACGTTTCAGCCTACCCATGATGGGAATATTTTCTGCAGATAGTCCCTCTACTGCATTTAAAAATTAGATACAAAAATCTCAATGACTTATAAAACTGAGAAATTATGCTTTGGCATGAAAGGTATCATGAAGAAAAGGTAACCTTGTACTTGTTTTGAGGACCTCAAAATAAGACTATTCTGCCCTATTAAATCATCTCTCAGTCATGCAAAATGACTTATGACATTAATGTGTCTTCCTCTTCCCTGCCTGTTTTTTTGCTATTATTATTTTTTTCTTACTTATGCATGCATGAATACTTAAACAGATTATTTGCTTTGCTGTTACTATTAATATGTAAAGCTTACATTTACCAAAATAATCCACAGACATGATTTTTAATGAGTCAAATATCATCACACACAGAACGTTATGATTGAAACAAAAGTAGGTCCCTGCCCCACACGTGAGTCCTGCTGCCAGATGACAGCCCCTATCACAATTGCATCTCTTTTATTTTTCACCATGTATTTCTAAATATTGAGTTTTACCCCATTTCTTGATTTTTCAATTCCAGACATTTTCTATTGGCGTTCTTCTCTTGCAGATACAACCTTCACATTCTCATTTACTCATTTCTACCATACATCTCCTCTCATACCATTATAGTAAAATAATAATTTGGGGGATTTAACTAGTGCAATGATGTCAATACTGTTCGCTGATGACCCAAGTAATGCAGTCTATCTGCTAAAACACATGGTTTATTTTAATGTGACTTAGATCAAACAACATTGATAACAGGAGAATGATGACAATATAATTTAAAAGGTATATTCGTTATATTAGTTTAAGCTGCCAGAATGCAATATATCAGAAATGGAATGGCTTTTAAAAAGGGAGTTTTATAAGTTACAAGTTACAGTTCTAAGGCTGTGAAAATGTCCAAACTAAGGCACTAACAAGAGGTTACTTTCACTCAAGAAAAACTGATACTGCCCACAACATCTCTGTCAGCTGAGAAGACACATGGCTGGTGTCTACTCATTATTGTTCCTGATTCCGGTTAGCATCTACTCATCCTTGTTCCTGGTTCCATGGCTTCTAGCTACTGATGCCAGTGGTTTCTTCTCTAAGCATCTTCAGCCCTTCACTTAGCTCCTCTGGGACACATCTCTGGGCTCTGACTTGCTTAGCATTTCATGGGAAGGCACATGGTGATATCTGCCAGGCTCTGCCCATGTCTAAGCATCTGCTCTCTCTGAGGGCACTCCAACATCTCCAAATGTCTGGGTCTGTTTTTGGCTCTGTACCAACTATTCTCCAATTGTCTGCATAGGCTCTGAGCTTTCTCTAAAATGTTTTCTCTTTCTTTAAAAGACTACAGTAAGCTAATCAGAGACCCACATTGAATGGGTGGAGTCATATCTCAATGTAACCAAAAGGCCACACCCACAACTGAACATGGCACTTTCTGGAGAAAATCTCATCAAAAGGTCACAACTGCAACTGAGCTTGCTACATCTCCATGAAGATAATCTTATCAGAAAAGTTGCTATGTAAAAAATATCAATGTAATATTGTTTTATAGCACATACAGAAGTGAAATATGCTACAAAATCTCAGATTGGAAGCATATTGTAGGTTTCTTACACTATAGCTAAACAAATTGACTATATTTTCAGTGGATGTGAAAAGTTAAAATGTATAATTAAATCTTCAGAGGAGGGTTTCTCAATATTGTCACTATTGACATTTTGTATTGAATTATTCATTGTTTGTTGGGCTGTCCTGCACATCGTAAGATGTTTAGCAGCGTCCTTAGCTGCTGATTACCCCTCCAGTTGTTACAATCAAAAATGTTTTCAGATATTACCAAATGTCCACTAAGGTGAAAAATTGTTCTCAGTTATAAACCACCACTTTAGATGAACCACTGAATATAACACAAAGAGGGATGATTAAAAAGTTAATGGAAGAAATAAAATAGAATTGAAAACTACTCAATACACAAAAAGGCAGGAATGGGGGAAGAGAAGAAAAAGAGCAGATATGACAAATGGATGTCAAACACCAAGATAAATCCAACTACATCCCTCATTATGTTAAATGTAAATGGACTAAGTAGCCCAATTAAAAGGTAAGGTTATTATCCTAGATTTAAAAAAAGGAGTATGCATTATATATGATTACAAAAAAAAAATACTTTGAAAATGAAGAAATAAACAGGATGAAAGGAAAGTGTGGAAAAATAGACCATGAAAATGCTAAGCAATAGTAATATCAGACAAAGCAGACTTCAAGATGATGAATATTACTAAAATAAGGAGAAACATTTCAAACTGATAAAAGTATCAGTCCTGTAAGAAGAATTGACCATTCCTCAAATACATGGAGTAAAAAAGAGAGAGAAATAAAGAAATTAGAGACAAATACACAATAATTCTGAGAGATTTTAACATCTTGCTCTGTAATTGATAAAGCCGGTAAGGAAAAATAAATCAGTAATTACACAGAAGATTTGAACAACAAACTTGCCCTAATCAGTAAAATACTCTACCCCATAACAGCAAAATAGACATCCTTTTCAAAAGCCCATTGAACAAGAATTGGGCCTATAAAAAGGTCTCCAAATACTTCTAAAGATTGAAATCATGCAGAGTATTTTCTCTAACAAAACTGATATTGAATTAGAAAAATAATAATAAGCTATCCATAGAATCCCATAAACAATTGGAAATTATTTCTACTTCTAAATAACCCATGGGTCAAAGGGAAAAAATTCATGAGGAAAATTATAAAGTGTCAGTTAAAAGAAATTAAAATATATCAAAATTTGTTGAAAACATCTAAAGAAATGTTGAGAGGGAAATGTATGGCTTTAGATGTCTATTTTGGAAAACAAATGAATTTAGCAAGTTTTTAAGATATGAGATAAACATTAAAAATCAATTATATTTTTATATGCTAACAACAAACATTTGTAAAATGAAACAATAGAAATGCCATTTACAGTAACCTCAAAAAACCTATAATAGTTTTGGATATATTTAACAAAAGATTTGGAAGAACTCTAGAATGAAAACCATAAACTGTTTATGAAAATAATTAAAGAACACCAAAATAAATGGAAAAAAAATGTGTTCATGGATTGAAACACTTAATATTATTAAGGTGTCAATTTTCTTCCAAATTGATCTAGGGAGTGAATGGAATAAAATTTTAATAGGTTTTTTGTAGACATGATGAACATCTCCAAAAAGTTGTTGTTGAAATGCAAAGGAACCATGATAGCAATAACTGTCTTGAAAAGGAAAAGAAAGTTGGAGGACTTAATGTTTCCATACCTTACGATTTAGTATAAATTAACAAAATAAGGCAGTAGACCATGGTGAAAAGATACAGATCAATGAAACAGAATAGAGTCTGGAAATTGAACTGGATTTGTAAGATCAAATTATTTTAAACAAGAATTCTAAAGTAATTCAGTAGAGAAATCAAATTTTTCTTCAACAAACAGTGCTAGAAGAATTGGATATTGATGTAGAAAAGAAGAACTTTGGCCCCTACCCCACACATAAACCAAAAGTAATTTGGGATTTTTGTCAAGGCTCCCAAGTCCACTAGACTGGGAAAAAATAGTCTCTTCATTAAATGGTGCTGGGAAAACTGATTAGCCATATCCAAAAGAATGGAAGATGACCCCATCTCACTCCTTATACAAAAATTAACTCAAAATGGGTCAAAGATCTAAGTATAAGAGACAGTACCATAAAAATCCAAAAAAAATGTTAAGAAACATCTTCAAGATCTAGTGATAGTTTCCTAGACCTTACACCCAAAACACAAGTAAAAAAATAATAAATATATAAATAGAACCTCCCCAAAATTGAATGCTTCTGTGATTCCAAGTACTTTGTCAAAAGGAGCTGTGTTAACACACAAGCTGAGGGAATGTGATACATCAGAACTGGAATGGCCTTTAAAAAGGGTAATGCAATAAGTTACAAGTTTATAGTTCTAAGGAAGTGAAGGTGTCCAAATTAAGGCACAGAAGAGAGGATAACTTCACTCAAGAAAAGCCAATGAGGTAGGAGCACTTCTGTCAGCTGGGTAGTCATGTGGCTGGCATCTGTTTGTCCCTTGTTCCTGGGTTCTACTGCTTCTAGCCTCTATTACCGTGGGGGTTCCTCACTTTACTTTTCCATGGCTATTTTCATCTCTTGGCTTGCCTTGGCTCTTTCCAGCTCCTGGCTTTCTTAACATCTCATGGCAATATCTGCTGGGTTCCAAGCATCTCCATTTTACCTTGTCTCTGTTCTCCACATACCTGCATCTGTGTCAGCTCTGCTGTGAAGTTTCTGTCAGCTCTAAGGCTTCTGTCATTTCATTGGCTCTGTCATTTCTGACTTGTTCCAAAATGTTTCCTCTTTTGAAGGATGCTGGTAAACTAATAAAGACTGACCTGGAATGGGTGGAATCGCATCTCCATTTAATGAAAGGTCACACCCACAACTGGGCAAGTCACATCGCCATGGAGATAATCTAATCAAAAGCTTCTACATACGATATTGTTTAAGATTAAAAGAAATGGTTGAGGGGGTGCATGCATAGGTCAGTGGTAAAATTCTAGCCTGCCATGCAGGAGACCCGGGTTCCAGTTCTGGTACATGCACTTCCCAAGAACAAACAAACAAGAAAACAAACAAATAAACAAAAATTCAACAAATGCTGCTGTGATAAAGGGATACTCACATGGAAAAAGAATGAAATGTGACCCCTACCATACAGTATACAAGAAAAACAAAACAAAACAAAACAAAAACGGTAGCTCCTGCAAGATTGGATCAGAATTAAAACATGGATGTCCTATGGTACATAATGCTTTCAAACCGCCACAGTAACCATCTCAATGGGAAGAAATGTTTGGAAACCACATACTTGATAAGGATTTGATATCCAGAATATGCAAAGAAATACTCCAACTCAATAATAAACAAACAAACAACCTAATTAAATGTGAGTAAAAAACATGATTACACATTTTTCCAAAGAGGAAAATACAAAAGGTTAAAAAACACATCTTCACTAGTTATTAGGTAAATGCAAATCAAAACCATAATAAGATATCATTTCACAGCTACTACAATGGACAAAACAAACAGGAAACTACGAGTGTTGAAGAGAATGTAGAGAAATAGGAACATTTATTCAGCTAGTAGATATGGTAAATGGTACAATTGTTCTGGGCAGATGGCTTGTAAATTCCTTAGAAAACTAAGTAGAGAGTTGCCCTACAATCTGGCAATCTTCCTACTCAGTATATCCCCAGATGGAATGAAAGCAGGGACTCTAACAGACATTTGAACACCAATGATCATAGTGATGTCATTCACAATGCCAAAAGATGAAAGTAATCCAAGTACCCATCAATCAATGAATGGCTAAACAAACTGTGGTACATCCTTATGATGGACTATTATTCAGCAGTAAGAAGGAATGAAGTCCTGAAGCAGGCAACAACATGGATGAAACTTGAGGACATTATATTGAGTGAATAAGTCAGACACCAAAGAATACTGTATGATCTCACTAATATGAACTATTTATAATATGTAAACTCATAGATACAGAATCTAAATATAGGTAACCAGGAGATAGAATGAGGACATAGATTGGAGAATAGTTGTGTAATTTGTGCAGAATTTTTACTAGATTGAATTTAAATATGCAGCAATGGACAGAGATGATGTAGCACATTATTGTGAGCATAATTCACAGTGCTGAATTGTTTGTGAATGTGGTTGATAGGAGAAGTTTCAAGTCATATAAGTCAACAGAAGGAAAGCCAGAGGTTAAAATATGGGACTGCATAACACAGTAAATCTTAATGGTAGACAATGATGAAAATTAACAGTACAAGTATAAAAAATTTCTTCCATGAACTAGAACAAATGTATGAATCTATTACTAGGAGATAATAATAGAATGGTATATTGGGAAAAACATACCTATTGCAAACTATGCATATACTTGTGAGTGATATCTTAATATTCTTTCATCAACAGTAGTAAATGTGCCACACAAATGCTGGGGATCAATGATGGAGGTAGAGAAGGGGTATGGGATGTTTTGAGCTTTCTCTTTTTTTTTGGAGTAATGAAAATGTTCTAAAATTGATTGTGGCGATTAATATAAAACTGTGTGATGATACTGAGAGCATTGAGTGTATTCTTTGGATGGATTTCATGGTGAGTGAGTATAGCTCAATAAAATTTCATTTAAAAAAGTAATTTAGGGCATGTGAGGGTAGTTCAGAGGTAGAATTCTCACCTGCCATGTGGGAGACCTGGGTTCAATTCCCAACCTATGCACTTCCCAAACAAACAAACAAAAAATTCAACTAATGGTGCTTCAATAAGAGGATGTTCACATGGAAAAAGAATGAAATGTGGCCTCCACCTTACAACAAATAAAGAAAAAAAAAAAAACAATTTACAGGGTAAAGGATGATATTGCCCATATTTTAAAACGTCAACTTTTGTATGAGACCAAAGGGAGAGAAGTTTATTCGGTGCAAAATTTGTATTTTGTGTAGTGCATTTCCTAATTTCACTTGTATAATCAGTTTAGTTGAATACCATAAGTACATGGAATCTTGAATAGGATGTGAGATTTTGTTGGTTTGTTCAGGGTAGTGTGATTTTGTTGGTTTGTTCAGGTTAGTGTGATGCTCTGATACATCCCAGAGTAATTGGGCAGTGAATAAAGAAGTATTTGCAAAATCTCCTTGGGGGACTGAGGAGAAAGGAGGAAATATTCAAACTCCCCATTTGGAAGCTTTGGCTTTTTTTCCTGATATTCTCACAAGCAGTGGGGAAAACCAAATTAATAGGCTGAGCCCTCGAATTTGGGTTCACCCCTATGAAACTTATTCCTGCAAAGGATAGGTTAAGCCTACTTAAAATTAGACCTAAGATTAACCCCCAGAGAATCTCTGGCCTCTCTCTCTCTCTCTAAGCCAACTCAGCAGGTGAACTCACTGCCCTCCCCCACTATGTGGGACATGACTCCCAGAGGTATAAATCTCCCTGGCAGCTTGAGACAGAAATCCTGGGATGAGCCAAGACCTGGCATCAAGGGATTGAGAAAACCTTCTTGACTAAAAGGGAGAAGAGAGAAACGAGACAAAATAAAGTTTCAGTAGCTGAGAGATTTCAGACAGAGTCAAGAGGTTATACCGGAGGTTATTCTCACACACTATATAGATATCCCTTTTTAGTTTATGGTGTATTGGGATGGCTGGAGGAAAGTACCTGAAACTGTTGGGCTGTGTTCCAGTAGCCTTGATTCTTGAAGACAATTGTATAAAGATATAACTTTTACAATGTGACTGTGTGATTGTGAAAACCTTGTGTATCCTTTTATCCACGATATGGACAGATGAGTAAAAAAAAAAATGGATGAAAGATAAGTAAATAATAGGGGGGACAAAGAAAAAAAAGTTCATTAAAAAAAGTAATTTGAGATGGATCATAAATTCTATAACTTAAAAGCCAAAGCTACAAAACTTCTAGGAGATAACATAGGAGAACCTTTCATACATTGGTTTAGACAAAGGTTCCTTAGAGAAGACTCAGAAAGTATTAACCATAAAAGAAAAATATTGATAAATTTTCACTTGACTAAAACAGAAGTTCTTCATCAAAAAGATGCTATTAAGGAAATATATAAGGAAGACACAGACTGGAGAAAATATTCTTAATGTATATCTGATGAAAGATTTGTATCCAGAAAATACAAACAATTCTTACAATTTATTAATACAAAGGGAAAATAACACCCAGAAAAGATTTATAAGTGGACAATAGGCACATACATGTAAAGGTGTTCAGTGTCAGTCATCAGGAAAATGCAAATCAATTCCACAATGAGATTCACTACACACCAACTAGAGTGGTTACAATGATTGATGACAACTGTTGTTTTAGAGGAGGTAAAGCAACTAGAATGTTCATTCATTGCTTCTGGGTGTGATGAATCACATAATATCTTCAAAGAACAGTTTGGCAATTTCTTATGAAGTTAAGCATATTCTTACCATACAACTCAGAAATTCCACAGAAAGATATTAACCTAAGGAAATGAATGTTCATAAACTTCTTTGTAGAAGAATTTTTGTGGCATTGTTATATTCCTAATAGCCCAATACTGGAAACAGTCCAGGTGTCCATCAAAAAGAGAACAGATTTCTAAAACTAAGTTATAGTTTTACAACAAAATACTACTCAGTAATAAAAAGGAACAGAGAATTGATGCACGCAACAACACATGAATCTTGAAAGTCAACATTATGAGATTCACCAAAACCATTATACTGAATGAAAGAAAATAGACCTAAAAAGGTACTTACTTTAAGATTCCATTTATATGGTTCTAGAATAGGCAAAATGAAACTATGGCATTTCTTCAGGTGCAATTTTCACTAGGAAACAGCACAAGGGAAATTTCTGCAGTGATGAAAATATTCTGTGCCTAGATGGAGATGTAGATTAATTACTCTAATGCACATATTTGTTGGAAAAAAAAAAGAACTATGACTTACATGTTGAAATTTTTGTGTTTTGCTTTGCCTAAATTATATTCAACGAAAAAAAATTTTTTTTTCAGTTTTTGATCTTATTTTTAATTCAAATAGGCATAACCTGATATGTTTTCCCTCTATGGAGTTAACTTAATGTAGCCAGATTTGAGTTCAATTTTCAAGAACTTTAAAAACTTATATTTTTTCCCCCAGAGACTTTGAGGATTTAAATGATTTATGTTCATATATATGTGAACCCAACTTTAAATTAAACTAAACACACTTAGCAAGTGAAGTACATTCGCTAGCAGGTATAAGACAGCAGTTTAGTGGTGAACTGCCTGAGTTGTCCAAGAACCTTGACTAATGGATTCATTATCACAGTAGAGCATGATTTTATGGTGCTACAAATATGTTAAACTGATTATGCTAGGGAACTTAATCTATATTTTGCACTTAAAGACAGTGGGAATATTCCAAAATATTTAGTCAACGTATATACTAAGAAGTCACAGACAACATAGCCCTATCCAGAGGGCTTTGCAGACACCAACAGAGTACTGGGACTGATTTGTTAGCAAATGTATCAGTATCATTTATTTAAGTCAGCGTTGACCATGGAAGAAGTCCTTAGGCCTGCATCATCTTTTAAAGGATATTTTCTTTGCTTAGAACCTTAACAGCTGATTTTTAAAGCCATATAGAAAAAACTCATTACAATTTTTAAATTGATTTAATCATGTTCTTTTTTCAAATGTAGTTCCAGACTATACTTGACTATTTAAAAGAAAAAAAAAAAAACACCTACCCTCAAAAGATGGTGCTTTGTCACTACTGAAAACATTGGAGGGCTTCATTTGTAGGTCTTAGAGTTATTTCCAAGAAATGTATCCTTAATTTAGTTAAAAATATTAATATAGCATTTTCAAGGTAACTATAAATATGAAGGATGCTAAGAAGATAATATGAAAAATCATGCAACTTCTGCTGCCTACCTTTCTCTTAACCCTCAAAAGACACATAACCTGTGACAATATAATTCTGTAAGATCATGCTAGAATTATGCAAATGGTGCTATGTGGTCAATAAAGGAGTAAATAATTTCATCTGGGATGGGCTTCACTGAAACATTAACTGTCTTATTTTGTCATCTGCTATAACAAGTACGACACACTGGTTGGCTGAAGCAACAGGAATTAATTGGCTCATGGTTTCAGAAGAGAGAAGTCCAAAAGTAAAGCCATCCTTTCTCCTCAAAGTCTGTAGCATTCAGGCAATGGTTTTCTGTAATCCTCGGGGTTATTTATTTTGCATCTGTGCATCCATCACATGGCTACCTTTCTCCTTGTGTCTGCTCTTCCCATTTCTGCTGACTTCCAAACTCTTCTTGCATAACTTTATGAACTCCAGTTTCTGATTTCTTTTCTTTATGAGGCTTCCACTAATCTGGATTAAGACCTACCCTGATTCAGAGGGTCACACTGTAACAAAAATAACATTTTCAAAAGGACCTATTTATAATGGGTTCATGCACACAGGGACATGGATTATGATTAAGAATGACTTTTGTTGGGTACATGATTCAATCCAAAACAGTAAAAAGGAAGGAGTACGAGTTTGGTAGGCAAACAAGAAAGGGGAAAATATCCCTGTTAGAAAGAACAGCCATATATGATAGTCTAAAGAGCAAAAAAATTGAATGCTATATTTAGACATTTGCAAATATTCCAATATGTTTCAAGTGGGGCATGGAGGTAAAGAAAAGTAGTTAGAGGGTCAGATGATGAAAAAGGTCTTGTAGGACAAGTTAGGAGTTTTGATTGAGCCTGCACGAGGGCAGTAATCAAAGATTTTAAGCAGAAAACAAATAATGGCCACATTTGTATTTTATGACGATCTCTCTGCTGCAGTTTGAACAATGGCTTGACAGGCAATAGACAAAGGGGAGAAGACACAAGGCACAAAGGTGACTGATTATAAATCTATTGCCATAATTCAGGCAGAGGTATTGGGCTTTAATGAAGAAATCAGCAGAGTCTATAGGATTTTTTAAGACATGAATGGAAAAGATTCTCATGCTTTTGACAACAGTCAATACCTTTGGAACTGGATGAATGGTGCTGAGACTCCCTGAAGAAGGAAATTTTAAAATCATGTCTGAACAGGGAGATGAGTAGGTAACTTTTCAAACTACAAACCTCAAAATTCTCCTTCATATACTGAAGGCAAATATAGAGAAGAGAATGTGGTGGGAGATAGATTGGGTGGCCCTCAGTTTGAGGAAAAGGGCAGTCCTTTCCCATAGTTCTCCCTTTCATTGCTGACCATGAATTCTTGTAAGTATGTAACTGGTTGCTAAGGAGTGTTTGTGTGTGTCTAAGCATGGTCCATTACCTGAACTCTATTGATCAAGGCAATCATAACCCTTCCATTATTTGATAAGATTTAATGCAGGAACCAAGCATCCATTTGAGAGATACTGGCAAATAATAACATTCAACAGATTCATATTTTCTGCATATTTTCAAACAGAACATAAGACTCTGTCTCCAGGGTCATTTTGCTACATTTCATCAACAGACGGTGTCGCAGTCAATTGCTATGCTCTTATACCAGCATATAAAAGCTAAAGCAACTATCCAAGGGTGCATTAAATAAAAAACGGCCAAGTCATTCTATCTTACAAGGAAACATATGGGAATCTTTCCTTCCTAATAAAGAAAACAATGGGGGTGGAGGCAGCCACCATGGGATTAGTCTGAATCACAAAGCCTCCAGACCCAGCAAACAGCTTGAAAAGTACAACGGTTTTTGGCTAACTTTCAAGTATAATGGAATGTGGGGTGGGGAGGGTTCAGTTCATGAAAATTTCAACTAAACCCAACTCTTCATTGGCCCCAAAGGCTCAGATTAATATAAAGTTTGATATCTTGACGACACTTTATTATTCATGCTCATTAGATAGTTTATTTCTCTGAATAGTTATGCCAGTGTACTCTCAAATTTTAGCAATCCCTCCAGAAGATTGCCAGAAAGAATGCGCTTGATCTTTTCTTTTCCATGTGAAAAACGAGTCTATTTGGCTTTATCACTAAACTAAGTTGTTCTTGGAATGGGAACAGAATTCTCTAGAGCCAATGTCTTGCACCTGGGATGATTTTTAAATTTCAGAGGCTATGTCTTTGCCTAAGGGACTACTGAACTGATGACTCATATTCTGTGAAACTGTATTGGAGCAGTTATATTATGAAATATCTAGTTCCCAGTTGGGAAAGTAGAGGGAAAAAAGAAAGTGAAAACTTTTGCATCCCAGGTATAAGCGTAAGAGAGCTTATCCTCTGTGAATTTATGTTAACTCAATATTACAACTAAGATCAGAGAATAGGGTTCCCAGCCTCCCTCCCTCTGGGTCCTTCCTTCTTTCCTTTCTCCCTCCCTCCCTCCCTTCTTTTCTTCCATTAGGGTGACCTAATGCTGCCTGGCAAATCCTTGAGGCCTTTAAAATAGTCCCAACCTAATGATCTAAAAGTCCATTTCTCACTAACACCAAGATAAACCTTAAAACTTTCAGTGGAAATCCCCCATTTTTAAAGATATAGACACAAATCACATTGGTGGTATCGTTTACTAAATTCTAATTCTAAAGTACTCAGGCAAAGTTTATTTCTAACACCACTGGTAATATAACCAGAACCCTCTAATGAAATAGAAATTTCCAATTCCTTCTTTCACTGTTTAAACTTAAAAATAACAGAACTGCAAAGAATTGGGCCTCTGGAATCTATATAGGGAGAACAAATGTACAGTTCCAAGTTAGAGTATGGAAGACATTGGCTAAAATTTCAATAGTCACAAAACGCACCATTGAATTATCTCAAGTACTTTAGTACTTGACTGGTGGATGGCAGTTTTATTCTGCCCCAAAATATAATGTACCTCATAGCCAACGCCCACCATCCACTTGCATTTTCAAAGTCATCCTTCTGAATCCTGATGGCAAACACAATGTGGTTCCATTCCACTTTTGAGAATTCAACAGATGGCAGCACAAATGGTTCAAGTTGTAAACAATGGAAAGAACAAAGCAAAGCCCTGCCAATGATGGACTTTCATGGCCTGGGTCAGATGCCTATTCCTGACTTAATACATAGTTCCTCTTTGTGCTTGTGAGGTTTACTATCCAATTACTCAGAGTCTATTTCTCTCCACTTAAGTCAGGTAAATGCCAAGGCTCCCTATGTAATAGTATATATGAACTGGCAGTCTCTTGTGAATATCTTTAAGAGAGTGCAATAAATATTGCCATCTTCTTGGACAGATAAAACCATCAAGTGAGCAGCTTGATTGACTTAATATCTACTGGACTTCAGTGAAGTGGTAGGCCCATCTGCTGGATGTTCAGACATGCCTACTCTGGAATACAGGGTAAAATGACTTATCCCTAAATTAGTGCCAGATAAATACTTTCATAATTTGCAGTATAAATTAATTCTAAATTCCTTAAGGATGATGTGTGCATCTCTGTTGCAATATGAAACATTAAAAATTGCCAAAGCAGCAGCTTCTCTCAGAGATTTTTTTTTAAAGCAGAGAAAATGTCAATAAATTATGAATCCAAAGATGAGGAATGATACTCACAAATATTGACTTCATTCACTTTTGGTTTCATGTATGAAAATAATATTACTGGGGAAAGAGAATGAAATAAGGAAGAACAATATGTCAGTCAGTAGTTTGAAGCTAGTATTTGTGTTTGAACTCCTACAAAGCTTTGACTGTCTCATTTGGATGAAAAATACACTATATTAAAAACTATTTTTAACTTCCAAATACTGATGATTCAATCATTGCCAAAAGCTTCAAAGGACCCTTATGATACCCTAATACTATTGGTGTAAGCTTTACAATTATGGTCAAGTATAGGGCATGCAGTGTTTCCTGTTTAAAATTTTGCTTTTTTTAAAACAAAGGTATGCTCTGATATTGCTGAGATTTTATAATTCCTAAGACTTTAAGAACATATTCCTGGCCAAAAGGGATATTATAAAAGTTTCAGAATACTTATGTTGTTAAGGGGAAAAACTGAGAATGTAAACTTAAGCTTGGCATGCAAACTACATCAATTATTGTGAGGTGAAGGTAGAAAAGAGGGATCCAAAACAAAAAGGTGGAAAGTTTACAGGAAAGATAAAAGAGGAAGGTGTGCTATTCTAAATAGAAAAGTAATTATGGTTATTCATACTGCAGAAATGTAGATATGTTACATGGGATGGACCTTTCTTTTTCTGCCTCTTGCACTGGTAAAAAAGCAAGGAAAATTATGAATGAAGAAGATGTAGGGAATAGGAGGCATGTTCCTTTTCAGCATTATATAAAAGGACTAGAACAGATGTGAGAGAAAGTCCCCAGTTTTTCCTTTGTCTCCTTCCTGTTTTTCCTGCTACATCATACCCAGCTTCCAATATCCCACCCCTCCTCAGTCTTGCTTAGCAAATAAACCACAAGGGTTGCAGAAACAGTGCTCTGAAATACTGTGATGACAGTTATTGAGATGGAAATGCACTAATGATTCTGAGCAACAGGTGTGAAAAACAGAAAACTTCCAACTGTAAGTTTCATAAAAGTTAAAGATGGAAACTCCTCCCTGAGCCAAACCATAAGGACTCATAGCCTTCTCCTTAACTCACCTTATAAAACTCCAACCTGCTTTTACTCAGGGAGTCAGCTGTGTTCTGGTGCTCCCTGATGCTTACAAGCTGAAAAAAAGCCTTTAACCTAGATTTGAGTCACTTAAAATATTTTTCTCACAATGATCTGTGGAATGGTTGATTTGTGTCTCTGGCAAATAGGAGTCAACGAAAAACATATTAAAAAGCAACACAGCAAGAATCTGACACCAGGACTGCCTTGAAATCTCAAAGGAAGGAGAAACAAACATGTTTTAGAATGGTTTTGATAAGTGACTTAAGGAATATAATTTTTTCTCTAGCTTATGGACAGTACGTTTAATAAATGGGCTCTGTGCCAGCTTGAAAGGATTATGTTCCCTAGAAAAGCCATTTTTAACCCTGATCCATCTTTTAATCCCTATTCAGTACTGTAGGTTGGAAACTTGAATGGTCTATCTCCAGGAAGCTCTAACATGCCCAGCTGTGGGTACTGAGCTTTGATTAGAGGGAGATGTGACTCCACCAATTCCAGGTGGGTCTTGATTAGTTTCCTGGACTCCTTTAAAAGAGGAAGCATTTTGGAGAGAAGAGGAGAGTTGTGAGAGTCCACACAGCCAGAGACCTTTGGAGGTGAAGAAGGAAAACACTTCCAAGGAGACTTCATGAAGCAAGAAGCCTGGAGAGGAAGCTAGTAGATGCTGCCATGTTTGCCATGTGCCTTTCCAGTTGAGAGAGAAGCCCTGAACTTCATTGGTCTTTCTTGAGTGAAGGTAAACTCTTGCTGGTGCCTTAATTTGGACATTTTTACAGACTTGCTTTAATTTAGGCGTTTTCATGGTCTTAGAACTGTAAACTTGCAACTCAGCCTTTTAAAAGCCATTCTGTTTCTGGTATATTGTAGTTCAGGATTTTCTTGCTAGATGACTTTGTTCTCCCCATTCTTTGACATTCAGTTCAACTTAGTTTAACCTCTAGCATAGGTTCTTCTTAACTGATCAGAATTGTTCAGTTCTTGTTTTGCTGTTTCTTGTCCTGCATATATGGAGCCTGTATCAGCTATGGTTCTCTAGAGAAACAGAATCATCAGGAGATATCCATAAATATAAAATTTATAAATGTGTCTCATGCAACCATGGGGATGTAAGAGTCCAAGATCTGTAGGGCAGGCCATCTCCAATAAGGGTCTTCAATGAACTCCCAGGAGAGGCTGGCTGACTAAAGCAGGAAGAGTGCTTTTTCTCGTCTGAATCCTCCTTAAAAGACTTTCAGTGATTAGATTAAGCATTACTCTTTGCAGAAGACACTGCCATTAGCTGACTGCAAATTCAGTAAGCTGTGGATGCAGCCAACATGGTTATGATTTAAGTCCGTGAAATGTCCTCTTAACAACAGACAGATCAGTGCTTGCATCACCAGACAATCGGGTACCACCACCTGGCCAAGTTGATACATGAGCCTGACCATCACAGAACCCTGCCCACCCCTCTTTATTTTTTTAAAGAGCACCTCCTTAGATATAAAAGGCCCAAGTCAGATTTTCCCTGACCAGACAGACACACATCTCAGGAGGAAAGAGTAACCAGCATCAGTTTTCCCTGAAGGTGAGACTCACGAGGTTGTCAGCCTCTCCTATGATGCCTCTTGACTCTCTAGACTCTGCGCTTTTCCTGCCCTCCATAGCATGTGGCCCTTGTCTTCCCAGGGCTTTCCACCAGCTTAAAGTGATATAGTACCTTTCATTTCTGGCACTCTCCCTGCACCAGGAGTGTAGTTGAGACAGGGGTGAGGTTGTAAGATGGCCTTAACTGCTTCTGTTTTCCAGTTCCTGGGGCCTGAACTCCTTGAGGGAGGGATTCCACTTGAGCTGGGCCCACCTTTTTCTTGGGGAAGATACACCCTGGAATGGGGGGGCGGTGATTAATTCCTTTCACTTGACCAGTTACTTTGTCTCTCAGACAAGCTTAATTCTGCCCTTGCCTGAGGCCATACTGGAGCCTGAGAGTGCTTCCAGTTCTACCTAAAGAGGTATTAAAGAGTAGGCAAAAGCAAACAACAAAAAAAGCCTTTTCAAAGCTGGATCCCTGCTTTTTGGGGTTGTCAATCAAGAGCTTAAATTAGTATGTGGCTCTGTGTATCTCTAGGTACTATGTGCTCCCTTTTCATGGAGGTCCAGCCATTTTTTTTCTGTATTTTGTACTGTCTAACTGAAAAACCTGTTTGGTTTTTCTCCATCAGTCCCATGTGCTCTCTGCTGGGGCAAAAACTCCTAGCACTTTCAGTGCTTTTTTCAGGTTTATCTGCTGGGGGCCTATTTTCAGTACTCAGAATCTGTTAATTCCACAGCTGGAGCCTGGTTGAGCTAAGCCCTTCCCCTCGAGGAATCAGCCTGCCATTCTTGTGTGGTAGGGACACTGGCCTTTGTGGCTTGGTGGACTTAGAGTTCTGTGTGGGATCTCAGCCATTCCACGTAGTCCAGCCTGGTGTATGCTGTGTGTATGGTCACCAATGTCCTCCCAGCAGTTGTCCTGTACTAGTTCTGGCTATTCACTAGCTGCTCTGGTAAATTCCACACCTCATTATGACACCATCTTGCCCCCTGAGTCCCCTCTGGAGCTTATACTGGAAAATTTGCATTCTTGCAGCCCTTACTTCCAGGGCTTTCTGAAGCTCTCAATAATTGGTGAAGAGTTTGGCCACTTCAAGGGTAAAAGTTCTTTGTAAATAAATCCTGTACTCCTCATAGGATAATGTATCAGTATATTTCAGTGCTGAGATCCACTTCTAATTAGTTTAACTGGCATTATCTAGAAAAATCAAAAGGAAAATTACATGCTACACTGAGACATGCTGTGGTAGTTAGATTCAGTTGTCAACTTGGCCAAGTGAAGGCACCTGGTTCTGTTGTTGTGGACATGAGCCAATGGTACGTGAACCTCATCTGTTGCTGATTACATCTGCAGTCGGCTAGGAGGCATGCCTGCTGCAATGAATGATGTTTGACTTAATTGGCTGATGCTTAAATGAGAGAGTGTAATGTGCCATAGCCCAAGCAGCTCAGCATACCTCATCTCAGCACCCGCAGTTCAGCCCAGGCCTTTGGAGATGCAGAAAGGAATCACCCTGGGGAAAGTTGTTGGAACTCACAGGCCTGAAGAGAAGGTCAGCAGAGATTACCCTGTGCCTTCCCACATAAGAAAGAACCTCAGTGGAAAGTTAGTTGTCTTTCCTCTGAAGAACTAATGAAATAAATCCCCTTTTATTAAAAGCCAATCCATCTCTGGTGTGTTGCATTCCAGCAGCTAGCAAACTAGAACACATGCATACTTAAGAATTCACTTGGAAAGTAGCTGTGATAATGTTTGCTATGCATTCAGCTTTAAGTTAGTATTGATTAAGCAATCCCAAATGGCTATTTATAATTAAGGATTCCAATTTGACTGTATGCTCTAAGGCCTCAGAGAGTAGATAGGAAATGAAAGAACACCTAAACAAAATATATTTTATTAAGGTATGGATTTTGTTTTTCATTTGTAGGGTTATACTTCATTTGTCTTTGAAAATTAAAACTTTAACCAAATTTAGGCAATATAATAAATTACAATAAACTAATAGAAATATATTTATGATTTACTATAAAATTTGGAAAAACATTAGAGCTATTGATTTCAGATCAAATTATACTAGGACATCATGAATTAAGATGTTTTTATTTAATTCTCTTTTTACTGTAATGAGGAAAGAACATACACTGAGGGTTCACTTTGTACCAGGCACTGCTTTAGGGGATCTTTTTCCTTAATCCTTAAAGAGCATTTTGAAGTAAGCATTTTTATTCAGGAAAACAAGATGCATTATGCTCAGAAAGACTGAGTAGCTAATCCCAGGTATTAACACCTAAAGATATAAAACCCAACATTGCCAAAATATTAACAATCATGACATGATGCTTCTGCATTTGTGTTTATACATACTTGTGGATATATGTAATTGAAACATAATTATAGCATGTGTAATTATAACATTATAATATAATTATAATATTGCACATATTAAAAGTATGGTTTCTCAAAGAAGATGGAAATTTATTTCTCTCATCAGATCCACAAGAGGTATTCTGGATTGTCATATCTTTTTTTCCTGCTGATGGCCAGTCAAGTTTCTACTATATTATTGTTCTACCATTTTCAGCACTTAACTCCCCAGGATTCCCTGTGTATCCACTTCCAAATGGCAGAAGGGGACAGGGCATGAGAGGTGTTTTGGAGCCAGGATTGGAAGAGGTGTGCATATAGGCTACAAACAAGCACATGGCTCAGGATTTGGAAAATGTTATCTACTTGTTTTGCCAGGAATAAGAGGAAACATGTTTATTGACTAGGCAAGTATCTAACTAGCCTAAGACATGTCCTTAGGCTTTGGAAGATAAATTTCTGATGATTTACAAACCAAGTATTGTTGCAGAAATAGGGACATATATACTTGAAATGTCAACAAGGAGAAATAGAGAAGAAAGAATTACTGAAATCAGAAAAACTGTATGGTAGTCTCAGATCTGTCACTTATGGGTTACAGGGCCTTTCTGAATCCCAACTGTCAAATGGGAATAAAAACTATCTCCTATATCATTGCTGTAAAAAGAAAATATATGCAGGGTAAGCCGCAGTAGCTCAGCAGGCAGAGTTCTCGCCTACCATGCCAGAGACCTGGGTTCGATTCCTGGTGCCTGACATGCAAAAAATAAACAAAAAATAGAAAAGAAAATATATACAAAATATTTTAGAGAATATAAATTCCTAAAATATTTAAATTATTTTTGTATCTGTCTGTAGATCACATTGCTTATAGGAAATAGTTTCCTGAAAAAAAAATTGAGTTTACTACTTACATGCTCACAGACTTTCATGGGTTCTCCTGTGTCTATAGAATTATAATTCCTCCAGGACTGCATTAAAGGCCTGATAATATGGCTCAGTAAATGTGTTTATCTCAGGACATTTTCTGTTCTATTTCTTTGATAAACTTCTTTCTTCCATTTTTAAAAATGTTTTTCTTCTGGAATTCTTCTTAATTGGATGTTGGTATAATAATAGGTGTCCTCTGCCTCTAATGATCTTTCTTATATGTTGTATGTGTTTCTTCCAATTCTTTCAGATGTCTTTGACATTATCTTCTGGCTCACCTAGTATCTTCTAGCACTTCCATAGTATTTTTAGCAATAAAATTTTTAACTTTTATGTACTATATTAGCTAGTTCTCTAGAGAAACATAATCAGCAGGAAATAGCCATAGATATAAAACTTACAAAAAAATGTCTCATGTAACTGTGGGAATGTCGAGTCCAAGGCCTGTAGGGCAGGACATAAGCTGGTAACTCTGAAGTTCCTCAGTGAACTCTCAGGAGAGGCTGGCTGGACAACCATAGGAATGGAAGAGTCCCAGATCTGTAGGGCAGGCTGTGAAGCTGATGACTGCAGTGAAAGGTCTAGATGAACTCTACAGGA
This sequence comes from Tamandua tetradactyla, assembly GCF_023851605.1. Lineage (NCBI taxonomy): Eukaryota > Metazoa > Chordata > Mammalia > Pilosa > Myrmecophagidae > Tamandua > Tamandua tetradactyla. The sequence goes on along the minus strand of NC_135348.1, from coordinate 26,042,879 downwards.
GAGGCTCACTGACTGAAGCAATAAGGGAGACCATCTCTTCTGAATCCTTCTAAAAAAGCTTCCAGTGATTATATTAAGTGTGACTCATTGCAGAAGACATTCAGCTTTGCTGATTACAAATGGAATCAGCTGTGGATGCAGCCAACATGGTCATGATTTAAGGCCATGAAATGTCCTCATAGCAAGAGACAGGCCAGTGCTTACCTGACCAGATGATCAGGCACCACTACCTGGCCAAGTTGACACATGAACCTGGCCATGACAGTACACCCCTTATCAACTTGGCAGCTACACACATCACCTTAAACCATACTTAATCTCTAAATAGAAAACAATAACAGACACATTTTTTTCCCTTGCCTAACAATACTTAACCCATGTACAAATGGAAATGCACTAAATCTCCCCAGAATAGGGTACAAGTCCTTGAGTAATATTCATTCTTAAACTTGATATCTTACAACTTAAATGCTATAACATGAGCAAAACAGCATTACAGTCCTTGTTTCTGTAACTGATCATGTAGTTGTAGCTCATACTTATCACTAGCTTCCTCCATTACCCATTCCATGTTCCCTTTATCCTCAGCAAACACCTCAGCTGGCCATGGTTCTTTGCCTATTGGGGGTGACCAAACCCCTCATTCCTGAAGTTTCAGAGCCATTGGTAGTCCTGCCTGGATTGGGTTGTTGCAGTTTACCACTGATTTTAATCACAGGGCATGGTGGTACTAAAAGATGCCCTAGGGGATCTTCTATATTCCAATAAGTCTCTTCTTTACCTCCATTGTGGAGTTAAAGAAGACTACCATTTCTCCCTGGTAGTCAGGGTCAATCACCCCAGCCAGTAAAGTAATCTCCATCTTGGCTTGTTGATCCATGGGCCTTTTTTTTTTCCTGGTTTTGTTTTTAATTTTAATTTTTTAACAACAATTAAACACTGAAGAAGAAGCATCTGTTTTCTGGCACAAGCCTTGAAGCTACACAAATAACAGATTATACCAGAATTTTTCTTTTCATCAATAGGCCTGAATAGCCAAAAGTGATCAGGTGGCAGCCTTAGATTCCAGTTCAATGGAATCATTGTTGTTTCTCCTGGTGGAAGTACTCTGCCTTCTGGAAATAAAACTTCAAGGTTGCAGGGACAGGAAGCAAAAATTTTCCTAGTGGATCACTAGGAGCAATAGTGAAGGGTGCTACTCCCATTTCTATACCTTGGTTCCTGACCCCATGGATCCTGGCTATGGGAGAAATGGCACCATATAGTGGACACTGATTCAGAGCATTCACAGCTTCCTGGAGAATATTACCCCAACACTTGGCTAGAGGCTTAGGTTAACCGAGACCAAGAGCCTTCAAAGCTCTAAGCCCAATTGACACTGTAGTTGACTTTTCAAAAGGCTGTTCTACCCTTCTATCAACCCAACTGCCTCTGGATGATGGGGAACATGGTAAAAACAGAATTCCATGAGTATGTACCCATTCCCACAGTTCATTTGTGGTTTCATCTGGTAAAACATGATTAATCACTCTAGGGCTAATCCCTTCCGGTGGAGGTTGGGTGGCCAACTCCTCAGGGCAGGCCACAGGTAGGGTGGCTGTGTCCTCAGGGAAGACTATTACAGGGTTATCTTGAGAAGAGTCAGTGTGACCTAGGGTTTCAACTGTACCCCTCACATCATTATCAATCCATATGTTGCCAGCCCATTTTTCAGGGTCCCATTCCTTTCCAATCATTGTCCTCACTTTAATAGCAGACACCATGTAAGATTGAGATTTCAGTTTATGGTGTAAAGTTGCTACTCGAACAATAAGATTCTGAGTCTTATTTTTGGAGATCTCAAGTCTACAGCTATAGGAAATAAGATTTACCTTCAGGCCACTCATAGAAACACTTACATCTGTCAGACGGCACATAAGCTTCTCATCTGAAGCCTTAAGCCCATCCCTTTCACTAAATGTATACAGCCTATACAACAATAAGAGGCCAACAGCTCTTTGCCTCCTATTTCCACAAAACTCCAAAAAGGTGTCAAAAACATTATCCCCCAGAGCCTGGCTTCATAAAAGCAAAGCATTAGAAAAATCCAGTGGTGTTATTTTGACTATCTCTTTTGCCAACTCACCCCATGGATTGACAGTGTCATTCTGATTATGGGAATCAGAGTCCTTAGTGCCTTTGAGTCCAGTCAGAATAGAAAACCAATCATAAAAACTGATTCTTAAGATTGTGTTTCTTAAGAACCACTCCCAGTAGCAAGCTGGATTAACTAGGGTTCTCTAGAGAAACAGAATCAGCAGGAAATATCCATAGACATAAAATTAATGAAAATGTCTCACATAATCATGGAAATGTAGAGTCTAATGTATGTAGGGCAGGCTACAAGCTGGTAACTCTAATGAAGTTCCTCAGTGAACTCTCAGGAGATACTGGCTGGGCAACCTTAGGCATGGACGAGTCCAGAATCAATAGGGCAGGCTGTGAAGCTGATGATTCCAATGAAGGGTCTGGACAAGCTTCCACAGGAGAGGCTTGCTGGCTGAAGTAAGAAGAGAGACAGTCTCTTTGGAATTGTTCTTAAAAGCATTCCAGTGATTAGATTAAATGTCACTTGCTGCAGAAGACAGTCCCCTTGGCTGATTACAAATGCTATCAGCTGTGGGTGCAGCCAACATATTCATGATTTAAGTCCATGAAATGTCTTCACGGCAACAGACAGGCCAGCACTTGTCTAACCAGACAAACGGGTACCATAACCTGGCCAAATTGACACATGATCCTAACGATGATACGTACTCTGTTCTACATTCTCTAATGTCTTTAAGATTAATTAGAAGATTTAGGTTCTCTGGCTTTTCCCAAATTAATAGATTTTCTTCATCAGCTGTAAAAAGGTTTTAAATTGTTGAAAACAGATTTGTATTGTGGGAAAATGAGTATAACAAATCTTATACTGTTTTGTATTTGCTTTTTTAAAAAAAAGCATATTAGTTTTATTTTAAACAATTAAAACCTTAACAAATGTAACAAGTAACAATTTTTCTATCTGCCCATCTTCCTGACCTTTATCTCCTTCCCCCATCTTTCTGAAGAGCCTCTTTCAGTTTGGCATTGATCACTTTCCTCCCTTCAAGACAGTCAGGCTCCCTCCTAACTAGGACTATGAAAATAAACTCAATTAAATGTCCCTGCCATGGTCAGGTTCATGTGTCAACTTGGCCAAGTGGTGGTACCTGTTTGTCTGGTTGGAAAAGTGCTGGCCTATCTGTTGCAATGAGGACATTTCATAGAATTAGATCATGATCCTATCAGCTGCATCCACAGCTGATTCCATTTGTAATCAGCCAAGGGGAGTGTCTTCTTTAATGAGTGTTGCTCAATCTAATCACTGGAAGGCTTTTAAGGAGGATTCAGAAGAGACTGGCTCTCTTCTTGCTTCAGCTGGTGAGCCTCTCCTGAGGAGTTTGTCAAGACCCTCCATTGGAATCGTTGGCTTCACAGCCTGCCTTGTGGATTTTGGACTCTGTGTTCCTGCAGTCACATGAGACACTTTAATAAATTTTGTATTTGCGAGTGTTCCCAGCTGATTCTGTTTCTCTAGAGAATCCTAACTAATACATCCTGGTACCAGGAGTGGTTCTTAAGAAACAGAATCTTAAAAATGGGTTTTATGAATGGTTTTCTACTCTGACTGGACTCAAAGGCACTAAGGACTCTGATTCCCATAATCAGAATGACACTCCCAATCCATGGAGTGAGTTAGCAAAAGAGATAGTCAAAATATCACCATTTGATTCTTCTAATGCTTTGCTTGTATGAAGTCAGACGCTGGGGGATAATGTTTTTGAAACCTTTTCAGAGTTTTGTGGAAATAAGAGGTATAGAGATGTTGGATGGGTGTTGTTAAATACCTTGGCTACATTAAGGAGTGAAAGGGATGGGCTTAAGGCTTCAAATGAGAAGCTTAAGCACTGTCTGACAGATGTAGAAGTTTCTATGAGTATCCTGAAGGAAAATATTATTTTCTGTAGCTGTAGACTTGAGATCTATGATAATCAGACTCAGAAACTTATTGTTAGAGTAGCAACTTTACAACATAAACTGAAATCTCAATCTTGCATGGTGTCTGCCACTAAAGTGAGGGCATTGAGTGGAAAGGAGTGGGATGCTGAAAAATGGGATGGTGAAATATGAATTGATAATGATGTCGGGGGTGAGGTTGAAATCCTAGGTCATACTGAATCTTCTCTAGATAACCCTGTAATGGTCTGCTCTGAGGACATAGCTTTCCCACCTCCAGCCTGACTTGAGGAATTGGTCACCCAACCTACCCCTGAAGGGATTAGCCCTAGAGCAATTAATCCTGTTTCACCAGATGAAACTGCAAATGAAGGCTCTGAAGCAAATTGCTTGGAAGATATTTCTAATTCTTTTCATGAACGAATCCCACCACCCCTTATTTCTTCCAGACCTATAACAAGACTAAAATCCCAATGGGCCCCTAAAGGTTAGGTACAAAGTATCACACATGAGGCGGTACATTATACTCCAAAAGAACTGTGTGAGTTTTCCAATTTATATAGACAGAAATCAGGGGAATATGTGTGGCAATGGATTTTAAGGGTGTGGGATCATAGTGGGAGGAATATAAGGCTGGATCAGACTGAATTTATTGATATAGGCCCACTAAGCAGAGATTCTGCATTCAATGTTATAGCTCAAGGGGTTAGAAAAGGTATTAACAGTTTGTTTGGATGGTTGGTTGAAACATGGCTCAAAAGGTGGCCAAGATTACCTAGGTTGAAATGCCAGAACTGCCCTGGTATAATGCAGATGAGGGGATCCAGAGGCTTAGAAAGATTGGAATGTTAGAGTGGATTTATCTTGCAAAGCCTGCTCTTGCAGCCTGGAATGTCCAGAGAATGCACCTTTTACCAGAACAGCGACTAATAAATTTGTGAGACTAGCACCATCATCCCTAAAGAGCTCTGTGGTTGCACTTCTCTGTAGGTCAGATATTACTGTAGGAACTGCTGTCACTGAGCTGGAATCCTTAAACACAATGAAGATGACAGGATTCTGAGTTGGCAGAAGCCAGGTGGCAGCACTTAATCACCAAAGACAGGGTAGACATGGCTATTATAATAGACAGCAAACTCAACACGTCAAAATTAGATGACTTGCAGAGATTTGTGGCATTGGCTAGTAAATCATGGGGTACCTAGAAATATAGTAGAAGGGCAGTCTACTAAATTCTTGTTCTAGCTGCATAAACAAAAATATCCTAGATCAAGTGAACAGAAATATAACCTGAATTACAAAAACACAAAGTTAATCAATTTCCAGACTTGAGACAGTTTACAGACCCAGAGCTCCTTGAATGAAGGGGAGGCCAGGCCCTTTTGGGGGATAACCCTGTTACACTGCCACAAATTTATACTGTTAATCTTCCTCCAAGCCTTCCCCAAGGAGACTGACAGCATTTTACCAGGGTAACTGTGCATTGGGAAAAAGAAATAACCAGATATTTGGGGGATTATTAGACACTGATCCAGAAGTAACATTAATTCCAGAGGACCCAAAATGTCACTCTGGTCCACCGGTCAGGGTGGGGACTTATGGAGGCCAGGGGATCAATAGAGTTTTAGCTCAGGTTCATCTCATAGTGAGTCCAGTGGACCCCCAGACCTATTCTGTAGTTATTTTCCAAGTTCTAGAATGTATAATTGGTATAAACATAGTGAGCAACTGGCAAAATCCCCACATTGGCTCTCTAACTCATGCAGTGATGGCTATTATGGTGAGAAAGGCCAAGTGGAAGCCACTAGAACTGTCCCTACCTAGCAAAATAGTAAATTAGAAGCAATAGTGGATTCCTGGAGGAATTGCAGAAATTACTGCCATTCTTAAGGACATGAAGGATGCAGGGGTGGTGATTCCCACCACATCCCCATTCAAATCTCCTATTTGGCCTGTGCAGAAAACAGATGTGCCTTGGAGGATGACAATGGATTATTGTAAACTCAACCAGTTGGTAACTCCAATTGCAGCTGCTGTTCCAGATGTAGTATCATTGCTTGAGAAAATCAATACATCACCTGGTACCTGGTATGCAGCTATTTATCTGGCTGTTTTCTCAATAGCTTTTAGTAAGGATCACCAGAAACAGTTTGCTTCTAGTTGGCAAGGTCAGCAATATACTTTCACTGTTCTACCTCAGGGGTGTATCAACTCTCCAGCCCTATGTCATAATCTTGTCCACTGGGATGATCGTTTCTCTCTCCCACCAGACATCACATTGGTCCATTACATTGTTGATATCATGTTGATTTGACCTAGTGAGCAAGAAGTAGCAACTACTCTAGACTTATTGGTAAGGTATTTGTGTGTCATAGGATGAGAAACAAATTGAACAAAAATACAGGGGCCTTCCACCTCCATGAAATTTCTAGGTGTCCAGTGGTGTGGGGCATGTCAAGATATCCCTTCTAAGGTGAAGGATGAGTTGCTGCAACTGGCCCCTCCTATGACCAGAAAAGAGGCACAATGCCTAGGTGGTCTCTTTGGATTTTGGAGACAACATATTCCTCATTTGGGTGTGCTACTGTGGCCCATTTATTGAGTGACCAGAAAAGCTGTTAATTTTGAGTGGGGACCCGAACAAGAGGAGGCTCTGCAACAGATCCCGGCTGCTGTGAAGGCTGCTCTGCCACTTGAGTCATATGACCCAACAGATCCAACGGTGCTGGAAGTGTCAGTGGCAAATAGAGATGCTGTCTGGAGCCTTTGACAGGCCCCTATAGGAGAATCACAATGCAGACTCTTGGGATTTTGGAGCAAAGCCTTACCATCTGCTGCAGATAACTACTCTCCTTTTGAAAAACAGCTTTTGGCCTGCTACTGGGCCTTAGTTGAGACTGAACACTTAACCATGGGCCACCAAATTATCATGAGACCTGAGTTGCCCATCATGAGCTGGGTGTTGTCTGACCCACCAAGCCATAAAGTTGAGTGTGCACAGCACTCTATTGTAAAATGGAAATGGTATATATGCGATAGGGCCAGGGCAGGTCCTGAAGGCACAAGCAAGTTACATGAAGAAGTGGCCCAAATGTCCATGGTCTTCACTCCTGCCACATTACTTTCTCTTTCCCAGACAAGACCTATGGCCTCTTGGGGAGTTCCTTACAGTGAATTGACTGAGGAAGAGAAAACTCAGGCCTGGTTTACAGATGGTTCAGCATGGTATGCAGAGTACCACCCAAAAGTGGACAGCTGCAGCACTACAACCCCCTTTTTTGGGGTGTCCTTGAAGTACAGTGATGAGGGAAATCCTCCTAGTGGTCAGAACTTTGAGCAGTGCACCTGGTTGTTAATTTTACTTGGAAGGAAAACTGGCCATAGGTGCATTTGTATATTGACTCATGGGCTGTTGCTAATGGTTTGGCTGGATGGTCAAGGATTTGAAAAGACCAACATTGGAAAATGGGTGACAAGGAGGTCTGGGGAAGAAATATGTAGATAGACCTTTCTGAGTGGACTAAAAACATGAACATATTTGTGTCCCATGTGAATGTGCACCAGAGGGTAACTTCAGTAGAGAAAGGTTTTAATAATCAAGTGGATAAGATGACCTGTTCTGTGGATACTAGTCAGCCTCTTTCCCCAGGAACTCCTGTCACTGCCCAATGGGCTCATGAACAAAATGGTCATGGTGGTAGGGATAGAGGTTATGCATCGGCTCAGCAATATGGACTTTCACTCACCAAGGCTGACTGGTTACAGCCACTGCTGAGTGCCTAATCTGCCAGCAATAGAGACCCACACTCAGCCCCCAATATGGCACCATTCCCTGAGGTGACCATCCAGCTACATGGTGGAAGGTTGATTATATTTGACCACTCCCTTCATGGAAGGGGCAGTGATTTTTTCTAACTGGAATAGACACATACTCTGGATATGGGTTTGCTTTTCCTACATGCAATGCTTCTGCCAAAACTACCACACATGGGCTTACAGAATGCCTTATCCATCATCATGGTATTCCACCTAGCATTACATCTGATAAAGGAACACACTTCACAGCAAATGAAGTGTGGGAATGGGCACATGCTCATGGAATTCTCTGGTCTTATCATGTTCCCCATCATCCAGAAGCAGCTGGATTGATAGAATGGTGGAATGGTCTTTTGAAAACTCAGTTACAGTGCCAACTAGGTGGCTATACCTTGAAGGGCTGGGGTAATGTTCTCCAGGAAGCTGTGTATGCTCTGAATCAGCATCCACTGTATGCTGCTGTTTCTCCTATAACCAGGATCCATGGGTCCAGGAACCAAGGGGTGGAAATGGGGGTGACACCACTCACTATTACCCCTAGTGATCCACTAGAAAAATTTTTGCTTCCTGACCCTGCGACTCTGAGCTCTGCTAGTCTACAGGTTTTAGTTCCAAAAGGGGGAGTGCTTCCACTAGGAGAAACAACAATGATTCCATTGAACTAGAATCTAAGACTGCCACCTGGTCACTTTGGGCTACTCATGCCCCTGGATCAACAAGCCAAGAAGGGGATTGCATTATAGTCTGGGTGATTAACCCTGACTACCAGGGGGAAATAGGACTGCAACTACACAATGGAGGTAAAAAAAGAGTTTTCTTGGAATATAGGAGATCCCCTAGGGTGTCTTTTAGTACTACCATGCCCTGTGATTAAAATCAATGGAAAACTGCAACAGCTCAATCCAGGCAGGACTACCAATGGGTCTGAAACTTCAGGAATGAAGATTTGGGTCACCCCACCAGGCAAAGAACCATGGCCAGCTGAAGTGCTTGCTGAGGGTAAAGGGAACATGGAATGGGTAGTGGAAGAAGGTAGTGATAAATATGAACTATGACCACATGATCAGTTACAGAAATGAGAACTGCGATGTTGCTTTGTTCCTGTTATAATATTTAAGTTGTAAGATATCAAGTTTAAGAATGAATATTACCCAAGGACTTGCACCCTATTCTGGAGAGAGTTAATGTGTTTCCAGTTATATGCAGGACAGTTGAGTACTGTTAGGTGAAAGAAAAAAAATGTGTGTTTTAATGTTTTTTTATTTAGAAATTAAGTATGGTTTAAGGTGATATATATAGCTTCCAAGTTGACAATGGGTGGACTGTCATGGTCAGGTTCGTGTGTCAACTTGAACAAGTGGTGGTACCTGTTTGTCTGGTTGAGCAAGTGCTGGCCTGTCTGTTGCAGTGAGGACATTTCATACAATTAAGTCATGATCATATCAGCTGCATCCACAGCTGATTCCATTTGTAATCAGCCAAGGGGTGTGTCATCTGCAGTGAGTAATGCTTAATCTAATCACTGGAAGCCTTTTAAAGAGGATTCAGAGGAGATGGGTTCTCTTCTTGCTTCGGCTGGTGAGACTCTCCTGGGGAGTTCATCCAGACCCTTCATCAGGATCGTTGGCTTCACAGACTGCCCTGCAGATTTTGGACTGTGTTCCCATGGTCACATGAGACACTTTTATAAATTTTATATTTGTGAGTGTTCCCTGTTGATTCTGTTTCTCTAGAGAACCCTAATACAGTCCCTCAGTCATTCAGAATCATTATGGTCCTTGAAGGATAGGGATACAAGAGCTCAAAGTCTGTGGAGGTTCTTGAACTTCCTTCTTTCACAGCAAATCTATGGGTATCCTATTTACAGAAATCTCAAGATAGCAAAATGCTGCATGTTTTTCCTCAGGAAATAATAGCGAAGATTTCCAATTGTGCAGCCAATGGAAAGGTCTTGATGTGCTTATTCAAAAATGTTTATCTTCTCTTCAATAACTGTGTTTTCAGACTGCTATATTAATTATTACTCCTAATTTGAATTTCATCTCAGTTTTAATTTTAAGGTCATATCTTTAATGAAAAAAAACATGCAAATGATCCTAGATTGAACTACATGTTAACTTTGGAACTTATGCAAAATTACCAGTATTGTCTCCTTTTAGAAATTTTTAGGATTTGAGATTTTTCTCTAAAACCTGCGTTTGCAAATCTGTCACAGGGAAATCAAATGGTGACTATAATTTAATATAAATGAAAAAAATTACCTTATGCCCAAATTGGCACTTCTAGTTCTCTCTTATAGCCCTCCACCCAGCCACCCAACCCGCACCCCCAAACACACACACCTCCCTCCTCAGCCTTTCATGTTGGATGATGCTGTGTGTGGTGCTCTGATTTCACAGTTACCACATATGACATTGGGTGGGCTCTAGGGGCACAAAAGAAACGTTTTCCCAAATGATTTCCAAACTCAATCCATCCTTTAGTAATTACATTTGTAGATAATGGAAAGAAACCATTAACACAGAGTGCTTTTAAATCATAATTAATTGCACATGCAAATGTACTGCTAAATTTGGATGCTCAATTAGACAGCTAATTGCACTGAAAATGAACGTGTGCCTTTAAATTGACAACCATAGGCCTTGGCCCACTTGTGGGCATACTGGCACTTAAACACCCCTTCCTTCATGCAATTGTAGGTAGGAAAGGAAAAAAAAAAAAAAACAACAAAAAACAAAGCCACCTGCTGAAGGTGAAGATGTAGCCAATCAAAACTATAATATAATTTACATCTGTAACACAGCCTGTTTATTTTAAACCAGATCTTCTGAAATGAGGCACCCTGGGGCTGCCTGGTGCTTTAGGGCGCTCAAAGCATTTTATTTATGGAAAAAATGCTATGGTATACAGTAGTTCATTCTTTGAAAAACAGGAGACGTTTCCCTAGGGAGCTTTAACTCTTGTAATATTTCTTAACTTGAGGCTCTGAGATAAGGGATTGGTAGTTTAGTGGGACATTTTGAATGTATTTAGCATTATTTCTAATAGATATATTGGCTCATATTTATATTACCATAACAACATAGTATTTATATATTTTTCCTCATTTTATCACCCCCTAGTATAACTTGATGAAATGAGTATGAAATGCACAATTACCCACTTGCTATGAGAAAGAAGCTATGACTTAAAGGGGTGATATGATTTGCCCCAGGAGGTCAATGGCAGGAAAGAGACTATAATCCTCATTTTTAATTCAGTCTGGTGGTCTTTCATCAAACTAGTGATAAGAGCTAAAAATTCTTTGAGATAAATGAGCCTAACATCTCTAGCTCTCCAAGATGAATTTGAAAAAATTGAAATTGTTAAATAAATTAAAAAATAAATGATCTTAATTGTTAAGGTAATATGTTGACAGAAATTTGTCCCACCACATCCTAAGCCCAGAAATTTGTAATATGTTCACTGAATGACAAAGGGAAATTAAGATTGTAGATGAAAGTAATGCTGCTAATCAACTGACCTTAAAGTAGGAACTTCTCCTGGACCATCTGGATGGGCTCAATGTAATTAAGTTTCCTTAAAAGTGGAAGAGGGAGGCAGAAGAGGAGAGTCAAAGAGAGATGTGACCATGGAAGAAAGACCCAGAAAGATGCGGCACTGTAACTTCACAAGAGAGAAAGGTGTTGATGAGCTAGGAATGTGGGTGGCTTCTAGGAGCTGGAAAAGGCCAGGAAATGCATGCTCCCCTAGCACCAGTGCAAAATAAAGAGCCCTGTGGACACCTTGATTTTAGTGCCGTGAGACCTGTTTTAGACTTATTTAGAAATTGTAAGATAATAAATTTGTTTTGTTTTAAACCACTGTGCTTGTAGTAATTACTTGTGACAACAAATTGGAAATTAATACAAATCATGCCTAAAAATGTAAGCTATTGAACAGCAAATAAATGCTTATAGAATAAATGAAAGATGTCTCTTAGATGTTGTGATTATGTCATGTTGACATAACTCCACATGGCATTTGCCTCTCAATCCATCTCATCCCATTAGTTCTCACGAACCATTCCTGACTTTTATTCTGAGAGTTTATGCACATTTACTGAAATTGCTGGTTAGAGGAAATTCACAGGCCCTTGGATTAAAAAGGCAACTGTTCCTATTTTGCTTTTCACCCATGTAATGCTTGTCAGGCTGTGTCAGTGCATGTACACTACATGTTGATAGAATTTTTGATCGACTGACTCGATAACTCTCTTTTGGGCATCAGGAATAATATCCATATCCATATATATGTTTTCTTTTATTAGAGAAGTTGCGGGTTTACAGAACCATCATGCATAAAATACAGGATTCCCATACACTGCCCCATCACCAACATCTTGCATTGGTGTGGAATATTTGTTACAATTAATGATAACATTTTTATAATTGTACTATTAACTGAAGTTGATGGCATACCTTAAGGCTCACTGTTTGGATAGTGTAGTTCCATGAATTTTTAAAATTTTATTGTTACTGTCTATGCAATCTAACATTTTCCCTTTTCATCACATTCAGATATATTTTTCAGTGCCACTAACTGCATTCTCAGTGTTGTGCTGCCATCACCACTGTCCATTACCAAAACATTTCCAGCATTTCAAACAGGAAGTTATAGTATTTTCAATTGATTATCATTTACGCTTAGAGAATCTAAACATAAGTTAACATAAAAGTTGCTGAAAGGTTTGACAAATGAGGTGAAAGAGGCCTGACTGGGATTAAACTGAATCGACTGGCATCTAGAAATTAATCAGGATGTATCCACAACACCATTGCTGGAGCAGAACTCGAACAGTCATACTCTTTCACTGATTCTGAGACACTTAGATTTTCATATTAGAAATCAGCATGCATCATACATGCTGATAGCACCTTACAATCACTTCCTGCCAAATGGGTGTGTAAAACTGAGTGTTATATATGCTTTGTTTCTATTGCAGGTGAAGTCTAATGCTAGTCAATGAAAAGTTGGTTTGTAAAGCAAAAAGGAACAGAAGCAGTGCAGTGCAGGGGCATACATTTGTTCTTAGTGGCACAAATATCCATTGGTGGAGGAATAACTAAGATTCTCTTTCTTTTCTTTTCTTTTTTTTAACAAGGGATTTAAGAAAGAAAATACTGACAAGTGAGCAATGGAACAATGAAACTATATTATGTTTTGTTACTGGGATATGTACAAAAGGATTGCCTATTAGATTCTAAGCAATGTAACTGAAGAAAGGAGAAATTAACAAATCCCTTAGGCTAGATGAAAGGAATTTCAAGGCAATGGGTGGCTAGTGTGACTAATTTATGCATTGTGCAGGACTTTCATTAAAGCATGGATTCATAATCTAATCGGCAGCATTCTTTCTTAGTACAACCACAAATACCTCAGATTAGATAAAAAAAAAAATGGCAAGAAGTAGGCAAGAAGAAGAGGAACGAGACGGGTGATTTAGTTTATATGTTGCTCCCATAGCATGATGTGGAAGCAATTTACTGTAGCAGAATAGGAATATATTTGAAAGCATCTAGATTAGAGTCTACTACTCAGTTTTATTACATATGAACTGCAGGAATATAATTTTTCTGAACCTCTTTACTTTGATCTATAAAGTAGGATAATTTTTATTTATAGTTTCAAGGCAAGGATTAAATTAGCTTTATATCTGCTGCTGCTTTTTCCTAAAAGCCAAAGAGAATGTTCATGGGTCAGTTGCGGGAAAAGTAGCAAGGAATTTGGGGTCAAGAAATAGGGATTTGATTTCTGGCTCTGCCACTCGGAATGGGGCTTTAAACTTCTTAGCCAACTTCTCTGTCCCTGTATAGCCAGCTCTAAGATGGCCCCCATGAGCCCTTGTGTAAGCCCCTTCCTCAATGGACAAGGTTTCATCGAGGTGTACAGCTGCATATGGCAGAAATGATGTTATATCATGTCGAAAGACAAATTGGAATTGAATTGCAGTTTATGGGATTTTGTTCAGGATACCAATATTGCTGCAGAAGCAAGGAATTTGTTCACCTGCAAAAGTGAAAGCAGCTTCGAGGCCAGGGAGTTTGTGGGCAGTTTTATAAACAGAAAAAAAGGAAGTTGGCCAGCTTGTGTTTAGAGCGCTCTTATAGAGGTGGGTTAAGTAAGTGGGGCTTTGTTTTAAAGTGTGAGAGGTATGTTTAACTAAGGACTTAATTGGCTTTTTGGGGTCTAGTAATCTGGGGCATACTTTTTGAAGAGGATGTTTTTCACATAATTCTATGCTAGTTTGAGAAATTTAATTATTGCGTTGGTTCTGAGAAAAAACTAGAGCTATTTTTTCTTATATTTATCGATCCTCACTCTGAGTGTTTGACAAAAGACATTGCTTGTCTTTCACTTACCACTAGGTATTTCCTATGTCTCATTGAAACGTAACTCAGTAGCTCAATTTCCTACTGCTTTACAGGGTCATTTTCATATTGTTGTTCCTGATGTCTCAGTTACATCATTTGTTACCTTCATGGCTGTGCAATAGCATTTAAGAACTGAGAGACCAGATAACAAATGAGGGATATGTTGTAGTTTGCTAGCTGCCAGAATGCGATATACCAGAAACAGAGTGGCTTTTAAAAAGGGGAATTTAATAAATTGCTAGTTTACAGTTCTAAGGTCAAGAAAATGTCCCAATTAAAGCAAGTCTGTAGAAATGTCCAATCAAAGGCATCCAGGGAAAGATACCTTGGTTCAAGAAGGCTGATGAAGTTCAGGGTTTTTCTCTCAAGTGGAAAGGCACATGGTGAACACAGGGCTCCTCTGTCATCTGGAAGGGCACATGGCAAACACAGCATCATCTGCTGGCTTCTCCTAGCTTCCTGCTTCATGAAGCTCCCCGGAAGGCATTTTCTTTCTTCATTTTCAAAGCGCTGGCTGATGGACTCTCTGCTTTGTGGTGCTGCAGCATTCTCTGTTCTCTCTGAATCTCCAATTCTCGAAAAAACGTTTCCTCCTTTGGAGGACTCCAATAAACCAATCAAGACCCACCCAAATGGATAGATACATGTTGTCACCTAATCCAGTTTAACAACCACTCTTGACTAAATCACATCATCCAGGGAGATGATCTGATTACAGTTTCAAACATACAGTATTGAATAAGGATTATTCTACCTTAATAAAATGGGATTTTGATTAAAACATGGCTTTTCTAGGAGGCATACATCCTTTCAAACCAGCACAGAATATTATTAGCATTATGACCAAAAAGATAATGTGTTCCTACTAGGAGGTCTCTGATCTAAGATCCCTGGGAACCCAAATCAATATTTGGAAATTAGTCCCCTGTGTTATGGGGTCAACTAAGGGAAGTCAAGTAACCCTTCTTTTTAAATTTATGTATAGCCTATTCAACTTGTCCTATTTTATTTATTTAAGTAAAGCAATATTCAGACAGTGGCAGCTCTCTAAGCCAACCCAAGGATGGCATTAGAATGAGCAGGTGCAGCTGCTGTCAGGAGGATCAGGTAAGATGAAAAGAGGAAAAAGAAGAGAAGGGAGCTACTTTAATTAGTGCCCAAAGATCTTGAAAGGGAGATGAAAGATTAGGAGGAAATAAAGAGGCAAAATAAAAAAGGACATAAGAAAAGGATCTAGCCTTATTGTAGAGGAAGATGTCTTTTGGTTAGGGGTCATTTGCTTGCTCTGCCGGGTTTGGATTAGCTATCTATATCAGATACTATCTGCTTCTGGGATACTCATGGGAATTTTAGTTTGAGTTTTAAATGACAGTGACCTCCCAAGAGCTTGAATCACATTTCAGTTGTGATACATGGACCCAGGGGTCAATACCCTATAGTTTTTACCACTGTGGTGTTGTCATTAAGACTTGATATGGTCCTTTCTATTTTAGATTTCAAAGTAGGCTTTCTTTGCTGTCTCTTCTAGTATCTTGGGATTGAAGGCCATGTAGCGCTTTCTGTGGTGGAATTCAGGAAAGGTAGCTTAGATCTGTGAATGGTGGAACTGGGTATATGCAATTAGTTGTTTATAATAATCAGTAGTTTCAAATAGTAATAGCTACAGTATGGTAGAGTAGGAGAAATAATGAATGTCATGGGTCTTCTTACTATGATATTACAGGGGGAGAGCTGATACTCTCCAATGGGTTAGATCTAAATGGCCTTTAAGACCAAGGGAAGACTCCTAGCCCAAGGTAGAGAAAGAGGTGAAATAATTTAACCAATTTAAGTTTTAAGATACCATTTGTTTGCTGTTTTTTGTTTGTTTTTTTTTCCCCTGAAGATTAAGGATAGAAGAGGCAGTAAAGCTTTTGGTTGATGGGTAAGATCTCCAAACTTTCTTGATACAGTTTTAGTAAACTGGGTGACTTTATTGCTTGAGAGAATAGCACAATTCCCCCTGGTGGGGAGGACAAAATCTAATAATTTTTAACTACTATGAGGACAGTAGCCTTGGGACAAAGAAAGGTTTTTATCTACCTAGAAAACAAGTGTGATAACAAAGACATAAATATGCCAATGAAGGAGGCGTCTGTAAAATTTCTATTTGAAAAAATTTGAAGGGCCCTGTTTGTGGAGTTATGTGACCCTGTCCCACCTTTACAATTTTACAAGGGTTATGCAATTGACAGGTGGAACATAATTTATACACTTGCCTTTCTTCTCATTTGAAGTCCCTTTTTTGTTGAAGATGAAGCTGTGACTTTTAGTTGATTGCAAACACTTTTAGGGAAGCAGTAGAAAAACAGTGTAACTGATAAGGAAATTTTATTGTTTTTGTGACATATAACATTTTTAAAGAAAAGGCAAAATTATGACAGTTAGGGCTATAATGTTGGTTAATAACATTGATAAAGCTCTAGGAACTATACATAATTTCTGAAATATTTATATTAATAACTTTTTTTTTTCTTTGCATGGGCAAGCACCAGGAATCGAACCCGGGTCTCAAGCATGGCAGGTGAGAATTCTGCCACTGAACCACTGTCCCACTGCCCTATGTTACTAACATTTTATCTATATAAATTTAGCCATCAGAAGGTTAGAAATCTTTACTGATCTGACAACACGTTCCATGTATCTCATGACATATTAAAAAATCCTACCTAACTATCTCAAGCACATTTCTTTTTATGAAGTGAAAGAACAAATTCTTTGTGATTTTTTTCAGGGTCCACTGGAAATTTCCAAAGACAGTTTCAGATTCTGGGAAGACAAAACAAGTCATTGTAAAACAATATTTGGCTTTCTATTACCCAAAATGACAAGAAAAGTCTTTAAAAATGAAGAGAGGAGTTAATATGTTGTTAACAAGTGATGGTACTTGTTCTTTCAAACAAGAAAGGACAATATGGTCCATAAAAACACAGGAAATTATTTGGATATGAAACAGAATATTTGCCTTCTAGGCAAATTACTGAGATGGTTAAGAAAAATCTTTCACAACCTCTTATTAAGAGAAGACCAATAATTTAAGAAAATTTTTGTCATTTTAACAGAAAAAAAAATTCTAATCTTGCATGAATATACTCTTTGATATAAAAACGCTTTAAAAATCTTATATACCAATCAAACTGTAGCCAGCTTTAACTGTGACAAATAAAACTTTTTTCTATGAGTTTTCTATAACTTTCCATATTCATTTAGATGTTGTCCTATTCTTTTCTCCTCATTCTGCAATGCCATTTTACTTTAGGACAAGATTACTTTTTTTTTTTAAATCAAAAACACATCCTATACATTTAAATTACCCAAAAGATTATAGAAACTATCTTTGGACTGACATATTATAAAACATAATTAGTGTTGAAATAAAGTTTGTCAGAATAATAACTGAATTTGCTTAAACATAAATTTTTGTTTATCATAAATATCTAGTAGATCTAATGTTAGCTTATTTGATCAGTAAACATAAGGAAATAGAAGGAAGAGCATACCCAAAAAGAATAAAATTTCATACTTGTACTTAATACTGATAACTTAGAAGACCTAGCTGCTTTTATTAAACCTTGACATTGGAAGTATTACAAGTTTAGTTTTTCTAATACCTGAGATTTTAGGAGTATTTAATTTACATAATTAAATGCTTTTTTTTATTATTTATCTTTAAGTCAATTTAGACAGAGCCCTCTTAAGGGATTCTGTAAGCTAATTTGCTAATAACATCCAGAGGTAAGAAAATATAAATATTACATATAGACAAACATATGGACAGACATTAATAGAAGACATAGCTTAAATTTTTCAACCATGAGTCAGATAAACTGATAAGAAACACAGAAAGACAATATAGAAACATAAAATTCAATAGTTTATATAAAAATGCTGACTTTCTGTTTTTGCTGCATTTGTATATTTTCATCAGAATTACATTCCTGGAGAATAGGACAAGTTGAGCTTATTTGTTTAATACAGGGGCTAAAGCTACCCCAACATTTGTGGAGGAGATATTATAAGATATTCTTTTTGCCCTGGTGTGTGAACTTATAGAAGTTTTACCCTATTTAGGGGACTTTTTTTTTTTTTTAAATCTTCATATTTAAAAAGGGATCCTAGTTTCCTTTTTTAGGTCAGCCAATCAGTTTTTGTCAGCCAATATTTAGCATCTGAGTTTCCACCCAACCTGTGTATAAGCTGATATAGGTCAAGTAACTCTGGGTTTTATGTACCCAAAAGAACTTAAAAATTTTTTTAGTAATATTTTCTGGTCTTGTCTGAGTTTAGGGAAATCTTTTATGATAGTTCTAAGTTCCGCTTGACACCAGAGTTTAATTATGTAGTTGCCTGCATACCTGGCTCATAGAAGGGATGGGATGTTAGTGGAAACTGGCATTGAGGAGTTTTAGAAGACTTACTGTGAAAAAGTAGGAAATCTGGACAAGTAGAAGAAAAGGGATGAGTTGATGGGTGCAGAGAAGAAAGATAAGGGGGATAAGGGAGAGCTGGATGGAAAAGCAACCATGTAAAAAAGGGGGAAAGATTTACTGGTTTGTTGTGACTTGTTTGTCAAAATGCTCATTAGCTTTGGTCAGTGAATATTTCAGTGAAATAGTTTTTTTATTTACAATTTTGTTTGTAGGCCGTTGCATCTCAATAAAAATTGCTTCTGATTAGCTACTGTGCTGGTTTGCATTTGTGGTGGACCCTAGAAAAGCCATGTCCTTTAATCTTCATTCAATATTACTGGCTGGGAACGTTTTGATTGTTCCCATTGAGATGTGGAACCACTTGTACATGGTAACGTTTGATCAGATAGCTTCCACGGACTTGTGACTCGACCCATTAGTCCTTTAAAAGAAGAAACATTTTGGAGAGAGTTCCTTTTGTAGAACCATGAGAAAGCCAGCATATGTCACCATGTTCACCATGTGCCCTTACAGCTGAGAGAGAAATGTTGAACGTCATCAGCTTTCTTGAACCAAGGTATCTTTCCCTGGATGCCTTAGATTGGACATTTCTATAGACTTGCTTTAATTGGTACATTTTCTCGGCCTTAGAACTGTATACCAGCAACTTATTAAATCCCCCTTTTTAAAAGCCATTCCGTTTCTGGTATAATGTATTCTGACAGCTAGCAAACTAGAAAAGCCACATTCCTTTCTTTTCTAAGGCACCTCTCAAATGAACAATTTTGTTTATATTAAAAGCTCCCTAAGGTAGCCAGTACATTGACAAATTCATCGGATCTACCCATGAACAAGAAAACTCAAGGGAGTAGGTCCATACATATTTATAAGAAGCAGGGATTTTAGTGAATGGGAATTGGGGGGTAATTAGAGCAAGAAGAGCCCATTGTGCTGTGGGGGTCAGACATTGCTTGGGTAACTGGTTTCCTGGGTCTCTGTGCCTTTTGACTCAGCTGCTTTTAAATGGTTCTGAACTTTGTGAACTCCCTGGAGAATGGAAGGACCCACCGGCATTCCAACCAAACCAGAAGCAGCTCAATGGGCAGGCGCATTCCAGTTTTTAAGGATGGGAGTTACAACAATGCCTGTGTATTAGCATTGGTGTGACAGGACTAGCAAACCTTTCACCATGCCATGCTGCTGGGACTCGACTTAATGCACCTCACCAAATTCCAAAGCCCTGTGCATCTCATACAGACAGTAAAAAAGGAAATTGGAGAATGGAAGGGAGGAAGCAGAGTGACAAAGAAATGAAAACAAATGGAGGATCTGATGATAGAACCCAAACCAAAGAATGGAAATTTAAAAACTAAAACCAAAGGTACCTATTTCAAAGTCCTGAATAAAAGGGTACTGAATGCTATACAAGCTTCAAAGTTCAGATACAGGAAGAGCTCACCTTGGGTATGTGGAATCATAGTGGTTGAGCAGTAGACACACCTGGTCTGTTGTGTGTAACTCGCTTGGCAGCTCCTCAGAACCCACAGCCCCAGAGAGGTAGCTTTTATATCTTGGTGGAATCCCCAAACTTGTCTAAAGATAAATGGGATCTAGCCACAGTTTACAACACTTTGTTCAGGACACAAAGATTGCTGCAGCAGCAAGAAAATTGTTTGTGTGCAAAATTAAAAGCAGCTACAAGGCCAGGGAATTTGTGTGCAGATTTATAAACTGAATGAAGAAAGTTGATTGAAGCATGGACTGTTAGTCTTCTGGAGATGGGTTATGTGTAAGTGGGGCCTTATTTCCATTTTGGCTACATATGTTAGACTAAAGGCTCAATTGGTTTTCCAGGGTCCAGAGTCCTGCTAAGGACATTTTGAAGAGGATATTTGTCTCATAATTCTATGCTAGTTTGGAGAATATAACTTTTGTGTTGGTTCTAAGAAAACCCAGGTGGTGTTTTTGTTTCTATTTATCAGTCACTTATGAGATTAGAATATAAAGACCATGGTTTTCATCTTAGACATACATAAGATGTCTCTCTTTGCATCACTCACTCTGGGGAGGGGGGGTGGGATCTCGTCTTGAGGTCAGTCAGTCAGGTAGCCTTTTGGAGAGGCCTTCATGGTAAAAAACTGAGACTACTAGACATCATCCAACAAGGAACTGAGACCTACCATTAAGAGCCATTGGAGTGAGTCTTCTCAAAAGCAGACCCTTGAATGCCAGTCAGTGTTTTACATGCTCATGCAGCCTCAGATGATTGAAACTTTGAAGAGAACCTGAGCCAAAACCTTCCAGCTAAGCCACTCTGGGATTCCTGACCGTGAGACATACTTGTTTGTTATTTTAAGCTGGTCTGTCCGGGGGGGGGGGGGGGGGGGGGGGGGGGGGGGGGGGAGAATTTGTTACATACTAACATAAGCATACCTGGTTTTTGTTGTACTTCACTCTATTGCACTTTACAGGTATTGCATTTTTTACAAATTGAGCATTTGTGGCAACCCTGATCAAGCAACTTAACTGGTACCATTTTCCCAAAAGTATGTGCTCACTTCATGTTTCTGTGTCATATTTTGGTGATTCTAGCAATATTTTAAACTTTTTATTATTATATCTGTATGGTGATTTGTGATCAGAATCTTTAATGTTGCTTTTATATTTGTTTTGGGGTGCCACGAACCATGTGCATAAAAGACAGCAAACTTCATCAGTAAGTGTTGTGGGTGATCTGACTGTGTCACCAACCGGCTATGCTCCCATCTGTCTCCCTCTCCTCTCACCTCCTTATTCCCTGAGACTCAAAAATATTGAAATTAGATCAATTAATGACCCTACAATGCTGTCTAAGTGTTCAAGTGAAAGGAAGAGTCTTCATAAGGCTGTAACTGCCATAGATAATTGTTCCTTGGTCTGGACAAAGTACATTGAAAACCTTCTGGAAAGAATTCACCATTCAAGATGCCATTTTGATTCATGCGAGGAAGTCAAAATATCGACATGAACAGGAGTTTGGAAGAAGCTGATTCAAAGCCCTGTGGATGCCTTTCAGAGGTACAAAACTTCAGTGAAGGAAGTAATTGCAGATGTGGTGGAAATAGTGAGAGAATTAGAATCAGAAGTGAAGCCTGAATTGCTGTACTGTCTTGATACAACTTTAATGGATGAGGAGTTGCATCTTATGAAAGAGCAAAGAAAGTGGTTTCTTGAGGGGTGGGATCTACTCCTAATGAAGAGGCTGAGAACATTGTTGAAATGACAAGAAAAGATTTATGATATTACATAAACTTAGTTGATGAAATAGGAAGCAGGGTTTGGGAGGAATGACTTCAATTTGGACAGAAGTTCTACCATGGGTAAAATGCTATTAAATAACATCACACTAAAGAGAAATCTTTTGGGAATGGAAGAATCAATTGATCTGGCAAACTTCAGAATTGTTTTATTTTAAGAAATTGCCACAACCACCCCAACTGTTTGTCACACTCTAATCACTCTAATCAATTAGCAGCCATCAACACTGAGGCAACACCTTCCACCAGCAACAAAAGTTATGACTCACAGAATGCTCAGATGAAGGTTCACATTTTTTAGCACTAAGATTTTTAATTAAGGTATGTATAGTGATTTTTTTAGACATAATGCTATTGCATACTTAACAGACTAAAGCAGAGTATAAACATAACTCTTATATGTACTGGGAAACCCAAAAATATCATGTAATTTGCCTTATTGCAGTATTTGCTTTATTGTGGTAGTCTGGAACCAAATCTATAATCTCTTCAAAGAATATCTGTAAATAATTGATACATCTCTTATATAAATGTCCACAGAGCTGTAGAAGGATCAAGACGGATAGCTATACAAGAATGCATTAAGAATTGTAAATTATCAACACAAGTGCTAAGTACTGTAATTATTTTCCATGCCCATACCACATTTCAAGTAACCTAAGTGCTCTTAGGGTTCGCCCCCCAATCCTAAATAAGCCACATAGAGTTGTTGTGTTGGGGGTCCCTAAGACCACCCTCAAGTTCAATGATTTCCTAGAAAGACTTACAGATTTTGAAAAAGTTGTCATGCTCACAGTTATGATATATTATGGGAAAAAGATACAATTTATAATCAGCAAAGGGAAAAGGCACGTAACGGAGAGTCCAGACACAAGCTTCCAGTTGTCCTCTCCCAGTAGAGTTGTACAGCCATCACTCCTGCTCCCAGCAATGGTGTGTGGCGATACATATAAAATATTGACAATGAGGAAGCCCACTTTGAGCCTTGGTACTCAAGGTTTTTGTTGAAGATTGTTCATTACTCAATTACCAATACCTCCAGGGGCAAAACTGATACTTTGTGGCTCAAGACCTCTACCAGAAATCATATTGTTAGCAAAACTCTGCAGCATGGCCCAAGACCCCCAGTATACAAGGATATTCTTTTCATACAAAATATTCCAAAGACTTAGAGGCTATCTCCCAGGAGCTTCTCAAGGGCCAGTCCTTTCTTTGGAATGTGAGGGTTTGAATTCCCCTAGCATGCTGAGTTAACCCTTTACTGCATAGGTAATAGATTTGTAAATTAATATTTGTTCTTTCATCTATGGAACATCCTCACTATATACTCAGGTCTGCCTCTTCTTAGTTAGACCTAGTTATTCTGGGATTGAGTTATGCTCCTGTTTTAAGGGAATCCCTGGGTGACTCTGATGTGCTCTGGACTTGCTCTGCAAAGAATACCATCCTCTTGCAGAGAACCAATAGGAAACGCCGACAGCATCATGACTGTGATTGCATTCCTCAGTAATATAGAGGGCGCAAGGCTGGCTCCAGGAGGCCAACTGGCAGGAAAGGATCATGCTCTAGTGAGAAAGCTTCAAACATCAAGGCCAGACTTTGGCCTTATTATCTTCTTGCTCCTTTGACTCATGCAAATTTCTCTGCATTTTCCCCAAAGTATTCATTAATAAAATATAAATGAAATGATAATGCTTCCATACATAATATTGGTTCTATTTGAAAATTAAACATGGTTGCAAATTTAAAATTGTACAGTTGCTAAAAGTATATTGGGTTTGATATGCTGTACCAGGCTCATGGTGGGAACCAAAAAGATGAATGCCTTAAACATTAGTCTTCAGTATGGTGGAAATCTTTGCAGATGTTTGAGCCCAGACCCCACTATGATCAAAGCTGAACTTTCAATGGAGAAATGTATAGAAAGGATTGGAAATGAGAGAAGGAAAATAAAGCAGAACAGTTAGATGATCAGTGAGGTTACGCCAGGAAGGAAGAATTTCGAAATAGATTTGTCATAGGCAACAAGAGTGGTCAGGATGCCTTCAAAATTGTTAGGTTAAAATTTTAAGAGCCCTGGTTTAGGAATCCCAAGCAGAATTCAGAGGCTCCGACTTTATTCAGTCCCATGTGGCAAACTTAAGCTATCAGAAATTTTTATGAAACACACATTGGTCTCCAAGTAAAAGAGAACTCCTCCCTTTTTTGTCTTTCCCTAAACTCAGTCTTTCCTTCTGATTTTATTTTGCTTCTAATCTGCCTTGCTACCCTTAAGCCTTGTTGCTTTTTCTTTACTTTCTTTCTTTTTTTTTTTAACCTCATCTTCCTATTTGGACATCATACTTCACATTTTACCTGCCTTGGTTCTTCTCAACAGTCCTATTCTGTATATAGCCATTGCATGTCTCTTTAGGTAAGCTCCCTCTTAGCTCTTTCATTTTCAGACCCTTTTTCCTGAGTTTGCAATGACAAATCTTATTGATGCATCTGTTCAATATGGGAGATTCTTACCACATATGAGTAAAGGGGAATTTTGATTTGTGCTAAACTGTAGAGAGGTACCACCCTATGTCTTGAGGCAATCAACTTCATATTTGAAGTTGTTTATTTCCTTTGTCCCCATTGAGTGACTTCTGCCTTTAGGCGAGTTTCCATGGAGAACTTTATTAAGGTGAAGAAACTGGCTTGGAGGCTAAGGTCCTACATTACCCAACATAAAAGTTATATAGAGAGGTGATCACTTCCAGTCTCTGGACTCCTGTACCACATGCACAGTCTCTAAAGCAAACATTTTAGTTTCCAGCCACAAAAATTCCTTTTATGAGCTACACAAAGGCCATGAGGTTATGCCCATAAAAGCTTACATGTGAATGCAGAATGAGATGAAGCAGACACTGACCGCAGCAGCCCAAAACCATCCTAAAAGAAACACTGCAAGCAGCCACATGGTTTACAGGTATAGGGAGTAGGATAGATGGAGGCTTCCCTGTGAGAGGTCATTGATGCCCACAGTCTCAGCAAGACTTTCAGAGTTCCACTGTCCAACAACTGTACCACCACTGTCTTCTTATCTGGATGGACGGGGAATCCCGTCAGGCATTTTGGTTCCAGAAATGATAAACAACTGTGGTGGTTTTCATGGATGAGGAATAACAGTATCAAGATTTTCGGATGCTTAAAACTAAACATCATGATACGCTGTCACAAAGAGAACCCACTAGTCATCATTTTGAGCTTCTAGAGCTATCTACCTTGATTACCCACCTTCAAGAGGTATGCTCATCCCCTAGCCATGTGTTTCTTCTTAGATTGTACTCTTAGCTCCTGGGCCACGGTTTCAGATACGAGCATACTTTCCTCTCTTTGATTATATACCTGATCTGATATTCCTAAAATTATTATTCCAAAAAAATATTTAAAATTCCAAGTGATTATTTGTTTGATTTGGGTATATCAAGGAATGAGAACACAAGGATGACCGGGCTACAATCCTCACATCATCTTAGTCAGTAAGATCCTAGAAAGAGATCATAACAATTCTAAAAAGGGGAAAAAGCAAATTGGGCCTTCTGGATACATGAAAAGGAGAGAAAAGTCTTAAGGGGCTTGTTGACAGTGAGCACATCTCCTGGTTTTCCTGGGGTAGAACTTGTGTATAATCTGTTGGCCTGGCATGAATACTAGCTGTGCCTTCTTTATGCTCAGTAATATCCTGGTTCGGATAACACGTTATGTGGGGACCCTAAGCTTAACTGGTATGTGGCCCAGAGGACTTGCATGGTTTCCCAGAGAATTGAAAAGAATAAGTGGAGAATCAGTGGTGTATGATCCAGAAGTCCCCTGAATGTCCCAGGAAGAGGGAAGGGGAACTATAGTCAATACAGCAGAAAGAACAAGAATTCTGGCTGATGAGACCTGTAAATGGAATGCTTACGAGGGCACTAGAGACTTTTAGCAGACACCTTCTGAGCAGTTTTGAGTAAGAGGCTGCAATTTCAATGGAAAGAGAAGTGCGGTAAAAGTGATACACTGGCCACCTCTACTTTTTAAAGCATTGATTGTTAAAAGACAGAAAAGAAATTTAAAAAAAAGTCTATGAATGGATTGATACTAAAAAAAAGAGAGCAAAGGAAATGCAATGACTCTTAAACATATGAAAATAGACAGCATAAAAAGTCAACTTAGAATTACGCTACTGTGACCATCACGTTGGCAATGGTGAGAGGAAAGAGGCATTCTCATATAACTGTTAGCAGAGAATAAGTTATGACAATCTCGATGGAGGGTGACTTGGCAATATGCTTTAATATATAAAATACATGTTCCATTTGACCTCATAATTTCTAGCTCAAGAAACCATCCTACTGATGTCCCTGCGTATGTGCAAAATGAGTTTATATGAAGATTTATTTTAGAATTATTTGTAACATCAAAATGTTGAAAGTAACCTAAATGTATTTCAATAGAAATCTGGATAAATAATAAGAGAAAAATGTTAACTGCTAATTATGAATCAGATACAATTTTAATTGGTTCATATGTATTAACTAATTCATTTTATACCTGAGGAATCTGAAGCACAAGGAGGATGGGTAACTTGCCCAGGGTAATATAGCTAGTAAAGGCTAGAAGTGGGATTTGAACCCAGAGTTTATTCTCAAAGTCGCTGGAATAGACCAATGGAGACTAATAACTTGATCTATAAAAGATCAAGGTCTTTTACAGTTGATCTTAAAACAGAAGAGGTAGATCTCTATATATTACATGGAAACACCCCTAAGATAAAGTTTTAAATGAAAAGAAGGTGCAAAGCACCGTGTATAATATACTGTTGTTTGTGTGAGAATATCTGTCCATTTCTCTATGCATAGACTTCATGTGGATAATATAGAAGACCTAATGTTGTCTCTCAGAAGACAGCTGATGGCTGGAAGATAAGGATGGGAGAAGACTTCCTTTTTTACTGAATTATCTTTTACATGTTTTGAATTGTGTACCATGTGTGTCTGCATAAATGATCCTTTGGGAAATTTTAGGACTTTGTCTCATTGTTTTATGAAGAGGAAGAGATTCAGCCAGGGAATAAAGCATTCTAATCCAACAGTGATACAAAATTGAAGAATGATTAAGGAAATGAGTCATTAACGTTGGATGCTTTTATAAAGCTTAGAAACAGTGTGATACTGTGGTGGGGATTGCTTTACAAAACATATGCTTTCTTTTTAAATGTTTTGTATGTTACAAATTGCTTTAATTGTGCTTTGAAAAATTCTCAAAGTGAAGTTAATACAGAAATGTTGAGAAGGACCGCTCTGCCCTAGTACACGGGTTTCTCACAGGGAGAATCGACAATGGTGATCAAGATATTTTTGGAGTTGAAGAGAGAAGCTGTAGATCCCAGAGAGCTCGATAAACAACTGGACGTAGCAGTTGCCAGCAAGGGCTGGCTCTCTTTTCTAAAGTTCATTGATACAGGAGAATTGGAGGTCAGCAGAATGTTTAAAAACATCTTCGCAGATTAATGGAAAGTAATTTTCCTAAGACTTTCTGTAGAAAATGTATTCCTAGTAGTATAGGGGCTCTAGAGAGCTGGGGGCAAGTGGTCATGGAGTAAATTTAAGAGAGTAAGAGGTATATGGACCTGGAAAGCAGAAAGCAGTGATAGGAATTAGATTACCAAAGGAGAAAGCAATGGGGAGAGGCTGGTATTTGGGGCCAGTGAATGTGGATCATGGAATAATGGGGATTAGAGTTGGGGAGGAGGCTGAAGGGGGAGGATTGGCAAGTAGTTGAAGATGACTTTATATGGGTGTGTAAAATTAATCCCAATATACACATTTGAAATATTGCCACTCAAATATTTACAACATAGGGGCTAGCTCCAAGGTACTTACGATTTCTTGGGCTTTTGGTAATACTGATTGTGAGAGCTGAACCAGAGAAACAGGCAAGGATGAAAATACCGCTGCAGAGAATCAACATCTGGAAACTCTCCAGCCCCCACCG
Organism: Tamandua tetradactyla; assembly: GCF_023851605.1. NCBI lineage: Eukaryota > Metazoa > Chordata > Mammalia > Pilosa > Myrmecophagidae > Tamandua > Tamandua tetradactyla. The sequence goes on along the minus strand of NC_135348.1, from coordinate 26,014,880 downwards.
CCAGCTGCATTCTGGTACAATACCCTTGCACAAATGCTTCCGCCCTCCGGCAGTTACAGCCTTGTAGCATTCTTGTGGTAAAACTCCCTTGTCCCAAAGGTCCCCCTCTGGCAGTTACAACCTTGCAGAAGGAAGGCAGTATTTTCACCAATGGAAAGCCACCAAATTCCCAAGGACCTACCTGTGAGAAACCCGCCTAACTGTACCCCCCAACTCTCTTTAAAACTTCTACTGGAATCCAGGATGCGCGAGTTGAATTCTTGAGTCAACTCTCCCTACTGCTCCTCCACTAATAAGCCTTCCTTCCGCCACTACCAATAACATGTCTCTGTCTCTGTTTCTTGTCTCCAACTTCTGCCCAAGTCCAGGACTTTCGCTGATGAGACAGTCTGACAGAACTTTTTCTTTTTTTTTTTTTTTACCAAAAGTAGAAATAATATCAAATAATTTTTCCACCATGCCCTGCCTGCTTCAGGATTAAAATTGGACCTTGCCCCCAGTCTTCTCAGTGAATGCTGCCTCCTCTGCCACCCAAGATACTGAAGTTTCCTGCACCCCAGTGACCTCCAAAGCTGTGAAGCAACTCAGAGAAGAAAACATTCTCTTTTTTCCACTCCAGCCTTCTAATCTTCAAAATAATGATGATGGGCTTCTTGGTAAATTCTATATTAATAAAAGGAATATAACTGCAATATAGAAATTCCAGGAAAGAGAGGAAATACCTCTGAATCACCCATAATTCACCATGTGAAGAGAATCAGCGATGTAATTTTGATATATTTCTTTCTGGACATTCATAGGCTTATATTTTTTATTAATATGGTAAATTTACTTTTGTTTTTGCTTTTTAACATATTTTCTTAGACCATCAGTTTCCATGATTGCACAAAATGTCATTCATTTAACAACTCATAACAATTTTCTGGAGTAATGCACTATTTATTTTTCACTTGTTAATATCACCAGTGAACAGCTTTATGCATATGGCTTCTTTATATATTAAATTTTTTTTAGGGTAGTGTCTCAAAGGCAAGGTAATTTTTTAAAAAGGCATAAAAATAATGGTTATTTTTTAATTTTTGTTAGTCACTATTCTAAACACTTTATGTACACTTAAAAAAATACTTGTTATCATCATATCTGAGGTTGCCGTTTAAAATCCATTTGTGGCTAAGATCACACAGCTGGCAGTTGGAGGAGCCTTATATGAACGTAAACTCAGACAAGCTCAAACCACGTACAGGTTGCAGCCTGGTAAAGAAGATGGGCATGGAACTTGCCACTGAAATCTACAGCTTTAATGTTCTTGGAACTTATCATATAGTCAATATTCTCCTTGCAACAAAAAATGATACTTAAGTGTTCACTTTATCATTCATTCCTATAAACTAAGACAAGTTTTTGCATAAATTTGACAATCAAAATTGACATTTTAGGCATTAAGGAAGATTTAATTATTGATTTAATGGATGACTATATATGGACATCCAAGACTATTCCTGGGACTTACTTCATTCATTGATTTCCTTTTCAAGCAGAGGTAGCTTAGAGAAATTTTCCCCTAGAATTAAACTTCTGCTGATAAGCTGAACTGAATAACAACTATAGATTTCAGCAATGGGTTCCAACCTGCTTAAAAATTAAACTACCATGGTCAAAATTAAGGAAGAATACCCAATGATGTGGCCTAAAAATTATATATCTAGCCTTAGTTAGGGACTTCATCAAAGGACTGTGGATAAGTGGAAATTCCAAAAGTACATTAAGGATAGCAAAAAAATATATATTCAAGATTTTTTCTATGGATGCTATTATCTGTACTTTCCTCACAAGAACAGAATCAACTCTTGCCCAAGAATTTGTTTTGTTCCTTTGATTCTCTAAATGATATTTCTTACATCAGTAATGAGTGCAGAAATGTAATATGAAACCAAACCTATGGACTCAATTTTTTCTCATTTCTCAGAGGGATTCACTAAGAGCAGAATGAAATTCAGCCCTGTGAAAAGAATTCTAGAAGCATCTGCAGTGAGCTGAAATAATATGGAAGGAATGAAATATATATATATATATATATATATATATATATATATATATATATATAAATCATTTCTTAGAAAAAGAAAGAACAGGCTTTTAAAATCATAACAGGAAAACATCCTCCTGCTACCAGAGAAATGGATCATTAAGCTGTGCCCCATTATATGGAGAAGTTATTTCTTCATCTACCTAAATAACACAAGTGCCTGAGTTGCACATTTTATTTTTTTTCCCTCAGAGGAAGTGATATAATTCTATTTAAGTCTAGAAGAGTCTGAGCTTTCTGTCTCTTGATGCTAGCTTCTTTCTCAGGGGGCCATTCCACTCCTTTGATTTCTTTTCCTGAAGTTTCTGTTTTTTTCCATGAATAGGCAAGGCAGGAACTTACTTGAGATTTGTATGGCATTATAAATTTCAACACTGAGGAACAGAGATTAAAGAGAGGGAATCCATAATGTTTAGAAATACTTTAAATACTTTAACTAAAAATACATATACCAAATGCCATGAAAAGTGCTTGCTATTTAAAGTAGATACATAGGAAAATCTCCTTTTTAAAAAAAAAATAAATGTGTTCTAAGAGCTTTGCCGATACCATGAACTCATAGTTATTAGACTGAACAGTATGAGTTTGACATTGTCACCTCATAACCATCCTTGTACATACAGAAGTATAGCTTCTGGAACTAGAGTAGGTCACACAGAGTTATGTTATTAGAAACAGCATGTGGCAAGGTTTGGAGATTCCTGAAGGAAGAATGGAAATGGAGCTGACTAGAGATGAAGCACAGGAAGGCTTATCACCGTGGGAAAAATATCCAAGTGGGATTTTTTTCTCTTCTTTAACTAGGCTGAAAGATTCAAGGCCAGGACTGGAGGAGGATGAACGTGAGAAATAAAGGGTGACATGCCAGCTTCTACGCCATTCTCTGAGTCAATGCAACATTGTTTGTTTGGGGTTAATTAGACCCTTGATTTTTAGTGATTACAAGATTTTAGGAACTAGTTTCATATAACACATGTACAAGTATAGAACATGCTGAAATGTGTAAGATGATTCACCAAATTTAAAACCCAGGCCTTCTGAGTCAACAATAAGCAAAACAGACATCACTTCAATCAAGGTAATCAATCATAGGTAAAGTTCAAAGCTTATTCTCAGAAACCAAATGGATGATAGATCTCTTTTCTTTCCCTGTACTCAGCCTATTCATCACAGATTCTTTCCTACTTACAAACAATCAGTCTTGGTAAGGGATGCACAATCCATAGTCCATAAGTCCAAAATCATCCTATACAATAGGACTGTTTAGAGTTGATATGATGATGCATTACTGCATCCTATGATGCTTTATATAGGGAGACTTCTTTATTAAAATCAATACTACTTAAATGTTATATTAGGGGGTTTAGCAGAAAAATAGAACTTATATATGTGTATATATCAACAGTATTCAGCATATTTAGGAACAACCAGTCATCATCATTATACTTTTCAACTCCTCAAAACTCTGTTAAGGTATCAAATAGTCACTCAGAGTCTTGCCTCTTTTAAGTTTATATATATATATATATACAGCAGTAGGCAATGGTGATATTTTGCATGTCTCTATTGCCAATTCACACCACGAATCATCAGTACCATCATGATCATTGGCCACAGAGTCCTTAATGCCTTTTACTCTAATCAGATTACAGAATCAATTCAAAAATCCCCAGAGCCATCTCATCCTTAAGATTCTGTTTTTCAGTAAGCACTCTTGGTATCAAAATCTGTATTAATCAGGGTTCAATAGAGAAACAGAACCAATAGTGTCACATATACGTATATATATATACATAAGCTGTGTGTGTGCAAATGAAGAGGAATTAGTCCCCAAAACTATGGGGATGGGGCAAGTCTGAATTCTGCAGGCCAAGGCAGCAAGTTGATTTCAATAAATTCCCCAGGAGAAGCTGGCTGGCTGAAATAGAGATGAAAATTCTTTCTTCTGACTGCTGAAATCATCAGTGCTTCCTTTAAGGCCTTCAACTTATTGGATGAAACTTTTCTCATTGTTGAAGGCACTCTCCTTTGTTGGTTATAGATGCAATGTTATAGATAATCTCAAGTGACTAATGACTTACATCCACAAAATACCCTCACAATAACTATCAGGCCAGTGCTTGCTTGACTAAACAACTGAACACCATAGCCTAGCAAAGTTGACACATGAACCTAACTATCACAAATGTTTTCTGAAATGGAGAAGAGAAGAATATATTTCATTATTTTGAGGTATTCCACCAAATGTGCTTTGTTTTGTTTTTATCCCAAATGTGTCTGTTTGTATTCTCCAGGAAGATGCCTAGACACCTAGACAGAATTAGTACACAATACTTATTGGGAAAAAGCCCTATTGGGATACAAAGAATAGAGAGCAGAAGGCAGAGAGGGCCTTCTAAGGACATTCCATTATGACACTTGTAAAAGGATGAAGGAAAGATAGGAGTAGCAGGTAAGAAGAGTCTTAAGACAACACATTTCCAAAATATTGTCAACCAGGTCACTGGGGAGTCCCAGTGCAAAGATTGAGCCTCAAAAGAATCCCACATCACGTACAAATGACCCAGCTCAAATACCCCTGCCATGCTCAGTCCTTGACTGGAGCAGCTGGGAGAGTGAATGGCCTCAGCATGAAAGCTGCAGAGGATCCCACAGGTCTAGCAGCTGGGTCACTCTTGAAGGGAGATCTGAGCAGTGTACCTCCATGGCTCCCACACCACATCTGTCATTCCTGACCCATAAGTACTCTACCCTCCACCTGCACCCCAAAACTTGATGTTTTAGTTTGTAAGCTGCCAAAATGCAATATACTAGGAAAAAAAGTCTTATTTTTGTTTTTATTTATTTATTTTTGCATGGGCAGTCACCAGAAATTGAACCAGAATGGCTTTTGTTCTAGTTTGCTAGCTGCTGAAATGCAACATACCAGAAACAGAATGGCTTTTAAGAAGGGAAATTTAATATGTTTCTAGTTTACAGTTCTGAGGCTGAGAAAATGTCCCAATTAAAGCAAGTCTATAGAAATGTCCCATCAAGCCATCCAGGGAAATATACCTTGGTTCAAGAAGGCCAATGAAGTTCAGGGTTTCTCTCTCAAGTGGAAGGGCACATGGAGAACATGGTATCATCTGGTAGCTTCTTCTCCTGGCTTCCTATTTCAGGAAGCTCCCCAGGAGACATTTCCCTTCTTCATCTCCATAGGTCACTGGCTGGTGGACTCTGCTTCTTGTGGCTATGTCATTCTGCTCTGCTCTCTCCGAATCACTCTCATTCTCCAAAATGTTTCCTCTTTTATAGGAATTCGGAAACTAGTCAAGACCCACCCGAATGGGTGGAGACATGTCATCATCTAATCCAGTTTAACAACCACTCTTGATTAAATCACATCTCCAGGGAGATGATCTAATTACAGTTTCAAACATACAGTATTGAATAGGTATTAGAAGAAATGGCTGCCTTTACAAAGTGGTATAAGGATTAAAACATGGCTTTTCTAAAGTACATACATCATTTCAAACCAACACAGCTTTTAAAAAGGGAATTTACTGAGTTGCAAATTTACAGTTCTAAGGCCTTGAAAATGTCCAAATTAAGGCATCCAGGGAAAGATACCTTGGTTCAAGAAGACTGATGATGTTCGGAGTTTCTCTCTCAGCTGGAAAGACAGATGATAATGTCTGCAAGCTCTCTCTCCAGGCTTCTTCAATGGCCCAGGGGCATTTTCTTTAGGCATCTCCAAAGCTCTCTGACTATGGCTCTGTTGGCTCTAAATTTTTTTCCAAATTGGTTCCCTCTTAAAGGCCACCAGTAAGCAACCCCACCTTGAATGGGTAGAGACACATTTCCTTGGAAACCATCTAATTAAAAGTTATCACCCACAATGGGGTGGGTCACATCTCCATGAAAATGATCAAAAAAGATCCCACCCAGCAATACAGAATGATGGTTAAAGGACTTGGCTTTCTGGGATACAAAATAGCTTCAAACCTGCACACTTGGTTAAGTCCAGGACACAGACGGAAAATCTGTAGTACAGTTTTCCCTTGTGGGCCATGACAGACATTACTAATCATTTAATATAATCCTTCCTGCTAATCCCAGACACAGACTCATGATTCTTCTCAACATAACTCTCCAGGAAACCACTATGATGTAATAGATTTGGCGTGTGAGGAAAACTGAACTGCTATGTCTGGTTAGATCTCTGACCTTTTTCCTACAGACAAGTGCAAGGATATAGGTTAGCATGAAATGGTGCAAAAATCAAATCTGGGCTTCACACATGATGCTTTGCTGGGCAGCAGCATATTTTCAGTGGCTTTATACACAACTTCTCTTAAAAGCTACATACACTATACTAAAAAATGTATATATATATTTTTTTTTTCTATCAAAGAAACCACACTTATGGTCATACTTTAAATACAGCCATTTTGTAGCCAAACTCTCCAACCCCTGAATTATATTTTTCTTTCACATATAATTGGTTTCTTTATTTGGGAGTAAGACTCGGCTTCCTACTTCTTCAAACTGTCAGCCCCAAATGCTTTGCTGACACTGCACTTCTTGGCATATCCTTGTGTGCATGTGTCATTCTCAGCACAATTGGCAGCAAGTCAGAGATACTGCTTCAAGGTTTATATATTTTTTATAGAGTAGTTGGCATAATCTTCACATTATGGATATTATTCTTTAATGCAAAAATGGAATAATACCATTACAGTGGAGATCAAATTGGGTTTTGCCCACACACTTCTAACATCTATTTGAAAATTTTCATTTCCTTAAATTCCTTCTAGTTGAGAAAAAAATCCCTAAAGCAGGAGTTCTCTAAGGAGTTATGCATAGGTATTAAATTCTTGCCATTGGGTAAATCACCTGACCCAGAAAGATTTATTCTAAAACTTTTACAAATAACCCCATCCCTTTTCATTTACTTCTCCCTGAATTCTAGTTACATTTTTGAGAAATATGAAAACAAATTTGATTGCCACTATTCTTATAAGAGATGAAGCTGGTCTTAACCTGAGCTAAGTAAAGCCCTATTGCTCTTTTCAATATTTATTTCCTAAATCTTTGTCAATGTATCCAGTAGAGCTTTTCTTCTGGATTTGATTGGATTACTGAAGGGGAGAGGTGGGAGAAATACTGAATTACTCATTTAAGTCTCAGCCTGCAGTTACTCTGTGACTAAAATGTGGGACACAAACAAAATCTAAGAATATGGGCTGAGTACCATTACAATCAGATCACCTGAGAAGTGAATTTGGCCCCTGGTCAGCACAATCAGAGGTGCTTAAGATTTACGTGTGAGTATGTGAGTTTAATTCTTAATGAATTAAGGCCTACTCAAACAATTAGGTAGACAAAGGTGAGTACACAATGATATAAATTGATAGGAGGGAGTAGAACTGTTGGATTGCATACATCTCTTTGGCATAAAGATACTAAGAAAAAATATAATCACTGTAATATTTGCTTTTTTATTGCATCCAAATATGTTGGACCACTATGTCTCACAAGCAAATTTGTTGTGGAGATGCCAAATTTGTAACAATGTCTTGTATAGACTGTCTAGAAATATACAAGAAGTAGGTATTGGTTTTGGTGGTTATGTTGAGAGGAGGTAGACAGTACCTTTCCCTTTCATGCATTAGATTTTTTATTTTATGTATTTATTTATTTTTGCATAGGCAGGCACTGGGAATTGAGTGCAGGTCTTTGGTATGGCAGGTGAGAATTCTGCCTGTTAAGCCACCATTGCACTGCCCCATGCATTAGATTTTAAATAATTTTTCTCTGTAGTTGAATACTGTCTTTTCTTTTTATATTTGCTTGCATTCATTGATTTGCATAGAGGGTGGAGAAGCTACTATGATTGGGAAAAATATAAAAACCTGGATTTTATTTTACAACAGATTTTAAATGTATGTAGACACACCTTAAGATTTTGGTTGAGTGGCCTCCTTACCCAGTAATAACCAAGTTACAGAAGGGTCCTGTGGAAGACTCTGAGAAAGAGATCACAGTGAGAGAATAATGAAGTATGGCATACTGAAACCTTATTCAAAAACTTCTAAAAATCCCTAAGCTGGTGTGCTGGTTTGAAAGTATTAACATACCTCAGGAAAACTATGTTCTTTAATTACTAATTCAATCTTGTGGGAATAGACCTATTGTAGGGTAGGATCTTTTACTTAGGCTGTTTCTTTGGAGATGTGACCCATCCAATTGTGGATATGACCTTTTGATTAAATTATCTCCATCAAGGTGGGCCTTAATTAGCTTATGGAGCCCATTAATAGGGAAAACATTTTGAAAAGCCATAGATGCAGACATTTGGAGATCAAGACAGTAAATGCCTGGGTGCTAAGCAAAGAAATAGCCAAAACCTGAAGAGGAAAGATCATCAACCCCAGGAGATGTTACACAGAGATAAACCCAGAGTTTACCCTATGTCTTTAAAATGTCTTAAAATAAAACATTTTATCATATTGAACTGAAGCATGTCAATATGACTACTTGACTTCCATTTCCAAGAGGAGAGATGTAATAATCTGCCTCCATAAATTCCTCCAGAACAAGCTCCCACCTACCAGATTTACTTTATCCCAACCAAGGATAGTGAATACAATGTGGAAATTAAGAAATATATTTTATGTATTCAGAAGGAAGATTAAATATTAGAGTTACTTAAGCAATATCTGAAACCTGAGCTACCCATCCATCACAGGAGACATGGTATGAGGCAATTGATTGGGAACTGAACTTCATGAGAGGCCAAAAACCATCTGTGACCTTGTATAAGTCAATTAAATTTTCTAGGTCTTAAAGTTCTCATCTGTAAAATGGTAATAATTCTACCAGTATCACAGAGTTAATGATAGGTTAATGCCAAACTCCAAGAGGCCTAAAGAGATCATCCAAAAGTTTCTGCCAAAGGGAGTACTGACTCCATGGAAAATACAGAAGATGACTGACAGAAGTAAGACAGAGTCCTGGCATATCAGGCACAATAAGTAAATTTAATATTTCAGGAACTAAATGTGAGGGATATCACTAACTAAGAAATGTGAGAAATCAATGGCCTGGAAACATTGGGGATGGGTGAGGCAGGAGTCAGGATTAAACAGAAAATATTTGCTGGGCGCTCACTATGTGCCAGTCATTTATATGTAAATGCTTAAAAACTTCCTTTCTTTTTTGATAACAACCAAGTTGTGAAACTATTGTTATAGCACCGATTCTACAACTAAGTAGACTGACATCCAGAAAATTTAATTAATTGCGACCAAATCACATGGCCTTGAAGTGGTTGTTAGGATTCAAAGCGAGGCCCATTTAAAACTGCAGTTGGTGCTTCTAGAAGAACTGTTAAAGGAGGCATGTTAGAGGAGCCACTTCAGGTCAACTAAACTCAGTACACCAGACTCCATCACTGTGAGAAAGAGGCCAGAAGGATATTAAACCCTATGACCAAAGTAAGGAGATACAGGTTGAATATCTGCCAAATAAAGCCAGAACTTTTTTCTAGAATAATTTTCCTGTCCCCCTGCCTCTCTCTAAATTCATGCATGCACTCATACACGTACATGCATGCACACCACACACACGTTGAGAACACCCACAAAGGAAAAGGTGGTTCCAGTCCTCTTTGCTTCTATCCCTTTGGCAGACGGTAGAGGTAGAGATTTGCTATTGTTACAATTTACCCTAGGAAAGGTCAACCACTTAGGGCTTGGCATGAGTAAGGAAGTAGGTTCAAGCATTCTGGATTGGAATCAAATTCAGAAAATGTCTGAAGTGAAATCTAAGCCTCAGATTTCCACTGGAAGGCATGGCTGATGAAAGAATATTAAGTAAATGTCTAGTTAGATGACACTTCACAAAATTCACAACCTAAAGTTTTAGTTTCTATAGATATAGTCTGATCCAGGCTTAGTCCATGTTTGGCCAAACTCTGTACATAATACTTCAGTTTGCCCTGTCCCCTGGCTGTCTCTCTTGATTTTGTCATTATCTTTTGTTTAGCTTCCCTAAGGCAAGGACTGTCTAAATTGCTTAGCTTTGTGCACATGTTCCCACACCACAGAATAATCTGAAGTGTCTTGAATCCATATTCTTCCCCACTTCAAGTTTTAATTCAGGGATTTATAGCAACAATTATAAAAAGAAAAAATGCAAATCTTTAACCAAATTTTAAAAGATTGTTTTATTATGTCTTTGCAGATGTTAAATCATGTGATTGCTTTCTCTTAGTTTTTAGTGGAAACGTTTCACACAGAAATGGTGTGGTGCAATAAACAGTAATGAAATAGTTTCTGTGAAGTAAAGATGTGGTCAAGAACATGGAAGTAAGCATAAGAGGCAGCATTTGTGTCAGATTCTGAAGGAAAATTAAAGCTACTGTGAAATGAGGGGCTCCCATGTCATTCATTGATCATTTGAACAACTATTCTTTCCAGGAATTTCATCTTTAAAAATCACAAAACAATGCAAACATGAAATTCCTCTGAAATTGTTTAATGAACAAATTCTCCCTTTATATTTTAGACTGCAGATGAATATGAGTGTGTGACATTTTTAAATTGTGAGAAAGAAACATAAATGTGGTACTTATTTTTAGTTGTTTGTTCCTTGAGATGAAAGACAAAGTAAGCAAGATATCTTGAATGTGAATCAGAAACTTATCTAAAACAGCAAGGGTAAAGTCTCTATAAAGTACTTGAGAAACCATCACTGATGCATGTTTTAATGTTCCCCAAAATTATCTTCTGATTTTTGAAAGCATAGAAAGGGAGATTATAGGAACAATTTGTAGCCACTCAAATCCTTACTTCCTGCTCCCTATGCTCCCCAGGGAGAAGTTCTTGTGTTGGAGAGAGTATCTCAGAGGTTTAATTGTGTTCCTTAGCATGGAATCAGAACTGTCTAAAACACTTCCGAACAATTAGCACGTTGTCATCCGTTTTCTTCTTCTGATGCACTGGCCCCCAGGGAAAAATGGAGAACTCTCACTTTGGTAATTGCAGCATTCTTTCTCCTTTAGTTTTTCCTGCTGACTCCTAATCCAAGTCTCCTGCAAATACAGTTTTAATGTTCACAGGAAAAGGCCAAAATTTGGCCTTCATGAACCAAACTTATTTTCCAGTTTCTTGATTTCTTTCTTCTTGGTATTTCACAAGGGAGCTTGATTTCTGCTTCATACCCCTGAGAAAGAGTATTATCATATCATCATGAAGAACTAAATTAGCTCCTATTATGGCTGAGCAGGTAGTCTGTAGTCAGACAATTGGAATTTATCCTTGCTGATCTTAGAACTTCAACTGCTGGGAAATAGTAAAACCAGACAGCGAACCAAGATGTGCCTAGTGCTCTCTCTTGAGGAATGAAAAAATGATGAGTACTCAGTCCTGATAACGGGGAGAGCAATTTCATGCCAAATGACATTAGCATTATGATCTGCATCTTTCATTATTAATTATTATTTCTGAGAGCAAATGAACTTGAGAAAGGTCAGTCTCTCTCATTTTTAAGCTCTCCTCATTAAGTATAGCACCAGATTCAAAGGCCTTGTGAAATTGCAGTAGTTTAGTTGATGCTCCCACTTTTCCATGGCAACAGTAGAATTGTCATCATCACAAGAAGTTGCTTTGAGGAATCTGCCTTTCTTCTCCTGTCTTTCCCTACAAATTTCAGTTAACCTGTCTAGGTCCCCTTTAGACAAATGCAGAAGCACCAGTGCCTGGAACGGGTGTCACTTTCAAGATAGCAGGATGGAAAAAGGAGCCAACAAAGCCAGCCTGAGACTGCAATCCTTAAGAAGGCCTGCTTGCAACATTTGGCTCTTGACTGGTGTTTGGATTTGAAGAAGGTTCCCATCATTTCCAGAACTGATTCTACCTAAACTGTTTGTACAAACAGCATGGTTCATGCTGAACACCAGCCTTCCTTCTGGGAGTATGGTATTTTCAAACATACCAGGCAGAGGGGGCCTACATGACTAGCCCCCAGGAAAAACCTTGGGTGCTGAGTCTCTACTGAGCTTCCTTGGTAGGAAATGTTTCAAATGTGCTGTCACAGCTCCTTGCTGGAGGAATTAAATGCATCCTATATGACTTCACAGAGGGAGGACTCTTAGAAGGTGTCACCTTGTTTCTTCTGGATTTTTTGCATGTACTTTTTCCTTTGCTGATTTTTTCTGGATCCTTTCACGTTAATAAATAAAAGCCAGGAGCATGACTATCTACTGAGTCCTGTGAGTCCCCTAGTGAAGCATTAAATTGGGGGACAGTCTTGGGGACTTCCTGACACACAGGGTATTAAGAAAAAGGAATCTTACTCACACCCAGACTTTTAAAATTAAATCTTTTTATTATTTCTCTTTTTAATTATTTTTTATTTACTTTCTTTCTTTTTATTATTTGATATCCCTTTAGATGACACTGAAAGAACTCACATAGTGCTTTGGATGCTGAGAAAGTGTCAGTGTAAATTGTAACCTTCGAAATAAGGCACCATTATTAATTCTATATTTAAACTAATCATTTCCATAACAGTTTACTGTACTAGTATATTCAGTTTGGGTATTGTAGCAGCTTTTGCTTTTAAAGAAGTTATTTTAGGAAACAATTATTTCCAAAGTAACACCACTAGCTTCTAGAGTGCTATACTAAAAAGGCTCAGAGTTCTGACTCTATTATTTTCCCTGAGAAGAACTTTGAGTTGAATTTTCTGAGAACTAGAAATAAAAATAAAAATATTATATCTGAGAAGACATATTAGAGATGAGAAGCTTAACATCCCCAGAGTATATTTGTTGTTGTTATCTGATATAAAGAACTGTGGTTTCCGGGTTGTAATAAACATTTTACTAGATTTCATCAAACTCCTTTAGAAATTCTTGAGATGGCCATAAATATTACTTAAAATTTTAGTAAAATTTGTGTTCAGCAGGATGACTGAGGGGATGTAAGATAAGATAGTTACATAGCAAGTAAGGGCCAAAACTGAAAAAAATAAAATGTATTTTAAGAATAGTCCACTACCTAATTCTTTTCTGCTCATGAGCATCTTGTTTTTAGGGACACAAAATTATACATGGACCTATGCTGAAGTAGAGGCTTTCACATGTGTAAATTCAAACCTAGGGGTACCTATACACTGGCACCAGGTGCAAGCTTCTAAGAGTCCTCTCTCTGTGGAGTCACACAGGATGAACTTAACTCCTCCAGCAAGGAGCTGTGACACATGTGAAACATTTTCTACCAGGGAAGCTCAGTAGAAATCCAGTATCCAAAATTTTTATTAGGGGCTGGTCATGTGCTAGAACCTAAGCCCTGTTTCCTTGGTGCCCTCCTCCAGACTCAGAATGGATTGCCTCTAATATAGCTAATATATGCATCATCCTTCTAACTAGAACTTCATTTAACTTAATGAACTAGAATGAAAGTGGGCTTGGGGGTTGGAGACAAACAAAATCTCCTTGCTAGCCATATTTTGTGGCTTAGGCTAAATTCCTTACTCATTGAGTCTTGTTTTTCTAATCTATAGAATGGGAATGATACAATCTAATGTATAGGGTTGTAGAAATACCACATGAAGAACCATTACGTAGGTTCACAACCTGCAGACTGTGCCCAGAAGATCATGACAGGCACTAGATAAATGGCCGCAATTCTGGCCTGTTTCTTGTCCTTTAGGAGAATCATAGTCTTTGACAGAGAGAAGTCAAACAGACATAAACAAACAAGTGAAATAAATTTCTGTTCAACTCACTTTAGAGCAATTAATTTGGGTTTCCCGTGTGAGAGATAGTTCAATTGATTGAAAAAAATCAGTTTGAAATTTAAAGCAACTCCCCTCATGACTTGTGATTTGAAGCCCTATTTATTTGTTCTTTATTCTTTGTTTTACAACTATGACATGTCTCTCCTCATCAACAATCACAAGGCCCTCCCATTCTCACTTATTAGAGTGAGAAAAGGAAAGCCTACCTCTTTTTGATTTCTCCCTTCCATCCCTAGAGCTGTCAAGCATGATGTCATGATGCCTTATAATCTTTATTTTAGGTCAGGCTAAATTTGGTGAAAACCCACCCAGTCATTTTCTGTGAGTGTGGTGACAGATAAATAGGTATATGTAAACTTCATTTTATTTATAACAGGGATGATAACTAGAGACACTTAAAAGTTTACACTTCTCAGACCTGCCTCCAACCTATGTATTCAGAATCATCTCAGTTAAAAAGTCCAAAAATCAGGAAGCCACATATACTGATGTTTGACAGAAACTTCAAAGACACTTTACTTTCCTTGAGACCACAGTTAGCCCCTGGCATCTTACTTTATTGTACTATACTTCTTGCACCTATTTATTTTCCTCTCTGAAGTTACATTTCAGACTTCAGTGGTTTTCCAAGATATTAAAGTATGGGCTTCTCCAGTAGTGGTTCCTAAGGCCAGCGAAGCTCTGTGTTCCAGCATCAATCACATAAGAGTTTTATTGGCACAAAGACACTTTCTCATTATGAAACACCAAGAGAAAATGCTCCTTCATGAATTTGAGCTAGAGCTGTCAAAGTTAGTTTTGAAGCAAACAATAAACTTTCAGCAGCTGCATTATATATAATTATCAACTGAATCTATGGCAATAAGGGTTGCCATTGGGCATATCCAGAAATACAGATTAAAGGAGAACTACCTCAACTTGACAAATAATATCTAGAGACAACTCACAATTGACGTCATGCTTAATGGTGAGAAATTGAATGCTTTTTCCCTGATATTAGAAACAAACAAATATAATACTGAAAAAGATCAAAGTTGAAGGACTCACATTACCTGATTTCAAGACTTACTATAAAGCTCTGCTAATCAAGATCTTGTGGATTTGGTAAAAGCATAGACACACAGATCAATAGAATAGAAGAGATCCCAGAAATAGATCCACAAAAATATATATTAATTATTTGACAAAGGAGCAAAGGCAATTTGAAGAATAAAAAATAGTATTTTCAATAAATTGTGCTGAAACATTTGGATGTCCATATGCTTAAAAAAAAAACTAAAAGAAACTGCACACACACAGATCTTATACCTTTCTCAAAAATTATCTCAAAATAATCATAACCCTAAATGTAAAATATACTATAAAACTTCTATTAGAAAACATTGGAGAAAAATCTAAATGACCTTAGATCCATGAGAGAAAGAGTTGACAAGCTAAACTTTATTAAAATTAAAAACTTCTGCTATGTGAATAGGTTAAGAGAATCAAATGAAAAGCCAGAGACCGGACAAATAACAATTTATCAAACACATATATGATCTTTGGGTACAAGGATTCTACCCAAAACATATAAAGAATTCTTAAAACTCATCAATAAGAAAGCAACAAGAACAAAACTACAACATTAACATTTTAAAAATGGGAGAACATTCTGGACACCTCACCAAGGGAGATATGCAGTAAAAAAGTAAGCATATGAAAGGATGTTCAATATAATTTGTCAATAGGGAATTACAAATTAAAACAATTAAATATCTTACAACTATTTGAATGGCTAATATCCAAAAAACACTTGACAATATTAACTGCTGGGAAGGGTACAGAGCACTGAGAGCCCTCAATCCTTGTTGATGGGAAGGCAGAATGTTTCAGCTACCTTAGAATATACCGTGGTAGTCTTGCAAAGTTAACATAGTCTTACCATATAATCTAGCATTGCAAATATAGGTATTTACCCAACCTATTTTGGAAACTTATATCCATGCAAAAACTGCAGGCAAATGTTTATAGCAGCATTATTCATGATTGCTAAAAATTGGTAGCCACCAAGATTCCTTCAATGAGTGAATGAATAAACAAACTATGATACAAAAACGAGCACAAGGAAAGAAATGAGCATGCCATTTAAAGACATGGAGAAAACTTAAATGCATGTTGCTAGATGAAGAAATCTAGTCAGAAAAACTTTCCTACCACAAGGATCCAATTATGTGACATACCGGAAAAGACAAAATTATACAGGGAGTAAAAAGTTCAGTGTTTTGCCAGATTTATGACATTGGGGAAGAGTGTTGAATAGGTGAAGTGTGGGGATATTTTAGGCAAAAGTTTTCTGTATGATACCATAATGGTGCATACATGACACTATGCAATTGTTACAACATATAGAATTTTGCAACACAAAGCATGTACTTTAATGTATGCAATTTTTTGAAAAAAAATGACAAAAATAATTTGGGGTATCTCAAGATGGAATGCAAAATGTGACAAAACAAAACTACATGCATTACAAATATATGAAAGAGCCTCACCTAAGGGGATGAGGGTGAATGGTGCTGACCTAAGTAACTTTGGAACTAACTTGAATCTATTAGACTAAAGGCAAAAGTAACAGCACATAAGCACCGTTACTCTAGGAGTAGTTTCCCATGTGGGTGTACTGATTAACAATTGTGATACTGTTTTACATATATGCTAGAATTGAACAATTAAGTAAGTGAATAGTGAATGGTAGGAAACAAATATCTCACTGTTGGAGTTGGTGTTTATAAATAGGCAGAAAGCACTCTAAAATGAACTATATAGCAATAGATTAGAGTGGGAGACATTTTTATGAAGCCATATTTAGCTTGACATAAGTATATATGGTGTAATCGTTTCCTGACGCTGCTGTAACAAATTACCACTACCTTGGTGGATAAAAGCAACAGACATTTATTCTCTCAAAGTTCTGGAAGTCGTGAGTCTGATTTCAGTATCATTGAGTTGAAATCAATGTGATCCTCACAGAGCTGTACTTCCTTTGGAAGCTCTAGGAGAGAATCCATTCCTTGTCTTTTCCAGCTTCTGGTGACTGCCAGCATTTCTTGGCTTGTGTCTGCATTACCCCACTCTTTAGGGATAGCATCTTCAAATCTCTCTCTGCTCCATTTTCACATTGCTTGCTAGTTTATACATCAAATCTCCCCTGCCTCCGACTTTTAAGGATACATGTGATAGAATTTAGAGTCCCTAAAATAATTTGGGAAAACCTCCCCATTTCAAGATCCTTTACATAGCCACTTGTGCAGAGATTCTTATTCCAAATAAGGTAGCATTTTCAGGTTCCAGAGATTTGACCCTATAACATTGGGGGCTATAATTCAGCCTACTACATACTGTTGCCTATAGAAATATTTATAGATAAATTTATATATACAAGTTAGTATATACACATATTTCCTCACTCTGCCAACTGAGTAGGTCTGTAAGCAATAATACCTCAGTACCAATGAGCACACCTGGCACCCAGATCTTGGTTGTCTATATCATTCTATATAGCACCTTGTAATGCCAAAAAGCAAGGAAGTGCTAAAGCAACAACGACAACAGAAAACTCTATCATAGGGATACAGGAGCCAATTAAAAGAGCCTCCAATGGCCAAAGTTGGAACAATTTGAGCAAGAAAAAATAAGGCTGTGCTCAGTTATGACGTGGTATTGACCATAGTCTCTAGCTTCTGTAAATTGATGCTTTAACATCTATAGGTGCCCCTAGTTGGTCATGCCCATTCATACATCCCTTACTCCTTAAATTATTCTAACCCCACTTACTTTCCTGTAAGAAACCTCCAGTAGAGGAGGGCGCCATTGCCAAAAATAGCCAACCAATTCCACACAAGCCTCCCTTTCTCCACTGTGATGCGTTTCCCTAGTAGAAAGCAGGTAGGGATTTCTGCTTCTCTCTCTTTTGCTTGGTGGCTACTCCCGGTGCTGCTCGCTGTAGACCTCAGTCGGTATCCTCTGCCCTGCCCAGGGAACTGTGAGTATAATAAAACTCGAGAACTTTTGTGGTCTCTCCCTTTCTTGATCTCAGTCCAGCCTTTCCATTCTCCTTGATCATGAAGTAAAACAGACCCAAAGTGTGATTAAAGTATCAATGGGTCTACACTGCTGGAAATAGTTGAATAAATAAGTAAATGGGGAGAACAGACAAATCTTCCAGAAATATTCCAAATGATTTGCGTAAACACTCTGCCATCATAGTGGTGGTGTTAATTCCCCTTCCTTAAGTGTGGGTTGCACAAAATGACTTCTGTCCAAAGATTACCATATACCAAAGGGGGAAGTAAGAGGACCTTTACAATGAAGAAACCTCACAACCAGAGCTGCAACCAGGTGATCAAGTTTAACATCAATAGTGATAAGTCACATTAATAGTATATATGCTTGAAATGAGGTGATTGAAATGTCACTTTACCTCTGTGATCTTTTTTCCCCCAAACCCATAACTCCAATCTACTCATGAGCCAAAAATCAGTTAAAATCCCATTTGAAAGGAAGTCTACAAAATACCTGACCAGAACTCCTTAAAACTGCCAATTATCAACAATGAGGAAAGTCTGAGAAACTATCAGAGCCAAAAGGAGTCTAAGGAGACATGAGGTCTAAATGTAACGTGGCGTCCTGAATGAGATCCTGGAACAGAAAAAGGATATTAAGTAAAAATTAAGGAAACTGGAATAAAATAAGAACTTTAGTTAATAATGTATCAGCACTGGTTCATTAATTGTAAAAAAAGAAAATGGACCATACTAATTTTCTGTAAATTTAAAACCGTTCTCAGTAAAAAATTTATCGTAAAAAGAAAATTAACTTTGGGGGCAGAAGGGAATACCTATCTGCTTAGAGACAGAAGAAGACATTCCATCCACAGTTTCTGACCCATAGGACAACTCTGTATTATATTAAAGACATGGGTTATTGAACAATTAAATGAGAGAAATGAGTAGCCAGTATATCAAATGAACAAGAATATGGCTATATTATAAAATTTCAGAGAAGAGGAATTATGTCTGCTCACATCAGAAATGTTATGTAGGTCAGCGTCAGAGTCATTTGACCTTAGGGAACTTCTTAATCTTCCTGACTTAAGTGTCCTCATCT
This sequence comes from Tamandua tetradactyla, assembly GCF_023851605.1. Lineage (NCBI taxonomy): Eukaryota > Metazoa > Chordata > Mammalia > Pilosa > Myrmecophagidae > Tamandua > Tamandua tetradactyla. The sequence continues at coordinate 25,995,859 of NC_135348.1, read as the reverse complement.
TTGAAACAAGAATAAAAATAACATTTGGATGTGGGAAAGATTAATAATTAATACTGAAGAATACTTAACATTGTGTCTGGCAAAAAGGAATCACTCCATCATCATCATCAAGTAAGTTATGCAATGCAAACTTGAGCATGTATTACATGTAGAGTCTTCCTTGGTAACTTTGAAAACTGAAATGGTTTCTCTTACCCCTCTGGTTCCAATGAGGCACCTTTCACAGGTGACACTTGTGCATAAGCCCCTAAGACAGGGGCAAAAATTTGAGTGTTGCGATTTCCTCTGTTCCTTTGTGCAGACACTACCATATTTTTCTTCTGCTGTTGCTTTGAGAACTTTTAATTCTAAGAAGAGAAAGAAAACCAAGCACAATACAAATATAAGGCTTCCCATTGGGTTAAGGTATCAAGGGGAGAAGAGTATTTCTGACGGTAACACAAGGTGACTTGAACTTTTGCTTCAATTTTCTCTGTCTGTTCTCAGAGACACAGCTTAAAAGAAGTAGCCAGGGTATGATAGCTGTTTTCCAAAGTTGAGCTATTTGTGTGACATGCCTTTCCAGTTGTCACTTTCCTTTGTGCCAGCTCTGCACAAAGTGACAGAATCACTTAAACCATTCAACTCCAACACTCAAACACTGAATTGGATGACTTTAAGGTGCCTTCCAATTCCAAGATTCTCTGATTTCAGTTGATGAAGGTAATGTTGGGAAAAGAGTCTATTAAATATGATGTTCCTCATGATAGTAACTAAGGTCATTTTTTAGACAATGGTAATTAGTGTCACAATTAGAAAAATGAATCCTTATCTCATTAATGATAGGGTTTAAAATTCTGAAATATCATTTAGCATTTTCTTTTTGGGTTAATGGCTTTTCTATATGCAAGAGCAAGATTTGATGCTTGGAGCAGAAAGATTTTTGAAGGGCAGCGGATAGTTTTTGAGAGTTTAAATATCAAATATAATTTTATATGTAGGTACATGTGTGTATATACATTAAATGACTTAAATAGACTAGAAATACTACACTTATAATGATCATTAACTATATTAAGATGGGAATGGTGACTTGTTATACTTCTTTAATGACACCAGGACAAAAGGAAATAATTATTCACAAGCCACTGAAGATTTAAATTTACTACCATGTAGAGTTAATTTTCTATAGAGATAAATTGAAGTTGGATCAGATGTCCTTCTGATGGGATGCTTCTGGAGTGGCTGTGATGAAAATTTGGAGGATGGGTTGAAACTCTACAATTTAGGACTTATTCAAATATTTGTTAATATTCAAATAGAAATAACTATTACAAATCCTTTGTGAACTGAAGCAGATTTACATAAAATAAGCATAGTCTGGGTTGAACATGATGCTATATCCAAATGCTGTCATGCTTTTTAATGTCCTCTCATTATTTCCAACTTTTACCATACTGTTATGGAAAATACAGATATATTTATTTCAAAACTTAGTTTTGTAGTATGCAATTTTGTTTTTTTACTAATTAAATAATCCAACAAGTATGTATTGGGTCTCTCTATGTGCTAGGTAATTTGCTAGGTACTGGAAATATAGCAGTGAAGAAACCATAAAAATAACCCTGCCTTTATAGAGCTTACATTTTAATGTGTGTGCATGTGGGGGTTGGGGGCAAGATGAGACTAACAGTAAAATAAATCAGTAAATAAAACACATAGGTATGTTAAAGGGTGATAAATGTTGTGAATACAAATATGGCATGGAGGGGGAATAAGAAGCTTACATATTAGTTATTAGAATGTTAAATAAGCTGGTGATGAAAACCTTACTAGGAATGTGAGTAAAACCCAGAATAAGAGGAGGAAGTAAGTTATGGATATCTGGGGAAAGAGTGTTCAAGGCACAGAGAACAATAAATGCAAATGCCCTGAGGTGGGAGGGTTTGTAAAGAGGAGTGGCATGATCTGACATATTTTTAAAATATTGCCCTGAATGCCATATGAGAATAATCAGAAAGGGGCAGTGGCATAGGCAGAAGCCCAGACACTAGTTAGGAACTCTTTTAATAATTACAATAATGATCTTAGATTGGACCAAAATGACAGCAGTGAATGTGATAAGATGTGGTCAGAATCCTGAAGTAGAACTTCTGAGGGATTCAACGTAAGGAAGAGGAGAGGAGGTTGAGTACCTAGAAGGATGAAGTTGTCAATAACTGAGATAGGGAAAGCTGTATGGGCAGTGCATTTAGGGGGGACATTTTCACTGGGATTTTCAAATGAAAATAGTTGTTAGTCATTCAAGTGGATGAAAACTTCAAAGACAGGAAAAAGTTCTGATCCATGGATGCTGGTTAAAGCCATGATACTGAATGAGATTAGAAGAAATTACCTAGACAAAGAGAAGATTCCCAAAGACTAGAGATCAGAGAGATGAGGAAGAGTCAGCAGAGTAGACTGAGAGTGAAAGCCAGCGACATGGAGAGAAAATAAGACACATTAGTTACCTTGAAAGTCAAGAAAATATATGAGACATGGGTGGTATATTAGTTATTGTATTTAGCACATTGTAGTAAACCGGTGCCTTTGCCAAAAGCAACTTCAGTAGAGTAGTGAGGATGAAGCTGAATAAGAAAAGATTTAAGTGCAATTTTAAATTTTATTCTCTAAACTGGTTACTATTTTTTTTTCTTTCTTTCTTTTTTTTAATCATAGGCAAGCTCCAGGAATCGAACCTGGGTCTCTGGCATGGGAGGCAAGAATTCTCCCACTGAGCCACCATTACCTGCCCTAAACTGGTTACTATTTATTAACTCAAAATATTTGTTTAAAAGGGTCAGAGAGCAAATAAAATAAAAAGGGTCAGGAAGTGGCCTATAAAACATTATAAGTGGGAAAATAAACAATAATCAATCACTATAAATATACATATTAACTAAACATATTAATAACCACCTACCAGCTGGAAATGAGAAAGGAATTTGGAGTAGATATAAAACTAATAACGAAAAAACAAAGCCAAACACTGACAAGTAGAATTCACACTGTTGACATGCATTGGTTCAAAACTTCTGTCTATATTCCATGGAAAGAAAGAGGGTCTAATTATATAGAACATGGAATAAAATTTTATGTATGTGTATACACATAGAAGAAAGTTGTATCAACACATTTCTAGAAATCAAAGTTTTGAGAACCAATTTTGAAAATGGTGTTTTACTCAAATCTGGAGCAAAAACCAAAGTTCACAATATTCAAGAATCAAAATCAAAGCAACTATATTATCTACTATATGAAATTATATATATATATATATCACCATAAGATAATAATGCCTTATGGAATACAGATATTATTCAGTATGTTGCAGATTTTGCCTTCAATGAATTTAATGTATTTATATAGAGGTATAAATGACCAGTGCTATAGGATCAAATAATTCTACTAGGAGAATGAATTAAAGAAAGGCTTCATAGAGCTTTAAGCAAAAGTTTGAAGAATAGATAACCTATGGAAAAGTGAACCAGAAACAGAGACAAAAATGGCACTAAATCATTTCATAGGGGCATGAATGCTCTACACAAAAGCAAGTAGTTGTAGAGAACAATTCCTGATTGGTGCAATATGATAAAATAAATATTTCAGAATTGGTTATTTGATAGTGATGTTGTCAACAACAAACCAAGAAGAGGAGAATCTTGTAAAAAAAAAAGGACATCAGAATAACATATAGTAGGCATTTTTCTTTATTTAACTATCGTAAAAATCTGGAAAAAAAAGGTAACTATTATACTCAGCCACTTCAATAATGATGCATGCCTATCCATTTTACAAAACTGTAAAATAACCAGGCACTACCTCTCCAAAATATCAGGTGGCAGCTAACTTAAAATGTAAATATGTCATAAGGATCTAATAGCTATGTCTGGATTGGCTAGCTTTACAAACTAATAAGCCATCACAGTATAATGTTTGAAAAGTTTAAATTGTGATTCTCACATAAATACATAGTGAGAACATGTCAAAAATATTTTTAACTGATTAATGAAGGAACCGGCACAATCGTTAAACTTCTTCCAAAAGCATCAGAAAGATTTATATAGTCATTTGAGAAGTGCCTGCAGAAATAAGTTTGTTAAGCTAAACACAAAGCTAGTTAATATCCTGCAGGGCAATAAAATGTAACCCTGTCTATCAGACAGAAAGCATTTGTATTTCTAACACACAAAAATCAGCTTAAAGTAGACATATGCTTTCATATTCTAAGTCTTAATCAAGACAAATGGTAAATCAAACTAAAATATGTTGACTAATGAAATAATCTTTGTATGGGTCTATTAGACAATGCTTCAGTAAGATGTCAAAAGAGCAGACAGTCATCTTTTTCCTTATTTACACATTTTGGATAGTTTTTAACAAACTTTCTTTGTTATCAAAAATAATCATTAGAGACTTTTTTCTTTTACTTCCTCTTTTTTTTTTTTTTAATCTTTTTTGGCATGGGCAGGCTTCAGGAATCGAACCCAGGTCTCTGGCATGATAGGTGAGAATTCTGCCACTGAGCCACTGTTGTACCACCCGAGACATTTTTCTTTTAATCACAGAAAGGCTGACCTCATCTATTTGCTTTATTCAGTTAAATAACACATCTATCTTCTTTCTGAATGGTCTTCAAATCTAGAGCTTTATGGAGTTGAGCAACTAGCAAGGCTGCAGAGTGAAATATTGCATGGAGATTTCATCAAGAATAGTTAATGGTACAATTATAAAAAGAAAAAAAAAAGTGCTTTCATCAGTTGTAACAAATGTACCACACCAATGAAAGGTGTTAATGATAGGGTGGTATATGGAAATTCTGTAAATTTTATCCATGATTGTTCTATAAACCCACAACTTCTCCAATAAAAAAAAAGACTATATAATTGGACATTGAAAATATTGTTAGTTGCTCTTTTTTCTCAAGTTTAAGGAATCAAACACCTGCACCAAGTTTCTTTCTTTCTTTTGTAATTAATGAAAACATATTTTTATAATTGTACTGTTAACTATAGTCTATGTTAAACTTAATGTTCAATTTTTGTGTAGTGCAATTTCATGGATATTTTTCTAAATTGTTGGTCTAGTAACATATATACACCTTAAAAATTTCCCCTTTAACCACAGTCAAATATATAATTCAGTGCTGTTAATTACGTTCACAATGTTATGCTACAATCATCCTTTACCAAAATTCTTCCCTTGTCCCAAATAGAAATTCTGGATCTTTTAAGCCTTAACTCCCTATACCCTATCCCCATCTTGTCCCTTGGTAACTTATATTATAGATTCTGACTCCAGAGTTAGCTTATCTAATTAATTTATACCAGTGAGATAAAAAATAGATATCCCTCTGTGTCTAGTTTATTTCTCTAAACATGATGTCTTCATAGTTCATCTGTGTTGTCATATGTATCAGAACTTCATTCTTTTTTATAGCTGAATAATATTTCATTGTGTGCATGCCATAATTTCTTTATCCTTTAATTGGCTAATGGACCCTTGGATCTCTCCATCTTTTGGCAGTTGTGAATAATGCTCATATGAATGTAAGTATGCAAATATCTGTTTGAGTCCCTGTTTTCAATTCTTTTGGATATATACCTAGAAATGCAGTTGTATTTTACATTGCCACCAACAATGAGTGCATGTTCTCATTTCTCCACATACCTGTAATTTTCCATTCTTTAAGTAGTAGCCATTCTAGGGGTGTGAAATGGTATCTCGTGATTTTGATTTGCATTTCCTAGTAGCTAATGATGTTGAGCATATTTTCATGTGCTTTTATCCATTTGTATATATTCTTTGAGAAATGTCTATTCAGATATTTTGCCCATTTTTAATTGGGTTGTTTGTTTTTTTGTTTTGTCTTTTAAATTGAATATATTTTAAAAATCCTTAGATTGAAGGATTTTTAAAATATATTCTGGATATTAAACCCTTATTGGATATGTGGTTTTCAAATATTTTCTCTCATTGTGTAGGTTGCTATTTTACTTTCATGATATACTCCCTTGATATGCAAAAGTTTTAATTTACATCAGGTCCCATTTATTTTTCCTTTTATTGCTTATGCGTTTGGCAAAAGTCTAAGAAACCATTGTCTAACACAAGATCTTGATGATACTTACGTTTTTTCATAGAAGTTTTAAAGTTCTGGCTCTTACAGTTGAGTCTTCATTCCATTTTGAGTTGATTTTTACATAAGATGTGAGGTAGGGATCCATTTTCATCCTTCTACATATGGATATCCAGTTTTCCCAGCACTATCTGTTGAAAGGACTTTATTTTTCCAATTTAATGGGTTTTGCCCTTTTGTCAAAAATCAGCTGGCCAGAGTTCTGTGAAGAGGCAGAATAAGATAGGTTGAGTTCACCCCTGCTCAAAGGAACACGTAGAGAGGTGACAGAAAAATGACCAAGACAGCTATTCCAGGGTATAAGTGGCCTGGGAAGATCTTCTACACCACATTGGGATCCTCTGGTTGAAAAAACAGAACAATTGAGTTGCAGAGAACTGGTGACCATCCAGCTAATACAAATAGTCTAACATGCCTCTTTCCAAATGGAAGCTCAGAGCCCTCAAGAATGCACAGGCAGGGAGATGGGGACAAGGAAGTAAGTCAAGCTGCCTTCCTTGAAAGCTACCCTCACACATACCATCCTCATCCCATGACTGGCAACTCCCCTGATATCCCAAACACCTGAACCCTGTCACCCACCCACTGTGCTCCATGCACCCCCACCCTGACACTGCTCCCGCACATCCTGCACTACACCCTATCCCATGCATGTGTGCAAACCTATTTCAGACTGACCCACCTCTCCCATGCAAATGCACAGTCTCACCCCACCCCTCCCAAGACCCATGCACCAACATCCAGCCCGTCAACCCCACCTCCCATTCCCTGACCCTTGCAGGCAGTCATCTGCACATCCAGGCTGCAGGTGCTCACATTCATACCAGGGCCACATCTGCACCCAGCCCATTCAGGTAACTCTGCCTAGCGCCCCCCCCCCCCAAGCTCTGGGCATGTGCACATCAGCAACCAGCCCCCCTAGACCAGGGCATGTACCCTCTGATCTGGGCAAGCACTGACCTGTGCATCCAGACCACACCCTCCCCCAACCCACACAGGTGCAATCCTGCCCAGCTACCCCTAAGCTCTGCACATATGCACACCAGGACCCTGATCCCCAGATCCATGCACACCAAGGCCACATCCTCCCCGCCAAGCACCCACATGTCTATGCACTGATCTTTTGACCCTGAACCCCATACCTCCTGCACTGGAGACTTGTGCACACCCTGCCCCACCCCCTGGCAAAAGTGCCCATCTACCACACCCGACAGGTGCTTTATGCACATCTGTGACACATAGCCCCTGCCCTGCACACCCCACCCCCACACATGTGCAACCATATCAGATCCCCACACACCCAACATCATCCACCCTGACACGCATCCCACAACTTCCACAACCTGAGCCCCACCCCTATACACTTATGCATCTACATCCCAGCCCCCATGGACCCTCCCCCTGTGTAAGGACACACCCATGCCCTGCACTCCCTGTGCCCCAACTTCTGTGCCCTGTACCCCTTATCCTGACACCCAAGACATCCATGCTCTATGCACTCACTCAATTCTGCCCACATACCAGCCCTAGCACATCCACTACACACCCACATCCATGGGTGTGTAGTGCTCCCATCCACCTCTCACTACACACTCTACTTCTATGTCCCCCACCCTGCACTCTGATCTTGCACTCCAAGGCCTGCCTGAGGTGCACCTCAAGCCCAAGGCCCCTCACCACATCTCCACAACCCCACAGTCCACATGCCATGCTCACAGGCACCAGCATAGTGTTCTCAGCCTGTGCCTATACCTGCACCACAACCTGTCACAACACTGTTGTGCCCAGGCAATGCCTACAACCTGCTCCACACCCAACCTACAAATACAAAGCTTTAAATTACTGAAGGAAATCAACGTCCAAAGTAACCCTATCAAGATATATACATGCTGTGAAGACAAAGGAAGATCACTACCATAGGAAGATGCAGACAGATAGAGCCCAGTCTAATGACCAAATTAAAACACTGGAGGAGACATGAACATTGGAACAACTAATCAAGGATGTTTATATAACTCTGCTAAATAAAATCACTGGGATGGCTAATGACATAAAGGAGATCAAGACAATACTAGAGGAGCATTAAGAAGAATTTGAAAGAATAAATAGAAAAATAGAAGATATCATAGAGATTAAAGAAGTTGTAGACCAAATAAAACATATACTAGAGACATACAACAGCAGATTTGAAGAGGCAGAAGAAAGACTAGGTAAACTAGAGGATAGGACAACTGATTTCAAACACAGAAAAGGGCAAATGACAAAAAAGATGGAGATTTTTAAATTCAGATCTCAGGGAAATGATGGACAAACAAAGCATGCAGATGTAAGAATCATCAGTGTCCCACAAGGAGAAGAGGAGAGTAAAGGGATAGGAAGATTAGTGGAAGATATAATGGGGGAAAACTTCCTAAACTTTATAAAAGATATAACTATGCATATCAAACAAGCTGAATGAACTCCAAATAGAAAAAATCCAAATTAACCTACCCCAAGACACATACTAATCAGTCTGTCAAATGTTGAAGAGAAGCAGAAAATCCTTAAAGTGACAAGAGAAAAACAATCTACTACATAGAAGAGAAACCACATAAGACAGAGTTTGGGCTACTCAACTGGCACTATGGAGGCAAGAAGGCAGTGGTATGATATATTTAAGATCCCAAAAGAGAAAAACTTCCAGACAAGAATTCTGTACCCAGCGAAATTGTCCTTTCAAACTGAGGGAGAGGTTAAATTTTTCAGACAAACAAAGACTGAGAGAATATGTCAACAAGAGAACAGCCCTACAAGAAATATTAAAGAGAGTTCTGCTGTCTGAAAAAAAAAAAGACCAAACGGGGGGTCAGGAGGAGGGCACAGAATTGAAGAGTACCAATAGGGGTAACTTAAAGATAAAAATAGAAAGAGGGAAAAGAATATATAGATCTGAAAAATAAATACAAAGGATAAGATGGTGGATTCACGAAATGCCTTTACAATAAAAACTTTGAATGTTAACAGACTAAATTTAGCAATTGAAAGATACAGGTTTGCAGAATGGATTAAGAAATATAATCTAGCTATATGGTGATTACAAGAGACTCATCTTAGACAAAAGGATACAAACAAATTGAAGGTGAAAGGATGGAAAAAGATGTTCCATACAAGTTGTAACCAGAAGAAAGCAGGAGTAGCTATACTAATATCAGACAAAATAGACTTATAAGAGACTAAGAAGGACACTATATATTAATAAAAGGGACAATTAATCAAGAAGAAACAGCAGTCATAAATTGTCCATGCTCCCAATCAAGGAGCTCCAAAGGACATGATACAGACATTGGCAAAACTGAAGGGAGTAATGATGTTTCAATAATAATCATAGATGATGTCAGTACATCACTTTCCTCTGTGGATAGGTCAACCAAACAGGACCAACAAGGAAATAGAGAATTTAGACAATTTCATAAATGAATTACACCTAAGAAACATATACAGATGGCTACGCCCCAAAACGCCAGGATATACATTCTTTTCTAGTGCTCATGGAACATTCTCCAGTATAGATCATATAGTGGGGCACAAAACTCATCTTTATAAATTTAAAAACATTGAAATTATTCAAAGCACTTTCTATTATCACAATGGAATGAAGCTGTAAATTAATAACCACCAAAGAATGAGAACTTTCAAAAATATATGGAGATAAAATAACGTACTCTTAAACCTTAAGTATGTCAAAGAAGGATTGCTAGAGAAATCTGTAGCTATCTGGAAATGAATGAAAATGATGTTACAACATATCAGAACTTATGGGATATGGCAAAGGCTGCACTGAGAGGGAAATTCAAGACCCTAAATTCCTATATTAAAAAAGAAGTATCAGCAGAAATCAAGGACTTACCTGCTTACCTGGAGGAATTTGAGAAAGTACAGCAAACTAATCCCAAAGCAAATAAAAGAGGAATAAAGATTAAGGCAAAACACAATGAATGGCAAAACAAAAGAACAATAGAAAGAATCAATAAAACCAAAAGTGGCTTTTTGAGAAAATCAATAAAATAGATGGGCCATTAGCAAGGCTGACAAAGAAAAAAAAAAAAAAGAAAAAGGATGCAAATAAACGAAATCAGAAATGAGAGGGAAGTCATTACCATGGACCATGAAGAAATAAAAAAAAATAATAGTAATGGGCTACTATGAACGACTATGCACATACAAATTAGACAACATAGATGGAATTGACAAATACCTGGAAACACACAACAAGCTACACTGACTCAAGAAGAACTAGAAGATCTTAACAAACCAATCACAAGAGATCAATCAGTCAATAAAAATCTTCCTACAAAGAAAACCCCAGGGCCAGATGGCCTCACAGGGGAATTTTATCAAACATACCAAAAAGCATTGACAGCAATTCTGTCAAACCCTGTCAAAAAATTGGGGAAAAAGGAACACTACCTAACTCATTTTATGAAGCTAACATCACTTGAATCCAACAGCACATTAAAATCCAACAGCACATTGAATCCAGCAGCACATTAAAATCCAACAGCACATTGAATCCAACAGCACATTAAAAGAATCACACACCATGACCAAGTGGGGTTTATCCTAGGAATGCAAGGATGATTCAACACAGGAAAATCAATTAATGCAATACAGCACATTAACAAATTAAAAAGCAAAAATCATATGATCATCACGATTGATACTGAAAAAAGAATTAGACAAAATCCAACATTGTTTTCTGATAAAACACTTCAGAAAGTAAGACTCAAAGGTAACTTCCTCAATATGATAAAGGGCATATATGAAAAACCCATAGCCAGCATCCTACACAGCAGTGAGAGATTGAAAACTTTCCCCCTAAGATCAGGAACAAGACAAGGATGCCTTCTGCCACCACTGCTATACAACATTGTGCTACAAGTTCTAGCTAGAGCAATCAGAAAGGAAAAAGAAATAAAAGACATCTAAATTGGAGAGGAAGAAGTAAAACTTTCATTATTCACCAATGACATGATATTATACCTGGAAAATTGAGAAATCTACAAAAAAGTTACTTGAGCTAATAGACAAATTCAGCAAGGTGGCAGGTTATAAAATTAATGTGAAAAAAATCAGTAATGTTTCTATACACAAGCAATGACCTAATCAAGGAGTTAATTAAGGAAAAAGTTCCATTCAAAATTACAACTAAAAGAAAAAAAAATTGCAGCTAAAAAAATCAAGTACCTAGGAGTGAACTTAACTAGGGATGTAAAGGACTTTACACAGAGAACTACATAACATTGCTAAAAAGAAATCAAGGATATCTAAATAAGTGGAAAGACATTCCTTACTCTGGATAAGAAGGTTAAATATAGTTAGGATGTCAGTTCTACCCAAATTGATCTACAGATTCAATGCAGTACCATTCAAAATTCCAACACTCTACTTTGCCGACTTGGAAAAGCTAGTTACCAAATTCATCTGGAAAGGAAAGAGACCCCAAATAGCTAAAAGCATCCTAAAAAAGAAAAAATGAACTGGGTGGGTTAATATTCCCCAATTTTAAAACTTATTATAAAGTGGTCAAAACAGCATGGTACTGGCACAAAGATAGAACTATTGACCAATGGAATCAAATTGAGAGTGCAAAAATAGACCACCAAATCTGGGTAAACTGATCTTTGATAAGGCCCTTGAATCCACTTAGATGGGACAAAAGAGTCTTTTCAATAGATGGGCATGGAAGAACTGGATATTAATAGCCAAAAGAATGAAAGAGGATGCTTACCTTACACCCCATACAAAAATTAACTCAGATTGGATCAAATATCTAAATATAAAAGCCAATACCATAAACCTCCTAGAAGAAAATGTAGGGGAACATCTTCAAGACCTAGTAATAGGAGGTAGCTTACTAAACTTTACACCCAAAGTGCAAGTCACAACAACAACAACAACAAAAATAGATAAATGAAACCTCCTCAAAATCAAATGCTTTTATGCCTCAAAGGACTTTGCCAAAAAGGGGAAGAGGTAGCCAACTCAATGGGAGAAAATATTTGGAAATCACACATCGGATATAGTTTGATATCCTGCAAACATAAAGAAATCATGCAACTCAAAAACAAAAGAATAAACAACCCAATTATAAAGTGGGCTAAAGGTAGGAATAGACATTTTTCTGAGGAGCAAATTCAGAGGGCCAAAAAGCACACAAAGAGATGCTCATTTCTATTAGCTAGAAGGGAAATGCAGATCAAGACTACAGTGAGATACCACCTCACACCTGTAAGAATGGCAGCTGTTAAACAAGAAACTACAAATGTTGGAGAGGATGTGGAGAAGTTGGAACACTGCTGGTGGGATTGTATAATGGTACAGCCACTATGGCATACAGTCTGGATGTTCCTCAGAAAACTAAATATTGAGTTGTCATATGACCCAGCAATACCCCTATTTGGTATATACCCAGAAGAACTGAAAGCAGGGGCACAAGCAGAAATTTGCACACTAATGTTCATAGCAGCAATTCACACTCACCAAAGGATGGAAACAATCCAAGTGCCCATCAACAGACAAGTGGATTAACAAAATGTTGTATATACATATGATGGAATATTATTCAGCTTTAAGACTAAATGATGTCCTGAACCACATGACAAGATGAATGAGCCTTGAGAACATAATGCTGAGTGAAATAAGCCAGACATGAATAGTATACTATCATACATAGATACTGTATGACTCTATTTTTATGACCATGATAAAGGTAAAATTAGAGGCTTATAACACAAAATATAGGTGACCTAGAGATAAACGGAAGCTTGAGATGGATGAACAATTAGCTAATGAAGTTGAACTTTATTGTAATGGAATAGATAGATGTGAAGGCAGTTCACTAGTGGATCTAAAAGTAATATTACCACATTGAAAGTGAACATGATTGAAAGGGGTTGTATAGACTCTTGTGTCCCACTAACACTACAAATATAAATAAGTTCTTGCATAAATTAATGCTAAGGTATGAATCTTTTACAAAGAGTGTATAATTTGCGGGTAAAGGGGAAAAACTGCTCTGGCATAGTCTGGACTATGTTTAATGGGAAAACATCAACAGGACCACAACAATACCAGAGGCACATAATGGAGGAAAGGACAAGAGTTAGGGGAGGTTTGGATTTTCTATATAGTGCCATATGTTTCTTGGTTATCTTTATTTTAGGAACAATGATGATCTAAAATTGAGAGTGTTGATGGGCTGTTAACTTTGTCCATTATAGAAGAGACCCTGCAGATGGAGATGGCTGAAAGATGCACTGACAGAGAAGTAGAATGGTGATCAATGGTGTATACATATGATTGAATATTGTGCTGCTACAAAAAGGGTCAAAGTTGTGAGGCATGCAATGATGTGAATGAACCTGTGGGACATTTGGTGAGGCAAAATTAGCCAGAAACAAAATAGCAAATGTTGCATGATCTCATTTAGAAAATACTTATAAGAAATCTGGGGTCTAGATTGTAAGTTCTTTTGGCAGTCACATTGAGTCTGGAGAGGTAATTGTTATTTTTTCTGGATTTTCAGATGCTGTTTTATATATTTATAATTCAATATATAGAAATTAGAACAAAACTGCCCAGGTCAGGATTAAGGTAATTCAGAATACAGGGGTAAGGAAGACATTGTCTGTATTTTAGAACTTCACCTACTTTTTGAGACCAAAGGAAGAAAGATTTATTTGGTCCAGAACATAAATTTTCCATAGCATATAATCTAACTCAAGCTGTCTGAATAGATCATTTAAACAGTTCAAATACATAGGGAGACCAGAATAAGAATGAGAGCCTTTAATTCTGTAAAGCTTAATGTAATGCCTGGATAAATCCCAGAGTACATTAAGCAGATAATCAAAAAGTACTGACAAAATCCCTTGAAGGATGGGAGAAAAATATGTAACCATTGCACTTTACCACCAAGGAAAGCCCAGATACTGTGTCAAACATTAGGCACACCCAAATCAATAGGACTAGCCCTTGATCTTGAGGCTTGCTCTTGTGAAGCTTGTGTATGTAGAGAAGAAGCTTAGCCTACCTAGTCTAAGAGTCACCTCTAAAGGACATCTTTTGTTGCTCAGATGTGGCTCCCTCTCTAAGCCCAACTCTGTAAATGAAACCATTGCCCTCCCCGCTATGTGGGAAATGACATCCAGGGATGTAAATCTCCCTGGCAGCATGGGAGACGGCTCCAAGGGATGAGCCTGGCCCTAGCACTGTGGAATCAACAATGCCATCCTAACAAAACTGGGGAAAAGAAGTAAAATAAATAATGTATCGGTGACTGAGAAAGTTGAAATAACCGAGTCTACACTGGAGGTCACTCTTACGTATGCTTCAGTTAGACATTATTACTGTCATAACATGCCAAACACCAATCAAAACCATATCTTCCAATCCTAAAGAATACCTAGGGCATTACATAAGATTCTACAAAGGTTCCATGTACTAGGGCAACTTTCCAAAACCTGCAACCTCCAGAAGGTTTCCTGTACCAGATAAGTCCTGAATTGCAGAGAGGCCAGCCCATCTAGAAAATCAACTACTTCCATCCCTCTGTCCCATATTGTTAATAGCCCCTTCCAACATGAAAAATTTAAAATGGGCATAGCCCAAATACCCCTAAAGAGTGGGAGAAAAATCAAAGGTGATGGTGAGGTTCTATAGAGAAGGTTGGGTTTAACAAATGAGCATGATTACTGAATTATTATGCTGATATTTCTTTTAGCCTCCAGTATCTTGGAGCACATAGAAATAAAAATGTAAAATTGTAGAATTGTAACCCATATCAAACTCTGAAATCTGTTCTACAACTAATTGTTGTGATGTATTTGGAAATTTATTGCATTTTTATGTATATGTGTTATTTAAAGAGAGGAGGAGTATAACAGAGAAGATAGAATTTAACAAATGTGTATGACTACTGAATCATTATATTGATATTTTTGTTGGTCTCCAGTGTCTTGGAGCAGCTGAAAGAAAAAACGAAAAATCATGGAACTGTAACACTACCAAACTTTAAAATCTGTTCTATAACTACTTGTTAAAATGTACTTGGAAATTTATTGCTTTTATGTATATATATTTCACAATTAAAAAAAAAAATTTTAAATAGGCCAAGCCCTTGATCTTAAGGCTTTATCTTGTGAAGCTTATGTATGTGGAGGAGAAGCTTAGCCTGCCTCTCAGTATGACTAAGAGCTACTTCTGGAGGACATCTTTTGTTGCTTGGATGTGGCGTCACTCTCTCTAAGTCTAACTCTGCAAGTGAGACCTTTGCCCTCCCCACTATGTGGGGCATGATATTGAGGGGTGAATGTCTCCCTGGTAGTGAGGAAGATGACTCCCAGGGATGAGATTGACCCTGGCACTGTGAGATCAACAATGCCATCCTGACCAAAAGGGGGAAAAGAAGTGTACCAAAAAAGGTATCAGTGGCTGAGAGATTTCAAACAGAGTCGAGAGACTACTCTGGAGGTCACTGTAATACAAGCTTCAGTTGGACATTGCTATCTATCTTAACTTGCCAAATCCCAACCAAAACTTCTCCTGCCAATCCTAAAGAACACCTAGGGCATTATATAAGATTCTATAAAGATTCCATGCACTAGGGTAACTTTCCAGAAACCTAAAACCTCTAGATGGGTCCTTGTACCAGATAAGTTCTGAAATGCCTCTCTATCCATCAACTAGATCCGTTCCCCTATCTCATATTATCAACAGCCCCTTTCAATGTGAAACAGTTAGAGTGGGCATAGCTCAAATACCCCTAAAGAGTAGGAGAAAGATAAAAAGTGATGGTGGAGTTATACAGAAAAAGGAGGGTTTCACAAAAGAGTATTATTGCTGAATTATTATATTGATATTTCATTTAGTCTCCAGTACCTTAGAGCAACTAGAAGTAAAAATCTAAAATTGTGGAATTATTACCCACCCCAAACTCTGAAATCTCTCCTACAACTGATTGTTGTGATGCAGTTTGAAATTTATTGCCTTTTTGTATATGCTATTTTTCACAAAGGGAAAAAAAGGCAAAGGAGGAATATAACAGATAAGATAGGATTTAATAAATGAGTATGACTGCTGAATCATTATATTAATTTATTTTGGTCTCCAGTGTCTTGCAGTAGCTAGATGAAAAAATGAAAAATCGTGAAACTGTAGCCCATACCATACTTTAAAATCTGTTCCATAACTGCTCGTTAAATGTACTTGGAAATCTATTGCCTTCTTGTATATATGTTATATTTCACAATAAAAAAAAAATGTTAAAAAAAATCAACCGGCCATAAAGTGAGGGTTAATATCTGAACTCTCCACTTTATTTCCTTGGTCTTTATGCCTGTGATCCAGTTTGCTAAAACTTCCAGAATGCAATATACCAGAAATGGGTGGGCTTTTTAAATGGGGATTTATTAGTTTACAAATTCATAATTCTATAGCCATGAAAATGTCTAAAGTAAGGCTTCAAGAGGAGCATACCTTCTCTGAGGCAAGGCTAATGGCTTCCAGGATTCCTCTGTCATTGGGAAGGCACATAATGACATTGGATTGTCTTTCTCTCTTGGGTTCTGGTTTCAATGTCTTTTTCTCTCAGCTCCTGTAGGTTCTTGCTTGTTTCTCCTGGAGTGTTTCTCTCTAAGTTCTCTGGGCTTTTACTGTCTTTTATCCTCTCCACAAAGGACTCCAGTAGAGAATTAAGACCCACCTTGAATGTGTTGAGTCACATCTCAATTGAAACAGCCTAAGCAAAAGTTCCCACCCACAACAGGTTTGCACCCCCATGAACAGATTAAAAGAACACAATCTCTTCTGGAGTACAGAACAGATGCAAAGCAGCACAGTCTGTCCTTGTATTAGTACCATACTGCTTGATTACTATGGCTTTGTAATAAGTGTAGAGATCAGTAAGTATGAGTGAGTCCTGAAACTTCTGTCTTCATCTTCAAGATGATTTTGGCTATTCAGGGTCCCTTCCCCTTCCATAAAAATTTGATGATTGACTTTTCTATTTCTGCAAAGAAAGTTGTTGAAATTTTTATTGGAATTGCCAGCTCTAAACTGCTCATGAAACTATCCTGGGAAATTTCATTTCAAATTATTGTTGTCTTCAGCTGTAGTACCTCTAAAAGTTATTGTTGTCATCAACTGTAGTACCTCTATTTGGTTTCTTTTAAAAATGTCTCTTTATTGAGATTCTCATTATTTTCATCCATTGTTTTTCCTGATTTCCTTTGGTTCATTCTCTGTGTTTTTCTTTATCTCATTGAGCACATTGATCATTTTTTAAAGTCTTTGGTATGTCCACAGTCTGGTGCTCTCCATTGACGCTTTCTGGATTTTTATCTTCTTCTTATAGATGAGCCATCATTTCCTGTTTCTTTGTTTGTCTCATAATCTTGTGTTGCATACTGTACTTTTTAATATTTTAAAATGTTACCTAGGATTTATTCCTTGAGATGTTGGTCTCTTGAATCTGTATCTAACTGGCGATATGACAGCGATTTTCTTGAGGCTAAGGAGCTAACAAAACCATGCAAACCTAAGCAAAAAACACCTTTCACTGTTTTAGCAAATTGGCTTTGCTATGGCTGGTGCTATCTATTGCAGTTCAGCCCTCTTTTCAGGAAGGCCAGCCGAAGGTGAATGCAAAGTGTGGGGTCGTCCGTGTTTTTGTGGGTCTGTCTTGACTTGAGCTGGTACTTGTTAATGGCCTTATAAGTTTCCAAGTTTACAGAAATTTGAGTGTCCCTTTACTTCACAGAAAACAGACCTTCTCCTTCTCCTGGGTACTTCATTGCAGGACTAAGAGCACACAAACCTTTACCTGGAACTGTCCACCTCAATTGTATCACACACTTCTTTCCTTGTCTCAAGCTGCTTTTACATGTGAGGAAAATTCTAGGAGCACGGGCACATCAGAAAGGAAATTTCCTAACCAGTCTTTCCAACTGGAACAAGGCCAGCGAGTCACAGAGGAATTTCCAACTGGATCCAAAGGTTCTAGGACCTTCTTCTATAGCTCCACAGAACTGTGCTTTCTTGACTTGGCACCTGCCCAGCAAATGCAACTTTTCAACTCTCCTCCACAGTTCTGAGGAGGCATACCATCTTTAAATCTTCTCTACCACATTTGTCTAG
Organism: Tamandua tetradactyla; assembly: GCF_023851605.1. Taxonomy (NCBI): domain Eukaryota; kingdom Metazoa; phylum Chordata; class Mammalia; order Pilosa; family Myrmecophagidae; genus Tamandua; species Tamandua tetradactyla. Next base: position 25,977,528 of record NC_135348.1, on the reverse strand, counting down.
GGTAGGGTGAAACAATGGCCAACTTCAGACCTGGGCCCACAGTGATCTGAAGTAGCTAATCAAAAGCAGTGATCCATTACTGAACCCCCATCCCAACCCCCCATGGATGTAAGTCCATCTCTGGTACCTGCAAGCTTTACTAGGGGTCAAACCCCATTGCTGCCTGCAATGCCACCTGAGTGGGAGATGGTTGATAGTAATCACAGTGTGAAGAGAGCAATTTACAGGTATTTAGTGTAATTTATGGAAATTTCTTCCCTGGATCTTATACCATGTTCCACTGGGTTCTGGAGTTTTGAAAAAGTTGATTCTGAAAGCTCTGGCATTATGATTAATAGGTAGTCAGACTATAAACATTTATTTTTCTCAGGTACCTATGTTCCTCTCTTAATCAAAGGTCAAACCTCCTCTGATAACTCTTTGATTAGTTATTCTGGTCGAGGGACTGGTTCCTAGAGGTTCCTCCTCTGCCATCTTTCCACATCTTTCTTCCTCTATTAAGTTTTTTTTGCAGTTAATAAGCTTTTTTCTCCCTGAGATCTCCAAAATCTGCTGAGCTTCCTGATCTGTCGAGAAGTGACCTTTCTTAATATCTGTAAGGTAAGAACCCTATTATAAGACCAGTATTTGGGGAGAATTTTGTAGACCTTAGTCCTATTTGTGAAGCACACCTGTTTTCCTTAACTGTGGACTTTTTATATGGATTAAATGAGATTTATTCTCAAATGACACTTTAGCCATGTCCTTGTTTGTACAATTGATTTGCCTACTTACATTCAGGCAAAAAGAAGGGAAGAATCTTAGTGAACCTATGCAAATAATTTGCTGTGAATATAGAGACTCAGTAATTATTCCTGCCCACTGAGGTATCAGTGAAAAAAAAAGACACTGTTTACAGAAAGTATCAATTCAGTTTGTAAAAGCATAGTCCACTGTGAATTAAGAATGGCTTTCTTACATATCCATCAGAAAATAAAACATTGAAAACTATTAAAGCAATATTTTAAAATAAATAACCGTAATTAGATTTTCCTCATCTATTCATTCAATCCAACTTAATTCTTGTTCCATTGGACCTTGGTTCAGCAATGTGCTTTCATGAAGTTGTTTTGTCTTGACAAAAAAAGTTATGGAAATCATGAATTTATCCACTGCTAAGGTTTGACAATTGTCCAAGTGATGGCAACTTAGAAGCCTATAACCAAAAGTCTATCCCTTGAAATATCAGTAACTGGTATAGTCCTTTCCATCAGGCCCTGATAACATGCTTCTTTGTTGAGTGCCATATTTCTAAATTGTAGCTTATAATAAACCGTTCAAGCAAATACGAGAGGAAAGAATAAACCATCTGCTGATAATAAGACTAAATGGCTGTGATTAATTTATTATAGTAAGGAACATTATCATATTTGATGAGACTGAAATTCTCCCTTGGGTCATATAATATATAATTATAGCATATGGATTTGATACATCTTTCCCTAAAAGGTAAAACATACCATAAACCAAGAGGGTATTTCCTCAATTCTAGAGCTTTCCTATCCTTCTCATAATATATAATCTCTGAAACCTAATAGTAATTTACCTTAAAAAACTGACTTAAGAAAGCTGGTTTGATTGGCAGCCCTATCCATGTAATTGTTTAAAAATGTTGAGCTAATTAAGAAATATTGAGCTTATGAAACAACTTAATTATTATTAGTATTTCCCTATTAATGAAATGAAAGGCTGACCTTTTTAGTTATCCAGAGCCTTGTGGAAAACCCCCAAAATATCTTGAAACATTTTTTTCTGAGCCTAGGATCTGAGCTTAGGAGGCAAAATCAAAGAACTATCAGAGAAGATTTGACCTTTGATTAAGAGAAGAACATAGATGCCTGAGGGAAAAAAAGGCTGTAATCTGACTACCTATTAATCATAATGTCAGAACAAAATTTGTATTAAATAGATATAGCAAAAAGTAACCTAATGGGAAGAGAATCTATCTCTTTCAGAAGTAACTTTTTTTTTTTTTTTTTTTTTTTTTAGAGAAAGGGAGGAAGGGAAGGAAAAGACAGAGAGAAGGAAGGAAGAAAGGGAAACATCTTTAAACATTTTCTTGTTTTATTATATTTTGTTTGTTTGTTTGTTTTTTACATGGGCTGGGGCCGGGAATCGAACCAGGGTCCTCCGGCATAGCAGGCAAGCACTCTTGCCCGCTGAGCCACCGCGGCCCGCCAAAAGTTTTTTTTTTTTTTTTTTTTAAAGAGAGAGGAAGGAAGGGAAGGAAAGACAGAGAGAAGGAAGGAAGGATGGAAGGAAGGAAGAAAGGGAAACATTTTCTTGTTTTATTATATTTTGTTTGTTTTGTTTGTTTTTTACATGGGCTGGGGCCGGGAATCGAACCGAGGTCCTCCGGCATGGCAGGCAAGCACTCTTGCCCGCTGAGCCACCGCGGCCCGCCCTCAGAAGTAACTTTTGTTCTTTGTTTTTTATAAATAGTCAAGGGCATTACTAAGTCAGGAGAATGCACAGAAAGTTATTCTGATGAGGTATAGAAATACTGTTGTCTGGAAAGTTACACAAAGGTTAAATAATAGCCTTTCATTTTTTTATTGCTAAGAAGAGCTGAATACTCCAAGACCAATTTGTCATTTTAACGGAAAGAGCACCCAAATTCTGATATTGCATTAATGTATTATTTGGCAGTAAAACATTCACGAACCTTTTCGTTTCCTTTTGAACAAACCCATCAAAACTATGCCAACAAATTTCAATGATTCTGTACAGACTCATCCTTTTCAGGTATTAGAATCCAAAACAAAGAATATTTACTTTCTGCAAAACTTCTACAGTTTATTATACCCACTCAAATTTTGTCTTTCACTATATTCTTCTATATTTTGGAACACTCTGACACTTGACTTAGAGACAAAATTATTCTCTTTTTCCTTAAAAAAATTCATTAATTTCTATACATTGTTGTATTTATTTGCCATGATTTTTTTTTCTGATAGAACCTCATCCATTCATATTCATTACAACTTTTAAACAAAATATTAACTTCCTGCTTCATAGCAAAAAATCTTGGTAGGTAATCAAGAATTGTCTGTCTTATATAAACATTAAGTAAAAATGTTTGTTACCATATCTAAAAGGTATGGACACTCTGAAACATTTTAAAATAAAAAAATTAAACTCAGTGACCAAATGTATCCATGCATCCAAAGATTATCTATTAATTATCTCTGATACTAATCAAGGTCTTAAATTGAGCTAAAGATCTTATAAACTATGTTTAACAAACAAAACAAAGACAACACAATTACAATTAATATCTAAGAGTTTGTCAGAATTATAAGTCAATGAATTGAATATATAATTTTATGTTTATAATCTTTAAAATTATATGGAAGAATATTATAACCATATAGAATTTTAGGAGGTTCACATTAGCATGAGCTCTTCATGAGTACACAGACCCAAATCTTAAAAATATAGTATGTTTTTCTTCTATTTAATACTGATAAAAAATCAGGAAAAAATATTACTGCTTTTAAAGCCTGCAAGATCTAATCAAACTCATTTTCTCAGGGATTTATTTTGAGTACATGAACTTTTGAGTACATAGAACTTGAGTTCTATTACATAAAAATACTTCTGAGCCAACAGTTTCCAAGAGAAGGTTTTTGCCCCTGAAGGGCCTAGACAGCCTCTCTCTCAACTGGAATTCTTCTTTTTTAATCTCAGAACACAGAAATATTTTGAGTGACTTTTCTTAATATTCCTAAGGAGGATATATAGCTAGTATCATTGTAGACACAAGGAGACACATTAATGGATTACATATAATGAATGTCTTAGGGAATTAGAACTTAATTCTCTGTTACAGGGGGGACCTAATAAGAGTACAAGTATGAGAACTTTTGCTATTTTCTCAGAATTCTTCCATTTTCTTATATTTATATAAGGCTTACTAGTCTCTATAAACCAAGCAGAACAGAGATCCCTAATTAAAGATAAAGTGTATTTCAATTTATTAATACACTTTGAAAGTAGGAAAATGTTTCAAACACACAATAAGTGGCAAAGACTTTGTATTAGTTTGCTAATGCTGCCAGGAAAACAATATACCAGAAATGGAATGACTTTTAAAAAGGGAATTTAACAAGTTACAAGTTTACAGTTCTAATGCTGAGAAAATGTCCAAGCTAAGGCAGCAACAAGAGGTTACCTTTACTCAAAAAATGCTGATGCCATCAGGAACATTTCTATCAGCTTGGAAGGCATGTGGCTGGCACCTCCTGGTCCATTGCTCCTGGATTCCATTGCCTTCAGTCTCTGTTTTCTGTGTCAGTTCCTCATTTGGCATATTTGGGCCTTCACTTAGCTCCTCAGGGACACAACTGTGGGTTCTGGTATGTGTAGCATCTCATGAGAAGCCACATGGTATTGCCTGCTGGGCCCTGTATCTCTGGGTCTCATGTTGACTGTCAGCTCTGAAGCAACTGTTCTCCAAGTGCCTGCATCTGCTCTGAAGTTTATTCAGTGTTTCCCCTTTTAAAGGACTCAAGTAAACTAATCAAGACCCATCTTGAATGGGAATAGTCACATCTCCATCTAATGAAAGGGTCACATCCACAACTGAGAGAGTCACATCTACTCTAATCCAGAAGATTTCCACTCTACAATACTGACTCAGGCTTAAAGGACATGACTTTTCTGGAGTACACAACACTTTTAAGCCTCCACAGACTTTTCTTAATTACTGGCATACAGATTTTCCAACAGTGTGCAGCTTCATGTCAACAACCTCAGCTATTGGTCAAAAGTAAATGCAGAACACAAAATCTTACTGGTTTTGATCTCCAAGTCCACATATCAAATAATGTATGCAGTGGACATTCTTCTAACTGAATTGCCATTATATTTAGGCAGTCATACTACATGGGGAAGAGTTACCACAGCAAGCCTGATATTGCTGAGTTCTATATTTCTCTAGAAGGGCCTACTTATGTGGTTGACCTTGGCTGGCACCTGGAAATTTGGCTTTTGGATTGTTGCCTACATTACTAAATGATGAGGCTATTGTGCATGCCTGGGGCATCAAATGAACACTGCTTGTACCAGCCTGCTTAGATTATGCAAACAATGTGATTTATGATGAATACTAGCTTTCCTTCTGGGAGTTAGGATTTTGGTTGTTGTGGCTGGTAGCACAGGTAGAGTATTGGAGGGACCAATTTCCAGGCTTCCTTGGTCAGGAACACTTCACATGTGTTGCTGCAGTTCATTGCTGGAGAAAGAAGAGTTTTCTGTGCAACGCCTATGAGGGAAATCTTTGGAAGTTACATCTGGACCTTTCCAGGTCCTGCCTGATGAGTTTTTTTCCTCTTATTATCCTACTTTGTGTCTTTTCACTGCAAAAAACAAAGCCATGACTCCCAATATTGTTGCTTCTAGTAGGAAATAACATATTTGCTTTGTGCAAACCAAAACAGTAACCAAATTTGGCAATGAACAAGAAACAAAAATAAAAAGCACATGTAGAGGGAGAATAAGTCATCAAAGGTAAATTTCTATTACCACTTTCAATTAACTCTGGAATAGCAATGTAAATCACAGATTAAAAAGTGGTTTCAAAGAGCACTTGAGGAATAGAGATTTGTATAGCTAACAGAGAAAAGTATGTTCAATTTGATTTTTGTGAGATGCAAAACTGGTTAATGTCCTACAGTGTAGTAAAAGCACAACATTTGGAGTTATAAATTTCTAGCAGACAGAAATCATTTATATTTCTACCAGACAAAAACTAACATGTTACTTTACAGAGTTTGGGCATAATCATTGGTTATGGTTAAGTCACATAGAAACTCAAGAAAAAGACCCATCTTTAGAGAATTTTGTAATTCTTAGGCAGGCCCATATGATGATTAATTTCATGGGTCAACTTAGCTAGGTTATGAGATCCAATTTGTTTGGCCAAGCACTGCCCTGTTTGTTAACATGAGGGTATTTCATAGATCAAATATGGATCTATAATCAGTTGATTGCATCTACAATCAACAAAGGAGCTTGCCCACAGCAAGGTTGGGAGTCTCCTCATCCAATCAGTTGGAGGTATTAAAAGCTAAAATTAAGGATTTCAGAGGTCAGCAGAGTAATTCAAACTTGACTTCAGCATTGACTACTGCTGAAATTTCCAACCACCTAGCTTCCCCTGAATTCAGTCTAAGGACTTAGGTATCACCTTTATGAGAGTTTTCAAAGTTGCATGAACCATTTTCTTATAAAAAAATCACTTAACATATATATCATATAGCTATATTTATGTATCTATATCCATTCTATATGTCTCCTGTTGGTTCAGTTTCTCTGAGAACACTGTGTAATATAGTCTATTAAGCAATTCCCTAGTATAACATTGCAAAAACACACAGTTATGCTTGTGCTTTATTTTTCTTATCAAAGTAATAATATATTAATAATAAATAATTGAATACTGAAGAGTGTATTTGGACATAATTGGGGAACACATTTGAATCAGAAAGAAAATTTAGTTATATAATCATAGCCCTAAAATCCATAGCCAATCACAAAAGATCTTTGATTTGTTCTAATGAAAACATTATATTTGTATAAAGAAGATCTGATGTAGATACTCTACTAATTTCTAGTGAAACGATGGGTAGTATATTTTCTGGTGAAATGTCACACTGTATTATTTTTTAATTAAAGGTAATGGGAGATATGTGCTTCTTTGAGGTAATGAAGTATCATGGAAAAGGATCCTTCCCCCTAGAATAAGAATTGTGGCTATATAAAATTTTCTTTCTGTGAAATAATAGTGACAGTTATTATATGCTATTCACAATTTATTCTGCACATGGCAACACCTGTGTCATGCTGCAATATGATTCTGCAAAAATGAACACAACTTTCAGTTAATGAATGCTGGATAAGATCTAGTTGGATGGCATAGAAGGAAGTAGGAGAAGTCAATAAATCAATGTCTCTCCAAAGCAAAGGCTATGCACTAGTGCACTATGGAAGAAAACTTCACAAAATAAGTTGGCTTACCTAACATTTATGACCTTGACAATTTCATAAAATCTCCAGAAACAGAATTGAAGTCTAACAAACTAAAAAAAGGATCACTTGACTCCCCTTATACCAGGAAATGGAGAATGATGTCTGTAAGAGGAAAAGTTCATCACACATGGACTAGCTACATGGTGTGAAAAGATTCATGTGATCCTTCTTACTTTTTATGCATATTCAAGCACCAGTCTCAGATTCTACATTTTATAGCTGAGCACTAAAGATTTCTCAGTTCCTTCTTTCATAGATGATAATCAGAGCTGCTTTTCTCATAATCTGTATATGTAGAATCAGGACTGCATATTTGAGAGTGAAGCTAAAACAATCACAAACCCAGTCTTAATTAATGGAAAGCTAACAGGATGAAATACTTGGCAGAAATTCAAAAATCAAAGGAAAAGCAGAAAACGAAGACTTGGAATAATGCAATTTTAATCACAAAAGAGGAAAAACCTTTAAAAATAGCTTGTAATTTGCAATTAGAATTCTTTTTAATTCTTAAATGTTCAATAGAGGAAAGCAGTGACCTTTGAAAAGGACCTCTAGTTTTCTAGGAGCTGGTATGGCTGGCTAATAGAAATTAGATATGGTCCAAGTTGCTAAAATGCTAAAATCATATTATAAAGAAAAGGAGGCATAGCATAAAAACCTCTGACATCTTTAGATTTTTGAGGAATGTCCCTTATTCCCTTACCATGTAACAGAATGTCAACATTTGTGCCATTGCAGAGAGCACGATATTTCTCCACTTTGTTTTATTTTCCTGGATGCTTCTCTCAAGTTTCCCTGTTGAGCACTGGAATAGGACACCTGAAACTCTAGGCAGTTGTCTTCTTTCTGAATATCTTTACCTCATTGGAGGAATAACTATTACCTTAATTTCCCCCAAACATTATTCATGCCAAGCTAGAATATTTAAGAAAACCTTATTAATGGCTCAAATATATTTTTAAAAAAATGGACTCATTAAATAAAACACCTTAAAACTGGAAATCAGCTATTGATAGTTCCAAAATTTTATTCCAAAACCCAAGTCTAGATAATTTGGGGGATCATTTTCCTTCACTTAAGATGTGCCCTACACATCTTAACTAGAAACTGGAAAAAAAAAATTGGCAAAACTCTTTTTTCACATCCCTTAGTCTAATGCTCCAAATACCTTTATCTGGCCCCAGGCCATAAAATCAATGACATAATAATCTGTTCAAACCTATACCATGTCCACAATATCCAACAACTCCTGTGGAGCATGGTATTTGCATCATTTTGCTAAGCTTGCAAGTTTTAAACATCTTGATCTAAAGCCCAGTCTTTATCTTACTTTGCCAGTACAAGGTTTTTCCAAGAAAATTTATCAAAGTGATTCCTTCCAATATAAACAAAGGACCTGAGGAATGACATGATGGTGAGTTATTCTGGTTGTCTTTTTGTCTCATACATCCCAGACTTGTAAATGAACAACTTGGCAGCTTGGAAACATCAATGGCAATAGGCAAATAAAGCCCCGTGTAAGCCCATTCTTTCTAGCCTAAGGATCAGGAAAGTTTAGTAAGACAAATATTTCAGATAGTTACAGCTGTACTCCAGCCAGACATTACAGAAAAACTATGACCCTACCCTACACTCGCCAGCAGAGACAAAATGGTAAAGCTAGACTTTCACCCTTGTCAGGCTATAACGAGGCACCCTAATTCCCTCCTGTTTGAGTTTGCTAGCTGCTGGAATGTAATATAACAGAAACAGAATGACTTTTAAAAGGGGAGTTTAATAGGTTGCTAGTTTATAGCTCTAAGGCCTAGAAAATGTTCCAATTAAAACAAGTCTATAAAAATGTCCAATCAAAGGCATCCAGGTTCAAGAAGGCCAATGAAGTTCAGGGTCTCTTTCTCCAGTGAGAAGGCACATGGTGAACACAGTCAGGGTTTCTCTCTCAGCTGGAAGAGCACATGGCGAGCACGGTGTCAAGTGCTAGCTTTCTCTCCTGGCTTCCCATTTCAAGAAGCTCCCTGGGAGGCATTTTCCTTCTTCATCTCCAAAGGTCACTGACTCGTGGACTCTCTGCTTCATGGTGCTGCAGCATTCTCTGCTCTCTCCGAATCTCCTTCATTCTCCAAAAAGTTTCCTTTTTTATAGGACTCCAGTAACTTATCAAGACCCACTCAAGTGGGTGGAGACATGTTGTCACCTAATCCAGTTTAACAACCACTCTTGATTAAATCACATCTCCAGGGAGATGATCTGATTACCATTTCAAACATACAGTATTGAATAGGGATTATTCTGCCTTTATGAAATGGGATTTTGATTAAAACATGGCTTTTCTAGGGTCCATACATCCTTTCAAACCAGCACGCCTCCCCACCCAGAGGTAATGAAATCACCCCCAACTTAGAAACTTGAGAGAAGGATCCAGAAAAAAAAAAAAAATATGGAGAAAGGTTGTGTTCTCTTCATTGGCACAAATGTTGACATTCTGTTACATGGTAAGGGAGTAAAGCACATTGTACAAAAATCTAAATGAAAACAACCCCCAACTTGGTATTAGGGAAGCGATGTGGAGAGCAGTTACATGGCATTCTACTCTTTTTAAACAGGGGTATCAGTGGAGGCCGAGTGGAGAGCCATAATTCCATCCCCTCCTCAGAAATAATGGGGAACCTCCTAATCAACTGTTGGTAGAGGCTGAGTAGGGAACCTATACTTCTATCCTCACCTTGCAATAATGAGGCAGTGCTCCCCTTTTCCTCTGCTGGAGCAGTGTCATAGCAAGTCACCTAAAACAGAAGGTTTAAATAAAATCAATAGTTTTGCTACCACAACAGACCCTGCAGATATCAAAAGGAAAATAAGGAAGCCTTTTCAAAAATGGTGCTGGAGCAACTGGTGCACAAATATGTAAATGTTTGTAAATGTTTATGGCAGCTTTACTTATAATTGCTCCAAATTGGAAGCTACCAGGATTCTTTCAATAGGTGTAAACAAATTGTGCACACCCATACAATGGAATATTATACAGCAGTAAGAAATGGACCATCAAATCACAAAAAGATAAGGAGGAAACTTAAATGCATATTGGTAGGAGAAAAAAGCTAGTCTGAAAAGACTACCTAGTGTATGATTTCAACTATATGATGCCCTGGAAGAAGAAGGCTACAGAGAAAGTCAAAAGATCAGTGGTATCCAAGGATTTGGGGGTGAGGGGATAGAGGGTGGGGGAGAGAAGGTTGAATATGTGAGGTACAAAGCATTTTATGACAGTGTAACGATTCTATAAGATACTATAATGGTGGATCAAAAACCCATAGAACTGATCACACAAAGAAAACATGAACCCTAATATAAACTATGAACTTTAGTTAATAAAAACATATATTGTTTCATCAATTGTAACAAATATATCACATTAATGTAATATATTGATAATAGGAAAACTAGGATAGACAGAGGGCACATATGGGACTGTGTGTTTTCAGTACAATGTATCTATAAGCCCAAAACTGCTCTAAAACTAAAAATTAGTAAATGGATAAAAAAATTACATGAAATTCACAAAAAATGGAAAATAAGAAAATATTACAAACCCTACAAATGTAAATTTTACCACATAGATGAAATAGACCAATTCTTTCAAAAACTCAAATTCCCACAATTCACCTACTATGAAACAAGATTATTTGAATAACCCTAAACTATTGAGAAAATCAAATTTATAATTTAAAAAACTCATAAGAAAGAAATCTTCAGATCTAGATGGTTTCAATAGAGATTTCTGCCAAGTGCTTAAAAAGAATTAACACCAATTTTGCACATGCCTTCTAGAAAATGAAAATCGTTTTATGAAGCTAATATCACCCTGACACTAAAACAAGACAAAGAGAGTACCATAAAAAAGAAAATTACAGATCAAATATTATTTATGAATTTAGATACAAAAAATACATAAATTATTAAAGAAAAGAATTCAGCAATATAAAAAATATACACCATAAATATGCTGGTTCAATATTTGCAGTTAATATAATCTATCAGGCTAAAGAAGAAAATCTCATGATCACACCAATGAGTGCAAAAAAAAAAAAAAGCATTTGACAGAGTAAACACTCATTCATGATAAAAAAAAAAACTCTCAGAAAAATAGGAATAAGAAGAATTTCCTCAACTTCATGATGTGTAGCTACAAAAAAAAGCGTACAGCTTACATTATACTTAGTGGTGAGAGAATGAATACTTACCCCTACAATGAGAACAAGGTCTGCTTTCACCACTCTTATTCAATATTTTCTTGAAAGTTCTAGGTAGTATAATATTACAAGTAAAGGAAAAAAAAAGACATTTAGATCAGCTTTGCAGATGGTATGATTTCATGTCTACAGAGAAAATTCCAAAGAATCTGCAGAATAAAATTGGAATTAATAAGTGATTTCAGCAAGATTGTAGTATATAAGATAAATAGGGACAATTCAATTATTTCTATAAACTAGAAATGAAAATTTTCAAGTCGCAAAATTAGAAATATAATACCACTAACAATTATCAGAAAAACTGAAATACTTAAGTATAAATTTAACAAAATGTATACCAGACCTGTATGCCCAAAACTATAAAATATTGATAACAGAAATCAAAGAAGGTAAAAGAAATTTAAGAAGAGAGGTATATTTTGTTCATGGGTTGAAAGACTCAGCACACTGAAGATGTCAATTCTCCCCAAATTGATAAACAGATTTAACGCAACTCCCTTCAAAATTGTAGCAAGAGTTCTTCTAAATATAGAAAAGATGACTCTAAAATTTGTATGGAAGAACAAAGGAACAAGAATAGCTAAAATCATTTTGAAAAAGATTTGATTTGAAAACATTATGTAGATGCAGTAATCAATAATGTGTATCAATGGGTGCGGGGTAGACCCATACAAATATGGCCAACTGATTTTGATAAAGGTGCAAAGTAATTCAACAAATTAGCAAATGCTGCTGGAGCAATTGAGTATACATACACCAAAAAAAAAAAAAAAAAGTTTTAACCTAAGTCTTGCACCTTAAACAAAAATTAATTCAGATAGACCATGGGCTTAAATGTAAAAGTATAAAAATGTTAAAAAAAAAAAAAACATAGGAGAAAATATTTGAGATCCAGAGGTAGGCAAAGAGCTCTTAGATGTGATATCAAAAGCATGATACACAACAGAAAAAAACTGATAAATTCCACTTTTCAAAACTAAAACATTTGTTCTGCAAGACTGCTAAAAAAATGAAAAGACAATTTATGGTCTGGAAGAAAATATCTGCAAATTATGTATCTGACAAAGGAATATTATCTAGATTATATATATTCTTAAAACTCTCAAAACTCAACAGTAAAATAAATCAAACCAATGAAAAAATAGGCAAAAGACATGAAGAAACATTTTACCAAAGAGCATAAATGTATAGTAAACAAGTAAATGTAGTTGTTCAACATCATTGGCTACTAGGAAAATGTAAATTAAAACTACAGTGCAATATCCAACATATCTATTAGCATGCTTAAAATAAAAAGGACTGACAACATCAAATGCCGGGATGGTATGGAAAAACTGAATCATTCATACATTGTTGGTGGGAATGTAAAATGGCACAATCACTCTGATTGTTTGGCAATTTCTTTAAAAAATCAACTTACAATTGCCATCTGTGCCAATCTGAACCTATTATGTACCCAAGAAAAGCTGTGTCCTTTGATCCTCATTCAATATTGCTGGATGGGATTTTTCTGATTGTTTCCATGGAAATGTGACCCACCCAATTGTAGGTGGTAACTTTTGATTAGATGGTTTCCATGCAGATATGTCTCCACCCATTCAAGGTGGGACTGCTCATTGGAGGCCTTTAAGAGGGAACCATTTTGGAAAAAGTTTTAGAGCCACCAGAACTGAGAGAGCCAACAGAACAGGCAGAGCCCCAGGGAAGCCACTGAAGAAGCCTGGCATGAAAGCTAGCAGATGTTGCCATGTGCCTTTCCAGCTGAGAGAGAAATTCCAAATGCAATTGGCCTTCTTGAACCAAGTTATTTTTCCCTGGATACTTCAGTTTGGACATTTTTGGACATTTTTATAGCCTTGCCATAATTTGGACATTTTCATGGCCTTAGAACTATTAACTTGCAACTTAATAAATGCCATTCCATTTCATGCCATTCCATTTCAGGTATATTTCATTCCAGCATTTAAGAAACTAATTTTTATTCCTGAGTGTTTATCCTAGAGGCATGAAAACTTACATTCACACAATAATCTGTATACAAATGCTCTATAGTAGTGTTCCAACCCAGCTCTTAAAGAGCTGGGGTCAGTGTAGCCCCAAAACCAAAGAACATTCTAGACAGAAAGTTAGGGATGGATTTTATTGGAACTAATGAAGAGAAGCTCTTTACAAAAGGAAAAGATCTTTCTGGGGGTGGGTAGCCATCCAGAAAATGGAAAACAAGAAAGCAATTAGTTTTGTTGGCATTTGCTGCATTTGCAGCATATGAAAACAGTGTACCTTATCAATTACAGCAGAAGGTATAGTTCATGTCTTACCAGACCATACAACATCCAAGAATTTGACAGAGTAGCCAGGGTCTCACAGCTTGTCCTGATTGACTGCCCATCTCCAACTTTTAAGGTGGGATGACAATGATCCTGAGGTTTCTTTTAATTCTGAAAGAGAGCTCCTGGTTAACATGGCATTATCAATATAGTGAAATAGAGTTAGACTTGCAGGATTTTTCCACTTAACCAAATCCTTTGCCACAAGACCACTGCAGATGGTCGAGCTATGAACATAACCTTGGAGAAAGCCTAGTAAAAGTCCACTGTTGGCCTTCCCAAGTGAAGATGAATCCAGGCTGGCTTGATTTTTCTAGGGAGATACTAAAGAAAGCATTAGCAAGATCCAATACAAAATGATATTGACACAATTGGAAACTAATCTCTTGTGGCAAACCAGTGAGGTTTGGGACTGTGATGTACAACATAACATCACTTTGTTTAACTCCCTATATCCTACTGTTTTAGGCCAATTCCATCCAGCTTTTGTACTGGCCCTTCAGGACTATTGAAAGGGTTATGGGTGGGTATTATTATCCCTCCTACTCCAACTCACTGATAGTGGCTTGCCCGATTAAGACTGTCATGCTCACACAGAGCGTTTCCCATGGCCCTTACTTCTGCCCTCTTTTTCTTTTTTCCACAGACTTTCTGACTCTTTGAGATTAGCTATAGCCTGAGCCACAAGGGAGATGGGCTGTCTTCTAGCAGAGTTAGGACAGACACAAGAGGAACATAATAATGGTTGGGAACAGTATGCAATACCCTGTGTCTTTCACTACTGCAGTAAAGCCTTCAGTGTCAGGACCTACAAAACCTGCAGCATAAATGGTGTGCGTCATTCCCAGCTCCCTTAAAATGTCTCGTAGCTCCTCCATATTTTGCCAATGGGGGTATTACATGGTCTATCCCCCTTTTTAGGCCACTGTAGCCTTACATGCATCAATCAGCCATACCAATGAAGAGATGGTTTTCACATCAGCTGAGGTAGCATAAAAGCATTGTTGTACTGAAGGGTGGATGGTGATAGATGCCTATTTACTCATCTCCACTCCAGAAAACATTACCCCCTCTGCTCTGGTGTCCCATAACCTCAGAAGTCAGTTGAGTAGGGACTCCCTAGTTTTTTGTTTATACCACCGCCCTAAATTGCCAACCTAGCAGCAGTATAATCTTTCATGGTAATGTGTAATTTCTGTCTGGGATGTTGGAGTTGTTGACTTTTGATGCCTTCCTTTTCTGTTGTATTATAGGGCACATCTCTCAGGGCCCTTCATCCTCCTCTACCTCCCATCCCTCCTCCCCTTCCCCTTCCAAGGAGGAGTCTATGGAATCCCATGCTTTGGAGTCCCATCTCAGAGTAGCTAAAATCCTCCAGACTCAAGCCCAAGGCGACTTATAGCCTCTGAATTGGGCATACCTGTATGCCAGAGTCTCTAACTGATTGTTGATCAGCACAGGTGATCAGTCAGAGTCCTTCATTTCCACCTGGGCAAGGTGCATGTCTCTTTCTAGTTTTAATTCCTCCTCTAGATGGTGGACTGTTGTTGTGACTACCTGTTCTGCCTCTGTGGCCATATGTAAGACTCCTAAAAGCAGCCAGGCTATGGCAACCACTACTTGGTGGTTTTTTTTTTTTTTTTTTTTTTTTTTGCTAAAATTCAGTTGTTCTGCTATCAGTTGCAAAACAGTTAGCAACCCCTTAGGTTTTCAGGGTCCTCATATTCTCACAGTGGTCCCCATTCATCCAAGAGGGCAGCCACCCCTCCCTACATGGATGACATAGGCCATGGGAGTTCCTTAATCGGATTCTCCCATCCCAGAACTCATGCCCATGATGGCCTCTGGCTCTTTGGTCTCCAGGCTGACTCAATTGTTCCAGCCCAGCTCTTGAAGAGCTGAGGTTGGTACAGCCCCAAGACCAAAGAACACACTAGGCAGATGTTTAGGCATGGATATCATTAGGACTTGCAAACATGAGAAGATCTCTATGAACAGAAGATCTTTCCTAGTGGCAGCCATCCAGAAAATGGAAGTCAGTGCACTGCAAAGGGCAAGGTGTGCAAGGGGTAGTTTGTAAGGTTTTAGCACAAAGACACCCCATAGCATATGAAAACACAGTTTTGGTGGGGTCTTGTGGCAGCGGGGTCTGGAGGTTTGTTATCAACAGTGATCAATGGAAGGGAGCTTAAATGCTTTGTTTACAATGCCATCAGTATATTTTTTCACCCCTGAGGAAGTCTGATGACCTTTAACTTCTGTCCCAGTCAATGTAGGCAGCTATGTGCAGTAACTTAATCTCCTTATGGAGGAGGGAGGTCCAGGCCCTTTGTTTCCACAAATAGTTTCATTTATAATAGCCTATCTTAGTTTCCTGGGACTGCTGAAACCAAGTACCACAAACAGAATGGCTTAAAATAACAGAAATTTAATGTCTCATAGTTCTGGAGCCTAGAAACCTGAAATCTGTAGGGAATAATCCTTCCTTGCCTCTTTCTAAGTTCTAGTAGTTTGCTGGCAATCACTGGGCTTCAACCTCTACATCAGTCATTACATGGAATTTTTCTCTGTGCCTGAGTCCTATTTTCTTCACCAGATCTATTAGATAAGAACCTTCCCTAATCCAGTTTGGATTACCTTACCTAGTTATACCTTCAAGTATTCTATTTCCAACTAAGGTTACAGTCATAAGACTGGGGATTAGTATTTGAACAGGTCCTTTGGGCAGTATAATTCAACTCTTAACATGACTAAGCCAAAAACTCAAAGCAAGTCAAAAGTGTTTCATTAGGTGAATGGTTTAAAAAAAAAGGCCATGGAATGGTACACAGCAATAAAAAGAATGAATTACTGAAACAGACAACAATCTGAATTAATCTCCTCAGAATTAGGTTAAGTGAAAAAGCCAATTTCCCAATGAATGATTCTGTTTATATAGCATTCTTTAAATGACAAAATTATAGAAATAGAAAAGAGATTAGTGGTAATCAGGGGTTAAGGAAGAAACAGGAATGAAGTGGGTGTGCTGTTAAAAAGGGAAACTTGAGGAATCCTCGTGTTGATGGAAATGCTCTGTATCTTATCTGTGTTGATATCACTACCCTGGTTGTGACACTGTGCTATAATTTTGCAAGAATATTAACATTAATGGAACTGAGCAAAGTGTACTTGGGATCTCTCTGTATTACATCTTCCAACTGCATATGAATCTCAAAATAGAAAATGTAATTAAAAAACTATGGAGAGAGATTCCATGGCACGGTCCAGGTTCTTACTAAAATATCAAACCAACAAGATGGCTGCTTTCTTCCCCAAGATCAATTCTTGAGCAACCATAGAGGCAAATATAAAAGGAATGCAGAAATCGATGGTTAAACTCTTAGTGGGACAGGGATTATTTTGAATCCTTGTGCAGAGATGTGACTTTTCCCTGAGGCAGTAAACAGCCAGGTAAATCTGAGGAATGACAAAATACAAAAGAACTGTCGGAGGTCTGGTTTTGCTTCTCCTGTGGCCTCACCTAGGGATAAATAGAGCCTGATATTCAAAGCTCTGATTCGGGTGTCATCATGTGAAGTCAGGTCACAGCAGAAGTCTGGTGGCTGAGGACCCCACTGAAAATAAGACAAAACAGAACTCCTTTCCGTCCCTTTATTGTACTTCTCCTTCCAAATTCTCCAAGAGCTGGTGAGTTACAAGTTAAGTGGTTCTCCTCCTAGTGTAACCAAGAAGTTAAGAATTAACAAATAATTATGATTATTGAATCATTATGCATCTGTTTTTTCTTTCTATATTACAAAATAGGTAGAAGTTAATACCTGAAATTACTGGAACTCTACTATTTACACTTACTATTGTAAAGGTTATTATAGACTAGTCTTAGCCCTACTTACAGCTACTATTGTCATGGTAACAACTCCATCCCACCTTGTTTGAATCCATAGAAACCCTGAGCTCCTTAAACTCCATGAGAAAGGTTTTGGGCTAAGAAGCCATCTGATCTCCTGCTTAACATGTAGCAATAAACTCTTTCTCTCTCTGAAACCCTGTTGTTATAGATTGGCTATTGTGTGCATCTGGGTAGAGAATCCTGCATTTGTTCAGTATTGCTAGTATGCGTCTCCCTGTATTTAAATAAAGGAATCATTTTGGTAGTAAAGGTGTTTTGTTTATTTGTCTGTCTGCTTAGTACCTGGAGCTCTCCACTTACCCCCACCTCCACCCAGAACTTATCGGGCTCACTATACTGAAAACAGCAACCCCCTACATGCACTGCCTAATGGAGCTGCCAAAACCTTCATGGGAAAATGAGCTCAAAGGCTAAAATAATAAGACTTTTGAAGAGCTTAAATATTTCAAAAGAATAACAACATGCTGCATTAAAGATTCACTACAGCAAAATTACTAAAACAAAAGAACCAATTGTTTAAAATGAGTCTAATAAATACCCAAAAAGAATTAAAGGAATATAATCAAGAAATTAGGATTCTAAGGGATAATTAAGATTACTGAATTATTATATGGGTATTCCTTTTTACTTTCAGGTGTATTGGAGGAGACAGAGGGAAATATTTGAAGTCTTTAAACTGTGATCCAGCTGTCTGGATGTCTGATAATAATTGTATAGCCTTTATCTGGTGCCCTTGTGATTTATAAAAATCTTGTAAATAATCTGCACTTGTATATCTAGTTTTTCAACTTTAGAGTCTTGTAATCACTAAAGACTTTAGAGTCTTGTAATCACTAAAGACAGTCCCTAATGTTTATTATTGAAGGGTCGTGGGTCAGCCCAGAACCAACCCACCTCAAGGTCAAAATTATCTTGACAACTGAAACTGGATTAACCAGAATGGGCCCATCTGACATGCACAGTAACTTAGCTTTAACCTGTAAGTCATCTGAACATAATACTAAAAATCATGCTCATCATCATCATAAGGCCTCCATTTTCTTACTGTCTTTCTTAGTTCTATGACTGAGCATGTAATCAATCTGCACATGCTCAGTAATTAAATCACCTCTAATTGCATCATCTGGGGTCACTGTGCTCATTATCTTCAAACATGTCCATCTTTTAATGTTACAAAACTATCAGAATTAGGGTGCATGGGTGGATGGTAGAATGTTCACCTTCCATGCAGAAGACTTGGGTTTGATTCCTGGACCATATACCCAAACATTAAAAAAAGAAAGAAGAAACAACACCTGAATTACGGCAGTTCAGGGAGACAGATTTTAGGTTGATAGATCATCTGATCTCCAGGTTCACACCTAGCAATAAACGTTTTCTCTTTGAAAGCCTAGTACCTTCGGAATTGGTCATTTGAGCACATGGGCAAAAGAATATACTGCCTTTGTCCAGGAACAAGAAGATATTAGCAGTTGCATTAGTTATGAAAAACAAAATAATTGAAATAGTCATAGAATTGAAAGCATATACAAGATCTCAGACAGAAAGGCCTATAAAAAGCCATAAGAAAGAGAATTAAGGAAGAGCCCATATCTAGACATACTGATATGATAGGATCAAATATCGAAGACAAAGACAAAACCTAAAGCTCCTACATAAAGAAATAAAAATTGAGTTGATAGTATTGTTCCAATAGCCCAACAAACTGAGAAGACAATAGAATATTCTTTCAAAGACAAAGAGGACATAGAGGCTAGAATGTTATATGTAGTCAACTCTTGATAGGTTTTTAATATCTAAGAAAATTCTATTTTATCCTGAAAGCAAACGTGAGGTCTCTGGACCAGAGATCAGAGTTGTTATTATTTAAAACAATTAAATCAAATTAAAAACAAAATCTAAGTTTTAGATTCCCATTCCACATGCCTAAAATCCCACAGGCTGTACAATGAAAGGTAGATGTCACCCTACACATAGAAGAGTTTGTGCTACAGGCAAGGAACCCTGAAATTATGAATTTGGGAGTTTGTATGGATCAACCTATCAGCTGCCACGTCACCTTCTTCAGAGAGGGAAGAAAACCAAATCTCCCAAGTATAAATAAATTCTCCTTGGAAAAATGAGGACAAGTCCCTGGGTTCTTACCCTTTGGAATGTAAATAAATCTCTCTAGGGGAAAGTATGTCAAGCATCTCATTTTGCAACCCTTGAAAGGTTTTTGTTGGGTTTTATCCCCCCTTTGAACTGTAAAGGAATATCTTTGGCAGGTAAATATCAACAGGGTTCTTTAGCACCAAGATTTGTCCTTTAACTTAGGTTTCTGTTTTCTTCACTCAGAAAATCATAACAGTTCAGAAACATAAAAATATTCACTACCTGACACTGTCATTCAAATATAGGGACATGATAAAAATATTCTCAGACATTCATTGACTCAAAAATTTGACATGCTAAAAAATCATTCTGAAAACACTTGTAGAAAAGTACGTGAAAAAGAAAAAAAGCAAATCCAGGCTATATGATGAAATATATGAAGAAAATATGATCAAACCTTGTTAAAATTTTATTGTCTTTAAGAATGCTAAAAACAAAGAAAAAGAGAAAATAGACTTGTAATAATCAAGAATTGAAAGACTGGAGAATACCAACAGAGTGAGGATGGGTAGAAGGTAGGACACAGGTCCCAAAGGATGTGAGTTTGGCAAAATTCTTACCAAATTAAAAAAGTAAAAGTCAAAAAGGAATAAAAATAAACTTAGAAAAATTGGAAAAGCTGGAATAAGAAATTTAAATAAAGGGAAAAAAATTAATAATTACAGTAAGTATAAATGGGTTAAACAATATATTGACAGAATGGATAAGGAAATAAAATTATAAATAAAGATGCATATAGTATAAGAACACTCAAAAAATGAGAGTAAAGATAAAAGTAAAAATACCAAAAAATATCAATCAAAGAAAGATTGTATATATTAAAATCAGATAAAATGTATTTTAAAATATAAA
Organism: Tamandua tetradactyla; assembly: GCF_023851605.1. Lineage (NCBI taxonomy): Eukaryota > Metazoa > Chordata > Mammalia > Pilosa > Myrmecophagidae > Tamandua > Tamandua tetradactyla. Next base: position 25,956,964 of record NC_135348.1, on the reverse strand, counting down.
GTACTTGTAAAGGTGGAGTGTCCTTAATGTTAAAGAGTTCAATGTGCTAAGAAGATACATACATACATACAGAAAGAGAAACAACTTAAAGAGAAATAAAGGCTTCAATAATTATGTAATTATTAAAGAAATTTAAACAGTAGTTTAAAATCTTCACATATAAAACACCAAGCATGGATGGTTACTCATTGTTACCTGTATTTAAAGAAAGATGCCACACCTGTTTTATATGAATTCTTCCAGATAGTAGAAAATTAACTTATTTTATGAAGCCAGCATAACCTGATACCAAAATCAAAGATTTGATGAGAAGATAAAATGATAAAACCATTTTATTTTGAATATATAAGTAAAAATTCCAAACAAATTATTAGCAAATTGAATTCAACATTTTATTTAAAAAGATAATTGACTATAATCAAATACAATTATCTCAAGTATCAATGATGTTTTAATACTTAGGCAATCTATAAATGTAATTCATCTGCTTACAAGGTTAAAAGAGAAAAAAACATATGACACTTTTAGTAGATAAAGAAAAAGCATTTGACAAAACTATGTAATTCATGATAAAAACACTTAATAATTAGGAACTTCTTTAGAAAGAAAAGACTTTAAATTGATAAACAACATCTAGAAAATACCTAGAGCAAGCATCATCTTATGTGGGGAAATGTCAGTAGCATTCCATTTAAAACTGGGAAGGAGGCAAGGATCCTGACTCTTAGTACTTCTATACAGCATTGTATTAGAGGTCCTGTCTAATATGATAAAATAAGAAAAAGAAATCTGATGCATAGAAATAATGAAATGAAACTGTAATTTGGGATGATGGGATCATTTAAACAGAAAACCCAAAAATAACATGCAGTGAAGTTATTAGTAACTACAGGAAAGTTTACTTAGACAGCAGAATAAAGTTAATATATGAAGTTAAGCTGTATTTTTATGAACCTGCAGCAAACAAGTAGAGAGCATATAATTACAAAGATAACTGATTACCATAACATCAAATAATAAGAGTCAATGAATAAATCTATTAAATTGTATAGGATCTGTATGGAAAAGTTGAAAATTGCATGAATATGCATTAATCACTATATAAATGACTAAAGAGTATTGCATAAGTTGAAAGATATCTATGCTAATGAGTAAAAACTCACTATTATAAATTGTCACTCTCCTCTAAGTTTGTTCTACATAATCAATACATTTTCAATAAAAAAATTCCAACAGAGATTTTCATAGAATTTCATGATAAGGTTCTAATATTGATTCAGAATAGTAAAAAGTAAATTAAAAAAAATTCCATGAGACTTATTATAAAGTTATAATAATTATGAACATATAGTATTCATTCAGAAATAAACTGACCAACCTATTCTCTGTTCAGAGTTCTTAAATACCTTTCATCTTCCTTCAATGTGTGAGATAAAAACAATATTTTTTAAGCTAATAGATTTGTCTAAATGCATTCAATTCAATAAACTAACACTAAAATTACCTGAATGTATTCAAGTACTTACACCCTCAAACAAGTATCTTTATAGAGATCATAGCACAAACTTGCCCTCAATTTCCATAGGATCTCTCATATGCCCCTTTACAAATCATAGGCCCCTTTACAGATCAATTTACATACTCATGTTGGCCTTGCTGATAACACCTCTGAATCTCTGATCAACGGCCATTGTAAATAAGTCCAAAAATGCTATATGTTGGATACATGACATTAGAACATTCATCACAAAACCATAAAACTGTACACACACAGAGTGAACCCTAATGTAAATGATGGATGTAGGTACTGATATATCAGTATTGGTTTATCAGTTGCAATAAATATGTTACACTAATGCAAGATGCTAACAGGAGAAATGATATGTGGGGGGCTGGAGGTGTATATGGGAACTCTACTCTTTCTGTGTAATTTTTTTTTCTGTAAACCCAAATCTCTGCTAAAAATAAAATTGTTTTTGGAAAACCAAACCAAACAAAAACTTACCTAGGATTCAGTTTTCTCCTATATATAAAAAAAAAGATAAAAGTGAAATCTACCTCAAAGTGATGTTAGATAGGCACATAGAAACAAACAATAAATGCTATTTGGGTAAAATTCAGGGTTTAATTAGACTGTGATTATAAAGGAAATATATCAAATAGAAGGAAACAATCACCCAAAGACAGAAAAATGAAAGGGTTTTTCTCTCAGTCTTCTCTCACTCAGGAAAGCAACTCTATTTCCAAGGATCATATATACTCCCTCAACCCCCCACCCTTAGTGTCAGGAGACAAAGATCCAGACTCTTAGTACTTCTATACAGCATTGTATTAGAGGTCCTGTCTAATATGATAAAATAAGAAAAAGAAATTTGATGCGTAGAAATAATGACATGAAACTGTGATTTGGGATGATGGGATCATTTAAACAGAAAACCCAAAAATAACATGCAGGAAAGTTATTAGTAACAACAGAAAAGTTTAGTTAGATGGCAGAATAAAGTTAATATATGAAGTTAAGCTGCATTTTTATGAACCTGCAGCAAACAAGTAGAACATATAATTACAAAGATGACTAACTACCATAACATCAGATAATGAGTCAAATAATAAATCCATTAAATTGTATAGGATCTATATGGAAAAGTTAAACTTACATTAATATGTGTTGATAACAAGTTAAAGACCTTGCTTTAAACTGCAGGGTCTGCTGCTACATAGAAGGTGAGTGTGGTCCTGACAGAAAGGAAGTCATAGGTCAAAGGCACTCAACCACACAGCATCTGCAGGCATCCTGCTGGCAATCTCCCCTGGTGAGGGTGTTTTAATTTGCCCATGCAATTTGCTTCAGGCCAAGAAAAATGAAATTTGGAGAAATCAGAAGTTATTCAACAGAGGTACATACAAGAAAATGTGCTTGCGCTGAGCTGTCAAGGAAAGGAGATCAGACTGTACGTCATCCTTATGTGCTCAGCCAATATATTCTCATCAGACAAGTTTCTTAACCTACCTGAAGAGCAGACCATTTTTTGCAGCAAATGAAGAAAAGATTTTAGCTTGGATATCCAGTATCTGTAATTTCTGTTAAATCTAAACCTTAGCAGACTTCCTTATTTTCCACCCAATTAATGCATTATATGTTTCAGTAGCTCTTACTTCACCCTGAGTCCCTGACTATGGAAATGTGAATGTTGATTGTAACTGTTATGTTCTGTTTTGGATCCAAATGTCAGAAATGGTCTCAAATTGCTAGGAAGAAAACGCATATGTATATGTATATGTATATGTATATGTATATGTATATGTATATGTATATGTATATGTATATGTATACGTATATGTATATACATAATAAAAGGCAGCCCCTGACCCAGGAAGCATGGTGACTGGAGTACTAGGAGCTCAGCTGCATGTAAGTAGACCGTGGACACACTAGTGAAATCAGAGAGGGAAAATGTTTCCCTTTTTCAGACGGTCTGAGGCTATTTTGGATGGACACACTCTAGCTCGGTGTTTGCAAACTTGCTCTTCACAAAGAGATACCGACTTTCTAGTTAAAATACAGATTCCTGGATCTTTCTCTAGAGCTTCTAATTTGGAAGGTCTGGGGTAAGGTCAAGGTTTTCGTGTTTTTTGACTGTGCCCGAGGGTGACTTTATGATTAGACCATTTTGAAAATGCTGCTCTAGCTAATTCCAAGGTATAATAATCTTAAATGGTATGCACATACTGTATTTTGGAATTGTTTTGTTTTTTATAAGTCCTATCTGACTTCTCCAATCACTCCCACAGACGAAGGTAGTACTCATTATTCTTGCCTCTGTCGTATTCACTTAGTACACCTCTATTTCTTAAACTCTCTGAGCCTCAGTTTTTTCACCTGAAATATGAAGATAATTTTAATAATAATATCTACCTCAGAGGAAATCTTTAGAGAATGCAATAAGCTAATGTGTGCAAAAACATTTAGCATAAGTCTTAGGACAGAATAAGCCTACTCTGATGTTTACTACTTCGTGTAGCAAACAACTTCTGCCTATCTAATATGATGGATTATTTACAATTTACAAAAACATTGCAAGTATTCTCCCCTCCATTCCCCACCCTCCCATATCAGGCCTCCAGGCAATGTAGCTTATAACAACTTCCATTAGAGAATAGAGCATATTTCCTCTACACTAGAATCTGGCATGGTCTTATGAATTACTCTGATAAATAGAAAGCCAGGGCAGAAATGAAGTTGTGGTAGATATGAGCTTAGGCTTCAAGAAGACTTGAGCATCTACACTTTATTTCTTGGAACCAAACCCTATCTCTGTTCTATGAACAAAATCACTCTAGTTTTTCTGGGAGATGAGAGACCATGTGGACCAGCCAAGTTGTCCCAGAAATGTCCTTGGGCTTATGCAGTTGTCCCAGCCCAAGCCCCAGAGATGGAAGGAAGCCCAACCAAGATTAGCTCAAGAGCATTGGCTCCTCATCTCACTTGGGTTTATGCCAAAGATGTAAAATTCAGTGTAGATGCCAGAGTCTTAACGCTTCAAGGTATAGATGTTTTAGCCAATGCTGTAGCAGTCACTATGGGATGAAATTGAAGAACAGTGATTATTGAACAGAGTTTGGGAAGTCCCAAAGAGGAAAAAAAAAAAACAGATGATGTTACATTGCAAAGTCAATTGACTTGAAGGATAGATATAAAATTATTGGCCCTAAACTTGTCCAAGATGTTGCCAATAACACATATGAGGAGGCTGGGGATAGCACCACCATGGCTACTAAACTGGCACACTCTATTGCCAAGGAAGGCTTCCAGAAGATTAGCAAAGGTGATCATCCAGTGGAAATTGGGAGAGGTGTGATGTTAGCTGTTGATGCTGTAATTGCTGAAGTTAAGAAGCAATTGAAACCTGTGACAACCCCTGAAGAAATTGCTCAGGTTGCTACAATTTCTGCAAAAAGACAAAGAAATTGGCAACATCATTTCTGATGAAATGACAAAAAAGTTTGGAAAAAAGATGTCATCACGGCAAAGAGTAGAAAAACATTGAATGATGTAATAAAAATTATCAAAGAAATGGTTATATTTCTCCATTCTTTATTAATACATCAAAAAGTCAGAAATGTGAATTCCAGTATGCCTGTGTTCTTCTGAGTGAAAAGGAAATTTCTAGCATCCAATACATTCTACCTGCTCTTGAAATTACCAGTACTCACCATAAACTTTGGTCATAATTGCTGAAGATGTTGATGGAGAAGGTTTAAGTGCACTTGTTTTGAATAGGCTGAAAGTTGGTCTTCAGGTTGCAGCAGTCAAAGCTTCAAGTTTTGGTGACAATAGAAAGAGCTAGTTTAAAGACATGGCTAGTGCTAATGGTGCTGCAGTGTTTGGAGAAGAGGAGTTGACTTTAAATCTTTAAGATGCTTAGCCTCATGATTTGGGAAAAGTTGATGAGGTTACAGTGACCAAAAATGATGCCATACTCTTGAAAGGAAAAGGTGACAAGACTCAAATTGAAAAGCACATTCAAGAAATCATTAGACACCTGATGGTCTCTGTTACCAATGACATATTCCAAGCTTATTCTCTAATGTCGGTTCACATCAGTGGGACCATACAGTATGACAGTTAGATGTCACAACTAGTGAATATGAAAAGGAAAAACTAAATGAATATCTAGCAAAACTTTCAGATGGAACAAGGGAAGTGGAAGTGAATGAAAAGAAGAGAGTTTTGGATGCACTCAATGCCACACAAGCTGCTGTTGAACAAGGCACTGTTCTGGGAGGGTTGTCCTCTGCTTCAATGCATTTCAGCCTTGGACTCACTAACTCCAAATAATGAAGATGGAAAAATTGGTATAGAAATTATTAAAAAAGCACTCAAAATCCCTGCAATGACCATTGCTAAGAATGCAAGTGTTTAAGGATCATTGATGGTTGAGAAAATTTACAAAGTTCCTCAGAAGTTGGCCAGGATACTAGGATTGGGAATTTTGTGAATATGGTGTAAAAAGTAAGAATTGCTTTATCGGATGCTGTCAGGGTAGACTCTCTGTTATCCACAGCAGATGTTGTAGTCACAGAAATTCCTAAAGAAAGCAAGGACCAGGAGGGGCCAAGATGGCAGCTTAGCAATGTGTGTGTTTTAGTTCATCCTCCAGAACAACTACTAAATAACCAAAAACAGTACAGAACAGCTCCTGGAGCCATGTCAGTGAACAGGCACACAGCGTACCCCAGTCTGGACCAGCTGGACCGGCTGCGAGTCTCCAGAACAGTGAGTTCCCCAAGCCGTGGCGCCCGGCACCCAGCGCCCCTCCCCCACAGGTGGCTTCCCAGAGGGAAAGGAAAGACACTCTAACAGTAGCAGGGACTGAGTCCAACCAAACACCAATTGTGGCATTAATAAACAAATTCTGACTACTAAAAATAGGCCCCCAGCTCAGGTGAAACTGGTCAAGGCAGAGGTCACTTATTGGGCTAACTGAAAAAGAGGAAAGAGGATAAAGCAGGTTTTTGTGGCTGTTTCTATGGAGGCTTCGCTGCCTCTGGAGTCAACGGTGGGGCTACTCGGGCTGCAACTGCCCCAGGAATAGGCAGAAACAGACTGCTTTCAGGGCTATCTCCCATGTTTGCCTTCCCCAGGGGAGGGGTGAAGCCCAACTTCGGTGGAATCCCACTCTCAAGGAATTCAGATCCCAGGGCTTGGCAATTTGAAGCCATTAAAACCACCCTACAACCTCTCCTCTGTCTCCACCACACCCCCAGCAGGGAGAGCCTTCCAAAGTTAAAGGAGCCACAACATCTTTGGCTGGTGGGACCTGCAGACAGACAAGTGCCACATACTGGGCAGGATAAGAAAAACAGAGCCCAGAGACCTCACAGGAAAGTCTTTCAACCTGCTGGGTATCACCCTCAGGGAAAACTGATGCAGGTGACTCCTTTCCCCTGATAGGAGGCCAGTTTAGTCCGGGAAAAACCAGCTGGAGTCTGTAATACCTATGTAGACCCTCCCAAGGGTGGGGAGGGAAAAGGCACCTTACAAGCAGGACAAGAAACAAGAAAACAAGAACTGAAAAATTACCCTCTGTTAAATAAAACTTAAGATAGAGGCCCAGAAAAAGCTGAACTGAAGGTCAAAGAACAGATAGACAACAAACTCATCTAGCAAGAAAACCCTAGGTAAGATAAGTGAAAGCAATCTCCAGAATAAACTAATTAAGGTAATTAAATGTCTAGATGCCAGCAAAAAATAACAAATCACACCAGGAATATTGAAGATATGGCCCAGTCAAAGGAACAAACCAATAGTTCAAATGAGATACAGGAGCTGAAACAACTAATTCTGAATATATGAACAGAAATGGAAAACCTCATCAAAAACCAAATCAATGAATTGAGGGAGGACATGAAGCAGGCAAGGAATGAACAAAAAGAAGAAATGGAAAGTCTGAAAAAACAAATCACAGAACTTATGGGAATGAAAGATACAGTAGAAGAGATGAAAAAACAATGGAAACCTACAATGGTAGATTTCAAGAGACAGAGGTTAGAATTAGTGAACTGGAGGATGGAACATCTGAAATCCAAAAAGAAACAGAAACTATAGGGAAAAGAATGGAAAAATATGAGCAGAGACTCAGGGAATTGAATGATAATATGAAGCGCACAAAGATACATGCTGTGGGTGTCCCAGAAGGAGAAGAGAAAGGAAAAGGAGGAGAAAAACTAATGGAAGAAATTATCACTGGAAATTTCCCAAATCTTATGAAAGACCTAAAATTACAGATCCAAGAAGTTCAGCACACCCCAAAGAGAATAGATCCAAGTAGATGTTCTCCAAGATACTTACTAGTCAGAATGTCAGAGGTCAAAGAGAAAGAAAGGATCTTGAAAAGAGCAAGAGAAAAGCAACCCATCACATACAAGGGAAACCCAATAAGACTATGTGTAGATTTCTCAGCAGAAACCATGGAGGAGAGAAGACAGTGGGATGATATATTTAAATTACTAAAAGAGAGAACTGCCAACCAAGAATTCTATGTCCAGCAAACTTGTCCTTCAAAACTGAGGTGGAAATTAAAACATTTCCAGACAAAAAAAGTCACTGAGAGAATTTGTGACCAAGAGACCAGCTCTGCAAGAAATACTAAAGGGAGCACTAGAGACAGATACGAAAAGACAGAAGAGAGAAGTATGGAGAAGAGTGTAGAAAGAAGGAAAATTAGATATGACATATAAAATATAAAAGGCAAAATGTAGAGGAAAGTATTACCCAAACAGTAATAACACTAAATGTTAATGGATTGAACTCCCCAATCAAAAGACATAGACTGGCAGAATGGATTAAAAAACAGGATCCTTCAATATGCTGTCTACAGGAAACACATCTTAGACACAAAGATAAACATAGGTTGAAAGTGAAATGTTGGGAAAAGGTATTTCATGCAAATAACAACCAGAAAAGAGCAGAAGTAGCTATACTAATATCCAACAAATTAGACTTCAAATGTAAAACAGTTAAAAGAGACAAAGAAGGACACTATCTACTAATAAAAGGAACAATTCAACAAGAAGACATAACAATCATAAATATTTATGCACCGAACCAGAATGCCCCAAAATACGCGAGGCAAACACTGCAAATACTGAAAAGGGAAATAGATACATCTACCATAATAGTTGGAGACTTCAATTCCCCACTCTCATCAATGGACAGAACATCTAGACAGAGGATCAATAAAGAAACAGAGAATTTGAATATTACAATAAATGAGCTAGACTTAACAGACATTTATAGGACATTACACCCCACAACAGCAGGATACACCTTTTTCTCAAGTGCTCATGGATCATTCTCAAATATAGACCATATGCTGGGTCACAAAGCAAGTCTCAAAAAATTTAAAAAGATTGAAATCATAGAAAACACTTTCTCAGATCATAAGGGAATGAAGTTGGAAATCAATAATAGGCAGAGTGCCAGAAAATTCACAAATATGTGGAGGCTCAACAACACATTCTTAAACAGCCAGTGCGTCAAGGAAGAATTTACAAGAGAAATCAGTAAATATCTCAAGGCGAATGAAAATGAAAACACAACATATCAAAACTTATGGGATGCAGCAAAGGCAGTGCTAAGAGGGAAATTTATTGCTCTAAATGCCTATATCAAAAAAGAAGAAAGGGCAAAAATTCAGGAATTAACTGTCCATTTGGAAGAACTGGAGAAAGAACAGCAAACTAACCCCAAAGCATGCAAAAGGAAAGAAATAACAAAGATTAGAGCAGAAATAAATGAAATTGAGAACATGAAAACAATAGAGAAAATCAATAATACCAGAAGTTGGTTCTATGAGAAAATCAATAAGATTGATGGGCCCTTAGCAAGATTGACAAAAAGAAGAAGAGAGAGGATGCAAATAAATAAGATCAGAAATGGAAGAGGAGACATAACCACTGACCCCACAAAAATAAAGGAGGTAATAACAGGATATTATGAACAACTTTATGCTAATAAATACAACAATGTATATGAAATGGACAAGTTCCTAGAAAGGCATGAACAACCAACTTTGATTCAAGAAGAAATAGATGACCTCAACAAACCAATCACAAGTAAAGAAATTGAATCAGTCATTAAAAAGCTTCCCAAAAAGAAAAGTCCAGGACCAGATGACTTCACATGTGAATTCTACCAAACATTCCAGAAAGAATTAGTACCAACCGTTCTCAAACTCTTCAAAAAAATTGAAGTGGAGGGAAAGCTACCTAATTCATTCTATGAAGCCAACATCACCCTCATACCAAAACCAGGCAAAGATATTACAAAAAAAGAAAACTACAGACCAATCTCTCTAATGAATATAGATGCAAAAATCCTCAACAAAATTCTAGCAAATCGAATCCAGCAAAACATTAAAAGAATTATAATACATCATGACCAAGTAGGATTCATCCCAGGTATGCAAGGATGGTTCAACATAAGAAAATCAATTAATGTAATACACCATATCAACAAATCAAAAAGAAAAATCACATGATCATCTCAATTGATGCAGAGAAGGCATTTGACAAGATTCAACATCCTTTCCTGTTGAAAACACTTCAAAGGATAGGAATACAAGGGAACTTCCTTAAGATGATAAAGGGAATATATGAAAAAACCCACAGCTAATATCATCCTCAATAGGGAAAAATTGAAAGCTTTCCCCCTAAGATCAGGAACAAGACAAGGATGTCCACTATCACCACTGTTATTCAACATCATGTTGGAAGTTCTAGCCAGAGCAATTAGACAAGAAAAAGAAATACAAGGCATCAAAATTGGAAAAGAAGAAGTAAAACTCTCACTGTTTGCAGATGATATGATACTATACGTCGAAAACCTTGAAAAATCCACAGCAAAACTACTAGAGCTAATAAACAAGTACAGCAAAGTGGCAGGTTACAAGAGCAACATTCAAAAATCTGTAGTGTTTCTATACATTAGTAATGAACAAGCTGAGGGGGAAATCAAGAAATGAATTCCATTTACAATTGCAACTAAAAGAATAAAATATTTAGGAATAAATTTAACTAAAGAGACAAAAGACCTATACAAAGAAAACTACAAGAAACTGTTAAAAGAAATTACTGAAGACCTATATAGATGGAAGGGCATACCATGTTCATGGATTGGAAGACTAAATATAGTTAAGATGTCAATTCTACCTAAATTGATTTACAGATTCAACACAATACCAATCAAAATCCCAACAACTTGTTTTTCAGAAATAGAAAAACCAATAAGCAAATTTATCTGGAAGGGGAGGGTGCCCCGAATTGCTAAAAGTATCTTGAGGGGAAAAAATGAAGCTGGAAGTCTCATGCTGCCTAACTTTAAGACATATTATGAAACCACAGTGGTCAAAACACATGGTACTGGCATAAAGATAGATATATCGACCAATGGAATCGAATAGAGTGCTCAGATATAGACCCTCTCATCTATGGACATTTGATCTTTGATAAGGCAGTCAAGCCAACTCACCTGGGACAGAACAGTCTCTTCAATAAATGGTGCCTAGAGAACTGGATATCCTTATGCAAAAGAATGAAAGAGGACACGTATCTCACACCCTATACAAAAGTTAACTCCGAATGGATCAAAGATCTAAACGTTAGGTCTAAGACCATAAAACAGTTAGAGGAAAATGTAGGGAGGTATCTTATGAATCTTATAATTAGAGGCAGTTTTATGGACCTTACACCTAAAGCAAGAGCACTGAAGAAAGAAAGAAATAAATGGGAGCTCCTCAAAATTAAACACTTTTGTGTATCAAAGAACTTCATCAAGAAAGTAAAAAGACAGCCTACACAATGGGAGACAATATTTGGAAATGACATATCAGATAAGGGTCTAGTATCCCAGAATTTATACAGAGATTATTCAACTCAACAACAAAAAGACAGCCAATCCAATTACAAAATGGGAAAAAGACTTGAACAGACACTTCTCAGAAGAGGAAATACAAATGGCCAAAAGGCACACGAAGAGATGCTCAATGTCCCTGGCCATTAGAGAAATGCAAATCAAAACCACAATGAGATATCATCTCACACCCACCAGAATGGCCATTATCAACAAAACAGAAAATGACAAGTGCTGGAGAGGATGTGGAGAAAGATGCACACTTATTCACTGTTGGTGGTAATGTCAGATGGTGCAACCACTGTGGAAGGCAGTTTGGCGGTTCCTCAAAAAGCTGAACATAGAATTGCCATTTGACCCAGCAATACCATTGCTAGGTATCTACTCAGAGGACTTAAGGGCAAAGACACAAACGGGCACTTGCACACCAATGTTTATAGCAGAATTATTTACAATTGCAAGGAGATGGAAACAGCCAAAATGTCCATCAACAGACTAGTGGCTAAACAAATTGTGGTATATACATACGATGGAATATTATGCAGCTCTAAGACAGAATAAACTTATGAAGTATGTAACAACATGGATGGACCTTGAGACCATTATGCTGAGTGAGACTAGCCAAAAACTAAAGGACAAATACTGTATGGCACTGATATGAACTGACATTAGTGAATAAACTTGGAATATGTCGTTGGTAACAGAGATCATCAGGAGATAGAAATAGGGTAAGATAAGGGGTAATTGGAACTGAAGGGCTACAGACTGTGCTACAGGACTGGATAGCAAAACTCAGAAATGGACAGCACAATACTACCTAACTGTAATGTAATTATGTTAAAACACTGAATGAAGCTGCATGTGAGAATGATAGAGGGAGGAGGGCTGGGGACATAAATGAAATCAGAAAGAAAGATAGATGTAAAGATCAAGATGGTATAATCTAGGAATGCCTAGAGTATATAATAATAGTGAAATGTACAATGTACAAATTTTAAAAATGTTTTGGCATGAGGAAGAACAAAGGAATGTCATTATTGCAGGGTGCTGAAAATAGATGATAATTAATACTTTAAAATGTCAACATATGTATGAGACTAAAGGGAAAAATGTTTATTTGTTACAAAATTTAGATTTTGACTAGAGCATTTCCTAATATAACTCATGTAGATAGTTTGATTGAATGTCATAAGTATTTGAAATCTCAGGTAGCACATGAGATTTTGTTGGTTTGTCCAGAGTGATGCCCCATCGATGAATCCCAGAGTGATTTGCTCAGTGACTGGAAAAATGTTTGCATGTCCCCTTCGGGGAATGGTGAGAGCGGGGAGAAATTCAATTTCCCCAAGTTGAATTCTTGATATTCTCACAGGCAGTGTGGACAACCAAGGCTATGGGCTGAGCCCCTAGTCTTGGGGTTTGTTCATATGGAACTTGACCCCACAAAGGATAGGTCAAGTCTACTCAAAATTTCGGCCTGGGAGTCACCCCCAGGAGAGCCTCTTTTGTTGCTCAGATGTGGCCTCTCTCTCCAGCCAACACAGCGAGCAGTCTCACCACCCTCCCCCTCTCTCCATGGGACATGACTCCCAGGGGTGTGGACCTTCCTGGCAACATGGGACAGAGATCCTGGAATGAGCTGAGACTCAGCATCAAGGGACTAAGAAAAACCCTAGAATTAGCTGAGAATTAACATCAAGGGATTGAGAAAAACTTCTCGACCAAAAGGGGAAAGAGTAAAATGAGACAACGTGTCAATGGCTGAGAGATTCCAAACAGAGTCGAGAGGTTATCCTGGAGGTTATTCTTACACATTAAGTAGATATCACCTTGTTGTTCAAGATGTAGTGGAGAGGCTGGAGGGAACTGCCTGAAAATGTAGTGCCGTGTTCCAGTAGCCATGTTTCTTGATGATAATTGAACAATGATATAGCTTTCACAGTGAGACTCTGTGAATGTGAAAACCTTATGTCTGATGCTCCTTTTAGCTACTATATCAAGAGAAGACTAGAACATATGGAATAAAATAAATGATAGGGGGAACAAATGTTAAAATAAATTCAGTTTGAAATGCTAGTGGTAAATGAAAGTGAGGGGTAAGAGGTATGGTATGTATAGTCTTTTTTTGCTCTATTACCATTTTATTTCTTTTTCTGTTGTCTTTTTATTTCTTTTTCTAAATCGATGCAAATGTACTAAGAAATGATGAATATGCAACTATGTGATGCTATTATGAATTACTGATTGTATATGTAGAATGGAATGGCATCTTAATGTTTTGCTTGTTAATTTTTTTAATTAATAAAAAAAATTTTTTTTAATGAAAGCAAGGACCCTGCAATGAGCAGAATGGGTGGAGAGTGGAATGGGCAAAGTGAGCAGAATGGGGTATGGCAGGTGGCATGTTCTAATTCCTAGAACAATGCTCCACCATAATTACTGAACTGTGATGGGGAACTCAAGGCAATATTTCTCACCAATAACTTATGAAAGTCATTTGAAGAAAATGACAGAAGAAAAGGTTGGGTGATATAAGAAAATCACTATAACCATCAGTTACTGGTTTCAATTGACAATATATAATGGTTTACTGCTGCCTGTCATTGTCCATGCCTACAGGTAACTTATTTTATATTTTTGAATAAAAAGACATTTGTACATTCCTGATACTAGGTACAAGAACCGTGTAATGGTGTACTGCTTTCAACTTGATCACTGAAGCATTTTTACTGATTCTATTAAAATCAGGATTTTAGTGCTTGCCATCAGTAGATGAGAAGCTAAGAAGCAGCTTTTTTGCAGAGAGTAAGAATAACTGCATAATAAACTTTTGTTTAAAGTTTAAAAAAAGTTAAGGCATTTTTTAGCACGCTCTCTCTTTCTCTCTCTCCCTCTCTCTCTCTCTCTCTCTCACATGCACACACACACATGTCTTCATGAGGGAAACAGATGACTAAGCACAATGACAGGACACAATTATGTAAGGCTGAAATTACAGTCTTTTGTAGGCTTCATTCATTAAAAAGAAGTAATTTTGGGATGTCTTTTATGTGCCATGCACTGTTCCAGAATTTGAGATGTATCAATGAATAAAACAGACAAAATCCTTTCCCCAGAGACAATAATAAACAATAAGTCTAAATAAATATATTGAAAAGAGCTTTAGGAAATTATAAGCACTGTAAGATATTAAAAAAAAAAGGTAGCACTAGTAGGAAAGTCTAGAATATGGAGCAGAGTGGGTAGAAATCAGATTGCCCTAGTAGAGTGGTCTTATCGAGTCTCATTGAGAAGGAGAAGGGACATCAACAAGCTAGAGAAAGATCCTGAGTTGTGTAAGTATCTAGAATTTTTGAGTGAGAGAAGCTAGGCCAGTGTAGCTGATGCAGACTAAGAAAGAGGTTTGGAGTGCATTGCTACATGCTATGTTGTTGGGAACACAGGCTTAGGCACAACAGAAACTTTCATCCATTGACTACTTTATTACTCACACAGCATAAAGTATTCAAAAGAGCAGAGGAAGACATCCTTTCATTAGTCTCTTAGGGAATCCAAACTTCTCTGGTCAGTATTAGTGGATGGCAGCTCCACATACTCAACTTCACCTCAGAGAAGAGGAACCCTGTGCTGAGTGTTCAGTATTTATACAACCCAGGGGAGGGAGTCCCTGTCACTGAGAATTTCAGCCCTGTTAAGCATCTGAGGCTGTTTGTTCCCAGTTTAAAGGTTTAGTTGGACCTTTTCATAAGACCTGAGATCTCTCCAGGACTGTGGAATGGAAGCAGACTGAAACATGTGCACAATAGAAAGGGAAGCAGGGTAAGTAAAGGTTGAGTGATGGTTACTGAGCATGCATCTGTGACTCTCCCAAGAAGGGGAAGAGTAGTAGAAAAGAAGAGTAGATTTTTGAGTAAGTAGAATATAGGACAGATAAGTCCTCCTAAAAGGAAGTAAAAGCTTCCTAGCTTTTTCCTAGAGGAGGTGACATGATCTCAAGGTTAAAGCAAATATAGGAGTTAACCAGGATAGTGGACAGAGTCATTCAGAGTGTAAAGTGAGAGAGTTAGACACAAGGGAGTTAAGAAATGGTCCTGTTAAGAAATGGGGATAGAGAGGAGAGTGGGGATTCAAGCAATATACTTTTTAAAAAGTCACTGGATGTGGCAAATGAAGGACAGAAGGGATGGAGCAATTTCAGCATTTCAAATTTTAGATCATTGGAACAGCAGGACCATTGGGAAACTGGGAGGTTTTTTAATGGTTAATGCAAAGAATAACAGCATTCATTCATGCTTTAAATATTTAAATATTTAATGAACATCTAGGATATGCCCATGCACCACTTGGTCCTAGGAATATGAAGAAGAGTGAAGCAGTGTATGTCAGCAAAACTATACAGTCCGATAACCATTGACCACCATTCCCCAAATAACTAATACTTAGTGAGTGGTTAGCATGTGCTAAATAGGTTTTAAGTGCATTACAAGGATCATCTGAATAATTCTTTATAATGGCACTTTGAAGTAAGTTAGATTATTATCCCCATTTTACAGTTAAAAAAATGTGGACTTTGAGAAATTGACTTATCCAAAGTCAGACATATAATAAGTGGCATAACTTGGATCTGAACCCAAGACTCTGTGTCACAACCCCATACCACATTACACGGTCAGGTATACAAATCAGTAAGTATACAAAAAAGTATTTGTTTCTTCTTACTGAGTGGTACAAAAGGTTCCAGAGTGGTAAGTTTTAATTGAGCTTTGACAGGTGAGCAGGTTTTTTACAGGCGATCAGAGAGGAATAAGTCTAAGCAGTGCATCTGCACAAGAGCAACTGTGCTGTATGGGTTTTACTGTCCCTCAGATCCATGTCCTACCTTTCCCTACCTGGCTCTGTGCTCCAGGATACACTGTACCATCCCAGCTATTTCACCTTCTGGGAACAATTGAATTTACCAAGGGTGGACATGAGGAGATTGGGGTGTGGGAGGGGAGAGAATAAGGGTATGTTTTCTTCCGGCTCCCTCACTGTAGGGCCGTAGATTGACAATGGTTGCATTCATTCCTCTACCAAAGGCTGCATCTGTTGAGCAATCCTCTCTTCAATTTCAGTGTAAGTACATGTGCTAGTTTGAAGCTGTTCTGTACCCCAGAAAAGCCATGCTCTTTAATTCTCATTCGATGTTGTTGGGTGAGATCTTTTTCCATGAAGATGTGATACACCCAATTGTGAGTGGTAACTTTTGAATGGATGGTTTCCATGGAGACCCATTCAAGGTGTGGTTGCTTACTGGAGCCCTTTAAGAGGGAACCATTTTGGAAAAGGCTTTAGAGTCAACAGAGCCTACACAGTCAGAGACCTTTGGAGATGCAGAGGGAAAATGCCACAGGGGAAGCCTTATGAAATGGGGAGAGAAAGCTAAAAGATTTTGTCAATGCACCTTTCCAGCTGACAGAGGTGTTCTGGACATATTACCCTTTCTTGAATAAAGGTGTCTTTCCCTGAATGTCTTAGTTTGGACATTTTCAAGGCTTTAGAACAGCAAACTTGCAACTTAATAAAGTCCTCTTTTCAAAAGCTACTTCATTTCATTGAAATGGTATATTGCATTCTGGCAGCTTTTATAAACTAAAACAAGATAGTTCTCTCCCATAATTGCTGCATTCCGTGGGTGTAGTAAAGAATTTGGCTCTGCCTCTGTCCTTGATTCTGGGAGGTGATCTCAAGACCCATGGAGTGTTAAGCCTGATAGAAGTGCCTTTGTTGCTCAGGGGCCTTGGATCATACTGGATAGTCTAATAATATGATTTAGGGAAGGGGCTTGTCATACCCATATAGCTTTGTAGTTAGGGTTGGTCATGTAATAAGGGCCAACAGAGTGATGTAGGGCAGAGGCTTTGGGTCACATGGTATTAGTTGACCTGGAGACTGAGATCAGCCATGTGGACAACCAATCAATCAATCATGCCCATGTATTGAATACTCAATAAAGACTCTGAACATAGAGGCCTGTGTGAGCTTCCTCAGTTGGGAATACTCTGTGCATATAATCTCATATATATATATATCAGGAGAGTAAATATCCATGACTCCATGGGGATAGGACAACAGAAACTCTACATTTGGGCCCCTCCTGGATTTGGCCCTATGCACTTAGTCCCTGGGCTACTTTTCCTGCAATAACCTGTAATCATGAGTATAATAGCTCACTGGGGTTCTGTGAGTCCCTTCATGAATTACTGAAACTGACAGTGGTTTGGGGAATCCTCGAACTTGCAATTGGTGTCAGAAATAAGGACTGTCTTTGGGGACTGTTCCCTCTCACTGGGTTGTTCCTTCTCACCTAAAACTCTTCTCACTCTGCCCCTTAATAGCTGCTTAATGTTGCCAGTCCCTGTATGCTCAGCCATCCCTTGTTAGTTCCTTAACTCTGACCCCACATTTGAAAATAATGCTCTTCCCAATCTTTACCTTTTTTTAAAAAATAGCAGCTTTATTGAGATATAATTCACATGCTATACAATTCACCTATTTAAAGTACACAATTCAATGATTTTTAACATATGCAGAAGATGTGCAAACATCACCACAATCAATTTTAGAATATTTTCATCACTCTAAAATGAAACCCCATATACCCTTTAGCAATCATCTCTCCTATGAAATGCCCCACCCCCACCCCCAGCTCTAGGCAACTGCTAATATACTTTCTAGATTTATCTAATGTAGACATTTCATGTAAATGGAACCATACAATATATGGTCTTTTTATGGCTGGCTTCTTTCACTTAGTATAATGCATTTAATATACCCCACATTGTAGCATTTATTCATATCTTTTTACTTTTATTGCTGAAAAATGTTCTGTTTTATAGATATACTACATTTTAGTTATCCGTTCATTAGTTTATGAACATTTGGGTTGTTTCCACTTTTGATTATTGTGAATAATGTTGCTATGAAGATCTGTGTACAAGTTGTTATGTGGACATATATTTTTATTTCTCTTGAGTATTTATCTAGGAGTGTAATTTCTAGGTTATCTGGTAACTATAGATAACCTTTTGGGAAACTGTCATATTGTTTTACAAAGTGGCTGCACCATTGTACATTTCTACCAGCAATTTATGAGGGTTCAATTCCTACACACCTTTGCCAACACTTTTTATTGTCTGGCATTTTTATTTTAGCCATGTTAGTATGTGTGACACAGTATCATTTTGTGCCTTTGATTTGCATTTCCCTGATGACTAATGGGGTTGAACATCTTTTCATATGCTTATTGGCCATTTACATTGCTTCTTTGAAGAAATAGCTGTTAACGAATTTTGCTCATATTTTAACTTCTCACATACTTAAGAACACATCATTTGTGCCCTAAATTTCCAATAGAATTATTATGGACATGTATCACAAGGACCATCCAGATTTTTAGAACATGCCTTACTTTGAGATACATAAATTTAGTTAAAGATTAAGGGTGAACCACATGTTGTAGTTGTGCAAACAAAAAGAAAATAATTTCCATATTACTACATTGACCTCAGTGATTTCTTTTGAATTGAGTTCAGTATGGTCTCTTAACCACCTACTTTCATTTGAATCACAAGATAATAGGTACCTCTCAGTTCAGATTACAGGAAATGGAATTTTAGGGCTCTAACAGGGTCAGTACAACTTTCCCAGCAGTTGAAAACTTGAGTAAGAAAATGTAGAGATGATATTGATAATGGCCTCTCCTCCTTGTCAAAATAATTCAAACTGTGCTAAGACACTAGCTCCAATACAGTTGGGGTTTGTAGCCAAACAGCTCTGGGTTCTGAATTTGAATATGCACTCTACTATTTACTGCCTGCATGACTTTGGATAAGTTATTTGATCTCTTTTATCTTCAGTTTCCTTGTCTATAAAATTAGGATAAAAGTATTACTTTATAAAAAATAGTTGTGATATGTAAGTTTTTGCACTGCTTTCTCATATTAATTTGGTTCTGAAAGGCATCCTTTTCCTTCATAATGCATGACTTTACATAATGCTACGAGACACATTTTATCTTGGTGTAGGTGAATCAATTTAATTATATGTTTTATTGTAAAATAATTCTAAGACATATTGAATCACTCATTCCTTTTTTTTTTCAAAAGCAATATATCAGACAAAGTCTTAGCCATCATAGTTCTTACATGCTAGTTGTGACTACAGGCATTCTATCCGTAAAATCATAAACTTAAATACAAAATCATGCTTACTGATCTCTTTGCCAACCTGTGAGTCTTAAAAAATAGCCTTGTTATCTACGACTATGCATTAGATCATGATGGTGAGTGTGCCAGTTTGAAAAGATTTATGTACCTTAGAAAAAGCCATGTTTTAATCCTAATCCCATTTTGTAAAGGCAGCCATTTCTCTTAAACCCTGTTTAGCACTGTACCTTGGAAACTTGATTATATTATCTCCATGGAGATGTGACTCACTCAACAGTGGGTGTTAAACTGGATAAGGTGGAGATGTGTTCTAGTTTGCTAGCTGCCGGAATGCAACACACCAGAGATGGATTGGCTTTTAATAAAAGGGGATTTATTTTGTTGGTTCTTCAGAGGAAAGGCAGCTAACTTTCCACTGAAGGCACAGGGTGGTCTCTGCTGGTCTTCCTCCCAGGCCCCTGGGTTCCGACAACTTTCCCGGGGTGACTTCTTTCTGCATCTCCAAAGGCCTGGGCTGAGCTGCGAGTGCTGAGATGAGGAATGCCAAGCTGCTAGGCTGTGCTACATTGCACTCTCTCATTTAAGCACCAGCCAATTAAGTCAAACATCACTCATTGCAGCAGACACGCCTCCTAGCTAACTGCAGATGTAATTGGCAACAGATGAGGTTCACGTACCGTTGGCTTATGTCTGCAGCAACAAGATTAGGTATGCTCACCTGGCCAAGTTGACAACTGAATCTAACTAACACGAGATACATCTCCACCCATTCCAGGTGGGTCTTGATTGATTTTACTGGAATCTTTTAAGAGAAGAAGCACTTTGGGAAAAGCTAAAGAACAGCAAGAGAGAAAGTCAGAAGATTCGAAGAGAAGAGAATGTCACAGTACCACGAAGCAGAGTTCACCAGCCAGTGACTTTTGGAAATGAAGAAGGAAAACACCTCCTAGGGAGTTGGAGAGGAAGCTAGCAGATGATGCCATGTTCGCCATGTGTCCCTCCAGCTGAGAGAGAAACCCTGACTGTGATCACCATGTGCCTTTCTACTTGAGAGAGAAACCCTGAGTTTCATTGGCCTTCTTGAATCGAGGTATGTTTCCCTGGATGCCTTAGATTGGACATTTCTATAGACTTGCTTTAATTGGGACATTTTTCTCAGCCTTGGAACTGTGAACTAGCAACTTATTAAATTCCGCTTTTTAAAGCTATTCCATTTCTGGAGTTATTGCATTCCGGCAGCTAGCAAACTAGAACAGTGGGGAAAGTGGCATTATATTCTCTATTTCTTTATAATTTGGGCATGCTTGTATTTTTTGTATTGACAAAATGCTAAGTGAAACAATAATTCCCTTTTGAATTCATTGCAATGTGCTGATGAATTATGTATATGAAGGGAGGAGCCTTTCTCATGAAACTAAAGTATAACTCAAGAAAGCAAGAGAAAAAGTTCTGACTTTTTGGAACACAATGAATTTATAGAAAACCAGTCCTCCAAGCATCCACCCTGAAAAGTGCATGCTTATCTACAGAACACAGGGACAAATTATGCTCTTAACTCAAATGATTCATCCTGAAAATTGGGAAGCTATTCCCTGACTATAAAAGAACCCAATTGCAATAAGTGCTACAGATAGAGTTACAGAGGCATTTAGATTATACCTTGCAAATAGAGATTTATTTTTTTCTTAAGTACAAATGGTACATGAAACAAGGATATTTTTAGTATATAGAATGTTGGAAGTTATGGAATCTGGTTCTGGGTGCTCTTGTCCTTAAATTATATATGATCACTTTATTAAAGAGTGAGTTTGACCTCAAAAGGATACTTTAAGGATGCCTTATTCTTTCTTGCCAGTCCCCATTCAACTCACTCTGTGGACAAGTTTTTTCCTGAACCTGGGTTAAAATTTAAATAACGTTCCTCCTTTCCTGAACCTGGATTAAAAGTCAAGTTATTTCATAACTTTCTCAATCACTCTCAGATGATAAAGTAATGATCTCTTTCTTCTAGGTACTGAAAAGTTTAGTCTGGGTAACTACCACATCTGTCAAGTCTCTTCTCAAATGGTATCTTCTCATTGAGGACTTCGTTGACCATCTTGTTTGCAACTGCAAACCCCATTTCCATCTCAGCCTCCCCTAACCTCCATCCTACTGCATTCTTCTACCTGCCTTCCTTCTTCCTTCCTTCCTTTTTCCTCCCTTCCTTATTTCTTTCCTTCTTTCTTTTCCTCTCTCCCTCATCCCCTCCCTCTCTCTCCCTTCATCTTTTCCCTTTCTTTCCTTTTGACTAATTTATTCCTTGAACCTAAAAAGGTGGTCAGCACATTGTAGGCAGTCAGTAAATATTTGTTGAATGGAAGAGTGAATAAAAAAGTCTAAATTCTCATCTCCTTAAAAGCTTTGCTCCTCTTTCAGCTTAGGCTTACTTATGCAAAGCCGCTATAACGGAGAAGGAAGGTGTGCACGGCTCCCCTATTTTTCACTTCCTCTTCACTAATCAATTACAAGAGTCTGGTGCAGTGGCAGAATATGTGCTAAGATATACAAAAATATTTACGGCTGTAATCCAACATCAAGCCAATTTAATAAAATTGGGAAAGATGCACACTTTGCTTTGTGGTATGCCTTTGTGGGACTCCACATTGCTGAGATTTTCTCACTTCCTTGATGTAGGTCTTACCTTGACCTTATTTACAAGGCTGCTTATAAACGACTTACCTCCTACATTGAAAAGTTGTATTTACTAACTTTCAAATTAAAAGAATAATTTGAAATAATTTTCAAACATATTCGTTCTACCAAGGGAACTAGTTATATAACATAAACATTTATGAAGGTAAAACAAATCCCCTCCCTTTTCCCACATTCCAAATTCTGTCAGGAGTTAATGTAAATGAGATGTTCCCTTTCTTTCTGTTTGTATATATACTCGTAAGCATATTGTGGTAGTTAGGTTCAGGTGTCAGCTTGGCCAGCTGAAGGTGCCTAGTTCTGTTGCTGTGGACATGAGCCAATGGCATTTGATGTTCATCTGTTGCTGATTATACCTGCAGCCATTGTTTGTTTCTCATGTTTATATCTTTCCTTTTGCTTGGGATATCACTTCAAGTTCCTTTGTGTATCATGTATACTTTTATTGAAACCTGGATATTTTGATATTTTTGCTAATGGTAGAATTTAGATTCTGAAGTGTCTGTTCCCTAAGTGTGTATCTAGCTAATATTGTGACAGAGCTTTCCTTGAATGCCAAGACTTAATGAAACAAGTCTAATACTATGTTTTTACTATGTCCAATAGACTTTTGTTTAACCTTTCCTCCTTTTTATTGTTTTTTAGATAGTTTGTACTTAGGTTTAAATACCTCTTTAATTCATATACTAAATAAAAGTTAATTTGCTAATTTTTATGTAATGAAAGTGCCTCCCAAGCCTCATATATAGTTAAGATTAGAGAATTGGTTTGTAATAGTTATACCTTTTTGAATTTGACATATTTTTGAATCTCAGTTGGTTTTTTGGTTTGCTAATGCTTTCAGAATGCTATGTATCAGAAATAGAGTGCCTTTACAAAAGGGATTTATTAAGTCAAAAATTTACATTTCTAAAGCCATGGAAATATCCAGATTAAGGCATCAGCAAGAGGCTGGCTTCACTCAAGAAAGGCTGATCATGCTTGAGGTTTCTCTGTCACATAGTAAGGCACATGGCAATACCTGCTGGCTCTCTGCTCCCAGGTTTTGTTGCTTTCAGCTCCTGGATCCAGTGGGCTCCTTTCTGAGCTTTTCTGTCTATCTTCAAGCATCTCCAAACATCTGTCACTTGGTTTCATCTTTCTGCTCTGTGTTGGCTCTAGCTGTGTTTTCTACCTTTTATTCTCTTCATACAGAGCTCTAGTAAAAGGATTAAGACCCGTCTTGAATGGCTACTAGGGTCACATCTCCATGAAAACAACCTAATCAAAAAGTCTGAGCTAGCAATATGTCTGGCCCACCAAAATTGAAAAGCATGGCTTTTCTGGGGTATATAACAGTGCAAAACAGCACAGTTGATAAATAAAAGAAGCTCAATGAGCACACACAAAAATTTTTTTTCAAGTAATTTCAAGTTCTACATCTCATAAGAAAATTGAAATTTGTGTATCATCACTCATTTTTTATTCACAAAATTTCTTCTGTTTTTTACAGAAGTCTATTGAAATCTACTATGATTTCCAATAAATTCTCTTTGTTTCTAAAAGTTTTAATTTTATGCAGACAGAACACTCAGATTTATGATTTTTTTTCATTAATTATATGTGATGGTTCAAAGCTATATATATATCTCAGAAAAGTATGTTCTTAAACTTGTCACATTCCTGTGAATGTGGACCCATTATAAGTCAGCTCTTTTGGTGAGTAAGGTGTGAACTACTTCATTCAAGGTGGATTTTAATCCTTTTACTTGAGTCCTTTATAAGAAAATGAAATTCCGACAAAGAAAGAAAGTGACAGAAGCAGGAAGCTGAAAATAATAAATCCTGGGAGGGAAAGGAGAGACCAACAGACATCACTATGTGTCTTGCCATATGTTAGAGGAGCCCAGCAACCAGTCTTTGGGAAGACTGGAGGGAGGAATACTTGCAATGTTTTTGTAAATTGTAAATAATCAACCACATTAGACAAGCAAAAGTTGTTACATTAAGTAACAGGGCAGTACAACAGTGGCTCAGTGGCAGAACTTTCACCTGCCATTCCAGAGACCTGGGTTCGATTCCTGGTGCCTGTCCATACAGAAAGAAATAAAATAAAATAAAAACAGAACAGGCTTACTTTTCTAAGTCCTATGCTAAATGTTTTACCAACATTAATTTATTACATTCTCTAAAGATTTCCTTATTATTATTAATATTATCTTCATATTTCAGGTGAGAAAACTGAGACTCAGAGAATTTAAGGAACAGAGGTGTAATAAGTGAATACAGCAGAGGCAAGATTAGTGAATGAATACTATCTTCTCCTGTGGAAGTGACTGGAGAAGTCAGATAGGTTATACAGAAAACAACTCCAAAATATAGTGTGTGCATACCATTTATGATTATTAGACCTTAGAATTAGCTAAAGAAGCATTTTCAAAATTGTCTAATCATAAAGCCACCTTGAAGCACAGACAGAAATTCAAAAACTTGGACCTTCCCCCAGATCTCCTGAATTAGAAGCTCTAGAGAAAGATCCAGGATTCTGTACTTTTAACTAGAAAGTAGGTGACTCTTTGTGAAGAGAAGGTTTGCAAATACTTAGCTAGAGTATTTCCAACCTACATAGCCCCAGATTGCCTGAAAAAGGGAAGCATTTTCCCTGATGTTGCCTTGATTTGAACATTTTTCTCTGCCTTGAAACTGTTAAGTCTGTGAGCCAACAAATTCCCACTGTTAAATGCCAACCCATTTTATGGTATCTGCTTTTGGCAGCCTGGCAAACTAGAATATCACGCTTTCCTAATTACACAATGTTCCTCTTTATTCTGGTGGGTGATTTTTAAAAAATATTTTTACTGAGAAATCTTCACACACATACAGTCCACAAGTGGTATGCAGTCAAGGGTTTACCATATCATCACATAGCTGTGTGTTCATCACCATGATCATTTTTGGAAGATTTGCATAACTCCAGAAAAAGAAATAATAAGAAAAAAAAAGAGAGCCGAGCCGCCCGCCATCCTTCTCCCCTCTCTTTCTCCGCCGGCCCGCCGCGCGGCGCCCACGCCCCGCAGCAGCCGAGCCGCCCGCCATTCTTCTCCCCCCTCCTCCCCCTCCTGCTCCGGCTGCTCTCCAACCACCACTGTGCCCTCTTCCCCCGCCTTCACCATGCTCCTCCGCCACCAGCCTCCACAGCCTTGCCGCCCTCACCTTTCCTCCTCCAGAACAGCTACTGGGGGAGTGGAGATAATACAGAGCAGCTCCCGGAGCCATGAGGGAGATCAAAGGGACAGCGTACCCCATCCTGGAACGGCTGACTATCTGGGAGAACCAGCTCCAGTGAGATCACCAAGGGGCATGGGCTTTCCTGGGTGGGACGGCAAGCGACCGGAGTCCCTCCCTTCCACCTTCCCGGGCCAGCTGGTAGAATTGGACAGGCGGTCCCCTTAGGCCGCGGCGGCTGGTGCCCCCACCACACAAGGCCCCCCGGAACAACTGAGATAGTTGGGTCGGAAATCCCCAGACTGCGGAGAACAGTGACCAGGAGGATCCCTTCCAAACACGTGACTCCCCCGTCGGCTGGGAACAGTGCACTCTCCCGGGCTGCGACAGCTGGTGTCCTCCCACCACGCTTGGTGCCCCGGGCCGACTGGCTAATTTGGCCGGACGCTCTCCTGTGCTGCGACGGCCGGCGACCCTCCCCGCGTTTGGAACCCCGGGCCGGCTGGCATTCTTCCAAGACGCTTCGGCTGCCGAACCTCCCCTGCGGCGAGAGTTTTCCAGAGTTGAGGGACCCACAGCAACTTTCGCTGGTGGAACCCACAGACAGGCATGTGCCACGAGCGCCACCTACTGGGCAGGATAGGAAGAACAGAACCCAGAGATTGCACAGAAAAATCTTTCAACCTGTGGGGTCGAACACCCGGGGAAATCTGACTAAATGCCCAGACGCCAGCAGAAGATAATGGATCACGCTCAGAAAATTGAACATATGGCCCAGTCAAACGAAGAAACCAATAGTTCAAATGAGATACAGGAGCTGAAACAACTAATGCTGAATATACGAACAGAAATGGAAAACCTCTTCAAAAACGAAATCGATAAATTGAGGGAGGACATGAAGAAGACATGGGCTGAACATAAAGAAGAAATAGAAAAACTGAAAAAACAAATCACAGAACTTATGGAAGTGAAAGATAAAGTAGAAAAGATGGAAAAAACAATGGATACCTACAATGACAGATTTAAAGAAACAGAAGATAGAATTAGTGATTTGGAGGATGAAACATCTGAATTCCAAAAAGAAACAGAAACTATCCGGAAAAGAATGGAAAAATTTGAACAAGGTATCAGGGAACTCAAGGACAATGTGAACCGTACAAATATACGTGTAGTGGGTATCCCAGAAGGAGAAGAGAAGGGAAAAGGAGGAGAAAAACTAATGGAAGAAATTATCACTGAAAATTTCCCAACTCTTATGAAAGACCTAAAATTACAGATCCAAGAAGTGAAGCACACCCCAAAGAGATTAGACACGAATAGGCGTTCCCCAAGACACTTACTAGTTAGAATGTCAGAGGTCAAAGAGAAAGAGAGGATCTTGAAGGCAGTGAGAGAAAAACAATCCGTCACATACAAGGGAAACCCAATAAGACTATGTGTAGATTTCTCAGCAGAAACCATGGAAGCTAGAAGACAGTGGGATGATATATTTAAGTTACTAAAAGAGAAATACTGCCAGCCAAGACTCCTATATCCAGCAAAATTGTCCTTCAAAAATGAGGGAGAAATTAAAACATTCTCAGACAAAAAGTCACTAAGAGAATTTGTGACCAAGAGACCAGCTCTGAAAGAAATACTAAAGGAAGCACTAGAGTCAGATACAAAAAGACAGAAGAGAGAGACATGGAGAAAAGTGTAGAAAGAAGGAAAGTCAGATATGATATATATAATACAAAAGGCAAAATGGTAGAGGAAAATATTATCCAAACAGTAATAACTCTAAATGTCAATGGACTGAATTCCCCAATTAAAAGACATAGACTGGCAGAATGGATTAAAAAACAGGATCCTTCTATATGCTGTCTACAGGAAACACATCTTAGACCCAAAGATAAATATAGGTTGAAAGTGAAAGGTTGGGAAAAGATATTTCATGCAAACTACAACCAGAAAAGAGCAGGAGTGGCTATACTAATATCCAACAAATTAGACTTCAAATGTAAAACAGTTAAAAGAGACAAAGAAGGACACTATATACTATTAAAAGGAACAATTAAACAAGAAGACATAACAATCATAAATATTTACGCACCGAACCAGAATGCCCCAAAATACGTGAGGAATACACTGCAAACACTGAAGAGGGAAATAGACACATATACCATAATAGTTGGAGACTTCAATTCACCACTCTCATCAATGGACAGAACATCTACACAGAGGATCAATAAAGAAATAGAGAACCTGAATATTACTATAAATGAACTTGACTTAACAGACATTTATAGGACATTACATCCCACAACAGCAGGATACACCTTTTTTTCAAGTGCTCATGGATCATTCTCAAAGATAGACCATATGCTGGGTCACAAAGTAAGTCTTAACAAATTTAAAAATATTGAAATCATACACAACACTTTCTCGGATCATAAAGGAATGAAGTTGGAAATCAATAATAGGCGGAGTGCCAGAAAATTCATAAATACATGGAGGCTCAACAACACACTCTTAAACAACAAGTGGGTCAAAGAAGAAACTGCAAGAGAAATTAGTAAATACCTAGAGGCAAATGAAAATGAAGACACAACATATCAAAACTTATGGGACGCAGCAAAGGCAGTGTTAAGAGGGAAATTTATTGCCCTAAATGCCTTTATCAGAAAAGAAGAAAAGGCAAAAATGCAGGAATTAACTGTCCACTTGGAAGAACTGGAGAAAGAACAGCAAACTAATCCCAAAGCAAGCAAAAGGAAAGAAATAACAAAGATTAGAGCAGAAATAAATGAAATTGAAAACATGAAAACAATAGAGAAAATCAATAAGACCAGAAGTTGGTTCTATGAGAAAATCAACAAGATTGATGGGCCCTTAGCAAGATTGACAAAAAGAAGAAGAGAGAGGATGCAAATAAATAAGATTAGAAATGAAAGAGGAGACATAACTACTGACCTCACAGAAATAAAGGAGGTAATAACAGGATACTATGAACAACTTTACGCTAATAAATACAACAATTTAGAAGAAATGGACAGGTTCCTGGAAAGACATGAACAACCAACTTTGACTCAAGAAGAAATAGACGAACTCAACAAACCAATCACAAGTAAAGAGATTGAATTAGTTATTCAAAAGCTCCCTAAAAAGAAAACTCCAGGACCAGACGGCTTCACATGTGAATTCTATCAAACATTCCAGAAAGAATTACTACCTACTCTCCTCAAACTCTTCAA
Organism: Tamandua tetradactyla; assembly: GCF_023851605.1. Classification (NCBI taxonomy): domain Eukaryota; kingdom Metazoa; phylum Chordata; class Mammalia; order Pilosa; family Myrmecophagidae; genus Tamandua; species Tamandua tetradactyla. The sequence goes on along the minus strand of NC_135348.1, from coordinate 25,928,213 downwards.
CATAATCGAAGTGGAGGGAAAACTACCTAATTCATTCTATGAAGCCAACATCACCCTCATACCAAAACCAGGCAAAGATATTACAAAAAAAGAAAACTACAGACCAATCTCTCTAATGAATACAGATGCAAAAATCCTCAACAAAATTCTAGCAAATCGTATCCAACAACACATTAAAAGAATTATACATCATGACCAAGTAGTATTCATCCCAGGTATGCAAGGATGGTTCAACATAAGAAAATCAATTAATGTAATACACCAGATCAACAAATCAAAGCAGAAAAATCACATGATCATCTCAATTGATGCAGAGAAGGCATTTGACAAGATTCAACATCCTTTCCTGCTGAAAACACTTCAAAAGATAGGAATACAAGGGAACTTCCTTAAAATGATAGAGGGAATATATGAAAAACCCACAGCTAATATCATCCTCAATGGGGAAAAATTGAAAACTTTCCCCCTAAGATCAGGAACAAGACAAGGATGTCCACTATCACCACTATTATTCAACATTGTGTTGGAAGTTCTAGCCAGAGCAATTAGGCAAGAAAAAGAAATACAAGGCATCAAAATTGGATAGGAAGAAGTAAAACTATCACTGTTTGCAGACGATATGATACTATATGTAGAAAACCCAGAAAAATCCACAACAAAATTACTAGAGCTAATAAATGAGTACAGCAAAGTAGCAGGCTACAAGATCAACATTCAAAAATCTGTAGCTTTTCTATACACTAGTAATGAACAAGCTGAGGCGGAAATCAAGAAACGAATCCCATTTACAATTGCAACTAAAAGAATAAAATACCTAGGAATAAATTTAACCAAAGAGACAAAAAACCTATATAAAGAAAACTACAAAAAACTGTTAAAAGAAATCACAGAAGACCTAAATAGATGGAAGGGCATACCGTGTTCATGGATTGGAAGACTAAATATAGTTAAGATGTCAATCCTACCTAAATTGATTTACAGATTCAATGCAATACCAATCAAAATCCCAACAACTTATTTTTCAGAAATAGAAAAACCAATAAGCAAATTTATCTGGAAGGGCAGGGTACCCCGAATTGCTAAAAGCATCTTGGGGAAAAAAAACGAAGCTGGAGGTCTTGCGCTGCCTGACTTTAAGGCATATTATGAAGCCACAGTGGTCAAAACAGCATGGTATTGGCATAAAGATAGATATATCGACCAATGGAATCGAATAGAGTGCTCAGATATAGACCCTCTCATCTATGGACATCTGATCTTTGATAAGGCAGTCAAGCCAACTCACCTGGGACAGAACAGTCTCTTCAATAAATGGTGCCTAGAGAACTGGATATCCATATGCAAAAGAATGAAAGAAGACCCATCTCTCACACCCTATACAAAAATTAACTCAAAATGGATCAAAGATCTAAACATTAGGTCTAAGACCATAAAACAGTTAGAGGAAAATGTTGGGAGATATCTTATGGATCTTACAACTGGAGGTGGTTTTATGGACCTTAAACCTAAAGCAAGAACACTGAAGAAGGAAATAAATAAATGGGAGCTCCTCAAAATTAAACACTTTTGTGCATCAGAGAACTTCATCAAGAAAGTAGAAAGACAGCCTACACAATGGGAGACAATATTTGGAAACGACATATCAGATAAAGGTCTAGTATCCAGAATTTATAAAGAGATTATTCAACTCAACAACAAAAAGACAGCCAACCCAATTACAAAATGGGAAAAAGACTTAAACAGACACCTACCAGAAGAAGAAATACGGATGGCCAAGAGGCACATGAAGAGATGCTCAATGTCCCTGGCCATTAGAGAAATGCAAATCAAAACCACAATGAGATATCATCTCACACCCACCAGAATGGCCATTATCAACAAAACAGAAAATGACAAGTGCTGGAGAGGATGCGGAGAAAGAGGCACACTTATCCACTGTTGGTGGGAATGTCAAAGGGTGCAACCACTGTGGAAGGCAGTTTGGCGGTTCCTTAAAAGCTGAATGTAGAATTGTCATACGACCCAGCAATACCATTGCTAGGTATCTACTCAAAGGACTTAAGGGCAAAGACACAAACGGACATTTGCACACCAATGTTTATAGCAGCATTATTTACAATTGCAAAGAGATGGAAACAGCCAAAATCTCCATCAACAGAAGAGTGGCTAAACAAACTGTGGTATATACATACGATGGAATATTATGCAGCCTTAAGACAAGATAAACTTATGAACCATGTAATAACATGGATGGACCTAGAGAATATTATGCTGAGTGAATCCAGCCAAAAACTAAAGGACAAATACTGTATGGTCCCACTGATGTGAACGGACATTCGAGAATAAACTTGAAATATGTCATTGGTAACAGAGTTCAGCAGGAGTTAGAAACAGGGTAAGACAATGGGTAATTGAAGCTGAAGGGATACAGACTGTGCAACAGGACTAGATACAAAAACTCAAAAATGGACAGCACAATAATACCTAATTGTAAAGTAATCATGTTAAAATACTGAATGAAGCTGCATCTGAGCTATAGGGTTTTTTTTGTTTTTGTTTGCTTGTTGGTTTGTTTGTTGTTGTTGTTGTTTACTATTACTACTACTTTTATTTCTTTTCTTTATATTAACATTTTATATTTTTTTCTGTTGTGTTGCTAGTTCCTCTAAACCGATGCAAATGTGCTAAGAAACAATGATCATGCATCTATGTGATGATGTTAAGAATTACTGAGTGCATATGTAGAATGGTACGATTTCTAAATGTTGTGTTAATTTCTTTTTTTTTTTTCTTTTCTTTCCGTTAATAAAAAAAAAAAAAAAAAAAAAGAAAAGAAAAAAAGAAAAACTCATGCATCCCATACCCCTTATCCCTCCCTCTCATTGACCACTAGTATTTCAATCTACCCGATTTTTTACACTTTATCCATGTCTATTACTTATTTATTTTTATCCTTATGTTTTTGCTCATCAGTCCATACCCTGGATAAAAGGAGCATCAGGCACAAGGTTTTCACAATCACTGGTGGGTGATTTTAACCTTAAACTCTTTACTGTCTGATACTAGCTCCTACTTTTTGGTGGTTGCATCTGCATTTTAATAGAACCTGTTAATCATCTCTTTATTTTCAACACAGATTTAATACTTTGTTCTTTATGACAACATATAATTTTTTAAAATTCTTATTATTTCAGTCTATCTTTTAAGGGGAGAATTTAATTTAAGTACTTTCATTAATTTACTTGATTTTATTCCTCCCACTTTATTTTGTGTGTATTGTTCATTTTACTTTATTATTTTCTCTTATTTTTACTGGTTTCATCAATTTAATATTTCATTTAAACATCAATTACTCTTTATCTTTTTTTTCTCATTTATGTGAAAACTATACTGTTCTCTGTCATTCCATCAAAATTTGTTTCTTCATGTTCACAAAACTTTCTCTGTTATTATAGACAAAGAAAAACCTAATAATTGCGTATGGGATACTTTCAATTTCCTATTTTTCCTGTTCTCTCCTCCTTCTCCCATTTTCTTCTTTTCCTGCCCACTCTTTCCTCAACTTTAGGCTCTTGCTGAATTAGCTTTGTACTTTTAGATTCTGAATTTTGTTTTATTTTATTTTTTAAATCTTGTGCCAGTTTGAAAGGATTTATGTACCTTAGAAAAGCCATATTTTAATCTTAATCAGTCTTGAGGGAGCAACAGTTTCTTCTAATCCCTATTCAGTACTACATGTTGGAAACTCGATTACTTTATCTCCATGGAGATATGGCTCAATCAATTGTGGATATTAAACTTGAGTAGATGGAGACATGTCACCACCATTTTACATGGTTCTTGATTAGTTTACTGGGATCCTAAAAAAGGGGAAACATTTTAGTAAGAGTTCCTTTTGCGAATGACAAGAGAACCACAGAGTCTACCAGCCAGTGATTTTTGGAGATGAAGAAGGAGACCGCCTCCCAGGGAGCTTCATGAAGCAAAGAGCCTGGAGAGGAAGCTAGCAGACACTGTCATGTTCGCCACGTGCCTTTCCAGTGGAGAGAGAAACCCTGAACTTCATCAGTATTTCTTGAGTGAAGGTAACCTCTTGTGGGTGCCTTAATTTGGACTTTTTTATAGACTTGCTTTAATTGGGATATTTTCTCAGCCTTAGAACTGTTAACTAGCAACCGATTAAATTCCCCTTTTAAAAGCCATTCTGTTTCTGGTATATTACATCCTGGCAGATAGCAAACTAAAATAAATCTCTTGTAATTTCTCCCATCTATTTTAAGAATTGCTCTATAAACATTCATGTTTTGCATTTTATTGGGGAGATGTTTAAAGAGGAATGCACTATTTAATTTTTTTAAAGTCAAAGGCCAAAGTCTGAGGAAAGACATCAGTAAAAAAGTTAGGTCAAAAGCAGGTCAATCCTGGAGATTTCTCAGAATCTTTGAAGACCTGACTATGAAGCTAAGACAAAAGAGGTCCTCAAGTAAAGAAGTATGATAGAGTGAGTTGGAGCAGTCTTTAAGTAGAACACATTTTGTACATTTCAACTTTGCTCCTTAGGAATAGCTAGGTGGACTTTCTCACAAATCCTGACCATGAAGTAAAATTGTAGGAGCATTGGCTCTATAGCCACATTAACTAGGACTCAAATGACTCCTCCACCACTTTGTAGCTGGTGATATCACGAATCCACTAGATAGCAGAGCTTCAGTTTCCTGCCTGGGAAAAGGAAATAGTAATAACCATGCAGCAGGATTGCTATGAAGAATATATAAGATCACAGCCTTCTGAGGTGGGTAATATTAAGCACACAAGTAACTTTCAGGTCCCAGTCTTTTCCACTGGCCAGAGCTGTGCTGATATTTGCCTTAAGACAGTAAAACAAATTTGAAATTCAAACCTCACATCCCTCCTGCTGGGAAGAAGATCAAGTGGAAAATAACACCTGTCCTTGCCAGCCAAGCGTGTCTGTTCCATTTTTGTATTCACTGCCTGTCTCTGTCCAGACATAAATAGGTAGCTGGAAATATCTTAAACTGGCAGCTTTGTTTCTTACAAAAATATTCTTTTGGCTTTGATAGACAGATACTTTTGACTTACCTCTTCCTTAATGAGTGATACTTACAAATCACTTGAGTCTTTGATTTGACCCCAAGATTTAGTCAACTACAAAAGAAAAGATAAAAAGTCAAGATAGCTGAGGGACATAATTAAATTTTGATTAACCCAGTATCTTAGAGTGTTTCTAGGCAACTCTATCCTCCTTACAAAATGATTTATTGCCTAACATGTCGGCTTGAGAAATATATGTTATCAGCCAAAAGGGACTTTCATAGGGCAACAGGTCTACATTCTGCCTCCAGGCACAGAGCTTTCTAACATTGTCACCACAAAATCCCTCTACTTATTTCTCCTTCTTAGACCTGAGGTTTTGAATTTTTTTACTAAACATATTGTGCTGGTTTGAAATTGTTATGTACCCCAGAAAAGCCATCTTCTTTCCTAATCCAGTCTTGTGGGTGCAGATCTATTGTTTAGGGGGAAAACTTTGATTGGTTTGTTTCCATGGAGATTGGCCCACTCAATTATGGGTGTGACCTTTTGATTAGATGGAGATGAAACTCTGCTCATTCAAGGTGGTCTTGATTAGTTGCTAGAGTCCTTTAAAAGGGGGAACATTTCGGAAGAAGCTCAGATATCTATGGAACAGTTATTTGACAGCCAACATAAGACCCAGATATTCAGAGATGCAGAAAGAAAACACTCCCAGAGAAGCTGTTTGAAACTGGAAGCCAAAGACCCCAGCATATGACAGCTATGTGCCTTCCCAGGTGACAGAGGTGTTCTGGATCCATTCAGCCTTTCTTGAGTCAAGGCATCTTTCCCTGGATGGCTTAGTTCAGACATTTTTATAGCCTTAGAACTGCAAACTTGCAACTTAATAAATTCCCTTTTTAAAAGCCATTCTATTTCTGGTATATTGTATTCTGGCAGCTTTAACAAACAAAAATACATATATTAAATAAAAGCTTGTTTTCTCATTTGTAATTCATCAAACAACCTTTGATAAACATCATATAACCAGATATTGACTGAAAGACTCCCATTTTATTCTTATCAAAAGGAAAGAAATACAACATTCAAGAAATACTATATTGGGTAGCCCTAAATATAAATACTATATTGGGTAAACCTATAACATCTGAATTGTAGGTAAATATGCATTTTTTTTAAGCTTTGGGATCACACAGCCTTGAATTAGAATCACTTAACTCCAGTTATCAGCTGTGTGATCTTGGCCTAGGTATGTAATTTGGATAATTCTGTATAAAGATATAGTGGTCTACAAAGTATGGTCTGCAAAATGTGGTTCCCAGACAAGGATCATCAGCATTATCTGAAAGTTGTTAGAAATGTAGATTTTAGGGCTCCACCCAAACTGAGTTATAAACTATGAAAGGGGCCCAGAAGTCTATGTTTTGGAAAGCCCTCTAGATTATTCTAATGAAACTTGGATTAGAAGCCAAATTATCAAATTTCTTGGCTTTATCAAAGAGATTAAACAAGTATATATAAAACAACAAACACTTTACATGTCATGTGGTAGATAGTCCAAAATGTTAGATCGTGGCATTGTTATTGAAAATCACCTGGATACTCTTGTTTTTCCTTTTATCCATCACAGATTTGGAATCATTGTTCTGAGCCAGCAGGGTGGGAAACAGTGTTGGCCATCATTTCACAAATTAGATTTTTAAATGTCAATTGTACAGACTACAATAATTTGGGGATCTTTTCTCAGAAGAGAACAGGATCTGTGGTAGGAATTTCAATTGCTATCAGAATATTTTCAAATACTGACATCAAAGTCACCTGGCCTTTCTGTCTCAGTCATTTCTTTTGACAATCAGAATTCTGTCTCATTCCTTTCTTCTTAGGAAACTGCTGTTCCTACTGAAAATGTAGAAAATAATTAAAAAGTACATTTTGGTACAGTTCTGGAAATAAAAAAAACTCGTAGGGCTTTCTCAGATAGTGCTATATTTTGTTGAAGGCCAGAGAAGCATTAGTAAGTGGGCAGGAAATGCCTTTTTGTCACTGTACAGAGGGTGATTCATACTCCAGCACCTAGTTTAGAGGTTTGGAGAATTAACCATTATCTTCTAGATTCCTGAGCCTGGTGATTGGACAAAGTGTTGGCCCTTTGAACTCTTCACTTCCTGGCTTGCCTAATATCAGTAGCAGTGTGCCATTTAACTCTGTTTAGATCTTTTTTATGACATAGAATACCACATACAACATCAGATTTGACCAACAAAAGAAGCACACAGCCTGATAGACTTCATTAGTTTTCCTATCTCTGCTTCTTATTTTCATCTTCAAATGGGATATTTTTCCTTAGGAAACTATAAAGAAAAGGAAATTGAATGAATTGCTCTATTCTTAAAGTTTAGTCATCTTGAATAGTACTTGTGCTCTTATCTGTTTTTTCGCCATCTCTCTTCCACCTGTCTCCCTCTCTTCTCTCTCTCTCTTCTTCCTTCTTCTCTTTTTCTTTTTCATTCTCTCTTCTTTTCCTCATATTCTTTCTCCCAGAATGCCCTTGTCAGTTTTGAAGAGTTTGAGATATAGGAAGAAACTAGATAGTTTGTATCATTCAGAAATTCCTTCAATCTATAGAAGTATAAGAATGAGACTACTTTCATGACAAACCCCGGTAAGCAGGCAGCACAAATAAATGATAAGGAAAAAGAAAAGAAAAGGATGGGGGGGTGTCAGAAGCTTACCTTTTCTATAATTCAAAGTTAGACCATCTTTTCTTATGAAAATACCTCTGGAAAAGAAAGAAGTCCTTATTAACCAGCCTGTCTAGCATCAGAAGCCTCTTGCAGGAACCTCCCAGTGGGCCTTGCAGTCTTAGTAAGAATGATCTCTCAACTTTCTTATTGACTTTGAAGAGAAACCATGGGACCCATTCTTACATAAGCCTCTATAAGGGCTTAAAATAAGCAGGTCTTTTCGGAATCTTGCCATCATTTTTCTACTTGATGACTAGCCTTTATCACACCAAAATCTGAGACAAAACAAACAATTCACTAACACTGCCTGAGGCATCCCCTATAGCTTCAGACATAAAACTTGGTTGAGTTCAATTCTGATAACAGCAACTTGTTTCTTATGGAAATTAAAATCTTTGAGGCTCTACTATTTGTCAGGAGAGCTCAATTTCTCACATCTGAGCAGCTTCCCCCACCTAGCTGCATCTGACAGACTTCCAGGTAACAGGCAGGAGGCTCACCTGGTGGTGACCAGACTCTACTGGAGAAAAGGAGCAACTCTGAAGTGCTGCTGGGTTGGTGTGGTTCCTTTTTGGTATCATTTATGCTATTTTAGAAGTAAAGATATATATAGCTACTTCAGAAGTAGAGATATATATAGCCATAGTACTTCAAGCAACCCTATAGAGCTGGACATTTACTTTAATATAGACAGAGCTAAGAATTTGTTAATTCTTGGAGAGAACTCAGTATCTCTCCAATGTGATGTTTTCTCTACTTAGACATTGTTTTTATTCAGACTTCATCATTGCTTGCTTGGCTTAATGAACAGGTCTCCTACTGAATCTCAAGAACTCTTCCAGTGGTTCTCACACTCAAGTGCAGACAAAATCCATTTGGAAAGCAGATTCCTGGATCTTATTCCCTGAGACTGTGTTTTTAACAAACACCATGAGGATTGTGATATAGGGTTCCAAACCATACTTTGATAAACTCTACAAACTCGCTTCCCTCTATCCATGCTTTTTGTATTGCCAGAGCACTCATTCTATATGTAAGCTTGACCATGTCAGTCCCCACCAAAAAATTTTTGATAGCTTCCCAATTCCTTGAAGAATAAAGCCCAGACTTCTTAGCTAATAATAGTAAATGTCCATATATATATACATATATATATAAATGTATGTTCACCTTATTTTTTTTCCAGAAAGTACGGGAGGCAAATTGTAAAAGTCTACATACTGCAACAAAATAAAGAAAAAATAGATAGGGAAATCTTTACAAAGACAAATACAAATACGAAAAATAAGCTGAAGCAGAGTGAGTGCAATACCCAGAACGCGTGCAGCGAGACCCTGTCCTACTGCTTTGAGTGGGCCCCAACTTGCCCCTAAAGTGTCCAACAAAAAGAGACAGATGTGATTTACTAAGTAAATCACAGTTTCCAGATGAGAAACAAGTTGAGGAGTACCATGTTCCTAGACTAGAGAGAACATGCTCCTGCGGGACCTAAGTGAACACTTTGGAGCACAATGAACAATCACCTCATAATAGATGTAGCAATGGTCTTCCTGGGGCTTTATCTTATGTCCTTGTTTGTTGGTCAGTAGCATGACACCTGATGTGAACATTGTTCTGTAAATTCCTTGAAGGGATGGACTGTTAAAACAGTGGGGTACTGTAATGGAGAAATCAAGGTTTAAAGAATGATTTTGATTACTGAATAGTATATACATATCCCTTTCTGCTTTCTGGTATGTTGGAGTAGACAGAAGGAAATTCCTGAAGTCTTTAAATTGTAATCCAGCTGCTTTGATCTCTAATAATGATTGTACAGCCCTTATCTTCTGCCCCTATGATTGTAAAAACCACGTGAATAACCTTCATTTGTACCTAGTTATCCAGTTTTTCAACTTTAGAGTCTTGTCATCACTAGGGACAGCCCCTAATGTTTCTTAATGAAGGGTCTTGGGTCAGCCCAGAACTAACCCACTCCAAATGTAAAATTATCTTGATAATGGAGACTGGGACCTAGCCAAAGTGGACATGCCTGACACGTGCAGTAGCTTAAACTTTAACTTACAAGTCACCTATACCTCTCTTCCATTTTCTTTCATACATTCTGTGACTGAGTATATAATCAATCTGTACATGCTCAATAATCAGATCAGCTCTAATTACATCATCTGGGGCCACTGTGCTCATTATCCTAAACCCTGCCCATCTTTCCTCTAATAAAACTATCCAAATTACTGCACTAATTTCTTCTACCACATGCCTAGTAATAAATTCTTTTTCTCTGAAACGACAGTGTCTCAGGAACTGGTTATTGACTGTATCAGGCAATAGAATCCATGGCCTTTGTCTGGTAAGAGTAGGACCCTACAGCTCTCTGCTTCTCTAGCTCAATCCAGGGATAAATGTTAGTAAGTGCTTAAAGTAAGGCTGTACCCAATTTTCTAGGAGTGGGGAATGAGTTAAACCAAAATGTTATGAAATGCTAACCTAACAGCTATAAATGTCATCTTTTTTCACTGAGTTTTGTGTAAGTTATTGGGTAGTGAAATAATCAGGGTTCTCCAGAACCAATGGGTTATATAAATATCTATCTATCTATCTCTACATAAAAATCATGAGATATATTTTAGGAATGGGCTTACACGACTGTGGAAATTGGCAAATTTGAATTCCATAGGGCAGTCTGCAAGTTGGAAACTCCAGTGAGATTCTAATGAAATCCCCAGGAGATACAGAAATTCTTTTTTCTGATTGCTGAAATTGTCAATTCTCCCTTTAAGGCCTTCAACTGATTGGATGAGACTTTTCTCATTGCTGAAGGCAGTCTTCTATAGATGGCATCAACCACAAATGCAATCAAATGATTAATGACTTAAATCCACAAAATACCCTCATAGTAACAATCAGGCCAATGCTTACTTAACCAAACAATTAGACATCATAGCCTAGCCAAGTTGACACTGAACTTAACCATCACAGATAGCAATAAATTCCAGGTTGTACCCAGATAAATACCTAGAATACAAATCTAGTATGATGTTAATGAAATGTGTGTAGACATATTTTAATGACCCTGGTATGGGGTAGAGCTTGCTGTTCTATTATAAAAACTGAGGAGCATAACAACAAAGAAATGCAGTTGAAAGGCCCTCCCTGAGGGGGACCAAATCATTATCTCTGAGCATGGGAATAATTGTTTTTAAGAAGCAATATTTGTTCTTCCCCATTCTGTAGACCTGATAAGCCACCAGAACCATACAGTATTACCATAATTAACTTTGAACACTTGAAAAGTAAGGATGGTTTAACTCTCTGTAGAATATATAGTTAATCTCATACTATGATGACAAAATGAAGTTTAAGAAAAGTGAAGTAATTCAGCTGGTAAGAGACCAAATTGAAATTCAAACCCTGATCTAGTTGGCTGCCAAGCCCATCTTTTAAATTCAGACAATGTACTGCCTCATTTTCAAAAAGACCATTCCTACCAACCCCCATTCCCATAATTTGAAGGTACATCATTTTTTGATGCACCTTCAATAGGGGGGCTTCATATTGAACTTTTTTATCTAGTCTATAGGTAACTTCTCTCAGATACTTAGCACCATGTATGAATTCTTCACAGTTTAGTTAGTACACTCAATAATACCTCTTGTCAATGCCACACATTTACCTGGTCTCCAGATATACTTAACACTTGTTCCATGCTCTTCCTCTGCACTGTACCTCAGAGTGGTATTTACTCTCCAGAAAATGCTCTTTCCACCCTTGTGTTCCTGGCAGGTTCCTACTTATCATTTTAATCTCAACTCAAACATTTCTTCTACTTTGTTGCCTATGGAATAATATACTTTATATAAAAGTGAATTATATGTTTTTCCAAGTTGTCTTTAATAGGGATGGTTAGTTAGCATTGTTAAGTGTCCTACTAAATAAACTAGAGAGTAGTTATTTAATATTTCATGTATTGTTATTTGAATCTTTACCAGAGTGTTTAGGAAACAGCTTAAGTGGTAATAGAAATGTTTTATTGGTGAAATCAACACTATTCAAGATAGGTGATGAGTTAGTAAAATTTCTAAAGACCCCAAAAATGGTACACGTGTAGACTAAATCCCATTGGTGCAGCTCTCAAATTCTGAAGCCAAGTTGGTCTTATGTCCCTTTCAGCTGTTGGTTGATCCTGCCAACAGAATGTATTTGTATTTACCTTCAGAATGAAACTTCCCTGCAATAGTTTCATTGGAAATACCAAGAATAAAGTATGGGTCTTGCTGAAGCCCCAAGAACAAGCTATATCACTATTTTTGTCTACTTGCAAAAAATTGTTTCTATGTTGGACAGAATTTGATCTAAGATTTGCTTTTATCATAATATGCCACCTGGTAGGGAGGTGGTGGGAGAGGGGAGCTTGCACAGCAAGCAATACAGGAGACCCAGGTTCAATTCCTGGTCCAAGTACTTCTCAAACAAGCAAACAAAAAAAACAAACAAACAAACAAAAATTCAGTAAATGGTGCTGCAATAAGGGGATACTCGCATGAGAAAAGAAGGAAATATGACCCCCACCACACAACATACAAAAAAAGGCTATTTCTAGTCCATAGTCCTATAGTATTTTATTCCATTAATAACAATTAAATTATCTTTCATTGCATTTAAGTTACTTAGCTTTTTAATAACTATGACCTATCAATCTCATGCAGATTTTGCTGAACTTATTAAATTTTTAAATTTTTAAATTTTACACATATAATGCATTATAAAATTGCATGTTTTTACAAACCTCAACACATATTTGTTTTTCCTCCTACCATATTCTGTTATATACATTCTTTTAGATAGCATTTGTGTAACTTTAAAATCCCTGCTAAATTTACACACACATGCACATACACATACACGCCTCCATTTCCTGACAGATTTTGAGCTCATGCAGGAAATTTATTCATGCATGTCCAGCAAGTGGCTAGAAATGTGCCTCATATAGACAGTGTAAACAATAAATATCTTTTCAATGAATTAATGAAAAATGAATAAATTACAAAGAAAACACATGAAAATATATTTTGTGTCACTGAACTCTTCTAGCCATTATCAAGCCATAAAAAAATGATTCAAATCAGTGGCAATTTTGGAACTCAATGCATGAACTTGCCAGTGAGCAGTTTTTTTTTTCTTGGTTTGGTTTCCTTAGCAGCCAGTTGAGATCTTTGGCAAAATTGTTTCCATATTTCTTCTTAGCCATATTTCTGGTTGTGGGCATCTAGAATTTGCAATGATATTATTATGTGTTCTTTTTTTAAACTAAAACACTAGTTAGAGCTGAGTCTGAAATCCCATTGCAATTCTGTTCTACAGACTATTTATAAATAATAAATGCTTGCACAATCAGAAAGCAAACCTCATGACTTTCATTTAGGTCTAGTATAGACAATCAATAGGTAAGTATTATTGAATGTCACAGGCTTAGAATCTCTGGGGATGGTACCCAGACATTAGTATTTTTGTTTTTATTTATTTATTAGAGAACTTGTGGGTTTATAGAACAATCATGTATAAAATACAGTAGTCCTGTATACCACCCCACCACCAACACCTTGCATTGGTGGGGGATATTTGTTACAATACATGATAGCACATTTTTGTTAATTGTACTATTAATTGAAGTCCATAGTTTAACTTAGAGTTCATTGTTAGTGCAGTGTAGTTCCACGGATTTTTTTTTAATTTTATTCTGTTACTATATATATGATCTAACATTTCCCCTTTTAATTATATTGAGATATACATTACGACCAGCATGGTACTGGCACAAGGATATCATATATATCAATGGATTAGAATTGAGAGCTCAAAAATCAACCCTCACATTATGGCCAACTGATTTTTAACAAGGTGGCAAAGACCACTCAATTCGGAAAGAATTGTCTCTTTAACAAATGGTGTTGGGAAAATTGGATCTCTGTTTACAAAAAAAAAAAAAAAAAAAAGGACCCCTACCTCACACCTTACATACAAAAAAGTCAACTCAAAATGGACCAAGTGCTAGAGCTATCAACCTCCTAGAAGAAAAGATAGGGGCATATCTTCAGGACCTTGTGTTTGGCAATCATTTCTTAGACTTTGCACCAAGAGCACAAGCAATAAAAGAAAGCCAAATAAATAGATGTGACCTCATAAAATGGAAAAACTTTTGGTCCTGAAAGGACTTTATCATAAAAATAAAGTGGATGCATGAAGAACTCCAAAATTTCCTGGGGAGGGGATTAAGAAGGATACTAAGAGTCTCTCTGATGACTACCCAAAGGTGAGCTTTCCTGCCTATCTAGCAAAAAGAGCCCTTTATTTCATTGATCCATTGTTAGCTCTTCAGCTAACTGTACCCTATGGCCCTGAGGAAGCACCACCTCTTTAAGTGTCCTCTGCCACTGCCACTGCCCCTGCCCAAGGCAGGTTGAAACAATGGCTGCGGTCACCTTTGTCCAGCCCAGCTGAAACAATTGCTGCCCTTAGAGCAGGGCCCCTTGTGATCTGGATTTGCCAATCAAAGCTGTGTTCAGTTGATCAGAAATGCCCACCCCTGTCCTTGCAGAAGAGGATTTTTATGTCCCTTCCTGTAACCAGTGAGCTAGCTAGGAGCTGGGACCCCAAGGTGGTCTGCCATGAGAGTGGGGAGTGGGCCCCAGTAACCGGTGCCTAGAGACCTGTTTAGTGTTCTTTACTGTAACATATTAACCTCTTCCTCCTGCTCTTCCCTGCATGTTGTACAGTGTTCTTCTGGCCTCCATAGTTTCAAAACTGGTGTTTCATCAGCTCCTCCCTGTTTAATAATTTTTCTGGTGGAAGAGCTGAGTCCTGGATCCCCCTACTCTGACATCTTCCCACAGTCCTCTCCCAGGCATTAGCAAGTATAAACTCTCAAGATAACTCTGCTATAAGGAAACAAATCTAAATACAAAACCCTGGACTTGGAGAAAAGTACATAGGTGATGGGTAACAGCAATAGTATATAAGAGTGATTTTCATTTCTCATGATGGTGACATATCTCTTATAGTTCATTTAATGGGTATCACAGGAGGTATTTTTTTCTATGCTGCAAACATTTTAATGATCATTGTTGAGCATACATTTTGGAAATTTTTTACTTCAAATTATATCAGGTTGAATAAATGTTTATAATATACAAAAAAAATACAACCAAAAGTAAGACTTGCTTTAAGTATGTCTTGCACCTAGACCAGTGTTTTTTGTTTGTTTGCTTGTTTTGCTTTTTCTTAATACATATTTTTATTTTTGAGCTGTGCAAATACACTTAAAAATTTGGTGTTTCTATAGTTTGGCACTTAGATTTTAAAAATATATTCCTACCTCAAAGAAATAAAAAGGTTGTTGTTGATTATATGCCAAACAAAAGACAGAATGCTAGAATGCTCTGATAGTACAGGCATCATTAAAAAGGAAAAGAAAAAGCTTGAGATGCTCATTAATTCTCAATAGGTGAAGGAATCAAGATTTTTGGCCAAGTAGCTTAAAAATCAGCAAAACAGGGATCAGTGATGGCATCTGTAGTATATGAAATGTGAAATGACAAACTTTACACAAATACACTGTTAGAAATTTACCAGTGAACACTGGAGATCTGAGAAGCTGATAGGAACTAAATGTTTTAAACATCTTAATGGTAAACTCTCTAATAGAAATTTATCTAGTTTGGGATACAAAGAAGGAAAGCATAAAAGCAGAGTCAAACACAAAAAGGGCATGAGAACCCACTTACCTGGATGGTGGGGGCAGGGAGAATTTTCTTTCGGATAGCTAGGTTCAACAGAAAACACAACAGATGTACTTTGTATTGAATAAAGTTCACACGTCTTCCTTAATCACCACCTTTCCTTTCTATGGAGTAGGTGTGAATTATTGTCACTTTCACCATTTGTAATCAGAGGCTGAAACAGATGCTGAAGGTTTAGTTTAAAATGATATGTGTCTCTTATCACAACCTGCAATATGCTCTCCAAGGACTATTTACCTTCCACATGCCATAAACTCACTACAAGGGAGTTTTTTCTTAAAAGCATTTGAGGTAAATTAAGCACAATGAATGCAAATTGCTTTAGAGATAACATTTAGTGGAGTTATTATATGGTTTACCGTTTCCTTTGAGTGGGCATTTGCCTTAATGGTTTTGTTTGACAAGCTTTCATTTCCTTGCATATGTGATTTAACCTGCTCTTGCAACTATTTGTCCTTAGGAGTTTGGTATCAATGGGTGGCCAATACAATTAGACTTTTCTTTTTAACAAAATTAATATCCAAGAGAAAAATATTTATAGCTCCAAAATCAAGGGCCAGAGTAAAATTCTTGCTTGTAGTAGATGTTAATTTTTTTCTTTAGTTTAAAACTAGGAAGTACAGATAAGAAATAGGAAATCACAATGTGAAATCCCTCTGTCCACACACAGGTTGCTCACTTCAGGCAGGAGAACTGGGCAAGGTTTCCATATTGTAGGAGTTGATCCTCAAGAAACAGTGTAGAGTAAGTGAGGAAGACTACAAATGAAGCAGAGAAAAGCACATATTTGGAAAACTATATGGTGGGTCCCTTTAGTAAAAGGCAGCAAGTATAGAAATCAGGTTGGGAGATGAGAGAGGAATTTAGTATGATCCATAATGCTTTGGACTTTCATAAGAAGTCACTCATGTACTATCTGTGTAACTAAAAATGGGTTTTACAAGAAAGAAAAGGTTAGAGAGGAATAGCACAATAGAAATAAAAAAAGAGACAATACGAAACCACTAGAATCCACCTCTAAATGACAAATTTAAAGTCTTCAATAAAAGACCATGAGAATCAAGTGAATCTCAAGGACTAATTAACAAGAGGCAGAATTTAATAAAATAAACTAAAAGGAATTTTTAAAGGCCTAATTTAATTTTATTACAAAAAATTGAGCAAAATGCTCGATTCTGCTGTTATTTTAATTCAAATATCAACTTTATTTTTGTCTCTTTAATGCTGTACAATGGGGTGTACAATTCTGTACAGTGGGGAGAGTGTCTTCTAATCAGTCTGTGATACTTCAAGAATGGCTCATTGAGCTTCCAGTTCAAATGAAGTCCTAGTCTTAGGTTTTTTCCAGAAGCAGGGTAGAACTTTTCCTTATATTTTTTAATGTATGCTGCTCAGAATATTTGTTGAATTTTAAAATTAATTTCTCAAGTTCTATATATGCCTTTTTAGACATATATCATATATGTTCACCATATCTTTTGAGAAAATTGATTTCTGATGATCAAGAACAGATAACTATATCATTTAGTGTTGTGATTTTTTTCCTAAAGATATTTTATTCAAATGTATCCCATCATTAAAGAAAACAAGTGTTCTGTCTACTATCATAACAGATTTTATTTAATAAGGCAACATATATTGAGGAGAGATCACAATTCATTTATAGCAACTATGAAGGTTCTACTCTTTTTGCCACTAAGAAAAGGATTTATAAAATCTTTGTAATAACTCACCTCTCCCCTTGTGCTGGGTTGAATGGTGGTCCTCAAAAGTTATGTCCACATCTGAATTCCTGGAACTTGTGAATATTATCTTACCTAGCAAAAGAGTGACTATTACCTTAGGTTTAGCGGTTTGAATAGTATCTCCACAAATCTGCATTTATCCAGGAACACAGAGTGTGACCTTTTTTGGTAATAAGGTCTTTGCAGTTTAATTGGTTAAGATGGTGTTATACAGGATTAGGGTGTGTCTTAAATCCAATGAATGGTGTCTTTATAAAAAGGTCTTGTGAAGACACAGAGACACATACAGGGAAGCAGGCAGTATAATGATGGACACAGAAATTGGAGTGATGCAGCCACAGCCAAGAATGCCAAGCATTATTGTCAACCACAGAAGGTAGGAAAGGCTTAGAATGTATTTTCCTTCACAGTCTCCGGGAGGAACTGATTCTGCCTCCTATCCCTTAATTTCAAGCTTCTGACCTCAGAATTCTAAGACAGTAAACACATATCTGTTGTCCTAAGCTACCCTATTTATGCAATTTGTTACAGCAGGCAGAAGAAACCCATCATCAATTTGCTAATACATCTTTGGTGACCCACTGTCTCTCTTTATACGTGATATACAATTTCTTTAAGAATATTTTAAACTCTCAGGATAAATGATGTGTGTGTATGTGTGTATATGTGAGTGTGTATGTGAAGGGCACTGATACACATATATATAAAGAGAGATCTTAAAATATTCGTGACATCTTTGTCAAGTTTGCCTTCATTTAAAATTTAATCCTTACCAATCTAATGACATATTTTTGGAGATATTACCATTAAAATCAATAATAAGGCAAGGATTCCAGCCATAACCCCCTTATTTAATGTTATTCTACAAACCATCTGAAATATATGAAAATGAAATAAGAAACAGAAATAAGAAGCTTACATCTTAGGCAGGAGTGGGAAATATGTAAATGACACAATTTTCCACTTAGAAGTTGAAATAGAACTTACTGAAAATTATTGAATAGATACATTGAAAAAGTGATATTTAAGAATATATTGAAATGTAGCAACAGCTTTATATCAGCTGTAATAAATTAAAATAAAACAGCAAATCATAATAGAATGTTGACAAAATATGAAATACTCAGGATTAACCACTAAAACTTTATGGCATGCATATGAACATAAACTACAAAATTGTATTGAATAAATGAAGAAACAGATGCACCACATTTCTTGATGGCAAGACAGTATTTCAAATATATAAATTCCTCCCATGTAAATGTTTTAGCTTAATGCAATTCTAATCAAGATTTTCACTAAATTTAGAATTTAATGTGATGTCCAAGCACAAAAATAAATAAGCCAGAAATGCTAAGAAAATAAATGACTAATATTATAAAGACACCATAATCAAAACTGTGTAATACTCATTTAAAAAATTAACAAATCAATTGAATAAAATAGGTAGCCCTACCATTCACAATAATTTAGTTTATCATATGAGAAACAAACAAACGCTAGAAAATGATACTGCCCTTCCTCAAATGACTGAGGACAATTTGTACATTAGAAAATTTTGCTGAACAGAATGAAAAAGCAAACTTAGGACAATATTATGATAAATATGACAGATTATAATTTTAATCACTCATTTTATAATGAAGACTTCTCATCCTTCTTAATTTTTATTTCCAACTTATTACATTTCACCTGATGACTCATCCATGAATTTTGAAATCCTAGGAAGTAGAGGGGAGATATTCTATAGGGAAAAGATACTGCCCAAAGAATTATGTGGATGAAAAAGAAGAGACAAGTTGAGAAGAAAGGCAGACTTATGTATCATTGTTCTCCCATCCCATCCCTGTATCCCATAAGCCTATTTTCTGGAGAGTTGATTTAGAAATACGCAAAAAGTCATAAAGTAGCCCTTCTGGAGAGTATATTGTCTCCCCAAATACTGATAAGGGCAAGTTGCTGCAATACTTCAGAAGACTTAAAATCTGGCTGCTTCATCGTAATATTGGAATGATGGCTCAGAGACATCATTAGATGATGAGAGAGAGCCTCAGGAAGTGTTCCTGATCACTGCAAGCCTATTAACATCAAGCAAGGGACCCAGAAGTGCGTCTGTGCATGTTGAGGGAACAAGGAGGTACTTGGATCTGAGTGAGGAAACCACAGTGAACAAGGCTTTAGAAACCAGAGGCAAATGGCCAGGATCAGGGGCTCCAGTAAAGGGTGACAGCATATTACACTCAGACAGCTAAAGGGGACCCCATCACACTCAGCAATCACTGTTCCAGCAAATAAACAGTCCAACCGCTCCATAGTAGAGACTAGGGAAGATCCTGAGAAGTCAGCACCAAGGTGAATACTAGGTCCCTTTTGATGGAACTCACAGAAGGTAGAGGCCATAGAGAGTGTAAACGGGAAAGTGATTTCTGATGATCAGAGTATTTATAGATTAAATAAAAGGCTTACAATCTCTTCCTATATCTTTAATATGAACAAACTTCTGGTCTATTTAAATGTATTGCCTATTTATATATATCTAAAGACAGAAGCATTTTCCTCTTGGAAAGTGAACTACAGAGGGTTTGGCATGAAGGATATAATCCTTTGGATTACTTTTGTCCTTCTTTATTGGTCTGTCTCTCCTTCTCCAGAGATCCCTGGCCTTATAAAGGGCGGATTTTCCATCTTCCTATGCTATGGCTTCGAGCCTCCTGGATTAGCTCTCGTGTGTGTGTGGGTGGGGGGGTAAGCAGTTATCTCTCCAAACTCCGTGGACTAAACACTCGGCTCTGTCTCCTGCTGGAGCAGCTCTATCTGAGAGCTGTTGGATAACTCAGAACTGGATCTCTGAGAATGAAAATAATTCACTTTACAGGCCTCTAAATATTGTCTCCATTAAAAATACTATAAAGAGCTTATGCCAAGTGATAAGAATTCCCTCCTAAAGAAAAATCTGAAAGGGCATGAATAAGAAATCCTCAAAAGGAGAAATTTAAATAAGCTTATTAAATGATAGTTAATTTCACAGGTAATTAAAGACATGCCATTTAAAAACTAAAAGTCAATAAAATCGGTGATTAATAGAAGATAGTAAATGTCAGAGAGAGTACACTAAGAGTACCTTCATATAATGCTGATGACAATGTTAATTGGTTTAAAATTTCTATAAAGCACTTTTGCAAAATATTTTTGTATTCTCCAAATTATCTCCTTTGATCATGTATTATTTTATAATTAGAAGACAAAAATTTTTTTTTAAACAAAGATAAGCAACTCTTGTTGACCTCTCACTGTTGACTGCAGTTGCCCATGTGGGGTTGGTGACACTTCCACCTGACATTTCCCAGGGTCCTTATCTAGACCCACCAGAAATTTATATCAGTAACTGGTTGACAGATGATGAAGCTGACAGGAATATTGTGCTAGAAGTTGCAGTTTCTATTGCAATTCGATGAAGACTTTTTGCAAACATGTGCAAATAGTCAAATATAAATCAACCACCACATTAAAATAAGAATAGTAAAATTTTATTTCAAAAAAAGAAACTTAGCTGGTGACCAGCAACAAATTGGAAAATATTTTTTTTTTTTACACTAAACAATCTATTGCACACATCTAAAAGTTCGTGAAGCAAATTTAATGAAAGAACCTAACAATGAAAGCGACATGAAAAATTATCAAAGTGAAGATGAAATTCTAGGCTAAGGCGACAAATGTTCAAGTAAATCACTGTCTCCTCTGACAGGTGACTTCCTAGGGACTGCATTAGCATCTGAAAAAAGGAACCAGATATCACTTCCTTCTTTATTTCCATAATGATTTTTTCATGAGGGAATTGGTACAAAACTATCATCATTAGCATTATAAACACACACACACACACACACACACACACACACACACACAATGGTTCAGAGAGAGACTCAAAAGAGTCAGAAAGTACCATCATCATAGCTTTAAACTATTCCCTTTTATACATACCTAAACATTTTCAAATAGAATTGGAAAAAAGATATTTTCCCTGGGCTCCTATATGAAGTTGATGAAAGGAGCCCTCTGAAAAGAAGTTTAGGTTTATCTGCTTTATAAAATGTAACTAAGAAAATAGTTTCCAAAACTGCATTCCTCTAAAATGAATGAAGAACTACTCTTACTCTTTGATTCTATGTTTACCTTTAAACATTAAAATCTTTGATTCTCCAATATAAGTTTTTACTGAAATGGAGAGTGAGAATGAAAAATATACTGTATTGTCAAGCTTAGGAAATATTCTCCTTGAATTCCATAGAGGATTAGCCGCATAGAATGTTAGTGAGCATGTCAACATCTCCATTTCAAAGATGAGAACTCAGAGGTTCCAAAAACACAGGTCACTCTTTCGGGGTCACACTACTGTTCAGTACCAAGACAAGATCTTACCAGAACTTCCAACTTAAGCTCATTTAATTGCATATTCACCTAGTGATATCTACTGTGCAATACAATGGCTTTCCCTTTATTTTCCAGGTCATTGGGCAATGATGTGCAGGTTACACATGATGTTAAATTTAAGGTTGATCGAATGATGGGGAAGTTTAAAATGTAAATAAAGTGTTTCAGACCATGTGTGCATTGATGTTTTGTCCTCTGGGACTGCTGGAGTGCCAGTCCCACCCTTTTCAATCACTGGGACAGTTGTCACACTGTCCCCTATACACAGCAGCACAGGCCTCACCCTCTCTGAGCATCAGTGTGGTGGCTACCCTCTCCCTGAATGCTGAAGTGAAAATCCTACCCCCTCCAAACAAAAGGATCTTCCACAAATTCTGGATAATTGCATCTCCAATCCTGACTTCCTCTGAGATAATTGACTAGATTCTTGAGTCATAAACCTAATCTCCTTAGCAAAGGGTTATTTAGCTATACCCTTGCACAGGTCCCTATTCATCAATTATTAGTTCATTTGTCCTTACCAGTTCAATTCTCAGTTTATCTCTTTCTTCTTGCATTTTACTATAAGCAGCAAGGAGAAATCAAGCTGCATCTTCCACACTTTGCTTGGAACCAAGCTTGCCTTCCATCTTATATTGGAACACAATTTTTGCAAGTTCTCTGTCATCACCTTAAATCAAGGATCTCCTTTCTTCCAGTTTCCAGCAACACATTCATCATTTCCTTCTAAGCTCTCACTAGAAGCATCTCTAATGTCTATATTTCTATCAACATTCTATTCCTGATGATATATGTATCCTCTGAGATGACAGAAGTTTTCTTTACAGCTCTCTTCATAGCAATCTAGACTTTTTCTACCAAGTACCTCAAAATTCTTCCAGCCTCTAACAATTACCCAATTCCAAAGGCACTTTGACATTTTTAGGTATGTATAATAGCAACACTCCATTTTTGGTGCTGAAAACTGTTTTATTTTGCCAAGACTGCTATGATAAATAAACACCCATACTGGCTGGCTTAAACAACAGAATTTATTGACTTATAGTTTTGGATGCTAGGATTTCAAAATCAGAGTGTCAGCTATGCCATGTTTTCTCCCAGCATCCCACTGCAGTCTCTCTCTCTGGCTTCTCCTCATTCTGGCTTCTACTTCTGTGTTTGATTTCCTCTGCTTATAAGGACACCAGTCATATGAATTAAAATCCATGCTGATTCAATTTGGCTTCATCTAAATAGAACCTTTGAAGATCTTATTCACAAATGAGCCTACATGTTAACTGATCATGACATCTTCAAAGATTCTACTTACAAATGGGTTCACATCCACAAGACTGGGGGCTAGAAATTGAAAATATCCTTATTTAAACATGTAAAAAGGACTTATCTCGATAATACATGTAAACTCAGTGCTTGGCACACAGTAAACCATCAACAGATATAAATCCAGCTGATAATATTATCCATGTCTATGTATACGTTTTACAACTCTGATTCTTTTTCTAGTAGTCATGGCATTTTTGGAACCTTCCATTGTGTTTATAATCCTTACTATACAACTCTAAACATCAGAATAGTGGAGAGATTTTTGTTTTATTCTTTTACTTAGGTATCCTGAGATTCTTGACCAGCTCAAGGCACAGAAAAGGCACTCAAAACATAATTTTGAATAAACAAATATATACATGACAAAGGAATTATGTAATAACATTGGCAATGAGTCCAATTCTGGTCCTTGAAGATCAATCTCACAGATAAAGCAGCTGCCAAGTCTTAACGAAGAAACACAACTTGTGAAAGGTGTTTCCTTCCACAATGTTAGGGGAAGGTTGGAAGATGGAAAATGTCAGTAGGAACTTCTAGGATGTTCCTTCAATTATGGGAATTTTCAGATTAACTCCTATTTCAGTCAAGATGGATTGTCTTAATTTTAGGTTGAATTTTTCCATGGACACTATTCTAAGAAGAACTGAATAACATTGGCCTCAAGCCCATCACATTCAGTATGGGCTCACTGACATGAAACTTCTATGGAATTTGGAAAATTTCTCCATTGGCAGGCATTTTTTCTTTTCTTTTTTAGAGGAAATCCCCAAGTAACAGAGATAACATCTTTTTCAAATGGAATATAATTTACCAATGTGAATCGGATTATTTAGAAATGAACCTTAACGAGTAATAGTTCTTGATCCTGGTTTATGATAATTTAAAAAGTAATGACTAGATTTACATAATTAATTTGCATTTCCTGAGTTAATTAAAAGCCTGTTATTAACTGATATTACTCAGAGGACATTTCTAATTTCCATAAATGCTTTTAAGCACTAGTTTTGGTTTTTGGCCAAAACCTGAGTTTTTTATGGTGAGTTTATGATCTGTGTTATGGACCTTTATAAAAGGTAGTGTGGCATAGAGCAGTACTGCCCAAAGAAATATAATGGGAACCACAAATGAGAGTCACATATGCCTTTTGGAATTTTCTAGTAGTAATATTAAAACAAGGTGAAATTAATTTTAATAATATATTTTATTTAACCCAAATAAAATATTTATTATTTCAGCATGTAATCAACATGAAAATTATTAATGAGATATTTTGTATATTTTTTGGGACCAAAGCTTCAACTCTCACTTTGAACAAGTAACATTTCAGGTACTCAATAGCCATGTGTGGCTGGTGCCTACTGTTGTGGAAGTCTAAGGGTTGAAAGACTTTGGCGTTAGACAGCTCTGAATGTAAATTCTGGCTCAATCATTCACTAATTGTGAAACATTTAAGAAACTTAAGCAAAGTGCCAGTTCTAGTAACTGTGTGGGGAATAATTTATACCTTGAACTTTTTTGTGAAAATTAAAAATAATATATGCAGGGCTGGTGATGGCAGCGCAGTGGCAGAGTTCTTGCCTGCTGTGCTGGAGGCCCCGCTTCGATTCCCAGTGCCTGCCCATGCAAAAAAAAAAAAAAATACATAAATAATAAGATAATATATGCAAACTGTCCAATACAAGGTTGGGGACACAGAAGCTATCAGTTCCTGAGGAAACTCATTTCAGAGCTTGAATCATAATTTCCATTTAATGTAGCCACTTTTTTTTCTTTATTTTGGTTTGTTTAATGTAGCCACTTTTACCATCATCACTCTATACAGTTGAAACCACAGAAAACCTCCCTTGGCTTACCTTTCTGCACTGAGAAGCCAATATTTCATTAGCATGGGGAATGAAGCTCATGAGTATTGAACACCTAAAGGTGAACTCATTAGTGACCAAGAAAAATACTACTGTTTGTCATTGACCCTAAAATATGCATTTATCATGAGGCAACTCATCTTTTTTCATTATAGATCACAAGAAAAGTGTCAGGTGATGTATTCATTTTCTTGGGTAGGGGAATTATGATTATTAAAAGACACACAATGCCTTGGCAATAATATAATTCATTTGGGAATACATTGCAAACATATCTACGTACTCAAGAAATTCATTTCCTCTGGTTTCAATTCACATTCATTCCACAATCATTTCAGCCTAGATTTATAAGCTTGGTTTCTTCTGGGCACCGTTCCTGAGAATATCCTCAGTGAAACCAATTCTGGGTTCCTCTGGAAGAAAGGTTGTGTACTTAAACTTCTAGAAATGGTATAAACAGACCATGGAGGAAAAAAGACTGAAGATTTAGTTTGAAAACACAGTAACAAAAGAAATTACATTTTCTTTGTGTGCCTGAACACCAGTATTCCATTACTATAGAACTTAATAAATTCAACAACAACTGCAAATATTGCAGTAACTTCTGACAGCAACTGCAATACAATTCTGATTCTACACAGGGTTAGGCCAGACTCCACTTGTTAAGGGAAATCCTCCATAGAACTGCCTTTTGAACACCTGTCACAAACTAGGGGGCTGAGTCTGTCTGCACATCTGATCACATGTTACAAATTCCGGGGTTTCCACCACCCCCTTCAGTTTGATAATTCATTGAAGTCACTCACAGAATTCACCAAAATGCTGTACTTATGATTATTGTTTTATGATATTGGAAAGGATATAAATAACAGGAAATTGAAAGAGGAGATGCAAAGGGTAAAGTCTGAGGGGAGGAGATGTCTCAAATGTAAGCTTCTGTGTCTTCTCCACTTGGGGCCAGACCTCATCATCCTGCTGGCACACTGATGTACGCATCAATTATGGAAGGTCACTGGAGCTTCAATGCCCAAGTGTTACTATTGGGTTCTCATAACATAGACATGATTGATGGATTCAATGCCCACAGGTTTGAGCTCAACTCTCCAGCTTCTCTCCCTTCTCCTGAGTTCTGTGAGGTGGCAGTGATATGTCATGGCTCAAAGCCCCAACCCTGAGTCATCACATTAGCATAAACTATCCGGGTGTGCTCCAGGGCCCACTGTGAATAATAAGACACTCTTGTCATGAAAAATGCCAGATATTTAGGGGTTATCCCCAGGAGCAGGGGACAAAGGCCAGACCTCTTTGTGAAGGCCAAATTCACTACTATATTATGTTATAGAATGCTAAAACAGTGAATAAAAGTAAATATTCTATTATAGTATGGTGCTTTTTAAACCTTGCATGGTATAGTAATAATCTCGCTTAATCAGAAAAAAAAATATATAGGGATAAATATTACTGAATTATAGTAAAACTTGCTTGTCGTGGTCTGCATTACTTAGTCAACACTATACTGGCAAAAAATTCCTACAAATATGGAAAAACAGATGCCAGATTTTAGAAAAATCTGGAATTGTTAAATAATGATAATTCAAAGGAAAGTAGTTTTTCAAAAAATTAATTGTGATTCCGACTCTGCAGAAGGGCATTAAATATCAACAACCTGGGTATTAAAATGGAGACCTACATTCTGGATGTTTGCCTTGAACTTTATCCTGGGGAACTTTCTCTTTAATAAGATGAAACAGAATTATAGAAATCAGAATTAATAGGAAGGCCAGAATTTCCCCTCCTCTTCATTTCAGAGATGAGATCCAGAGAAATGGAGTGACTTTATCTATAAGCATAGTAATAGCTCAGGACAGAGCGACAGTGTGAACCTAAATATTTTTCTAAGGAAAAATATGCACAGGCTAGGGTAGGGGTGGTTGGATAGAACAAGGCAGGTATTTCTTGGCATTATTTGCTTTGGTTGAATGTAATCATACATTATGAAGTAAAGAAAAAAAAAGAAATTATACTCTATTCTCAAGTACTAGAAAGCTTCAAAACGAGCTATGAAAATTATAGATATATAGGAGAAGGAGAGGTGTGATTCATTTAAATAATTACTTCAAAGCAGTTTTTTACTTTGATTAAAGAAGCTGTTGTAATATTTTCAGGTTGACTTTCATTTTCAATTGTTTTGTTATTCATGGATCATGAGCAGAGGAAGACGAGTTGTTGCTACTGAAGCATCTCCAGGAAATTCTTCTGGGCGATTAAGCAACCATTTCCCCCTCATGGATTGCTGCAGAGCCTCAACGCCTAGGGAATGGATCAGAGGAACACTGGTTAAAAAAATAACCAGCTGGCATTTTGGATGTCTCATAAGGAATCTGTCCCCTCTGAATTGTTACTTCATTCTAGGGATTCACAGATTTATGAGGGCCTTGTAAAGGGTTGCAGAAGCAAGTTCTAATGCCCTGCCCTGAGATGTGAGGGTGACGCATGCTCCTGTTGACCGATTGCCTGTGGTCTCACTGCCCTTCCTTTACAGATGAGTCAGCATAAGTTTTCAATCCCTTTCTTGGCTGACACACCGCTCAGTGTTTTCTATCTTTTGTTATTTGGTTGCCTTGATGATTGTCTTAGTCGTATAAATAGTACAAGATTGAAAGATTGGCTCACAGCACTGTGGGGATTGGAAATTCTGAATTCCATAAGGCTAGCTGCAATTTGGAATCTCGATGAAGGTGACCTTGAATTCCCCTAGGAGAAGCTGGGGTCTGGAATAGAAACAGAGGCTCTTTTTTTTTTTTTTCTATTTCAAACATCTTTATTTGAAAGTGATATTGAGACAATACATTAAGATAAGCAGGATGTTAGAACAGCTAAGTTATTTCAATGTTTCTTAATTTACTTTATGGTAATAAGTGGAGTATTTAAAATAAACAGCCTATTTATTGAATTTGCTGTGTCTATTTCATCATCTTGCACCCTCTCTCATATGCATGCATAGGCCAGTAACAACACATTTTTACTCATGTTTCTCATGCTGTCACATACACATACTGTAACATGGTAAAAGTCCTGCAAAATAAGTTTTCTAAGGTAGAAAGGGATAATAACAGTAAAGGAATTTTTATCCAAATGATTATTTGTGAAAGGTTTAGGAGGCAAAAGGGTGAGAAAGAAGAAAGGCACACCAGGAAATTTAAAGTGTGGGGGGGTATTTCTGCGCTCCCGTGCAAAACTCACCAAACCCAAGATGGAGGGAGGTGAGTGTGCACGCGGGCTTCGTCTTGGGCAGCTTTTAAGGATGGAAGTCAGGTGATGTCTGGAAGGGCCAGTTCATTAGTTCCGGAAGTCAGGTTGGGAGGGGTGACACAGCCTCTGCAGCTCGAGTTGCAGTGCCCTTCCCCGTTCCCCCGACCTGACATTCCAGCCTTTTTGTGATATTAGGGCGCTGAGATCTTTCTGGCTACTTCCTGTTGTAACAGGGCAGCATGAGGTTATAGGCCGGAACCGTCATGGCCAGGGGAGTGGGGAGGCTGGCTGTAGGAATCTGGAGAGGAAGGCAGGTGATGATAATGATGCAGGAGCATTTGGTTGACTGCTACCCAGGATAGTTCCTTCATGCATCCCTGAAGGAAGTTGAGGAGGCAGGGAGCTAGGAGGAAAAAGAGACAGATTAGGATAACTGGTCCTGGGAGTGAGAGGAGCCATGTTGTCAGGGGAAAAGAAAACCAGTTTAAGGCAGAGTTGGTTCCTTGCTTTCTGTGGTAGAGTTCTTCCTTTAGTTTGTTTAAGCTTTGGATATTTTGTTTTACTAGACCCGACTTATTGACGTAATAGCAGCATTCCTCCTGAAGGAATATACACGTTCCTCTTTTTTCGGCTGTCAGCAGGTCTAAGGCCCGTCGATTTTGAAGAGTTACCTGGGTTAGTGAGGTGAGTTGGCATTGTAGAGAGGAGAGGGATTCTGATGTTGATTCCAGGGCTACATGTAGTCAAGTTTCAAAGTTTTGAGAGGTTAAAATATTGTGTCCCAGCACCCCTCCCGCTGTGGCTGAGGCTGTGACTGAAGCGGTCAGGCTGATGCCTACTAGGATAGGAAGAAAGGCGGCCCTTTTTGAGCGAGGAGAGGGCAGTAGCCAAGTTAGTTCAGACTCCCCATAGAGGGTCAGTTGAGGAACAACAGTTACCAGGAAGCATGGTCCTGGGGCAGTGGATAAGGCACTTGGTAAGAGTTCCATTACACCAGAAATATTGTCCTTTGGGGGCATGGGTGGTGTTGTGGGTAGTGACGTTAGTCTGGCACTTGCTATGAAGTTTTGTTTGAGGGTTTTTTATCCAGTGTAGTGAGGCTCCTAATTTGGCAGGAAGATCTTGCCCCATTGGCGGGCTTGGGCAAGAAGGCATTACTAAGAAAGAATGTATAATGCGGTACCCTTTTATTAAAGATGTAAGCTGCACAGTAGTTAAAGGGTGTGAAGGACAGCCATCTATGCCCATAACTGTGACCTGGGAAGGAAGGAGTTGACCTGAGTAAGAGGGGAGGACAGAAAAGGTAGCCCCTGTGTCCACTAAAAAGGAGGTGGACTTACCCATTACCTTGATTGTTACCCTGGGCTCGACGAGGGTGATTGGGTCGCTGAGGCCGGGCGTTGTCAGTTGTTGGTGGCCAGGCCCAGGACTGCCAGCGGTGGGTCAGGGGTTGGAAGGACGGCCCCTCCACGGCCAGGCACTGAGGGGCAGTCACTTTTCCAATGTCCCTTTGTACCACAGAGAGGGCAGGGTCCCTTCGGCAGTTGAGGATTGGGGCACTGACGGGACCAGTGTCCATCGAGGCCACATTTGAAGCACTTTCCTGGTGGTGGATTAGTCGTAGCCGGCTTCTTTTCCATTGAAGTGGGCCACAGAGACACAATCAGGGATTGGGTTTGTGAGTTTGCCTTTCAGTGGTCCTGGGTTTCCTTTTCTGCCCTCTCTATTTATCATGAGTATTAAAAATTTTAAAGGCCGTGTTTACCAGATCACGGATAGGGGTCTGAGGACCGTCCTCAATTTTTCTAAGTTAACGCCTTATATCTGGAGCCAATTGGGATATAAAGTGTGTGGCTACAACAGTTTTACCAGCCTCTGAGTTGGGGTCTAGGTGAGTATATTGGGAGAGGGCTTCTGTGAGCTGGTGTAGAAAAGCAGCCAGGTTTTCATCAGGACACTGGGTAATTTCCCTTAGCTTATGTAAGTTTACTACTTTACGTGAAGCTTTCTGCATGCCTACTATGAAGTATGTAAGCATTTTGTTCCATCTAGTCTGCCCATTCCACCCCGCTGAAGTATCAACCTGATATTCCCACCATGGCACTTGGTCTGGCACTGCCTCGGCCCCTAGTGGCATGGTGTGGTTGGTTATATGCACCTGGTTAGCATGAGCCCTGGCTCAGTGAAAATGTGGTCCATTTCATCTATAATGAGGGAAAAAGAGCAGATTACATGAATGTCATACCAGGTGAGGTCGTAAGCATTAGCTAGATACTGGAATTCTTTAGTATAGGTAGTTGGATAGTTGGAAAAGGAGGAAGAGAAAGGCAAGATGGCGGCTGGAGTGCCACCAGTGTGGAAGAGGAGAGAGGAGGGCAAGATGGCGGCTGGGACGCCATGGGAACAGGAGGAAGAGAAGGAGAAGATGGCGACTGAGATGTCGCCAAAGCAGAAATGGGGAGGGAAAGGCAAGATGGCAGCTGGAGCACCACTGGAGGGAGGGGAGGGTAGAGTGGGAGAGAGGAGGATACAAAGGGAGGGGCGGGAGCACAGAAAGAAAAAAGCCTGGACATAAGGAATTTCAGCCCATTTGTCGTTCCTCTGGCAAAAGTTGCGGAGGTTTGTAAGGATATTAAAATCGAAAGTCCCATCCTCAGGCCAATGAGAGAGGACCTATTGCCCATACTGATGGGCCTGAAAGGAGAAAGGACTGGTCCAGGGGGTGTCAGCATCCCAACACCCTGAGAGAGTCCTCAGAGCTCTTACAAGTGGGGGCTTGTCTCCTGAGGGGACGTCTCACCCTGATTTGAGGCCCTTTCAGGTCCTGGACCTTAATTTAGGAGGGAAACAAGAAGCGGGGCATCCCCACAACTTCTCAAATCCCAGAAAAGGGAGTAAGGCTTGCAGGCGTCCTCATTCACCTCAACCCTCGGAAGAGAATCTGACATGAATTCACGATTTTTGGAGAGTAATTAACGGACAGGCTCTCTCAGAACTGTGAGACTCGGCAGCAGGGCTAGGAGGGAAGGGACTTACCCAATCTGTGGTGGATGTAGCGGCGGGCTGAGGGATCCCTTGTCACTGGCTATGTGGATGAAGGAGGAGAGAGGAAACCTGGGGCACCTCTGGCCAGGAAGGCGGCACCCGTGCTCCTCTCCCAGGTTTCCAGCACCAGATGAAAGGTTTAGGAGGTGAAAGGGTGAGAAAGAAGAAAGGTACACCAGGAAATTTAAAGTTTGGGGGGGGTATTTCTGCATTCCTGGGCAGAACTCACCAAACCCAAGATGGAGGGAGGTGAGTCAGCCCAGAGGTTCTTTTTGACAGGTGAAGTCCTCAGCTCTCCCTTTGAAGACCTTAAAGTGATTGGATTAAGAAAACTTTCATATTGCTGAAGGCCATCTTCTTTATTGATTGCAGATGTAATCAGCTATAGATGCAAACAGCTAGAGGTTGAGGCTTATGTACCTCAGAAAACATATTGTTAAATCTAATCCATTCTGATGGACACAAACCCATTGCAAGTAGGACTTATTGATGAGGTTGCTTCAGTTGAGGTGTGTCCCAGTCCAATCAAGATTAATACTATTACTAGAGTCCTTTATAAGAGGAATGAAATTCAAACACAGAACAAAAGCCATACAAGCATGAAGCTGAAATTCAACAGAATCCAAAAGAGAGCAGAGAGGCTGGGAGAGGCTGTCATGTGCTCCTCCTGTGATGGAGAAGCCATGGATTGCTGGTGGCCCCAGAACACTAGTCTTCGGGAAGGAGCCATCACTTTGATGATGACTTGATTAGGATTTTCTTTTAGCCTCAAAACTATAGACAAATAAAATCCCACTGTTTAACCAGACGCACTTCATGATATTTGCCTTAGCCTCGTAAGAAACTAAAACACTGACTACTGATTTAAATCTATGGAATGCCCTCACCACTCCTTGGCAACCACTCCTTGTTTGACCAAACAACTGGACCCCATAACCTAGCCAAGTTGACACATGAAGTTAACCATCACAGCGATAAAAGCCCAGGATAGATATTTTCCTTTTAAGTTAGAAATATGAAGCATTTTGTGTGCTTCATTAGGTGTCTCTTTCAGTTCTGGCTACCAAGAATGCTGATTAATATTTAAAGCTTGAGTTCAGTAACCACTGCATCTTTTCATCTTGATAGAATCGTCTATCTTCTATTCTAATTTCCTTTTCTGAGCATATTTTTTCATCTTTTTCTATATTTGACTGTGTCATCAACATTTGTTTTTGTTTTTTTTTTTTCAAGTGCCTGTCTGTTGTTAGGTACTGGAAATGCACAGAAGTGAATAGGATATAATATTTGCCCTCAAAGAGCCCTTGTCCAGCAAACATATGTTTTATAGTAAGTCACTTAAAATTATTTTGGAACAGATCAGGAAATGAATGAGAAATAAATAGTGCTGAATTAATAAATTCTAAATCCCCTCCGTTGTTTTCAACTGGGCAATATTTCACATAGAATTATTTTATTCTAGCAACTGGGCAATATTTCACATAGAATTATTTTATTCTAGGCCATTTTAGAGCTTCTCTTTGTGAAGTAAAGTTTGCTGGGTTAGTTCTCAAGAGAATCCTGGTTATGCCCAATGTAAAGAGATGCTTATAATTAAGTAAAAATCTATAACAGTAAGAAAATGACTCATTTTCTAGTGGACTTATTTCCTTTTATGCTCAGAAGATATTTTAAATAATTACCTTTTGATTTATCTATAATGTTTTGAGTCTGTGCCTTTGTATAGCCTTTTACTGGTTGCTCTAGATATTTCTTTATGTATACATAATTTATCACAGCCTACTAGTGCTGACAATTTACCAGTTTGAGCAAAATATAGAAATCTTGTCCTCTTTTATAGCCATTTACCCCTCTTAATTTATAATATAATTGTCTTAAATATTTTCTCTACATATATTGAGGAAACCACTACACAGTGCTACAATTTTTATTTCAGTTGTCAAACCCAAATTAAAAAAAAAAAACATTTTTTGAGAAATCTTCACACATGCAGTTTTTACATGGTATACAATCAATGGCTCCCAATATCAACACATAGTTCTGTATTCATCACCGTGATCATTTTTAGAACATTTGCATCACTACAGAAAAAGAAATAAAAAGGAAAAAGAGAAGAACTCATACATCCCAAACCTCTTACCTCTCCCTCTCTTTGACTTCTGGTATTTCAATCTACCCATTTTTTTACACTTCATTTCACACTACTATTTGTTTATTTTTTTAACCTATTTTTAAACTCATATATCCATACCCTGGATAAAAGGAGCTACAGACATAAGATTTTAGCAATCACATGGTCACATTGTAAAAGGTCTATAGTTATATGATCATCTTCAAGAATCAAGGCTACTGGAACACCATTCAACAGTATCAGGTACTTCCCTCTAGTCATTCTACTATACCATAAACTAAAAACAGCATATTTATATAATGCATAAAAATAACCTCTAAGGTAACCTCTCAACTCCGTTTGAGATCTCTGAGCCACTGAAATGTTATTTTGTCTCATTTCTTTTTTCTCCTTTTGGTGAAGAAGGCTTTCTCAATCCCATGATGTGGGTCCTCATTCTTCCCAGGAGTCCTGTTCCGTGTTGCCAGGGAGATTTACACAGCTGGGAGTCATGGCCCACATAAGGGGATGTAAAACACAATTTTAAGAACACAAAGGAGAAATTAAGTCTGTTGTATTTACTCATATGTTTGCTCTTTCCATTGTTCTTTTTCCCCTATAATATTCCAACACTCCTTTTTTAATCACTTCTTTTTTGTTTAAAGAACTTCATTTAGCCATTTTTTTTAGGGTGGATACACTGGTGACAAATTCTTAGTTTTTCTTCATCTGAAAATGTTTATCCTTCGTTCCTGAAGAATATTTTGCCTGGATATAGGATTCTGGTTTAGTCCTTATCTTTCAGCACTGAAAAATCTTGTTAAACAATTGCCAAATTATGTAATCAGGTACTCATTCTTTGAGTAATTTGTAAGCCATATCTTCTTCTTCTGGGACTGTAATGATAAAAATATTAGATCTTTTGTCATAGTCCCACAGTTCCTGAGGTGCTGTTCATTTTTTTCTACAGTCTATTTTATACCTGCTTTTCAGATTTGGTAAGTTTTCTTGTTTTACCTCCAAGTTCACTGATTATTTGTTCTGTCCCTTGCATTGTGCTTTTAAGCCCATCCATTGAGATTTTATTTTAGTTATTGTACTTTTCAGTTGTAAAATTTCCATAGGGTTCTTCTTTATACCTTCTATTTCTTTACTGAGATTTGCTATTGTTTCTTTTGTTTCAAGTATGTTTGCAATTGCTTACTGAAATATTTTTATGATTACTGCTATAAAATCCTTGTTAGATAATTTTGAACATCTTTTTTATCTCAGTATTAGTATTTGTTGAATGTCTTTCTCATTCGTTGAGATTCTCCTGGTCCTTGGTAAGGAAGTGATTTCCAATTGAAATGTGACATTTTATATATTATATTATGAGACTCTTTATATTATTTATTTTTATTTTTTTATTTTTATTTTTTTAATTAATTAATGGAAAAAAAGAAATTAACCCAACATTTAGAAATCATACCATTCTACATATGCAATCAGTAATTCTCAACATCATCACATAGATGCATGATCATCGTTTCTTAGTACATTTGCATCAGTTTAGAAGAACTAGCAACACAACAGAAAAAGATATAGCACGTTAATATAGAGAAAAAAATAAAAGTAATAATAATATTTAAAAAAAAAACCTATAGCTCAGATGCAGCTTCATTCAGTGTTTTGACATGATTACTTTACAATTACCTATTATTGTGCTGTCCATTTTGAGTTTTTGTATCTAGTCCTGTTGCACAGTCTGTATCCCTTCAGCTCCAATTACCCATTATCTTACCCTGTTTCTAACTCCTGCTGGACTCTATTACCAATGACATATTCCAGGTTTATTCTCGAATGTTGGTTCACATCAGAGGGACCATACAGTATTTGTCCTTTAGTTTTTGGCTAGACTCACTCAGCATAATGTTCTCTAGGTCCATCCATGTTATCACATGCTTCATAAGTTTCTCCTGTCTTAAAGCTGCATAATATTGCATCGTATGTATATACCACAGTTTGTTTAGCCACTCGTCTGTTGATGGACATTTTGGCTGTTTCCATCTCTTTGCAATTGTAAATAACGCTGCTATAAACATTGCTGTGCAAATGTCCGTTTGTGTCTTTGCCCTTAAGTCCTTTGAGTAGATATCCAGCAATGGTATTGCTGGGTCATATGGCAATTCTATATTCAGCTTTTTGAGGAACTGCCAAGCTGCCTTCCACAGTGGTTGCATCATTTGACATTCCCACCAATAGTGGATAAGTGTGCCTCTTTCTCTGCATCCTCTCCAGCACTTGTCATTTTTTGTTTTGTTGATAATGGCCATTCTGGTGGGTGTGAGATGATATCTCATTGTGGTTTTGATTTGCATTTCTCTAATGGCCAGGGACATTGAGCATCTCTTCATGTGCCTTTTGGCCATTTGTATTTCCTCTTCTGAGAGGTGTCTGTTCAAGTCTTTTTCCCATTTTGTAATTGGGTTGGCTGTCTTTTTGTTGTTGTTGAGTTGAACAATCTCTTTATAAATTCTGGATACTAGACCTTTATCTGATATGTCATTTCCAAATATTGTCTCCCATTGTGTAGGCTGTCTTTCTACTTTCTTGATGAAGTTCTTTGATGCACAAAAGTGTTTAATTTTGAGAAGCTCCCATTTATTTATTTCCTTCTTCAGTGCTCTTGCTTTAGGTTTAAGGTCCATAAAACCGCCTCCAATTGTAAGTTTCATAAGATATCTCCCAACATTTTCCTCTAACTGTTTTATGGTCTTAGACCTGATGTTTAGATCTTTGATCCATTTTGAGTTAACTTTTCTACAGGGTGTGAGATATGGGTCTTCTTTCATTCTTTTGCATATGGATATCCAGTTCTCTAGGCACCATTTATTGAAGAGACTGTTCTGTCCCAGGTGAGTTGGCTTGACTGCCTTATCAAAGATCAAATGTCCATAGATGAGAGGGTCTATATCTGAGCACTCTATTCGATTCCATTGGTCGATATATCTATCTTTATGCTAATACCATGCTGTTTTGACCACTGTGGCTTCATAATGCGCCTTAAAGTCAGGCAGCGTGAGACCTCCAGCTTCATTTTTTTTCCTCAAGATGTTTTTAGCAATTTGGGGCACCCTGCCCTTCCAGATAAACTTGCTTATTGTTTTTTCTATTTCTGAAAAATAAGTTGTTGGGATTTTGATTGGTATTGCATTGAATCTGTAAATCAATTTAGGTAGGATTGACATCTTAACTATATTTAGTCTTCCAATCCATGAACATCATATGCCCTTCCATCTATTTAGGTCTTCTGTGATTTCTTTTAACAGTTTTCTGTAGTTTTCTTTGTATAGGTCTTTTGTCTCTTTAGTTAAATTTATTCCTAGGTATTTTATTCTTTTAGTTGCAATTGTAAATGGGATTCGTTTCTTGATTCCCCCCTCAGCTTGTTCATTGCTGGTGTATAGAAATGCTACAGATTTTTGAATGTTGATCTTGTAACCTGCTACTTTGCTGTACTCATTTATTAGCTCTAGCAGTTTTGTTGTGGATTTTTCCCGGTTTTCGACATATAGTATCATATCGTCTGCAAACAGTGATAGTTTTACTTCTTCCTTTCCAATTTTGATGCCTTGTATTTCTTTTTCTTGCGTAATTGCTCTGGCTAGAAACTCCAACACAATGTTGAATAATAGTGGTGATAATGGACATCCTTGTCTTTTTCCTGATCTTAGGGGGAAAGTTTTCAATTTTTCCCCATTGAGGATGATATTAGCTGTGGGTTTTTCATATATTCCCTCTATCATTTTAAGGAAGTTCCCTTGTATTCCTATCTTTTGAAGTGTTTTCAACAGGAAAGGATGTTGAATCTTGTCAAATGCCTTCTCTGCATCAATTGAGATGATCATGTGATTTTTCTGCTTTGATTTGTTGATATGGTGTATTACATTAATTGATTTTCTTATGTTGAACCATCCTTGCATACCTGGGATGAATCCTACTTGGTCATGATGTATAATTCTTTTAATGCATTGTTGGATACGATTTGCTAGAATTTTATTGAGGATTTTTGCATCTATATTCATTAGAGAGATTGGTCTGTAGTTTTCTTTTTTTGTAATATTTTTGCCTGGTTTTGGTATGAGGGTGATGGTGGCTTCATAGAATGAATTAGGTAGTTTTCCCTCCACTTCGATTTTTTTGAAGAGTTTGAGGAGAGTTGGTACTAATTCTTTCTGGAATGTTTGATAGAATTCACATGTGAAGCCGTCTGGTCCTGGACTTTTCTTTTTCGGAAGCGTTTTAATGACTAATTCAATCTCTTTACTTGTGATTGGTTTGTTGAGGTCATCTATTTCTTCTTGAGTCAAAGTTGGTTGTTCATGTCTTTCCAGGAACCCGTCCATTTCATCTAAATTGTTGTATTTATTAACGTAAAGTTGTTCATAGTATCCTGTTATTACCTCCTTTATTTCTGTGAGGTCAGTAGTTATGTCTCCTCTTCCATTTCTGATCTTATTTATTTGCATCCTCTCTCTTCTTCTTTTTGTCAATCTTGCTAAGGGCCCATCATCTTATTGATTTTCTCATAGAACCAACTTCTGGTCTTATTGATTTTCTCTATTGTTTTCATGTTTTCAATTTCATTTATTTGTGCTCTAATCTTTGTTATTTCTTTCCTTTTGCTTGCTTTGGGATTAATTTGCTGTTCTTTCTCCAGTTCTTCCAAGTGGACAGTTAATTCCTGCATTTTTGCCTTTTATTCTTTTCTGATATAGGCATTTAGGGCAATAAATTTCCCTCTTAGCACTGCCTTTGCTGTGTCCCATAAGTTTTGATATGTTGTGTTTTCATTTTCATTTGCCTCGAGGTATTTACTAATTTCTCTTGCAATTTCTTCTTTGACCCACTCATTGTTTAAGAGTGTGTTGTTGAGCCTCCATGTATTTGTGAATTTTCTGGCACTCTGCCTATTATTGATTTCCAACTTCATTCCTTTATGGTCCGAGAAAGTGTTGTGTATGATTTCAATCTTTTTAAATTTGTTAAGACTTGCTTTGTGACCCAGCATATGGTCTATCTTTGAGAATGATCCATGAGTACTTGAGAAAAAGGTGTATCCTGCTGTTGTGGGATGTAATGTCCTATAAATGTCTGTTAAGTCTAGCTCCTTTATAGTAATATTCAGATTCTCTATTTCTTTATTGATCCTCTGTCTAGATGTTCTGTCCATTGATGAGAGTGGGGAATTGAAGTCTCCAACTATTATGGTATATGTGTCTATTTCCCTTTTCAGTGTTTGCAGTGATTCCTCATGTATTTTGGGGCATTCTGGTTCGGTGCATAAATATTTATGATTGTGATGTCTTCTTGTTTAATTGTTCCTTTTATTAGTAGATAGTGTCCTTCTTTGTCTCTTTTAACTGTTTTACATTTGAAGTCTAATTTGTTGGATATTGTTATAGCTACTCCTGCTCTTTTGTGGTTGTTATTTGCATGAAATATCTTTTACCAACCTTTCACTTTCAACCTATGTTTATCTTTGTGTCTAAGAAGTGTTTCCTGTAGACAGCATATGGAAGGATCCTGTTTTTTAATCCATTCTGCCAGTCTATGTCTTTTGATTGGGGAATTCAGTCCATTAACATTTAGTGTTATTACTGTTTGGATAATATTTTCCTCTACCATTTTGCCTTTTGTATTTAATATATCATATCTGATTTTCCTTCTTTCTACACTCTTCTCCATACCTCTCTCTTCTCTCTTTTCGTATCTGACTCTAGTGCTCCCTTTAGTATTTCTTGCAGAGCTGGTCTCTTGGTCACAAATTCTCTCAGTCAGTTTTTGTCTGAGAATGTTTAATTTCTCCCTCATTTTTGAAGGACAGTTTTGCTGGATATAGAAGTCTTGGTTGGTAGTTTTTCTCTTTTAGTAATTTAAATATATTATCCCACTGTCTTCTAGCTTCCATGGTTTCTGCTGAGAAATCTACACATAGTCTTATTGGGTTTCCCTTGTATGTGATGGATTGTTTTTCTCTTGCTGCTTTCAAGATCCTCTCTTTCTCTTTGACCTCTGACATTCTAACTAGTAAGTGTCTTGGAGAACGCCTATTTGAGTCTAATCTCTTTGAGGTGTGCTGCACTTCTTGGATCTGTAATTTTAGGTCTTTCTAAGAGTTGGGAAATTTTCAGTGATAATTTCTTCCATTAGTTTTTCTCCTCCTTTTCCCTTCTCTTCTCCTTCTGCGACACCCACAACATGTGTATTTGTGCGGTTCATATTGTCCTTGAGTTCCCTGATACCCTGTTCAAATTTTTCCATTCTTTTCCCGATAGTTTCTGTTTGTTTTTGGAATTCAGATGTTCCATCCTCCAAATCACTAATTCTATCTTCTGTCTCTTTAAATCTATTATTGTAGGTATCCATTATTTTTTCTATGTTTGCTACTTTATCCTTCACTTCCATAAGTTCTGTGATTTGTTTTTTCAGTTTTTCTATTTCTTCTTTTTGTTCAGCCCATGTCTTCTTCATTTTCTCCCTCAATTTATCGATTTCGTTTTTGAAGAGGTTTTCCATTTCTGTTCGAATATTCAGCATTAGTTTCTCAGCTCCTGTATCTCATTTGAACTATTGGTTTGTTCCTTTGACTGGGCCATATTTTCAATTTTCCTAGCGTGATCCATTATCTTCTGCTGGCGTCTGGACATTTAGTCAGATTTCCCTGGGTGTTGGACCCCACAGGTTGAAAGATTTTTCTGTGAAATCTCTGGGTTCTGTTTTTCTTATCCTGCCCAGTAGGTGGCGCTCGTGGCACACATTTGTCTGCGGGTCCCACCAGTAAAAGGTGCTGTGGGTCCTTTAACTTTGGAAAACTCTCACTGTGGGGGAGATTCACCAGCCGAAGCGTCTTGGAAGAGTGTCAGCCGGCCCGGGGGTCCAAACGCGGGGAGGGTTGCCAACCGCTGCAGCCCGTGAGAGCACCCGTCCAAATTTCCTAGTCAGCCCGGGGTGCCAAGTGTGGCGGGAGGGCGCCAGCCGCCGCAGCCCGGGAGAGTGCACCGTTCCCAGCTAGACCAGGGAGTCACGTTTTGGAAGGGCCCCCCCGCCCCGGTCACCGTTCTCCGCGGCCTGGGG
Organism: Tamandua tetradactyla; assembly: GCF_023851605.1. Classification (NCBI taxonomy): domain Eukaryota; kingdom Metazoa; phylum Chordata; class Mammalia; order Pilosa; family Myrmecophagidae; genus Tamandua; species Tamandua tetradactyla. The sequence goes on along the minus strand of NC_135348.1, from coordinate 25,887,734 downwards.
ATTTCCGATCCAATTCTCTCAGTTGGTCCGGGGGGCCACGCATGGTGGTGCGCCAGTCACCGCGGCTTGAGGGGACCACCTGCCCAATTGTCCCAACTGGCCTGGGAAGGAGGAAGGGAGGGACTTCGGCCGCTTACTGCCCCGCCCGGGAAAGCCCGCGCCCCTCGGCGATCTCACCGGAGCGGGTTCTCTCAGCCAGTCAGCTGTTCCAGGATGGGGTACGCTGTCTTTTTGATCTCTGTCGTGGCTCTGGGAGCTGTTCTGTATCGTTTCTACTCCTCTGGTAGCTGTTCTGGAGGAGGAACTAAGATCCACGCGTTTTACTAAGCCACCATCCTCTCCAGAAGTCGAGACTCTTTATATTATTTAACACTTGTTTTCGCAGGCCTCCTCTATTTCCTCTGCCAATAGATAGGGGGCACTGTGTCTTCATTGCTAAGGGGTGAGAGGTGGAAGTCCAGGTTGCCCACTGGGCCTCCATTGACACACCTAAGGGGAAGGACCTTGTAACTGCTGGGCAGGGATGGAAGTTACAGCTCCCCACCAAGCCTCTGGTGGCACCAACCTGGTGGGATGCATCAGGTAAGTCTCATTCCTGTGTCTTAGTGGGGGGGGCGGTGTGGCTTTGTTACCACTGAGTTGTGATAAATGTTACTTAGCCTTCTATGGCACCAGCTGGGGAAGGGAAGTTGGGCACTTTGTTGCACCCTGTTGAGGCTGGAAGTCTAGCCTCCCTATGTGGCCTTTGCTGGCAGGCGTGGAATTGGGCTGCAATTTTTCCTGCAATGTTTGGCTGGAATAGAGTGGTTATTGTCTAATAGTTTTCTGTCTTTTTAGGCTACCCTTTTCTTATGCCTTTGAGTAAATAGAGCACCATTTGCTGGTGGGGACTTTTTTTTTTTTACTGTGCCAGTTGAAGTTTCTGGGTCATAAGCTTCTCTAGCACCCAGTCTGGGATAAATGAGGCAAAAAGAAAAACAATAAAACTCATCTACATGCCATTATTTTGGTCTTGAGTACTCTAGCTTGTCTTTTTCTCCCCCTTATCTTTCAGAGTTTTCTTACGTTTGTTTGATTTATAATATCCAGGATTTTTAGGTGTACTTGATGGCAGGAATGGAGAAAGGCATATCTATTCCATCTTTCCAGAAGTGGAACTCTCAAAAATCCCTTTTTAACAAAGTTGACCATGTTTTGGCTTCTAAAAAATTATTTTCCTGCTGTGTTCTCAGTTCTTTGAAACAAAGGAATTTTATAGTTTTCACCTTTGACACTTTGTCATAGCCATTGGTCTATAAGAATATAAAAATTATCTTCACTACATATATTTTTATGTATTTATATATATATACACACACATACAGAAAGTTAACTTCAGACACAACTCCACCTTCAGATCAAATATGGGGAAAAGATGTGACAAATTAGGGCATAAGAATAAAAAATCAGGAGAGGCAGGGAGTTTATTTTTCCAGACAAGTGGTGAGTGAATGTAGAAAAAGTTTCAGTGACTTAAAACTAAGAAATAGAGTAATTTTTAAACAAAAATTAAAAGGTGGACATGTTTAAAAGTACAAAAGGAGAAAAGCTATAGAGCAATTTATTTAACTATTAAGCTGACAAAATAAAATAGATTAAATCTGATATGAGTAGTGGATTTTTATTCTATTGATGGCAAAATCAAGACAGACATGAATACTCAAAGAAATAAATGCTCAGAAGTCTGTGAGAATTGTACATATTCAGTAGGAAATTAATGAAGTGAGAAATTTTTAGGTCTCAAAAGAAATTACTCCATAGTTTCCATAAGAGAGACAATACACACCAAATTACCATTTGTTTTAAATATGATACTGTCATTATAAACAACTATTTTATTTTAGTTGACGATATTTCTGAGTCTAAGCTCTCTATCATGCACTTCTTGTTATATGAAGCTTCAAAAGCAAGGTTATTTTGATCCCCTCTGTAGCTTCTCTACGTCAATGTCACTCACAACCATTTGATTAATATAGTTAGTTTTAATTAAAATAGATTTTGTAGATGCAACATCCTTTCATGGCCTATAAGCCTACTTAAAAATTATGCCTAAGAGTCATCCCCAGAGAACCTCTGTATATAGAACCCAACTATAAGGATGGGTCACTAAATTTCGTTGTTGACTTAGCCCTTCCTAAGATTTTGGGACTATTATTGTCTTGAGAGAAAGAGGGAACCTAAGGATCCAAAGTCAAGAAAAGTTCTTTAGAATCAGTATTGAACCTCTCTAATTCTTTTGCTAATTCTGGTTCCTGAGTTTCACGGAGACTGGCCAAACTCATGCTCACCTGGGCACATAACTGCACCACATTTCATATTATCTTTGGCAAATGTCTGATTTCCCAGTTACCCTTAGCCATGCCACTGAGTTCTGGCCAGTGGTCAAAGTTATCTGGGATACTTCCAGGCCTGGCCCATGCAAATCTTTCACTCAGGATCCCTCCATGCAATTTTACTTTCTCTTGGCTGTGTTGTGCAGATAAGTGTGGACCTTGTAATCCCTATGGTAAAATTGACAGAGTTTTAGGATGGAAAGAGTTTGGATCTCTGAATATTACTTGAAGGAGAGGTGCTCATAATCAGTAATGCTCATTTTAAATCTGAGTGAAGAACAAATCTATGACAAGCACAACTATTTGGTGCTTTATCTATGACAGTGGTTATAAATACCTTATGTAATATTGGGACCACAAACTCCTATAATAAATTCCAATTTTGATAACTAGGTCCCTGCCTTGTCCCTTATTCACTGACCCCAAAATCTCAGTTGCTTTATAGTTAGCTCTCTCAGTCTTTCTAGAAGTTTATCTACTCTGAAAACCTATTCTATCTAATGTAGTGTTTTAAACATTTTAGTGTTTGGACTATACTAGCGTTTGGTGTTGTTTTCTTTTCCAAAACTGCCTTCAAAGAGTTTATTCGCTTCCCTTCTCTCTAAAGATTCTACTATGCACTCTGTATTCCTGATTCTTTTCTCACATGCTTAACTCTAGAGAGTGTTATGCTTCCAGTTGCTACCATTTCCTTAGGGTCACACAAGCATTTTGAATTTTTAAGTTTTTCCTGCTGTAGAATAAGCAGCTTCTTTGTTGTGGTTTAAAATTAAACTGGTAGAAATTATTTGCAAAGTCCCCTTGGGAGGCTTGGGAGAAAGGAGGAACTATTAAATTTCTCCATCTGGCAAATTCTTGGTATTTTCACAGCCATCAATCTTGAGTTCCTATGAAACTTATTCCTGCAAAATAGAAGCTAAGCCTACTTATAATTATGCCTAAGAATCACCCCCAAAGAACCACTTTTGTTGCTTAGATGTGACCTCTCTCTCTAGGCCAACACACAGGTGAAATCACTACCCTCCCCCCTAAATGGAACATGACTCCCAGAGATGTAAATCTTCCAGGCAATATGGGACAGAACTCCTAGAATGAGCCAAATGTGGCATCATGGGATTTAGAAAACATTTTTCACTAAAAGGGAGGAAGAGAGAAGTGAGATGAAATTAAGTTTCAGTGGCTGAGAGATTTCAAACAGAGTCAAGAGGTTATCTTTGAGGTTATTCTTATGCTTTGTATAGATAATCTTTTTTTAGCTTATGGTATATTGGAATGGCTGCAGGGAAGTATCTGAAGATGTTGAACTGTGTTCCAGTAGCCTTGATTCTTGAAGATGAGTGTATAACTATATAGCTTTTATAACGTGGCCATGTGGTTGTGAAAACTTTGTGTTCTGGTGCTCCTTTTATCCAGGGTATGGATAGACAAATAAAAATAATAAGGATAATAAATAAATAAATAATAGGTGAGGATAAAGGGTAAGAAATTAGGTAGATTGAAATACTGGTGGCCAATGACAGAGAAGGGAAAAGGGTATGGGATATATGAGTTTTATCTTTTTTCTTTTTGTTTCTTTTTTTGGAGTGATGCAAATATTCTAAAAATGATCACGGTGATCAATACACAACTATAAGATGATATTGTGAGCTATTGATTGTATACCATAAATGGACTGTATGTGTGTGAAGATCTTTCAGTAAAAATACTTTAAAAAGTTAAACTGATAAAATTACTTTTTTTTTGGCAGGGGCAGGCACCAGGAAAATATCATGGTTCTCCGGCATGGCAGGTGCAAATTCTACCACTGAGCCACTGTCGCAGCACCCAGAATTACTTTTCTTTCATTTAAAAAAAAAAATGCAAAGAAGAAAGTGAGATACTTTTTAACATGAAGAAATCTAGTCTTTTAAACATGTTGAATTAAATATAAAAATTTCCATTAAATCATAATCAGCTTTTAAATATCAAAAGATTTGTGAGGAAATTTCACCTTCCCATGACAATAAAATTTCAGTGAATAAATACAATTCACTCAAATAAACATTCTAATAAAAATTTCTGTAAAAAAAATTGTTTTCTGTAGGCTGTGAAAAACCTCCTTTCTTCTCAATCTACCAAGACTTCTGGGACTTGTGTGCCCTTGCTAGTTCCTCCCACATTAAATATGAATTCACCCTTCATATTTAGTGTGCCAGTATGTATGAGGTTTCTCCAGAGAAGCAGAACTAACAGGGTATATACTTGTAAAGATTTATTATAAGGAACTGGGTCACACGACTATGGGTGTTGCCAAACTCAAACTCTATAAAGCATACTGCAAGCTGAAAACTCTAATAAAGGTATGGCTAACATCTTTAGTCTGAATTCTCCAGGGGAAGCTGACCGGTTGCAAATTCTGGCAAGAACTAGTGCTGAAGTTGAGTCCAACTTCTTCTTCTGACCTCTGAAATCCTCAGTTACAGCTTTTAAGACCTCAACTGGTTGACTGAGGAGATCCCCCACATTTCTGAGGGTGATCTCCTTTGTTGATCATAGATGCAATCAATTAACTGTTGATCCAAATCTCATTAATGAAATACGCTCACATCGACGAGCAGACCGGTGCTTGACCAATTAACTAGATACCATAATGTAGCTAAGTCAACACATGAGACTAACTGTTACAATACCTAAGAGAATATAGCAGATATGATGCTTCATGACTTCTAGGCCTAAATCAGAAGAAATTGTATAGCTTCTATCTTGCTCTCTTGGAACACATACACTGGGGAGGCTAGCCACCAGGGAGGAGTCCAACTACCATTTGTCCTTGATGGCAACATGTGATGTAATTTATGACACCAGTTCCTCTTGTGTGAGAAAGCCCTAGCCAATCATGTGGAAAGGCCGCATGGAGAAAGAAAGCTGTCTAACAAGTACCCAGCTATTCTAGCTATTCAAGCTGAGGTGCCAGACCTGTGAGTGAAGTAGTCATCTTAGATATTAGCCCCAAGCACAAGCAAACCAGTCCTAGCTATTCTGTCACTGCAACCCAATGAGATTTGCAAGGCAAGAACTGCCAAACTGAGCCCAAGCAATGCAAAGAATTATGACAGACAATAAATTGTTTTAAGCCATTCAATTGTGAGGTAGAATTTTATACAGAAATAGATAACTTGGTCATAGGCCAAGAGCTTTTTTAAAATATAAAATCAACCTATCTGTAACACAGAGTTCTTACCCCTTTCAGCAAATATTGGAGTGATTCCTTCTTTCTACCTGAGCTCTGAATTAATTGAAAAAATAAATGAGTAACAGATTGAGGTCAAAATGTCACCTTCATTATTAATAAAGATAAGTTGGAGGCTCTATAGGAGCCAAATGAGTTTTTATACTTAACAGCCAAATAGAATTATCCTCCCTGTCACAGGTGACTGGACCAGGGAAACCATCTCCTGGAGGGGATTTTCTGGCTAAGATTTAAGCTACAGGGGAACAGAAGAGAATTTGGGGGCCAATTTGCTTACAGTAGGAACAAAGAGCATTTTATTTTTCCCAAATTGCCAGTCAGAAAAGTCACTTACCTCATACACAGTGTGCGGGTTTGAAAGGATGTATGTCCCTTAGAAAAGCCATGTTTTAATCTAAATCCCATTTCATAAAGGCAGAATAATCCCTATTCAATACTGTATGCTTGAAACTTTAATCAGATCATCTCCCAGGAGATGTGATTTAATCATGGATGGTTGTTAAATTGGATTAGGTGATGACATGTCTCCACCCATTTGAGTGGGTCTTGATAAGTTTCTAAAGTCCTATAAAAGAGGAAACATTTTAGAGAGTAGAGATTTGGATAGAGCAGAGAATGCTGCAGCACCATGAAGCAGAGAGTTCATTAGCCAGCGCTTTGGAGATGAAGGAGGAAAATGCATGAGAGAGAAACCCTGAACTTCATCGGCCTTCTTGAACCAAGGTATCTTTCCCTGGTTGCATTTGATTGGACATTTCTATAGACTTGTTTTAATTGGGACATTTTCTTGACCTTAGAACTGTAAACTAGCAACTCATTAAATTCCTCTTTTTAAAAGCCATTCTGTTTCTGATATATTGCATTCTGGCAGCTAGCAAACGAGAACACACAGTGAGGTCAGTAAAAGGGCAAAGAGAACCCAGGAGTTACACCAAGTGATTTCCTCCACATGGAAGGAGATATTAGGCAGGAGGAAAAAGAGTTTTCCTCCAACAGTGAACAGACTTGACAATAACTGACTATGGTGACTTTCTAGATACAACAAATTTGGAAGAATATAAATATTTTCTAATTGTCTCCATTTTATTTTATGCAAAATTATGGCTATTCATTGCTTTACACTCTTGAAGTCACTTGTGACACTGTCTTAATTTTTTCATTAAATTCCATTGGAACTTGTGACCAAGGTTTCATTCATAATTTTATCCAATGCAATACCCAATATCTGGGATCCATTGCTAAACACCAAGTGCAAATGTGGTTTAACAAGAGCCAGGAATATTCTAAAATGATTACCTTCTTGGATTGTTTTATAATTCCTTATTCTATTTTGAAATAGTAACTAGAAATCCTCCAGATGTTTCAGTCCAATAAAAATGTACCCTCCCTCTGACATATATAAACTAAGGTCATGCTACCTTCACCAAGATCCCAGCTCTTCTGCCTTCTTATTGATTTTGTGCCTGGCTGATGCACCTCCTAATGCTAACTGTCTGCAAGTCCCCCAAGTGTATTTGAGAAAATATTTTCAAATATTCTGCAACAAGAAAGAGTGCCAATATAAGGTGAAGCTGCAATGATAGAGAGCAATACTGAGATATGGAGAGATTGATCTTTGATTACATTATCAGGCTGATGGAACAACGCAAGTTCAGTGTTCATCCTGCCTCTGTACTTTTCAGCTACATGAGATGATTTTTTTTCTGGGTTTTCTCTCTTTACAATGGCAAACATAGTGACAAATACAAATAGGTATAATTATTCCAATGCTTTATATTATAGATTTATATGTAGGTCCTCATTTAGTAAGTGATAAAAGAAGATGAAGCACATGTCTGCGTATCAGAAACACTATCTCAAAAAGTTCAGGGGAGAGGGTAAAATGGGAGATTCCAAAGCTGCATTTAAGCTAGAACAGAGACTACACCTTACTCTTTCCATAGTAATTGGAAAATAAAATAGCAGGAACAATTTTTATTGGAAAATGGGATTTTCTTAGAGCTAATGAGAATGTAAAATCGAACTGTATGGTCACTGGAAATGCTTGAGGTAGAGATGCTTTTCTGGGAACATTTAAGAAATTAAACCATGGTCTGTAATTGTTCCCTATACTATAACCTAAAAAAAGATAATAAAAATAGATGAAAATAAGAATTATATGTCATTAGGGTCATGATGCAAATTATACATTACTCAACCATAAGTACACATACTATGCTTGGAGAGAGAAAGTAAAGACAAGAAGGGCTGCAAGTATATATAGATATATAGGTTATGAAAATAGAACCAGGACAACTTCCATACTACATACGCCTATAATTAATATGTACTTAAAGGAAGGGTGCTGTATTTGCTTTCAAACCTTTCATATGCAACCCCGCCCTTGATTTTCTTCAGCTTCAGCATCATAGATTTGATTGGCCCATTGCACCAACAAGCAAACCTCCTTAAATCTATAACTTTATTTTACACACTCTGGGTTTGTGAATGTACTTCTAATAGCAGCATTTTACTCAACAATTGGACCTATTTCATCGCACAAATAACCGCTTTGATAGTTCTCTCATTCCTTTTTGTCCAACAGGAAATGTAACATTACTGACACAGTTTATAGTTAGAAAGGACAGTCAAGGCCCAACTATTTTCAGTTTGAGTATCACTTTTGCTGCTTCCAGACATAACATAAAAACTGATAAGTGAAGGGTTCTTCAGTAATACAAACAAACTAACTAAAACAAAACTAACATTGGGCGGTACAACAGTGGCTCAGTGGCAGAGTTCTTGCCTGACATGCCGGAGACCTGAGTTCAATTCCCGAAGACTGCCGATGCAAAAATTCAAAAGTATATATAAAAATAAATAAAAATAAAAAAATCCTCATGCTGTGGTGGCTTGGCTGAGTAGCTCTGGGATCTGGGGCTGTGATCAGGATGACCATCCAGCCCTTGCTACTGGGACCAGATTATATAATAATACATGATTTCCAAGTGGGGGAGATGGATAAATTAAACTTTAGTTCAGCCATGTGCTGGAGCCAAAGAACAATCACTCGAGTCTTAGGGCAAGAACCCCAGAAGATAGACAGAGTTGCTGGGATGGGTCAGTAAATTCTCATGTATGCCAAACATTTTTTATATGCTAAATAATTAGAACAGGGCATCCATGAGTTAGGTTTCCCAACAGATCTCATTGAGATTAATAAATACATTCACTCGGCAGTTTTTACAGTTTAAAAAATTAATGTTTTGATGTTATGCTCTTCCTCAATCGAGCAATTTTGAAATCCAGCTATTAAATGTGAGATATGAAACTGTTGGATATTAGAAAGGAAAAAAGGTGCCTCCATATTAAAAAACATATATTTTTTCTTACTAAACTTTTAGCCCATGGTTGTCCCCAGTCCTTTCCCAGCTATAGATCTGGTTAACACTCTGTAAGTAATAAAAAGCACACTTTTCTTGTGAGTAGTGATTTACAAAGTACCATTAAATTGGACTTAACTCTAGTTAACTTCTTAACACCTTAATACTCTGTGAAAAAGGATTTCCCTTTATAATTCCAAGCTGAGAAGGACCCAACCTGTGTGCACTGCTTCAGTCTCTACAGGATATAAGTATGACCATTTAGGACAACCCATAGTCAGAAAACAAGAATCCCCCAAAAGACCCTAAAGAAATGATTGCCAGCCTTAGCTGCTTATTAGAATCACCTCAAAAGTTTTTAAAACTAAACATGCCCAGGCTGCATATAGGCCAATTAAATCAGAATCATGGAGATGGAACTAGGCAGCAGGAGTTTGTAAAGCCTCCAGGTGATTCCAAAGTGCTCTGAAGGCTGAGGTCAGTTGTTCTGCGGGTCTTACACTGGGACAGCACATCACATTATGGAGTGCCTATGTGCTGCTCACTCTGAAATTTAGAGCTTTCACACTCATAACCTGTTACTCAAATAGTTTCTCAAGGGAAATGATAACAGAATTTTTTTGATTTGGCAAGAGGAGTTAAGGCTCTGAGGAAATGTTTCACATGCTTCACTTTATTTTAATAATTACATTGCCTAGCTTTGATTTCAGGCACCCTACTGTTATTTTTCCTTGAATCAGATATACCACACACCCCAGCTTGATCCTGCTCTAAATCTGCTGCTCTGTGGAAAACGGTCTTATTTTTAGGCTTTTGACAACAACTTATCGAATAGCCACATGACTATTGTGTGGCAAGAACTCACTGCATGTATCTGGGTGTGTTGTTTAGCAGTTTTGCAGTTTTCCAATGTGGTACGGCCCAGGTGGAGTGAACCTGGAAATAGGTTTTCATCTGGTAGAATCTTAATTTCAATCAATATTTAATCAGTGCCCACTATATGTAGGGCATGGTGTTATGTGTACACAGTAAAGAAAAACAAAAAACTGGAACTAAGCCGAATCTTTCAAGATACTCACACTGTCATGAGGATGATGAAGGGTAAAATAAATAAGTAAAATAAAATGAATTAAAACAAGTTCTCACTCGTTCTATGAAAGCATTCTGTGAAAGCAGAGAAAAGAGTAACACATGGGAAGAAGGAGGAGACAGGATGCAAGTAATGGGGACAACCAAACGTAATCTGCTTAACATGGTATATATTTTTTAAACTAATCAATATAAATAGTAAAAATTTTAGAAATATTTAAATATATGAAGATGATAAAAAAGATATCACCAGTAATCCCACCATCCAGAAAAAACAATGATATTACAGACAGATATAAATATATATATATATATATATATATATATATATATATGTTTCTATCTATTACTATGTTATATATATGTGTATATATCATAGATACAGGTATACGGATACACAGATTATCCATTCATATGTATATATATATGCATTTATATACCAAACACACACTTATTTGTTATCTATACACATATATACTCATTTGTTTATATAGGTACGTATATTAACACATTGCACATACACTATTGGGATAACTGAGAGGAGCTAAATTTTAATACCTCTTCTCTGTGCAGGGTCATAATCAACTAATAAGTAAAGCATAACAGATGGAGGCTCTAGCAATGGCTTTATTATTGATAAAGACTAAGTTGGAGAACACAGCTTGACATGGAAGCCCCATGGCCAGCTAACTGAACTACAGAATTATATAAACTCTGTCACCCAGCACAGGCAACTCTGAATGGGTGCAGCATGTTCCCCTAGGGTGTGCCTTGCTCCTGGAGGAGCAGAATGGACTTAAATTCTCTTTCAGTGGGCTGGCTCCCAAAGAGAAAAAGGTGTGTCTGTGAGTGTGTGTGTGCGAGAGAGAGAGAGAAAGAAAGAATCACTTTATTTCCTGGCACAACTGAGTAAAAGGAGAGGCCAAGAGATGCCAGAATTGTCTTATCAAGGGAGCTCACAGTACCAGGAAGGAAACATCAGGCATGGAAAAACCATCTTTAAAATCCTCCAAGTTTTTGCTTTTAACCCGTTGAGTTTAAAGCCTATGGTCAAACAAGGCCACAGAGTTGCCCAACTCCAGGGATCCCCATCCACCAACCCCCGAGATTGTGTGTGTGCAGGACACAACTAGTGCGACACACAGCAGCCTTGATGGCAAACCACAGTGTGGTTTTCTCCTCAAGAGAAGAGATCATCAGCTTAGGAGACCTTTCCCCAATACTGACCATGGCTTCCTTCCTTATTCCCCTGAGATTATGGAGGATAGTTTAATGTTTACCAATTTCATGATTCAGAGATCATGAAAATGGTCATAACTACATATGAATTAAAGCATGCCCAAGTACCTATTTACCTCTTTTTTTTTAGTTAGTTCATTATAGCTTGAAATTTAAGCCAGTTTTCTTGAATTCAAATACTGCCTCTATAGCTTTCCAGCTGTGTAAACTTGGGCAAATTACTCAACCCCTCTGTGACTGGTTTTCTTGTCTTTAGAAGGGGCACAACATATGAGACCAACTAATTGTACACCCCAAGGGTGCCAGTAATTTGTAGAATATAAATGGGACCCCTTGAAGTTACATAATGTCCTGTTAATATAGTTAATCTGGATCATGTTGAGGTTTTAGAAATTCAATTAGTTAATACATTGAGAATCTTGTATTAATCTAATACAGAATAAACTCATAATAAATTAGCCATTGTTATGCTAATTATCAACATAAATTTGTTCAGCCAGTTGCCCTATATGACATATGAAAGGTTTTGCAATGAGATTAAACAAAAAACAGTATCATACTTTGATAATAAAATGCATACACACTCTGTATTTGCAAAATTCTCACAAGAGGGATGCCTTAATTTAAAATAGAAACCCTCTCTCAGCATAAAATTTCTAGGGAGGAATTAAAGCTCAAAGAATAAAATAAATAGCCTTTCATGTTGAATACGAAGGGGAAAAGCCCCAAATCAAATCCTTGTAACATTTTCAAAGAAATTAGAGTCCCAAAGTCATCTTTCTCATGTTCTTTTTTTTCTGCTTAGCTCTAGTCAAGGGAATTTGTGACTGAATAGAGTCTCGGTTCCTTTACTTCTCTGGAATTGCAACCTATTGGCTTAATTGGTGGGACCTCCCAACAAATAATTTTGTCACTGTGATTTGACCATAGGATGTTGGAGGACATCCAGCAACCTCTGTCTTCTCCATTAGAGAGCAGCACTGAGATGATACTGTCATCTCATTGGCAAGGCAGCCGCCTGTTACTAGGCATTATTTGAGAATCCTTCCTTTCCCACCCAATTTATATTCCAAACCTCCCTTTGAGCACTTCCACCCTGTGTGTTCCTCGGTAGTACTGGCTCCACCTCAACCTGCGAGCAGGCACTTTTGCCTGTGCACAGGGGACCTTCCTTTGCCTGCTATTGAGGCTTTTGAGGCAGGTGCTTGTGAGGGTTTGGTAAGGGCCAGTGCCTCTACCCTCTGGTGCTCTAAAGTCTGGACAATCTCCTTCCTCTGGAACTTATTAGTCCCATAAACTCCTTGGACATAGTGATATCCACATGCCCAGCTGCAATAATCATGATTTTGATACTTGCACCCAACTTCTATAGCATTTTCTATTCTCAAACCTTTGGACCAGGCACATAATGTGAGGTCAAGTTCTCCACAGTTTCCACCTTGCTGAATGCAGATGGACTGCCACCCACTGCTGACCAAGGTGTGAGGGCTTCAGCCTTATCCACATGAGATACAGACATATTTTTGGCTTTAACAAATTTATCCCTTATCCCAAAATCTTTAATTTGAGGCCAAAATAAGACTCAAAACCATATTTTTGTCTATTAGATTCAGAAATCAAAGTACAGTTGAACCTTAAAAACCCTTTCTTATTGTTAAATGAATCGTATCACCAATGACCCTTTGTTTATTCTAAACAAGATTTTTTTTAATTAGAGAAGTTGTGGGTACAAGTAGAAATTAATTCTCCTTGTCACATCTTCTCATAAAATGCATATCGTACTGTTATGACCATAGAACATAAATCTGAAAAATATTGTCCATCTTTATCTACAGCTATTACGTTGAGCTGTATTATTCCTGATGCTTTATAAACCGTTTAATTACTTCTTATAGCAACACTGCAGGTGGGCATCAGCTCCATTTTACAGATAAACAGAATGAGGCACAGAAAGGTTAAAGTTAACTTTCCCACGGTTCTACAACGAACAAGATTAAAGCAAGAATTTAATTCCAGATTTGCTTTGCCTGAAACTATGCTTTCATCATTGTAGTATTGTCTGAAATTTTTAATCAGGAAGACATGAATTTACTTTCATTGAAGTATTTAAAAGTTTAACAGCGTGTCATTAGTCTCGCAAGGATTAAGTGTTAAGCTGCTTTATATGAGGGTGAGGTGGTAGGGTAGATATTGGGGAGAGAGGGAAGAAAACGTGATGACTTTCTAGAATCCCTTTAACACCTTGGTTTATCGCATTAAAATATGCCTCTGTTTAAACTGTTACTATCATGCAGCCAACCCTTATCCCAAAACAATGCACTTGAGTTTAATCTATCATAAAATGGATTAGAAATTCAAATCAAATATGTACAAATCAAGAAATATTCAGATTTTTTTATATAAAAGCAAAAATAGTATGTCAGACACCAAGCCACATGATATTTTAAAAATTTAAAGCTGAACGTTCCTGGTAGTCTGTGACTCACGTGTAATGTAGCTGTCTTGCTATGTACAAGCAGATGATAAGCCCACTTCAGCCTGGCTGGTGACACCATTCCAAGCTGTGCATTCACAGGGTAAGTAAGACACAGTAGCTACAGCCAGAAGCTTTAGCACCTGCCAAAGGCTCTGACCTTGCTGCAGTTCTTACTTTGCAAACACATTTTCTAGATGGATTTCAAGGTCAAACTGCAGCAATCTGCACGCAGATACTGCCTATGCTGGCCTTTGCCTTTGTCCCTGTGTCTACAGAAAGTCTCCTGGCAAAGTAAAATACACCAAGTGTCCTAAAAACTCTTGCTTAAACCCCAGCATTTAAAAGTTAGCTACACAAAGTAACACCTACCTGACCTAATATAATTTTTAAAAAATCACCAAATATCAAAATCCCATGTTCAGACTCTGAAGGCCAAGGTGGTACCAGAGGTTTCATTCATGAAATTTGCCTTCTAACACTTCTTGTCTCTCTTCTCAGTATTCTCAATCACTGCATTAACTATGGGAGTCAGTGAGGGGAAAATACATAGAAATAGATATAACTCATCTATAGATAGATGTGTCACGAATTATTTTAAATTGGGATCAAATATATGCAAAGTTTTGGATTCTGTGTTTTTAAATAAAATGTTAAAAATTCTCTATATCCTTATTGCAAATTTTTAAAAACATACATTTTAAATCAAAACAATGCTTGGCATTTCCAGAAATTGTCTAAAACAACCATTTGGAAACTCCAGAGGCCAGAGTAACACTGTATAGCATACAGTGAAGAGCTGGAGAAAGAAGCTGATTAATTACAGTCAAGAACAGTAAATTGCTCTCTCCACATAGTGGCAACCAATGTCCATTCCTCATTCTTGCAGTAGACTGCCTTGGGGTCCAGTTTTGCTAAGCACAGAAAAAGACACAAAAATCTTCTTCCCAAAGAACAAAGGTGGGCACAGCCGATCACTGATTATGGCTTTTGATTACTGAATTCAGATCACGGGGCATGGCTCTGAGGAAAGCTGTTATTTAACTCTCCACAAACAAAGGCAGAGGCAGCCATTGTTTCAATACTACTCAGACAAGGGCAGAGGTGTTGGAGATTTAAATGCACATTTTCTCAGGGCTATAGGAGACAGTTAGCTTTTGCTGGGCAGAGCAGGAAAACTCAGCTTTCAATAGCCATCAAAGAAGCTCTTGGAATTCTTTCTGAAGCCCTCTGCAGGGCACTTGGGGGCATCTGCTCCCTTTTTGTGAGTCACTGGCTGTGTTTTGGCTGGGAAAGACTGACTTGGAAAAGTCCTTCCATTGTGCCCTCCTCCCAGAATTTGCCCTCCATCCAGGTAGAAGCAGCCTGAGACAATAAAGGAGTGGGAAAAAACTATAGAGGTGAACAGCCTGGGACAAAGCCCTGCCATCTCAAACACCAAGAGATGGAGAATTGTCTTCAGGGAAAGAGAAGAATTAATGAAACTCCTGTAAACAACTAACAAGCAAAACCCAGGACAAGACAGAGATCCAGGATCCAGAAAGACAAGGAAAAATCTGCATGTTGCATTTGCCTTGGGCACTTTCCTGATAAGAAGGTTGAAGTCAAGAAAATCTGTCTTATCACCAGCTGGTTACAAAACCAAGAAACAAACATCTCAGCGATTAAACCCCAGAGTTAGCATTTTGAAATATTAAAATGCACAGTGTGTAACAAAAGAGTATCAGACAAACAGGAAATGATGGCCCATTCAAAGGAAGATAATAAAAATTCAGAAACACCACAAAAAAGAAAAGAATGTGCACATACTAAATAAAGCCTTTAAAATAATTTAAATGTTCAAGGAGATAAAGGAAAATACAGAGAATTAACAAAAGGATGGCAGTAAACAATGAAAGAGCAAGTTGAATATTTTAGTAAAGACATACAAATTTTAAACAGAACTACAGGAGCTGAAAACCACAGTAACTGAAGTACAAAATGTCCAGGAGGTTTTCAATAGCAGATTGAAGCTGGCAGGAGAAAGAATTAGTGAACTTGAAGATAAGACACTCAAAATGATTCAGTCTGAGGAACAGAAAGAAAAAAGAAATATTAAAAACTAAAATATTCTAAGATTTTTTTGGGACACATTCAAGCACACCAATATATGCATTATGGGAGTGTCAGATGGAGAAAAAAAAGACAGAAAGGGGCAGAAGAAATGGCCAAAGAAATAATGACAGAGAACTTCTCAGCTTTGTGAAAGATATGAATTTCCTCATCAAAAAAGCTCAGAGAACAGCATGAAGGATAAACATGAAGAAAAATATTCCCATTATATACTGGTCACTATTGAATGCAAAGAACAAAGAGAGGGTTTTGAAAGCAGCAAGAGAAAAGCAATGTATTGAATGCAAGGGAGGTCCAATTACAGTAAGTGCTGATTTCTCCTCAGAAATCATGGAGACTAAAAGCAGTGGGTTAATGTTCTAGTTTTCTAGCTGCTGGAATGCAATATACTAAAAACATAATGGCTTTTAAAAAGGGGAATTTAATCAGATGTTAGTTTACAGTTCTAAAGCCGAGAAAATGACCCAATTAAAATGTATCTATAGAACTGTCCAATCAAAGGTATCCAGGGAAAGATACTTTGGTTCAAGAAGGCCAATGAAGTTCAGAATTTCTCTCTCAAGTGAGAAGGCACATGGTGAACATGGTCAGGGTTCCTCTCTTATCTGGAAGGGCACATGGCAAACATGGTATCATCTGCTAGCTTCTTCTGGTTTCCTGTTCCATGAAGCTCCCTGGGAGACATTTTCCTTCTTCATCTTCAAAAGTTGCTGGCTAGTGCACTGTATTTCTTGTGGCTGTGTCATTCTGCTCTGCTCTCTGAATCTCTTTCATTCTCCAAAATGCTTCCTGTTTTATAGGACTCTAGAAACTTACCAAGACCGACCCAAATGGGTGGAGACATGTCATCACCTAATCCAGTTTAACAACCACTCTTGATTAAATCACATCTCCAGGGATCTGATCTGATTACAGTTTCAAACATACAGTATTGAATAGGGATTATTTTACCTTTATGAAATGGGATTTTGATTAAAACATGGCTTTTATACGATACATATGTCCTTGCAAACCAGCACAGTTGAAGTTCTTAAAGTGCTGAAGGAAAACAACTGCTAGCCAAGAATTTTATACTCAGTGAGACTATTTTTTCAAAAACAAGTGAGAGATTAAGACATTCTCAGATAAACAAAAGCTGAGGAAGATAAACACCAGTAGATCTGCTCTACAAATAACGCTAGAGGAAATGCTTATCAAACTACCTTCATACCTGGTAAAATGACTGCTATTAAAAAAATAAAGGAAAGTAGCAAGTATTAGAGATGATGTGGAGAAATAAGAACCATCATTAATTGCTGATAATAATATAAAATGATGCAGGCTCTGTAGAAGACATTTTGGTGACTCCTCTGAAAGCTAAGTGTGAAACTGCCATATGACCCAGAAATTCCACAAGTAGGAATATAGTCAAAAGAACTGAAAGCAGGGACTCAACAGATATCTGCACAACAATGTTCATAGTGGCATTATTCACAATTGCCAAAGACGGAAGCAACCCAAATGTCCATCAACCAATGAATGGATAGATAAAATGTGGTATATAGCAAAGATGGCTCATAATTTGTATTCTTCCATTTTAGTATTCCCAGTAGAAATATATTGTTTCTTACCAGGGGTTTCAGTAATAGACACTTGGCTAGAGGAAACAAAATTTGAAAGTTATTAACTTATTGCTGATGTAACAAGTTTCCACAAAATTAATGGCTTAAGACAACAAAGATTTAATATCTTAAAGTTCTGGAGGATTAAATCTGATGTATGTCTCACTGGACTAAAATCAAGCTATTAGCAAGGCTGAGTTCCTTCTGGAGGCTCTAGGAGAAGAAAAACTGTTTTTCCACCTTCTGTAAAATTCCTGAGTTCCTTGGCTCATGGCCCCTTCTTACATTTCCAAAGCCAGCATCATACCATCTTCAAATATCCCTCTGACTCCCTCATACACTTAAAAGAACTCTTAGGATTGCCTTGGGTCCAAGTGGATAGTCCAAGACAATCTCTTTCTCTTAAGGTCAGTTTAATTAGCAACCCTAATTATATTTGAAAACTTAATTCCTTCTTGCCATGTAATATATCTTATCCATGGCTTTTTTCATCAGGTACACTAAGTAAATAGATATGGAGACCTTTAGGGAGCCATTATTCTACATGCCACAAGAACTTTTAGAAAAATAATTATATTTTGTCAAAAGAGAAAATTAACATCTGAGAATAAAGGAACAGCCTGACAGAGAAAATGTAATGTTTATTTGAAATTCAGATTCCTAGATGTTTGTAGCACATATCTACTACCTTACATAAATGATTCAGAAATGCCCCAAAGTGCTCTCTGATAATTTTGGAACCCCCTTGCATGTTCCTGACCTGCATCATCTTTTATCCACTTTTTCTCCAGTTTCTAATTCATGATTTCTTACCTAATTTACAACACAGATATTGTCCTTTGGAGTTGCCCTGTCTAAATTCCATCTCTGGCCTGCTCCTTCGTACTTATCTTGGTTTCCCAATCCTTAATTTGGATCATCTTTGGGGGTATTTCTTATTTATACTGGTTCCTCAAGAAATAACACCCTTTCTAGAATAGGACCTAGTTGTTTTCATGACAAGTGGATTTGAAAAAAAATGGAGGAAATCCTAGAGTAGCTAAGCACAGTATATGAGAAGGAACTGGGGGGAAGATGAGGCAGGAAAGACAGTTTAAGATATGATTATGGAGGACATTGGAAGAAGGAGTCAAAAGTAAATATTTTGGATTTAAGGGTTTGCATTTTTTATTTTAAGTATAAAGCTGGAGATTTTAGAGAAGAAAGAAAAACAAAAATCATAATTTTAATTTTTTTCTTTTTTTGAAGTTTCATTGAAATATCATTTACATACCATAAAATTCAGTGCTTTTTAATAAATTTACAGATTTGTGCATCTATCACCCCAATGTTTCATAACATTTCCATCATCCTGAAAAGATCACTCATGTCCAATTGCTGTCATTCTCTCACTACCATTATCAACCTAGGCAACCATTCATCTACTTTTTTCTTTTTACATTTGTCTTTTCTGGACATTTAATATGAATGAAATCATATGCAACATATTCTGTTTCTGGATTCTTTCACTTTTCCACAGCTAATATTTAATAAAGGCTTACTATGTTTTGAGAATACAGATGATAGTTTACTCATATTAATTCATTTATTCCTCACAACAGCTTTGTGAAGTAGGTACTACAATTCATCCTCACTATCATGGATCCTGTATTTGCAAATTTGCCTACTCGATAAAATGTAATTGAAACCCCCAAATCAATACTTCTGGTACTTTCAGCTTCATTCACATTTATGCACAGAGTGGCAAAAATTTGAGTTGCTTGACACTCACCCTCCCAGCTGAAGTTGAACAAGCTGATATTCTGCCTCCTTGATTCAGCTCTCATATTGTAAACAATTGTCCTTTTCGTGGTATGTTTAGTGCCACATTTTTGCGTTCTTGTGCTGTTTGTCAGTGATTTAGCTATTTAAAATGGCCCCCAAGAGGAATGAAGTACTATATAGCGATGTTAAGCACAAGAAGACTGAGATGTGCCTTACAGAGAAAATGTGTGTTAGATAAGCTGAATTCAGGCAAGATAAATCATGCTGTAGGCTGTGAGTCCAATGTTAATGATCCAACATCCCATATTAAATAAGGTATTTTTAAACAGATGTACACATGAAACAAGGTTGTGCATTGATCAGTTGATGAAAATGTTGGGACCAGAGGCTCACAGGAAACTTGCCTTGTATTGCCTGTAGGAGAAATGCTTTGGTATAGGCAAATTCAGTATTCATGGCAACTTTATGGAATATAACTATGAATAATGAGACTCAACTGTCCTATTGTACCTATTTTATGGATGAGATGACTGGAGCTAAATGATTTATACAAGATCATAATACAACACAGCTCCATCTCCTTAGTGATTGAACCACAGTTTAAATCTAAGCTCTTCTACTACCTTACTGTCCTTCATTGCCTCTTGGTGTCATGATCCAATGTGTTTTAGAAAAATGATATGAAAAATGGATTGCAGATATGAAGGACTGATTGTGCAGAGAAGGATTGAAAGTCTATTTTAATTTTAAAAGAAAGAAATTTGGTATGGATTAGGTTATAGGCAATAGGAATGGACAGTAAAGTCAGATAAGCAGGCATCTAGAGTGTGGATTTATAGTAAGATAGATTTGAATTAGAAATCCAGTTCTTACATGGCATCTGATTGACCATCATCAAATAATGTAACCTCTCTATCTTCACTTCCTTCATCTCAAAATTGGAGATAATGCCTGCTTGATTTAAATGTTGTGAAATGAATGTACATAATATATTTAGTGCATTCCCCGAGGTGATCTTTTTTGTCTGCTATTGCCACTTACATCTAGAGTAAGTATTTGAAGGTAGAAGGAAGGGAAGAAACAAATATGATCTTCAGATTTGATTAAACAACTGATAATATACTGTTAACAAGGTAGGAAATGCAGTTTGAAGATTCGGATTAATGGGGTAGAGATGATAAGTCTGTTATAGGCCATACTGAAGATTTACTACTAAAAAGATCATCTTGACAAATAAAATTCTGGATGAAGACTTGAGAACAAAGTTAGAGTTTTGAAACCAAGCAATTGATTAAAAAATGTTGCATAGACTTGCAGCAAGAGTTGTAGCAAAGTCAAGTCATCCATTATATTTTGGTCTTCTGATGAATTTCTGTATCCAGTAACTAATCTTCTGAGGTGGGAAATGGCCATAGTCTGAAGCTTCCTGAAGAAGGGCACTGATGAGTTTGCTCAACCAGGATTCGGAATTACTGGGGATAGGAAAAGAGGAAGGTGGGAAGGAAGGGAGGATGGAAGAAAGGAAGAGAGGGCAGAAGAGAAGGAAAGGAGGGAGAGAGGGAGGGAAAAGATCTTTGAAAATTCATGAGAATAGTCAAAATAGTAACCCAAGTAACTTTGTCTCTTGGTCCAAAGCCTACTAAATAATAGCAATGTGGACCTGGGATCATATGATGTCAAAATTTTAATCTTATAAACCAATAGCAAAATAAGGTCCATTTAAGCAAGTGCCTTTTAGAGAGGCAATTAGGCTTCATTTAAAATATCCTTAGTGCAAGTATTAGACAGATTTTTAATTTATTTTTTCTTGAACATAATATAACAAAACCTCCCCCAGTTACACATTTGCTGTGTGATTTCTGTGACTATAAATTGCCTGGGTTGAATTACTACAAAAGATACATTAAAATAATGGACTTAAGGAATAATTTAGAACTAGTGAAAGAATCTAGGTCAATAAAAAAGAAACTGGAACTCATTATTAAACAAAATCCCTACTGTTTTTCAGAATGTGTGGATATTAGGGACAACAGGCAAGAAAGCACTTAGTGTTGCTATGATCACTTGGTGATTGTTGGAAGTCATTAAACAAGAGAGCAGAAAGAACTTTATCAGGTATGGCAAGGAAAGGGGCTTTCTAAAAAGGGTCCATGCAAACAAAAAGAAATTCAAAAGAATTTATTGTCAATTTATTTCTCATTATCCATCAAAAGTCAGATAAGTAAGGAAACAAAATTGTGTATGGAATTATCATTGACCTACAATATAATCGTTTTGGGGAATAAGATATCTTAAGGTAGAATAAAATTAATTTGTGACTGTTTAGAATACTATCTTTATCATATAAAACAAAGGAATAACAAGACTTTTACATTAATTCACTTCTCCCCAGAATTTTACATCACCAAATATTAAAAAAAAGTTTATATTTCAATATTCATTGGATACTCCCCAAAATACTTTTTTAAAGCTTCATAATATAAAAATTAGAATATGAAAATCTCTTTTTTCAAGACATTGGTTACCCAAGATATACTGGCCTACTATCAACAATTTGTAGGACCTAAGAAAATTTTAGTAAATACAGAAAGTGTAAAAATATTCTCTAAGAAATGAAGAGAATTTTCAGCCAGTTCATTCAGATGTAAATAAGTCACTGGGTATAAGGTGTTATAGACTGATTAATGTTCCCACAAAGACATGCTCAAGTCCTAACCCTCAGTGCTGTGGTACGAATTCACTTATAAATAATATCTTTGAAACTGTTTTTAGATAAGGTAAAGAAAACTGAATCGTATACTTCAATTCTTTATGAACAGTGTCTTTAGGAGCTGGGGAAATTTGGATATAGTTGTAGGAAAGAAGGACACAAGTGGCCACGAGACAGAGAATGAGTTACGGAATGCTGGCAAGCGTCACCAGAACCCTCCATGACTTCAGAGAAAGTATGACTCTGGTCATACCGTGATTCTGAACTGTCCAAACCATGAGATAAAAACATTACTATTGTCAAGCCAAATAGTCTTTGTGATAAGCAACCCTGGCAAACATAAGGTTTATGAGAAAATGCTAAAGTAGCACTTTTTTTAAAATTTTGTTTTTACAAACATCAAGATACTTGATTTTGAGTGAGTGTTTTCAAATTTAGGAGTGCTCACAATTTATTTTGTTAAGTGTGGTCCAAGAATATTCTATTTCTGCACGGAGTGTTCTTGTAATATTGTCAGAGTCTGCATAACATTGCCTTTTGGCTTCCATCTCAATGCAAATTATTCTATCCACTTAATGTTTGGAGGTACATAATAAAGACAAAGACAGTGATATTTGAAAGGATAAAGACATTTGTCTTGATCTCTGACATACTTTAATTTTCGTAAGTTACTTCTCAAAAATAGAAGCTAGTAAAATGAGCATTAGCATGCAAAATCAGGACAAATCTGAACATATAAAATTTCTTGTACTCATTGAGCATGGAACCTCATATTCTTTCCTTTCTAATAATAGCTTTAAGCAAGTAAATTCTATGCCACACCTATTTCATCTTTGAAATGAATAGAATTATTCTCAGAGACTTTCTAATTCTAAATGTCTAAAACAATGGATTATTTGTATACCTAAAATGTGTGACTTCATTTTACTATAATGAAAATTAAGTTTGTTTTCAAATTTTGGCTTCTTTTTTATAGATCAATAAGGCAGGAAGACTAGATTACCAAAAGCTCATTAATACAATTCTTTTTTAAAAAGAAATTTGAAACCCCAGAGCAAACTTATTTAGAAGATTTGTATTTGTTCAAGTAGCTATATAAAAATATTTTAAAGGCAAACATGATACGTTTACACATAAAACAAGTTTGTGTTTATGGGGGTGTTGATTATTTAAAATCTAATTTTTGATCAGGTACCAAGATAAAATAAAGTGACATTCCAAAGTGAGGTAACACATCACCATAAACAGATTTATGAAGAAAAATATTTTGAAGAACCAACTGTGTAATTCAGTATTTTTCAATCAAATCAAGGTCAGGAAAAGGGATCTGTGTTTAGGAAGGAAGAGGAATTTGTAATGTGCTAGTCTCTGGGGACTTTCAGGGGTTCCCATCCCTCCAGGTTTCTCTTTAACTTCAAATCTAACGATGAGGTTGAGGAGAGCTTCTGCAGAGCATTCTGGAATATGTAGAAGGATTGGGAATGACTTCAGCTGGGAAATCCTGAGGGTCAAGGACAGTAGGTAAAACCTCTTTGTCCCTTTGTTCTTTCTTTGTCCTTGCCAGGGCAAAGGACACAAACACATTTCCTATGGAGTGGACATGAGCCAAATAGGACAGAGAAAGAGAGCGAGAAAAAAAGAACACAAGAAGGCACTGGGTTAGAACCACTTTAAGTTCTTCTGTTCAAGAGGATTTCCTGGAAGACAGAAAGGATTCCAGGACTACTACACCTGAGTGACTATCAACGAGGCAGGGGCTGGAGAATCGAAAGCACCCAATCAAAACAAAATGGTTGCTTTGGAGGGTCCTTCAGGGAACTTCTAAGGAACTCACTAAAGTACATCAAAGAGCGAATGTCAGTTTTAAACATCTGCCAGACCCAGAGAGCTTGAAGCCAGCTTATTTGGATACCGGTCCGATTAAGGCTTTTCCTTATTTGTCCCTATGACGTTGAATATCAGAAACTGAGAAGTCATGGAAATTGGGAGAAGGGCAAGGTGAAAAAGCCAAGCTTAACCTCTTTTCTATCACAGGTTTTCAAAGAGTATGCCTTGAGCTTGGGAAGGTGAGAAGAATTTGACTTTAAATCAGTGTCTAGGACTGGACAATCTGCTTATTAGAATGAACTGTAGCTGTGATGTAAAATGACTGCAGACTGTCTATTATGTAATATGAGCAGACAAGCTTTGGCATCTGTTGCAGTTTTCATCTAAGGACAGAGATATATAAACGTGCTGAAGGAATTTTAAAGGGATGGTTGGAGATGAAAATGAAGGTGTGTTTAGATCCCATCCCACAGCTTCTGCATTCAACATACAGATTTTATTATTTAGTTTTTTAGCTTATTTAGAATTTTTTTTAACAACAATGGCAACAAAACCCTGAATTTATTCCATTCTTCATTATTACTGTCACTTCTCTCAAATGTGAAAATGATAGTCATTAAACTTCCATTTAAAAATGACATTTACATTTTCACATTTAAAAATTTTTTTCTTGGAGTTCTTTTTCTCTGACAACATTTTATTGCCAAGACAAATTTCAATTTATTTCCTCAAATATTAGCATGAGATACAAAAACAGCAGTAATAGCAAATTCTAACTTTCATTCATCGGGACAAAAAAGAAAAGAGAAAAAATGTCTGTGTACTGTTCACCATTTTTTACTTCATATCAAGTTAATTATATATTCTTCTGTTTTTTTATTTCATTATTCTTACAGTTTTGCTATATTTCTCTTATTTTTAAACCCGGAATTTTTTAGGTGTCCATGGCATTTCCTTATTTGAACTATTTATTCCAAACTGTATGTAGTTTCTTCATTTTATCCATTATGATAATAATAGCAATATAACATTTATTGAGTGCTATTGTATACAGGCTATTATATAAACATTAACTCATTTAGTGTTCAGAATGTCTGACTGAGATAGATATAATAAAGACTGTCTGACACTGGTTAGGACAGAGAGAGAAGTAGCTTGCCTGACATAGCAAGTAGGAATTTCAGGATTTAACTCCACATTTAACTCCAAAGCCAATCCACTTTCTATGATAAGACAGTAAGTTTACCTCCATCACAATTGCTGCTGCCAAAGTCTTAGACATAACTTCCTTTTAAGTAGCAATGGACAGACTAATGAAATATTTGAGCTTTGCATTTAACTGAAAATATGTGTGTGTGTGTATATATCATTCATTGAGCTTTGATTATTAATAAAAAAAACTGCAGTGTTTCTTTTAGAACAGAAAGTGGCATAACTATTTATATACCCACAGATTCTTACAATGTGAGGTTTAAATGAAAATACTTGGTTAATGAAGAAACTTAGGCTCACTTCATATATTTTTAAGGCCTCATACATAACCTATTCTACCATTATACTCTTATTTAAGGCCTATGCTTAAATTCAACACAATATCCATTCCTCCTAGCCAATGGGAACAGAGAATGAGAAATTAGAACTTTAACTGGGACATCATTTGGGACTCCCATTAAAATAAAAGACATGGAAATGCTTACATATGGTATAATTTCTACTAAACCCAGTTATTTTTACCTCCAACATAAGTCATGAGAATGTCAATACTTAGGACATTTTCAAAATTATCATGGTCTTTCATTTCCTTTTTTTTTTTAACTATCCCTTTATGAAAGACTGCCTTCCCAACTTTTAAATTCAAATGCTAACTTATGTAAGATAATTAAAATGTTCCCAAAGAGAAAGCCAGCTTGGTAGGTAAATCATGCTATTTTGCTTTTAAAATTCCAGAACAACATGCTTTGGAAATACCAGGTACAACATATTTATTCACTGAAGGGAAAGGGCATTTTCTGTCAAAAAAAGCTACAGTTCCCGGTTCCTACATGAATTCAGTTTCTTATCCTAAACTTTATCTGTGTGACTTAACATTTTGCCTTCTTAGCATATTTTGGAATGAACAGTAAAATATGATTTTTTCTAAAATGCTTTCATGAAAATGATTAAATCTAATTGGAAAGGAAAGGCACTGATCTATACTGTTGGGAAAAAAAAGGCTAAGGTTTCTTTTGTATGATCATATTATCTTAGCAGTTTAAATTGAGAGAACATTTGTCAAAAAGCCAACATTCAGCATGCTGAAATGTTTCTTATTGGGCATGGCAACGGTGGCTTAGTGGCAGAATTCTCACCTGTCATGCCGGAGACCCCGGTTCAATTCCTGGTGCCTGCCGATGCCAAAAAAAAAAACCCAAAACAACAAAAAAAAGCCCCACATTTCTTATTAACTCTGCCTAATCGTATTTACTACTTTAATAGAAATAAAAATAGGTATGCTTACATCAAGCCAGGAAAAATGAGACTTTGTTCTACATTGAAGGTCTTTCTAAGGCATTATTGTCTTAAACCTTTTCATATCACTGAAAATTAGGTCCATATGAAGTAGTCATTATCATAATAAAAATTTGAATGAAAATGAATGAAATAAAGTTGCGTAACTACTTGACATTTTTTATTTGATTAGTTGGTTCATCAAATTAATTGGAGATATAAAATTGACTTTAAAATTTTACTTTAACATACCTGGAACTTTTTCTTTAACAGTAAATTATGGTATTAAAGGAAAGATATGGTAAGTAGACAACTTATCCTTTAGAATATAGTTTGATTAGACAACAAAAACTTTGTGAACTAGAAATCAGTCAGTGATGAATAAATCCAGAGAGATTACCACATGGAAGACAATTCCCATTTCTAGATGGCTATTATTAAAAGCAAGCTGCAAGGATATATTTTAGCAAATAAATTATCTCATGCACTACATAGCAACTCCAGTGTGGGTGCTAAAGCTGAAAGCAGAATTGTCTTTAGTTTGAGCCCTAGAGCTGCCTAAAAAAAAAGAAATCGATGAATTGGAAGGTAAATTGAGGAAACTGGGCTAGAAATAGAGATGAAGGAACCAAAAACATCGTGGAGTGATTAGCTGAGCATAAGTACAATAAAGAAATCTTGGAGTCATTACAAGTTAAATCTCAGATATGCATAAGCAGTCTGATAATTTTAAAAGCAAGCAAAGCGCTAGACTGGATGTAGTGAAGTAAAGTCCATAGGAAGTTTTCCAGAATAATACAGAACAAGACCAACAAATAATGTAGAAGAAAGTATAGGATTGCATAATTGTCATTTTGGATAACTGATCCAAAGTCATCATTTTGGAACCCCTAAGGATATTACTGAACCCCTAATAACATTACAGTAAGGATTATGGCTGTTATGGTTTGCTAAAGCTGCCAGAATGCAATATACCAGAAATGGAATGATTTATTTAGAGAGAATTTATTAGGTTGCAAGTTTACATTCTAAGGTCATAAAATGTCCTAACTAAGGCATCCAAAGAAAGATACCTTGACTCAGGAAAGGGCTGTTGACATTTGGGGTTTTCTGTCAGCAGGGAAGGAACAGGGCTAGTTTTGTCTTCTAGCTTCTTCAAATGGCTTCCCAGGGGCATTTTCTTTCTGCATCTCCAAAGATCTCTGACTCTATGGGCTCTGAAGCTTTTTTCAATATGTTTCCCTCCAACAGACTCTGGTAAATCACCCACCTTGAATGGTTTCCATTTCCATGGAAACTACCTAATCAAAAGGGCCCACCCACAATTGGGTGGGTCACATCTTCATGGAAACAATTTAATCAAAAAGATCTCGCCCAGCAATTTTGAATCAGGATTAAAGAACATGGCTTTTCTGGTGTACACAGTAGTTTCAAACCAGCACAACCGCCTGAAACACTTAGGTTAATGGTTGATGGGTATTTGCAAATACTGCCTCTTTTTGAGTATCTTCTGACTGCAAAGGGGGAAAAATTACTCTACGGTGGAACAACCAGTTTATCTGCAGTTAGTTCAGTGTTTAATCTTTACAACATCAATGGCTGGTTAACCAGAAAATACTTTTCCTGATATGATGCAATGCAGTATCCAACATCACTTATCATGTATGTTCACAAAAAAGTAGGTTCAATTCTGGTTTATAGGAATAGCAGAAGATAGAGGAACAGACTAGATAACGAGAGAGTTTAAAAATCTCTCATTATTAAAGTTTGGGCAACTCACTGTGAAACTCTGGGTGAAGTGCCTTCACCTTTGCATCTGGGGAATGTAGACGGTGATGTTTTGAAGATAGTCAATACAACAGAATTATTTAAGTTGAAGTTGAAAGTTTCTTCACCATTCATCTTAACTCATCTCCTTCATTTTAGAGATAAAAAGGGAAAAGGAACATTCAAAGGCTACATAAGCTGGGAAGACCCAGTCTGTGTTTTGCACCTGATCTTTTGATTCTTAAGACCTAGTGCTCTTTGCAAGGCATTATGTCATTCTCCAGGGCATGATGTACCTCACCAAGTAGAATTTCCCTGTGACAAGAGGTATTCAGGAACAGTCTAGAGGATAATCTTAAAGGATGCTTGTGGCTATCCTAGGTGAATTTCTTTGAGGTCTTCCCTTGGCGCACAGACTCCTTTGAGAAATTCACAGCTGGAACTAGCAAGTTGTAGCTAAGCAATTTAGGAATCCCACCCCCACTGGTACAATCATCTTTGAGGATGTAATTATTGCACAGGCAGTAATTACCCAAAAAGACTGACAACTGTGGGCAATTTCATAAAGTAGCAAACTTTTTTTTAGCTCCCCAGGAAAGAATAATGAAAACATTATTGTTTATTTTTCATTACCTCCAAATAGCATTCTGCTGGTCAAATTCAATTGTGGAACCACTTTAGTTTTACTTCTTTTATGAAGTAAAATAAATATCACATACGAAACATTAGCAACCAATCTACAATACAGCAGCTTCATGGCCTGCTTAAGTAAAAGAGATTTTTTGTGAACTATAAATTGCAATACAGAGATAAGTAGTTATTCCATTTACTCTTACAATGGCATTCATAACTGTTTTGTACTTAAGTATGCTGGGTAGTTCTGATTTCCAAATGTGATTAAAACATTGGCCAGAATCAACACATTCCTCATTAAACTAACGAAAATCAGGAGCAAACGTGCTCTGCTTGGGGATACAAAAAAATTGTCTTAAAAATTAGGTCCTGAGCTTCCTCATGAGGTTATTATAGCCTTTTAAAGAAAACTGTTGTCATACATGGCCTTTTAAGCCCCGCTGGTAAATCAATAGCTAACAATTTTATTCTCTATCTTTCACTCCAAGTGAATTAAAGATCTGTCCTAAGGAAAGGACTCTCAGGGAGGTGGTTCTTCTACCCACAGAGCAAAAGAGTGTGATATTGATCTGTGTATTAAGAGAAGGAGTAGGACTTACACACCTTAAATATTAAGGTTTACATTTCATTTTCTATGCCCTGAGAAAAAAGGAACAAAACAGAATAAATGAAGCCATAGGTAACAACAACCAAGCCCTTGCTTTCTGTTAACTTTAGCCTCTCCTTTTTTGTTTGTTAATATAATCATATCACAGCTTTGATAGGTGAAATGTTAATGAAAAATTAGAGTAGTTTTAGACAGGTAGGGTTTGGGGTAAAAAGTCAAGAATGTGGATATTCTCCAGTTTGGGCTTGAATAGATTTTCTGTTTTCTTTTTACAAACCCAAGCCACTAAAACATTCTACACTCAGAATAAAGAACAGTATTGAAATGTTCAGCCTTTTGAACTGTCAGTAATATTCTACTGTGTATTTAAAATGAAAATATTAATTTTATGTTGATTTGCAAAATCCTTATGATAATAAAAATGGATAATTCCTATTTAATGAGTCTCTATATGCCAGACATATGTTTCATGTAATTCCATGATGCAAATACAGCAAATAGAGGTATTAATGTAAATATGATTATCCCCACTTAACAGATAAGAGAACTGAGACTTTGCTTCAGTAAGATCTTAAAATTCACACAGCAAGTAAATGGAAAAATTACAATTTAACTTCAAGTTCATATGATTCCAAAATCTATTTTCTTTTCTCTGTACCACAGTCTTATTCTCTAAGAAGTGAAATAAGATATAGAGAACAAATGCATTTGATTTTTACTCTATGTAACTGTTAAGAAGTATTAATATTGTTACTGAGAATATTAAAAATTCTTAGAGATATAATTAAGATGTTAGAGCATTTTAAAAATAAAACTAGAAAAAATTTACTGAACAGATTATATGGAATTTTGAATAAACAAAAAATTCTCCTCCAAATCATTGACATTCATTTATGCTATAAAAATATTTTCCCATTATGATAATGTTAGTTTAAATCTATCTGGTGCTCTAATCAGGAGTACATACTCCAGGAAAGGTTGGCTGGCATTTAATCCAAAAGGCAATTTTAGGAACTGAATCATGTTTCCCACATAACATGTTCACATCTTACCACTTCCCTGTAGCTGTGAATCATTCATAAATAAGACGAATTATCATCATGATTAGTTAAGGTGTAGCCAAACTGTGTCAAGGTGGGCCCTAACCTCTATGAATAGAGGCCTTACAAAGTAAGGAAATTCAAACACAGTCGGTCCAAAGAAGTCTAAGCTAGAAAAAGCCAGAAGTCAGTGAAAACCAGAAGAGCAGACACAGGGAGAAAGAGATCACCACAACGCAGAGAGTGCCCGAAGGCTCCAGCCTTTGGAGAAAGCAAGCCTGCCCCTATTTAGATGTTGGACTTCCAACCTCCAAAACTGTGAGACAATAAATCCATGTTGCTTAAGCCAACCCATTGTGTGGTATTGGTCATAGCAGGACAGACAAACTAACACAAGCATATTCCAGATTTGGCTATGAAAAGTTTCAGCTGTCATTGTCTATTCAACCCCAAAGGATTTTTTGTTGTTGTTTTAAATTTGTGTAGCAAATGTTAAAGATAATCTTTCTTTGGTCATATTAAAGGGGTTGAAAATGTGTGGGTGGGCTGAAACATGGCAGAGACTGTTGTATGAGCAGGGCTAAGAATCTAGACAGAGTTTTTCATCCCTAATGTTTAGGGTCGAGTGCATGGGCCTCTTTCCAAATGCCTTAGGTTTAGCCAATGACCCTCTCAGAGTTTTGGTCCCATAATTCAGATTAACATAGCTAGCAGAAATATTGTCACATTTGTCTTGAACTAAGACTTTCTTTTAAGGTTTTATTAGAGCACTTAAAAGACTGTTCCAGCATACAGTACCTGCTTTTTTACTAAATGCATGATGGAATTCAGTCTGAGAGGTGCTTTCATTTTACCTGGAGGGAGGGGGAGTGGTGTGGAGAGGCAGGTATATTTTTTCACTTATCTCTACAATTGGAGATCCCTAATATTTATCAAAAAGAATCTAACAGTTATATGTGGTCAAACTGGCTTAGAACAAACCAAAACAAATATTATTAATCTGCATACATTGTTCAAGCATCAACTCTACCATTACCTTGTGACAATTGTTTCTTCACTGTTACCGTCTTTCTACCACCTAAACAGATTGCTAGAGGCAGGGAAGTATGTGCACGTGTAGGTTTTGTTTTTTTTTTTGTATGCTGTATGACGGGGGTCACATTTCATTCTTTTCCCATGGAAGTATCCCGTTATTGCAGCACCATTTGTTTAATTTTTGTTTGTTTGTTTTGGGAAGTGCATGCACCAGGAATCGAATCAGGGTTTTCCACATGCTAGGCGAGAATTTTCTACCACTGAACCACCCTTGCACTACCATGGGTGGATCATTTTTGACACATTTGGACTTTCACTGGGTCACTGGAGAGATTGGCAGGCTACCAGGCTGCCTGAAGACACTTCCATGTGCATAACTAATTGAGCCAGGCTTCAAAAACATTGTCTTCTTAGACCAAGGGTCTGATCTAGATATATACACCAAAATAAATATACTAAAACTCAGGAGCTACCACTTCCAAGTATCCAACATAGGTGACCAGTATCTTAAAAGAGTTCACAGATATATCGTCTCAGCAAACCTTCGAACATGGCTCTTATGTTTTCCAAGAGAATGTCTGAGTAGTAAGTCCAGAAAAATATTCTCCCCATTCCCTCCCTCATGGTGATGGAGAAAGGACAAAAAGCACTGTGACCTCTTGTGACTGGAAAGAGCTTGGCCTCTGAGGCAGAGATTCTGGGCACCATGGAAATGTATAATGTGAGCAGTTTTATCATCATTAGGCTTCAAGCAGATCAAACCTAACCTTAAAGGAAATAGTATGTACACCAATTTTTTTCAGATGTGATGCTTATCTAAGATTTCCAGTCTGACTGATGCTTAAGGAAAAAACTAACCCAGGAGACATTTCTTTATTATAAGTAATACAAATTGTCTTTATTATTATTTTCAAATCTCTAAAATCAAATGCCTACTCTCCTAAAGGTAGATATTTCTTTAGTTGTGCAATGGTCAGGAAAGCACATTGTTCTTTCAAGTTAAGCCGTTTGTAATATTGAATTCCATGTTGAAGAAGAAATATATTTTAGTCCCTGCTTTAGAACTAACATAATCTCCTCTTATTAAATGTTGATCAAGAAATATTAGCTGATTCTCCCCATATAAAAATTACTTTTCTGGGTAGTAAGAAGGATGACATGTATTCCTTCTCATCTCTATGTAGCTCATTATTTTGCATACACTTGATATCTGTCAGCCAAGTCTTCAGAGACCTCATGTATAAAATATATTTCCAACTTTATTTGACGTGTAACCAACAAGCTGAGTCTGTGAGTTTACCTGATTGTTTTCTCACTGACATTTCTGAGATGCTATTCTGCACCTTACAAATTTGAAGATGGTAGTTTCTTTGTCAATGTCCAAGCAAATACAATGTTAAAAGCAAGTATCAGGAAAGTGAGGCAAGATAGCAGCATAGTGAGGAGGTGTGGAATTTAGTTTCTCCTCCAGGGAAGTTAGTAAGTAGCAAGGAACTATTTACTGTTGTAAATAATTCAACTGTTGGGGGACATCAGTGATGGGATACACATCATACACCAGTCTGAGATGAGAGGCACAGCTGAGATCCTACACAGTTTCCCAAGCTGTAGATGCTGTTGCCCACTCCTCACAAGCATGTCAGTTTGGTTCCCTGAGAAGTGAAGAGACAGACCCTACTAGGAGCAAGGACAGTAGCTCAACCAAGCTCCAATTGCAGAATTAATTAACAAATTCAGACTGAAAACAGGCCCTAAGCACAGATAAACCTGAATTAAGCACTAAAACCACTGGGAGATTTTGCCCCAGCAGAGAGGGGGCAGGGCTGAAAAGACAAAAAAAAAAAAAAAAAGAAAACAGAGACTTTTTGAGTTGGATAGCACAACATACTGGAAAAGGTCTGGGACCGGAGAACAGGGACACATAAATGCTGGGGACATGTAGAATGATGTACTGACTCTAGCACTTGATTGCAAACCCAGGGAGCTGGGGTTCAGCTGTGAAAATGCTTTTTATCTCTCTCTCTCTCCTTTCACTTCTTAACAGCTCATTAGATAAACATGCAAGCATTCTCAGGCTGAAGTGCTATCCCAGACAATGGCAGAATTAAGGCATACTTGAGAGGCAAAGTAACTAATCAGGTAAATGGGGATAGTTCCCTAAAGGGGGTATCTTTCCCAAGAAAAGGGGAGAAGGGCCCAGCTCAAGAGGTTGCCCTTCTTCAGGGACTTTAGGCTCCAGAGGCTGGAAAACAGAAGCAACCTAATCCTGCCTACTACCTCAGCCTCTGTCTCAGCATCACTGGCAGGGAGAAACAGCTGAGAATTAAAGGTACTGCATCAGGTTACATAGGTGGGAAGCTGTGGGTGAACAAGCACCATATGCTGGGCAGGATAGGAAAAGTACAGAATCCTTTTTCAAAGGGAAGTCTGACAAGCTTCTGGGACTCATCTTCAGGGAAACAATACTGCTTACACCCTCCTCCTGTCTGATCTGGGAAAAGCTGACTGGGGTCAATGTATCTGAAGACCCTCCTCAAAAATAGGCTCAGGTTAGGCAGGACAAGAACCAGAAAAACAAGATCTCAAAAATTCTTATCAAACAGAACCTAGGCTAGAGATCTAGAAAAGAACAAAGCCAACCAACAGGGAAACCCCAGGTAAAAGAGGAAAATGACCTACACATAATAAACTAATTAAGGAAATCAAGTGCCTAGACTTGAGCAAAAAATAATGAGTCATCTAGGAAAACCAAAGATATGGCCCAAAGGAACAAACCAACATTTCAAATGAGATACAGGAGTTGAAACAACTAATTTAGGATGTTCAAACAGACATGCAAAATCACGTGAAAAATCAGATCGATAAGTTGAGGGGTGATAGGGCAAAAGAGATGAAAGATATAAAGAAGACATTGGGCAACATAAAAAAGAACTCAAAAGTTTGAAGAAACAAAGGTCAGAACTTCTGGAAATGAAAGACACAATAGAAGAGATTTAAAAAAATGGAGACTTACAACAGCAGATTTGAAGAGGCAGAAGAAAAGATTGAAACTAGAGGACAGGACATCTGAAATCCAATATTCAAAAGAGATAGGGTAAAGAATGGAAAAATATGAGCAGAGTCCCCAAGCATTAAATAACAACATGAAGTGTACAAATATATGTGCTATGGGTGTCCCAGAAGAAGGAAAGAAGGAAAAGGGGACAGAAAGACCAATGGAGAAATAATCACTGAAAATTTGCCATCTCTTATGAAGTATAAATTTACAGATCCAAGAAGCACAGCATACCCCAAACAGAATAGATCCAAATAAAAATCCTCCAAGACACTTACTAAGCAGAATGTCAAATGTCAAAGACAAAGCAGAATTCTGAAAACAGTAAGAGAAACGCAATCCATCACATACAAGGGATGGAGCAATTATCAAGAAGATGTAATAATC
Source organism: Tamandua tetradactyla (assembly GCF_023851605.1). Lineage (NCBI taxonomy): Eukaryota > Metazoa > Chordata > Mammalia > Pilosa > Myrmecophagidae > Tamandua > Tamandua tetradactyla. Next base: position 25,852,945 of record NC_135348.1, on the reverse strand, counting down.
ATAAATATTTATGTATGAGCCAGAGTGCCCCAAAATACATGAGGCAAGCACTAACAACACTGAAAGAAGAAGTACACATTTGTATAATAATTGTTGCAGACTTAAATTCACCACTCTCTGATGCTCCGATAAATCCCAGAGTGATTTGAACAGTGAATAAAAAAGTATTTGCAAAGTTCCCTCCAGGGAATGGTGTGAAAGGGGGAAAATTCAACTTCCCCAAGTTGAATTCTTGATATTCTCACAAGCTGTGCAGACAATCAAAGCTATAGGCTAAGCCCCCAATCTTAGGGTTTGTTCATATGAAACTTAACCCCACAAAGGATAGGTCAAGCCTACTTAAAATTAGGCCTAAGATTCACCCCCAACAGAACCTCTTTGGTTGCTCAGATGTGGCCTCTGTCTCCAGCCAACACAACAAGCAAACTCATCACCCTCCCCTGTCTACATGGAGGTGTCGACTTTCCAGGCAACGTGGGAAAGAAATCCTGGAATAAGCTGAGACTCAGCATCAAGGGATTGAGAAAGCCTTCTTGACCAAAAGGGGGAAAAGTGAAATGAGACAAAATAAAGTGTCAATGGCTGAGAGATTCCAAACAGAGTCAAGAGGTTATCTTGGAGGTTATTCTTATGCATTAAATAGATATCACCTCTTTAGTCAAGATGTAGTGGAGAGGCTGGAGGGAACTGCCTGAAAATGTGGAGCTGTGTTCCAGTAGCCATGTTTATTGAAGATGATTGTATAATGATATAGCTTTCACAATGTAACTGTGTGATTGTGAAAACTTTGTCTGATGCTCCTTTTATCTGTCTTATCAACAGATGAGTAAAACATACGGAATAAAGGTGAATAATAGGGGGAACAAATGTTAAAATAAATTTAGAGTGAAATGCTGGTGATCGGTGAGGGTGAGGGGTGAGGGGTATGGTATGTATGAATTTTTTTTCTGTTTTCTTTTTATTTCTTTCTCTGAATAGATGCAAATGTTCCAAGAAATGGTCATGATGATGAATATGCAACTATGTGATGATATTGTGAATTACTGATTATATATGTAGAATGGAATGATCAAAAACTACGAATGTTTGCGTTTGTTTGGTGTTTTTTGGTATTAAAAAATAATTTAAAAATTAATAAAAAAATAAATTCACCACTCTCATCAATGGATAGAACATACATAGAGAGGATCAATAAGGAAACAGATTTGAATAATATGATAAAATAACTATATTTAATAGACATTTATAAAACATTACACCCCACAGCAGCAGAATGCATATTTTTCTCACGTGCTCATGAATCATTCTCAAGGATAGACCATATGTTGGGTCTCAGTAAATTTAAAAGGATTGAAGGTATGCAAAACACTGTCTCAGATCATAATCAAATGAAGCTGCAAATCAATAACAGTCAAAGAACCAGAAAATTCACAGAAATATGGAGACTAAACAACACACTCTTAAACAACCAGTGGGTCAAAGAAGAAATTATAAGAGAAATCAGTAAATATCTCAACAAAATGAAAATGAAAGCACAACATATCAATGCATATGGAATGCAGCAAAAGTGTGCTGAGAGGGAAATTTATTGCCTTAAATGCCTATATTAAAAAACAAGAAAGAGGGTGGTGCGATGGTGGCTCAGCAGGCAGAATTCTCGCCTCCTATGCTGGAGATGCAGGTTTGATTCTTGGTGACTGCCCATGTAAAAAAAAAAAAACACCAAGAAAGAGCAAACATCAAGAAATTAACTGTTCACTTGGAAGAACAGGAGAAAGAACAGCAAATCAACCCGAAAGCAAACAGAAGGAAAGAAATAACAAAAGGTAGAGCAGAAATAAATGAGACTGAGACTATGAAAACAATAAAGAAAAATCAACAAAACCAGAAATTGGTTAATTGAGAAAAAGCAGTAAAATTGATGTGCCCTTAGCTAGGCTGACAAAAAAAGAGGGAGGATGCAAATAGATAAAATCAGAAAAGGGAGAGAGGGATAATCACTGATCAGATAATCACTGATCCCACAGAAATAAAGGAGGTAATGACAGGGTACTGTGAGCAAATATATGCTAATAAAATAGAAAAAGTAGATGAAATTGACAGTTTCCTAGAAAAACATGAACAACTAACACGGACTCAAAACAAAATAGATGACCTCAACAAACTAATCACAGTAAAGAGATTGAATTGGCCATCAAGAAGCTCCCATAAAAGAAAAGTCCAAGACCAGATGACTTCACATATAAATTCTATAAGCATTCAAGAAAGAATTACTACCAATCCTGCTCAAGCTCATCAAAACAACTGAAGAGAAAGGAAGGCTACCTAACTCATTCTATTAAACCAACATCACCTTAATACCAAAGCCAGACAAACATACTACAAGAAAAGGAAATTACAGATTATCTCTTTAATGAATATAGATACAAAAATTTTCATCAAAATACTTGCAAATAAAATCCAGCAGCACACTAAAATAATTATACACCATAACCAAGTAGAATTTATTCCAGGTGTGTAAGGCAGGGTCAACACAAGAAAATCAAATAATGAAAAACATCATGTCAATAAATCAAAGCAGACAAAACATGTGATCCTCTCAATTGATGCAGAAAAGTCATTTGGCAAAATTCAATATCCTTTCTTGATGGAAACACTTCGAAGGGTCTAAATGAGTCAAAGGACATACTGTGTTCATAGACTGGAGACTAAATATAGTTAAGATGTCAATTCTACCCAAATTGATTCACAGATTCAATGCAATACCAATTAAAATCCCAACAACTTACTTTGGATAAATAAAAAAACAATAACCAAATTTATTTGGAAGGGTAGAGTGCCCCCAAATAGCTAAAAATATCCTGCAAAAAAAATGGATTTGGAGGTCTTGCACTACCTGACCCTAAAGCATATTATAAAGTCACAGTGGTCAAAATAGCATGGTACTAGTGTAATGCTATTACCATGTACTAGATTGACCAAAAGGAGTTGAACAGAGTGTTCAGAAATAGACTCGCTCATATTTGAACAATTGAACTTTGATAAGGCAATCAAGCTAACCCAACTGGGACAGAGAAGCCTCTTCAATAAATGGTGTTTGGGAACTGGATATCCATGTCCAAAAGAATGAAAGATGACCCCTATCTCACACTGTATACAAATTTAACTCACAATTGATCAAAGACCTAAATGTTAGTGCTAAGCCCATAAAATATTTAGGAGAAACTGTAGGGAGATATCTTAATAGATCTTTGATAGGAAGTGGTTTTCTAGACCTCATACCCACAACACAGCAATGAAAAATAAAATAGATAAATGGGATTCCTCAAAATTAAACACTTTTGTGCATCAAAGTACATTATCAGGAAAATAAAAAGGCAGCCTTCACAATCAGGGACCACATATTTGGAAACCACACATCAGATAAAGGTTTATTATCTAGAATATATAAAGAGATTTTACAACTCAAAACCAAAAAAACATACAATCCAATTAAAAAAATGGGCAAAGGACATGAACAGTCACTTTTCAGAAAAAGGAAAACAAATGGCTAAAAGGCATAGGAAAAGATGCTGAAGTTCACTGACTACTATGGAAATGCAACTCAAAGCCACAATGAGAGTTCACAAAATTGACCAAAAGAAGGAAGAGAGAAATGAGGCAAAATAAAGTTTCAGTGGCTGAGAGATTTCAAACAAAGTTGAAAGGGTATCCTGGAGGTTATTCCTATGCATTACATAGATATCCCTTTGTAGCTTTTAGTGATTGGAGTGGCTAGAGGGAAGTACCGAGACTGTTGAACTGTATTCCAGTAGCCTTGATTGTTGAAGATGGTTGTACAACTATATAGCTTTTGCAATGTGACCGTGTGATTGTGAAAACCTTGTGTCTGATACTTCCTTTATCCAGGGTATGGACAGATGAGTAAAAAAATAAGGACAATAAATAAATAAATAAATAATAGGTGGGATAAGGGGTTAAAAATGGAGGTATATTGCAATATTAATGGTCAATGAGAGGGAGGACTAAAGGGTATGGGATGTATAGATTCTTTCTTTTTTCCATTAATTTCTTTTTCTGAAATGATGTAAATGTTCTAAAAATGATCATGGTAATGAATGAATAACTATGTGATTAAAAAAGAAGAAGAAAATAACAATTCATGAGGATCATAAGAGTTAAAAAAAGTTCATGATTAAATAAATACAAATAGATTGTTTTCATTTTTTAAATCAGCTTTTTTTTCTGAAATGTAAATCCTAGCATAAACTAGCATATAAATGGGCAGATTTTTAAAATATGTCAAATTGGGGCATACCCAAAGACAGCTCATGATCACTATATTCTTCTCTGTAAAATAAGTATCTGATGTGGGATGTTTGTAGTCTGCTATCTGAAATGAAGTTTTTGGTTGTCTTTGGTGATGAAAAAGTCTGAATAATGAGAATATTTCAAAAGATTTCTTCAATAATCAGACAATTCTAGGACTGAATGATGTGGGATGTTTTTAGTGAGAATTGTCTGCTTAGTGTATTGTAAGAGACTTCATCTTGTTTACTTTTGTTAGCTTAAGAAACTCCATTTGTTACTAATCAATAGAACATTCAAACTCATAGTAAATCACTGAAGAGAGACCACCTGACCCCAGAAGGCCTTAGAAAGTAAGATAAAATAGATATTAACCAGGAATAATGAGTTCACATGATCTCTGCATAACTCCTCAGGGGAACTGGCCCCTTTCCCATGGCATCCTTGGAATGCATTATTTATTCACTTCTTGGGAGAACTGGCCCTTTTCCCAAGTACTAAAGTAAAATACCTGGCATTTTAAAATCATATTGTTCTAGTTTGCTAGCTGTCAGAATATGATATACCAAAAATGGAATGACTTTTAAAAAGGGAAATTTAATAAGTTGCAAGTTAACATTTTTTAGGCCATGTAAATGTCCCAATTAAAGCAAGTCTATAGAAATGTCCAATCTAAGGCATCCAGGAAAAGATATCTAGATTCAAGAAGGCTGATGAAGTTCAGGGTTTCTCTCTCATCTGGAAAGACATGTGGTGAGCACACATCATCTGCTAGCTTCCTCTCCGGCTCCCCAGGAGGCATTTTACTTCTCCAAAAGTTGCTGGCCCATGGACTCTCTGCTTCCTGGTTCTGCGGTGTTGTCTTCTCTCTCAGAATCTCCTCATTCTCCTGTCATTCTCAAAAGGAACTCTCTACTTCTTGGTTCTGGAGCAGTGTGCAATGGGTTGAGAAGTAGTAATGTAAAGTTACCTTCAGGCTACCGTTTGCCTGTGTCTGTGACTACTTTTGTAGGCATCTCCTGTTTTACAAAATAAAAATAATAACTACTACTTCCTTCTTCATAGTAAGGATCAAAACACTTACCCTGCCCAATCAGAAAGATAAAAGATGATTGATCAGAGCTCATTCTCTTCAAGACGGTACTTTCACTTTCTTAATGGTCTCAGTTATCAGCATAATAAATCTGCAATATAAAGATATAAATAATAGCTGATTATCTGAGCTGTGGTTTGATAAAAATTAGTGTAAAAGGGGTGGTTTAGAGAAGGGAGAAGAATGCTAGCATTGTGGAAAATACAATGGAAGTTCTGTATACAATAGGATTTTTTTTTTTTATTTAAGATGGTAGGCACTTAAAGACATTTTAATTACCTTGTAGAGCTAAGATAAGAAAATGCACTTTTATTGATTTCGTAAGAAGATTGAAAAATTAAAAAACAACTTTTTCTCACTCAAAGTGATATAGATATCATCTATCAAAAATGTCATGCAAAAAAAGAATTAGCCTTTCAACAAATAGAATTTTTATCCATAAGTAACATCCATGATCCAAGGTCTCCAGCTCTTTGAAAGTAATATATTGTTGTAAAGAAATTTATATATTTTTTCTGCGTGTTTTGGGTAGAAAGCACCATTTAAGTAAGGGGGAAATTAACCAAAAGAGACAGTACATTTTCTGACTTTGGAATCCTAGTAAGCAAATAGGGGAATTTAATCCATTTCAATTTGTACTACTTTTTTCTTCTGGTTTATGTCTTCTCTAACATGTTTATTTTTTAGTTATACTCTGAACAAAGAGCAGTTAAGGCAAGAAGGATTCTAAGGGACCATTAACATCTTCAGGAAACAATACTCGAATCATTTTAGGCAGATGATCATTCAAGACTTAAAAAAAAAAAAAAAAAGACCTAAAAGAAAATATTCTGTAAACTCCTTGTGATAGATGGAGTCATGTGCCCCTGTGGGTGTGAACCGCTGTAAATAGGACTTCTTGAAGATGTTAAGGTCTGGCCCAACCGAGTGAGATGGTTCTTAAGCCATATTACCTGAGGCCTTACAAAGAGCACTAATGCAAGAGGAGACCCGAATGAGGAGAAAACAACACCACATGAAGAGATGCAGTCATACAAGCTAAAGACCCCCCCGGGCTGCAGTAAGCCAGCACCACAATGCTGCAGACTTGGGACAAGTCTTGCTGAGATATCAAATTTTTTAAAAAACTCCTATTTTTAAACCAAAACCAGTTTTTGGTATTTCTGATAGCAACTCTGACAAACTAGGACATTCTTATATGGAAAATTATCTCACCATGGCAGACAATGGAAGTATTTATAAGGAAAAAAAAAATAGAAGCAATTTACCTTTTGTTCTCTTCTCCCTAATAATGATGAAGGCTACCCTGGTAAAGAAGAAGTATATTTTGGTCCCTGTTTTAGCATTAGCACAGCCTATTAGAATTAAAGGTCAATTCAACTCAAAAAGCCATCATTGAAAACCTATAATGTACTAAAAATTGCATTAAAGTTCACTTTGAACCTTCTAGTTGATTAAGATCATTTTACGTAAGTAAGTGGTCTGCCCCTGCTCATCGCCCTGCCTATGGGTTTTTTGAAAGTGGAAATCATCCTGCTATAGCAGCAAGTACCTTTTAGCTTTTTCTGTGATTTACTTTATCACCAGCAAATATGCTCTTCTAGTGCAGCATCTGTGAGCAAAGTCAATTGCACATTCTAGGAAGTTTCTTTACATCTTTCTTGAAAATTTGTTACACATCTTAATATCTTGAAAAGGTTTTTCCGTAGTCTTTTTGTAGGGCTCTGGTTCCAAGATATTAAGAGTCAGGTAACATGTTCACTTGCTTATATTTGTTTAAGTGTTTTCCACCCTTGTCCAGAATATTTTCAGTGTCTAGTCTAAGCTAATCTGAAGATTTTAAACTGTTAGACATGCACCATATGTGTAATTTGAATTAATTTATACAGAAATGCTTTTTAAAGTACTCTCAGTTATAAATCTTGAATGTTCACATTCTTCAAATGGAGAAAAATCAATGCTAAAAAAGATATTAGTGTAGGCACAATGTAAAGGCAGAGAAAAAATACACAATCTATGTCTGTGTATTTTAAACAAACAGAGTTTAAAAATAGTTTCCAGTGTCATCCCTCAGGTCTAGAGCCAAATTGTTTAATAGCAGTTTTCTTCCTTAGATGAATGTTATTAGAACTAATAATTTCAAGAAATGTCTGAAAATAAAAATGTTCCTCAGAAACCATATTGTTATTAGGATTTGAAAAGCATATTTAGGTATTTAAAATGCTAGCTAGCTTTCTCTAAGGTATTTGTATCTGCCCTCTTGCCTCAATCACTCTTTAAAGTAGCAAAGTTCAAAAATATGTTTGGACATTACTAAAGAGAGAAATAGTTCAAATTAAAATTTTATACGCAATCGAGCAGGCCATGGTGGCTCAGCAGGCAGAGTTTTCACCTGCCATGCCAGAGACCCAGGTTCTATTCCCGGTGCCTGCCCATGCAAAAAAAAAAAAAAAAATTTCATACACAATCTCTTAGCCTTTAATATACTCAAATTATTTAAATAAATCATGTATTTGGAAAACAATGTGTTATTCAGAATCATAAGCTCACCATATAAATAATAAAGGTGATGATTTGCAAAATGACTCTTCAGTTTAAAGTACAAAAAAAATTTCAAGATTTTAAAAGTAAATGGATAAGTTTAGGTGGACACTGAACTCCTACACCTCACTAAACAAAAGTTCTATTGGATAGATAATAAATAAAGTATCTATTTCAATTAATTAAAATTTTTAAAACAATAGTGCCAAGGGCAATTTTAAAAAGAGAGGTGATAAAGGTTCTAGAAAAATCAATTTAATTATCCATCATTACAACTAGTTTTAAACCAGTAAATCTTACATAATTATTTTTGGGGGGAGATTTTAGGGAATTAATCTACAGTATCTCCTTTTTCTGTCCAAATTCTGAACAAAGTAAGAGGTAGACAAGGAGTAAGGCTGTCAGATACAAAAATATGAACATTTAATTTTTTTGAGATAGTTTTTGACTTATGGAAGGGTTTTACAGATAGCATAGAGTCTGTAATACCTTCTATCTAACTTTGCTTAATCTTAGCATCTTACACAAACATGGTATAATTGATGCAGTATTATTTCATCTACAGAATTATTTGAATTTCCCCAGCTTTTCACTAAGGTTTTTGTTTTTTTCAGTATCAGGGTCCAATGCAGGATCTTATGTTGAAAATGTAGTTGCTGGGTCTCATTTGTGTCCTCCAATCTGTGACAGTTCCTCAGCCTTTGTTAGTCATGACATTGGCAATTATGAAAAGTATTGGTATTTTGTGAATTTCCTTCGATTTGATTTTGGCTGATTTTTTTTTTTTTCATTTTAGAGTGATATGATGGATTCGAGGGAACAACGCCAGAGAAGGAAGGTCCTGTCTCATTTCATTATAACTCAGGACACATGATAGCAAAATATTTTATTGCTAGTGCTTTCAACTTTTATCACTTGATAAAGGAAATTTCTGCCAGATTCCTCTACTGCAGTTTCTATTGTTCCTTTTCCATACTCTATTGATTAGAAGTGAGTCATTAAGTTCAGCCCAAGCTCAAGAGGAAGAGAATTAAGTTTCACCCTCTTCGAGGGAGGAGTACCAAATAATTAGCGGACATTCATTAAAACCACTATAGTAAATTTAAAAAATATTTGGGAGGATTATTCTGAGGGTATGCAAATATTGTGCTTCTCCTTAAAGTTCCACTTACTAACTTCAGTGTTCATCATTAGATATAGTCTACAGCTATTATTACCATAGTGTTTTAACAGTGGTTTTCTATATTTATTCCTTCTACATTTAACCGGAATTCTTCTGTAAGGGACTTTTCCAGGTGGGTTCTTGTGCTCTTTTCACATGTCCTTTCCTTTTAATTTTTTTTTGTATTTTGACTACTTTGATTTGAGTATGTATTTACTTTCTGAAACCTCAAGATGCTTCATATTCATCTTGTACTTTTCCTTCCCCTTCCATGGAATAAACCATTTATCAAAAGAACCTTGGTTCCTTTTATTGGAAGATGGTATGTAAACACCAGTATTTAGGTGCTAGGTTTGCTCATTGCTAATGGGGTGTCCCTGTTGCTAGGCCCTCTTAGCGGACACAACCAGTAAAGGTATGTATGCATGACACCCCCTTACTAACCTGTATTTTGCATCTATCTGCATGGGTACCGATATATTTTATATTATATTAACATAAATATGGGCTCACACTGTTATCTCTGACTCCAATCCAGAATTAGGGGGCTTATTCTAGTCTTCCCTTTTTCTTATCTGTAACTTCATTCTCTGAGAGTGAGAAATCTGCCTCTCATCATCTATAAAATAATTGCTTATTTGCAATTACTAACCTCTATTCATGTGAGAAACAATTTACACCATTTATGTACAGTTCTTTTCACTTTAGACTCACACTATCTAGTGTCTGTTTCTTTAAGTTACACAGGTTAGCACCTTTTTCCTGCCCTTTTCTATGTGATTATGTCATGCATTTGTAATACAAATAGATTCTTTGTCACAAGCTGCACTTCATCTTGGATTTTCCATACATTCTGGCTGATTTTTTAAAAATTTGCATATAATAAAATTTTCTTTTTGATGTTGAATAGAAATAATGAGAGAAGACATCCCGGACTATTCCCAGTCTTAGGGAGAAAGAGCTTGATCTCTCACGTTCAAGGATGATATCAAGTGTAGTTTTTAAATTTTAAAATTAAAATTATCTCTCCTTTTTCAGGGAAAGGACGTTTCTTTCTACCCCTAGTTCACTGACAGTTTATATCATAAATGGATGTTGAATTTTATCACATGCTTCTTCTGCATCTCTTCAGGTGATCATATCTTTGCTTGTTTGTTTTTAGACTATTATTATGCTGAATTAGATGGATTAATTTTTTAAACATTTTTTACCATGAAATATAATATAAATGTGGAAAAGTGATGAATTTCAAAATAGAATTAAACAAGAAGTAATACAGCAAATTTTGAAGTATAGTATGAGTTACAGTTCTACAGTTTCAGGTTTTTCCTTCTCACTTTTCTAGTACACTAGAAAAAGAAATGTCTATACAATGATTCAGTAGTCATAATCATTTGTTAAAACCTGTCTTCTCTGTTATAGCTACACCTTCTTGTTTGATCCTCACAATCTTCAGGGATATTTGGGCAGTGACCATTCCAACTTCTTCATGTTGAAAAGGGTTGTTGACATTATAGCGTAACGGGGTGCAACTGATTGATTTTCTTGGAGAAACTGACATCTCCGGGTTTCAGGGTTTTTCCAGCTTAGAATAAATCTGGAGGTTTCAAGCTTCTGAAAAATAAACCTGATAAGTGAAACTTTTATAAAGTCTCAGATAGAGCCCTGGGTATTCTTTTGGGTTTATGGAAAGACTGTTGGTTGGGGCTTGGCAGACCATGACAATTTACAATATCTTGCTGAAGCTTGCATAACAATAACCTCCAGAGTAACCTCTCAATGATATTTGAAATCTCTTAGCCACTTCGTTACTTTTCTTTTTCCCCTTTTGATCAGAAAGACACCATCAATCCCTTGATGCCAATGCCCTGGGAGTCATGTCCCACATAGTCAGGGAGACACGCTCCTGGAAGTCATGTCCCATTGGGGTAGGGGAGGGTAATAAGTTTATTTGTAGAGCTTTTTTGCCATTTATATTTGCTCTCCAGAAAAATATCTATTATATATATTTTGTCCATTTTGTAATTGGATTTTTTGTTTTTGAGTTGTATGATTTCTTTATGTATACTAGATATCAAACCCTTATCAGATATATAGTTTCCAAATATTTTTTCCCATTGAGTTGGCAGCTTTACCTTTTTTTACAAAGTCCTTTGAAGCACAGAAGCATTATTCATCCATTTGGTCTTTTCTTGCTTGTGCTTTGGGTGTAAAGTCTAAGAAGCTACCTACTATTACTAGTGAAGATGTTTCCCTATATTTTCTTCTAGGAGTTTTATGGTACTGGATCTTATATTTATTTTTTGATCCACTTTGAGTTAATTTTTGTATAGAGTGGGGTCCACTTTCATTTCTTTAAATATGTATGTCCAGTTCTTCCAGCCCCATTTGTTGAAGAGACCCAGATCAGTAGATTTCTGAGCCTTGTCAAAAATCAATTGACCATAGATTTGGGGGTCTATTTCCAAACTCTCAATTCAAGTCCAATGCCAAACTTTTTTTTTCCTTAAAGTTTATTTCCACAGAAACAATGGTGTAAATTCATAGTTTGCATTCATAATTTGTTAACCTACTAGCAAGGGGAAAACTGAAAAAGAACACCCTTTGATTTTTTGAATGTTTGAACATCAAATTCAGCAAGAGTTTAATAGTTATTTTTTGTGAAAGGGGAAGAATTAGTCTTGAGCTGTTTCAGGCTATGTCTGAAGGTTTTACTGAACTTAGGGTCCAGTCTTAGGAGAAAATTCCACAGAAAATTCAGATTATGGATTTTGAGATGGAGATTCAAGTGGTGATTTTCTCCAAGGAAATGATTATGAAGGGATCCTGGATTTCTTCTTCCATGGATCTCAATTGAATGTGTGCAATTTTGCAATCTTTCTGAAAGGATTTGAAAGCCTTCACTGGACAGACAATGTCTGTGAAGTAGTTCTTCAGATCATCCAGTTTAATGGAAAGGGAGACATTGGAAAGATGCATGGTGATTGATGGTTTCAAGATACTAAGGAAGATTTTTTAGAGGGTCTTCTTGTCCTTCTTGAGGAAGCTGAAATTTTTTATTCTTGGGCAGTGTATCAAAAAACAGTTTTTCCATAAAATTTCTGACCACTCAGAAGGTTCTTTGCTAATTGAGCTTGACTTGCATCTGCCACCTCAACCAAGGCATTTTCTTTCTAATTAAACATAATCTTCATACACTCCCTATGGGATAAAAAGTCCATGTGGTGTGATAAAATCAGGAATGAGACTGGTGATGAGGAGAACAAAACTTTCTGGCATCCCACTGGTCCCAGGAATGGTCATCCTTCCAGTGAGAGCAGAGGAGGTAACTGAAAGCACGAAGAGTTCCAGGAATAGCTGGGACCAAAGGACATGCAGCTTGAGGAAATACAATGGCTGGGCCAAATCCAGCAGCCCTTGCATATGGTGAGAAAACTATATTTTGTGCACAAAAAGCAGCAGTCATGGTGGATCAAGGGACGGCTGGCCATCAGCAGTAGGAACATCTAAGAAACTGAAGTCTGTACTTTTGTCCTTATTATATTTCACATTGGGGCTGGTGAGCTTGGAGATGTAACTGAGCAGAATACAGCATGCGGTATTGGTATTTTGGGCATCCAGAGTCATTTTGACATAGTTTGTATTCATTATCATCAGGATACTGAAGCAAAGCTTGAAAGTGATTATTTTTTGTAATGGTGATAAGCTTCCAGATTTATCTTCCAAATTTAGAAAATACCTGATGAAAAACTTCTAAAGTAAGAGGGCAAAAAAGGTTTTCAATAATTATTCAGAGCACAGGATTTTGCCCAAGCAGAACTGTCTTCATTTTCAGGAACTCCTGTAAGGGCCAGGCTTCCTAAGTGGACAGCACTGATCACCTGCAATGCAGGTTGGATTCTGGCTTGATTAGGCAAATTGTCAGTCTTGGGTTCTCTGTGATTGGAACAGTGAATATAAACAGTCTTGCTTCAAAGGTGAGGAGTAACAAGGTGTATCCTAATTCACCATGGTAATAACAGCTCCCTCAGAAGCCATTTCTAAAGCCTGAATATTTCAACAACAAAGGATTACTTACTCTGCATAATTGTAGATCTAATGATATGATTTATGCTTTTGTGTCATCACTGGTGCCAAGCTGTTTTAACCACCATCCTTTATAATAAGCTTTAAAGTCAGGAAGTGTAAGTCCTCCCACTTGTTTTTCTTCTTTAGGATTTTTGTTTTTTTGCAAGTCAAGGTTCTTTTCCCTTCCAAATGAATTTAAGAACTAGCTTTTTCAAGTCCACAAGTAGACTGTTGGAATTTTGACTAGTATTGCATTGAATTCGTAGATCAATTTGGATAGAATTGACATCTTAATGACATTTAGCCTTCCTATCGATGAACACAGAATGTCTTTCCACTTATTTAGATCTCTTTGATTTCTTTTAAAAAGTTTTGTAGTTTTCTGTGTGCAGGTCCTTTATATCCTTGGTTAAGTTTATTCCTATACATTTGATTATTTTAGTTGCTATTGTGAATGGGTTTTTTTTTTAATTGCCTCCTCTTTGGGTCATTACTGATGCCAAGACACATTACTGATTTTCGTACATTAATCTTGAAATCTTGTAACCTGCTACTTTGGTGAATTTGTTTATTAGCTCAGATAGATTTGTTGTAGATTTTTTCAAAAAAAGGATCATGTCATCTGCAAATAATGAGAGTTTTACTTTTTCCTTTCTGATTTGAATGCCTGATTGTTCTAGCTAGAAATTCTAGCACAATGTTGAATAATAGTAACGACAGTGGGCATGCTTGTCTCATTCCCAATCTTAGGGGGAAGGATTTCAGTCTCTCACCATTGAGCATGATGCTGCCTGTGGGTTTTTCATTTAGGTCCTTTGTCATATTGGAGAAGTTTCCTTCAATTCCTATCTTTTAAAGAGTTTTTATTGGAAAAGGGTGCTGAATTTTGTCAAATGCTTTTTCAGCATCAATCAAGACGATCATGTGATCTTTCCCTTTCTTTTGTTAGCATCTTGCCTTACAAGATATTAATAATTGATTTTCTTGTGTTAAACCACCCTTGCATGCATAGAATGAACCCCATTTGGTCATAATTTATAGTTCTTTTAATCTGCCTTTGGATTCAATTTGCAATTTTTTCTTGAGAATTTTTGTATCTATATTCATTGGGGAGATTGGCCTGTAGTTTTCCTTTCTTGTAGTATCTTTATCGGGTTTTCATTTTAGAGTGCTGTTGGCTTCAAAAAATGAGTTAGGTAGTGTTCCATTTTCTTCAAAATTTTTAAAGAGTTTGAGCAGAAATGGTGTTAGTTCCTTTTTTTGGAATGTTTGATAAAATTCCCCTGTGAAGTCATCTGGTCCTGGGCTTTATTTTCTAGGAAAGTTTTTGACAACAAATTGAATCTCCTTACTTATGATTGGCTTGTTGAAGTCTCCTGTTTCTTCTTGAATTAATATAGGCTGTTCATATGTTTCTAGGAAATTGACCAATTCCTCTAAGTTATCTAGTTTGTTGGCATACAGTTGTTCATAGTATCCTTTATGATTTTTTTTATTTCTTCAGAGTTCATGATAATGACCACCCCCCATTTCTGATTTTTGTTTATTTGCACCTTCTCTCTTTTTTACTTTATCAGTCTAGCTAAAGGTTTGTCAATCTTGTTGATATTCTCAAAGAATCAACTTTTGGTTTGAGAACTTTGAAAACCTTACCATATTATTTTGTTGTTGTTATTGCTCAATAGTTCATTTATTTCTGCTTTAATATTTGTTATTTTTTTTCTTTCACTTGCTTTGAGTTAGTTTGCTGTTCTTTCTCTAGCTTCCTTAGTTGTTCATTTAGGTCTTTGGTTTTAGCTCTTTCTTCCTTTTTCTTTCTTTCTTTCTTTTTTTGCATGGGCAGTCACCGGGAATCAAACTCGGTCTTCCTTTTAAATGTAGGCATTTAGAGCTACAAATTTCCCTCTCAGCACCACTTTTGTTACATTCCATATGTTTTGATATGTTGTGTTCTCATTTTCATTTGCCTCCAGATATTCACCAATTTATCTTATAATTTCTTCTTTTACCCACTGATTGTTTAAGAGTGTGTTGTTTATTCTCCATATATTTGGGAAAGTTCTGTTTCTTTGGTAGTTATTGATTTCCAGCTTCATCCCATTGTGTTCAGAGAAAGTGCTTTGAATAATTTCAATCTTTTTATATTTATCGAGACAGTTTTGTGCTCCAGCATATGATTGATCCTGGAGAATGTTCCATGAGTACTAGAGACATATGCATAGCCTGGTGTTTGGGGATGCAATGATCTATTTATGTCTGTTAGGTCTAATTCATTTTCACATTGTTTAGGTTCTCTAATTCCTTATCAGTCCTCTGTCTGGTTCTATCTATAGAAGAAAGTGTTATACTGAAGTCTCCCACTACTATTGTAGAAATGTCTATCGTCGCTTCAGTTTTGCCACTATTTGCCTCACATATTTTGGAGCTCCTTGATTGAGTGCATAAACATTAATGATTGTTATTTCTTCTTGATAAATTGTCCCTTTTGTTAATATATAGTACCCATCCTTGTCCCTTATGACACCTTTGCATTTAAAGTCTATTTTGTCTAATATTATTATAGCTATCCCTGCTTTATTTTGGTTACAGCTTACTAGAAATATTTTTTCCATCCTTTCACTTGCAATTTTATCCATAGGTCTAAAATGAGTCTGTTTTAAAGAGATTATATTTTAAATCATTCTGCCAATCTATATCTTTTAACTAGGAATTTAATCCATTAACATTCAAAGTTATTATTGTGGAGGCAGTTCTTGAATTAACCATCCTATTGATTGGTTTATTTGTCAGAACTATTTTTTTCCCTCTCTCCCTTTTTATCCTTTAAAGTTAGGGTAAAGTTACCCTTACTAATGCGCTTCAATTCTGTTCCCTCTTCCAGACCCTCTCTCTCCTGTCTTTACTTTTCAGCCAACAGTATTTCTTTCAGGGCAGATCTGTTAACAAAGTCTCTCAGTATTCATTTGTTTGTGAAAATTTTAGACTCTTCCTAACTTTTGACAGACAGCTTTTCTGGATAAATAATATTCTATTTTTCTATTTATTCTTTCAAATTTTTCTATATGCTTTTCCAGTGTCTTCTTGTTATCCTTTATGACTTTAGTCAACCCATTGAAGTTATTTGGGAGATTTGTATGCACATCTTTGATTATTTGTTCCAATTCTTTGTCTCCTCTAGTTTTTTTAATTTGCTCATTTGGTTTGGCGATATCTTCTTGCATCTTCATGTGCTTTGTATTTTTCTGTTGGTCTCTTAGCATTTCATTATCTTGATAAGATTATTTTGAAAGTTGATTTCTCTCATTTGCCTAACATTTTGCATTTGCTCGGGTTTGCATGGAAGGCTTCCTTTGGCACTTGGTTTATCAGTAATTCCCAGCCAGACCAACGTCAAGGACTCCCACGGGGGTACAAGTCTATTTGGAACTCTGTAGAAGACTTGGCAGAATAGCAGTTTGTCAGAATGCACTTCTCCTGTCTTCCCAACAGATGGCACTCTTGGGCACCTCTTCCCCTCAAGCATGCTGGAAACCACTAGCCCCAGGAGTAGGGGAGGGCACTGTTCACCTCTGATGAAAATCCACTTGAGAACACAGTAAGTCTGGTGATTCCCAGGCTTTTGAGTAGAGAAACCTCTGGCTGTGGGACTGAGATTTCATCTTCTCCAGCACTCAGTCAGCTCAGAAGTGCCCTATTTGCTGTCCCACAAGATTCTTTCCCACCATTTACCCACAGCCCTTTGGGTGGGGAGCAAGGAGGTCTTGATGCTGCTGTGTAGCTCCCTCTCTCGTCTTTGCCTCTCTACCCATGCATAATGTGTCTGCCACAGACCTCTGTGGAGAAAGGATTTAGGCAGAAGAACCCAGAGTGTCTCTCTTGCCAGCCAGTTGTGGGATCAGCTCTGTTCTGCCTACTTTGTCCTGCCGATGGGGGGTCTCCCCAGTCTTCCCCCAAACCACTCACCCACCGTGGCCTGTCTCAGGGATGGGGCGTAGGCACTGGGCACTGCAGCAAGGGCTTTGTGTGTGGATAAAACAAGCCTGTTGGTTCCCAGGTCCCCACATGGTAGCTCACATCTGTGGGATTGTGAGCAAGGATCCCCCCAGCTGCTTTCAAAACTGGGAGTGTGGGAGCACGCCACTCCTCCTGCCCTGCTCCAGCTTACACATGGCAGCCAGCCCCAGATGCATCATGATTCAATAAACTCACCTCATCCTTTCGGTCAGAGTTTCTCTACTTTTTCATCCCAGGTTGTTTTAGTTTGTTAAAGCTGTTGGAATGCAGTATACCAGAAATGGAACAGCTTTTAAAAAGGGGAATTTATTAAGTTGAAAGTTTACAGTTCTAAGGACATGAAAATCTCCAAACTAAGGGACCCAGAGAAAGTGGCCTTAATTCAAGAAAGACCGATAGTATCCACAATACCTCTGTATTGTGGAAAGGCACATGGCGATGTCTGCTAGCTTTCTTTCCTCATGTCAAAAGGCTTCCCCTGGTGTGTTTTCCTTCTGCATCTCCAAAGGTCTCTGGCTGCATGGGCTTCACTGATTCATGACCCCACCTTGAATGGGTGGAGACACATCTCCATGGAAACCAACTAATAAAAAATTACCGCTCACAATTGAGTCGGTCACATCTCCATGGAAAGAATAAAAAAGATCCCACCCAGAAATATTGAATGAGGATTAAAGAGCATGGCTTTTCTGGGGTGCATGACAGTTGCAAAGCAGCACACAGGTCATCCATTTAACATAGAAAGCCTTCTCTGGCTGCTTCTACCCTGGGACCACTGTCCTGGTCATTTTCTGCCTTTTCTGTTGTCTTTCCATGGTGGAGTAATTAACTTTGCCACTCTTATTCCATCTTCCCAGAAGTTCAATGGCTTGATTTTTGAATGCTGAAGCAGCCTATATTCCTCAGATGTTCCCCACTTGGTTGTGATACAGTGTCCTTTTTATATATTGTGGATCTGACTTGCTAAAATTTAGTTGAGTAATTTTGCTTATATGCTAATGAAGGAAATGAGTCTATAAGTTTATTTTTATGTAATGCCTTTTTATGGTTTCAATATCCAGGTAATGCTGCCTGCATTAAATTAGCTGGGAAGTGCCCCTTCCCCCATTTTATTTTCTGGGATAGGTTGAGTAGAATGGATATTATTTCTATATTAAATATTCAGAAGAATTAAGCAGTGAAACCATCTGGGCCTTGTTTCTTTGTTGGAAGCTTTTAACCTACAAATTAAAATTCTTTAATAGATACTGGAGTATCCAGGCTATTTCTTTTTGAGTGAGCTTTGGTAGTTTGTGTCTTTTAAGGAATCGGTCCATTTAACCTAAATTGTCAAATTAATGTTATTCATCGTATTCCCTTATTACTTTTCCACTTCTGCAGGATAAGCAGTGATGTTCCCTTTTATTATTACCAATGCTGGAAATGTACATTTTCTTTTCTTTTTGGTTAGCCTGGCTACTGGCTTGTCAATTTTATTGATATTTTCCAAAGACCACATTTTTAAAGTTGATTTATTTTATTGATCCTTGATGTTATTTATCTCTGCTTTAATCTGTATTATTTCCTTTTCTTCTACTTGTTCTGTGTTTAACTCTTTATTCATTATTTTCTTAAGCAAGTAGCTGATTTAAGACTTTTCTTCTTAAACCTGCAATAAATTTCCCACTAAACAGTGCTTTTAACTGCATCTTGCATACTTCGATATATTGAATTTTCATTCATTCTAAAATACATTCTCAAATTCCTTTGAGACTTCCTTTTCACCTACAGATTATTTAGAAAGCTGCTGATTATTCTTCAAATATTTCGGGTCTCCATAGATACTTTTTCTATTACTAATTTCCAGTTTAATTCCATTATTGTAAGATTATAATTGGTATGATTTTTTCCTTTTGCATTTTTAAAGTTTGGTTTATGGCCTAATGTAGAATGCAGTTGTCTGTGAATGCACCCCTTGCCCTTGCGTGCAGTGTGTGTGCTCTGATGTCAGGTGGCATCCTCTGTAAATGTCAATTAGGTCAATCAAACTGATAGTTCTTAGGTCATCTATAGTCTTACCAACTGTCTGCCTCCTCATTCTATCATGTACTAAAAGAGAAGTACTGCTGTCTCCAATTGTAATTGTGGATTTAATTTTCCTTTCTTTTTTATCCGTTGTTACCTCATATTGAAGCTCTGTTACATGCGTACACATTTAAGATTGTTCTGCATTTCAGAAGAATGGACCGTTCATCATTGAACAACATCCTTCTTTATTCTCGAAAATATTCCTTATTCTGATATATATATGTATATATCTTTTTGTATATATGTATATATATATTTATATATTTTTTGTATGTATGTATATATATATATATACAAAATATATATATATTATATTATATATAAAATATATATACATATATATATATATATATTTTTTTTTTTTTTTTGCATGGGCAGGCATCGGGAATCGAACCCGGGTCCTCTAGCATTGCAGGCAAGTGTTCTTGCCTGCTGAGCCACTGTGTGGTACCCTGAAATATATTTTTTATTAAATTAATATAACTGTTCCAGCTTTCTTTTCTTTACTGTTTATATGATATATATTCCTTATCCTTTTACTATTAATTTATCTATATCTTTATTTAAAGTTGTTTTATTTTACAGACAGTTTCTTTTTAGGTCTTGCTTTTTTATCCAATCTGACAATTTCTGTCTTTTAAATGGTTCCTTAGACCATTATCATTTAAAGTGACTGTTTATCATTTTGACTTGAAAAATCCCAGCTTGTTTGCTGATTTTTATTTACTCCATCCTTTCTTTGTTTCTCTATTCCCTCTTTCTCTACAATGTATTGCTTTATTTCCATTTTGTATAATTCAAATTTTTCTCCCTTAACTTCTGTTTATGCCTTTAAAAAAAAAACTCTATAGTGGTTTCCCTAGGATATACATTTTTAATTTGTATGCATGTACTTTCAAATAATATTACACTTCTGCATATGTTTTATAAAAATCTTATAAGCATATCCTCATAATCTCTCCCTCAACTTTTGTGCTATTGTTTTTCTATACTTTACTATTATATAGTCTATGGACACAAAATACATCGTTAAAATTTTTGCATTAGACAATTTTTATGAACAATTGAAAATAAGAAAATAATTGATTTTATTTTAAGTTCATGTTCCATTTCCAGTTGTTCTTCATTTCCTTGTTGTCATGGTTAGGGACACATGTCAACTTGGCCAAGTTGTGGTACCTGTTCATCTGATTGGGCAAGCGCTGGCCTGTCTGTTGCAATGAGGACATTTCATAGGATTAGGTCATGATCACGTCAGCTACATCCACAGCTGATTCCATTTGTAATCAGCCAAAGGGGACTGTCTTCTGCAATTAGTGATGCTAAATGCAATCATGGGAAGCCTTTTAAGGAGGACTCAGAGGAGACAGGTTCCATTCCTGCTTTGGCTGGTGAGCCTCTCCTGTGGAGTTCATCCAGGCCATCCATCGGAGTTGTCGGCTTCGCAGCCTGCCCTGTGGATTTTGGACTCTGTGTTCCTGCGGTCACGTGAGACACTTTTGTAAATTTTATATTTGCAAGTGTTCCCTGTTGATTCTGTTTATCTAGAGAACCCTAACTAATACACTTGTGTAGGTGCATGTTTCTGAGAATATCATATTTCATGTGTCAAAAGAATGGGCACTTTAGAGTCAGACTGTGTCCCCCTCATAGATCCTCAGCCCTGCTTTGGCTGGGAAAGACTGACTTTGTAAAGTCCTCTCTGGTGAATTCCCTTCCCTGAATTTGCACTCTAGGCAAAAAGCAGCTTGAAATAATGAAAATAAAGTAAAAGAAGAAAAATAAAAACTGTAGAGGTGGACAGTGTGGGTCAAATGCCTTCCAGCTTTCAACACTGGGGAGAGGAAGATCTTTCCCTGGGAAATAGAAGGGACAAACAAAATCCTATGAAGAGGATAATTCCAAAATAGCTAAGAAGCAAAAGTCCATTTTTTAGTCTGCCAGGCTGCTGAAAGCAATATACCACAAACGTGTTGGCTTTTAACAATGGGAATTTATTAGGTCACAAGTTTTTAGTTCTGAGGCCATGAAAACATCCAAAGTAAGGGATCATCAGGCTGTGCCTTCTCCCTGAAGACCAGCTGCCAATGATCCTGGATTCACCTGTCACATGGCATGGCACATGGAAACATCTGCTGATCTCTCCCTTTTTTTCTGGGTTTCAATGCTTTCTGTGCCTTTCTCTATCAGCTTCTGTCCTTCTATATTCAGCCCATTTATAAAAACTCCAGTAAGAAGATTAAGACCCACCCTATTCATGCCTTAATTAACAAAAAAAAACTGTGTTAATTAGGGTTCTCTAGAAAAACAGAACCAATTGGAAAGATGTGTAAATATGAGATTTATAGAGGTGTCTCATGCAACCATGGGAGTGGAAGAGTCCAAAAACCACAGGGCAGGCTGTGAAGCTGGTGGCTCAGATGAAGGGTCTGGAGGACTTCACAGAGGAGGCTTCCTGACTGAAGAAGCAATGAAAAAGTCTCTCTTCTTCCTGAAAAGCCTTCAACTGATTGAATTGTCTCATGTAGGAGCACGCCTTAGTTGATCACAGATGTAATCAGTCACCGATGCAATCAACTGACTGATGACTTAATGCACCAGCTTACAACAATGGCCAGGCCAGTACTTGCCTGGCCAGGCAACTGGGCTTAATCATTCAACCAAGTTGATATGAGAAACTAACAATCATAGTCCACCCCTTGTCAACTTGGCACCTATACATATCACCTAGGAACACACTTAATTTTCAAATAGAACCTAACAATACTCAACTGTCCCGCATACAACCAGAAATGTGCTAAATCTCTCCAGAATCAGGTGAAAGTCCTTAAGCAACATTCATTGTTTAACTTCACATCCTATGAGTGAAATACCATAACATGAACAATGCAACTTCTGTCATATGATAAGAAAACAAGATATTTGCTTATGTACAAATGCAAATATAGTCATAACAAAACAGGGAGGAAATATTCATACAATCACAGTTCTGTAACTGTGACCGTAGTTCACATGACCATAGTTCATAATTATCACTACCTTCTTAAACTACCTATTTCATGTTCTCTTTACCCTCAGCAAGCGCCTCAGCTGGCCATGGTTCTTTGCCAGGTGGGGTGACCCAGACATTCATTCCTGAAGTTTCTGGGTCAATGGTAGTCTTGCCTGGATAGGGTTGTTGCAGTTTTCCATTGACTTTAATCACAGGACATGGTAGTACTAAGAGTTGCCCAAGGAGTTCTCCTATATCCCAGGAAAACTCTTTATCTCCATTGCATAGTTACAGTCCTGTTTCCCCTTGACAGTCAGGCTCGATCACCCCAGACAGAACAGTAATCCCCTTTTGTACCAGCTGATTCAGTGGCATGAGAAGCCCAAAGTGGCCAGGTGACAGTCTTAATTTCCAGTTCAGTGGAATCATTGCTGTGCCTACTGGAATGAGCCTTCCTCCTTTTGGAACTAAGACCTGTAGACCAGTAGACCTTAAGGTTTCAGGGACAGGAGGCAAACATTTTCCCACTGGATCATTAGGATGATAAACAGTGGTGCCACTCACATTTCCATCTCTTGATTACTGGACCCGTGAATCCCAGCTATGGGAGAAACACAACCATACAGTGCATGCTAATTCAAAGCATGCACAGCTTCCTGGAGAATATTGCCCCAGTCCTACAAGGTATTGCCACTTAGCTGGCTCCATAACTGAGTCTTCAAAAGGCCATTCCATCATTCTATCATCCCACCTGCCTCTGCATGATGGGAAACAGGGTAAGACTAGAGAATTCCATGAGCATGTGCCTATTCCCATACTTCATTTGCTGTGAAGGGGTTTCCTTGATCAGAAGCAATGCTGTGTGGAATACCATGATGGTGGATAAGGCATTCTGTAAGTACATGGATGGTAGTTTTTGCAGAGGTATTGCATCCAGGAAATGCAAACCCATATCCAGAGTATGTGACTATTCCAGTTAGAACAAATTGCTGCCACTTTCAGGATGGAAGTGGCCCAATGTAATCAACCTGCCATCAAATATCAGGCTGATCACCTCAGGGAATGGTGCCATATCAAGCACTGAGTGTGGCTTTTTGCTGCTGGCTGATTGAGCACTCAGCGGTGGTCATAGCCGGGTCAGCCTAGAGAGTGGAAGTCCATGTTACTGAGCCCATGCATAACCTCCTCCTTCCCTACCACCATGCCCACTCTGTTCATGAGCCTATTGAGCAATGGCAGGAGTAGCTGAAGAAAGAGGATGACTTGTATCCACAGCATGGTATTTTTGTCCACTTGATTATTAAAACCTTTCTTTATTGAAATCACCTTCTGCTGAAGGTGAACATTTACACGGGACACAAATACTTTCAAGCTCTTTGCTCACTCAGAAACATGTATTAACATACCTCTTCTCCAGTTCACTTTGACACCAATTTTCCAATCATGTTCCTTCCAAGTCCCTGACCATCCAGTCAAACTATTAACTTGACTTGACGCCTAGAAATTTCACTGAGATAGAAGGTTGCTATATTTATCTTCCATCCCCTGACAAACAAATACCTATAAGTCTAGAATAGTTGCTACTTCTTGCTCACTAATTCCAAATATCAAATAGCCCATGAGTCAGTATACAAATACACTTCTGGCCAGTTCTTATTCTAAGCAAAATACATAACCAGGTACACTGCTTGAAGTTCTGCCCACTGGAAGGATTTTCCCTCACCGCTGTCATTTAAGGACATCCCGTAATGGGGTTGTAGTGTTGCAGCTGTCCACTTCTGTGTAGTCCCTAAATATCGTGCAGAACTATCTCTAAACCAGGCCTAAGTTTTCTCTTCCTCAGTCAACTGACTGTAAGGAACTCCCTAAGAGGACATATTTCTGGTCTGGGAAAGAGAATATAATGTGGCAGAAGTGTGGGCCATGGGCCTTTGGACCACTCCCTCATATAACTTACTTGTGCCTATCAGGAGCCACTTGAGCGCTATCTCTAATATACCATTTCCACTTTATGATAAGTGCTGCTGTGCACAGCCAACTTTATGACTTGGTGGGTCAGAAAACACCCAGCTCATGATAAGCAACTCAGGTCTCATGGTAACTTAGTGGCCCATGGTTAAGTGTTCAGTCTCTGCTAAGGCCCAGTAGCAGGCTAAAATCTATTTCTCAAAAGGAGATTATCTGATGTAGATGGTAAGGTTTTGTTCAAAAATCCTAAGGGACTGCATTGTGATTCTCCTATAGGAACCTGCCAAAGGCTCCAGACAGCATCCCTATTTGCTATTGTTACTTCCAGCACCATTGGATCTGCTGGATCATATGGCCCAAGTGGCAAAGCAGCTTGCACAACAGCCTGGACCTGTCACAGAGCCTCCTCTTGTTCTGGTCCCTGCTCAAAACTAGCAGGTTTTCTTGTCTCTCAGTAAATGGGCCAGAGTAACAAACCCAAATGAGGAATGTATTGTTTCCAAAATCCAAAGAGGCCAACTAGGCATTGTGCCTCTTTTTTGGTCATAGAAGGGGCCAGATGCAACAGCTTAGGCTACACCTTAGAAGGGTACCTCAACATGCCCCACACCACTTGATGCCTAGAGATTTCACTGAGATAGAAGGTTGCTATATTTATCTTCCATCCCCTGACAAACAAATACCAATAAGTCTAGAATAGTTGCTACTTCTTGCTCACTAATTCCAAACAGCAAAATGTCATCAATATAATGGATCTGTGTGATGTCTTGTGGAAGGGAAGCATGATGAAGTTTCCTGTGGACAAGATTATGACTTAGGGCTGCAGAGTTGATATACCCCTGAGGCAGGAAGTAAACTATACTGCTTCCCTTGCCAGGTCTAAATGAACTGTTTTCTGGTGGTCTTTACTGATAACTATGGTGAAAAAAGCATTTTCCAGATTAATAGCTGCTTACCGTGTCCCAGGGAATGTGTTGATTTGCTCAAACAAAGATACCACATCTGGGACAGTAGCTGCAATTGGAATCACCACTTGCTTAAGTTTATAATAATCCATTGTCATCCTCCAAGTTCCATCTATTTTCTGCACAGGCCAAATAGAAGAGTTGAATGGGGATGTTGTGGGAATCACCATGCTGCATCCTTCAATTCCTTCATAGTGGCACTAATCTCTGCCATCCCCCCAGGAATATGGTACTGCTTCTGATTCACAATTTTGCTAGGTATGGGCAGTTCTAGTGGCTTCCACTTGGCCTTTCCTACCTTAATAGCTCTCATTCCATTGGTCAGAAAACCAGTGTGGAAATTCTGCCAGTTGCTGAGTATGTTGATTCCAATAATGCATCCTGGAACTAGAGAAATTACCACAGAATAGGTCTGTGGACCCACTGGACCCATTGTGAGGTGGACCTGAGCTAAAACTCCATTGATCACCTGACCTCCATTAGGCCCGACTCTGACTGGTGGACCACGGTGACATTTTGGATCCCCTAGAATTAATGTCACTTCTGAGCCAGTGTCTAATAATCCCTGAAATATCTTATCATTTTCTTTTCCGCACTGCACAGCCACCTTGGCAAAAGGCTGTAGATATCCTTGGGAAAGGCTGGAAAGAAGGTTAACAATGTAAATTGTGGGCAGTGTAAAAGGGTCCTCCCCAGAATTACCTGGCCCTCACCTCATTCAAGGGGCTCTGGGTCTATAAACTATCTCAAGTCTGGGAATTGATTAATGGGCCATGATTCTCTGTTTTTGCAATTCAAGTTAGACTTCTGTTCATTCGACCTAGAATTCTTCTGCTTATATATCTCAAACAAGAATTAAGTAGACTGCCCATCCATTTTACTTCTGGGTATCCTATGTTCTACTAGCCAATACCATAAGTCTCTCTCAGTCAGATTATTATTTTTTCCTCATGCAAAAACATTTTTTAATTTGTGCATTTAGTCACTATCATTGTATACACTAGGCATTCCTAGATTGTACCATCTCAGTCTTTATCATCTATCTTTCCTTCTGATTTCATTTGTGCCCCAGCCCTTCTCCCTCTATCATTCTCACATTCAGCTTCATTCAGTGTAGTAACATTATTGTATTAGTTAGATAGTATTGTGCTATCCACTTCTGAATTTTTGCCATCAGTCTTGCTGCACAATCTTATCCCTTCAGCTCCATTTACCAAATACCTACCCTATTTCTATCAGTCAGATTATTTTGACAGCTGCTTTGAGTCTGCTGTCCATTGTAGTGGCCACTCCCACTTGTCTGTGGTGATTAATTGTTGTCACGTGGCTTCTGCCAACTCAGGATCTGATAATCCCCATTGTGCTAAAGGTTTCAGCTGAGTGACAGCAGTTCCCATAGTAATATCTGACTACAGAGAAGGGCAACTACAGAGCTCTTCAGGGATGATGGAGCCAGTCTCACAAATTTATTTCTTAGGTTCTTGTGAAAGACGTGTCCTCTGAACATTCATGAGGTATGTGAGCAGGTGTTCCATGATAAATCCACTGTGATAGTCCCATGTGTCTGATCCTCTGGATCTCTTGATTTCTGTCTATACATATTTGAACACTAATGCACTTCTTTTGGACTATAGCTTACCTCCTTTTGGCCCACACTTTGTACCTTACATTTCAGGGCCTGTTGTGACTTTAGTCTAGTAATAGGTCTTCAACAAAAGAGGGTGGTGGGGGTGGATCATGAAAAGTAATATAAGTGTCTTTCAAGCCAATTACCTTGAGGCATTCCATTGCAGTTTCATCTGGTGAAACAGGATTAGTCACTCCAGACAGAGAAGTGAGGGGGGTTTCCCTCGGAGAGGTTGTTACAGGGTAGCAGGCAATAAAAAGTTAATCTTGTTAGATGGAGGTTGGGTGGCAGACTCCTCTGAGGAGAGTAGAGGCTGGAATCTGTGTCCTCAAGGCAGGCTGGAGGTCAGGAAGCTCTTTCCTCAGGGCAATCCATTGCAGATCTATTCAACAAAGGCTCACTTGATTCCAGGGATTCCATCTCTCCATTGCCATTATTATCAAGCCACATAACACCATCCCACATTTCAGGATCCCATTCTTTCCCAATAAAAGCCCTTACTTTAACAGGGGACACTCTGCAACCTTAAGATTTTAGTTTATGTTGTAAATCTGCTGCTCACACAGTGAGGCTTTGTGTCTGGTTTTCAGAGATCTGGAGAATGCAACCACAGGAAATAAAATTTTCTTTCAGGGCACACGTGGAAATTTTCACAGCATTCATACAGTGATAAAGTTTCAAATTTGAAGTCTTCAGCTCATCCCTTTCCCTTATCACTGAATCCAGCCTATCTAACAACAACCAGCCAACATCTTTATACCTCTTAATTCCACAAAACTCCATAAAGGTGCAAAAACCCAGAGCCTTGCCTTGTATTCTTGCCTACAATTAGCAGAATCTGTTGGTGATATTTTTAGTATCTCTTTTGCCAAATCACTCCATGGACTGTCAGTGCCACCTTGATTATATGAAACAGAATCATTAGTCTTCTGAATCAAGTCAGAGTAGAAAACCAAATGTAAAAACCCATTTTTAAGATTCTGTTTCTCAGGAACCACTCCTCATACCAAGCTGTGTTAGTCAGGGTTCTGTACCAAAACAGAACCCAACAGGAGCTATCTGTAAATATTAGGTTTATCAAGGTGTCTCTTGCAACTGTGGGGATGGAGGAGTCCAAAATCGATCAGGCAGGCAGTGAAGCTGGCAGCACCAATAAAGGGTCTGGACAAACTCCACAAGAGAGGTTTGCTGGCTGAAGAAGCAGTGAAAGAATCTCTCCTCTTCCTTAAAATCCACCAACTGATTATCTCATTGTAGAGACATGCCTTGGTTGATTGCAGATGTACTCAGCCACAGAATACAATCAACTGGCTGATGACTTAATACACCAGCTTTATAGCTTATCAACAGCCAGGAAATATCCTTGCAGCAACAGGTCAGAGCTTGTCTGACCAGACAACTGGGTATAATCATTTCGCCAAGTTGACAGCAGAACCTAACCATCACAGTAACCCATCAAAAGATCTCATCCACAGTAGGTTCACAGCCACAGGAATGGGCCAGTTTTAAGAACATGATTTTCTGAGGCACACAGTCTCAGACCACCACAATCCAGAAAAAGACAGAGGCCCAGAAAGACAGGGAAATCTCTGCACATTGCACTCACCTTGGGAAGACCTTTTTCATAGGAAGAGTGTAGCTCGGGAAAATCTCTGTCTGAGTTGACTATAAGATCCAAGAAATAGACATCTCAGGGAATAAGTCCCAGAATTAACATAAAAAAATTTTTAAATGCACAGTGTGCACCAAAAGAGTACAAGAAAACAAACAATAAACAATTGCCCATCCCATGGAAGAAGATAAATATCTGGAAAGCACCAATGAAGAAGATGAGAATGTGAATATACTGAACAAAGTCTTTAAAAATATTATCTTAAAAATACTGAGTGAGATTAAGGAAAATATGGGGAAAAACTAAAGGATATCAGGATTACAATGAATGAGCAAAATAACCATTCTGGTAAAGAGAAATTTTAAAAAGGAACCAAATAAGTCTACTGGAGCTGAAGACCCCAATAACTGAAACAAACAAACAAAAGTGCCTAGGAAGGTTTCAAGTGCAGTTTGGGGCTGGCCAAAGAAATAATCAGTGAACTTGAAGTTAAGACACTTTAAATGAGTTAGGCTGAGGAGTGGGGAAAAGAAAAGACATATTAAAAGTGAAAATAGCCTAACACATCTCTGAGACACTAAAGGTACAGGGGGTGCAAGGGTGGTTCGATGGTAGAATTCTCACCTGCCATGCAGGAGACCTGGGCTCAATTTCTGGCCCATGTACTTCCCAAGCAAACAAAGAAACCAACAAAAACAAGCAAACAAACAAAAATTCAACAAATGGGGCTGCAATAACAGGATACTCAAATGGAAAAAGAATGAAATATGACCCTGCCAAACAGCATAGAAAAAGAAAAAAATTCAAAGGTGCAAGTAGGTTGAGGGTCAAAGGATGGAAAAATATAATCCATGTAAGTAAGTAAGCAAAAAAGAGCTGGGATGCCTATACTGTTCTATTTTATTTTACTTTACTAGTATATTTATTTTATTGGATAAAACAAACTTTAAGTCAAGAACAGTTACAAGGGACAAAGGTAGTACTTATATACTGATAAAGAAGACAATACAACAGGAAGATGTTGCAATTGTTTTTATATATGCACCTAAGAGCAGAGACATAAAATATATGAAGCAAAAACTGACAGACTGACAGGTTTTTGCTATTATATTAATATTATATTAATAGTAGGAGATTTTAATGCACAGCTCTCAATAATGGGTAGAACATCCTGTTAGAAGATCAATAAAGAAGTATAAGACTTGGATGATACTCTAAACCAACTAGATGTAACACACATATATAGAACACATCACCTGACGAAAATAGAATACACATTCTTCTCAAGTGCACACAGATCATTCTCCAGGACAGACCATATAACGGACCATAGAGCAAGTCTCAATAAATTCAAACATATTGAAATTATACTATATCTATTCTCCAACCACAAAGGAATCAAGCAAGAATATATTTGAGCAATAAGTTTTGGAAAAGCCTGAATCAGGGTCCATTTATTTTTTAAGAAAATTCGTTGAGATATAATTCACATACCATGCAATTCACCCGTTTCAAGCATACAATTCGGTGGTTTTTAGTATATTCATGTCATTGTGAAAACATCACCACAGTATAATTTTAGAACATTTTCAGCACCTTCAAAAGAAACCTCATGCCTATTAACAGTCATTCCAACAGCCCTCTTATTTTAGTTTGCTGAAGTTCCCAAAATGTGATATACCAGAAATGGATTGGTTTCTACAATGGCTTGCAAGCTTACATTTCTGAGGCAGTGAAAATATCCAAATCAAAGCTTATCAGTTCAATGCTTTTTCCCCAAAGATCCACTACCAGTGATCCTCAGAAACTCTTATCACATGGCAAGGCATATGGTGGCATCTGCTGATTTCTCCCTTCTTCCCCAGGTTTGGTTGCTTTCAGCTTCTGGCTTCTCCATCCATGGCTTTCTTTCTCAGCTTCTGTGTCTTTCTCAGCTTTTCTGTCCTCTCTCAGTTTTCATGTCTTTTTCTCTCTCAGCTTCTCTGCCTCATTCAGCTTTTCTGACTCCTCTCTCAGCTTTTATTTGTGTTTCTCTTATAAAGGGTTCCAGTAAGAGAATTATGACCCATCTGGGGTACACGTCCATTAGAAATAACCTAATTAAAAGGCCCCACCCACAACAGGTCTATGCCCCCAGGAATGGATTAGCTTTAAGAACATGATCTTTGCTGAGGTGTATACAGCTCCGTACTATCACACCCCTCATCTCCCAACCCCGGTCCTCTGCAATCACCAATCTTTATAGATTTGCCTATTATGAACATTACATATAAATGGAATAATATAACCAAGTTCTTTCATGACTGGCTTCTTTCATTTAGCATAATGTTTTCATTTTTGCCCACTTCATTCATTTGTTTTGTTTTGTTTTACTTTTTTTGTATGCCATATGGCTATGATGGGGGTCACGTTTCATTCTTTTTTCCATGTGAGCATCCCCTTTTTGCAGCACTATTTGCTGAATTTCTGTTTTTCTTTGGTTTTTCATTTGTTTGTTTGCTTGTTCATTTGTTTGGGGAGTGCATGGAACTGGACTTCATTCCTTTTTATTGCTGAATAACATTTTGATGCTTAGATATTGCACATATTATTTGTCCTTTTATCAATTGATGGACTATTTTGTTGTTCCACTTTTTGGCTATTATGGATAACTCTGTTATGTGCATTCATGTGAAGTTTTTGCAAGGATGCGTGTTTTCTTTTATCTTGGGTGTGCACAGGGGCAGAATTGCTGGGTTATATGGTAACTGATACGCATTTTGAAAAATTGCCAAACTATTTTTCAAAGTGACTGTGCCATGTTATATTCTCATTAGCAATGTTTAAGTGCTCCAATTTCAATAGTACTTGTTATTGTCTGTCTTTTTTACTATACCCATCCAAGTGGGTGTGTGGTATATCATTGTAGTTTTGATTTGTATTTCTCTAAAGCTAGTGCTGTTAACCATCTTTTCACGTGCTTGTTGGCTATTTATAGCTCTTTTTTGGAGAAATTTCTATTCATATAATTTCCATTTTTATCAAACTATTTTTCTTTTAGGTGGAGTTCTTTATATATACTGAATACTACACTCTGTTCCGATGCATAATTTGCAAACATTTTTTATTCTGTTCTATAGGGTTTGTTTCACTATCTTGATGACATAATTTGAAGCACAAAATTTTTTATTTTGATAAAATCTTGTCTATCTACTTTTCTCTTTTGTTGTTTGTGGTTTTGGTGTTGTATCTAAGAAAACATTGCCTAATCCACCATCATGAAGAATGCTCCTATGTTTCCTTTTAAAGTTTTATAGTTTCAGCTCTTACATTTAGATCTCTGAGACATTTTGAATTGACGTTTGTGTATAGTGTGGGGTGGAGTCCAACTTCATTCTTTTACATGTGGATGGCATGTTGTCCAAGAGTCATTTGTTGAAAAGATGACTCTTATCCTATTAATTGTTTTGACATCCTTGTTGAAAACTGATTGACCATAAATGTAAAGGAATAATTCTGGACTCTCAATTCTATACTATTAGCCTATATGTCTATCCTTATAAAAGTCCCACATCGTCATTATTATTGTAGCCTTGAAGTAAGTTTTGAAATCAGAAAGTGTAAATCCTCAAACTTTGTTCTTTTTAAAGACTGTTTTAGTAATTCTGAGTGTCTTGTACTTCCATATGAATTTTGAGATTAGCCAGTCATTTTTGCACAAAAATACAGCTGAGATTTTGAGAGGAGTGTGGTGAATTTGTAGAACAATTTGGAAATTATTTTCATCTTAACAATATTAAATCTTCCAATCCACATATATAGCATGTTTTTCCATTGACTTAGGTCTGCTTTAATTTCTTTTGACAATATTATTTGGTATTCAGTGTACAAGTTTTGCATTTACAGACAACTATTCCTAAGTTTTTAATTCTTTTTAATGGCATTAAAAAGAAAATTCTTTTTAATGGCATTAAAAAGAATAAAATTGTTGACTTAGTTTCTGTTCAAATTATTCATTGCCAGTGTATAGAAATATAATTGATTTTTGTATGCTGATATGTATCCTTAAAACTTGAAAAATGTATTTATTTTTTTAAAAAAAGTATTTGATGTGTGGACTCCTTGATATTTTTTGATACAAAATTATGCCATCTGTGAATAGAGATATTTCACTTCGTATTTTTCAATCTATCTGTGTTCTATTTCTTTTTCTTGCATAATTTCTACTAGTTTGAAACTTTAGTATAAATCTGAATGTTAGTGGCGTAAGGAGACGCCCTTGTCTTATTCCTGATCTTAGGGGGAAATCTTTCAGTCTTTCACCATTAAGTATAATATTAGTGGTGAGTTTTTTAAATGTCTTTTATTGGGTCAAGGAAATTCCCTTAAATTTCTAGTTTGTTGAGTATATTTGAGTGACAGCATGTTGAATTTTGTCCAATGCTTTTTCTGCTTCTGTTGTGATGATTATGTGCTTTTGCGCTTAACTCTTTTCTTTTAAATATTTGTACTGAGAAATCTTCACACACTTACAATTTATCCATAGTATACAATCAATGGTTCACAATATCATCACATAGTTGTGTATTCATCACCATGATCATTTCTAGAATATTTGCATCACTCCAGAAAAAGGAATAAAAAGAAAAAAAGAAGAAACTCATACATCCCATACCCCTTACCCCTTCCTCTCATTGACCGTTAGACTTTCAATCTACCCAATTATTTGCTCTCCCTCCCACATTATTTATTTTTATCCTATTTTTTCACTCATCTCTCCATACACTGGGGAAAAAAGAAGCATCAGACACAAAGTTTTACAATCACATGGTCACTTCATAAAAGCTCTATAATAATACAATCACCTTCAAGAGTCAAGGCTACTGGAACACAGCTCAACAGTTTTAGGTATTTCCCTCCAACCACTCCAATACACCATAAACTAGAAAGGGCTATCTATGTAATGCATAAGAATATCCTCCAGGATAACCTCTTGACTTTGTTTGAAATCTCTCAGCCACTGAAACTTTATTTTGTCTCATTTCTCTCTCTTTGCCCTTTTGGTCAAGAAGACCTTCTCAATCCCATGATTCTAGTTCACCTGCTGAGTTGGGTTAGAGAGAAAGGCCATATCTGAGCAACAAAAGAAGTTCTTGGGGTGACTCGTAGACATAATTATAGGTATTGCCCCAATTCTATTAATATGTTGTGCTGGTTTGACATTGTATCCAAGAAAAAACATGTTTTCCTTCCCACCCCAATCTAGTGAGGGTAGACCTATTACTTACGGTGGAAACTTTGGATTGTTTCCATGGAGCTATGGCACATCCAGTTGTGGTGTGACCTTTGGTTGGATTGTTTCAATGGAGATGCGACACACCTGATTGTGGGTGTGGCCTTTTGATTAGATGGAGTTGTGGCTCTGCCCATTCAAAGTGGGTCTTAATTAGTTTACTGGGGTCCTTTAAAAGAAGAAACATTTTGGTGGAAGCCAAATGCTTGAGGAACAGTTGCTTCAGAGCCAGCAGAAATGCAGATACTTGGAGATGCTTAGAGAACTGACAAAGAGAGCAGATGTCTAGACATGGGCAGAGCCCAGCACATATCACCATGTGCCTGCCTTCCCATGAGATGCTAAGCAATCCAGAACCCCAAGTTGGGTTCCAGTGGAGCTAAGTAAAGGCCCACAGGTGCTTAGAGGAAACCGCTGGCATCAGAAGCTAGAAGCAACATAATCATGAACAAGGACCAGCAGATGTCAGCCATATACCTTCCCATTTGACAGACATTGGCCTTTCTTGAGTCAAGGGATTTTTCTCTGGATGCCTTAGTCTGGATATTTTTATGACCTTAGAACTGTACACTTGTAACTTAATAAATGCCCTTTATAAAAGCTTTAAATTTCTGGTATATTGCATTCCAGCAGCATTTAACACACTAATACATATGGTGTACTGCATTTATTAATTTTCAGATATTAAACCAACTTTTCAATTCTGGAATAGATCCCATTTAGACATGGTATATAAGACTTTTTGTATGTTGCTTGATTCAGTTTTCTAATATTCTGTTGAGGATTTTCATAAGAGTTAGTTGTCTATATTTGTTTTGTTTTGTTTCTTCCCTTATGATGTCTTTGTTTTGTTTTGGTATAGGGGTAATGTAGGCTTCATAAAATGAGTTGGAATGTGTTCCCTCCTCAATTTTTTGCAAGAGTTTGCAAAGTCTTAGAATACTAAGATTAAAGAATTTAATCATTCTTTAAATTCATGGTAGAATTCACCGATGAGTTTATTTGGGGCTGGGATTATTTTTGTGGGAATTAAAAATTTGGTAAGCCAAGCTCTTTACTTGATATGGCTCTACTCAGATTTCATTTGTCATCTTGAGTTAGTTTTGGTAGTTTTTGTCTTTCTAGAAATTTTCCCATTTTCATTTAGGTTATCTAATTTGTTGGCATGCAATAGTTCAGAGTCTTTCCTTATTCTTTTTAATTTCTGTAAGGTCAGTATCGTTCTATTCTTTTTCTTTCCTTATTTTGGTAATTTGAGTCTTTTTTCTTTTTTCTTCTTTTCTGCCTCTATTGTTTTCAACAATGCCCTGGGGCATTGCTTCACAGTCTGAACCAATTAAATTTGAGTCCCTTTGCAGAAGCAGGTGATTGCCAATCCTTGAAGTATGCTTTGATCCCAAGAGAATTCTTTTTATCTATTTCTTCCCCTGGCTCACTGGGTTATATTTCCAGTTGATATTCCACTTCTCTTGCTCACCACCAAAATCTCCATTGTGTTTAGCAATGCCCTAGGCATGAACTTTCCATGCATTAGGTCTGGGGTAAAGATATAAGACCGATTTTCCAGGAGTGTCAACTCTGTTCTCTCACTGAGTCTCAGCTTCCATCTCCCAGCATGAAATATGCATTCTGTTTATGATTGGGGTCCTTCATTCGCAGTCTGATAATTTAGGTAGAACTTCTTTCCTATGGATGGGTGTGGGTGGGGAAGTGAACCCTTGTTGTCTTCTTTTCTTCTTGGAATAGTGCCTCAAGCAATATCATCTGTTGGGGATAAGAGATGCCAGCAGCTCACCCCTTACAGAATGAACTGTAGCTACAGAGTGGGAGCTGCACTAATTTGGATTAGAGCTTCCACAACTCAGAGCTGGGGTAAGGATGTGGGAGCAGTTTGTGGCTCAAATGTTGCAGAGACGTGCTGTTGTTACTGAGATATAATAGTTATTCTTCAATAGATGTTTCTTCCTTTTCTTGTGGCCTTAGAATAATTTTCAGAGGTTTCTAAATATTTTTAAAATAGTTTTACCAGTTAAATGGTGGTTTTATTGGTGAAATGATTCACTGAGCTGCTTATGCTATCATTCTGAAAGTCCCACGTCCTCCTTAATTTTTGACAGATATTTTCATTGGGTATAAAATTGTTTGATCTCTCCCCCCACCCCCTTCCTCCCTCCCTCTTTCTCTCTCTGTACCCAGCACAGTACTTTTAAAAAGCTGCTGCATTGTCTTCTTGTTTTAGTTGTTTTTGATGATAAGAGTTTTGTAATTTTTGTACATGTTCCATTTTACATGCTGTATTTTATTTCTCTAGCTATATTCAAAATGTATTCTTGATCATTGTTTTCAGCAGTTTGGATAGGATATGCCTGTGTTCACTTTTATTTTAATTGTTTATGTTATATAACCTTCTTGAATGTTTGGCTTTGTATTTACCATTAATTTTGGACAACTCTGTCATTATTTGTTCAACATTACTTCTCTTCTTTTTTCTTTTCATCCTCCTTTTAGGTTTCAAGTTATGCCTTATGCTAGTTTGAAACTGTTATGTGCCCCCAGAAAGTTATGCTCTTTATCCTAATCTAATCTTGTGTGGGAATTTTTTTTAACCTACCTTGCTTTTCTTTTCTTTTTGTTTTTTTACTTTTCAGATTGTGAAATAAAACATATATACAAAAAAGCAATACATTTCAAAGTGTATTGTAACAGGTAGTTATAAAACAAATTTCAGAGTTTGGTATGGGATACAGTTCCACAATTTTAAAATTTTCCTTCTAACTGAGGCAAGACACTGGAGACTGGAAGAAATATCACGATATTTGATTCAGCAGACATGCTTATTTGTTAAAACCTATCTTCCCTGTTATAACTCCTCTTTCTCCTTTGATCCTTCTCCTAATCATTAGTGGTTTATGCTCATTCTAACATTTCATAATGGAAAGGGCTATTGATACTATGGGGTAGGGGGATGGAGCTGGTTAATATTCTTGGAGAGCTTGACCCCTCTGATTTTCAGGACTCACTTAGCCTAGGAACCCATCTGTAGGTTGTAGGTATCTGGAAAGTAATCATAGGCATTAAACTTTTGTACAATCTCAGATAGAGCCCTAGTGGGTTCTTTAGGGTTGACAGGAATGGTTTGGTTGTAGCTTGGCAAACCACGGTAAATAGCAATATCTAGCTAAAGCTTGCATAAGAGTAACCTCCAGAATAACCTCTCGACTCTGTTTGAACTCTCTCAGCCACTAGATAGCTTATTTTGTTACATTTCTTTTCCCTGTTTTGGTCAGGAAGGCATTGTCAATCCCACAGTGCCAGGGAAGGCTCAGCCCTGGGATTTGTAACCCACATTGCCAGGGAGACTTTCACCTCTGGTTACCATGTTCTATGTAGGGAGGAGGGTAATGTTTTGACTTGCAGAGTTAGGCTTAGAGAGAGTGAAGCCACATATGAGAAACAAAAGAGGTCCTCCAGAAGTAACTTTTGGTCATAACTATAAGTAGTTCCAGCTTCTCCACTACATAAATAGGCGTCACAAGAGCAAGCCTCAAAATCAAGAGCTTGGCTTATTGGCTTGGGAGTACCTAATGTTTCAGACAATATCAGGGGGTTCCCTGGTGGTAAAGCTTAATAGTTCCATATTTTTTCTCCTGTCTCAAAGGACTTTGCCAATACTTTTCAATTATCTGCTCAACATAATTTTGGATGTATCCAGATATTACAGTAAGCTATACAGAATTGCAAACCCTCATTACCATTCTGGGCTCCATGTGTTTGGATTGTTTAAATGAGCTATCCAGACAGGTTGAGTTAGCTATTGTGCTGCAGAAAATTTAGGTTTTGGACAAAATAAACCTCTCTTCCTTCAGTCTCATACCTTAGGTGAAGTTCTAAAAGACAAAGACCTCCTTATCACTGTGCTCTAGTTTGCTAGCTGCTGGAATGGGCTATATCAGAATCAGAATGGCTTTTAAAAGAGGTAATTTATTAAATTCCAAGTTTACAGTTCTAAGGCCATGAAAATTTCCCAATTAAAAGAAGTCTATAAAAATGTCCAAATTAATGTACCACCAAGAGGTTACCTTCACTCAAGAAAGGCCAATGAGGTGCAGGGTTTCTCTCTCAACTGGAAA
This sequence comes from Tamandua tetradactyla, assembly GCF_023851605.1. NCBI lineage: Eukaryota > Metazoa > Chordata > Mammalia > Pilosa > Myrmecophagidae > Tamandua > Tamandua tetradactyla. The sequence continues at coordinate 25,815,126 of NC_135348.1, read as the reverse complement.
GGCACATGGTGAACATGGTGACATCTGCTGTCTTTCTCTCCAGGCTTTTTGTTTCATGAAACTCCCCTGAGGATGTTTTCCTTCTTTAGCTCCAAATGTCTCTGGCTGCATGGGCTCTCATCATTCTCATGGCTGTCCTGCCATCTGTAAGTTTTCTCCAAAATGCTCCCTCCTTTAAAGGATTCCAGCAAACTAATCAAGACACAACTGGAATGCACGGAGTCACATTTCCATCTAATCAGTGTTAATACCCACAATTGGGCGAGTCACTTCTCTGTGAAGATAATCTAATCAACTTTTCAACCTACATTGTTGAATAGGGATTAAAAGAAATGTTTGCTCCCACAAGATTGGTTAGGGTTAAAATATGCCTCTTCTAGGGTACATAAAGCCTTTCAAAGTGGCACAGTGTATTACATTAATTTTCTTGTGTTGAACTAGCCTTGTATACCTGGAATAAATTCCACTTGGTTATGGTGTATAATGCTTTTAATATGCTACTGGATTTGATTTACAAGTATTTTGTTGTGGATTTTGCATCTATATTCATTAAAGAGATTCTTCTGTAATTTTCTTTTCTTGTAGTGTCTTTGCCTGGCTTTGGTATTAGGGTGATTTTGACTTAATGGAATGAGTTAGGTAGCTTTCTGTCCTCTTCCCCTGTGAAGCTAACTGGTCCTGGGATTTTCTTTTATGGGAGCTTCTTGATGACTATTCATTCTCTTTATTTGTGATTGATTTGTTGAGGTCATCTCTCCTGGAGTCAATGTTGGTTGTTCATGCCTTTCTGGGATGAGCACATTTCATCTACACATTTAGTTTACTAGCATATAGGTGCTCATAATATCCAGTCATTACCTCCTATATTTTTGTGGGGTCAATTGTTATGTCCCCTCTTCCATTTCTGATTTTATTTATTTGCATCCTCCCTCTTTTTTTTTCAGCCTAGCTAAGGATCCATCAGTTGTATTTCTTTCTCAAAAGAACCAACTTCTGGTTTTGATGATTTTTCTCTATTGCTTTTATATTCTCAATTCTATTTATTTATGCTCTGACTTTTATTTCTTTCATCTTGTCTTCAGTTGGGGTTGGTTTGCTGTTTTTCCTCTGTTTCTTCCAAGTGAATAGTTAGTTCCTTGATTCTTACTCTTTCTTGTTTTTTAATATAGGCCTTTACCACAATAAATTTCCCTCTCAGCACCATCTTTGCTGTATCCCATGTTTTGATATGCTGTATTTTCATTTTCATTTGCCTTGAAGTGTTTGCTGATTTATCTTGAAATTTAAAGACCCACTGGCACTTTAAAAGTGTGTTGTTTAGCCTTCATATATTTGTGAATTTCCTGGCCCTCTGCTTATTATTGATTTCCAACTTCATTCCATTATGATCTGTAAAATTATTCTTTTATCATTACAATATTTTAAAAATTTGTTGAGACTTGCTCTGTGACCTAACATATAGTTTATCCTTGAGAATAATCTATGAGTGGTTGAGAAAAAAGTGCATCCTGTTGTTGAGGGGTGTAATGTTCCATAAATGTCTGCTAAGTCTAGTTTATTTATCATATTATTCAAAATCTCTATTTCCTCATTTATCTTCTGTCTAGATGTTCTTTCCATTAATGAAAGTGGAGAATTGACATCTCCAAGTATTATGGTAGAGTTTTCTACTTCTCCAATCAATGTTGTCAATGTTTGCCTCAGGTATGTTGGAGCACTCTGTCTCGGTGCATAAATATTTATGATTGTTATGTCTTCTTGTTGAATTGTTCTTTTTATTAATACATAGTGTCCTTTATCTTTTTTAATTGTTTTACATTTGAAGTCTAATTTGTCAGATATTCTTATAGAATGCTGTTGGATGTTGTTTGAATGAAATAACTTTTCTCAACCTTTCATTTTCAACTTATTGTTATCATTGGGTCTAAAGTGAATGTCTGGTAGGCAATATATGGATAGGTTCTGTTTTTTAATCCATTCTTCCAGTCTATGATTTTTTATTGTGAAGTTTAATCCATGAACATTTAATGTTATTATTGTAATGGAAGTACTTTCTTCTACCATTTTTTCTGTTTGATTTTATATGTCATATCTACTTCTTTTTCCCTTTTATAACTTTACTGATAGTCTTAATTTCTACACTCTTCTCCAGAGCTCTCTTCTGCCTTTTCTTATCTGCCTGTAGTGCTCCCTTTAGTACTTTTTGTAGTGCCAGTCTCTTAGTTACATATTATCTCAGCATTTGTCTGAAAATATTTTAATTTACTCCTGACTTTTGAAGGCAACTTGGCTGTGAGTATGGTTGCAGTTTTTCTCTTTCACAATCTTAAGTACATCATAACTCTGCCTTCTTAATTCCATGGCTTATGTTGAGAAATCTAATCAAAGTCTTATCAATCCTGCCTTGTATGTGATGGATTGCTTTTCTCTTGTTGCTTTCAAAATTCTCTCCTTGTCTTTGACATTTGACAATTTGATTAGTAAGTGTGTTGGAGTATGTCTGTTTGGATCTATTGTGTTTGGGGCACATTGCACTTCTTGGATCTATAATTTTATGTCTTCCTCAAGAGATGGAAAATTTTCAGTGATTATTTTCTCCATTAGACTTTTTGCTCCTTTTCCCTTCTCTTCCCCTTCTGGGACACCCACAAGATGTATATTCATGGGCTTCATATTGTCATTCAATTACTTGAGAACTTGATCATATTTTTCCATTCTTTTCCCTATATTTTCTTTTGTGCATCAGATTTCAGATTTTGCCCTCTAGTTCACTAATCCTTTCTTCTGCCTCTTAAAATCTATTGTTGTAGGTTTCCATTGTTTTTTCCTCATCTTTTCTACTGTTTTTCATTCCCATAGGTTCGTGATTTGCTTTTTCAGACTTTTGAGTTTTTTTTTTTATGTTTGCCCAATGTCTTCTTTATATCTTTCTTGAACTTGTTGCTTTGATATTTTATGAGATTTTGCATGACTGTTTGAACATCCTGGATTAGTTGTTTTGAGCTCCTGTGTCTCACTTGAAGTGTTGGTGTGTCTTTGATTGGGCCATATCTTCAATTTTTCTAGTATGACTGATTATTTTTTGCTGGCATCTAGGCATTTGATTTACTTAATTAGTTTATTCTGAAGGTTGTTTTCACTCTTTTATCTAGGGCTATCTTGCTAAATGGCTTAGTTCTGTCTGTTCTTTAACATTCAGTTCAACTTATTCTAAACCTCTAACATTGGTTCTGTTTAGCTGATTAGAATTTTTCAGCTCTTGTTTTTCTGTTTCTTCTCTTGTCTATATGGTATCTTTTTTTGAGGAGGGCCTCCTCAGATATATAGACCCCAGTCAGATTTTCCCAGATCAGACAGGCCCACATCTTAGAAGGATGGAGTAGTCAGCATTAGTTTTCCCTGATGGTGAGAACAAGCAGGTTGTCAGACTTTCCTATGCAGCCTCTAGACTCTGTGCTTTTCCTATCCTACCTAACATGTGGTGCTTGTCTGCCAGTGGTTTTAACCACTTAAAGTGAGGTAGTACCTTTAATTTCAGCATATTCTCCTTGCTAGTGGCATGGCTGAGACAGAGGTGAGGTAGTAGTTCAGCTCAGGTTGCTTCTCTTTTCCAGCCCTTGGGGCCTGAATTACTTGAAGGAAGGATTCCATCTGAGCTTGGCCCTACCTCCTTTTTCTTAAGGAAGATAAACCTTTTAGGGAATTAACACCTTTCACCTGAGTAGTTACTTTGTCTCTCAGACATGCCTTAGTTCCACCCTTGCCTGGGGCAGTGCTGGAGCCTGAGAGTGCTTGTAGTTCTATCTAATGAGCTATTAAGAAGTAAAATAAAAGGAAAAAGCCCTTTCAGAGACAGACTCCCTCTCCTCAGGTTTGCCAATCAGGAGTTTGTATAGGTAAGTGGCTGTATATGTTTCCAAGATCTCTATGCCCCCCTTTTCTTGGGGTCCAGCCCTTTTCCAGTATTTCATGCAGTCCAACTCATAAAACCTCTGGTTTTTGTTTTTCATTTTCTATAAGCCCTACCCCCTTTCTTCTAGGGCAAAACTCCTTGTTCCTACAGTATTTATTCCATGTTTATCTGTGCTGGGGGCCTATTTTCAGTAATCATAATTTGTTAATTAATTCCATGCCTGAAGCTTGGTAGAGCTAAACCATTGCTACTAGTAAAGTCTGTTTCCTTTCCTCTCAGGGAACCAGCCTACCATGCCTATGAAAGAGGGTTGCCAACTTCCATAGCTTAGGGAATTTATAGTTCCTTGTGAGATCTCTGCCATTCCACCATTTCCAGAATTGTGTATGCTGTTTCAGTCACTGATCTCACCCCAGTAGTTGTTCTGTTCTGTTTCTGGCTATTTATTAGCTGCTCTGGAGGATGATCTAAATTCCACTCCTCACTATGCCACCATCTTGACCAGTCTTCTAGTGTCTTCTTGATACCTTTTATGTGATTAGCCAACCCATTGAATTTATTTAGGAGAGTTTTATGAACATATTTGTGTAGTTGTTCCAAAGTCTGTATCTCCTCTGGTCTTTTAATTTGGTCATTTGGCTGGACTATATTTGCCTACATCTTCACTTCCCAACTGGAGTACAGATGGAGCCCACTCATCCAGTTCTCTGCATCTCAGTTCTTCAACTCTTTCATCCAGGACCTCCCTATATAATGTAGAAGACACTTTAAGGTCACTCACTGCCTGAAATTGCTATCCTGGTCATTTTTTTGTCACTTCTTTAGCTGTTATTTGGAGCAAGAGTGAACTCAGCCTATCCTATTCCTCCACTTTCCTGGAAGTTGTGTGGATCTTTCTAAAGTTGTTTCCATGGAGATGTGGTCCACTGAAGTGTGTGTGGGACCTTTTGATTAGATGGTTTCCATGGAGATGTACCTCCACCCTTTCAAGTTGAGCCTTAATTCGCTTCCTGAAGTCCTTAAGAGGACTTTTGGGAAATGCTCAGAGCTGACAAACAGAGACTTTGGAGATGCGAAAAGAAAACACCCTTGCAAAAGCTGTTTGAAATCAGAAGCCAAAGTGCCAGCAGACATTAGCCATGTGACTTCCTAGTTAGCAGAGGTGTTCCAGATGCCATTAGACTTTATTAAGTTGAGTCAAGGTATCTTTTTCTGGATGCCTTAATTTGGGCATTTTTATGATCTTAGCACTATAACGTTGTAACTTAAGATATTCCCTTTACAAATGCCAACCCATTTCTGCTGTATTGCATTCCAGCAGCATTAGCAAGCTAAAACACTCATGTATAGGCATTTTGATATTGTCCTGACACTATTGGGAAATATCTTCAAGTTCACCAATCATTTTGGCTATATCAAGTTTATCAATGAGACCTTTGGATATTTTTCCTATATTTCCTCTGTTTTTAATTTCAAAATTTCCCACTTGTTTCTCTCTTATAGTTTCCATATTGCTATTGTAATTACCATTCTGATGCTTCATTTAAGAATTATGCTTCATTTCACGTCACCCTTTGAGAGTTCTTGTATCCTTTTTGTATATGAATCTATTTCTGATTGCTTTGTCTTATGAAAATGTGTTTTATCTTGTCTTTTATATGCCTTGTAATTATTTATTAAATGCTGGGGTTTTTTTTCCAGACAGTATGTATTATGATTAATAAGTTATTCTTGGAACTAAGCAGTCATGTCCTCCTGCTAGGCTTTTGCATGGGAGTTGTGTTAAACCAATCCAGAGTAAGGCTAGATGTGACTGTTTGTTGTCACAGCTACCCCCCTCTGTATCCCACAGGCTTCAAATATCTTTAATGATTCCTTTGTTTATAGGGGGAGGTCTGCTTTGCCAGAGGTTATGTTCTGAATGTCTGCTTTATGCTAGCTCTGGGTCTTTTCTCTGTGCTGCATCTTTTCTGTTGCTTTTACCTTATGTTTCAGAGGCTGTGTTTGGGGTCAGGGTGTAGAGGGAGTGATTTGATGTTGTGATGAAGCTTCAGTCTTCAGCAGGCAGTGCCCTGGCTCTCAGGAAGTGACTTTAACAAGTGCTTCTGCCCCTCCTCCAGCAATAGGACTGGTCTTAGTATATATTCTTGACTCACCCTCAAATATAGAGTTTACTTTTTTCTTTCTTTCTCTTCCTTTTACCCAGTCACTGTGGGTTTCTACTGGTGCCCTAAAATGGCAATATTTCCTACACTTCTCCCTGCTGGTTAATGCTTTTGTTCCATATGAGAGGTGAGGGCTGAGGGTCTGGATGAAATTTCACTGCGGTTACCCACCCTGATCCAGCACCACGAGGAAAACTTTTTCCAGAATTGTCCTTAATCATCTAGGTGAGTCCCTGATGGGGTTCATGGAGGAAAATTTTGTAAAAGGTATGAATTCCTCTATATCTGTGGTCTACAAAGGCTTCCCACTCTTACACTAACCCTACAGCAATTCTTTGAAGTATTTTAGCTAATTCCTTTTTGGACTTTTAGGTCATGCTATGGGAACTGCTCCATCAAAGAATATACCAGAATACTCCCTCCCTGAAGGCCCCTGACCCTCTCTAGTTTTCAGATTAGTTCACTCTCCTACAAATTCAACTGTGTGATAGGGTAAAAAAATCATTAATTTTTCAGTTTGTCTAGTTTTAGCCCTGTTGTAAAGGTGAGAACAACATTCTTTCCAGCTCTCTACATCTCTGAGCCGAAACTGGAAGTCAATAAGAACATTTTTTTCCTAATAATTTTCAGATGCAATTGAAAATTATTACAGAAGTTGAAGGTTTACAGAAAAATCATGCATATTAGTACAGAGTTCCCATATACCACCCTATCATTAGCATCTTGCTTAGTGTGACACATTTGTTGTAATGAGAATTTGGCTCGGGTGTACGAAGACAATAGCCCCACTAATGGCAAATCTCAGGATTGAACAAACGTGCAAACCCTGTCCCTGGAAAACTGCAGTTCTCTTCAGTAAAGTCAGAGCCTTTACCAGTAAGCCTGTGTTATGGCTGGAAACAGACAGACCATGTTTTCTGCAGCTAGAAAACCCCAAAATAAAGATGAAAGGAGGAAAGAGTTTCCTGGTGAGTTTCATTAGTCAGTTGCATCACTCTTCCCGTCTGGGGTGGATAGGAAAGGAGAGTGGAGAGAGACCAGGACATGGTTCTAACGGGATCCCTCTATACCAACAGAAGAATAGATATGGGCCATCCACAGTAACGTTCCCAGCTCTTGTATTTGTCTACTCAGTTAATCAATACATCCATGGTCAACCTGGATGTGGAAATCTGCCACCTGTTTGAGTTATTCTGTTTCTCCCTTCCTGAGGCAGCTCCCCCTAAAATGACCAAAGCTGTTTTGTGAATACCTTAGGGACAATATATTCTCCTTGGCCATTCATGAGACAGCTCTTATATGAGTCAGGACAGTATATTAACCAATCGGAGATCCCTAAATTTCATTCTAAATTTTATTTCCCAAACCAAGTTAGGTCTATCCACGCTTTCCAAAATGGCATACTAAAGGTGCTGTCATTAAAAAAAAATGACGATGTAAAGGAGGTAATATAAAATGACAAAAAATACCCTAAATTTATTTCCATTGTTAAATTCCAGCAGAGCTTTAAAATTTTCAGAGTAAATCTCCTGGTAACTCATAGCCCTAAGTAGTCAAAATGCAAAATAATTTTAAAGTGTTCATTCGAATTATCTTCTCTTTATGAATTATGAGTCCAGGGGAATTTAAGACCTCACCAGTTACTTATTCTGTTTTGTTTTAGCCTGAGAGGTCCTCCATTTCTGGATAGAGTTGAGTTTTCTCCATTGATTGTAGCCTGAGCTGTCTCTGGGCAATGAGCATAGTTCTTTCATGCCCTGGACATTGTGGTACTTTAATGCCAAGTCTGTCATGTTCTCACTTTGAAAGCATCCAAAGAAAATGGGACATACATATAAAATTGTCAGTTGTCCACAACAGTTGGTGAAAACCAGCTACCTCCAGCCAACTAAATCAGAACCCAGTACTTAGAGTTGTCAAATACCACATCAGAAACTCAAATAACATTTAAAGGATGAAAGGATAGGAGGTAAAAATATTACTAATTTTAGTTCCACTAGGATGCCAGTCAGTGTCAGTTTTCTGAAGCTCAAGATCTGTAATGCCAGACACAATCAGTAGAAATCTTCTTTGAGAATTAATTACCATATCTGAAATCGCAATGATTAGATCAGAAAGGAAATTCACACTTTCTTCTCTCTCAGGGAGTGACACTGAGACAATAATATGTTTTTGCAAAGTGTAAAAATTGCAAGATTGGTAAGACTTATCATCCAGTCATATTTGAGAAGACCCCTTACCACATCAGCCTATTTTAAAGTTCTTTATTTCTCTTTTCTTTTCCTTTGGACATTGTGTTTTGTGTTTCTGACATGCTCTACAAACTGAGCCTGTTGTAGCCTCTACCCTGTTGCTCAGGTGTGCATTTTCAGTAGCACTCCAAGATGGTAGTCACTCCCCTTCTGCAGGTCCATTCCCCTGTCCTCTGTTTTAGATGAAAATCATCCCTAGAAGATCTCTTAACTGAAGCACCAGCAAATTATACTTAGAGAGGACATGCCTCTGCCATGAATTCCTGTTCAATTTCCCAGTGGAAGTCTTAATTGATGGTCACACCATACATAAAACCATCCAGACTTGAGACCACGTGATTGCGTATAACTTTTTTGTCCTTTCCTTTATAAAATAAATAACATATTTAAGAAAAGTACATAAATGATAAGGATAAAGTTTAATGAATCTTACCCCAAAGAGAATACATGGAAGTTATGACCATACAACACAAGAAATAGAATATTTTCACCTTACCAGAAGATTCATTTTTCCTCTGTTCAAATATGTATAAATTGAACTATGCACCAATGTGCATGTTTTGTATCTGGCTTCTTCCACACAAATTTATGCTTGAGAAAAATGGTATTATTTTAAAAGCAGTTTTATTTACATATATTCAAATACCATATATTCCATCCAAAGTGAACAAACCAGTGGCTTTTTGTGTAATCACAGATTTGTGCATTCATCACCACCATCAATTTTAGAACATTTTCATTGCTCTAAAAAGAAAAACCTCACACTCCTAAGCAATCACCCCTATATCTTTCCCCAGCCCAACACAACCCCTATTTTAATTATGTCTCTATAGATTTACTTATATTTATATTTTATATAAAAGGAATCATACAATATGTAGTACTTTGTGTCTGACTTCTTTTCTTTCACTTAGCATAATGTTTTTATTAATTATTACTATTTTTAATTAGAGAAGCTACAGGTTTACATAAAAGTCCTGTAAAAATACAATGTTCCCATATACCACCTTATTGTTGATACCTTCCATTAGTGTGGTACCTTTGTTGCAATTGATGAAAGAACATTAAAATATTACTGTTAACTATGGGCCATAGAACACATGAAGTACATTTTTCTCATACAACATCCTGTTATTAACATCTAGTAATAGTGTCGTACATTTGTTACAATTCATGAAAGAAAATTTTTATATTTGTATTATTATCCACAGTCCATCATCCACAATAGGTTTCCCTGTGTAATACAGACCCATGATTTATCTTCAAGCTTTCCTTCTAGTAACATACATGATCCCAAACTTCCCCTTTCAACCACATTTACAAACATAATTTAGCACTATTAATTATACTCGCGATAATATGTTACCATCACCACTACCCATTTCCAAACATTTATAATCAACCTAAATAAAAATTCTGTACAAACTAAGCACCAGCTCCCCAATGTCTATGCCCATCCTATCCTTTGGTAACCGTATTGGTTTACTAAACATGCTGGAATGCAATATACCAGAAATAGAATGGCTTTTCAAAAGGGAATTTATTAAGTCACAAATTTGCAGTTCTAAGGCCAGAAATGTCCACACTAAGTCCTCCAGAGAAAGATACCTTAACTCCAAAGAAGGTCAATGGCTGTTACATGGGAAGGAACATGGCTGGCATCTGCTGGTTCTTGTTACTGGATCCGTTGCATTCACCTTCTGATAACAATTGTTTCCTCTCTAAGCATCTACAGGACTTCTCTTAGCTCCTACAGGACACAACTCCGGGTTCTGGCTTTTGTTAGCATCTCTTGTGAAGACACCTGGTGATGTCTGCTGGACTCTGAAGCAACTGCTTTCCAAGAATCTCTTTCAGCTCCAAGCTTTCTCTGAAATGTTTCCTCTTTTAAAGGACTCCAGGAAACTAAACAAGACCCACCTGGAATGGGCAGAGTCACATCTCCATTTAATCAAAAGGCCACACCCACAGTTGGGTGTGTCCCATCTCTATGGATACAATCCAGTCAAAAGGTTTGTCCCTTAAACAATAGGTCTGGCCTCACCAGATTGGAACAAAATTAAAACATGGCTTTTCTGGGGTACATAATAATTTCAAACTGGTACAGTAACCTATATTCTAGATTCTAGCTCTATGAGCTTGCTTATTATAATTAGTTCATGACAGTGCAATCATAAGATATTTTTCCTTTTGTGCCTGGCTTATTTCACTCAGCATAATGTCCTCAAGGCTTATCTGTTTTGCTACATGCATCAGGACTTCATTCCTTCTTACTGCTGTATAATATTCCATCATATGTATATGCCACATTTGGTTTATCCATGTATCAGTTGGTGGACATTTGGATTGCTGCCATCTTTTGGCAAAGCTGAGTAATGCCACTATGAACATGAGTGTGCAAATGTCTGTCCAAGTCCCTGCTTTCAGGTCTCTTGGGTGTATACCTAGTAGCAGGATCATATGACTATTCTATATTTAACTTCCTGAAGAACTGCCAAATTGTCTTCCACCGTGGCTGTACCATTACATTCCCACCAACAGTAATGAGTCTCCTATTTCTCTCCATCATCTTCAGCACTTATAGATTTCTGTTTTTTAATAGTGGCCATTCTAGTAGGTATGAAATTGTATCTCATGGTGGTTTTGATTTGCATTTCTCTAATAGTGAGTGATGTTAAACATCTTTTCATGTGCTGTTTAGCTACTTTTTTGTATGCTGTATGGCAGGGTCACATCTCATTATTTTTCCATGTGAGTATTCTGTTATTGCAGGCCCATTTGTTGAATTTTTGTTTTGTTTTTTGTGCATTTGTTTTTTGTTTGTTTATTTGTTTTGGGGAAGTGCATGGTCCTGGAATTAACCTGGGTCTCCCACATGGCAGGTGATATCTACCACTGAACTACACTTGCACCCTTGTTTAGCTATTTTTATTTCCTATTTGGAAAAAATGTCTATTCAATTATTTTACCCAATTCTTAATTGGGTTGTTTATATTTTTACTGCTAAGTTGTAGGATTTCTTTATATGTTCTGGATACTAAACCTTTATTGGATATGTGGTTTTTGAATATTTTCTCCCATTGAGTAGGATGCTGTGCTGGTTTGAAAGTGTTTTGCACCTCAGAAAAGCCATGTCCTTTAACCCTGACTCAGTGTCATTTGGTTGATTAGACTATCACCACAGAGATGTAGCGCCCAGCTGTGGGTGTTGTCAATTGATGGGATTATCTCTAAGAGCATGTGGTGCGCCCAATTGGGGGCTTGGCCTTTTTTGTTAGATGGAGGTTTGGCACTGCCCGTTCAGGGTGGGTCTCAATTAGTTTACTGTGATCCTTTAAAAGAGGAACATTTTGGAGAAAAGTCCGAGCAGATGCAGAGGCCTGGAGAGCAGTTGCTTTAGAGCTGACAGAGCCATCACAAGCCCCAGACATTTGGAGATGCAGGGCCCAGCAGACCTCGCTATGTGCCTTCCCATGAGATGTTAAGCAAGCCAGAACCAGAGTTGTGCTCTGAAGGAGCTAAGACCCACAGACTCAAATAGAAACCAAGGCTGAAAAGCTATGTTTTAATCTTGATCCAATCTTGTGGGAGTGGCCATTTCTTTTAATCTCAATTCTGTTGGTTGGAAATTCTGATTAAATTATCTATCTCCATAGAGACGTGGCACACCCAATTGTAAATGTGACCTTTGATTTGATGGAGATGTAACTCCACCCATTTCAGATGGGGCTTGATTAGTTTACTGGAATCCTTTAAAAAGGGGAAACATTTTGGACACAGTCAGAAAAGATAGAAACCTAACAAAACAACAGAAGGCTCAGGGCTGACAGAAACTTCAGAGCAGAGCTGACAGGCAAAGAAAAGAGACACAGATGCTTAGAGATGCTCACAGCCCACAAGATGTTGACATAAGATATTAAGCAAGTCAGAACCTGAAAACAGTGGAGCCCAGAGCAAGGGATCAGCAGATGCCAGCCATGTGTCTACCCAGCAGACAGAGGTGTTCCTGACCCATTGGCCTTTCTTGAATTAGGGTAACCTCTTGTTGGTGCCTTAATTTTGACACTTTTGCTTCCTTAGAACTGTAAATTTGCAATTTATTAAATTCCCCTTTTTAAAAGCTGTTCTAGTTCTTGCGCATTGCATTCTGGCAGCTTACAAAGTAGAAGAAAGATTAAGGTGAGTCTCTTATAGACAGAAGGTAAATGGACCATACTTTTTTGTAGTTAACAGTAACAATGTAATATTCCTTTATTAATGTAACAAAGGCAGTATACCAAAGCCAAATGTCAATAAGAGGGGGATATAAGGGAGAGGTATGTGATTTTTGTTGTTTCTCCGTTTTTTCTTCGGTTTCTTTCCCTTTTTTTTTTTTGTCCTCTTCTTCTTTCTTTGCAGAAGAAATGGAAATGTTCTCACACAGATCATGGGGTTTGCATAACTATGTGATTGTTCCAGGAGCCATTGATTGTACACTTAGGATGGATTATTCGGTGTGCAAACAAACTTTTTAAAAAATGCAAAGACACAAGTGCCAGAGAAGATGTGGGGAGCAAGAGATACACCCACTCACTGTTGGCAGGGAATAGATTAGTGCAGTCCCTCTGGAGGACAGCATGATGGCTCCACAGGGGTCAAGTATAGGGTTGCCATTTGATCCTGCAACCCCCCCACCAGGTATACACTTGGAAGAACTGAGAGCAGGGACAAAAACACCCACACACTGGTGTTCATGGCAGCATTATTCATGATTGCCAATGGAAGGAGGCAGCTCAAGGACAGTTCGGTGAACAGAAGGGTGAACTATAGTAGACACACCTAATGGGATATTGAATGGCAACAAAAAGGAACTACATTGTGAGGCACGCCACTAGGTGAATGAATCCTGTGGACAGCATGATGAGTGAAAACAGTCAGAAACAAAAGGACAAATATGGTATGGTCTCACTAATATAAACTATAATGAGCAAACTCTGAGAGTTTAATTCAAGAACACAGGTCATCAGGGGATTAAAAAATGGGCAGAAATTGGGCAATCGATGATAAATGAGTATAGAATGTTCAATAATGCTCATTTAACAGCTCCTAAATGAGAAGCTCCCACAGCAGTCTCATCCATTCCTGAATTTTGACTGTCATTTCTACATTCTGAGATGCCGAACTCCCTGTGTACTACCTGGAAGCTTCCCAGAGCTTCCAGGACCTGTTTCGCACTTGAAACTCATAACCAGAGCCCTGAAGCTCTGAAAGACAGCATTACTCCATACGACAAGTGTCAAAAAAGCTATTTTCTGATTGAAAGTCTTGTCAAAGGACATATCTTTCCTGAAGATACTTCTGCATCACACTCCAGGTACTGGGCTCAGGAATGATGATCCTCTTGCTGGCTTGGGTGGCCAAGGTTGTCTTACTCTTCTCCATTGCCATTAGGTAGGTGACGTCAATCAGTATGGCCTACAGGTCTGCCATGTTGGACCATATGTTTTTATCCACTCTACCAATCTATGTCTTTTTACTGGGGAGTTTGATGCACTAACATTCAGTGTTTTTTCCTATAAAGCAGTACTTCTACCATTTTATCCTTTGGTTTTTATATGCTATAACTTATTTTTGTTTCTCTTATTAACCTTTTGGCTACCCTTACTGATAATCACCATTTCTAAATTGTGTTCCAAGCTTCTCTCTCCTGTCTTTTCCTTTCAGCCTGCATAACCCCTTTTAGTATTTCTTTTAGGGCATGCCTCTTTTTAATGAACTCTCTCAGTTTCTGTTCATAATGACTATTTTAGACTCTCCCTCATTTTGAAGGGTAGTTTTGCTGGATAAAGATTTTTTTGCCAGTCAGTTTTTCTTTTAAATATATCATATCACTGCCTCATGGCCTCCATGTTTTCTGTTTTTTTGTTTAATGAGACATCAGCTCTTAATCTTATTGCAATTCTCTTGTATGTGATGAATTTTGTTTTTCTCTTACAGCTTTCAGGATTCTCTCTTTATCTTTGGCATTTGACATTCTGATTAGTGTGTGTCCCAGAGTATGTGTATTTCGATTTATTCTGCTTGGAGTGTATCATGCTTCAAGTACATTTATGTCTTTCCTAAGAGTTGGGAAATTTTCAGCCATTATTTTCTCAAATATACTTTCTGCCCCTTTTCCCTTTTCTTCTGGGGCATGTGTGTTATGTATGTTTTGTGTACTTCTTGCTGGCATTCAAATTTCTGAGACTCTTTTCATTTTTTTCCATTCTTTTCTCTATATGTTCTTCTGTCAATGAGATTTTCATTGTTCTAGTTCACTGCTGTGCTTTTCTGCCTACTCAAATCTGTTGTTGTATGCCTCTAGTCTATTTTTAATCTCTTCTAGTGTGCATTTCATTCCCACAATTTCTGTTATGTTTCTTTTTATATTTTCATATTCTTCTTTATGCTCATTCAGTTTTTCTCAATATCCTTTAAATCTTTAACCATATTTTCCTTCATTTTCTTGAAGTGATTTAGGGGATTTGCTTGAACTTCTTTGATTAGTTATTCCAAATTCTGTGTCTTCCCCAAAGTTTTAGTTTGTTTCTTTGACTAGCGCATATTTTCCTATTTCTTAATATGGCTTGTAAACTTTTGCTGATGTCTAGTATCGGATTATCTTTTGATGTGTTTACTTTGAAGGTCAGTTTTTCTCTCTTGTCCAGGGTTTTATTGCTGATTAGATTTATGTTAAATCCATTTCTTATACTTGGTTCAACTTATTCTAGACCTTTAGAATTGCCCATCTTTAACTAATCTGATATTTTCAGCTCTTCATCTGTTTTTTCCTTAGGTACATGGTAAAATTTTAGATTCCACTATTTGTGTTATTGTTCCACCCTTGGGAGAAAACGTCCTTTCAACTGTTCCTTCACCAGGAAACTTGATTTATTTTTTTTGCTTTTCTTTACCTCTATAGGCTTCATTTGTGTGTTTGTTTTACACTCCTTTCTTTGCTTCTTGTTGCTTTTGCCTGGAGGAAAAATTATGGGGGAGGGTTCCCTTAGACAAGGTTTTCTAAGATCAGTATTTCCCCAGACAAAAAGGGCCAGGAACCCACGAAGAGGATGCAGACCAGTTCCAGGGGCTCTGGGGAGAGGGCCACGAAAGATACCTGAAGACTGCTTGATAGTTCCCTGAAGCTGCACTGTTCTGGCCTGCCCCACAGTTCCCTGCAGCCCTTGGGGACATTGCATCTTTAAATCTCCACCAGCATTGAACCTGTCATGGGTAGGTTTAAAACAATAGCTATAGTGTCCCTGTCTGGAGCAGGCTGAAACAGCAGCTCACAGCCAGGACCCAGATATCCAAATTCACTGATCAACAGATGTGATCAATGCTTTGCCATGACCCCACCACCCCCATCTCCTCATTCTTGGGAAGGAGGACTTCCACATCTTCTCTGTTTGCAGTGGGCAGTAGGGATTGCCTTGAGAGTGGGGTTTGGGTAAGCAGTTGCCAGGAAGCCAGCTACTCACAGTCCTTTACCATAGTTTCTTAGCCTCTTTCTCCTGCTCTTCCCTGGATGCTGACAAAGCTTTCCTGGCCTCCAGAGAACCAAACCAGTTTTATCAGGCAGCTTCTGCCTTTCCATAAGCTGGTATGGAGGAGGAATGAGTCCTGGGGCTCCCTTCTCTGCCATCTTCCCTGGGAGTTGATCCAAATATGCTTTTTATATGTAATATTAATTCATTCATTTTTATTGACTGAAATTTCACTAAATAAAATGTACCAATTCCACTTTTGTGGATATTTGGGTTGTTTATTGTTTTAAATGCTATGAATAAGGAATCTATATGCACTCTTAATAACTGTTTTGGGGCACATAATGTTGGAGTACGGTCACTTACCCCCAGCCATTAGCTAACCAGCCATCAGCTACCCAACACATAATGCATATATTATGCATTTCTATATGACACCCACACAACAAAATTAACTTTCAATCATAATCTGTGAATAATCAATAATACCTATTTTCTTTATTTACTCTTTAGTTCTAAAACTAGTAACAACTTAAAAACAGGAAATTTATATTTTAAAGATTTTTTTTAGTTTCATTAAAATATTTCATATGTGAAATAAAATTTATGCTTTTGAAACAAAATAGTATATCTCACAGTTTGCATTTTATTGTAAAATTTTACAAACAAAACTTAAAGTGGTTATATTGAATTATAGAATTGAGGTGACAAGTTTTATTTTGTCTTTATAATCACTGTGCAATCTTTGCTTATTTTGAATCTAAGGTTTATGCGCAGTAATACACAGTATCACAGGGATTGGAGAAATTAATTTTAGTGATTCTGAAATGTAAGGAATTTACTCTTAAAATGAATACATACGGCTGGGTCCACTTTGTTGGGGGCCAGTTATGTAATTGGGAGTTCTCTGAATGCTCTTCTGTGTGGAATACACAGTTTATTAAATACACAGTTTATTAAAAGACAAGTAATAAAAATATGCTTTAAGCTGACATAAATGTTATTAAAATTCAATATTAGCTGCATCAATTATTTAGAACACAGGCTCAGAAATGTTTAATGCAGACCCAGAAAAGACTTTTGTGTGGGAAAAGCATTTTTTCCAATGATGTTTAGAATTTCTGAGACCTGATGATAATAAAAATCGGAAGATCTTTCAGTCATTTTTAAAAAGTTGTTTTGTTTTAAAATTCTCTATAGACAATGCACATCCCAGTTCCTTTAATCCAAGCCAGATTGCTCTTACTAGCACCCCATAGTATGTTGCTGTTTAGGAGAATTGTAAGGTCATGGTTGATGTATGTGTTCAGTTTACTAGACACTGCTTGGTTTCAGTCATTTTATTTATTTATTTATGTACATTTATGCTAGCTGTACATGAGATTTCCAGTTGTGTGTGTGTGTTTGTTTGTGTGTGTGTGTGTGTGTGTGTGTGTGTGTGTGTTAACCAAACCGGGCCTCTTAGCTTTACAATGTTTGCTATTCTGGTAAAAGTATATAATGCTTCTTTCTCATTGTGGTTTGCATTTGCATTTGTGAGATGATAACAAGGCTCAACATGGTTTATATATTTGGATACTGCTTTTTGTGAAGTGCTGGCTCAAGTCTTTCAACCCCTAATTGGATTATCTCATTAAAATGTTTTTGAAGGAGTTACATATATATTCTGGATACTTTATTAGTTATATGCATTGCAATTACCAGCTTCCATTCAAATGTTGCTTTGTTTACGCTCTTTACATAATTGCAATTTATTGATGCTTTATTCTGTGCTTGTTTTGTATGTCAAAGTTTTATTTTGTGTTCTGTTATGAACAGAAGTTGTTGATTTTAATACAGACCAATTTATCATTTTTTTTTATTATGGTTAAAACTATTGTGCCTTGTTTGAGAAAACTTTGCTCACCTATGTCATAAAGGCAATCCTTATTATTCTGTAGCAGTGTAAACATTAACTTAACGTATATGGAATTAAAACCTACCTGGATATGTTTTCTCATATGGGGTAAGGCGGGAGTCAAGATTCATTTTTCCACCCATGGAAATTTCCCTAATACTACTTAATAAATATACCACCTTTCTCCACTGTTCCTCAGTGTCATCTTCGTCAAAAATCAGGTGACTGAATCTGTGTGGGCTGGCTTTTGGACTTTAAATTCTGTGCTGTTTTTCTCTCATTGTGCACTAATAACACAGTCTTAACTAACATACTTTTATATTAAATTTTTATATCTTGCTGTAGGACTGTGGCAGATTTGTTGGTCTTCAAGTTTGCTTTGATTTTTGGTACCTGGTTTGTAAGTTGTGAGCCCCAGGAAAGCCATGTTCATTAATCCTGATTCAGTATTGCTGAGTGGAAACATGTTTATCAAGTTGTTTCCATGGAGATGTGACCCATCCAATTGCGGGTAGGACCTTTTGATTAATGATTTCCATGAAGATGTGTCTCCACCCTTTCAAAGTGAGGTTGCTTACCGGAGCCCTTTAAGAAGGAGCCATTTTAGAAAAAGCTTTAGAGCCAACAGAGCCCACACAGCCAGAGACCTTTGGAGACACAGAAGGAATATGCCCCTGGGGAAGCTGTCTTGAAAAGAATAGCCCAAAGAGGAAGCAAGAAGACATCACCATGTGCTGCGCCACCTGACAGAGGTGTCAGAAGGTAAAAATCTAGCAGGTACCAGCCATGTGCCATGCCAACTGTCAGAGGTGTTCTGGATAGCATCAGCCACTCCTGAGTGATGTAACCTCCTTTTGATGCCTTAATTTGAACATTTTTATGGCCTTAGAACTGTAAATTGTAATGCCATAAGTTCCCTTTTTAAAAGTCATTCTGTTTCTTGTATACTGCATTCTGGAAGTTTTGTTTTTGTTTTTTTTTTTGGCATGGGCAGGCTCTGGGAATTGAACCCAGGTCTCTCGCATGGCAGGTAAGAATTCTGCCTCTGAGCCACCTTTGCACTGCCCCATTATGGCAATTTTAACAAACTAATACAGTACCTTTTTTCATTTCCACATAAATTTTAGAATCAGCTTGCTAATTTTCACCAAAGCACCTGCTGGAATTTTGCTTGGAATTACACTGATTCTATAAATCAATTTGGGATAATTGGTATCTTTAACAAATTGTTTCTTACAATTTATGATAATGGTATAGCCTCCTTTTTATTTAGTTATCTTTAATATTTCTCACTAATATTTTTTAACTTTCTACCTTGATGTTTTGAGCAATTTTTAAAAGATTTTTTTCTTATGCATTTGGTGGTTTTTATGCTACTTAAAATTAGATATATTTTAATAGTATTTTCTTATTTCTCAGCCTACTACTATATAGCAACCACTAATCTCTTCTATCCCATAGTTATCCTTTTCTGATATTTCATATAAATTGAATTTTATACAGTGTATAACCTTTTGGTTCTCACTTCTTTCACTTAGCAAATGCATTTGAGATTCATCACTATTTTTCTGCATATAAAGAGTTTCTTGTTGTTGTTGTTACGGAACAGTATTTCAGAGTTTGGACATACCATAGTTATTTATCCATTCAATGATTGAAGGACATTGAACTATCTCACAATTCTGGCAATTATGGATAAAGCTGTCATGAACATTCATGAACAAGTTTTTATGTGAACATAAATTTTTATGTTTCTTGGGTAAATATTTAAGAGTGAGATTATTGGGTGTGCCAGTTTGAATCTGTGGTATACTCCAGAAAACCCAAGTCTTTTAATCCTTATTTAATATTGCTGGATGGGACCTTTCTGATTTTTCCCATGGAGATGTGTCTCTACCCATTCAAGGTGGGATTGCTTACTGGAGCCCTTTAAGAGGGAACCATTTTTGAAAAAGCTTTAGAGCCCATGCAACCAGAGACCTTTGGAGATGAATAAGGAAAACACCCCTGGGGAAGCTTCATGAAACAAGAAGTCTGGAGAGAAAGCTAGTGGACACTATGTTCACCATGTGCCTTTCCAGTTCAGAGAGAAACCCTGACCATCATCGGTTTCTTGAACTAAGGCATCTTTCCCTGGATGCTTTAATTTGGACATTTTCACATCCTTAGAACTGTAAACTTGCAACTTATCAAATTCCCCTTTTTGAAAGCCATTCCTTTTCTGGTATATTGCATTCCAACAGCTTTTAAATTAGAACACTAGGCCATATGGTAAATATACGTTTAATTTTATAAAAGAAATTGTCAAGCTGTTTTTCAAAGACTGTTATTCTGTATTCCTCCCAGTAGTAATGTATGAGGACTCCAGATCTCATCAGCATCAACTATTTTAGTTTTTTATTGTTTACTTGCATTTTGTTTGTTTTTGCAGGTATGTAATGGTATCTCATTGTGGTTTTCATTTGCATTTCCTTAATAACTAATAATGTAGAGCATCTTTTCAAGTACTTATTTGCCAACTATATGTCTTCTTTAATAAATTTTCTATTCAAACTTTTGGCACATGAATTTTTGGGTAGTTTGTTTCTTATTGTTGAGTAATGAGAGTTACTTATATTTGTAGCCACAAGCCCTTTGTCAGATAATTTGAAAATATTTTCTTCTAGTCTTCACACTAGTTCTTCTAGTCTGTATGCTTTTCACTCTTTTAACAATATTAAACATAGAACAAAGGTTTCTAATTTCAATTACGTTGAATTTATTATTCTTTTATTAATAGGGTTCATGTTCCTGGTCTTATATCTAAGAACTCTTTGCTCAACACAAGGTCACAAATATGTTTTCATATGCTTTATGTGTTATGCTTCAACATTTATATTTTTGAGTCAGTTTTATATAGGGTTTGGATTATTGATGAAGGTTTACATTTTGCATTATTCTAGCACTGTTTGTCAAAAAGGCTACCTTTTTTCTGTGGACTTACCTTTGTACCTTTGTAAATGAACTTATTTAACTTTCAGTTGATTATAGTTAGTATATAGAAATACAATTGATTTTTGTATATTGATCTTGTATTCTGAAACCTTATTAGACTAATTTATTACTTATAGCTTGTATGTAGATTCCAATGTATTTTGACATAGTTGATCATGTCTATAAATACAGACACTTGAATATTTTCCTGTCCAATCTAGATATAAGTATTTTTCTTGCTTGGATAAACCCTTCATTGTAATTTTGAATGGAAGTAGTGAGAATGGGCATATTTGTCGTATTCCTGATCTGGAAAATAATTCTGTCTTTTACCATTAAGTAAAGTATTAGCTGTAGACATTTTGTAGATATCCCTTATCAGTTAAGGAAATTCCCTCTCACCCCTTGTTTTCTGATAGTTTTTATCAGGAATGAATTCTGAACTTTGTTAAGTGCTTTTTCTGCTTCTATAAAGATGATCGAATGTTTTTTCTTTTTTTTCTTTCCTTTTTTATATAGTGAATTACTTTGATTGATTTTCAAATGTTAAAAAATATTAATCATGTGATCAACCCTATTTATTGGGTTTGGTTTGCTAAAGTTTTGTTTTGAATGTTTGCCTGTCTTCAAGGACAATATTGGTCAGCAGTCTTCTTTCCTTTTAATGATGTTGTCCAGTTTTGATATCAGAATAATACTGGCCTCATGGAATGAGTTGGGAAATAGTCTCTTCTATTCAGTTTTCTAAAAGAAAATGTGCCTTTCATATCAGGCAAATCTCAGAAAGAAAGAAGAGAGGTCATGGCTAAACTATGCATGCCCAGTTTCTCTTCCTACATTTACCAGTTAGATAAGTTATTGAGTGAATAGCAGGATGGATAATGTGTAATGAAAGACTGTAAGTATTGCCCTAAATGATGCTTCTCATTTAAAAACATGAAACAATGGTGAAAGGATATTACACGTCTATTGTCTTTCTCTATAAATAAAATAAATTCGAGATCACGTTTCTCTCTGAGAGTGTCAAGGGTATCTAGAATCAAACATATTCCAGAGGCAAAGCATGTTTCATAGAATCCTTGCATCAAGTGAATTCACTGTTTGTTCATGAAGCTAGCAAGAGTCAGCCATCGAAAGGGTTATACCATCTTTAATTTTAATATGGGAAAATGGAAGATAACAGTGAAGCTGATTCAATTAGGGTTAATGCAAAACGAGATACGATTCAACCCTGTGCCTCTCACTGTGGTATGACAGTTGTTTCCTTAGTTACATATATTTCTCAGTGATTTTTCATGTTTACCATGCTAATAACTTTAAAATCTAACTCCAGGGTGGGCCACGGTGGCTCAGCAGGCAAGAATGCTTGCCTGCCATGACAGAGGACCTGGGTTTGATTCCTGGTGCCTGCTCATGTAAAAAAAAAAAAAAAAAAAAAAAAATCTAACTCCAAATAAAACACAATTTTGCAGTAAAGTATTTCCTACCAGAAGCAAGCTGTTTTTACTATAGAAACTTATTTTTTCCCAATTTCTTAATGTTTGAGCTCCTGAGGGCTTGATTTTGGGCTTTTTTTCTCCCTGCCTCAGTCCCCAAGTGAAGTGGATGTTTCTCATACCCCTTCCTTTTGGAAATTGCACCTTCCCAATATCATCTGATGTGGTGAAACTGTCAGTCAAGGTAGCCCATTTCACCTGCAGAGAGGTGTAGATGTGGCCCAAACTGATTCCTCAGAGTCTCCCTTTCCCAGGACATAGTATCTGAACAGTCTTGGGAGAGTGATGTGATTGCTGGTAGAGAAAAATATATATATCTTTTTTCTTGTTAGACATAAGCTGAAAGTACCATGAAGCCTGGAACTGGCAGGGACTTTCTGGAAAATCACACTAAGACAGAGGAAATCACAGCCAAGAAATATACATAAAGACGCAGAAAGAAAAATAACCGATATAATCATTTAAGCATTTGAGAACAGTTGTGACTAAAACTCAACCCTGCTCTTTTACAGTCTGTGAGTCAAGAAACTACCTATTTGTTTAAGGTAAGCTGCTTTTTATTTTTGTTTTGTTACTTTAAACTACCACATGCTGACTACTATTCTAAGAGTTCTTAGTCATTCATATATGCTGACAGCTTGCAATATTATATTCCCACTTTAGACTCTTTTCAGAATGTTAGACTCTTATCCATGAATGTACTTAACCTTTTGGCTTGGATGACTCAGAGGCAGCCGAATCCTACTATGTTCAAAAGCAAACACATGATTTTTTCCCCAAACCTATTTCTGCCTCAATCTTCTGCACCTCAGTAATTTGCAACACTTTTCAATTGCTCAAATGAGAGAGTTGAAACTCATCTTGATTTCTTGCTTTCCTCATTCTTCCCCATCTCCAATCCACCGGTAAGTCTTGACATTCTTATTCTCCAACTGTAACATGACTCTACTTCTCTTCATTTATATTGTTTCCACCCTGGGCCAAGATAATGCCATCTCCTCTCTATCACAATAACCTTGTAGTTGGCCTCATCACTTTTGGTCTTAATTCTCTGTAATCCATTCTTCACACAACAGTTGTCCTTCTAAAGATGGATCAAACCAGGTCACTTTAGTTCCGTACTGGGAACCTCTTAATTGATTCCAATCACTCATAAATAGCTAAAGTCTTTTAAGAGAACCTTAAAGAGAACTTTGTCAGACTCAATTCTCATCTCTTCTGCAGTTCCATGTTGCGTGTCATATGCCCTGACCCTGTGCACACTTCCCCTCTGTTTGGTCCTCCCTCTCTTTGGCTTGATGCCTCTTGCCCGTTACAGCACGGTATGAGTGACTTTCCTCAGAGAGATCCTTCCTGACCACTCTACCTTCCACCCATCCCCATGAGACGCCATCAAAATCCTTAGATTGGGCGGGCCACGGTGGCTTAGCAGGCAGAGTTCTCACCTGCCATGCTGGAGACCTGGGTTCAATTCCCAGTGCCTTATCATGCAAAAGAAAAAAAAAGAGAAAAAAATCCTTAGATCATTTCCTTCATATCCTGCATGATAATTAGTAATTGTTTGTTACTTAATGGTTGTTTTTTTTTTTTGTCTGTTTCCCTGACTAGACTGATTTGTAAACATCATGAAAGGGAGATCCATGCCTCTTTTCTACTACTAACCACCTTATGTCTAACTTTATGCCAGCTGCACAGACACTCATAATTATCTGCTGAATGAATGAAAGAATACAGATAGTGTACATGAATGGATGAATTAGAATATTAAAGAATCATTCCATTTAGAGTATATGGGAACATTAAGAGATATATGAGTTAAACTATGAGTTAAAGCATTGGGAATAGTTGGAAGAAAGGAGAAAATAGCCCCAGAGAAGAACTTGAAAAAAGAGTGTTTTGGGGAGCACATGTAGGGGAGATGCATGGTATGCGAAGACTCCTAATAAGTATGAGAGATAAAACTCCAGGAATGGAAAATAGGCCTTGATAGGGAAGATGAGGCTAAATCATGGATTTCATTGAATTCCAGACTTCCTTTAGTTTGGGTGGGACTATAGTTATGGGGATGACGATTATATTGCAATAATGCAAGTAAAGGGCACATGTTAAAGAAATAACTGTCAGTTGAAGGGAGAGGTAACAGGTATGTGGCAGTGGTAGAATTTATAGACTTTGGTAAAAAATGGAATAGTATATGTCAAAAAGAGGGAAGAGTCAAGGCTGATTCCGGTTTATGAGTCTGTATGACTAGGATACAGATTCCATTCACAGAGATAAGAAATATAGAAGGTTAGTGTGTGAATTGAGAAGAGGGCATGGAAATGATGAAGACCATAAAACATTCACAAATAGCTAACAGATGCTTAGAAAAATAATGCTGGAGCTCAGGTGAAAATTCGTTAGGTAGGTTAATTAGCAGCAACTACCAAAAAGGAATTTATTGAGCATGCATCACAGGCTGAGTATATGTCAGGCAGGGTTCAGCACAGGAAATTGAAATCAATCCAGTTATTTCAAGCAGACAATGATTTAGTATACTGAATACAGGAATTAGGTATTTATAAGCTCATTGGAAAAGTTGAGGGACCTGAATTCAGCAGGTGGGCTCAGAAGTGGGTGCCTATTAGGGTCCTGGCTTCAAGTCACTCCCATCCAGTTGTTAGGAATTCCTGTTGCCAGCCACAGGTCAGGAAAATGTTGCTGCTGTGGCTTAAATCACTGCTGACGTCACAGCCACCCCGTCCACAAGCTGGTGACGTGACAGTGGATATGGGAACCCAACCGCTGCTTACGTTCTGTCACAACAAGCTTGTCTGCCCACACTGGAATAGAAGAGACAAATGGCCTCTGCTTCCTTTCTGCCTTCCAAATATGATATAAATAGATCCCACTGGCAGAGCCTACAGAATGTCCTGGACTCTAATCAAAAGTGTGCTGAAGAAATGTAATTTTTAGTCTTCCACTCCTTATGGGTGGGAATGGGTGCTGAGTGCCAATAAATAGCATCCAGCACAATGGGCTTTGGGCAAAGGACTATTACATAACAGCTCATTTACTTTTTATTAAACAATATTGAGTATTGAGGATATTACTATCCTCATTTTACAGATAAGGATGTGGAGGCATATAGAAACACCAAATTGCTTGATGTAGTTCATCTAATAAGTAGGTGCAGAATGCATCCAGGTATCTGACTTGATAGCCAGAATTTCTGAACACTGTGCTGGGTTTCTCCACTTAGAAATCATAGTTGATGACCTCAAGGGGAAGCATGTCAAATGAGTAAAGAAGGATATTGAGGCTGGGTCTTTGGGCAATTTCTAAAGGTAGGAAATAAATAGAGAAAGCAGAAATGATAGTTGAGACCAAAGAATGTTCAGAAAGGCCCTGGAAGTGTGGAAGAATCCAACACACCCAAAGTCAACGAAAGTAAATGATCATGAAGGAGGTGGTGGTTTATGGTCAATTAGTTTAAGACACTGAGAAGTCATTAGACTGAGCAAAAGGCAGATGGTGATCATGGCTGCTGTTTAATTCTGAAACTAAGAGCTATAGTCAAAACGAATTTATATGGATTAGGAGATAGAAGATTGTTTTTAGATAGCTGATTATCAGATTCCTGGTAGTCTATTAAAGTGTGTTTTCCTCCACCTCTCCTCTTTCAGTTTAACGTTGATTAAAAGACTTGTGACATTTTTCATTTATTAGAAGTTTATTTGCAGACTTGTCACCTTTATTCATCAAGAGCATTGAGAGAACAGAGAAGGCAGATTTGTTATGTGATGGCTCCATGGAACCATGGCTAAGGATGGATGCTGGTGGCAGCCTTGCCATGGCAAATTCCAGCTATGTCCATGCATTTTCAGTTGTTCACAACCACAAATTATTAAAGCAGCCTTTGTGGCTGTATTTGCAGCAGGGTGATTTCAGTCATTAGAGCACATGGTCTATAATTGAAGTACTAACTAAATCACCCTCAGTAGCATCTTCTTCAACTCTGACAACATCTTCATCTGGTTTTATGGGGCCCAAAGCTGTGAATAGAAAGACAGTCATGCTGTCAGTATCTTGAGTTCACCTTTGTTTGGTGAAGGGAACAATCAGCTAATGTCATCATAGGCAAACCTAAGAAGACTTGCTTAGCAAAGTCTCATTACAAATGGTACCAAACAAATCATCTGGACATATTCTCCTTCACCTGATTCTGGGTTTGAGAGGACCAATTTTCAGGCTCAATAGAGCATGCTCGACACCCCAGTGAAAATTCTTGTTAAGGAACAAGCAATGACATGGCTTCCCAAGGCAGTGACTATGTGGAGGGTTCTCAATCAGGCACTTTGCCTCCATTTCTCTTTCTACAGGGGATAAACTGGCTTTTGACTGTGAGAAATTAGCCAAACACCCCAAATTAGTATGTGCTGGGCTTTTTTGAAGGAAACTATCATGATTTCAAGTCTCTGAACTTATATAATCACCTATTCTTCAACTCCATTGAGAACAAAAAGAGGAAGGACTTGTAAGGGATGTGAAACACAAAACAGATGCTCTTAGGAGGTTGCTTAATTTCCTTTTCTGAAAATCTTTCACTCTGTGTAGCTATTTTTTGAGAACATAACTCTTCTGTTCAACAGTATTCTAGTCCTGAAGCATCTAAAGGCAGACTGGTACATGGAAAAAGAAGGGCCCTGAAATTTGCAAAGATCTGGAAATCAAACTCAGATTTAAAAATAGTAGTGAACTGTACAGTTTCTATTGGGTTGACTGTAAAGTTTTGGTAATGGATGGTGGTAATGAAAGCACAACATTGTGAATGCAATTAACAGCACTGAATTATATATGTGAATATGATTAAAAGGAGAAACTTTAGGTCATATATGTTACTAGAATAAAAATTAAAAACAAAACAAAACATAGGACTGTACAGCACAGTGAACCCTATTAAACAATGGATTATAGTTAATAGTAAACTATAAAAATGTTCTTAAATTGTAACAAATGCACCACAATAATGCAAGGTGTTAGTAAGGTGGTATAGGGGAACTCTGTATTTTATGCATGATTTTTTTGTAAATCCACAACTTCCTTAATTAAAAAAAAGGCAGTGTAAAGAACCATTATTAAATTAGCCCTGCCCTATATTAGAGACAGATTCACAATAAACTACAATTTGAAGAGAAAGTGAGCAGAAAGGGCATGCAAATCCTGTTTATACTTGCTTCAGGGGCAGGCTGATTCAATTATGCCCAAATAGCTCTTGGTCAAGAGCTACCCTAATCTTAACAGCTGATCAGTTTCATATGAGTAGGGTTTCAGCTGGGTAGAGGATTGATGTTATTTTGTATTAATTAAAGCAAAAATAAAAAAAAAAAAACCTCACTTACATGAAAATAACATGATAGAATACATATAATAAAGAATGGATAGTCAAGAAATACATGAATATATGAACGTATGTAAATAAGAATGACATTTATGAGTGAGTCAAAGAGCTCTACTTAACTATTGCTTAATTTGGCTTTCTAAATTTGATGCAAAATATATCAGTTTTATGTAGGTTAATAAGTTCTACTGACTGTGGCCTAACCCTGTCTGGAATATTAATCAGATTATCAAGATCCCAGATGCTCATCCTTCATTTTCTGGGTTCTGTAAAGGGAAAAGCAGCAGCCTGATAAAGCAAAGAACTTGCAACACAGGAGATAGCATTGCAGAGGATTTCTGTCTAGAATTTCTGTCACAGCCATCACCCCTTGTTGAGAGAAGGAGATGAAAGTTTGCCATACTTCAATTAGGTGACCACGTTGCATAGCTTATAAATGATTGCTTCTGACTCCAAGAGAGCCAGACCTCCAAGGTGCTCTGATGTGGGATCTCAAGCAACAGAGGTGTTCCATGGAGATGTGCTCAATGAAAATATTTCATTTTTCAGTCAGATGCGATACTAGAAGAGTGCAGATGCAGAGGGTCATTAAACAGAATGCATTAAACAGCAGCTTTGGGGTAAATTCATAAATCATCAGAATCTGTGAACCTGAGAATCAGTTAGTTGAGAGCAACAGGGAAAAGGAAAAAGAAACAAGCATTCCCTGAATTCAACCCTGAGTTCTTACTGTTCATACTAAAGCAGCATTACTAAGATTTCCCTTGCAGAATATGTGAAGTAAGTTTTAAAACGCATTTCTGTGGCTAAATGATTTTATTATGAAAAACTATAAACATTAAATATGATTTGTAACCTCAAAGAAGTCCTTAAAATGTGGCAAAGCTCTAATTAGAAAAGCAAGTTATCTATTAGCAGTTTCCTGTCCAGAATTCTAACATTATCGGGAGAGATCTTTTCCACATATCTTCCTGCTGCTACCCTCTGGGAAAAAACAAAATAGAGCCCTTAAGCAAATTTTGAGTCTCTTGTTTTACTCTGACATACAGTGGAAGTGTCACTCCCTTGTAATGCTCAAAGAGCCTTTGTAGGGATGATTAATTTAACAGAGGACAACTATTTTGGCCAATCTACCCTTTTGGTAATTTGGTGGGCATCATCTTGCTGTGATTTACTAAGCGTTGTTTCAACCCTGGGCTACCTGTGGTCTCATTCCTGCTCAGAAGCAGAAAGGTTGTAAGAACATGGACTGATGATGTTGACATTACAGAAGAGGAATGGGTCTTGCTGCAGAACTGGGTAGGTTCTTGAAATCATCGAGGTGGCAAAACTCCATTCTTTCTTTACATTGCAAGCAGAGGCCTCGTTAGGATGAATTCCTTTCAAGGAGATCAAATCAAAACATGCTGAAACTTGCCATCTACTATAAACTGCCATGATGAATTATAAATGATCAACCCCCAAATAGGCTATCCGTAAGTTATGTGGGGTTTGCTAACAACTCTACATGTAATCTTGACAACAAAGATTAATGATTTACTCAATGTTGGAACATTGACACCTGGTTCTTTAAACTCTTTTTATTATTAAGGCAGAACTTGTCCTCATATGAAAGCAATCCTGAAAAGTGCACGCTGCTAGAGAAGATGAGACTAACCTAGTACCACAGTAAAATCTGCACTGTGATTTCGTTCCAGCAGAAAATTAACCTATCCTCTTTGAAATATTGTTGAGGCTACTATTTGGATGTTTAATTAATTTTTAGACATTGGTATGTTGATGAAAATGAAGAAAATGCATACAGAGAAAAAGATAGAAACATAAAAAATAAAAATCACATTTATTTAAACAAAAATATATACACAGTGTACAATGAATATGGTTTACACAGAACAATCAAACAAATATGATATTTTTTCAAATGTCAATATAAAATGATCTGATCTATGTATGCCTCATTTCCTAGGTATACACATTATTGGTTTTTCCATGATATATTTAACACAAAAAGAAAACAAATGTTAACCTTTCCAATAAGTACCACATGGATCTGAAAATTAGACCCTAGGTTGAAGAAAATGCTAAAATATCCACATCAGAACTAGTTATGTGCAAAGGATTGCACATGTGCTGCGAAATGACAGTGCCTATGAGGTTGTAGGCTTATGAATCCACCCTTGAAAAGTCTAAAAATTCCTTGACATCTAATATTTTAAAAAATTTAATAGTGATGAAAAAAGCATCACTTCATAAGTTTGGTATAAGAATTATGTAGATAATACAACAATTTTGCCAAAATCCAAGTTGATGCTGCATGCTAGTCAACAAAACTTCACAGGGTTACTGTGAAAGTGGTGCCGTTAGATCATGCTCTTTTATGGCCTCGGGGTAATTTAGATGCTTTTAGGCATACTAAGAATCTATTCAAAGTTTTATGAGTTTGAAAGGGCAAAAATTTCTTTCTATAAGAACTAGGAATAAGGGATACATTTTATTATCAAGTTGTGGTTTATCAGACAACATCACTTGTGTTAGGCCTTCTCTGCCTTGATTATTCACTCTCTCTAGGTTTAGTACTTAAATATGATCAAATTTTCTTTTTTAGTTTAAAATTCAAAATATGTATGCACTCTATGAAAATTCGAACTCACAAAGCTGATGGCGTCTGTATATGCTACCTTACAATTTTAGTCCAATTTCCTTTGTTACTAATAGCCACACATGATTTGTTTCTTTTAGAACAGAAGTGTCTTAAATTTTTTCTTACTTGTTCAGAAAGAAAATTCAAAGACAGCTAATGTGTATTATGACTCAAAGGGAAAAATACAATTTCCCATGCTCTAATTCAACAATTGATCTGCAATATTTTACCAAAACATTCATTTTATTTTGCATTCTTAAGGTTGCTTTTGCTGTTAGCAGCATCTGTTTGGATGCAAAATTTTAACTTAAAATTGCCAAAGAAACAGGAGTGTAATATATTGGGATTTTCTTTATAAAGCAAAGACAAATATGGAAAAAAAGGATAGCTTATGTAGATTGCAGCTGGGCTAAATGAATATGAATTTGCACTAAAATTGCCTATCAATTACACATCTCTGAACAAATCATTCTTTTCAATAGTGCATAATTTATAAGGCCTCCAGCTATTACAGATGCCTCTGTTCAATATGTTTGCTTCCCTCTGTAACTGCTGATCACAGTTTTCTCAGGCAAGTTCCTTAAATCTGTGATGAAAGTTAATTTATTTCCTAAGAAATTACAAAAGGTGCCCTGTATATTGAACTAAAAAATAATATACTACACTGCTTGGGAATCAAACACCTAAAACATCTGTGGTGATTTAGCAAACTGCCCCAGTTTAATTTGTTTAGTCTAACAGTTTGAGCTTCAATTGAGCTATATTTATAAGAATCTGGGCACAGTAATATGTTACTGTTTTTCCTACTTTTAGCTAATGCCAAAATCATAAACTTAAAAACTGATACAGACGCAGTTACAGTAATGCTCTAATTAGGCTTAAATTGCCCTGATTTTAACCTTGAGTTATTACTGCTTACACTAAAGCTGCATTACTAAGACTTCCTTTAGAAAACATCATAGAGAGATAGGCTTTTTAAACTCATCTCTATGGTTTAAGTAATTTAATTAGGTGTAAAATATCAACATAAAATACAATTTATAGCTTAACAGGAGTCTTTAAAAGAGGGCAAAAATGCAAACAATCTCTCTTTAAAGAGAGTTTGCATTTAATACCATTTTAGTAACATAATAATTTTATACTGCTTCAATAATTTACTGTTTTCTGGAGAAAATGTGATGGAGCCATACAGTATTATGCTGATAAGCAATTAACAACTGGCGCTCCAGGAATTATAAGCTGTCATTGGTAGCACTTCCTAAATTTTTTGGTGTAAATATTCCTACTGTGGCTAATTTCAAACTACGAAAGTGCAGCAAGTAAGAGATGCCCAGTAGCATACTCATATAATATTTTCACCTTGCATAGACAATAGACATAAATAATTTCAAGAGCGTAGATAACTGAACAATGTGTCAAGATAGGAAGTGGCATTTACCTTTGTTTTAAATACAATGTATTCAATTGTATTTTACAATGTAATATTTAATAATGGTTATGCTTAGCAACTGACTTACAAAATTCCTGGAAATTTAATGATTAACTCTTAGGTATCAACTGGAGCCAGTCCCAGCCCACCACCAATATCACTTCTCTTGGGACAGTATCAACCTTTATGTAGGGAGGGTTTAGATTTCCTTGGGAAGAAAAGCATTACTCTATACAAATCACTTTTTTCTTCTTTTCTACCTTGAGTCTTATTTTATGCAAAATACTATTCATAGTTGAGGATTAAAAGGTCAAATCCTCCATCCAAATGCTAGCTTTAAGGCTTCACAGTTTATCAGAAGAGGACTTAGCTTTATAATGTAAGGGCTAGCGGTTGGTTACATGGTGTACTGCTGTAAGTGGGTGATTGATCATTTTTTACAATTTGTCAATTAGATTAAACAGTTGTGCTGACCCATTGGATTATCAGACCAACTAAACTATTTGCATCCAAGGGTTGTTTTTCAGATTATGGGCAAAACCCAAAACAATATTTACAAGAAAAATATAACCCAAAATATTAATGAATGGGTGATTCTAAGTGTGAGTATGTTTCAACCAAATGCTTCAAGCTTTTTTGTTTAGCTTTCTTGTGAAACACATCCAGACTCTGGATCTTTTATTGTTGAGTCAAAGATATTCAAGTTTCCACCATCCGTTGCCTTTAAATATTTTTTCCTAGCGCCCTGTAAATAGCCAATCCAGAATTAATGTCTACATTTGATGATACTAGAGGGGAAACACATGCTTGAGCCCAAAATTTATGTTGTTTGAAATGTCATTTTCTTGTTCAGCTTTTTTTTTTTTTTTTTTTGCATGGGCAGGCACTGGGAATCGAACCCAGGTTTCCAGCATGGCAGACGGGAACTTTGCCTGCTGAACCACCGTGGCCCGTGCTCTTGGTTCAGTTTTTGGCTGAACATGATCCACTAAAATAAGTCTGCTGGTATAATTGACAAATGAAAATATAGATGGAAAAGCCTAATTGAGGCTGTGCTTATACAAAGCAGATTTTAGAAGTTATTGTTTAACATTTTCTCTTTGATCTCTTTGATTCTTACCAACTTAAGAATTAGTGAAGTAGTTTTCCAAGGGCGGTCTTAAAATATCTCTCAGCAAAGAAACAATATTGTTGTTGATATGAATCATGAATTTTCTTGATGAAATTCACTTTTAGGAGTATGCACAAATATAAGCTCCATAGAAGGAAATGCAAAAGACTAATAACAAAGAAAACTCATATAAATTTGTATTACAGTAAGTAATACAAATTATTATTCTGTTTCTTTTGCGACCTCTGAATTAGTATTTTAAAAAGGAAACAATTTTAAAATGGCTTCTAAAAATATAAAAACCTATAGCTGACTTTCTAGTTGATCAATATTTTTTCCATATTTGAATCAGGCTTAAAAAATACAAGCTGAATTATTGTTTGTAAGATTATTTACAGCATGATAAATCACTTAATGTCTCTTAGAGCTCAGACTACCTTTCAATATACTGAATGAAGCTACATGGGTGTTTAAGGAAATCCCTGTTGTCCCAATCTCTTTACCTTGAATCCAATGGGATAATGAAACTAAACTGAATCCTACCATGCTCAAATGGAATTAAACAATTCAAAGGTGATATTTAATTTCTAGAATGGAGAATGAGCTGTAAAGGAGAACACCAAGATAATTTTGCCCATGAATAGATTCAGAGGATGCAGCACTTTTTCATTAAAAGGCTGCAAGTAGTTTGGCAATTGCCTCAAGTATAATGGCCTCAGGTCGTTAAAGTAAAAAAATGACAAGTAATTCTAGTGTCAACACCCCCAAAGGTTTATCTAAAATCTGTAGCAAGTTAAAGACTTAGACACAGGACTAGAGGTCTGTTTGGAATCCATATTTTACCAGGCATCTTACACAAGAAGCTATAGCATTTGCTATAGAAAGTCCCAGAATAGTATCTATTAAATGTGTGACACCACCAAGAACGTCTATTAAGAAGTTTTTGCCATTTCCAAGGGATTCGGGCACTGGATACCATGCTCCTCTGATGAGAAAGGAAAATGAGTACATTCTTAACATTTAGAGAAAATAGGGTTTATTTGTTCAGACTTTTGAAAGCTAAGCTTCAATTCCAGCAATAAATTGAAATTTCTTTTTCACTAACTGGCATTCTCCCCTAAATTTCATGCCTAAATGTGGCAATTTGGAGAAGAGACAAGGCACAAACAAGGAAAGTAAGAGAAGCTCTAACAGTGGTTTTGCAATGATCTAGCTGGGTAATTGGGAGCATAGCGTCTTTCTGCCTTTATTTACCCAAGTTTTTAAATAATGGTGTTAGAACAGATGATTTCCAAAGCATCTTTTAATTCTGAATTCTGGGAAAACTAATGAATGGCATTATTTTACTAAGCAATGAAAAATCTGGAATTCAGGTTAACAGAAAATTGTTTTAGTTTATCATTAGTTATGACAGCATGTGTTTTCAAAGTTCAATGCACGTACACCAGCCTATGCCAGATGATGCATGCTCACATCACCCGTATTGCGTAACAGGGTGACTGCCAGAAAACATGTCAGAGATATCTTATAGATGGTCGTGTATCTAAGATAAATGAAAATCAGGCTGATGGGGATTTTCCTGTTGGGCACCCACATGCTGTCATCTCTAATTCCCTTGAAGTTTCAGGTTCTCACAGTGTTTTGCCTATCACACGGTTAAGCTTTTTATGCTGCCACTTCAACAGCTGGGGTCACACAACCCCAGAAAGAGTTTTGAAAAGATGCCATGGTTTTGAAAGGCATTTTACTGCTTTACTAATAAGCTAACATCAATCTACCTATTCAAAAAGAGCAACTACATCTTCACAGATGGCAAAGGTCTTTACCAACACATCTTTAAACCATTTCGGTAGTAAGGATCGTGAGTTAACTCTACCCAATTTCAACTCACTAGAAAAATATTCTTAAAAACCCTGACATAGGCTACAAGGTTAAATGTGAAAAAGGCTGGGAGATAATATCACACAGGTCTTTTCCCCCTTCACATTTTCCTTTCTTCATGTTGGAGGGAGAGCACTGCTCACTGGATCACTTCTAGGCTTTCACTGAAATGCTTCATGGCTTAACTGATCCCTTCCAGTGAGGGTCAACAGATAGAAGCTTAGAAGTAGAAATGGCAATATTATATAACATTTTCTAAAAATGTCTTCTTTCAAAGTAATAAGCTGATAGTGAATTCAAGTAATTCCTCGATTTGGGCACAACTTCCTTGAGTAACTCCTCCAACAAATTCATGACAGTGAACAAAACAAAAACAGAAACAAAACAAAACACCAAGGTGGGGATAATCCAACTGAAACATATTTGTGTTCCTGTTTATTTACATGTTGGTAAACTTAGGTGTCAGCTTTTCCGTAAGTCCCCTCTGGAGGTCTGTAGTACTTGGGGAAAGCCATCAGCTGTAGCATGTTGAAAGCGTACTTTCTGCATTTGATATTCTTCAGTACATTTTCTATGCGGCATCCTTCTCTGGTGAAAAGGGGAAAAAGGACAACTTCATGAAACACAGAATAAATAAATATGCTTTATTTGTTCAATGCAGAGTTGCAGCAACAGTCCAAGTAAAAATAACAAAGATTCAACTCTACATTTTTTTTTTTTTTCACAAGTGATGATACATCTTACAAAATTAAATCCTAGGCTAGGCCCAATACTGTTATTGCCCTCAGAAAGAGATGATTAAAGTCTCTTTGCTCTTAACAGATATTTAAGGTTTAATAAACTCTTTAAATAGAATTTGCTCCACAATACAGTTCACTTTAGCATCATAAATATATCTGCCTTTTGTATCTTTTCCATACATTAATTTCTCAGTTTCTTTAAAACACATTAAAATCTATATGTAGCCTTAAGGATACAGGGTCTAGGAATAAGGCATTTAATTTATGAAGTCTGGCCCTATAGATTTTTAAAGGAACATTTCATCTCTATGTTACTTCACTATTTTAGCTGTGCAATGAAGAGAGAAAATGGCTTTCTGAACAGCCTAGTTTAAGTCTCAGCTTTATAAAGGAAGAGGGCTTGTTCACAGACAGTACAAAAGTCACAGGTGCTGAAAATGGTGCATCAAGACACAGACAAGATCTGGTTAAAAAGAATAGAAAAGTGCTCTGAAAGCCAAATTAATCCAAACAATAGCTACAAACAGGTTAATTTAATTACAAAACATAATAGCTGTTCTCTCCATAAGTTTACTTGACAGAAAAGGGTTAATTGCAGCAAAGAAATAACATAACTAACAGGTTAAAAAAATAAAACAAGAGGCTCTATCAGCTGATGGCAACAATGATATTAGCACAGTGGAAATTAAATCTGCAACCTCCCACATCTCTAGGACTTTCTCTGGGGGTTTTAATGTGTTGTGCAAATTCAGTCTCAGTTTCGTTATTAAACATAATGAGAAGAGGAAAAGGAGGTTCAGACTTCAAGCTTTCAGGATTCTGTCCTTTGTCTTATTCCAAAGACAGTAATTTAAAAATTCTTGAAATAGTTAACAGTGGGAAACACTTTTCCATGAACCAAAAAGCAAAATAATTCACTTAATGCATAGTACTGTTTTTTTTTTTCTTTAGATTTTAGGAAAAACAAACAAAAACAGTTACAATTTAAACTTGTTTTTAATTCTTTGACTCTGAAAATGTAGAAATATTACAGCATTGTCCCCATAATTTAAAGTCCATTGCCATTTGTATAAAAGAAAGGAATACAACATAAAACTTATTGGTATTTGGCTAATAGTAATGCAAGACTTAAAATAAGCCACACAACTAGCAGGTGTGAGCTGACAAGCAGCAAGGCGACAGGATAGAAGTGTCGAGAAGTTGGCTTGTTATCTCTTAGACAGCCTGTTTCAGGATCATCGGAGTCATTCAGTGCTCCCTGGGTTTGTCTGCTGTTAAATGGAGGGGGTTGGGGGAGGGGAGTTAGGAGGGAGAAAAGAAAATAGTATAGCATTCACACAGTAATGAAATTCAACCTTAAATATTCTGAAATGCAAATAATCTTATAAATAATCTTGTACCATCCAGCAGTTTCAGATGAAGTTGAAATGCTAAATAGCTTCAAATGCATCCTATATACTCTTTTCTGACTGTATTACACTGATGAACATTTTTAAAAATTTTGCTTTTTGCTTTATGTATGAATAAGGAAGGGAGAATGCTATGATGATGTTTACATGGATTGAGTCTGTATGTACAAGGAAGACTCAAATAAGCATAATAACACTCATAAACAAGACTATATGAATAAAACAAAAATATGAATCAGCCTATAAAAATAATCTGATATACAGATCTGTGGAAATGGAAATGAGAAACACAGGATGTAGTGAAGCAAACGAATGTGTCTGGCACATTTAAGCACACCCTCTCCTGGTTTTGTACCTGTATATTGCATTTAAAGTTATAAAAAAGATTTATTGAAATGATTTGGTATTTAAAGTGAATGAAACATCGGACATGTCATACTTGCCAGCCAAAATACTAGTTTAACATATCCTGACTCAGTGCCCTTCTGTTAGTTCAGCTCATAAATTCTGTTGTCTCCTGCTCATCTAATGTGCATGGGGCCAAATGTATCTCCTATGGACCCCTTTTCTTAAAAGGAATCCCTATATGCAGAGCAACAATTTAGAAAATAAAATATTTTCAATTCTAAGATTGTGTATTTTCTGTGGAAGTAAAAATTAGGCACTTAGAATTCCGCTTAAAAGAAGTTCCAATTATAGCAAATCTGATGTACTTTGAAAGCAACAGTTCTTTCATATGGTGTATTTCATCAGTATTCAGAGCATTCAGAATTTCAACCATGCCCAGTATTCAAGAGATGGCTGGCTCCCCATCAGCTCCTTCACTTTTTGAGGCAGACACTGTCTGTTGCTTAGTCTTATAAAAAATGCCACGCAAAGCTGGCTTCTAAACAAGCCCCTTTAGCCACAACTTTCCTTCCAATCAGTTATAGCTCCCCAAAACCTCCGATAAAAAAATTCTTGACTAGGCATAGGCCAAACCAGTGTCCACAGCTGGACAAACAGTATTTAACATTATTTCAAACCAACTACATAGGAACCCTCATCAGTTTAAAAAACTTCACCAGCAATGCTACAATTTGGTGGTACCCTGTTGTTTGG
This sequence comes from Tamandua tetradactyla, assembly GCF_023851605.1. Classification (NCBI taxonomy): domain Eukaryota; kingdom Metazoa; phylum Chordata; class Mammalia; order Pilosa; family Myrmecophagidae; genus Tamandua; species Tamandua tetradactyla. The sequence goes on along the minus strand of NC_135348.1, from coordinate 25,777,233 downwards.
TAACACCCGAGAACTATGCAGCCCGTAACAAGTGAAGTAAAAGCTTATCTGGAAAATAAATGGTTTATTAAGCAAAAGGAGGATTTTCTTTGGACCCGCACAATTTTCACTGACAATTGTATATGTAACTCGGTTACTTGTTCAACTTTTACTGCACATTAGACATTAAAGTATTGATACCTTTGAATATGACTAACTATAGCTCCCTTGCCTTGTATTATTTATCCTATCAACTTATCAGGGTATCTGAAATCACTACATCACTCATCTGAGAAAAATAGCTAGTTTATTTATTGTATCAACCAATTTTTATTGGGCCTACTAGGAGCCAGTCACTGCTGTAAGCATTGGAGATACAGGAGTGAATAGATCTGCCTTGAGGAAGTAAAACTTTTGAATGGGAAGAGGTAGGATAGATAAGAATACCAATACCTGATAAATACCATTTTATCAGAACTGCTATGGAGAAAAGTAAAGCAGAGGAGAATATGGGTGCCTGTGTGTGTGTGTGTGTGTGTGTGTGTGTGTGTGTGTACATGAATTTAAAATCAGGTAGTTAGGTACATTCTCACAAGAAAGTCTCTTTAGATCAAAGACCAATAATGAAAAGGGAAGGAATCATGTGAATACTCGAATTAATTTTTCTTTTGAGCTAGTGTATTATCTTGCAATTCCTTGCTGCAAGAATGATACTGGCAAATTTAGGCTGGAGGAAAAATGGATATAAGTGAATGCTAGGAGGAAAAGAACAGAAGCTGGGGCTTTCCCTAACCTGGCTGGGTGGCAATGGAAAGTCATTGCAGGTTCACAAGGACAGGAGGGAGGTGAGAGGGAAGTGGTCCAAACTAATGGATGGACAGACAAAACCCCACGGTCGTGGATCCCACCATCATCATTGACTCTTGAGATAGAAAAGTACAGGAAATCCATGTAAGGCAGTGCTCCAAAGGTGAGCACATGCATCTCGGAGGTGGTTCAAGACGATTCACTGGGGGCACAGGATGAAAATGAGGATAGCTGCTATTAATAATATGTATCTTCCTTTTAAAAATTCTATTTTTCATATATTCTACAATGTACATAACATATTAGGGAGCAGCACTTGTAGAAACAGCAGTGGTACAGTAGATAAAGGCATAAACTCAGAAGTCAGACACCTGGGTTCAAGCTCAGTGCCAACACTTGATAGTCATGTGACCTTAGACAAGTTATTTAACATTTCAGACCTTAATTTCCTTAATTATAAAATGCTGATGATAATAATACCTACATCAAGGAATTATAATGAAGTTACATCCATGAGTCAAAACTTAAAAAAAAACAGAGGGTGGCACAGGGCAAACAATCAATAACTATTATTATTATTATTATTATATATTCTGCATATTAATAAACATAATGGTTGTGTGGCTAGAACCACTTTAACCTGTAAAGATGTACAATCACAAAAGGTTGGTGCTACTTATCCACTGTAGGTGGGAATGTCAAATGGTGCAACCACTGTGGAAGGCAGTTTGGCGGTTCCTCAAAAAGCTGAATATAGAATTGCCATACGACCCAGCAATACCATTGCTAGGTATCTACTCAAAGGACTTAAGGGCAAAGACACAAACGGACATTTGCACACCAATGTTTATAGCAGTGTTATTTACAATTGCAAAGAGATGGAAACAGCCAAAATGTCCATCAACAGAAGAATGGCTAAACAAACTGTGGTATATACATACGATGGAATATTATGCAGCTTTATGACAGGATAAACTTATGAAGCATGTAATAACATGGATGGACCTAGAGAACATTATGCTGAGTGAGTCCAGCCAAAAACTAAAGGACAAAAACTGTATGGTCCCACTGATGTGAACGGACATTCGAGAATAAACTTGGAATATGTCATTGGTGACAGAGTCCAGCAGGAGTTAGAAACAGGGTAAGATAATGGGTAATTGGAGCTGAAGGGATACAGACTGTGCAACAGGACTAGATACAAAAACTCAAAAATGGACAGCACAATAACACCTAAGTGTAAAGTAATCATGTTAAAACACTGAATGAAGCTGCATCTGAGCTATAGGTTTTTCTTTGTTGCTTTGTTTTGTTTGTTTTTTTTACAATTATTATTACTTTTATTTCTTTTCTCTATATTTAACATTCTATATTTTTTTCTGTTGTGTTGCTAGTTCTTCTAAACCGATGCAAATGTACTAAGAAACGATGGTCATGCATCTATGTGATGATGTTAAGAATTACTGATTGCATATGTAGAATGGTATGATTTCTAAATGTTGGGTTAATTTCTTTTTTTCCGTTAATCAATTAAAAAAAAGAAAGTGAAAAAAAAAAAAAAGGTTGGTGCTCCCAAGCGACCCTGCTGTGGGGCAGCATGGGGTGGCACAGTGCCAATTAGGGCAGTTTGCTTTGATCAGAATAGTTTGCTATGCCTCTGCAGAATGATTTGTGCAAAAGGCTACACAAGTAAGAATAATTGAAAATTGCTGGCCTATCTCATGCTCAAATAATACTGGAGATGAGGGGAAAAACACTATTAAAAATAATTCATTCTACCCACAGACAGCTGTGGAGGGGGTTCAGCCATAGACGGTGCGTGCAGGCACGAGGAAGGTGGAGGCACTGGCATAAAGGGCCAAGGGAGGCTGGGAAGTCAACTTTCAGTCCTCTTGGATTTTCAGATGTGCAAAGTAAAGAGAGAGAGAGACTCTGAAAGAAATATTTACCTTGTTCAAAATTCAGCTCTAGCACCTACTAGATGCAAGAATTTTAGCAAATACTCAACCTCTTTACCTTCCGATTTTCCCACATACACAGGAATGGTAGTTTTGAAAAGAATTAATGAGATATGTGCAAATTACTCAGCACAGTACCACGCATCAAATAAGTTCTCTTATAATTATTATCACTAATATCACTTTCACTAACACTTCCTCATGGTCTTTACAGCTTTAAGGTGAGGTGTATCTGTAGAAAATCTTAACAACCTTATTGAAACCTTGGTTCCTCTCCAATGTTCCCTGTTAGGAGAGAAACACAGAGATATTTTTTCCATCTGTATAACATAGTGTAACTATTATGTGCTCACTACAAATTATGTTAAAATATCAGCCACAATTTATCAATATAAAATAGTGCAGAAATACTCCCTCTTTCTTAGTATACACATTCTGGCTGAGAAATAGACCACTCTGGCCAAAATATAAATTGAAAGTGTCTTGCAGCAGTCCTTATTTTAAGTACGCAGAACTAATTTTATACTGGGTTGCTTTTTCTTCACAACTGTCAGAGCACATTTAAAATTTTCCAGTCTGCATGTTATACATGCCTTCCAAGTGAGAGTTGCTAAATTAAAAGGATTATTTTGGAGGGGCAGTTTAATAATTGGATTAATTTGTTGTTTACTGATTTCTATCTCTGGAGATTAGAATAATACATTAAAATGCTTCAGATATAATCAACCTATAATTCAGTTGGAATTCAGAGCAGCATGACCTACACAGAACCAGTACTGGAAACACAGTAGTCATGGGTGCTCTTTGAACTCCTTTCTTGCCTCCTGCTAAGAATAGCACAAATGGTCATTTCCTCATCGCCACAAATGAGTTTTTAAGTACTCTGCAAGTGCAAAGTGCAAAGGATGTATTAAGTAATAATGTTAGTAATTTCCCCATCGGGAGACTATGACAAATAATTAATTAGTAGCGCTCTTGCATGGTACCCTGACAATTCAATGTCATTAGTTTTAACCATCACTGACTGGTAGATCACCATGGAAGCAAATCACAATGTTGCCTCCAACTGAAAGTATGACATGAGCAGATATTTAAGGGCAGCTACTAAATCTGCAGAATAAAAAAATGATCTTTTCTTCAAAGACCTGTCAAAGCAATCACTTAAAATAGACACAACTAAAAGAAAAAGTCTCACTTTTAAACACATCACTGCCCACATGAGGAGGCATTGCCTTAAATAAAACCCAGTGTGCTTAACTTGATATTTGCTTATTTTCCCCTCTTTTCTGTCAGTGATAATTGCTGTAACCTAGATAGCAAGTGACCCGCTGCAGATATCTTCTCAATTCATTCAGATCTCAAAAATAAAAGTTGCAGTCTTATCTTCCCCTGCTGGATGATTATTCATCAACAGTTTCGCTGTTTGCTATTTTATTCCTTTAACCATGGTAGTTCTTCAAGTTCCCCCCAAGGAAAATTACCGATTAAAATTGAATTGAAAATCTTCCCTTCTGACCAGCAAGCTGATTTCCTCCAATGTTAAAATGAGATCATTTCACATTTAATTATATGCTCCAAGTTTGGAACTGTGGCATACCATCTTGAAATTATAAGTCAAGATTTTGGGGCCAATGTCTTAAAGAGTTTTATTTGACTCAACATTCATCCGATGACTCAATGTTATTAAAGCATCATGGGTCAGTCACTGAGTAGTTGGATTATGTCAAATTTTAGCTTTGTGAAAATGAATGAATGAATGCAATTCAGCTCTAGTATCAATAGGAACTTTGAAAGTCATATAAGAAATCACGTAGATTCTGAGATGTGAAAATAACTCTCAAAGATCTTCAAGTTTAATGTATACATTCTATAGATGATGAAATAAGTGTAAAGGTCTTTCTTATGCTTCTCCAACAAGTGGCGGGGGAAGGGTGAGAATGCAGTTTCTCTGGTTCTCAGTACAACTTACATGATAATCTGATGAAATAAAGGGAAAAGGAATTTTATTTTTTCAGTCGAGATCAAAATTCATGGAAATTTAATGCATCAAGATACTTTGGTATGAAAAATTATCTATTAAAAATTCAAAACATTGAATTTATAATTAGAATATAAAATGTAGATTTCTAGGGCTTTACAGAAAGTCTGCAACTATGTAAACTTAGCAAAAGTGTAGTAAAAGAATATTAAGGGTGATATAATTTCCATTGGCCTAAGTGTAAGAATTGCCTCTGTAGCTACCACATCACCAGCCATATTAAAATGCCTTCTTTATTCTATCAGATTTCAGAATTTAATTAAGAATATATTATGTCAACCATGGGAAAAGCCTTAAAAAAAGAAATTACTCAAAAGGTATAAGACAATGCCGTTGTTTTGAAGGTCCAGGTCATAGAACATTTCCAATAATCACGGACAAAGTTGCAAGTGCAAAATGCAAGGGATGTATTAAGTAATAAGCGAAATACACACGCTTCCCACGGAGCACAGCCTGCATCTCTGGACCTGATATTCTAAGCAGAGGGGTTACTGTGACTTGGAGGAAAACAGAACAGTGTAGCCAGGAAGTTCATGCTGGTTTGGGAACTTTGTATTTTAAGAAAGATTGAAGATGCTGGATATGAGAAGAACTAATTGACTTGGAGAAGAGGCAAAGTTATGATTAAGTGGTGGTTGATTTCAAATATTCAAAGGCTGTTTAGTTTAAGGCCCATTGGAAAGCAGTGAAGTGTTTCAAACAGAGAAAGAGATCTCATATACTTTATATCCTAGCACATGATAGCTGCTTTATAGATAATATTGTATTTATTCCTTAGAAACTTTCAAACTGGTTGGTATTTTTATCTCTGCAGGTTCAAACTTGTTTAAAGCAACAAAGAAGGGATCCATTCCTAGTCTAATGAAAAAGTCATTTTCTGTTTTACTTTATGATTGGGATCCTAAAAGCACAGGCTTCCTGTTACCTTTCAGAAACAGGCAGATGTGATTATTTGCCAGTTGAGAGATTGGAATAAATGACCTCTAAAACTGCTTTCATCTTTATCTTCCTGTGATTCCTTGATTCAACTAAAACAGTATTCCAGAGGTGCATATTTTTTTCTACAAAAGAATAGGTGACAATTCAATAAGAAACAGTTGGGGGGTCAAAAATCAATGAATGGGTGCATGGGTGGTTCTGTGGTAGAATGCTTGCCTTCTGTGCAGGAGACCCTGGTTCAATTTCCAGACCATGCACCCCCACCACACACACAAAAACACAAATAAATAAATAAGAAAAGAAAAAAAAATCAATGAATACATAGCATGTCGTCAATGATTTAGTTTTTAAAGTTGTTCTGGTCCATTTTCATCTATTTTCATAGCTTATGTACAATCATTAAAAAAAAAAAGAAAAAAGATACTCCTCTGATGCATTTAACTGTTTTAATTTAATTTCTTCCTGGGTCACTTTTTTGCACTCTCTTCACATTTCAATGTTTTGGTTTATAAAGTACCTGGAAAATAGGAATATCTTCTTGTCAGAAGAAGCAAGGCTTTAAGTAGTGTCACCTTTAGATGGTATGTAAACACTGCTTTGAATGGAAAGAGAGTGCATTTTCCCAGAAAGGCAACTCAAGAATAGATAGGAAAGTGGCTTAGTATAAAATCTAAATGCACTAAAAAAAGAAAGAAAGGAAAAAAGAGAGAGACATAATGAGTTGAAAGTGTAATTGCTTCCATCAAATCATTATCAGAGAATTGATTCTGGGTTTGATGTTTGAATATTAAAGAGAAATATTATATTTGAAGCAGGTATGGAACGACATCATAAATGATTGAAGGACTGAAAAAATAGCTTAAAAGGAAGTGGTTAAAGATAGTTTTGCTTGGATGAAAAAAGGTTATTATGTGATATGATGACTATGGTTAAATATATGTAAGATATATTTATATGTCTTACATATATTTATGTCTTACATTTATATGTCTTAAATATATGTCTTACATTTATATGTCTTAAATATATGTCTTACATATATTTAATAACATATTAAGTCATGGCAAAATAATTTTTGAGACAGTAATTTGTGTTTTTCTTTCTGTTTCTTCCTTATTCCTCTTAGTTTTAGACTGTAGTTTAAATCTTATGCCCCAGGGATTTTAGCAGTGCTGAAAGCAAAAGCTGCCTGAACTAATTAGATTTACCCTTTAATCGCAGAGAAATTTTGAGATCCCCATGGTAGGGAAGAGAGAGAAAAAGGATATTTGAGGAGGGTAGGGGGAAGAGCAGAAAGAGAGAGTGAATGAGAGCAAGTGAGAGTGAGAGAGAGAACATGAATATATGTGTATATGTTCCCAATATTGTATACTCTCAAACATTCACATTGACTTATTATTTTCAATAGGTCCAGCCAATAGAATAAATTTAATATTTTCCCCTGGAACTTGCCTGTTAGAGTATTCATCTTTTCTAGAAAGAAAAGGTCTATTTCTCTTACCTTCTGATTTTTCCCATTTTCATCTAATTTCGCCCTTTAATCCCACTATCATGTACAAACAACAAGATGCTACAATTAGCTATCAACTCCTGGAAGTGAAGGCTGATACAAATGCTACGGAAAGATAGTAAGATGCTGTGGGACACTGAATCATGCCTCCCACAGAGCACATTCAATACCTAATGCCTGGCCGTGTGGATACAAAGTCATTTGTAAATGGGGCCTTTGAAAATCCTATTAAGATGAGGCCAAATTGAAGCAGGATAGGTCTTAATCCAATATGACTGGAATCCTTGTAAGCAAAGGAAATTTGGATATGGAAGCATCAGCCACAGGAGAAGCAGAAAGAGGCAGAGCCTGAGTGCCAGCAATCCAACGCCAGAACACTACCGACTTCGGAGAAGGCATGTCAGGTGCATTTGGGGAACCTTTGTTTTTGGATTTCTTCTAGCCTACATTATTCTGAGCCAATAAATTCCTATTCTTAAAGTCAACCACTTTGCAGTAATTTGTTATAAGAGCCCTGACAAACTAAGAGATATATTCAAGAATTTGAGAGTTTAAATGACTTAAAAAACCCAGTTCCACAATTGCAAAGAAGGTGGAATATAAAATGTAAAATACATCCGGGAGGAATAACTTCCAAGGTATATTTCAAAGTGGTTGATGAATATCACCACTGATCTCTGCTATAGGGATTCAGAGATCAGACAAGGCTCCTTAGGGAATTACACTTTTGTGAAAGACAGTGAATGCTGCCTGGAATCGCAAGAGTGAGAAATCTGGTGGGATTAGAGCACAATGCAAATAACATGGAAAGGCATGGAAACAGGAAAATGTCAGGTGTATTTGGGGAACAGCCCATCATCTGCTTTGGTTATAATAATGGAGCAACAAAGAAATCTATGATGGCAGGAAAATTAAATGCTAGAATTATTTTCTTCTTATTGCATATTATCTTATATGTTCCTAAAGTAAACAATAACATTTTTTCAAGTTTCAAAAATTTACTTAAAATTATTATCCTTTATGATTTTAAATCAATTAAAACATACACAAATAGAGAACAAGCACCTAATACCATTTGGCTGAAAGACAGAAAACGTTATCAGAATAGTTTAAATTCCCAAGGGACCCCTTTCCTATCAATGCTTTCTTTCTTCTCTCATCATTTGAAATAACTTCTATTCTATAAATTACATTTACAATTTTGCTACATATGTACAAGCTGTTAGTTTTATTAAATAAAGCATTTTCCTATTCTGTTCCTTTTTCGCATCTCCTTCTTGTCTCTCCTAAAGTTCCCCATTCCACTGGATCCCACCTGTGCCGATTTGAAAATGTTGTGTACCCCAGAAAAGCCACATTCCTAATCCTGATTCAATATAGTAGGGTAGGATCTTTTTGATTACGTTGTTTCTATGGAGATGTGACTCACCCAATTGCGGGTGGCACCTTTTGATTAGGCAGTTTCCATAGAGATTTGTCTCCATCCATTCAAGGTGGGGTTGCTTACTGGAGTCCTTTAAGAGGGAACCATTTTAGAGAAAGCTTCAGAGCCAGCAGGAGACCCAGAAATTTGCAGATGCAGAAAGAAAACACCCCCAGAGAAGCCTTTTGAATTGAGAAGCAGGGAGACAAAGCTAGCAGACATCACCATGTTCCTTCCCAGACCTTAAGATAAGGTCTCTGGATGCCTTAGTTTGGACATTTTTATAGCCTTAGAACTGTAAATGTGCGATTTAATAAATTCCCTTTTTAAAAGCTGTTCCATTTCTGGTATGCTACATTCCAGCAGCTTTAGCAAAGCAATACCCCACCTCTATGGCAAACCCCCATGATTCACATATAATTGTTCAATGACATTGTTGAAAATGATTGTGGTTGACAGCTAAAACTTTGACCTTATTCCAAAGATTATAGGTGGTAGGTGAGCAGTGGACTGATATGATAAGTTATGTCCTGTAGAACAGTACCTGACTTCAATAGATGGGATGGCATGAGCCAGAACCACAGTAAGGACAAGATTATCTAGAGAAATAGAGACAAATTAGGATGCTATTATAATATTCAGGCAAGATGTGATAAAATTTTGAACTCGGTATTGAAGCAAGATAAAATAGAACAACTGTAAGTCCCTAGCTTCCTGTTCAACTATGAAAGTGTTGACAACTGCAAGTATCTTGTTTCTTATCTAACTTCAAAGGAACTAATACAGAGCTGCAAACTTCAGTTGTAAATTTCCTAGGACAAAATTTCCCTAAAGCCCTAAACTTCCCCAAACCATTGCAACCTCCCCAAACCACATAAGTTTGTAAAATTCTGGGCCCAATGCAAACTCTTAGTTAATAATAGATTGTAAAGATTGTCACCATTTGCCCAAAGACAAATTTTAAGTATATGACACAAACCACCAATTCTGCTAGATATCTCTTGCTAGAAAAAAGACACTAGTATTCTCAGGTTACTATGGAAACCTGATACCAACAAAACTTTCTTACAGAACAAGTTGACCCACTCGCATGTACCTCCTTGGGCACATCTGCATTAACCTCTCTAAAATGCATTCTTTCTTTTTGATAAACTTCTCTTTTAATAAATTTTACTTCTTATTTGTACTGGCCCTCTCGTCTCTAAATTCTATTGGCTTCAAGACTATAAAACCTGCATCAGGGCTCAGCTGGCATCGTTGCCATCAGGGTACTGGTTACAATATGAAGGAGAAAAGTGGGGAATTTACAGATTATAAAGCAGAAATAAATTTAAAATTAGAGCATGTGTAAGAATTTAGATGGGGAAACAAGGAGAAAAAACGTCAAAAATTATTTTCAGGTTTTAGGGGAGAATACATTATATTTACCCATGCTAAGCTTGAGGCAGGACTTCAGGTAGAGATATATAGTAAAAGGTAGCTCTGGGACATTTCTATACCATAGATCTAAGCCTAAAATTTGGAAGTTACCTGCAAAGAGTGGGCTATTTAGATGAAATCACTCATGGAGAGAATATATGATGAAAAGAGATAAGGGCTAAGGACAAAACTTGGGAATGTCTGTATTTGTAAGGTGAGAGAAAAGAGAGGCATATGGTAAAAAGAGAGGTAGAAGAGAATGTCACAGATTCAAGGAAAGATGCTGTGAACTACATGTCAAAAGCTGTAGTTGAGGCAAGAAGAATGTAAATTAAGTAAAGATTACTGAACTTGATTACATTAATTGTTGGCTTTGATATTCAGTAGAATTTTAGGAGCTTAAGTTAGTTTACCAGCAGCTAATGATGGAAGAATGGGAGACAGCATTCTATCCTTTTCAAACTACTGTGTCAAGGGTATTGATGTAATAGAAAGAAGATAGCACCAAACCCCAAAGGGCTAATAAAATATATGTAACTGTTCTAGAATATGTGAGGTGAGTTTGCTTGTAAGCACAGGGAAAAGAGCAAATCAAGGGGAAAGAATCTAGAAGAATGTGGGATAGTTGGCCATCTTTTATTTTTTTCCTCCAAAATATATGATATTCATGGTTTAGAGATTAGTCATAAAAGAGGGAGCTTTCATAGTTTGCTGAAAAGTCCTTAGTAATTTGGACTCCAATACCCTACAAAGTATTTCCTGCTTCATCTGAATTTGAAACTGAAAATACAGGTGTTTAGGAGAGGGGAGGAAAAGATGTGGGAAACTAACCTCATTTACCTCTTTTCATTTTGTGACATAATCAGGAATTATTACTATATGTTCAGTAATTTAATTAGAAAATAAAGTGAATATTGAATTTTTTAAGCATCTAACCATTAATGTCAAAAATAAGCCAGAACATCTATGCTGTTAATAATGTGCTTGAAATAGCATTTTTGCATATAATTTTGAAGTCCAATGTTATGTAGGTCCCAAGAACTTACATTCGAATAAAATATCAGTACAATGTATATACTTCTGGAGTTTGTGCTCCTTGGACATTTGCACTGAAGCCTTCCAATGATCACATAAACATAAACATAATTAATTAGAAATGTTCTATTAATGCAAATGACCATCAAGACTGAAGCCGGACAGCCCCTGGAGCTCTTGGAGAAATCGAGACCTCAACCAAAGGCTGGTGTTGTGAGTTCTTGACTTAGTCTCTGGAAAGAATTCAAGGACTAGTAGATGTGTACAGACAAACAGTTAAATGAGCTCGATTCTGGACAGCCCCGGGAGTTCTAGGCTAGATGCTGGGGAGCTCCAGGAATTCTCTGCTGGATGTTGGAGAACCCCAGGAATTCTCGGAGAAGTCTAGACCCTAACCAGGGATTGACACTATGAAGGTTCTTGAATTAGCTGCAGGAAAGAACTCGAGGATTAGCCAGTTCCTACAGCTCAAAACTTTAATGTGTAGTGAAGGTACATGTTTGAAGATGAGCCTGGGCATTCTCCAAAGGAGGAGAAGCAGTCTGAGGCTTGGATTCTTGCATTATAAGGACTTGGAGGGGCCCTTCACCCCCTGGCTATGCTAACAAGGGATCCAAACCTGTACTTTGCATTGGTTCTTTTCAGGTGCTGACCTGAGTGAGGGCTAGGGGTGTAGGGTTTGGGTGTGTGTGCCCAAAGGCACTTTTTGTTATGTGGTTTAGGGTCACTTCCTCTTCCCTCCTTCCCTATCTAACCTGCCTCATTCCCCACTCAGAGGATTCAGGGGTGCTGAAGGAGGGAGTTCAGTCTTTTGTAACTGCTTCCTGCTGACAGAGGGGGCATTGAACCTACCTATACTGTGAGCAGAATTCATTGGCTATTATATCTACCAAGTCTTCTGGGAGGGTCTGGGGGCTTTGCATCTTTCTTGTTCTGGTGGGACCCCTTGGTTTTCTGCCAATGCCTTCAAGGGCACCTGATCTATACCATGACTCATGCTACTACTGTCAAGGAACAGCATTCTGAGAGAGAGAGAGAGAGAGAGAGAGAGAGAGAGAGTCAAATCAAACAGGAAGGAAGGAAGAGGAAGTGACCCTAAACCCCATAACAAAAAGTTCCTTTTGGGCACACACCCAGCACCCACACACCAAGCCGCACACACCTAGCCCTCACTCAGGTTAGCACCTGAAAAGAACCAATGAAAAGTACAGATCATCAATCCCTATTAGCATAGCCAGAGGGGGAAGAACTTGCCCCTTCAAGTCCTTATATGACCTCAGACTGCTTCTCCTCCTTTGGAGAATGCTTATGCTCATTTTCAAGCATCTACCTTCACTACACATTAAAGTTTTGAGCTGTACACACTGGATAGCCTTTGGATTCTTTGGCTGTATACACTGACTAGTTTTCCAGCTCTTACCTGCAGCTGAGTCAAGAACCTTCATGGTGTCAGCCCCTGGTCTAGACCTCTCTTAGAATTCCCAAGGCTCTGGGAATCTTTGTCAGCATATGACAAAGAACTCTCAGGGCTTTCCAGCACCTAGCTGAGAACTCCAAGGGCACTCCGGCATCCAGCCTAGAACTGGGACTCTCTGGATTTGAGTTTATTAAAATAAAGCTGGCTGTACACACTGACTGATCCTTGAATTCTTTCCTGAGACTTAGTCAAGAACCCTCACAACACCAGCGCTTGGTTGAGGTTTCGATTTCTCTGAGAACCCCCAGGGTTGTTCAGCTTCAAGATGACCATGCTATAATGTATTACTCTTCTTCCCTTTTAATTTCTAATAACTGATATGACCTTTAATTATTTTTATCCAACATAATGTTGTTGATCATGGGCACTCAGGAAGCCTTCCAACTAGCTTCTTAGATCTACAGCACCCACTCAGATGTCTATTTTCTACCAACTCAACTGCTACTTCTGCAGAGTTTACTGCTTAATATTCAGCATAATTTTCCCCTTTTTCAATTGGTACTTTAACACTATAAGTTACACTTGCTTGACCATAGCTCTTGATTAATTTTTTCCTCTTTTGTGATTTGCACTTGTCAGTCCTTTCAGAAGATACAGAATATAACCCCATCAAAATAACTTCCCAAGATAACTATGATTAAACAAGTTGAGGAATGCTGGGTCCAAAGCTCAAACAGGACTTTTTAAGTTACTCATTTATTCACAGAATATTTACTAAATACCTACTACTCTTTGTGCAGTTTTTTAAGTGGTATGAAAACAAAAGTAAAGAAGATAAATTTCCTCCCGTCATGAAACTTGTATTCTTGTCAAAGAGGCAGCAATAAGCAAATAATACTAAGTTTATTTGAGGGAATAATAGGAGCTCTGCAGAAAAATATCAAGGTCAAGGGCAAGAGAGCAGTGAGGGAAGAAGGGGTGTTTTAGGCAAAAGTGTCAGGGAAAGCCTGTTAGAGGAGGCGACCTTTGAGCAGACAAGAATGAGGTGAGGGAATGTGTTGAGAAGGCCTGGGGCAGAGCAAAGCAGGCAGAGGGAGTACAAATGCAAATGTCTCAAGATGAAAGAAGCTGGATGTGTTTGCTAAACATGGCTGGAGTAGGGGAAGCACAAGGAAGAGCTGGGTGGGAGAGGAAGGGAGGAGCATGCTCACATGGGTTCCCAAGTTAAAGATTCTCATAGACCCATTCACAGGTCAATACAGAAAAGGACACATTACAAAGGATTTCCAAAACTAACTTCATCCTACAACTTTTTTCCTTTTTTGGTAAAAAAAAAAAAATTCTATCAGAAAAATCACACTTTCAGGAGGCTTGAGCTGCTTACTGTGCTCCTCTTCCTTTCCAAACCTTGCTTCCAGTAAGAATTATTTTAAGAATAAAAAACGAGTGTTATGTTGTTTTGTAGAAACAAACTTTTAGCTGAAGCTTAAGAGCACAGTGCAAGATGACCTGGAATGTCATGATTTTTAAAGTTTAAAAATATTTGTTGAGCACATAGGATGATATAAGGCCTTATTAAAATTAACACAACTACAATTTGTGGTAGCTTGCAATGAGGGTACCACAGCCCTTAGAAGAAAGGGAATGCTTTAGCCCTGTGGATTCATGAACATCTGTATCGATTCTGTGGGATCCCAGCCGGGCCTGAAAGATATATGGAGATGGCAGAGTTCAAGGAGGGGGTTATTGAACTCGAAACAGGAAAAGAAGAAGATGGGAGAAGGCATTAAAAAAGGAAAATTAAAGGCATACACAAGTTTTGGGAATAGCCAATGAAATAAGGTGGGAAAAGTAGATCGAACCTAATCATACAGGCCCTGGAATACCAGGCTAAAGAATTTTAGCATGACATTGTCCGTAGAGGGGAATGACATCATCAGTGATGAACTTTAAGAAAATTTCTTTGGTTGGAATGTGTAAAAGAGAATTGAAGGCAAGGGACTAGAGAAAAGACAACAATCAAAAGACCACTATAATAATTCAGGTGAAAAGTAATAAAGGTCTGGAGTAGAACAAAATAAATAGGGATGAATAAGATTCTAAATATGAAAGATAGGGAGGGTGAATCAACAGCTTGGAGAATGTATCCTTTAAGACATACAGACAGAGGTAGCAATTATAAGCCATTGGACTCCAGAGAGTGTTTCATCTCAGATACACTTCTTTTTTCTTCTCTTTCCCCTCTTGTAACTATACTGAAACAGATAATCAGATTGAGAGTAACAGAGTCATCAGTTTTTACACTTATAACAATTCACTGTAATAATTCTTGAAATGACTATGCTCTCTGCCAGACAGATGGCTGTCAGGGAAGAGTACAAAGTGTCACTTGGAGCCAATCAGAGTAATTGCTTACTGTTAACTTTTTTGATTAAAATAAAAAGTGTTTCAGTAGCTTCATTCTAATAGAACCAAGAGAATTCTAAAGGCACTACAGTTTCTTTTTTCCATCCATCTGGTTTTTGCTTTGGCGCACATCAGTCAGAAATCACATTCCGTATCGACTCTTCCATTTACTTGAGTAAGACACAAAGACATAGAGCTTGAAAAAAGAAGTATTTTTTTTTCCAATTTTCTTCTTTATTTAGACTCCCCCTAAATTGCTTAAGAGCTTCTCTTCAAATTTAGACTGTTGGGAATAGATGGGACCCTTTTAGATGAGAAAACAGACATCCAGGGAGAGGCCAGGATCTCATTGGTTGTCCCTGGGGTGTAGAGTTAGGCTTGTGTGCAGAACAATTAGGTCAATGAAAAGTGATGCTCTCCTGTCACGTCCATCCTTAACAGAGAAGAAGGAGCCCCCTTCTCATTCCTCAGTCAAGGGAAACATACTCCAGCCCATTCTGGTGGGGGAACTGCTCAGGGGACTGGAAGGTAAAGGGCCTGGAGACCATGCTTGCATGACTCACCGTGATCTCTCTGTTCCTTAGCAATTCCCAGGACATTTGAGTGTTTATTCTGAGACAATTATGGGGTGAAATTAGTCTTTCTGAAACTGCCACTGTGGCTGCTGCTATAACAACTCATAAGCCACTGAGAATTTCAGGATATAGAATAAGTGAGCTAATGAATTCATACAGCACTCATGTATAAAGCATCAGCAAAGCTCAAATGAAGTGAATAATCAAAGTTACCATTTACTAAGCACTAGCTATGTCACAAAGGTTGACGACCTTACCCCAATAATCTCCTTAGCTTCCACTCCATATCTATGAAGAAGGTACAAAAGATCCATTTTGCAAATGGGAAAACTCAGAGAAAATAAGCAACATACCCATGCTTACATGGGTAGTATGAAACAGAGAATTTGAATTCAGTTACTTCTGACTTCAAAATCTGTGCTCTTAAAAATCAGGTTATACTTCCCTTTTGTACATTCAACATTGTGTAAGAATCTATATAGAATATGCACCTGCCCACATGGTCTTACAATCTACCTAGGACTTACAACATACCCAGAATGAACAGAAAAACATATGCAGTATTTGGCTTAAATGGAAAAAAAAAGTTTTGAATATAACGGGTTAGTGTAGACTTAGGTTTAAACTGATCACACATCTCAGCTTTCCTGGGAAGGCTCTGGTTTATGCCTTTTACCCCAGAAGGAGTTAGATGGAGGGAAGGGTGTAGCACATCTAAGTACAGCATTAAAACAGAAAGAAAAAAGGCAGAGACAGGTATTTATGGATTTTAGATGTTTGTGTGCATCATTGCTTATGATTCCATTGGCCCTGACCTATAGATGGGAAGTGAGAGAATAAGAGAAGTTGGCTTATTGCATTCATGAAGCTTTGGAGCCAAGTGACACCCAAATAAAATTATGGTATATGTTACCAAAAAGTTCTTATACTAGTTTAAAAAAAGTGATGAGAAATTTGTATCATCACATACCATAGAAAATATAGGCAAGCTCATCTGTTGTCAAATGCAATTTTTAATTTCAACAAAGCAAGATAACATCATATTAAGTGACTTTTTTAACTCAAATTTTGTTGGTTTTGGAATTTGGTTTTAAATAATTTGTACATTTGTTTTGGTTTTATAGTGGTATGAGAGTTAAAAACATAGGAAATTTATGCTTGATTTTATGTTTGGTCATATAAATAACACTATAATAAAATAGTTCAAATAAAAATGAAGGTCTGCAATCTTTTTTTCTTACAAGAGGTCTACAAATGACTCAAGTTTGATAAACAGTAATTTAATAAAAATAAGAATTTGGGGGCCATCACTGGCTTTCACAATGAGGCAGTTAGCTCTTCAACTGAACAGTTTAATTGAACCAGTGGATTGGAAATCAAGCTGCCAAACCATAGGAAGAAATTAAGGGATTAAAATGTTACAGAGGCAGCTGAAGCAGTATTAACAAGTGTGTATTGTGTATGCCAAGTTCTGAAGAAAGAATATAAAAAGAAGAAATAAAAATAATAAAACCAACCACATAAGCTATGATTGGCACTCAGGCCTTGGTACAAGAGCTGAATTAATCAAGATATGAGTTTGGGGGCGATATGGTGGACATTAACTACATTTCTTTTCCAAAAGGTAGATATATTACTAGGCAGGAGGTCACTTATGGCCAAATTAATAAATGGCACTTTTCAAGATACATTAAGACAAATGTCAAGATATATGAAAGACTATCCAGGCGCTTTACCCCAAGCCACACAAATCAATGAGCAAAAGCTACATGCGTCATGTGAAGTCCCACTGATATCAGAAGCTGAGTTTAAGACTTTCAGTCAGGTGATGGATTACACTGCTGAGCTCCAGAACCACATGGCTAAAATACTTCTTTTCATTCTTTCCCCTTTTGTAAATAAAACTGAACAATTCTTTGAAGTCTCACTGCCAAAAAACTGATTAAGGAGTCATGAATAATTGACTCTGTACAAGTAAGGCAGTGAAGTTAATCTAATCACGAACTATGACATCTTTATATATACATTTGAGGCTATAATTTATCAGGACTATTAACCTCTTGTTTGAAAGAAGTGTATCCTAATGGATGTCATTCCAGTGTAAGAGGAATTAGCTGTCTCTTACTTCATCTGAAAATACTTTCCACTGGAAAATGATTAATAAAAATGCAACAGCTGATCAAAACCCAAATATATTTTATTAGCCTATAGAAGTCCATGGTTCTAAAAATTAGGGTCTTTTCCTATTCCCAGTAGATAACACCAATACAGTACATAGCAAATGCTTTATACAACATGGTGTTCATATACTTGGGAGGCAAACCATCTTCTATCACTTGTTACCTGTGTTACCTGGTCAAGCTAAATAATTTCACTAAACTTTCATTTTGATATCTTTAAAATGGGGTTGATAATAGGATCATTTAACATATGTTAACATGAGAGTTAAATATGCACACATACACACACACATACAGACACACGCACAGTATGCTGAGCATGCCTACACAGTTAGTCTTGCTAAATAGTAGCTATAATTATTAGGCGCATTCTAAGCACTAATCATTTATTGAATGTGAGGCAATGAAATAATTTTCAAATTATCTTTGCTAATGTTCAAAAATATACAATGTAAATTAGAATTATCTTTATAAAAATGAAAGTTCAAGGTAATGATTTCAAGAAATATGACCTATACATAGGAACGATGCATACCACATCCTTTCTCTACATATTATTTTTGAATTTTATAAATCCAAATTTGATGCACTGTTGAATTGAGCTTGATCTTCTTCAGATAGGATTTTATTTGTCAAATATTTCTTATTTGCTTTTATTATTTCATATTATTCAATGCTTATTCCTCTTATGTGTCTCTTCCATGGCTAATTTAATCATATTTTTAGCAAAAAACTAAGTCATTCGATCTTAAAATTCATCTTTGTTTACGTGAAATAATCATGAAATTATGATTTTTGCTATAATACTTTAAATCAAACATCATCAAAATATTTATACCTTGAATAATTATAAGTATTAAATCTCTTATAACTGAGATAATAATTAGAGAAGTTGGATGCAGAATAAATTATTAATATACATAATGATTTCTAAAGAGAAATGATCTTGTTCTTTTATTTTTAAACTAGCTTCCTATTCCCTAGAAATTACTTATTTAAAATTTATTTACCTAGAAACTGCTAGCTGATTATTTAAGTGTAACCCATGTTTTACTATGTTGATAAACATAAACTAGAGCAATCATATGAAGGTATAAATTAAATCAAATACACAGGTTCTATCTCCTCCCTCTATTCTTCCATGAGTGGGAAAACATTTATATGTTTATAAAATAACATTAATCCTCAAAAAGATTCTGCAGCTCAAGAATTATTTTAAGTATTCTCATTAAACACTGTTTTAAACAGAAGGTATTTATTTTATCTATTGGCCAAAATGTATAGTGTTAAATTGCCTAGTTTCCTAAGAAGGAATTTCCCAAATTGGGTTCCCCAGATCACTACTATTCCATGAGGGCTAATGGGTGGGCAATGCTGGATTAATTGTTAGGCTGAGTTTTTTATGGTCAAGTTTTCCAAAGATGCTAATGTATAAATGTGTTGGGTGCTTTTGGGGGGAATATGCTATTTTTTTTACTTGGGTGGTCATTTCTCAGGTGTTTACTTTACAATTATCTGGTAAATGTGCATTTATATGTTTTATTCATTTTGATGCTAAAATTAATAACTTAAAAGTATTCTAATATATTGTGATGTTCTGAGGAGATACAGACTAGAGAATTTTTTCTCTTGGAGCCTTGTTCATCTCAGAAAGGTACCTTGCATTCAGAAGAACATGAATTCGGACATATCACCCTGTAAGAATTCAGAAAAAAAATTTAAAGCCACAGACTAATTACAAACCAAAATATTTACTTAAATTAGTATTCATATGCTAAGGTCATGATGGCTCAGAAAGGACAAACAATGCAATTACATAAATAATTTCTATCAGATTGCACTCTTCTCCTATACATATATTTAGGTTAGGTATCATTTTGTCTTGATTTTTAACCCAGATAAATATCAATTCTCTTGGTGTAGGATAAAATCAAGGACTGTCTTAAAACTGTGTAGGTCCGAGATTCTATAACTAAGGGAAAGCAATGTGGGTACTTTTTTATTACAAGTAAGTACTCTGGCTGTGCTGGTTTGGAGCTGTTACGTACTCCAGAAAAGGCTGTGTTCTGTCAACCCATCCCTGTAAGGACAGACCTATTGTGGGTGGGACCTTTTGGTTCAATTGTGATGTGACCCAGCCCTTTCAAGGTGGGTCTTAATCGTATACTGGAGCCCTTTATACAAAGCACAGAGGGAGAAACTCCCCGAGACATTTGGATAGAGCCACTGAAACCAGAACCCAGGAGAGAAGGACCAGCAGATGTTTCCATGCGCCCTTCCATGTGGCAGAGGCACACCAGATGCCTGCAGCCCTTCCTCAGACAGAGTATCTTCCTCATGATGCTTTAATTAGGACATTTTCATGGTCTTCAAACTATAATCCAAAAAAATCCCCATTGAAAAAGCCAGTCCATTTCTGGCATACGGCATTTTGGCAGCTTTAGCAAACTGAAACACTGGCAGATATTCATGAAAAGAGCAGTGTAAGAAGCATCATGAAAACAGGCTCTGGCTTCATGCTGTCACTAACCAGTGACAGACACTTAATTTCA
Organism: Tamandua tetradactyla; assembly: GCF_023851605.1. Classification (NCBI taxonomy): domain Eukaryota; kingdom Metazoa; phylum Chordata; class Mammalia; order Pilosa; family Myrmecophagidae; genus Tamandua; species Tamandua tetradactyla. The sequence goes on along the minus strand of NC_135348.1, from coordinate 25,756,995 downwards.
CAAAGTTTAACAACCATATTTGAAAGAATTGGCCTAGATATTCTCTAAGCCTAAAGCTTATTTTGCCTCAACATTTGTTTGACTTATCTATATATTTTTCACTGAATTTCTAACTCTCCATCATTCATCATGTACTAGGTACTGTGGCAGTTGCTGAAAACATGAAAAATTGGATTCCAGGGTTTCAGGATCAAAGACTAGATATTCAGAATCAAAGAAAAGATATCCAAATAAATGCTGATACCAAGATCTCAGGCTGATTGTCTATACAGTGACATTAAAGCACTGAAGAAGGAGCAAGGAACTATCACAGAAAAGTTTTTTATTTTTTTTAATCTAGGGTGGACTTCACAAATATGTGGTGTTTTATTTTAAGAAAACGGCAGGACACAGAAAAGACCAGTGGCTGGCCTGAAGGATCTGGAGGGTTGGTTGGGAGAAGTACTGTGGAGAGAGGGAAGGCCATGGGATGAGCATATGATAGGCCACTGACATGTTGTTAAGCAGGTGGAGAATTGATCAGATGATGGTGTTGAAACATCAGCTTGGGCAGCTCCCCCTAAGGTGGGCTCCAGGAAGAAGTAGTAAGGACAGGGGATCTGGTGAGAGATGCTAAGAGTCAGAACAGACACTAAGAGGATGCTGGCATTCTGTGTTATTAACAGGAGAGATCTGCATGTTTTTAGACACTAATGATATTGGTGCCAATGTTGGTATTTTATTGGGAAAAATTAGAGATCCTGACTTGTGTTCTTTGATACAGCAGCAGGTTGTCACATTCTCATACCAAGAGAAGTTAAAGTTGAACTTGTACGTATGGTCCAGCTTCTCAGAAATACTGCGGCTATGCTTGGGGGTTTAACTCAAGATCTACCTGAAGTCCCTAGCTTCTCTCTAAAGAAAGCATGGAAGAGAGCAGCCAGATTTCAAAAAGTGTGGGAGGGAAGCGAGTTACTAACTGCCAAGCTCTATCAAAGAACAAAAATGCTACAATAAGAACCCCAATTCATGCCTTTCCTGATGACTTGTGTTGACTTTTGCCTATGACAGAGACTCCAGAAGCCATCCTCGAATCCATTTGAGCCTTAAATTGTTTCCACTTGAATTCTGGTCTACAAAGTGTTTAAGTAAGTAGGCACAGTCATTCATTTATGTCCATGGAATATAATTTGATACTTCAGTAACAAATTACTAAACTATGCCTGGGAAAACCTAGGTGGTTTTAGGGAGTTGTTTGGACCCTGGGGAGATCTGCTCTGCTTCTTAGAAATTTTTTAAAATTCGAACAAACTCTTGCCTCCATGCATTTTGGGTAGATAGCATTGATGATGTTTTATGAATGCATTTAGAAACTCTGAAAGAAATGTTGTACAGATCATTTAAAAAATTCTTTGATAATATATGCTGGGTTGTCATTCTCTGTTAAACATAAAGTAAGATAAAACCTGGCTGGCTGCCCTACGCTCAGTATAGTAATATGCTGAGCCAAACCACTCTGTTATTCATCTGTTTCTGAAGAACTGGTTGCCTTTAGGTAGTGTCTGGGCACAGCACTACTGTATCTGGACACTTTTATATACACGTATGAAATAATTACTGCTGCATGTTCAAGTTGAGAATTAAACTTATACTGAGATCGAAATGGGTTTTGTTATCCCTATTGTGCTGCTTAGAGGAAGATGCTTCATGATAATAAGAAGAGTGATTGCCTCTAGGACTGAAAATAGACATTGAGATATTTCAGTAGACACACATCTCAAAATCACATAATTCCATAGATAGTCCAGAGAGTCCTTTTTTCCCCCCGTTTTCTTAATAACTGACATAATAGTGGGTGTCTATTTGCCTGGGTTGAAGATCTGCAACATTTATTTTAATATTTTATGATCTATTACCAAAATTAATGCTGCAATTATAAGAGGCTGGTTAGTCACAGAAGATTCCTAAATCATGCTTAAAAACATTTACGGACAGATAATGACATTATTAGGCCACAGGTATTTAGGAGATGTAGACAACAATGCATATAAGGGATATTTAATCTCTATTATGTACTGCCTGTAAAAGAGGAATAGAAGAAACTCTGTATACCTGTGATATCTTCTTCAGAATGATCTATCCTACTATGTCTGAATGGATACTTTAAAATTAGCCATTTTTAGCTACAATAATTAGCTGAAGATTACCTAATAAGGCATTTTATGATGCTAGTGATGGTTTGCATGTATGTGTATTTGTAAAAGACCTCATAAAGAAGTTTGAAACTTCTAGATTCTTAACTTCGGTTCATTAATTCAATACTTTTTTGTGGACCTAATTTGTGTATTTATAATTCCAGAGAACAAAAACTAGATTGCTAATTAATTACGCATGAAGGAGTAATCAAGAACACCATTTTCAGCAACTTAGTATGTTTAAGGTGGCTTGGTGGTGAAAGCACTATTTTCTTAATGCTGGCATCGCCAATTTCTAGAAACACCTAAAAAGGGATTCAACTTCTGCATTGGTTCTTGTTATTTATGAGGATACACATGATGCCGAGGTACAGAAGGATTCCAAACTTTTCATACAGAAATCACTGAAAATACAACCACTGACCCCAAAATTCATAAAGTAAGGTGCATCTTTGTCAAATAGGAACCATTTTCTATCCTTTACCTGCTTCTCATAGACACTTTCAGACTAGACAAGATAATGTCCATTAAATTCTTTAAAAATAACAAAAGGGAATCACAGTGATTTTTGAGTTAGCTCAAAGAATTTGTTCTACACATCATATCCTGAGCTATCAGGAGTAATAACCTTAAAGTGGTCATTTTATACCTTAAATGTTGTATATGCATTTGCTCAATATTGTATCAATCTTATTCAATTTCCTACAAGAAAATGTTTTCTTTCTTTTTTTTTAATGGAAAAGAATATGGGTCCTTAAACAAACCAACCATAGCAACAAAAATAAAGCGATTACTTCCGGAGAAGATGGCGGCTTAGTAAGACGCGCAGGTCTTAGTTCCTCCTCCAGAGCAGGTACTAAAGAAATAGAAACGGTACAGAACAGCTCCCGGAGCCATGACAGAGACCAAAAAGACAGCGTACCCCATTCTGGAATGGCTGAACTGGCTGGGAGAATCCGCTGTGGTGAGATCCCCAAGGGGCGCGTGCTTCCCCGGGCCAGGGCGGTTGGCGGCCGGAATCCCTCCCTCCCTCCTTCCCGGGCCAGCTGGGAGAATTGGACAGGCAGTCCCCTCAAGCCGCGGCAGCCAGCGCCCCCACCACGCGCGGCCTCCCAGGTCGGCTGAGAGAATTGGATTGGAGGTTCCCCAAGCCGATGAGGCCGGCGACCGGGGTCCCTTCCACACACGTGGCTTCCCGGTCTGGCTGGGAACATTGGATCGGCACTCCCCCAAGCCGTGGTGGCCGGTGCCCCCCGCCACGCTTGGCTTCCCAGGCCGCCTGGGAGATTTGCACCAGCACTTCCCCAAGCCGCGGAGGCTGGCACCCCCACCGATGCGCGGATTCCCGGGCCGGCTGGGAGATTTGGACCGGCACTCCCCCAAGCCGGGGCAGCTGGCGCCCCCCCACCCCCAACGCGCAGATTCCCGGGCCAGCTGGGAGATTGGGATCGGCACTCCCCTAAGCCGCTTCGGCTGGTGACCCTCCCCCACAGCGAGAGTTTTCCAAAGTTAAAGGGGCCACAGCATCTTTTACTGGTGGGACCCGCAGACAGACAAATGCCATGAGTGCCACATACTGGGCAGGATAAGAAAAACAGAGCCCAGAGATTTCACAGGAAAATCTTTCAACCTGCTGGGTCCCACACCCAGGGAAATCTGATTAAATGCCCAGACGCCAGCAGAAAATAACGGATCACGCTAGGAAAATTGAAGATATGGCCCAGTCAAAGGAACAAACCAATAGTTCAAATGAGATACAGGAGCGAAGACAACTAATTCTGCATATACGAACAGAAATGGAAAACCTCTTCAAAAACCAAATCAATAAATTGAGGGAGGACATGAAGAAGACATGGGCTGAACAAAAAGAAGAAATAGAAAGTCTGAAAAAGCAAATCACAGAACTTATGGGATTGAAGGACAAAGTAGAAAAGATGGAAAAAACAATGGATACCTACAATGGTAGATTTAAAGAGACAGAAGCTAGAATTAGTGAACTGGAGGATGGAACATCTGAATTCCAAAAAGAAACAGAAACTATAGGGAAAAGAATGGAAAAATTTGAGCAGGGGATCAGGGAACTGAATGATAATATGAAGCACACAAATATATGTGTTCTGGGTGTCTCAGAAGGAGAAGAGAAGGGAAAAGGAGGAGAAAAACTAATGGAAGAAATTATCACTGAAAATTTCCCAACTCTTATGAAAGACCTAAAATTACAGATCCAAGAAGTACAGCGCACCCCAAAGAAAATAGACCCAAATAGGCATTCTCCAAGACACTTACTAGTTAGAATGTCAGAGGTCAAAGAGAAAGAGAGGATCTTGAAAGCAGCAAGAGAAAAACAATCCATCACATACAAGAGAAACCCAATAAGATTATGTGTAGATTTCTCAGCAGAAACCATAGAAGCTAGAAGAGAGTGGGATGATATATTTAAGTTACTAAAAGAGAAAAACTGCCAACCAAGACTTCTTATCCAGCAAAATTGTCCTTCAAAAACGAGGGAGAAATTAAAATATTTTCAGACAAAAAGTCACTGAGAGAATTTGTGACCAAGAGACCAGCTCTGCAAGAAATACTAAAGGGAGCACTAGAGTCAGATACGAAAAGACAGAAGAGAGAGGTGTGGAGAAGAGTGTAGAAAGAAGGAAAATTAGATATGACATATAAAATATAAAAAGCAAAATGGTAGAGGAAAGTACTACCCAAACAGTAATAACAATAAATGTTAATGGACTGAACTCCCCAATCAAAAGACATAGACTGGTAGAATGGATTAAAAAACAGGATCCTTCTATATGCTGTCTATAGGAAACACATCTTATACACAAAGATGAACATAGGTTGAAAGTGAAAGGGTGGGAAAAGATATTCCATGCATATAACAACCAGAAAAGAGCAGGAGTAGCTATATTAATATCCAACAAATTAGACTTCAAATGTAAAACAGTTAAAAGAGACAAAAAAGGACACGATCTACTAATAAAAGGAACGATTAAACAAGAAGACATAACAATCATAAATATTTATGCACCGAACCAGAATGCCCCATAATATGTGAGGAATACACTGCAAACACTGAAAAGGGAAATAGACACATATACCATAATAGTTGCAGACTTCAATTCACCACTCTCATCAATGGACAGAACATCTAGACAGAGGATCAATAAAGATATAGAGAATTTGAATATTACAATAAATGACCTAGACTTAACAGACATTTATAGGACATTACATCCCACAACAGTAGGATCCCACTTTTTCTCAAGTGCTCATGGATCATTCTCAAAGATAGACCATATGCTGGGTCACAAAGCAAGTTTTAACAAATTTAAAAAGATTGAAATCATACACAACACTTTCTCGGCTCATAAAGGAATGAAGTTAGAAATCAATAATAGCGGAGTGCCAGAAAATACACAAATACGTGGAGGCTTAACAACACACTCTTAAACAACGAGTGGGTCAAGGAAGAAATTGCAAGAGAAATTAGTAAATATTTCGAGGTGAATGAAAACGAAAACACAACATATCAAAACCTATGGGACATAGCAAAGGCAGTGCTAAGAGGGAAATTTATTGCCCTAAATGCCTATATCAGAAAAGAAGAAAAGGCAAAAATTCAGGAATTCACTGTCCACTTGGAAGAACTGGAGAAAGAACAGAAAACTAACCCCAAAGCAAGCAAAAGGAAGGAAATAACAAAGATTAGAGCAGAAATAAATGAAATTGAAAACAATAGAGAAAATCAATGAGACCAGAAGTTGGTTCTATGAGAAAATCAATAAGATTGAAGGGCCCTTAGCAAGACCGACAAAAAGAAGAAGAGAGAGGACGCAAATAAATAAGATCAGAAATGGAAGAGGAGACATAACCACTGACCTCACAGAAATAAAGGAGGTAATAACAGGATACTATGAACAACTTTACGTTAATAAATACAACAATTTAGATGAAATGGACGGGTTTCTGGAAAGACATGAACAACCAACTTTGACTAAAGAAGAAATAGATGACCTCAACAAACCAATCACAAGTAAAGAAATTGAATCAGTCATTCAAAAGCTTCCTAAAAAGAAAAGTCCAGGACCAGACGGCTTCACATGTGAATTCTACCAAACATTCCAGAAAGAATTAGTACCAACTCTCCTCAAACTCTTCAAAAATTGAAGTGGAGGGAAAACTACCTAATTCATTCTATGAAGCCAACATCACCCTCATACCAAAACCAGGCAAAGATATTACAAAAAAAGAAAACTACAGACCAATCTCTCTAATGAATATAGATGCAAAAATCCTCAACAAAATTCTAGCAAATCGAATCCAGCAACACACTAAAAGAATTATACATCACAACCAAGTAGGACTCATCCCAGGTATGCAAGGATGGTTCAACATAAGAAAATCAATTAATGTAATACACCAGATCAACAAATCAAAGCAGAAAAATCACATGATCATCTCAATTGATGCAGAGAAAGCATTTGACAAGATTCAACATCCTTTCCTGCTGAAAACACTTCAAAAGATAGGAATACAAAGGAACTTCCTTAAAATGATAGAGGGAATATATGAAAAACCCACAGCTAATATCATCCTCAATGGGGAAAAATTGAAAACTTTCCCCCTAAGATCAGGAACAAGACAAGGATGTCCATTATCACCACTATTATTCAACATCGTGTTGGAGGTTCTAGCCAGAGCAATTAGACAAGAAAAAGAAATACAAGGCATCAAAATTAGAAAGGAAGAAGTAAAACTATCACTGTTTGCAGACGATATGATACTATACGTCAAAAACCCGGAAAAATCCACAACAAAACTACTAGAGCTAATAAATGAGTACAGCAAAGTAGCAGGTTACAAGATCAACATTCAAAAATCTGTAGCATTTCTATTCACCAGCAATGAACAAGCTGAGGGGGGAATCAAGAAACGAATCCCATTTACAATTGCAACTAAAAGAATAAAATACTTAGGAATAAATTTAACTAAAGATACAAAAAACCTATACAAAGAAAACTACAAAGAACTGCTAAAAGAAATCACAGAAGACCTAAATAGATGGAAGGGCATACCGTGTTCATGGATTGGAAGACTAAATATAGTTAAGATGTCAATCCTACCTAAATTGATTTACAGATTCAATGCAATACCAATCAAAATCCCAACAACTTATTTTTCAGAAATAGAAAAACCAATAAGCAAATTTATCTGGAAGGGCAGGGTGCCCCGAATTGCTAAAAGAATCTTGAGGAAAAAAAACAAAGCTGGAGGTCTCACACTGCCAGACTTTAAGGCATATTATGATGCCACAGTGGTCAAAACAGCCTGGTATTGGCATAAAGATAGATATATCGACCAATGGAATCGAATAGAGTGCTCAGATACAGACCCTCTCATCTATCGACATTTGATCTTTGATAAGGCAGTCAAGCCAACTCACCTGGGACAGAACAGTCTCTTCAATAAATGGTGCCTAGAGAACTGGATATTCACATGCAAAAGAATGAAAGAGGACATGTATCTCACACCCTATACTAAAGTTAACTCAAAATGGATCAAAGATTTAAACATTAGGTCTGAGACCATAAAACAGTTAGAGGAAAATGTAGGGAGATATCTTATGAAGCTTACAATTGGAGGTGGTTTTATGGACCTTAAAACTAAAGCAAGAGCACTGAAGAAATAAATAAATAAATGGGAGCTCCTCAAAATTAAACACTTTTGTGCATCAAAGAACTTCATCAAGAAAGTAGAAAGACAGCCTACACAATGGGAGACAATATTTGGAAGCAACATTTCAGATAAAGGTCTAGTATCCAGAATTTATAAAGAGATTGTCCAACTCAACAACAAAAAGACAGCCAACCCAATTACAAAATGGGAAAAAGACTTGAACAGACACCTCTCAGAAGAGGAAATACAAATGGCCAAAAGCACATGAAGAGATGCTCAATGTCCCTGGCCATCAGAGAAATTTAAATCAAAACCACAATGAGATATCATCTCACACCCACCAGAATGGCCATTATCAACAAAACAGAAAATGACAAGTGCTGGAGAGGATGTGGAGAAAGAGGCACACTTATCCACTGTTGGTGGGAATGTCAAAGGGTGCAACCACTGTGGAAGGCAGTTTGGCGGTTCCTCAAAAAGCTGAATATAGAATTGCCATACGACCCAGCAATACCATTGCTAGGTATCTACTCAAAGGACTTAAGGGCAAAGACACAAACGGACATTTGCACACCAATGTTTATAGCAGCGTTATTTACAATTGCAAAGAGATGGAAACAGCCAAAATGTCCATCAACAGACGAATGGCTAAACAAACTGTGGTATATACATACGATGGAATATTATGCAACTTTAAGACAGAATAAACTTATGAAGCATGTAATAACATGGATGGACCTAGAGAACATTATGCTGAGTGAGTCTAGCCAAAAACTAAAGGACAAATACTGTATGGTCCCACTGATGTGAACCGACATTCGAGAATAAACTTGGAATATTTCATTGGTAACAGAGACCAGCAGGAGTTTGAAACAGGGTAAGATAATGGGTAATTGAAGCTGAAGGAATACAGACTGTGCAACAGGACTAGATACAAAAACTCAAAAATGGACAGCACAATACTACCTAATTGTAATGTAATTATGTTAAAACACTGAATGAAGCTGCATCTGAGCTATAGTTTTTTGTTTGTTTGTTTGTGTTTTTTTTCTTCTTCCTTTTATATATATATATATTTATTTTTTATTATTATTATTATTTTTATTTTTTTCTCTATATTATCATTCTATATCTTTTTCTGTTGTTTTACTAGTTCTTTTCCTAAATCGATGCAAATGTACTAAGAAATGCTGATCATACATCTATGTGATGATATTAAGAATTACTGATTGCATATGTAGAATGGAATGATTTCTAAATGTTGTGTTAATTTTTTTAATTAAAAAATAATAATAAAGCGATTAGTATTTCAATGGTTTGTGAGTTGGAAATTCTTTCTTTTAAATAAGAGGGGTTTAAACAATAAATACTGTTACTATAAGTAAATTTGATATAAAAACAGTCAAGCTACAGAAGATAAAATGTTAAATGGTGTTTCACTTTTCCAAAATGGCAAACTTTCAAGGAAGCCTGTGTAATGAAAATTAGTCACAATGGTTTATGGAGCAAAGACTATAAAAACAAAACAAAACAAAGGAAGATGACGAAAGTCATATTTCAAGTACTTCTGATTCCCAGGACAATTTAAACTCTCTCATGGACCCAAGAAGTAGCCACTATTTGGGTGCTTTGGTCATTAACGAAGCACTGTCATGTCACTAGGAGCAACTTAACCTAAACTTGGACAAATATTTTACGGGGAAGTAGATAGCATCAAGTGTAAAACTGGTAAATCTAAATCTGCCAAGAAGTGATAACCTTAACATTTTATGTCTGTGTTTATAACAAGATATGTTGATAAAATTGGAAGTCTATTCTCCTCTAGCTACCTTTGGAAATCTTAACAACATTAGTGATAAGGAGAAGTTAAGGAGACAAGTCAAATTCTAGCTGCATTTTGCAACTCGAACACACTTTTTTCTTTTGCCTGGATCACTTGGGAATCCTGAAGGCTCTAAATTAGGGAATTTTTCACCCCTCACCCATGACCATGCCAATGATTGAGAGGTGAAAAATCCTAAGGAGACAAGTTTTTCTCTTAATTTGTATTATACACTTGATGATGGCAGGGTACCTATGGTTCAGCATCCCAGGCATGGAAATAGTAATTACATTGTGAGAAGATGGAAATCTATGAAAACATCATCATATATCAAGTCAACAACTGAGAAATGTGGCACATTTCACATGAGCCTTCATAATGATAAAAACATTACATTTTAACATGAGTATATTATAAAAATAATGAACTTTTTGCTCTGCATTATTTTATCTAACTTTTCCTAAAATGACAGAAACTTAGTCTATAATCAAATGCTTCATTAGCTGCTATTTATATAAAGATGAGCTAAGCAAAGTAGTTGAAACTGCTTTTTATAATCTATTTCTACTTAAGATCCAAAAAAGTTTTAATAGCCATTCCATGTGTAAAAGATAGTTTGACAGTTACATTTCTAGTGTTGGCCTTGAAATTAGGAGATCAGTTAGTACAGATATGAAAATTAGCAAAGACCCATAGGTGAACACCAGAAAAAAAATTGCCTTGCGTTTTATGATTATGGAAATTCTTATATAACCACAGGCAAATGATGAAGACATAAAATCCACAGCTGGCAGTGTTCTATTTCCTTTAGCTACTGATACTTAAATTATATTAAAACTTGCTTTCTATTTTCTAAAATTTTCTGCAAATCCACTCCTCTTTTTGTGGAATATTTTTTTTTCTTATAAAATATAATTAGAATCATCAGTGCCTAAGATTTAATAATTACTTTTACAAAAATCATTTAAATTTTATGAGCCCAATATTCTACTTTGGCCCAACTCAAATGCCCAGGCAGAGGGAGCCTCTCCTGTGAGCACTTTGAGAATTTTCTGGATATGACCAGATGGTCCTCACTATATGAAATGCCGCATGTTTTCGTGTTTCTTGTTTCTCCTACTGATTTAAGTTCTTTTAGGGTAAGGAATATATTTACCTAATGTGCTTATACCAAGAAATAGCATGAAAAAGCATTACTTGTATCAAGGTGTCTCAAGAATGCAGGAATAAAGCGCTGCTCTCTCCAGCACCTGTATATGCTAGCTGCTCAGTAAACAAACATATTTAATTAAAATTGATTGTGTCTTTGTAAATATCAGAAGCCCATTAGCACAATCCTGATATTTTAGAGTAATAGTTATTCGTATACTGACTTGATATTTTAATCAGTTTGTGCTGTTCAAAAGACTTGAAAATGAGGAATAATTCTGATTTTTTAGACCCACTCATATACAACAATCCCTCGTTTGCACAAATGCTTTTAAAATAAACAATGCTCTTTTACTGGGCTATTATTTTCAGATCATGCTTTTTGTCTGTTTGTTTCCTTAGAGCTTCTTTGAGGAAGCCATTTTAGGTTCAATTTCTTTTCTATTACAAAGCACATAACAATACAAGAGGTTAGATACTCTCCAGTTTAATATTATGTTTAAAACATTGCAAAATTTATATCACACTTTGGCTTGACAGTTATGAATGGAGTACTCAAAACCCTGAAAGTTTTGAGAATATTCAAAAACAAAATAGTTTTGTTTAAACAAAAAAATAAATTCTATCTATCCTGCAGTAGTATCTTTTTAAAAATTTAATACAATATCTAAACTGACAGGAGAGGGTTCTTAGTCAAAATACACTATGGTTATTTTGTATGACAAGGCAGATATCTTGTTCTAGCAAAGCTTTCCCTGATTCTAAGCATAAAGAGTTAAGATTAGTTTGAATTGAACAATAATCATGTTTACAAGTATTGAGAGAGCTCAACTAAAATTGAAACCAATAGGAAAGATAAGGATTTTTGCAGTTTTTTTCCCCACAGATTTCTAGCTTAAATGTGCTGTCTTAAAACCTCAGTCTGATGAAATCATTTATAAAGGAGAAAAATCATAAAGGGGCAGGTTGGAAATTACCTAGGAAACTGATTTATTTGTGGAGGGATAAGGGCTTTAAACCTGGCTAGTTATAGAATTCACTTTTCTTGTTTTTCTCTAAGGTCATTGTTTTCTGAGAGATCATAAATTGATAAAGCAATACAGTTTTATTATTTATTGCTAATATATTCCAATTTTAGGCCTCTAGCAAAACATGCTGAAACTTGTCAAGTATTCAATTGATTTTGCTTTTCATTAAGAAAAATCAAAGCTCTTGCAAGGAGGAATATAGCTTTTCTCAATGTACCCATCTGGTGGTAATACCAGCTGAAAGATCACCTTTTCTCTCTCTCTGGCTCCCCAAGAGTGTCCACACTTTTCTCACCTCCCCACTCTCTATGCTCAGGAAATGAATTGCTCCTAATCTCTGATCCCAAAAGCAGTTTATACATACTATCATTTAAGGCTTAACCTACTATTATTCATTTATATGGGTTTTGAGTTTCTTGGGGGCATCTTCAACATGAAGCCCAGTACACTCAAAAAGTCTTACTTCTTTGACATAAGGGAGTATTCACAACCATCTACTCCTTACAGTAAATGCCTTCAGCCATCCTGGAATAATGACAGACAATAAAAATAAGTACTTTATGTAGAAACAACTAAAAGGGTTGTGGCTGCCAGAGTCAAACTTATTTAAGCCCTATGTTTCAGAAAAACAATACAAAATTACATCACCATGGTACTACATAAGTTGTGCTATGTGATGGTAGGTAAACCCTTAGGATAGATATGGCTCCATGTCTACCAATGGCATAAAATAGAACTAGCTCAGGAGTCTGATTCTCTCTTCACTTTCCTACCCATCTAATCTGGGTAGACCTTCGTGAGAAACAGGCAGGTGGGGGGTAAATGCAACTATTCACTGACATCTTGTTCTTTTTGATGTCTTTGCACTACTTGTTTAGTGGGGAACTGAAATGAACCAAGTTCAAATCATCTATCTCACAAGGTTTTCAAACTAGGTCAAGACTTTGTGGTCTGGTTTAGCCCAATACTCAACCATGAATGGGTTTGGGAGTGGCTACCTGGCTAGGTACATATGAACAGTTTTTAGTTTTGCACCTTCTGTAATTTTCCATTGTAGGTATCCCTCCATGCCCAAAGAAACTATCCCACAGGATTTCTATTTTTAAATTCTTAGCCATTTATGTTTGTAAATGTTTGGTTGCAGAGTCATACCTATTAATTAAATGCCATCGAAGAGAAAGATGTTCTATCATGAAATTCATATTCATTTCTTAAAGCACAGAAAATATATAATGCTCATTCAAGCCACCATATTTATTTCAGGCCTAGAGCCTCTAGGAATAAAAAAAATATGTACATTTATATTTCATTGTAAAAACTAAAATACCACAGTAGAGCTTGGAAAAAACCTTTATAGATAGTAGTGTGTATGACGAAAGACTACATGTTTCAATTTATTTAGTCAGTGAGACAAAGTTCTTTTTAAAGGTCAAATGATTTATGAATCCAGGAATAACAAAGATAAACATAAATCAAGAGAGACTACCTAGGCATTTTGAAGCAAGAACTCAGTGTAAGACAGTCTAGATCCTATCATTTCCTAGTTGTGAGGTCTTCAGCAAGTTATTTCACCCCTCTGTGACTCAGTCTCCTCATTTTAAGATTAATCCATAGGGTTAAAATAGGTTTAGGGAAGACAATAATTGTAAAATGCTTACAAAATCACCTGGTACATAATAAACACTGTATGACTGGCAAAGAAGGAAAGCAGGAAGGAAAGAAAGAAGGAAGGAAGGAAAGAAAGGAGGAAGGGAGGAGACAGACCTTTTTTCCTATTTTACCTCGTGTTTGTTATATTTTATTTTGAGCTTGGTGTCCAATTTTGCTTGTCATTATTTATAAGGGGCATTTAAAATGAAGGCTACATTGAAAGATGGTGGCACTTTCTTCCAAGAAGAGAAGGAGGATTTGCACCTTAATTAAACAATTAAGCAGAACACAGCAATGTTCTCTAAATATTTGACAGGCTGACACAAGGAGAAGACTCTGACTTACTCTACATTGATCTAAGCAGATAAATGGACTAATTAGAAGTTATGGGGTGACACATTTCAGCTTATCATGAAGATAAGTTTTATAAAACATATAGCTGTCTAACCATGGAATGGGTTGATACACAAAGCAAGAAAAAAAAAAAAACCTGCCATTGGACATGTGCAAGTAAAGGTTAGCTGACAATCTGTCAGGGATGTTGTGTAAAGAAATGTCTTGGTGGCAGGGTCACTAAGTAATCTCTAAGGTCTTTTCCAAATGTTTCAGTCTTCAAGTACTGTTAGCATGAAAAGTTACAAATACATAGAAAAGGAAGCAGTTAGAAATCTGACTTTTAGGAGAATACCCATCAAGTTTTGAATAAATATTTTAATCTACTCTAAAAAGCTTAAAAATTCGTGAAAATAGTGATCAAATTACCTATTCGGCATATTTTGGGGACGTTCATGGGTCAATTAATGACTATTCTGCTTTTGTCAATTTATCTATTTTAATGAGATGCAAAGACATCATTATTTTTCAAATTAATAGTAGTGGCTAAAACAGTAGCATAAGGAAAAGTACCTATCTAAGAAATCATAATCATTGGTTCATTTTAACTAAATTGCAATTTGCGAACAAGACCAAGTTACGTCTAAGGAAAAGGACATCCAAAGAATGTTAATGCTTTTTTTCTCAATATCTACAACTTTGGCCTCTAAACGAAGTCAAAGAACAATATCAAAATAGGTTTATCACAATTCACTTTTCATTTTCAGTCTCTTTATTTGGATCATAAGTCTGGCAAGGCTGCCAAATTTATTTTGTCACAAAAATGCTTCTGCAAGAAAGTAGCTTTTGACTATTTCCTCAATTACAGAGCTCTAACCTTGTGCTAGTAATTCTGAGCAAATTCTCATTGTTGCTTAGAGAAGCATATCGTCTCACAGTGCAATCAGTTCAGACTCAAGCATGGAACATCCTATTCTACTCCAACATGCCTGTTTCTGCCCACCAAAACAATAGGGAGAACCACTGACCCTTTTACATCAGATTCAGGCTATGGAAGTTTCAATTGAAAAATCTACCAGGAAACATAATTTAAGGGCTAATGTGGATACAAGAACAATGTCCAGATATTTTTTTAATTACTTTATTAGACAACTATACTTGTTCACATAAGATGTTGTGAGGTATTGGACCAGAAGATAATTAGTTTTCCTTTCAACACTGATTCAACTGAAAAACACATTTATAGACCATGGGCACATATCGTGACAGAAATGGAAAATCTGGTCACTCCACTTGTTCAGATTCTTCACTAAAATCTTTCTCTTATATTGAAATAGTGTATCTTCCCTTTAGGTATCTTCATACTAATAGTGACACAGAATCATGCAGTGATAATGGAGCAATAGGCTTCTTTTTATGTGATAGGAGCACTGCTTTGCTAGTTTTTGCAGGGGCATGGAAGAGCATTAGAGTGCCAAGGATATCTCTTAGAGGAGAAATCAACATCTATAGGGAATGCTGACTACCTTCCCTGTAGCAACTCTGCCTTTTAACAGCTAGGGTATTTAGTAAGATGACCTGCCCAAGCAGAAGGTTTGTCTTTATAGGAAATAGAAAGCCTGCCTACCTGTAAGACCCACACCATCTACCTAAGGGGTCACAGCCATGAGAGTTAGAGATCACTGTTGATACATGTCTTTGCTTGTCAAACCCCAAATACATTAGACAGTTGCTTTTCTCCCTTATCGTCCATGCACATTGGTTGAAATTCTTCCAAGATTCTTTTACTTTTGTTTTTTCCCTGATCATGAAAAATTAGTTGAATTACAAAATTTGCCTTAATAACTAATCAAACTCCAGGAGGAAATTACTGGAGTTTACAGACATATTGCCAAAATGTGCTAACACCATTTTAACATTTAGTTGGACATAGGAGATTCAAAATGCAACTCCTAACTTTCAAATTAAGCTTGAAATTAAAAAAAAATACACAACATTCATTTTCATTCGCATTAATACACTAACATCCAAAAATGCTTAAAGTTTTTTAAACATTTGAATATTTTTCATTTTTCTTTTCATCCACAGCAACGAATCCAGGTTGTTAGTACATCCATCTTTTATTATTCAAGGAATGGTAGTCAAAGATGCATAATAAAGAAGCATAAGCAATTTATCACAGGACTATATCAACTAAACTGCAATGAGACATGACTTTATTAGGTCTTGACATAAATAGAAATGGAACGACAATGGTTTTCCATTATGATCTGAAACCATAATCTCTGTAATAAACAATTTTAACTTATAAAGAACATTAGCACTACATTTTGGGGTATACTCTAACTGAAACCCTTGATATTAGACTGTATTCTTTTCTGAAAATATATTTATTTAAGCCCTGTGACTTCAAATTAATTTCTAACTATGTATAGTATCTGTCTACTATAACAACGCAACTTTCAAAACTAAAGTCTTGCTACCAAGTTGTAAGGCACAGTTGTAAGGAATCTCAACATCTCTATTTCTAACACTTCACATATTTATTCATCACTAAGTTTATCAAAGAAAATCAGATCAATTCACCATTCTGAAAGCACGATGTATTAGCAACTTTTAAATTACTAACATGCACAATAAACTTGTATTTATGAAGTCAAACCACAGGTGAAAAAAATTAAGCTCAGCCAGCATTTGGTGGAGCTTGGGCTTTGCCTGGGCTCTCTCTTCCCACATTTCTCATGGAGGCCAGCAGAACCCATGGAAAGGCCCCACAGATGGCTTAGTTACATGTCACTTAGGATCATGTGCAATTTTAACTGTAGGAATCTTGCATGTATGCATGCAAGATTTTTATTCTTATGGGAAAAATGTTTTTCCTCTTTATATAGTGACTAGAGATACCAGGAGTTTTCAATAAATGTAACCATTTTAAGAGCAGCTGCTATAAAATCAGTTCATTCTTGTGAGAAGAAAGAAGGCATATTCCTCCTCTTTTTCTGGCAAAAATAATATCTCTTGACAGCTCTACTCTGCCTTTTTCTCACTTTCGTTCTAGTCTCTTCAAGAGAAAAAAATATCCTTATCACAAAATCAAATAAAACTATCTGCTATAAAGATTCTAACTTTGAATTTATGTTATAAAATTAAATTATGGAACAGAAACAGAACAAAAGATGGTATCTGGTATATTCCTATTTTCAAGAGCAAAAGAGCAGTCAAGGTGATTTGCAAACTCTAAAGCATATAAAAATACAGTGTCATTTTTTTCTCAAATAGTTGAGAAGACAGACATTTTGAAAACATCAATTCAGAGGTAAAAGACTAGATATTGTCTGCTGTAAGGAAAAAAATATAAATCAGTCTTGCTCAACTTGGACAGAAGAGTTCTGAGAAGATTTAGCAAGTCTTGAACGTAGGGTATAGGTAATGCTTTATGCGACTTTATTTTTATTTAAGTATTTACACCCCATCTTGTTCCAAAGAGAATTTAAGGCAGTTTAAAAAGATACATGAAATTTAATAAGATATCAAGAACGAAAAGTGAGAAATAGTAAATGCCAGGGTAACGTCATAAAATGGAAATAGTAATGAGGTCACTATATTAGAAAATAAAAGTCCATTAAATAACTCTATACATTTGAAGTAGATGGAACAAATTTGACTCTGAGTTTTTTAGTAGTCTCCATGAAAGGGAGCCTGCAAGCTTAAAACTCACATGCACACACAAACAATCCCACACAGACACACACACAACCCTCCTCCCCACACACAACATGAAAATGCCTATATAGCTCTTGAGAATCATAAATAAGCCTAATGTTAATGCTATAGAATGACTGCAAAAAATATTCGCAAAGATGGTGCTTTACCAGGTGATGGGAAATGCCTGATGACATAGATGACTCTTGAAAACACTATACTAAGTGAAAGATAGTCACAAAGGATCACATATTGTATGAGTCTTTTTATACGAAATGTCCAGAATAAGCAAAAGCAGACTAGTGGTTGCCTAGAGCTGGAGGTAGGGGCATATGGAGAGTGAATGCTAATGGTTATGGGGTTTCTCTTGGGGATGATAAAAAGGTTTTGAAGTTAGAACACTGGTGTCGGTTGTACAATTCTGTAAATATGCTAAAAGCCATTGCACTGCACACTTTAAATGGGTGATTTTTATGGTATGTAAATCATACCTCAATAAAAAAAGCTGTTTAAAAATGTCTGTAAATACATCCTTACAACAGACCAATAATTTCCAAACTTATTTCAGGGTTTGTTAAAATGCAGTTTGCTGGGCTGCACGCTCTTTGGTAAGGCTTGAGAATTTGCATTTCTAACTAGTTATTCGGTGGGCCCCCTATCAACTCTTTGAGAATCAGTGCGATAGGTGGTATGAATAGTTGAAAGAGCTGTTTCTGGTACTTTCCTCAAAATATTTTGAGGGCATAATTCCAATGCACGACTTATTAAAAGGAATCCTCTGGAAGCCAACATGACAGAGGAGGTGATAACAATCAGTAAAAAAACAACAATCACCACCATGAGAACGTCAACCACAGCTATAGTGACATTTAATATTTATTGATTCTTACCATGTAACAGATACTGTGCTAAGTGCTCCAATGATCATTATTTTCTTTAACCCTCACAATAATTCTATGAGATGATGGTGCTGGTGAAATTATGATAAGGATAGTAACAGTTGAACTTAACAAGTGCTTGCTATATACTAGATTTTCTTACCAATTCCTTTATATTGTTTCATTTTATAGGTGAAGAACTTAAGACCCTTAGAATTTCACTTCTAATGCTAATAAGTGGAGAAATCGGGTAGTCTAACTCCAAAGTCCTTCCCTTTAGTCACTGCCCTAAACCCACTTTATGCCATACTCAGGCATCCGCTGTCCACTGAGCTGGCTTAATTGTTAGATTTTAGAGTATTCAGAGCTGCATTTCCCCCAAAATCATGCTGTGATACTTGAGGAATATTATACATGACTTGTTACCAATAATAAACTACCAATTTTGCAAACGATATGCTTTATAAATTATACTTTTGATCCCTATAATAATGTCATTCACACCCATATGAATTCTGGTATGTTCAATGAATGGGAGAGAATGGGGTGTAATTATGCATAACACAGTTTGGCCAATAGGACGTTAGGACATTATCTCTTGGGCATAAATGTATTACGGTGGACATTTGAACTTCTCTGTCATCTGTGACCTTCAGTTGAGGAGAAATGTTCTGTCAATATTTTGACATAATCATGCTTCCCCCAGACCAGTTTTCATAGGGCATATCTTTCCTTTGCTAGACTTCATTTTTGTTCTCTTAGGCTGGAGCACTGTAACCAAAATTCAGGTTAGGGGCAGGGTTGAAATCCTTCTGTGAGTGTTTCCCAAAGTATAGTAGGCACTCTGATGGAAGGCAAGAATTTTTAGGCATTATACAACAATATATTAATTTTAATAATTTTGGATTATTCTCATGAGCATTAGTGAAAACTTATATATCAGGCACAACAAGTGCACGCTTTTGTGTATATTGCTGGTAGTAAATTATTGTCTAGAACAAGGCTAAAATAAATGGCATTTGCAGAAACAATTGTTACATGGTTAAATGAATGACTGAAATTTGGGAAACATTTCTATGAAGGAAATGAATGTCCTAATAAACTTTAAAACTTTAAAACTAAGCAAAGTCTGATATAGAACTAAGATCTTTGCTCCACATCCCATAAGTGTCTGATTTCATAGTATTTCCCTCTTTGAACATAACATTCAGTTTCTGCAAGATGAGGCTATATTCACTCACCTCCTTGCCACTTGTGTCTCAACATTCTAGGTTTTGCACAAATGCACTTAAAAATTATCCAGACCTGTTCTGCCTACATCTTGGGCTTCTTTCATGAGAGACAGCTCTTTCTGACTAGTTTCAGCTACACTTCATTCTGCAAGGGCAAGGGCCTATGGTTTTTTGTTTGCTTCTCAGCTGGAAGTATACTTCCCTTGTCTAAAATGACACTCTGGTATCTTCTCTGTTAAAAACCTTATATCAAGTGGCTGCTCCAGTCAAAAACCACCCAAACCCAAGGGACACATCTGTACCACTCCACAGTGCTTTCATTTAGAGCAAAACAAAACAAAAATATTTTTTAAAATGACCACTTCTGAAATCATATTTTCTAGAATATGCCTTAAACACAACACACCAGCTGCTTTTAAATGCTAAATATTTTCTTAACTTTCATATATATGAAAGCTTCCAGTATATGAAACATTAAAGAGGAGATACTGGAAACGGAAACCTGGATGGCCAATCAATGTTTAAACAGACATGTATTAGTTTGCTAACGTTGTTGGAAAGCAATATACCAGAAATGGAACAACTTTTAAAAAGGAAATACAATAAGTTGCAAGTTTACAGTTCTAAGGCCATAAATATGTCCTAACTAAGGCATCTGGAGAAAGATACCTTGACTCAAGTAAGGTTGATCCAGGAAGGCAAGTGGCTGGCATCTGCTGACCCTTGTTCCAGACTCTATCGCTTCTAGCTTCTGATGCCGCTGGTTTCCTCTCTAAGCATCTGCGGGCCTTCACTTATCTCCCCTTGGGACACAATTCTGGGTTCTGGCTTGCTTAGCATCTCATGGGAGGTACATGGCTGTGTCTACTGGGCTTTGCTTGCATCTGTGCTCTGTTCTCTCTGTTGGCACTCCAAACAAACATCTCCAAATATCTGTGTCTCTGTCAGCTCTGAAGCAGCTGTTCTCCGAGCTGCCGCATCTGGTGTTTCTTCAAAATGTTTCCCCTTTTAAAGGACTTCGGCAAACTAATCAAGACCCAGCTTGAATAGGTGGAGCCTCATCTCCATCTAATCAAAGGTCACACCCACAATTGGGCGTTCCACATCTCCATATTGAGATCCAATACTGAGCATTGGGGAACCTTCAGAGAAGATTTTGAAGCTCTTCAAAGCCCCTCCTAAAGGCACTTTGGAGCCAGCCAATATCCCCTTTTTGGATCTCTGGCTCTGTTTTGGCTAGGAAAGTCCTTCTCCAGGTTGACCCGCCTCCCTGAATTTGCCCACCAGGTAAAAGCAGTGTGAGGCCACGAAAGGCGTGTAAAATACTATAGAGGTGCACAGATTGGGACAAAGGCCTGCCAGCTTCAAATACCCAGGGGAGGGAGAGCTGTTCCTGGGAAGCAGAGGGGACAAGAAAAACCCTGTAAACAGGGGAACACCAAAGCAACTAACAAGCAAAAGCCTAGGACAAGACAGAGACCCAGAAAGGGAGAACCCTGCACACCGCGTTAGCCCAGGGCAGACCTTTCTGATAGGAGGGCTGGAGCTCAGGAAAAGCTCTGTCTTATTCACAGATGGCTTCAAAGTCAAGAAACAGACATCCCAGGGAGTGAATCCAAGTTAACATTTCAAAATATTAAAATTTACAGCGTGCAACAAGAGTAGACAAAGAAACAGGAAATGACGGTGTACTCAAAATGTATAAAGCAATCATAAAGAACACAAAAATGTGGACATGAAGAAATCCTTCAAAAATTATCTTAAAAATGCTGAATGAGATGAAGGAAAATACAGAAAAAGAACTAAAGGATATCAGGAAAGCAGTGAATGAACAATATGAGAGTCTTAGTAAAGAGAAATTTTAAAAAGGAACTAAACAGAAGTATAGGAGTTGAAAACCACAATAACTGATATGAAAAATGCCTAGGAGGGTTCCAAGAGCAGACTGGAGCCAGCAGAAGAAAGAACCAGCGAACCTGAAGACCCTTGAAATGAGTAAGGCTGAAAAACAAGAAAAGAAAAATTTTAAAACAAAAATAGCCTACGACACCTCTGGGACACCATTAAGCACATCAACATATACATTGTGGGGTCTTGGAAAGGCCAAAAGGGGAAGAAGGAATAGCTAAATAAATAATGATGGAAAACTTCCCAACTTAGCAAAGATGTGAATATGCATATCCAAGAGCCTGGAGAATAACAGACAAGATAAACATGAAGAAAAAAATATGCCCTGTCATATATAGATCACATTATGGAATACAAAAGACAAGGAAAGAGTTCTGAAAGCCTCAAGGAAAAGCAACATACTACATACAAGGAAGTCCCAGTTAGACTGAAGACCAGTTTTTCAACAGAAACCTTGGAGGAAAGACAGTGAGTTGAATTACTTAAAGTGTCTAAAGAAAACATCTGGGGCCAAAAAGTTTTCATCAGTGAGACTTTCTTTCAAAAATAAGGACAGATTGAAACAGTCTCAGATAAACAAAACCTAGGCATTTATCACTACTAGGTCTGCCTCACAAACAATGCTAAAGGGAGTCCAACCCTCACATTTCTGGCCAACTGATTTTTTACTAGGTGGGAAAGACCACTCAATTGGGAAAGAATAATCTCTTCAACAAATTGTGCCAGGAAAACTTGATATCCATTTGCAAAACAAAACAAAACAAAAACAGAGGACCCCTTCCTCACAACTTACACAAAAATCAACCCAAAATGGATTAAAAACCTAAATATAAGAGCTAGAACTATCAAACTCCTAGAAGAAAACATAGCATAGCAACTTCAGGACCTTTTGCTAGGCAATGATTTCTTAGATTTTACTACCAAAATATTAGCAACAGAATTGAAATTAGATAAATGGACCTCATCAAAATTAAAAACTTTTGCTCCTCAAAAGATTTTATCACGAATGTAAAATGACAACCTCTCCAATGGGAGAAAATATTTAGAAATCACATATGTGTAAGCAGTTTAATATGCAGAATATATAAAGAAATTCTTTAATTCAACAACAACAAAAAGCAGACAACCCAAGAAACAAATGGGCAAAAGATGTAAAGAGGCATCTCTCCAAAAAAGATATATAAATGGTCATAAAGCACATGGAAGGATGTGCACCATTACCTAATTGAGAAATTCAAATCAAAACCACATTTCTCACCCAATAAAATGGCTGCTATTAAAAAATAAAGTAACATGTGGTGGAGAGGTTGGAATAGGAACACGCATTCATTGTTGGCGGCAATTGTAAAATGATGGAGATGGTGTAGTAGATAGTTTTGTGGTTTCAGAAAGCTAAGAATAGAACTAACACATAACCTGGCAATCTCAATTCTAGGTATATACCCTAAACAATTGAAAGCAAGGACTCCAAAAGATATTGGAGTTCATAATGACATTATATACAATTTCCCTAAAATGAAAAGCAACCCGATGTCCATCAATCGATAGTTGGATAAATAAAATAAGGTATATACATATAATGGATTATTATTCAGCCTTAAAAAGGAATGAAGTGCAGATACCTGAATGACCCATGAAGACATTCAGTTGAACAAAATCAGACAGACAGAAAAGGACAAATATTGTATGATCTCACTGATTTGAAACAGAATAAGCAAATTCACTGAGTCAGAATTTAGAATATAAGTTACCAGGAGAAAAGCTGGGGATAGGGAAAGGGAAGTTAAGCCTTAAAATATATTACTCTCCTATTGGAATGATGGAAATGTTTTGGTAATGAATGGTTGTGACAGTAGTACAGTATTGTGGATGCAATTAACAGTGCTGAAATATATATCTAAAAAGATTAAAGTGGGACTTCCAGGAAGATGGTGGAATAGGATAGGTCAAGTTCACCCCTGTTCCAAAGAACAGGTAGAAAAGGGACAGAAAAAAGACTGGGAGAGTGATTGCAGGGTGTTAGTGACCTGGGAGGGTCTTCAATACCACACAGGGAGGCCCTGGTTGAAAAAGCAGAGAATTGAGATGCAGAGCTCTGGAGACCAGCCAGTTAGTGCAAACAGCCAAGTACACATCCATTTGTAGATGGAGGCCTGGAGCCCTCAGGAGTGCCCAAACAGGGAGACGGGGACTAGGAAGTAAGCCAAACTGCACTCTTTAAACATGCTGCCATCACGTGTGCTACTGCTACCCTGTGACCTGTGACTCCCCCAAACCCCCACACACCTGAACCTTATCACCCGCCCCTCTACCGTGCTCCAAGCACCTCCATCCAGGAACCCCTTCCCATGCATCCCCACCAGACACCCCTCTCCTGTGCATGTGCACAAGCCTGTCCCAGCCCAACCTACATCTTCTGCACAAGCACACAGATTAGTCCTGCCCCTCCTGAGACCTGCATACCTGGGGCCAGTCCCTCGACCCTCACCTCGACCCTCACCTGTACATCCTGGCTGCAGGCACACACCTTCATATACGGGCCACACCTGCACCCAGCCCATGCAGTCTCTCAACTTCACCTGAACCCCCTGAGCTCTGCACACATGCACATCAGGATCCAGCCCCGCAGAAGCATGCATGTTCATGCATCCATGAATTTGTCAATAAAAAGCAGCTCTACAAGAAATATTAAAGGGAATTCTGCCAGTTGAAAAAACAGAAAAAAAAAAAAAACACAGGAGAGGAAAGTCTGGAGGAGAGCACAGAACTGAAAAGTACCAGAAGGGTAGCCTAAAGGATAAAAAGAGAAACAGGGAAAAACATACAGATCTGACAAATAAACTCTAAAGGATAAGATGGTGGATTCAAGAAATGCCTTTAAGGTAATAACTTTGAATGTCCAAAGACTAAACTTACCAATTAAAAGATACAGATTGGAAGAATGGATTAAGAAATATAATCTGACTATATGATGCTTACAAGAGACTCATCTAAGACACAAGGATACAAATAGATTGAAAGTGAAAGGATGGAAAAAGATATCCCATGCAAGTTGTAACAAAAAAAAAAAAAAAAAAAAAAGCAAGAGTAGCTATACTAATATCAGCTAAAATAGATTTTAAATGTAAAGACATCATAAGAGACAAAGAAGGACACTATATATTAGTAAAAGCGACAACTAACCAAGAAGAAATAACAATCATAAAAGTCTGTGCTCCCAATCAAGGAGCTCCAAAGTACAAGAGACAGACATTGGCAAAACTGAAGGATTGGTAGACATTTCAACAATAATAGTAGGAGACTTCAATATACCACTCTCCTCTATAGAGAGAAACAGACAGAGGATCAACAAGGAAATGGAAAATTTAATTTGATAAATGAATTAGGCCTAACAGACATATACAGGTCATACACCTCAAAACACCAGAGTATACATTCATCTCTAGTGTTCATGGAACATTCTCTAGGATAGATCATATGCTTGAGCACAAAACATGTCTTTATAAATTTAAAAACGCTAAAATTATTCAAAGCACTTTCTCTGATCACAATGGAGTGAAGCTGGAGATCAATGACCACCAAAGAAAGAGAACTTTCACAAATATATGGAGATTAAATAACATCTTCCTAAACAAAGAGTGGGTCAAAGCAGAAATTGATAGAGAAATCAGTAACTATTTGGAGAAGTATGAAAACAAGAACACAACATATCAGAAGTTATGAGATGTAGCAAAGGCTGTGCTGAGAGAGAAATGTGTTGCCTTAAATGTCTATATTAAAAAAAGAAGAAAGAGCAAAAATTGAAGACTTAACTGCTCAGCTGAGGGAATTTGAGAAAGAATTTGAGACTAATCCCAAAGCAAGAGGAATAACAAAGACTAAAGCAGAATTAAATGAATGGGAGAACAAAAAGAACAACAGAAAGAATCAATAAAACCAAAAGTTGGTTCTTTGGAAAAGTCAACCAAATTGATGGGCCACCAGCAAGGCTGACAAAGAAAAAAAATGAGAAAGGATGCAAATAAACAGAATCAGAAATGAGATTGGTGTCATTACCACGGACTCTGAAAAAATAAAAAAAATCATAAGAGGATACTATAAATAACTATATGCCAACAAACTACACAACTTAGATGAGATAGACAAATTTCTGGAAACACATGAACAAGCTACACTGCCTCAAGAATAAATAGAAGATCTCAACAAACTAATCACAAGTAAAGAGATTCAAACAGTCAGCAACAATCTTTCTACAAAGAAAACCCCAGGGCCAGATGGCTTCACTGAGGAATTTTATCAAATATTTCAAAGAGAACTAGCACCAATCCTGCTCAAATTTTTCCAAAAAATTGAGGAAAAATGAATACCACCTAATTCATTTTATGAAGCTAACATCACTTTAGTAGCAAAACTGGGAAAAGATGCTACAAGAAAGGAAAACTACCAACAAAGCTCCCTGATGAACATAGAGGTAAAAATTCTCAACAAAATATTAGCAAATCAAAACCAACAGCACATTAAAAGAACTATACACCATGACCAAGTGGGGCTTATACTGGGAATGTAAGGACATTTCAACATAAGAAAATCAGTTAATGTGATATAGCACATTAACAAATCAAAAGGGAAAAGAAATCATACGATCATCTTGATCGATGCTTAAAAAGCATTCAATAAAATTCAACGTCCTTTTCTTATAAACACATTTCAAAAGGTAGAAATCAAAGGTAACTTTCTCAACAAGATCAAAGGCATATATGAAAAACCCATAACCAGCATCAAACTCAACGGTGAGAGGCTGAAAGTCTTTCCCCTAAAATTGGGAGTGAGACAAAGATGCCCTCTGTCACCACTATTATTCAACAATCTACTAGAAGTTCTAGCGAGAGCAACCAGGCAAGAAAAAGAAATAAATAAAAGGTATCCAAATTGGAAAGGAAGATGTAAACTTTCACTATTTGCAGTTTGGCATGATACAATACTTGGAAAATCCTGAGAAATCTACAACAAAGTTACTTGAGCTAATAAATTCAGCAAAGTGGCAGGTTATAAAATTAATGTGCAAAAATCAGTAATGTTTCTATATATAAGCAATAACCTAACCAAGGAATCAATTAAGGAAAAAAATACATTGAAAACAGCAACTAAAAGAATCAAGTATCTAGAACTGAATTTAATGAGGAATGTAAAGGACCTGCACACAGAAAACTACATAACATTGTTAAAAGAAATCAAAGAGGATCTAAATAGGTGGAAAGACATTTCATGCTCATGGATATGAAGGTTAAATGTAGTTACAATGTCAATTCTACCCAAGTAGTACTAATAAAAATTCCAACAACCTACTTGGAAGACTTGGAAAAGCTAGTTACGAAATTGATCTGGAAGGGAAAGAGACTCTGAATAGCTAAAAGTATCCTAAAAACGAAGAATGAAATGGGAGGATTAACATTCCCTGATTTTAAAACTTAATAATATAAGCCACAGAGCATACTACTGGCACAAAGATAGAAATATTGACCAATGGAACGAAATCGAGAGTGCAGAAATAGACGACTAATCTACAGTCAACTGATCTTTGATAAGGCCCCCAAATCCACTAAACTGGGGCAAAATAGTCCTTCCAATAAATGGTGTGGGAGAACTGGACATCAATAGCCAGGAGAATGAAAGAGGACCCTTACCTTACATCCTATACAAAAATTAACTCAAATTGGATCAGACACCTAAATTTAAGAACCAGTAACATAAAGCTTCCAGAAGAAAATGAAAGGAAACATCTTCAAGACCTAATAATAGGAAGTAGCTTCCTAAACTTTACATCCAAAACATGAGCAACAAAAGAAAAAAGACAATGGGAGCTCCTCAAAATTAAATGCTTTTGTGCCTCAAAAGATTTTGTCAAAAAGGTGAAGCAGCAGCCAACTCAATAGGAGAAAATATTTGGAAATCACACATTGGATAAAAGTTTGATATCCTAGATACATAAAGAAATCATATAACTCAACAACAAAAGAACAAACAATTCAATCATAAAATGGGCTAAAGATATGAACAGGCATTTTTCTGAAGAGCAAATACAGATGGCTAAAAAGCACATGAAGACATGCTAATTCTCATTAGCTATAAGGGAAATGCAGACCAAGACTATGGTGAGATACCACCTCACACCTATAAGAATGGCTGCTATCAAACAAACAGAAAAACCACAAATGTTGGAGAAGATGTGGAAAAACTGGGACACTTAGGCACTGCTGGTTGGAATGTATAATGGTACAGCCACTATGGAAGACAGTCTGGTGGTTCCTCAGAAAACTATCAAGTTGCCCTATAACCCAACAATATTCAGTATATACCCAGAAGAGCTGAAAGCAGTGACACAAACAGAGATTTGCATGCCAATGTTCATAGTAGCAGTATTCACAATTGCCAAAAGGTGGAAACAATCCAGGTATCCATCAACAGACAAGTGGATTAACAAAATGCGGTATATACATACGATGGAATATTATGCAGCAGTAAAGTGAAATGACGTCCTGAAGCACATGACAAGATGGATGAGCTTTGAGAACATAATACTGAGTGAAACAAGCCAGACACAAAAGTATAGATACTGTATAATTCCACTTTTATGACCATGGTAAAGGTAAAACCAGAGGCTTATAAACAGAATATAGGGGACCTAGAGACACACAGAAGCTTGAGATGAGAGAACAGTTTGCTAGTGACATTGAAATTAATTGTAAGGGGACAGAGCAAAGTGAAGGTGGTTCTCTAGTGGTTCTATAAGTAACATTACCATAGTGAAGGTGAATATGATTGAGAGAGGCTGTGTAGACTCGTATCCCACTGATTAACACTGTAAATATAAATAAGTTCTTGCATGAATTACTGCAACAGTACAAATTTTCTACAAAAAGTGTTCAATTTTGGGGTGTGGGGAGAAAAATGCTATTGCATACTATGGGTTATGTTTAACAGAAAACATCAACAGTACTGCAGCAATACCAGGGATGCATAATGGAGGAAGGGATAAGAGTTAAGGGGAAGTTTAGATTTTCTTTTTGGTGAGGATACGTTTATTGGCTAGCTTTCTCTTGGGTACTATGAAATAATCTAAAATTGAGAGTGCTGATGGACTGTTGACTTTGGACATTATACATGAGGCCCAGTAGATAGAGTTGGCTGAAATGTGCACCAGCCCTTACAGAACATCAACTAGTTCTATCCCCCATCCCATATTATTGGGAAACCCTTCCAACATGAAAAAATTAGAATGGACATAGCCCTAATACCCCCTAAGGAGTGAGAGACAGATCAAAGGTGATGGTGGAGTTATATAGAGAAGGTCAGGTTTAACAAATGAGTATGAGAGCTGAATCATTATACTGATATTTCTTTTAGCAACATTACAGCAGTTAGAAATAAAAGCCTAAAATTATGGAACTGTAAACCATTCTAAACTCTGAAATCTGACCTGCAAGTGATTGTTGTGACATACCTTGAAATGTATTGCTTATATGTATATATGTTATTTAAAGAGAAGGAGGAATATAATAGAGAAGATAGAATTTAACAAATGAATAAGACTGCTGAATCATTATATTGATATTTCCGTCAGTCTCTAGTGTCTTGGAGTAACTAGAAGAAAACACAATATATCGTGGAACTGTAAGCCATACTAAAATCTGCTCTATAACTACTTGATAAAATTTATGTGGAAATTTATTGCTTTTTTGCATATATGTTATATTTTACAATAAAAAAGTTATAAAAAGATTTAAATTGGAAATGTTAGATTGTATATATGGTAACAGAATAAAAAAATTTTTAAACCCCATGGAACTACACTATACTCAAACAGTGAACTCTAAATTAAGCCATGGACTTCAATTAATAGTACAATTATAAAAATGCACTATCATCACTTGTAACAAATTTTCCACATCAATGCAAGGCGTCGGTGGTGGGCTGGTATATGGGAATCCTATATTTTATGCTTGAATGTGCTATAAGCCCACAACTTTTCTAATAAAGAAAAAATGTTGACTGAAAAAAAAACATATTTGCAAGATAAGTAAAATTTATTTGTTTCAATTAGGTTCATCTGTATGTGTTTGATTTTATTAATTAAATGTTAAAACACTATATATTCCATACACTTATAGGTCTAGGCCATTAGTTAATACTTTTAAGATGTGAAAGAGGTGATTTATTTGTAAAGATGTTTGTCAATCTGGTAGCTGCTCTGGATGATTAGTGCCACACTCACAGGATTGCAAGTCATTAGTATCAGGAAACAAACATATTCAAAAAACAATTTAGTGATAAAAATAGACCTTTAAAGCCCTTAGTCTCCTAATAAAATAATATGACAATGAATCTTGCCATCAATGAATATACAAAGATATCTAACATTACCATACACATTTTGTTCAGGAAATTGAAAGTTCTTTGTAAGTCATTCTCTGATTTCTCTAGTAAGATTATTTTTCTATTGGTGGTTTATCTCAGATGTCTGGTTAAAAGATACTTCCTCTAACATGATTTCTAAGGAACTGAATTCTTTGCAGTTATCTTTTATCTTTCCCTGTATTGAAGACCTAATACCCTAAATAGAATCCGTTTGTATCTAATTATGGCAATCCTCAAATAAAGGTGACTCCACCCAGACTCATTAGTGTTATTTGTCACAGGAATAGATGGAAAAACTGTAGCAAATATAGCATGGGAATCCTCAAGGGAAGAGAGAACAGCCATAGTGGGAAAAAGAAAAAAAACTGTTTCACTTTATGCTGCTCTCCAGAAACAAACCCCTTTCAAGAAGTCAAGAGACAATGACCTATGTCTACACTGCTTATTTTTCTCTTTAATATTTGAAATAGGAGGTAATCTGAAATAATAGTGGCTTTTCTCTGACTAGCACAATCTAACAAAAGTAGAGAAAAATGAACCAAAGTGGGAAACAAGACTAAGGAACGAAGGATCTTTTTATCTCAACAACAAATGAACTAAATCCATCAAAAAGTGAACCCTACAAAGGAGTGGGCCATGCTAAATAAAACCTTTACTGTCACCAATTGCATAAGGTCACTTATTTACAAAGGGAAACATTTCCTAAGTTACATTGCCTCGACATATAAATTTCAGTTGCAACATGTTGAGCATATGACATTGAAGAAGATAATAAAATTCAATAATTTAATTTATTGGTGGACCTTTTAGTCTCTCTCCTATGAATGAAATATTTACTAAAATAGAATGACAGAATCTCATTATCAATAAGGATGATAAATAGGCTGTATACTGAAATTTGTCCTGACCTGTCTTACCAAAGGCATATCAACTATCTTAATTTTTAGGGGACATTATAGAATGACAGACTGACATAGTAATGCAGTATAAGGAAGATAAAAATTGCAAGCAACTAAGCAACATGGAATCACACTGTCACATTGTATATACACAAAAGCCAAGGGTCCTTATTAACAGAAAAACACTGCAACAGGGTTTTTGTTGCCATACAGTAGCATTTGAATTTTCCAACACAATTATTTCTTGCTAAAACATGATAATTTATAATCTAGCCAAATCTGTTGTGTTTTTTAGTTTAATTCTAATCATCGAGTAATCAAATATAAGTTTGAAAGTCCAGAGAAATACATTCTGCAAATGCATTGGGATAAGTTGGTTCTTAGGATTCAATGGAGAGTCTATAATGAAAAAAACTGAGAGCTGATTTTGCATGTTCCCTTTCTTAAAAAACAAATCCAGGCTGAGTTAGCCACCATTTTGTAAACTTCTCCTGCAGATGATCAAGGAGAATTTGGCAACACATACACATTTCAAAATTCAACCAATGGAAAAGATAGATTTACCCGACTTTAGCTTTATCATAAAGTCGTTAAAATAATTTATGGATATTGGTAGCTGGTTTTAATAAGGAAGACAAGTGGTTCCACACCCAGTTCCATCCATTCCCACAGGCTGATTTGGGATGGAAGTCCAACCATGTTTATTTTTTTCCCTAGGGTTTAAAATGGCCAGTAAGCTCTGAGAAACTATTGTTTTCATCTCATTGTCTTGGCCACCAGTTCAGTGTCCTTACAGGTTCAGATTTTTCCAGACTTCTTGCTAACTTTCTAATCTGGATGTGTTCTTTCGCGATGTTAATCAAACAAATTCTAACAAGAGGTACATGACATGAGGATGCAGTTGAAAACTCATCTTATATATGTAGGAAAGGAAGGATTATGAGATTTATGACAAGTGCACAAAAATGGGGACTCTGATTGTGGGCTAAGGCTATTTTGCTGGTTTGTTGTTTTGTTTATGATTTTAGATCATCGACTCTCAAAAAGTTTTAATTTTATCTTCTGGGAATTGCTTATAAAAATTTAAGCCACAACTGGGCCATAATTTCACATGCTTGTTTTTAAATATTTATGAATGTAGAGAATTGCATAATATGAAAGGTCTGGAAGTTTTAAAAACCTATATTATTCAGTCATTCAATGAATATTTACTGAAAACTAGCTATCAACAAACATTGTTCTAGGTACTAGGGATACAGTAGTGAACAAAACAAAACAAAATTCTCTACCCTCATGGGAGGCTTCTGAATAATCAGCTAGATGAAGCTTTATTTTTTTCATTGATAAGCTTCTGCTCATCCACAAATAATATTAAACTATTAAATATATAAGGACAACATAATAGATAAAATGTATGTAGATAGAGAAAAGAGAAAAGAAAAAACAGTACTGATATGATAACCTTGAACATTAGAAAACAACAGAGAAAATAGCCTGAAAGATGATTAGGAAAATGGAAAGGTAAAATAAATTTCAACTGCTGTTAACTAAAATTTAAAACTTAAAAAAATTCAAAAACATTAAAGTGAAATCCCTTTAAAACACTGATTTTTTTTGCCTAACTGAGCCCCAGAATATCTGCAAAGTTCTTAAAAATTTAGATCTCTGGATCCTCCTCAGATCTTCTCAATCAGAATCCACATGGGATCCAAAAGCATATGTAGTTTTAAAAAGATTCAGAAGTGGTTCAGATGTAGTTTAGACAGCACTGGCTGGAGGGCATGACTTCTGGGTTGGTAAAGGAAGGAGCTCAGTAAACACTCCCCTGCCCCCCCAAAAAAATAAAAAACACTATAAAACTGGAAAGTACTGTCAAAAACAACTATTTCAGGCCTTAGGTGGGTAATGCATCAAAGCAAGCAACAAGTAGAGAAGTGTTTATTCAGGAAAAACCATTGTATGTGGTGTTAGCATAGTGTCCCACCTCTGACCCTGTCAGTACATTTGGCCCTGTGTTCCACAAAATAAGGCAGGTGGTGGAAACCAGCAACTTTGCTAACAGAGGGCACTGACTTGATTTGAAGTGGAGAATGGAAAAGACCCATGCCCAGGCACTGGAAGAAACATTAACATTCTTAGTGGCAAACAAAGGGTGACCTCTACAGCTAGCTTTAGATTAAGGTCCCACCGGGGACATTCGCAGACCAATGGACTAGTCAGTAATTTAACAGCATATCCTGTAATTGAGATTGCTTCAGAGACGCTTAATAAACTGATGCATCCCTAACTGACCAGAAGGACTTGAGAAGGTCCGGCAGAAAATCAAAGCTAGGGAAACTTGCAAACTGTTGAATGAATGTGCTGCCCAACCCACACACATATAACTTCAACTGAGGAGGGGAGTCTAAAAGCTGGAATCATTGAGCGTAACACCTGTCCAATCATTGACTGACCACTAAGCTCTCCTGACACAGGGGTGACTCCAAAAGCAGGGTTTACACATACAGATAAAAACAAAAGCCACTGTTTCAGAACCTATTCAGAAAACATTTGTTTTAAAAAACAGATGAGGAAAATGGCAGAGCAGGGAGCTCCAAAACTCAATCCTCCCACCAAAACAACTATTAAAAAGGCAGAAACAGTCCAGAGGCCAGAAGAACTCTGTACAGAGTGGGAGCAAGAGGGATATAAATTACAGTAAAAAACTGTAAGCTGCTGTCTCTGTCCAGTGGTTAACTATGCCCATCTCCCACTCTTGCCCAGGGCTCCAGCCCCTGGCTAGCTTGTTGATGACAAAGTATGTAAAAATCCTCTTCCTTAAGAACAGGGGAGAGTGTAGATGACAGCTGATCATGGCTTTTGATTAGTGAATTCTGATCACTTGTTCTTGACTCTAAGGGCAGCTATTGTTTTGACCTGCCCTAGACCAAGACAAAGGCAGTCATTGTACCAACTCTCCCTGGACAGAGACAGAGGTGGTGGAGATTTAAAGATACAGTGCATCCTCAGGACTACAGGGGACAGTGACCTGAAGGCCTATATTTGCTAGGCAGGCCAGGAAATTCACCTTTGGGAAGGCTTTGGATCAGCCTTCCTGATCCAGCTTCAAAGGTATTTTGGAGTCGGTTATCACTTCCTACCCCTGTTTTGGCTGGGAAAATCTGACTTTGGAAAGTCCTCTCTGGTGTGACCACCCTCCCATAACATACCCTCCAGGCAAAAGCAATGTGATACCATAAAAGGAGTGTAAAAAAACATAAATATGGAGAGGCTGGGACAAAGTCTACCAGGGTCAAATATCTGGGATAAGGAGGTCTGTATACCGGGAAACAGAGAGAATAACCAAACTGCTGGAAACAACACCAAAACTACCAACAAGCAAAGGCCTGGGACAAGACAGAGGCCCTAGAGACAGAGAAAACCCTACACACAGCATTTGCCTTGGGCAGACTTCCCTGAAACTAAAAAAATCTCTGTCTAATCACCAGCTTGTTACAAAGTCAAGAAACAGACACCTCAGGAAACAAATCCCAGAGTTAACACTTTAAAATATTTAATTGTTCAATGTACAAAAAAAGAGTATAAGACAAAGAAAGAGGAAATGATGGCTCATCTAAAGGAGGAAAGGATAAAATGCAGAAAACACCAACGAAGAAGATGAGAATGAGGACATACCAAACAAGGCACTTATTAAATTATCTTAAAAATGCAGAATGAGATGAAGGAAAATACACAGAAAGAACTAAAGGATATCAGGAAAACAATGAACAAACAATATGAGAGTCTTAATAAAGAAGTAGAAATTTTAAGAAGGAACCAAAAAGTAATACAAACAACAGGAGCTAAAGACCACAATATCTGAAGTGAAAAATGCACAGGAGGGTTCCAAGAGTGGATTGGAGTTGGCAGAAGAAAGAACCAGTGAACCTGAAGACAAGATGCTTGAAATGAGTCAGGCTGAGGGGGAGAAAGCAAAAAGAAATATTAAAAGCACAAATAGCCTAAGACACCTGTGGGACACAGTTGAGTACATCAATATACGCATTGTGGGTGACCCAGAAATAGAAGAATGAAAGTAGCAGAAGGAATAGTCAAAGATATAATGACAGAGACCTGCTGAAACTTAGTAAAAGACATGAATATGAACATTTAAGAATCTCAGAGAACACGAAACAGGGAAAACATGAAGAAAAATACACCCCATCATATACTAATCACATTATCAAACACAAAGGACAAGGAGAGAGTTCTGAAAGCTAAAAGAAAAAAGTGATGTTACGTATAAGGAAGTCACAAGTAGATTGAGTGTCAATTTCTCACCAGAAACCTCGGAGGCAAGAAAGCACTGGGTTGAAAGAAAGTGCTGCAGGAAAACACTGCCTGCTAAGGATTTTATATCCAGCAAGACACTCTTTCAAAAATGAGGGAGAGATTAAAACATTATCAGATAAACAAATGCTGAGGGAGTTTATCACCATGAGACCTGCACTACACGCAATTAAAGAGAGTTCTTCAGACAGTAAGGAAAGGAGACAGTGGTTCAAAGGAGCCTAAAGAAATAAAGATCTGTGGTTAAGATGCCATTTGGATAATTGTAAATTCCAATATTATTGTCGTATATCGTTTGGTATGTAACTTTATTTCTTACTTCCTACAGATGCTAAAAGGAATTGCATTAAAAAGTAATGATAAACCTATGTTTCTAGAAATACAATGTACAAAGATATCAGGGGTAACAAGTACAAAGAAAAATGGTGGGAAAGAAGACAGATATAGGAGAAGTATATCTGTATGATACTGAAGTTGAATCATACCAACCCAGATATGATTTTTGTATATTTAGGATGTTCAATTTCAACCCCATAGGAATCACAAAGAAAATAGATAAAAAGTAAATTAAGATAGAAATAAGAAGGCACTCGATATGGTCTAACGCACACACACAAAAAAAGAACAAATAAATATAAAGTAGACTTTAAGGGAAGCAAGGGACAAAAAGGTACAAGATTTACAAAATCTAAAATAGCAAAATGGAGAAGAACATTCCGTATTATCAGTAGTAACTTTAAACATAAATGGATTAAACTACCCAGTAAAAAGGCAGACATTGGCAAAAAAAGAAAGCTGGGGAGGCTAAACTAATATAGACTAAATAGACCCTCAGTTAAAAACAGTTAAGAGGGAGAAAGATGGTCATTATATGTGGATAAAGGGAATAATTCAACAAAAAGATGTAACAACTGTAAATATATACGCACCTAACAGCAGAGACCTAAAATATATGGAGAAAATATTGACAGATTTGAAGGGAGAAATTGAGAGATTTACTTTAATAGTAGAAGGCTTAAATATATTACTCTCAAAAGTAGATAGGACATCTAGTTAGATGATCAATAAGAAAGTACTAAGCTTGCATAATACTCTAACAAACTAGACTAACCGACATATATAGAACACTGTACCAACAAAAACAGAATACACATCCTTCTCAAGAGCATGTGGATCATTCTACATAATAGAGCAAATATTGGGTCACCAAATGTCTCAATAAATTAAAAAATACTGAAACTATACAATTTTTATTCTTCAACAAATGAATTGAAGCTAAGAATCAATAACGGAGGGAGAAAAGGAACATTCATGAACATGTGGAAATTAAACAATATATTTTTAAACAATCAATGAGTTACAAAGGAAATCAGAACTAAACTTAGGAAATATCTTGAGGTGAATGAATATGAAAATTCAACATACCAAAATTTATGAGATGCAACAAAGGAAGAACTGAGGGAAACATAACTCTAAATGTTTACATCATAAAAGAACAAAGACTTCAAATCAAAGTCTATCCTCAAAACTGGAAGAATAAAAGAAGAAGAAACCAAACTCAAAGTGAGTAAAAGAAAGGAAATAACAAAGATTAAAGCAGAGATAGATGAAGCAAAAAAAAATTGAATTGTTGATTCTTTGAAAAGATCAATAAAACCAACAATTCATTACCTAGACTGATAAAGGAGAACAGAGAAGATACAAATAACAGAAACCAGAAATGATGAGGGAGACATTATTACTGACTTCACTGAAATAAAGAGGACTATAAGAGGATACCATAAACAACTGTATGCCAATAAATTACATAACCTAGGTGAAATGTACAAATTCTAAAAACAAACAAACTACATTGTCTCAAGAAGAAAGCTCTCAACAAAGCAATTACTAGGAAAGCGATTGAATGAGTAATCAAAAACCTTCCAACAAATCTTGCCTGCCATGCTGGATATACAGATTCGATTTCCTGTGCCTGCCCATGAAGAAAAATAAATACATAAATAAACCTCCTAACAAAGAAAATTTCAGGACTAGATGACTTCAGAGGGGAATTTTATGGACTATTTAAAGAGGACTTATCTCCACTGCTGCTCAAATTGTTCCAACAATTTGAAGAGGGAACATTCCCTAACTCATTCTATAACCCCAACATCATTGTCATAGCAAAGCCAGATGAAGATCCCATAACAAAAGAAAACTACAGGTCAATATCTCTTATGAATATAGAAGCAAAATTCCTCAACAGATTCAGCAAACTGAATCAAAAAGCATAGTAAAAGAATTATACAACACAATCAAGGGGGATTTTTCCCTGCCATACAAGGTTGGTTCAGCATAAGACAATCAATTAATGTAATACATCACATTAGCAAAATTAAGGGGGGGGGTAGTTACCATACAATTGTCTCAATTGATGTAGAAAAGACATTTAACAAAATATAGCACTTTTTCTTGATAAAAACACTAGGACTAAAAGGAACTTCCTTAATATGAAAAGTTCACAGCTAACATCCTACTTAATGGTGAAAGACTGATGCTTTCCATGGAGATGAGGAACAAGACAAGGACGTGCACTGGCACCACTGTTAGTCAACATTGACCTGGAAATTCTTGCCAGAGCAATTAGACAAAACCAAAAAAAATCAAAAATACAAAAAAATAAATAAATAAATGAAAGGCATCCAAGTTGGAAAGGAAGAAGTAAGCTTTTCTATTTGCAGATATGATCTTATGTACACGTAACCCTGAAAAATCCACAAGAAAACTCTTAGGGTTAGTTAGTGAATTCAACAAAGTAGCAGAGTATTAAATCAACACCTTCAAGTCCATAATGTTTCTATACACAAGCAACGAACAATTAGAAGACAAGTTCAA
Source organism: Tamandua tetradactyla (assembly GCF_023851605.1). NCBI lineage: Eukaryota > Metazoa > Chordata > Mammalia > Pilosa > Myrmecophagidae > Tamandua > Tamandua tetradactyla. Next base: position 25,718,917 of record NC_135348.1, on the reverse strand, counting down.
GAAAAAAATCCCTTTCACAATAGGAATGAAGAGAACCAGAGAATTTAAAGGATTTGTACATAGAAACTTATAAAACATTTCTAAAAGAAACTAAAGACTTTAGGAAGGGATGTTCTGCATTCATGAATTGGAAAACTAAATATCATTAAGATTTCAATAGTACCAAAGCAACTTATAGATTCAATGTAATTGCAATAAAATTCCTATATCCTCTTTGCAGAAATGGAAAAACCAATCATCAAATTTATATGGAAGGAAAAAGGGTCTCAGATAGCTAAAACCATCTTGAAAAAGAAGCATTAAGTTGGAGGACTCACATTTCCCAATTTTAAAGTCCATTACAAAGCCACAGTAATCAAAATAGCATGGTGCTGGCACAAGGGCAGAGATAATGGACAAATGGGATTGAACTGAGCTCAGAAATCAATCCTCTTATTTACGGCCAACTGATTTTTGACAAGGCAGCAAGGACACTCAATTGGGAAAGAATAGTCTTTTTAACAAGGGTGTTGAGAAAATTTGAAAATGGAGGACCCCTACTACACATCTTACACAAAGTCAACTCAAAATCATCAAGAACTAATTATAAGGGCTAGAAGTATCAAACTTTTAAAAACAATAAATGATAACATCTTTAGGACCTTGTGTTAGGCGATGATTTCCTAGACTTTACACGCAAAATATTAGCAACAAAACCTAAAATAGATAAATGGGGCCTCATCAAAATTTAAAACTTTTGTTTCCTCAAAGGACTTTATCATGAATGTAAAATGACAGCTTCTCCAATGGGCGAAAATATTTGAAAATCATATATTTGATAAGCATTTAATATCCAAAATATATAAAGAAATTCTTCTACTTAACAACAAAAAGACAAGAAAATCCAATTGAAAATGGGCAAAAGACTTGAAGAGACATCTCTCCAAAGAAGATACACAAAACACATGGAAAGATGTTCAACATCATTTACCATCAGGGAAATCCAAATAAAAAACACAACAAAATACCACTCCTCACCCATTAGAATGGTTGCCTTAAAAAAAAAAAAAACAGAAAATAAGTGTTGGAGAGGATACAGAAAAATAGGAACAATCATTCACTACTGATGGCAATGTAAAATGAAGGAGCTGCTGTGAAAGACAGTTTGGTGGCTCCTCAGAAAGCTAAGGCTAGAACTACCCCATAACCTACCAATCCAACTACATACCCAAAAGCCGCAAAAACAGGGACTCCAACAGATATTTGCACATTGAGACTCATAATGACATTATTGACAATTGCCATAAGATGGAAGCAACCCAAGTATCCATCAATATGACTGGATGAAGAAAACATGGTTTTCTTTCCATTCCATAATAAATGGAATATTATTCAGTCATAAAAAAGGAATGGAGTCCTGAAACATATGACAACTGGATCACCTTTGAAGACATCATATTGAGTGAAATTATCCAGATACAAAAGTACTAATATTTTATGATCTCACTGATTTAAAACAATTAAAATAAGCAAACGTAGAGTCAGAATCTAGGATATAGGTTACCAGGGAAAAGGGGGGGGGGGGTAGGAAATGGGAAGTTAAGGCTTAAAATTTACAGGGTTTCTATCTGGAATAATGGAAATTTTTGGTAATGGATGGTGGTGATGGTAGCACAATCTTGTGAATACAATTAAGAGGGCTGAAATAAGTATTTGAATATGATTAAATATGGAAATGTCTGATTGTATATGTGGTAACAGAATAACTATTTTTTTAAAAAAATCCATGGAACCACTACACAGTGAACCCTAAGTTAAAATATGGACTTCAATTAATAGTAGAATTATAAAAGTGTGCTATCACCAATTGTAACAAGTGTTCCACACCAGTGCAAGGTGCGGTGGTGAGGTGGTGTATGGGAATCTTATATCTTATGCATGGTTATTCTGTAAACCTATAACTTTACTAATTTAAAAAAGGATTAAAAGGACTAGATGAAAAAGTTGGTACCTTGTTCTGGAAAGCAGAAGGCAGCAGAATGAATTCTTATTTGGTCAGTTCTTGATTTATTCAATCAAAGTTTTCTTTATTTTACTGTGGACCAGACACTGCTAGATGCTTAGATACCATGGTGAACATGATAGCTATTGATGGACTTAATGACTTTATATTCCAGGCTAGAGTTTGCATTTCAGTGTCTCACGATATGGATATTCCACTCAGGTCTTACACACAGGCTCAAATTCCTAACACGTTTGAACTAGTCAAATGCACTGCCAAATAATCTAAGCACTAGCACTTTGTTTCATTTTGGGATAAAGAACATAATGTTAAACTATAACTGGGAGACCTAAGTTTTAGTACTGTCTTTAATAAGTTTCTATTTGAGCAGTTTTTGCCAAAATATTCTTGAGTGCTCAATTTCATTATTTATATGGTAAAAGGGGTTGACTAAATTTCTGCGGTGTCTTCTCTATCTCAAATTCTATGTGTATTTCTAAGTGCATGTAGAAACACATGTGCACATCTAAATAAATTTATAAGAAACCTGTTCAGGGTTACTTTAATGATCAAATAAAATCCATCCATAATTAGCTCAGATGTTCTCTAAAGAGCTTATTTTCTTAAATAGTAAATGTTGCATTTGAAACATTATTTACAAAAGTTGGCAGGAGCTTTTATTTAATAATTTCAATGTCTGGTATTAGGGTGAAAGCTCATGTCATAATATATTTACAAACATAAAATTACAGGGGTCATAATCAGCTAGATTTTATTGTACTTGGAAGGTTAGCATGTAAGCAGCATAACTCTCCAAATCGATTTTTTATTTGTTCAATGAAAATTATTTAGTGATTATTGTGTGCCAAATGGCACTCCTGTCACTTTATTCATATCAATTCATTTATATGAGAAACTCCTAAGAAACAGCTACTGTTACTATCATGTCTGTTTTTTAGATGAGGGCACTGAGGCACCAAGAGGTTAGCTAACTTGCCCCCCACATTAAGAGGCAATAAGAGATTAACTTGCTCACTGTTAATAAATGGCATAGAGTCTGGATTCAAATTCAGGTCCCCTGTTTCCCAAATCCATGCTCTTATCCACTGGTCAGTTTGCCTATGCTTATAAACCTGCAAGCTGGTATTGCAAGATGGAACACTCAAATTGGGAAACTAAACAAGTTATTAAGGAAAGAACACAATTTATTTTCTTTAAACACATATACAATTACACAGACAGACTCTCTCATTCTCGTGCAGCACTCACCCAAAACCCAAAGCACACATTTACAAATTTGAAATTTACCAAAAAAGAAGAATTTTACTGGAATAGGGAGACTATGGAAGTTGTTTTTAGCATTTTTAGATCAAATTTCTCATGATGTAACCTTAACAGTTTAAAAGTGAGTGCCTTAAATGTTATGCCATAAGCAAATATCTTGCACAAAGTGACATTGCTTCTGAATAACCTTTAGGCAACACTGAAGTATGCAATTTTATAGTTTAACAAGTATTTGACTCTTTATCTACAAGTTTATATGCATTATCTTTCTAATTTAAGGGTCCTCTCTTACCTCTACCTAAATATACAAGTAATAATTCCACCTTCCAGATCATTTATCATGACATAATTTTAGTCTCCTGGCTTCTATAATATGTGCTCCTGCTCTCCATCCCCGGCTCCTGTGCTCCATCCATAGTGACATTGGTATGCTTTCCATGCACATTAGAGGATTTCATACTTAGATTCTGAATTTTTCCTCTGTTCGTGCTGAGAGATTATTTTTGAAAGAACCTTTTTTATATCAACCAAATGTGTGTGATATGGCTGAGACATTCTTTTCAGGCCTCTAAAACATCCTCATACATTTATAAAAAAATTATGATCGAATTCCACTGAACAATGAAAATGTCAAGAGACGTGGGTATAATAGAGGACTATAGAAACCTCTCATTAGTGGGAAAAACAGACAGGGATAGAATGAGCGCAGGCAAGCATCAATGATTCTCCACTGAAAAACGGCAGCAGTTAAAAGAAATGTGGAGGCTAATGGCATGGTAGATAAGAAGCAGTGCTCTCCGTGCATCACCTGACATTTCTTCCTGGGAACAAGCTGCCTATCCAATGCCACCTGCTGAGCTTCTGACTCAGACTTTGCAGCAAAGAGACAGTTTCACTTAACTTTATAATTAACGTGTGTCCTTGCTGACAGACATTGTGAATGAGGCACTTTTTCCTTCCCATTATAGCTTATACTGTAGATTTAATTATTCTGGAAGTGAATCAAGAAGCATGACTTCAGGCATAGCACTTTAAATCTGCAGAGTAACAATATCAATTCTCTATTTCAAAGTATCAGTGTCATCCTGTCTTTATGATAAGGGATGTGTAAATAATTTTCCAAAGGAATTAAAGACTTTGCAGACCCTGCAGACCATTGTAAAATTGCCTAAAGTTTTGCTTTAATAACAACTTGGTTTTATTTTACACATATTCATAGTTACTTACATGTCAAGGAAATGTGCTTTTCAATTGCTATATAAAAAATGCTATCAAATCCTATTAAAAATTACTCAGTTTGTGCATGTGTATGTGTTCCTGTAGTATTGTTCCTGTATATATAGAAAATGCTGAGTCCTTTTTACTTAGGTCTAAATGAGCTAATGAAATACGTCTTCACGCATAAAGTCACAATACAGCCACATTTTCTTTTACTGCCTAAAATAAGTTAGGAGGAATACCTCCAATTATTTTATCTTTCATGTCATGAACTATTAGTCATGAAATCCAGTGAAGTTGCTAAATGTTTAGTCCTCCAGTAAAATATATATTTGAAAAATTTTTTAAAGAGACCTCAAAAATGGAAGTAAAAGTAAAAAAGTTGAAGACGTGTGGAATACCTTCTCATGCAATCCAGGGCCCGGATAAAGAAGTCCTTGTGCAACTGATGTTCATCTCTCAAGACTGAGCACTGTTCCAGGGTTACCGACATCGATGTCCTATCTTTGGCACTTTTACAACAGGTGAAACGCATACCGTTTAATTTGCGGCAAATCTGTAATGCACATGTAAAAAGTTAACTGTTCATCTGTAGATTACTGCTAAGTGTCAGCCTCCTCTACTAGTCGGCACCTGTGTGACTTTGGCTTTATGTGAATTCGTGAGTCAGTTACTCTAATTTGTCCTATGGAGGATAGAAACTTTACCTTCACCCTTAAAGCATCAGTGGAATAGGTTTCATTTATTTAGCTCTTTGTATGAGAGGTATGGGGATTATCAAAGGCAGATGAGATGTTCGGTATCCAGCAGAGGAGGCAATGCTACCCGAGTGGGTATCCAATCTGCAGTGGATGATGATAATGGTCACAGCTCAGGGGCAGCAGCATAATTATGAAGGGGGAAAAGTCTATGTTCCTGGGATTGGACACTTGATTTGGATTCTAGATAATAAATATCTCTTCTTATATTTGAGAACCCTTGGTTTTATGCTCCGATAATTTAAAGGTCCATATGGTGGCTGTGCTGCAGATAAGGAAACCCTCAACAATATCCAGGGTAAGAGAATATCCACTGTTCACTGTGTATTGCGGTAGCCCAGGTACAACGCTAGGAAATTTTTTAGAGATTTTTCTCTTAGACTTTATTTTGTATGAATCCTAGAGAAAGGTACACTTAATTTCATTTTGCCCCTGAGGAAACTGAGGTTTAGATAGGTTAAGTAACTTGCACACAACAAAGTGGAGCCAGGATTCAAATGTAAGTCTACCTAACTCCAATGACCAAGCCTTTAACTTCTGTTGCGTTTTACTTCTCTTTCTATTTTATTTTTGTTATTTTGATTTAAATCAGGAGAAGAATCTCTAAACATCAGCAATCTCTTGACTCCTTGTCTTATGGTTAATGGGTGAATAACACTACTCCTTTCTCCCATCTATCCTAAGTGGAGTTCTGATATGAGATATTAATAAGCAATTTTAGTATTAACAATGCTAATCAACATGCATTTGAAATAAAACTTGTACAATATAATAAAGCCCTGTTTTATTACCTGTCATCAAGGTCTTAGTAGTTGCCTGCTCGGAGGAAAGTATATAATAATAATATATTTTATCAAGGGTTTTTGCCATGTTTTAATTGCGGTTCTGATACTTAAACTATGATTAATAATTCCCTATTGGTTTAGTCCTTTGGTACTTTCTCATTATTTCCAATTTAAGTGACTAGAGAAATGTGAGAGCATTATTTTACCATATAATATTGTATCATCGAAAAAATTCTAATCCTTTAAAATAGTCTTTCAAATTTGCTAACATAAAATAAAAGCTTGCCTATATTCATAGAAGTAAGTTAGAGACTTCAATTGTTCTTTTGAGATGTGATTTAAAAAAATAAGTATTATCTTTAAAATTTATCTTCACTATTATATGCACCTATCCTAATAAAGTTATTTAATGTTTTAAATTTAAAAGAAGGGTCAGGGAGCAACTCCATTAAGATAAACAGTTTGGGTCTTGATTTCTGCAATTCTAGAACTATATAAACTTGAATATTGATTTAACATGGTCGATTGACATTTGCCACTTTAAATTCTCATTTTATTTTTTAAATGCAATCAAGATAAAACTAAATATCTTCATATTTTTCATTTAAAATGTAATAAATGGAAGCATATTTTATTAAATAAATTAAAAAGAGAGGAAAATGAAAGAGAATGAGATCAAAGCAAAGACTTTTGGGAAAATGTCAAAAGAAATCTCTTTATCTCTTCACTTAATGTTGTTAGGTCCTTGTATTTCAAAAAGGATATTGAAACTGAAGTATCAGCCTATTGAAACTTTTTTTATAATAAAATCAGTGTTCTACAGAATGCTGAATTTATACACCACGGGTGCATGTGTAAATAAAGGTAGGAAAATCATCCATTCAATGACTAAGTTGTGAGTAAGCGATAAATAGCTGGTATGTACATTTTAGAAAAAAAATATTTAAGAAATCAATGGGATTTATGGGGGACCTTTTTTTATGTGCTGAAATGGGGGAACTACACAGACTAAGAGAATACATGCATTTGTGCATGCACATGTGCACCCTTCATTTATCTACTTATATAGCTGAAAGATATTTGTATGCTCCTAACTTGTCAGACTTGATAAATGATCAAACTATTTTCATGCTATCACATTAGTAAAATAGCAAAAATAGCTTATGGCCTATCTTCGGGAATTTCTGTGAGAATTAACAACCATAGTCACCTGCGACGATGCAAAAACCAGCACACGTGTGGAAGAACTAGTAAAACAACCCCTGTACAATGTACTAAGGTGCTAAATGGGACTAGTGGGAAATTGTAAATGGAGAATTGTAAATCACAGTTTAAGCATTAAAATCACAATTAAAACATGTCAAAACCCTTGATAAAATATGTCATTATATGCTCTCTTCAAATCAGGCAACGGCTAAGGGTTTCATATTTTTTCCTTGGATAGCCTTCCCTTTAGGGGCTTTAAGAGGGCATGAAGGGAAAGTAAAGTAGATTTCTGCCTTCTTTTTGGTAAATTATTTTATGTAGTCTAATCATAAATTATCCATTTCTTGTCCTCAGAAGAGAGTACATTATTTTTGTTATTATAACTGAAGTGCTGGCAATAGGGGGAAGGTTCTGTTATGCTTTTGATAGAGTTGTTAACCTGGACTCTAAATTGTACAAGCCAAGCACTGTGCAGTAACTACAGACATGGCATCTATCATGGCCCTCATCTTCAATGTGTGCCTTTCCAATGAAAGGATTCTGGGGGCTGAGTGCTTAGCAAAATTCAAAGGTTTATGTGAGTTATGTCTGAACGGTTGCCAGACAAACGCTAAAGTCATGACAGATAAAATGCAATTGTCTCCCTCACTCTTGTGAAACCTGGGGTGGGAAAGCAGATGCTCCTTTACCTTGAGGACACAATAAAATGGGAAAGAACCATACAAAATATAGTTCATTTCTCCAAGAGCAATCCATGGGCAATAAATTCTATGTCAATATCTAACAAACTTATTCAAAAGTTCATCAATTGAACCATATGTCTAGGAGCTTTACTAGGGCTGTGAGTCAGAGATCTGATAACCAGATTCCGTTGAAACGATGACTCTAGAGTAGCAGTTCAAAGTCCTGTGTGATATGTGACATTGGCATAGTAACATGCAATTTCAAGAAGACCACAGACATCTCATTTTAATCTCACAGTGTCAAATCATCCATCTCACAAAAAGAGCCAGTGAGTAAGATTCTTTCTTGTTGATGGCATCTTCTTCCATGTCCTCTTCTAATGGATTGATAGAACTACCAAAGATAGTGAAAATGCCTAGTCTGCATAATGAAGGAAGATAACTAGTAACCTATAGGGTAGAAGTTGGACTCTGCATAGCACACACCTGATAATGTTTGCAGGTCATTGTGGTGATGGGGAATAAAATTTGACATTAGCATGCTTACCGTGGCAGCCAGCCACATGATTTCTACGTTCTTTCTTTTTTTGGCTTGGATACTTTGATGGAGATTTTCTAGTAATCCTTTTAAATCATTTTGTTCTTGAAAATGTGAAATGTCTGAAAAAGAAAAGAGAAAATACAAAGCCCACAGTGTTACTATTAAGCTGCCCATGGAGTCTTCCTCAATCCATTTGTAAATGCAACTTCGATAACAACAAATGCCACTTGTGGCAAAGAGTATCTGCAGATAATTATGCTCATTAATCCTCTGTTCTTTTCTTTACTTAAAAATATGCCTTTGTCTCCTTCATTCCTGACTCCTGCAACTGTGGTACTACCATCTGGTCACTTAATATTATTATATCAACAAGGGAAACACCTTTGATGAAACTAGTGGCTGCTATCTCACTTCAATCAAGGCAATACACATGGATGAGATATAAACAATCATCTTTCATTTCTGCTACTAAGAGGCTAGATTGAATCATGAAAATATAATAAATTGAACATTTCAGGGGTAGGAGAAAAGCTGAAATTCCAAATAAAAACATAGCAGGGTTCCTCAACCTGGGTTCAATTGACACTATGACAGGTAATCTTTTGTAGCAAATGTATATTTCAATATTTTAAAGTGTTCAGCCTGGGATTTCTCCCTGAGCAGTCTAGCCATTAAGTTTGTATTCAGCTAGTGATATGATAGAGATTTCCTTGAATGCTATGAACTGACAAAAACAAACAAACCAATGCAAAAAAACCTTTCACAGTCTTTGCAAATTGGTTCTGAACTGCCTGGTGTTCTCCTTCAGAGTTTAGCCTCCTACCAAGATCAGCCTGAGACAAACACAACGTGCAGGGTCCTCTCCATCTTTTCCGAGTCTGCATCTTGTTCTGGGCTTATGGCTGTTCTAGGCCTTCAAGAGTCCCCATTTATGGAAGGCAAACTCCCCCTCTACCCTCTATGAAACAGACTGTCTCCCCACCAGCGTGCTCTAGTGCATCACTTTGCCTTAAACCACTTGTCTTGTTTATTATACTGTTTTAGCTATCTGCAAGCTGCTTCTGCTTGCAGGGCAGGCAGACCAAGACAGTTTTTTTTTGGCCCAGTCTTTCAGGCTGAACCCCATAGATTGGCACCTTACAGGTACCCCAGTAGGCACATAGAGGTTACTCTGCTCCCTCGAAAACATGGCCAGGGACCCACAACAGGAGCACAGGCTGACTCCACACCAGTGCCAGGGTAAAATCTACTCTGGTGAGAACCACTACTATAAAAGAAAAAGGAACACTAGGTGGCAATAGTTCCTGATAATTGAGTAGGAAACAGAAAGTGATACTGAAGGTTCAGATCATTACAATACTAATAACCGGAATGTGGGTAATAAATGCCACAAATTTTATATTAAAACCTAAGGGAATACACATCATGGCAAATTATGCCTGAGATTTGGTGAGATGGAAGTCAAGGTTAGAATATGGTGATGGAAAAAAGTAGGCTTTCTAAGAGATTGGTTGGGTTAGTACTGTGTAGTATGAAAAAATATATTCTATTGTCAAGTCCACACGTTGAGAAACAAAGAGTTCCTGAGAGTTTTGACTGAGGCTAAAAGCAGAGGAGAAAATACATAACAATATGGTCTATACTCAGTTACATGATAAAAATAGATAACATATTTCTGAAAGATCACAAAAACTGATACAAATAACCTTTAATAGTAATGAGGCTTTGAATTTCCAAATTCCTTTAGATGTTTCATTTCAGAAAAAATAACACATCCGACTTTGGTTTCATATAATAGAGGAAGTTTCCTAATGAAGCACACTAGTGATCTATATCTATCCAAGAAATAGATATAGTGGTGGGAAAAGTAAAAATGTCCACTGAAATCAACTACGTATTAACTTGTATTCCATGACTGCAGAAGAGATAAAGATTGGGCACAATCCAGATGTTTTCCTTCATTTAAGGAAATGAGACTGAAAAGATTCATATAATATATATGCATGATTTCTCTTTATTAGTTTCATTTTCTAAAAGTGAAAGCTATCATAAGTCACATCTCTGCTTTGTAACGATATAGATGACTCATATAAGAAAGAGTAGGTTTGACTAAATGTATCATTGCTAGATAGAAGACTATCTGACATACAGGGATTTTAACAGGACATGCCCAAAGAGAAAGGAATAGAGGAGAATGTAGAGTGCCTTGAAGAGAGCTCCTGAGTCTTTGAGGAAGGATAATAATGGTGCTTTTAAATGAATACTTAATGAATAAAAGAAGTAAGAGGTCAGGTCTACCATCACTGCTTGTAATGTTGATAAATGGCAATCAAAATAAAAACCAGGGTTATCATAAATTAAAATTATAAGTAGCCTTTAAAAATGATGTATAGGTTTATTATTGATATAGAAAATGTCCATGCCACTGTTGAAAGGAAAAATTGGCTGGATTAATGTATGAATTTAATTGTGTAACATTTTGACTTGTGAGTATGTGTGTGTGTGTGTGATGTGTATGATCGTGTATGCACACACTTACCTCTTTATATATGCATAATAGGCTTAGAGAGGCATTCGTTTAGATACTAACAGTGAATATCTTTAAGTTGTAGTATTTAGGATGATTTTCAACTGCCCTCCTTTTCTATCCTTTGCAGTGACTATGTATTGTTTTAAAATAATAAAATTGTTTTCAGAGCAAGGGAGAACAAAAGTATATGCATAACTTCCGGAGAAGATGGCGGCTTAGTAAGACGCGCGGGTCTTAGTTCCTCCTCCAGAACAGCTACTAGGGAGGTAGAGGCGATACAGGGCAGCTCCTGGAGCCACGAGAGAGACCAAGAGCACAGCGTACCCCATTCTGGAGTGGCTGGCTGGCTGGGAGAACCCGCTCCGGTGAGATCGCCAAGGGGCACGGGCTTCCCTGGGCCGGGCGGAAGGCGGCCGGAGTCCCTCCCCTCCTCCTTCCCGGGCCAGCTGGGAGAATTGGACAGGCTGTCCCCTCAAGCCACGGCGGCTGGCGCCCCCCCCGCGCGCGACCCCCCGGACCAGCTGGGAGAATTGGATCGGAGATCCCCAAGCTGCAGAGAACGGTGACCAGGGTCCCTTCCAAACATGTGGCTTCCCGGTTCGGCTGGGAACGGTGGATAAGCACTCCCCCAAGTTGCGGCGGCTGGCGCCCCCCCGCCAAGCTTGGCACCCCGGGCCGGCTGGGAAATTTGGACAGGCGCTCCCCCAAGACATGGAGGCCGGTGCCCCCACACCACGCTTGGCGCCCCGGGCCGGCTGGGAAATTTGGACAGGCGCTCCCCCAAGCCGCGGAGGCCGCCGACCCTCCCCACGCACGGATCTCCAGGCCAGCTGGGAGATTCAGATTGGCACTCCTCCAAGCCGCTTCGGCTGGCGACCCCCCCCCGCTACAGCGAGAGTTTTCCAAAGTTAAAGGAGCCACAGCATCTTTTAATGGTGGGGCCCGCAGACAGATGAGCGCCACGAGCGCCACCTACTGGGCAGGATAAGAAAAACAGAGCCCAGAGATTTCACAGAAAAATCTTTCAACCTGCTGGGTTTCACACCCAGGGAAATCTGATTAAATGCCCAGACGCCAGCAGAAGATAACGGATCACGCTCAGAAAATTGAAGATATGGCCCAGTCAAAGGAACAAACCAATAGTTCTAATGAGATACAGGAGCTGAGACAACTAATGCTGAATATACGAACAGAAATGGAAAACCTCTTCAAAAACCAAATTGATAAATTGAGGGAGGACATGAAGAAGACATGGGCTGAACAAAAAGAAGAAATAGAAAACCTGAAAAAACAAATCAGAGAACTTATGGGAGTGAAGGACAAAGTAGAAAAGCTGGAAAAAACAATGGATACCTACAATGGTAGATTTAAAGAGACAGAAGCTAGAATTAGTGAATTGGAGGATGGAACATCTGAATTCCCAAAATAAACAGAAACTATAGGGAAAATAATGGAAAAATTTGAACAGGGGATCAGGGAACTGAATGACAATATGAAGCACACAAATATACGTGTTGTGGGTGTCCCAGAAGGAGAAGAGAAGGGAAAAGGAGGAGAAAAACTAATGGAAGAAATTATCACTGAAAATTTCCCAACTCTTATGAAAGACCTAAAATTACAGATACAAGAAGTACAGCGCACCCCAAAGAGAACAGATCCAAATAGGCATTCTCCAAGACACTTACTAGTTAGAATGTCAGAGGTCAAAGAGAAAGAGAGGATCTTGAAAGCAGCAAGAAAAAAACATTCCATCATATACAAGGGAAACCCAATAAGACTATGTGTAGATTTCTCAGTAGAAACCATAGAAGCTAGAAGACAGTGGGATGATATATTTAAATTAGTAGAAGAGAAAAACAGCCAACCAAGACTTCTATATCCAGCAAAATTGTCCTTCAAAAATGAGGGAGAAATTAAAACATTCTCAGACAAAAAGTCACTGAGAGAATTTGTGACCAAGAGACCAGCTCTACAAGAAATACTAAAGGGAGCACTAGAGTCAGATACGAAAAGAGAGAAGAGAGAGGTATGGAGAAGAGTGTAGAAAGAAGGAAAATCAGATATGATATATATAATACAAAAGGCAAAATGGTAGAGGAAAATATTATCCAAACAGTAATAACACTAAATGTTAATGGACTGAATTCCCCAATCAAAAGACATAGACTGGCAGAATGGATTAAAAAACAGGATTCTTCCATATGCTGTCTACAGGAAACACTTCTTAGACACAAAGATAAACATAGGTTGAAAGTGAAAGGTTGGGAAAAGGTATTTCATGCAAATAACAACCACAAAAGAGCAGGAGTAGCTATACTAATATCCAACAAATTAGACTTCAAATGTAAAACAGTTAAAAGAGACAAAGAAGGACACTATCTGCTAATAAAAGGAACAATTAAACAAGAAGACATAACAATCATAAATATTTATGCACCGAACCAGAATGCCCCAAATACATGAGGAATACACTGCAAACACTGAAAAGGGAAATAGACACATATATCATAATAGCTGGAGACTTCAATTCACCACTCTCATCAATGGACAGAACATCTAGACAGAGGATCAATAAAGAAACAGAGAATCTGAATATTACTATAAATGAGCTAGACTTAACAGACATTTATAGGACATTACATCCCACAACAGCAGGATACACCTTTTTCTCAAGTGCTCATGGATCATTCTCAAAGATAGACTACATGCTGGGTCACAAAGGAAGTCATAACAAATTTAAAAAGATTGAAATCATACACAACACTTTCTCAGGTCATAAAGGAATGAAGTTGGAAATCAATAATAGGCGGAGTGCCAGAAAATTCACAAATACGTGGAGGCTCAACAACACACTCTTAAACGAGTGGGTCAAAGAAGAAATTGCAAGAGAAATTAGTAAATACCTCGAGGAGAATGAAAATGAAAACACAGCATATCAAAACCTATGGGACGCAGCAAAGGCAGTGCTAAGAGGGAAATTTATTGCCCTAAATGCCTATATCAGAAAAGAAGAAAAGGCAAAAATGCAGGAATTAACTGTCTACTTGGAAGAACTGGAGAAAGAACAGCAAACTAACCCCAAAGCAAGCAAAAGGAAAGAAATAACAAAGATTAGAGCAGAAATAAATGAAATTGAAAACATGAAAACAATAGAGAAAATCAATAAGACCAGAAGTTGGTTCTATGAGAAAATCAATAAGATGATGGGCCCTTAGCAAGATTGAAAAAAGGAGAAGAGAGAGGATGCAAATAAATAAGATCAGAAATGGAAGAGGAGACATAACCACTGACCTCACAGAAATAAAGAAGGTAATAACAGGATACTATGAACAACTTTACGTTAATAAATACAACAATTTAGATGAAATGGACAGGTTCCTGGAAAGACATGAACAACCAACTTTGACTCAAGAAGAAATAGATGACCTCAACAAACCAATCACAAGTAAAGAAATTGAATCAGTCATTCAAAAGCTTCTTAAAAAGAAAAGTCCAGGACCAGACGGCTTCACATGTGAATTCTACCAAACATTCCAGAAAGAATTAGTACCAACTCTCCTCAAACTCTTCAAAAAAATCGAACTGGAGGGAAAGCTACCTAATTCATTCTATGAAGCAAACATCACCCTCATACCAAAACCAGGCAAAGATATTACAAAAAAGAAAACTACAGACCAATCTCTCTAATGAATATAGATGCAAAAATCCTCAACAAAATTCTAGCAAATCGAATCCAGCAACACACTAAAAGATTTATACATCACAACCAAGTAGGACTCATCCCAGGTATGCAAGGATGGTACAACATAAGAAAATCAATTAATGTAATACACCAGATCAACAAATCAAAGCAGAAAAATCACATGATCATCTCAATTGGTGCAGAGAAGGCATATGACAAGATTCAACATCCTTTCCTGTTGAAAACACTTCAAAAGATAGAAATACAAGGGAACTTCCTTAAAATGATAGAGGGAATATATGAAAAACCCACAGCTAATATCCTCCTCAATGGGGAAAAATTGAAAACTTTCCCCCTAAGATCAGGAACAAGACAAGGATGTCCATTATCACCACTATTATTCAACATCGTGTTGGAGGTTCTAGCCAGAGCGATTAGACAAGAAAAAGAAATATAAGGCATCAAAATTGGAAAGGAAGAAGTAAAACTATCACTGTTTGCAGACGATATGATACTATACGTCGAAAACCCGGAAAAATTCACAACAAAACTACTAGAGCAAATAAATGAGTACAGCAAAGTAGCAGGTTACAAGATCAACATTCAAAAATCTGTAGCATTTCTATACACTAGTAATGAACAAGCTGAGGGGGAAATCAAGAAACGAATTCCATTTACAATTGCAACTCAAAGAATAAAATACTTAGGAATAAATTTAACTAAAAAACAAAAGACCTATACAAAGAAAACTACAAAAAACTGTTAAAAGAAATCACAGAAGACCTAAATAGATGGAAGGGCATACCGTATTCATGGATTGGAAGACTAAATATAGTTAAGATGTCAATCCTACCTAAATTGATTTACAGATTCAATGCAATACCAATCAAAATCCCAAAAACCTATTTTTCAGAAATAGAAAAACCAATAAGCAAATTTATCTGGAAGGGCAGGGTACCCCGAATTGCTAAAAGTATCTTGAGGAAAAAAAACAAAGCTGGAGGTCTCACGCTGCCGGACTTTAAGGCATATTATGAAGCCACAGTGGTCAAAACAGCCTGGTATTGGCATAAAGATAGATATATCAACCAATGGAATCGAACAGAGTGCTCAGATATAGACCCTCTCATCTATGGACATTTGATCCTTGATAAGGCAGTCAAGCCAACTCACCTGGGACAGAACAGTCTCTTCAATAAATGGTGCCTAGAGAACTGGATATCCATATGCAAAAGAATGAAAGAGGACCCGTATCCCACACCCTATACAAAAGTTAACTCAAAATGGATCAAAGATCTAAACATTAGGTCTAAGACCATAAAACAGTTAGAGGAAAATGTAGGGATATATCTTATGAAACTTACAGTTGGAGGAGGTTTTATAGACCTTAAACCTAAAGCAAGAGCACTGAAGAAAGAAATAAATAAATGGGAGCTCCTCAAAATTAAACACTTTTGTGCATCAAAGAACTTCATCAAGAAAGTAGAAAGACAGCCTACACAATGGGAGACGATATTTGGAAATGACATATCAGATAAAGGTCTAGTATCCAGAATTTATAAAGAGATTGTCCAACTCAACAACAAAAAGACAGCCAACCCAATTACAAAATGGGAAAAAGACTTGAACAGACACCTATCAGAAGAGGAAATACAAATGACCAAAAGGCACATGAAGAGATGCTCAATGTCCCTGGCCATTAGAGAAATGCAAATCAAAACCACAATGAGATATCATCTCACACCCACCAGAATGGCCATTATCAACAAAACAGAAAATGACAAGTGCTGGAGAGGATGCAGAGAAAGAGGCACACTTATCCACTGTTGGTGGGAATGTCAAATGGTGCAACCACTGTGGAAGGCACTTTGGTGGTTCCTCAAAAAGCTGAATATAGAATTGCCATACGACCCAGCAATACCATTGCTAGGTATCTACTCAAAGGACTTAAGGGCAAAGACACAAATGGATATTTGCACACCAATGTTTATAGCAGCGTTATTTACAATTGCAAAGAGATGGAAACAGCCAAAATGTCCATCAACAGACGAGTGGCTAAACAAACTGCAGTATATACATATGATGGAATATTATGCAGCTTTAAGACAGAATAAACTTATGAGGCATGTATAGCATGCATGGACCTAGAGAACATTATGCTGAATGAGTCTAGCCAAAAACTAAAGGACAAATACTGTATGGTCCCACTGATGTGAACCGACATTCGAGAATAAACTTGGAATATGTCATTGGTAACAGAGACCAGCAGGAGTTAGAAACAGGGTAAGATAATGGGTAATTGGAGCTGAAGGGATACAGACTATGCAACAGGACTAGATACAAAAACTCAAAAATGGACAGCACAATAATACCTAATTGTAAAGTAATCATGTTAAAACACTGAATGAAGCTGCATCTGAGCTATAGGTTTTTTGTTTGTTTGTTCGTCTGTTTGTTTGTGTCTTTTTTTTCTTTTTCCTTTTTTGTTTTTTTTTTACCATTATTATTATTTTTATTTTTTTCTCTATATTAACATTCTATATCTTTTTCTCTTGTTTTGCTAGTTCTTTTCCTAAATCGATGCAAATGTACTAAGAAATGATGATCATGCATCTATGTGATGATGTTAAGAATTACTGATTGCATATGTAGAATGGAATGATTTCTAAATGTTGTGTTAATTTCTTTTTTTCTTTAATTAATAAAAAAATAAAAATAAATAAAAAAATAAAAAAAGTATATGCATAGGAAAAAGTATGAACCAAAATCTTATGATATGAAAACCTGACCTTAAAACCTGTGCAGGCTAGTAGAGTGAGAAAGATATTTAAACCACCATTAAAGTGTGGCAAAGTGTACTGTAGACTACGACATAAATCAGTTAAGGTAATAAGGATCCAAGAGAAGGAACAATCCACTCTATGAAGAATAGCTGAGCCTGGAAGAGTTTCCAGTGGAAGTAATGCTTGGTGGATATGGAAGGCGTTTAAAGCAGAGAGGAAAATGTCAAGCAGGGCACAGAAGGATGAATTAGTACTGAAGAAGCTGGAAATTAGCAGTCAACTGTGTTCCTGGAGCATGTGATACCAGGGCCAGGGACCATGAAGGGCCTGTTCAGCTATGTTGAGAAGTCTGGGTTTCATCCTAGATGATGGAAGGAACTGTAAGTTAAACTAGTTGCAGAACTACTTCTGAAAATTTCTTGAGATTCTTAACTGAAGACACCTGTATCATGGTTTTCACACATTTTTTAATGCAACTCATAATAATTCCATTTTACATAATGTCTCACAGTACTTCCACACACTCACTTCCCCCATATACACCCCTCTGTAAAAAAATTATGAAATATTTACCCTTAGTGCATACAATACACCCTGAGTATTTTTTATTCCATTCCATATCATTTAAAAAAATTGCTGTTCCCAACAAGTTGATCTAACCACCCATAAAGTCACTATACAAAATTTTCAAAACACTGATTAGGGCAACTCCATGTGTCCAGGATGATTAAGTTACTTGTTCATAAGGTTCATGCTCAAAGGAAGAGTCAAGCCTGAAACCTAGACCCCCAACTCCATTGCCAGTGATTTTCCCCACAGTCAGTGCCGGTGTTTTCACAATTTGCTGGTGGTACTGAAAAAAATAGCTCTAGTATTAGCACACTAGCCTAGCCTATCCTCTTCAGAGTGCTACCATTAATGCTGAAACAATTCTAGTATATGTGCCAGCAAGCAAACAAATGCACTTAGATGTAAGCCATTGAGATGTCTTAAAAATTGAAAATTAAGTTGTAAAATCTTGGAAACTATAAAAGACAAATTTCCTCTGAACCAGCTTTATTTAAATTGTATTTCCAATGTACAATTTATGAAAAAGGAAATAAAAGATATCAAATATCAAACTCCCAAACTGGTCAGACCTGAATAATGTTTTTGTCCTCTATTCTTTCATCTTTTCTGAACTAGAAGGCTGTATTACCCCTGGTGAAAGAAAATACAAACTTGAGAAGTAATTTTTAAATATATGGAAAAGCATGTATAAAAAATCTTTGAATTTCCTGAAAATATTGTACATTTGGTGTTATGGAGCTTGGTGTGTTGGAAGAAAAGAATTGTAAAATATTAATCTTTTTACCTATTTTTTCCATTCTTTTATAATTCATTCATGATTTGATTTTAGAATCTCCAAATAGTTTAAAGTCATATCAAAGGGTTGACAGATGGCTTATGGTTTTATGGCTCTCAAGCACCCCAATTCTGGTCTCCTCAAGATTCTTGAGATACTTTAAGCATAGAGAATAGAGATGAGTGAGTAAAGTAACCTTGAGTTCAAGAAGGAGCTTCGCAAAAATTCTTGGTTCATTCTTGTGAGTCAAATTGACCAGCATGGACAACTACTTTTGCTTTCTTCAAGTGGCCTGGGTTCTGAAATTGAAGAGACTGGGATGATCCCTTCTTTCTTCCCAAGCCATCTTATAAGTCACTGAACTTTATTTACCCTAACAATAGCAAGAAAAGACCTGTTGAAAGCACACTCTACATACATAAGTCTGATATCTAAAGCAGGAAGGGATTTCTCAAAGTTTGTCAGAGAAGGAAAGCAGCTTTTGAGGTGAGCTCAATGCCTCACCTCCCTGCCTGAGCAAGAACCAGCATGCCAGTGAAATATGCCAGTTCAAATGGTAGCCCAGAGAGGCAGATGCATAACAAGGCTTTAACCCAAAAGGGAAGACCTCTCTCCTCCCATTTACTCCCTCTTATTGACAGTGCGAAACAAATTGATTCAAAAACTTCCCAAATGATGGTCAAAGAAAAATGGAGATGGTTGATAAAACTGGAACTTTTCCCAGGAGTCATGACCTCAGCTCAGCTCTTTAGGCTCCTGGAGGCAAGAAAGAAGGAGATCCAGAATATTTCATGCTATATAGACTAAAAGAAGAACTCCTGACGTGTTAGGGAAGGCATAAACAAGGCAAAATAAGAGAAATTAGATGATAGAAATTAAGCTCCCCGGGAAGTCTTAATTCAAAATATTAAAGAAAGAGGCAATATGATTATAAGGCATTTATTTCATCCCTTTCACGTGGTTCCTTTTTTGGCCTGAAGTCATCTCTCCAGCCCACCCGATAAATTCATCTTTGAGTCTTCAATTTTATTTCCCCTTACTTAATTGCCATGGAGGGTTCTGCCTTCTTCTGGAGATTTGCCATATACAGTTATGAGAACAAAGAAATATAAGTGGAAGAAGAGGTTGAATGGAATGAAAAAAAAGAAGACCCTGAGGTTGCAGTTTTGGGAAAAACAGACTGATAAGTAAAGAGAAAATGTTTGGGAGAGTGATATGTTCAATAACTGGATGAATTGGAGTGAAAAAAAATAAAGGATTTAAAAAATGATACAGTAAGTTTTTAATTGTTACCTCTTTGATGCTTAATTAAAGGTTGGGACTTATTTTATTTGCCTTTAATTGTTGTTTTATTTATTGGATGTGATAATACTAAAACTGGGTCACCGGGAGCCCCAGTATTAATTCAGGTCATACACAGATATTAATTTCCAGGAGGGAAGATGACTCCTAAGATTTTTGCATCTACCTCACTCCTCACTGTGGGACCAACGGATTTGTCATTCTAATGGTGATGATTTCAGAAACTCATCTCTATTGAGATATTTTAAGAAGGAAATTATACTCTTTTGAAAGATTACCATACAAGCAATTCTTATATGGGAAAAATCCAGGAAAGTTAATAACAGATAGCTATTTACAGGATTATAGATAATACAGAAAAACAGAAAAAGCCATGGAGAAGAGAGACAGGTTGGTTGAAACTATAGTAAGAGCTCTGTGATCAAATTTAGTCAAATCAATAAGTTGACATGTTTGTACACAGAAGAAATATAACTCTCTTGAGAAACTCAAAGTGCACCACAATCAATTCTTCTATCCATCTCTCTAACATTTATAAATGCAATGTGACATCTTATTGTCACAGAAAGTGACACCAGAAACATTAACTTCCTTTCCCTGGTGAGATAATGGTAGAATATACTTTGAAGCACAAGGTATATATACAAACTAATTATTCTTATTAAGCTGACAATGAAATGGAAGCATTCAAAATGTTAAGTGACTCACTTAGGTGAGCTTTCAACTGAATTCACGTTTCTTGATTCCTTTCCATTATGTACTGACTCACCAGACTGGCATACTGGGAGGATAGCAAATCTTAGATGACTAGTGGAATTACCGACTGGCATACTGGGAGACCTTAGATGACTAGTGGAATTAGGAATGCAAGACATTCTAATTATAAGAGCATCTCAGTGAAAATGAAAGAATAGATAAAAATGAAAGGAAGACCAAAAGGCTCAGAGTCTAAGTTCACACCCACATATAATAGAGCAGAATAGAACTAACTAGAAGATTAGACGGATAATTTGTGAGAGCTCTCGTCAGTTGATTGCATCTCTAGTAGATTGCATCTACAATCATCAAAGGAGACCACCTCACAATGTGGGGAATCTCCTCATCCAATCAGTTGGAGGTCCTGAAAGCCAGAATTGAGGACTTCAGAAATCAGAAGAATTTATGCCTCAACCCCAGTCAGCTAGCTTCCCTTGCAGAATAAAGGCTTGCCAGACTTCAGCATCATCTTTATCAGAGTTTCCAGCTTTTCCTATGAAATTTGAACTTGCCAGCCTCCATGATCACATGAGGCTATTCCTCGTATCTTTTCTCTGTCTGTCTGTTTGTGTGTGTGTGTGTCTCTCTCTCTCTCTCTATCTCTGTTTCTCTTTCTCTCTTACCCTGTCCATTCTGTTTCTCTGGAGAATTCTGACTAATACAGAAGGCTTCACTGAGAAGGTGGTATTTGGGCAAAGGCTTAAAGGAGATGAGAGTTACCCATATGGAAGGGAAAGCATTTATAAAGCAGAGGGAACAGAACTGACAGAATGACAATAGCCCTGAGAAAGAGCAAGAGGTCAGTGTGGGAAGATTAAGCAAGTGAGACAGGCAGAGGTAGGAGGGAAAGTCAAAAAAGCAACAGGGGGCATATTGTGTGGGGTCTTACAGGTCATTATAAGAACTTAGGTTTTTACTTTGAAAAATGTATAGGACTATTAGAAGAGTTTGAGCAGAGGAGGTAATGACTAGACTTTCATTTAAAAATGGTCACTTTGACTATTGTGATAAGAATACCTGAATAAGGAGTGATAAAGGAAACCAGGAGACCTGGAGTAGTCATAATCTGGGAGATATAATGAGGGTTTCCACCAGGGTGGTAGCAATGTAGGTGGTGAGAACTTGGTGACATATGTTTTGAAATTAGAAGCAATGAGATTTACTGATGGACCAGAAGTGTGAAAGAGAAGAGTCAAGGGTGACTCCAATTTTTTTTTTTGTACAAAGCTACTAGAAATATGGGATCTATATAAACTGAGATGGAGAAGAGTATAAGAGGAGCAGGGTTTTAAGGACATATCAGGAACAAAGCTTTGGGAATGTTAATTTTGAAGTGCTGAGCATGGTATATGATGCCAGAAAAAAGGGATGGGCTGGAGATGTAGAAATAGGGTCAATCATTAATAGATGGTATTTGAAGCAATGAGACTGTGTTCAAAGAGGAAGCAGTAAATATCCATGGATTAAATCCTGTGACATTCCAACATTAAGAGGTCAGAAAGAAAGAGGAATTTTAATGGAGATTGAAAAGATAAAAACAGCCAGAGAGTAGATGCAAACACCAAAAAGCTCATGAGATGCCCTGCAAGCCAATGAGGGAAGAGGGGATAAATGACATGTCAAGTCTATCACTAAATCAAGTAAAATGAGGACAGGGAACTGACACTGGATTTGACAGTGTAGAAATCCTGACAAAAACAATTTTGGTGAAGTACTTTGGACTAAAGGTTGACTAGAGTGGACCTAGGAAATAAATGGATGGACAAAATTTGGAGACACCTAGTAATATTTGAATTCCCCTTATATCTGCTTCCTATAGGACATTTTCAACCTTACAACAGAATAACATTTTCTTCTCTACTACTATTCCCTTTTACTCATCTCTTGTCTGTCTATGCAATGCCAAACATATGGATACTATGTGAAAAATTCCCCAGCCATCTGAATGTTTCCAAATTTACATATGTTTGAAATAGAATAAGCAAAATATTGGAAGACTAACTGGATTTGTATTTGCATATTTTGATGGCTACACAGTAGCAAAGTTGAGATGTCTACTAAACAGACATGACATATACTATCAATTTATAGCTCTAGGTAGAGAGATAGTCATTATTTTAAGAATACCCTTATATCTTCAAGTGTCAGTATGTTAAAAATACAAAACAAAAAATCTGTGATACTCACTGTATTTAGGAAATCAAGCACATTAGTTTAGCTTGACAATCAACATTATCTCATATTGAACTGAATCATAATTACAGCTGAAGGTTTTATAATATATTTAACTTAGGTCACTCTACTATAAAGGCGTGTTAAACAGCAAATAAATAAAAGAGAAAGCAATTTTAATATATTAGACAACATATTACACTCATGTTTGGAGTAGAAATGAAATGCAAAAAAATAAAATTACAGTTTGATAGTTAACTCTGCAATATAGTACAAGCCTAAGCCAGTGGTTCTTAAAATTTACTGAGCATCAAAATTACCTACATATTGTTAAAATACAAATTGCTGATCCCTAGCCCCAGATTTGGATTTGCTTGAAATTACTCTAGTATGGATAAAAGTTAAGAACAGGTACTGAATAGCAAAGGGGTAAGACTGCATTGTTAACTATTAATTTGCTTCCCTATCTACATGCACCTTTCTTCACTCTTCTCCTTATCACAAGGAACCTCCTTTCCTGGGTACTTGACCTCTGGCTTAAAATTATGTTTGGGCAATGAGGAAACAAAAGTGAGTACATTTTCCTCATGTCTCTGTGTTTTACGGGTCTTTTGAAAGGACTGTGTCTACTCTACATTTTTAGCATTCATTGGATAACTTTTCCATCCATGGTCCCAGCTTCTGCTGGACAACACCCACCAAGATTCTAGATTCAGTGGGCGGGGGGGGAGGGGAGGCCCAGCTTTTATGCTCTGATCACATTCCCCCTAGCAGGAGAGTTGGTAGGAGTTACCTGCTATTGTAAAACTCTAGGTGGCTTTATCAACCCCTGTTTAATTTCTTTATTCTTCCTTCACTTCTATCACCAGTATTCTGTAGTAAATTCCTGAAACACTTGTTTTCCTGAACGGAGCTTGACTAATACTGTTACTGAGTATTGGTATGGTTTTCTTGATTTTGTCCCAGCTAGTTGTCTAGATTAGATACCCGTCTCTATTGGACCCTGTTTGCAGATTAATCCCTTCTTGCATAGCCTGACCTCATCCCAAAGTTTATAGATCGTTAAATGGAACCAGAGAAAAAAGAGATATTGGGAAAGAGACAAAAGTGATGAGGGGAAGTGTCTAATGCAGATGAATCCTCATTGACAAAACATGAGCCTCTGAGGCCACTGTTCTGTAAGTGTTGCTAGCTTTCCTAACATTCAGAATGGGTCTTTCTATATAAAGGTGAACTGTGTAAGGAAATCTAGTATTACCATGTGTGAGGGGGAAAGGAAAATAATTTAGAATTCTACTTTGGGACCTGGAAAATATTTACCTTGTTCAGACAACCTTTTGCCGATCAGAAACAGATTGTTACAAGACATTTTATGGTGTGTCTGTGTGTCTGTACACGTGTTTGTTCTTTTTCTTTGATATATTTGCTCACCTCATCTTCTCATTTGATACATTCAGGTCTGTTCCAGTGGCTGGTGGAGTCTGGAGGGCAAGGTTCAGGACAGATGGTAGTCTAAGGATAGAGGCTCTGAGAAGCAGGGTCAAGTAATACCCACCATAGTTTATTCTGAGAAACAGAACTTGTAGCAGCAGTGAGTCATGTTGTGAGTATCAACACAAGTGGGCTGCCAATTTGAGATAAATAGGCAGTAAGCGGATTGGTATTCAGGTGCAACCTATTTTGTTGATGGTGCACCATCCATCCATGCAGGACACAAAGCTGGAGCTGTGTCAGTATTGATTCCAATGTATATTTTCCAGTCTACAACAGAGCTCATAAAATAATTAACTGAATGAAACACTGATTTAAGTGGTTTTGATATTCAATGATAAATAGAGAAAATGCTATGGAACTCTTCTTTCTGATACGTGTACCAACTATATTCCAAGAGCTGATTTATACTCTGCTTCACAGTGATTTTATTAATTTGCCATGCAAGATATTTGCTGGCACAGGATAGTGACTGCTCTGCCAGGCTCTCTGGCAATGAACAGTATGAAAAGTGCAACAGCTAAAGAAGTTTTGCCAAGAGTTTATACTGATTGCTCCCAGGGCATATGATTTGTTAAAAATGTTGCAGCTAGTTTTCTGTTTCTTAGCAATAGTCTGACCTGTATTGATCTGTTTGTTTTACATAGAGGTCATTTCTGAAAGATACTTCTGTAGCTCTGTCCTCTTCATTGTTTTAGAAACAAATTCAATAATTTCATTCAGGAAAGTATCACTGCATACTTGTTATAGAGAAATTATCTTGATTTACTAGAGAGTTCTGTCTTATGTTTGAAAAGTTTGCTAAATTTTCAGGGGCCAAATGGCAATATTTTAAAAGATGAAGTAGTAGATATTCGGGATGAATGGATCCATTCTCTGATCTAACAAAATCTGATTTTAGATATTTAACATTATATTTCCAGTTAAGCTTTTCATTTTCTACTATTTCTGGGAATCTCTTTTGCAGATGTACTTATCCCAATGAAGCCTGCTACTTTTAATTCATGTGACATTATTTTGAGCTTTATTATTTATTATAACTTTCTCTCCAATTTTATCCTTAACTGAACCAACTTTACCTCATTGATCTATTTGGAAAATGACAGATAAGACAAAGCAAAACATTAAAAATTAAAAATGTTAACTGCACATATAAGTTAAATGACGCGCAAAAAAACTTAGATGTAAATTTTAGTGTTAATTAAATGTTACCTCAGTAAAATTAAACACCAGAATCCTTTATATACATGCACAATTTATAAGCATTGTATTTTAAAAGTTACATTTTTAAGATGTTAAAACAATTTAACAGGATATAAGGGAAAACCATGATTGACCTATCTTTTAAAATTAGTAAAGCAGATGGGAACAAAATCTTTTTCACAGCTCCTTCCTGCAGAGCCTCCAAAGGACTGTGGGAGACCTGACCCACAGAATTGGACTAGCAAGCTTGTCGGGACAAACCCTAACCTAGGCTTTGGATCTTTTTCAAGACCTGTAATCCTCAGGACATCAGTCTTAAAGATGAATTTTGTTGGAATTCTTCAGGTGTTAAAGGGACCTCAGCCAGAAGACAATTTTCTTCCTCTCAAGTAGGGTTCTATTTTTGCATCATATGGGAGTGCTAGTCTTTCTGGGTGAGGAGACAATTAGCTGCAGAGACTCTGCATTACTTCTTTCTCTAGAACTTCTCAACAGCACCACTAGTGCCGCCTGTAATTTCCATCTATCTTTAAACATATATCAACCTACCACCTTGGAAAACCAAACAAAGGAGAAAAAGAAGAAAAGCCATCTCACTAATTCTATTGCTTTCTGCCTAAGTTTTCATTTCTCTCTTTGGAGTTCACTGTTAATTTTCCTAGGGGGTGGCTTAGGAACATATGTCCTCTCCTGAACTGTCTACAATGTGCTCTCATTCTATATTTTTTAAACTACTCCATCAAGTGTCATTAATGACTCATAACCACCAAATTGAATAGCTTGTCTTTAATCCCATTCTACTTTCTTCATCAAAACATTTGATATCCATGCTCATCTTTCCATTGTTGATATTCTCATTTAGCTTCAATGATGCCTGATGACCTCCCAATTTCTAATCATTTTTCCCTTTTTGGGGGACAGGGAATGGCTCTTATTCATCCCTTGCTCCTACTTATGAATATTCTTCTCTGATAATATATGTTTTCTCATTTTTGATGTTTGGAAATACATAGGAAACTATTCAAATGATTCCTCTAAATTAATTATCCATCAGATAGTATTTCTTATTTTCCTACTTTTGTAAATGGAAAGAATGCATAGCATCTATTTTTTTCCTACAGTACAAGTGAAATCTGTGACATGGTATAACCACAAAATGAATGTTGAAAATGATCAAGTAGAAAGTAACACTTTGAGAACAACAACACTAAATTATTCACACATTTTAAAACATAACCTATTCTGGAAAGAGTTTGGTTACTGTAGATTATCCCTTGATTATGAACCATTAAATTGTAAGCTACTACAGGCATAAACAGTACTTCTTCATATTTCATCTGTAGTAATTGGCAGAATTTTACACATAATATGCTCTCCACCAATGTTTGCTAAATTTAATGTGAGGCTTCAAGCAAAAATTGTCAAAAAAATACAGGATGCAATATGATGATTTTCTACCCACTGCCATTACAAAACTAAGTTTTCATTCCCAAAAAGCATTTTATGTGCAATTCTTATTGCTGCTGTTGATGAAATACTACACATAACATAGGGCTATAAAATAATGAGGAGGTAGTTTATAGCAGCTTACAAATAAAAATAAAAATTAAAAAAAAACCCTGCTCATTTTTAGCTCCTGAGCTCCTAGTGCTAGCAACCCACCCTTATATTGCCAAGGTGGTGGTAACATTTCAATCGAACTGCATGGCAATATCCTTTTCCTTTGCTTTGGAAAAGGGGTAAGAAATATGGATATTATTATCATTAGTGTCTGAGAGAACAGAGTTTGTTGAAGTGATAGTTGGTATTTGGCCACTCCTTCACTGAATGGAAGAGAAAGACAGAAATGTTTCATCTGCTCCTTCCCTTGAAGTCAGGAGTCCTTGAATCATACATGAGATGTAGTTTTGACTATAAAACATAGAGTAATTTATGCTAGTGGTTTCAGAAGCATTTTGCTTTTTCTTTAACCATGCACAGATTTAAGTGTCTTGATGCTATAGATGGGTATGAAAGAGGACCTAAAAAGTTTTTGAGATTATCAAACCCAGTGGTTGGATACGAACTAAAGAACAGGGAGTTCTTGACCTACTGGCCCCCTTGGTTGATCAAAGGGGTTGGTGAATATCACAGGGAACTCCGAGGCAAAGTACCTTCTAAGATTTACTGTGCATTAGAGCCAGGGCAGGGAGAACAACTGCCTGAGAGCTGCATCATCTATACATAGAAAATCTCTACAAAGAAAAAGGAGGGAAAGTCTACAAATACTTTATCCAGATGGAGCAAACAGATCATCAACAGTTCTATCTATCTGATGACAGTTCCAGCTGTATATTACTAGCTTCAGATGAGCATTAGCAAAGATTTACTGGAAAGGAATTACCCACTCCTGGGGTTGGTATACTTGGCTTCCTTGTGTGTAACAAGTGGCCTCCCAGTCCCAACCCTGAAGAATCTTGCAGAAGAGAAAACGAGAGAAAGGTCAAAGCCCCACCAAGCTCTCGAAGGATCTTTCTGCAGCTACAAGGCAGACGGTGTTGGGGGATAACAATTCCCAAATTTGATTATTTATTTCAAAGGAAGTTGAGATTTACAAACAGAGCATTCTACAAACCACTAGACTTTGCCGAACATATTAAATGGGTACAGATGCTGTTAACTGCAACTTTAATTCCAGCCACTACTCTCCCCACTGACTAACTCTTAAGACGTGAGTGCTCAGTAAAGTTTAGAGCAGTTACTAAAATAAAACTAATCTATGTTTATATATTGCTGAATCTACTGATTGAATCTACTACTTTTGAGAACATTTTGGGAAGAATAAGTAAAATATCTTAGCCCATGAGGAGAGTAAACAAATGGGAACCATTTGATTTGGAGAGAATATATAGGCTGAAATGTAATTATTCATTAAATCCTAATAACCCAAAAGTCAGAGACACCCCTTAAGATTGGAGAAAAACCTGGGGGGGGGGGAAGGAAAATTTTTATTTCAAAAATATGTAGAATTCAACAATGTGAATCATAAATGCTTAAAAAATGGATTTAGGGAATTAGTGGACAGCACAACTGTAATGGATTAATAGGTGAAAGTGATATGTTTAGAGAAGTATTTTATTCCTTAATATGGGCACAAAGAATATCTTAATTTCACTGTGAAAAAATAATTAAAGATTGCTTGGATTAGTTGTAAAATTCATATGGTAATTCTCTCCTTCTTAGAAAATGACCTAACTTCTATTCATGCATGCAATTATGAAAGCTTTATAGTTTCTTACATGAATATCATGCAAACCAAATCATGCTTTGGAGTGAAATATTTTCACAGGAAAAGTAACCTCATATATATCAGTATAATTGCATATCAGGTTTGGAATTTTGTTAGGGAGAACAACTACAGTCATATCACAACTTTTTCTGTGCCTAAACTATGACAGTGCCATCTCAAAGATAGGTTGGCATAGTAGGAAATAAAATAACAGGAAAAATCCAGTATATTAAGACTACTATTGTAACTAATGAAATGCAATTGTTTTGATACAAAGGCCTACTTGAGATTTCCTACTCTAAATTTCTTATTTTAAAATTTTAGGCATGTTCCAGTGGCACTGAAATTAATATATTGGGCATGAACAGCAGGACCCATTCAAGAATGCAATCAAAATAATGATGCAGGTGTCTGCCAAACGCCCTTGGCAATCAGTCTTTTTTGGCTCAGATAATATCAAAATCATTCTCACATCCCTACTCCATGTATCTTTAGTCCATTGACCTCTAGGTCTGACCTCTCCTGAAGATTTTTAATCAAGAAACTTTGCTGTTTTCTGTAATTTGCCTACTTACAATCAGGAGGCATCTTTTCCATAAACATCTTATAATATTCTTTCAGAAGTTCATAATTTTCCTGATTAATACTTTCTTGCAAAGACACATCTCCAAACCTAAAAAAAGAAAATAGTTATGGGTTATAAGACAGCACTTGAAAACAATACCTTTTAACATTTTCCATTTAAATTGATGGGAGTAGTTTCCTAAGGAAGGACTCTCTCTCTTTCTTTTTCAAGATTTGTTGTACAATGGGAATTTCAAATATATTCCAGCCTCCACTGTCCTGTTATTCCCTACTGACACACCAAAATATGCTTCCAGTCATCAAATATGACTTTAAGTGAAATAGCATTTGTGAAACACCACCCCCCTGAGCATGCGCATAATTGAGACTCAGTTAAATTCACTTCTCCAACCCTTTCCTATGCCAGTCTCTGTAGGGATGCATCTATTTAAAGCAGCAACACTACCAACAAAATAAATGTCCCACTCTCTTTTCATTCTTCCAATCTGATGCTTAGCCTCTGACAGCTCCTTGAGCAGGGGTCCAAGAGACCAGAAATGAACACTGGGCTGCATGCAGTCTTGTATACACTGTCAAGTGATGCAGACACATGTGGGGTCCTACAACATGTCAGAGAGTAGTTGACCTTTGCTGATGTCTTTTCCTGTCCACACCATAAATGTAGGCAGCCTCTATACTGGTGCCTTTCTGACTTTTCTTAAAGACAAATCTGAGTGCTGTTGAACTTCATTTCTCCTTGAGTACTTCCCTAGGTTCAGAAAAAGTCCACCTTTTTTCTGTAAAATAATGCTAGGTAAATGGCTTCCAATATCTATCTCCACTTTTATCTCTTTTCCCAAGCTCCAAATCTGTATTTCTGGATGCCAACTGAAAATTTCAATGTGAATTGTCTCAACCCATTTCAAACGCAGCACAACTAAAACCTGAAACCACCTCCTCCTTTTGCCTATTTCAATATTCTGTCATTAACTCAGGTTCAAATTCTAGGCAGTATTTTGGATTTCCGCTTTTTCCCACCCTTATCCACTATTCTTTGATCTTTTCATATCTCTGGTCTCCATTTCTTCTTTTACTTTACCACTGTCATTATATCTTAGGCATTTAATTATACCCAGTCTGGAATTCAAAGTTTCCCAAATACCAGAGTGCTATTCCTCCAAGCTCCTTCCTGCCAATTTCTCCTTTATACCATAGACAGATCATTCTTTCATTTATTCAATCAACAAATATTTAACATCGACTATATGCCAGGTGTGCAATAAATGAAATACTTGATAAATTAATGTAACACCCATTTCACCATATCAGCTCTTGAAGCTTCAATGTTTCCCCTCTTTCTGTAAGGACAAACTTCAGTCTCCTTAGTTTAGCATCTAAACTTTCCAAAAGCCTTCCAAAGCCTCTTGTGGGAATGCACTTACATGCATCTCTTGTATCAGGACTACTTTAAAACCTTTGGGAATTTTTACATGCTATGCATCCTCTGGCTAGAAAGTGTTACCTCCCTTGTCAGCTTGATTAATTCCTTTTCATCCTTCAAAGCCTTGTGAGATGCTCACCTTCCCTGTAAGCCTTTCCTGATGAACTTCTTTTCAACCTGTGAAATACTTCCTTTCCTGTGTTATCTTGTACCTGTGTATACTTTAATTATGACTTCAACTATGATGTAATATTTGTTGACTTGACGTCCTTCCTGGATGATCAGTTCTTTCAGGATAGGAATCATATCCCATTTTCCTTGTTACCCCCTACTCTCTGTGTGTGCCACAACTTGGCAGATTAGTGCCTGGTACAAAGTCAATGTTCAATATCTATACCGAATTGGACTTGGAGGATATGAACATGAACCTAGGAAAATGTTCAGGAGAGTTTCCCTAGGCTTAGATGAAATGCACTCTTCTAAATTTTTTAGATTGGGATTTAAAAAAATAGCATTCTTGCTGGGGTAGCATTAGTATTTATTTATTTGAGAACAGCCACACACAACCCATTTGGGTTATGAGTAAATTTGTAGTAAAAAAAAATGCTATATCTAGATTATACAGCATACCTAATATTGATTGGTAAAGCTCAAAATGTAACCCTAGAAGAATGAGGTCTAGAGAACAAAGAGGACATGATTCGCTCAAATCATTAGTTAGAGCCAAAATACTATTAGAATCCAACCTTCCTGTTTCTCAGTGGTTTTCTCTATTTGGCCATTTTAGCTTCTTTTCAAATCTCGTGCATCTTATACAACTTCCAGATATGAAAAAAGTACACGTTTCATATGCAAGAGAGATGAGAGGAAGTGAAGGGGCACCTTTTTCAATAAAGTGATTGACAATTAAAACAGTAACAATAGCATGAAAGACTGAAATTTATCTAACCTGAAAGTTTTTTTTAAAAAGTGCTAACCCTTCTTTAAAAAGTCCTAAAAATTGAAAACCCTCACATCTCTCTCAAGATCAAACTCACAGGCTGTAATTTATTATGTCACACCCAAACCACTGTACTTTAGGGTTGAAAAGAAGAGAATATTGACATTGCTGGTTCCTTTTTTTGCAAGTTGTATAAATTCATGTTCAGGAATATCATTCATCTCAATGACTGAACTTGCTATAGATTAGATAGATAATTGGGATATAAACTGATCTTAGAGAAGGATATTTTTAAAAGTGCTTAATTATCGAAGAAAACTTCTTGTACAATATGCTGAATCAAATGATAATCTGATTTATGCACACTACAACAATGAAAAGAGATTAATATCTTCCATACAGTTTGAAATCAAAGAGCAATACCAAGTGTCAACTAATCTGTAGAAGGCAAGACAGAATTATGAAAACTTGTGTTGTCCAGGAAATATCTTTTGGGTCAGAGGAAGAGAAGGAGAAATAATTGGAAGATATAGATTAAAAACTGGTTTTTGATATCACTGAAATTCAAGAGGACTATAAATATAGTACTATTTTCAGTTTTGTAAATTATACCAGTAAAGTTTTAAAACTCACTTAAATCATGGCAGAGAACGTGTTAGGCACTTTTTTACTATTACCTATGGATGAAGGAGACAGCTGGAGAGTGAATTCTAGACAAGAAAATACTTTAATTACCAAAGACTATCAGAAACATTTCAAACGTTTTTCCTTTGGGGAACCTCTCCCACCAGGCCTTATAGCAAGATGGTAACTTCTTTCTCTAAAACCTTTGAAAAATGTTCTCTATGAACTTTAACTGTTCTCTACATTTTCTATAACTGTACATGAGAACCATGTGATACGCAAAAGTCTTTTGTGTTTTCAGAAAGCTCTTTTTGATTATAACTCAAAGGATCACATGACATTATTTGCTGTTTGAGTGAGCAAGTCATTTATGCAAAGATAGCTTAACATTACTCAATAACAACTATTTTAATAAATAGAAGGGAAAAATAGACTGCTTCAAATCCAGAAAATTTTCACCTAATTAATTAGCTTTATAAGGTCGACATTTATCTGCACATCGAAGATTATAAAATTTGATATATAATAAGTTTTTGGAAACCAAAAGCAACTTAATTCACATGAAAATTTTGGTATCGGCAGCAAGATATTCCCCAATGTTTTGTCACATTCAAACTTGGGGGGACAGGATTCCTTAAATATTAATATATGCCTTCTTAATTTGTCAAGTAAATTGATACTGTTAAAAGGGAAAATGCTATCCAGGATTCTATTTAAATTCTATTTGCAGCAATGTGTAGAATTGCTCAGCATATCCTAACAACTTAAGGAGAAACACCAAAGCACCAATCTTAGACCTGAAGCTTACCTCTCGGCAAGAGTTTGCTGTTCATTGATTCCAACATTGAAAAGTACTGGATGTACATGAAGCAACTGTCCTTCTTTAATCTGCAGAGGTAGTGATTCAAACATTCTAGATGGAAGCTTAACCTCCACCACATAATGTTCACTGAAGAAAGGGGAGGACAAAGAGAAGAAGCATTACTTATTTCATTTTTTAAATGTATTTCAGATTCATTGGAAAGAAACAAAGGAACTATTGGTGTACAGACTGATTTAGGTTTTTGGTTGTTATAAATTTATTTTCTATCATTCATTCACTAATACATTCAATAACTGCGGCACTTATTTTATTATCATATTAGCACAAAGAATTGTAAGGGTTCATTAACATATTTTATTTCTCTATGTGATGCTGAATTAAGAATGTTTTATTCATTTTTGTATATCCAGGACCATGGCAATAGAATGGCATGATATTTGTTTTCTTCATTTAGTTATTTTTATAACCAAACAAATCTCAAAAATAAGAAAAGTAATTTAATGTTTCAATATAGTGAAAACTAAGAAATCAAATAATTTAAAACATTTTTTGTCATGGCCCAATAGTTATTATTATTAATGAACCTCCCTGTATGCCATGGACTAATTGAAAAATAACAGTTCAATTATTCAAGAGGTAACCTTTGGAGGTTCCTGATCATTTTGCAGCATTAGCACATCAAAGAAGCATTGTTCATTGGAAATTTCCATTAAAAATTACCTTTAAAGTTCAGTTGCTGAAAATTTAAATTTAGGTTAATAAAATATAGTTAACAAATAATAGCTACTTGTGTAGTCTGAAACTTGACATCTTTTGATGTAATGTGCATTGAGTATAAAAGAGTAGAGTTTTACCCAAAATTTAGGAAAATCCATATGTTTCCAGAACTATATAGAATGGTAGTATTTTAATACATGTATTTCAGAAAAAAACCACAGGGCAAATAATGAATCTCTTTGTGAAAATCTTTTTAGTTTCTCCTAGTATAAGAATGTTGATAAATAGTCTATATCACATGATTCTGAGACTTGCTTCTTACCTGAGCTATGAACTAAAGGACTGGAAAACAGCAAAGGCAACTCATTTTAAATATACAATTCAAGGATCTTTAAGAAATGTATACAGATATGCAACTATGAACATAAGCCAGTTCTGGAACATTTCCTTCACCTTAAGACATCTCTCATGCTTGTTTGTAATCAATTCTCACTCCTTATCACCAGCCCCAGGTAACCACTGATCTATATTCTATCTCTACACATTTTAGTTCTCCGGATATTTCATACAAACAGAGTCATAAAACATGCAGTCTTTTGCGTATGGCTTTTTTCACTTAGCATAATGTTTTTGAAGTCTTCCATGTTATAGCATATATCGGTAGTTTTTTTTTTTTTGACAAATAGTATTCTATTGTATAGATATACCATATTTTGTTCATCCATTAACTAGTTGAGTACTTGGACTGTTCCAAATTTTGGCTATTATGAATAATGCCACTATGAATATTCATGTTCAAGAATTCATGTGAGTATTTTTTTCATTTTCTTTTGAGTAGATACGTAAGTCATATGGTAATTTTATATTTAATTTTTAAAGAAATTGCTCAACTCTTTATTTCCACAGAGTTGAATGGCTATGTCACTTTACATTCCTACCAGTAATGTGTAAGAGTTCCAAGTTTTTTACATCCTTGCCATTGCTTGTTAACTGTCTTACTAATTAGGATGATTCTAGTGGAAGTAAGGTGCTATGTTATTGTGGTTCTTAATAAGGAATGATGTTGAACACATTTTTATGTGCTTATTGGTCATTTCTATGTCTTATTTGGTTAAATATCAATTAAAGTATTTTGCCAATTTTGAATTAGGTTGTTTGTCTCATTATTATTGAGCTGTATGATTTCCCTATATAATCTGCAGGCAAGTCCTTTATCAGATATATATTTTACATATATTTCCTCCCAATTTGTGGCCTACCTTTTCACTTATTTATAATTTTGATATAATCCTATTTATCAATTTTTTCTTTTGTGGATAATGATTTTTGAGTCATATTTCAGAACTGCTCATCTCACCCAAGCTCACAAATATTTTTCCCTGATCTTTCATAGATTTAGCTCTCTGACTCACTGCAAATTAATGTCTACATATGCTATAAAGTGAGTGTTAAAATTCTTTTTGTATTTGGATACTGAATTGACCCATGATTATTTTTTGAAAGAATATCCATTCTCTATTGAATTTGCTTGGCATCTTTGTCAAAAATCAATTGACCATAAATGTAATATTTTTTTATTCTCAATTCTTTTGTATCAATCTATACATATACCTTTATGCCAGTTTTATATTGTATTGATTATTGTAGTTTTATAGTAAGACTTGAAATCAGAAAGTGTAAGTCATCCAACTTTATTCTTCTTTTACAAAATTGTTTGGATAGTCTAGATTTTTTGGATTTAGATATAAATTTTAGTATCACCTTGTCAATTTTTGTAAAATAACCTTCTTGGATTTGACTAGTGATGTATTGAGTTAATAGCTCAATTTGCAGATAATGGCCAGCTTTACAATATTAAGTTTTCCAATCGATGCATATAAACTGCCTCTCCATTTATGAGATCTTATTAATTTCTCTCAGCAACATTTTGTAGGTTCAATGCACAATTCTTTGGACTATTTTTGTTTCATTTACTGTATTTATTTATTTCAAATTTATTTAATTAATTTATTTGATGTTGCTGTGAATGCTCATTGCTAGTATACAGAATGTATTAATTTTTAAAATATTGATCTTGTTTCTTATTGGACTTGTTTTCTAATTTTTTAATTTTTCATTGCTAGCAGATAGAATTTTAATTGATTATTATATATTGATGTATCCTGCAATCTTGCTGAACTTGCTTATTTGTTATCATAGCTTTTTCTCGTGCATTTTCTTAAGAGTTTCCTACTCACAGAATCTTGTTATATGTGAATAAAGTAATTATACTCTACAATTTTCAATTTACATATCTTTAACTTTTTTACTATTATTAGTGCACTGTCTAGAACCTCTACCACAATGTAGAAAAGATTCATGATAGCCTTATCTTGTTCCCAACCAAAGGAAGAAAACATTCCTTTAATGGTTAAGATTTTAACGTTCAAGTATGATGTTAGCTGTAGGCTTTTATAGATGTTCTTTGTAGATAGAGGAAGTTTTCTTCTATCTATAGAGATTGTAGATAAGATTGTTGAAATTTTAATCAGGGACAAGTATGGATTTTATAAAATATTTTTTCTGACTTTTGAGATAAATGTGTTTTTCCCTTATATTCTATGCTGTATTCTCATCATTGCTTTTTAAATGTTTATCTAACTTGCTTTGTTGAGCTAAATTCTACTTGGTCATGATTCCACCAGATTCAGATGGTGATGTTTTGTTGGCAATTTTTGTGAATATATTCATGAGGAACATGGTCTGTAGTTTGTTTTAAGGTATTTTCTGGCTTTGGCATTTTTTGCCTCACAGAAGACGGTATGAGATATTCCCCCCCTTCTACTTTCTGGAAGGTTTAGTGAAGGACTGGTATTATTTCTTTAAGTGATAGATAGAATTCACCATCTTGGCCAGAGTTTTTCTTTATGGGAAGATACTAAGTTATTAATTAAATCTCTTTAGGTGTTAGAGGCCTAAAATGATCTTCTATTTCCTGGTCCACTTTTTGGTAATTTTTGTCTTTGTGGGACTTTGTCTATTTCATCTAACTTGTCTAATTTATTGGTTCAT
This sequence comes from Tamandua tetradactyla, assembly GCF_023851605.1. Taxonomy (NCBI): domain Eukaryota; kingdom Metazoa; phylum Chordata; class Mammalia; order Pilosa; family Myrmecophagidae; genus Tamandua; species Tamandua tetradactyla. The sequence continues at coordinate 25,681,769 of NC_135348.1, read as the reverse complement.
GGTATTCCCTTAGACTTATTCTAATTTCTGTAGGGTCAGGAATGATGAACTCTACTCCACGATTTGGGTAATTTGAGTCTTCTCTCTTATTGTCTTGATCAGTCTAGCTAAAGTTTGGTCAATTTTTATCATTTCAAATAATCAATTATGGTGTCATTGAATTTCTCATTTGTTTATGTTGTTTTTATTTAACTAATATATCTGCTAATCTTTATTATTTTCATCATTTTGTTTGCTTTGGTTTCATCCCTTCTGCTTTTTTCTAATCTTAAGGTGGTAACTGAAGTTATTAATTTGAGATCATTATTTCTAATATTGTTATTTAAGGTCATGAATTTCCCCCAAAAGCTCTGCTTTTAGTTGCATCCCATAAATGTGGATTTTGTTTTCATTTAGCTTAAAAAATTTCCCTTATAATTTAGTTTTGTTTTATTTGCGAACATTTGGGAATTTCCCAAAGTATGCCTGTTGATTTCTCATTTAATTCACTTGTGGCCAAAGAAAAAACTTTGCATAATTTCAATGTTTTCAAATTTATTGAGAGCTGTTTTATGGCCCATCATATACTTTATCCCAGAGAATATTATAGGTGTGCTTGAAAAGTGTGTATTCTGCTTTTATTTACTAAAATGTTTTATAGACTTCTGTTAGGGCAATTTGGTTGACAGTGTTTACCCAAATGCATTTGGTTAATACATTAATCAATGTATTTGCGTATTTTTTATATAATTATTTTGTAAATTATTGAGAGTAGGGTATTTAAATCTTTGACTATTATTGTTTGTCTTTTCTGTTTTTTAATTTCTGTCCGTTTTTGCTTCATGAATTTCAGAGATCTGGTATCAGATAGGTACACATTTATAATTGGTATACCTTTTATCATTAAGAGAAATATTTTTGGCTTAAACTTTGTTTCGTCTGATATTAGTTCTTTCATTGGTTCTGCTTGCATGTTATACCTTTTTCTGTCGTTTTGGTTTCAACCTATTTGTGTCGATGAATCTGAAGTATTTCTCTTATAGACAGCATAAAGTTGGATCTTTTATTATTATTAATTTTTGCTATCTACCAATCCTTTGATTTTGGATATTTAATCCATTCACATTTAAGGTAGTTGTTGATATGGTTAGATTTGCATGTGCTTTCTTAGATTTGCTTTCTATATGTCTGTGTCTTACTGTTTTTCTCCTCTCACCTTACTGCTTTTTATATCTTAAATAGATATTTTCTAGTGTACTATCATAAGCTTTTTGTTGATAATTTTTGTTCACTATTTTCAAAACTAGTTTCTTGGTCATTTGCTCTAAGGAATATAATATGCATCTTAATTATCACAGTCTACCTCAGATTAGTACTCACAATTCCTATATAATACAAAATCTCGGCTCCAATATATTGTTATGTATATTACATATTTTGTGTTTTAACTCTAATAACACAGTTTTAGAACAATTGTTTTAACCAAACTTATGTCTTTTAATGCAGTTAAGAAAAGAGAAGGTAAAAATATGTTCATACATTCTTTTTAATTTACATATATACTTACTTTTTCTGGCACTCTTTATTTATTTGGGTGGATTCAAGTAATCATCTGGTGTTATTTCCTTTCTGCCTAAAGACTTCCCTTAACCATTTCTTGTAAGGCAGGATTCTAGCAACAAATTCTTCCTATCTTGTTTACTTAGGAATATCTCAATTTCACTTTCACTTTTGAAAAGCAGTTTTGCTGTATATGATACTCTTGGTTGACAGTTTTTCTTTTAGCCCTTTGAATATAGAATCTTACTGCACTTTGGCCTCTGTTGTTTCTAATAAGAAGTTACTTAATAATTGTGGTGTTGCTTCCACGTTTCCTATTTTCTCCTGCAGCTCTCAAGATTTTCTCTCTGACTTTGATTTTTAGCAAAGCAGTTTGACTATCATGGGTTTTGACGTACAGCTCCTTCTGCTTTTCTCTTTTAATTCTATTTGAAATTTGTTGAATTTTTTTATTTTCAAAAATTGTTTTTCTTGAAATTTTGAACTTTTTGGCTATTATTTTCACCTTTTTATCTAAGTCCTTTTTCTATATCCTGTCCTTCTAGGTCTCACATTATGTTTATATACTTACTTAATAAGTAAGTAAGGCCTCTAAAGCTCTGTCCATTTTTTTCACATTTTTCCTTTCTCTTCCTCATATTAGATAATTTCTATTGATCTGTTTTCAAGTTCATGACTTTTCCTTCTGCTTTATCACTTCTGACTGTTAGTTAATTTCAGTTATTATACTTTCTACTTCTAAATTCTTGTGTAGTTCTTTTTATAATCTCTTTACTGAGATTCCCTATATGATCAGTCATTATTGTCATACTTTTTAAAATTCTTTAAATATGATCACCTTTATTTATTTTGAACATAATTCATATTACTTACTTTGAAGTCTTTGTTTTATAAGTTCAATGTCTGGACTCCTTTATAGAGTTTATATTGACTGATTTTTTTTCTCTTGAGTTTAGATCACAGTTTTCCTGTTTCTTTTCAACATTAAGCTTTATAGATAAAATACTGTGGTAAGAGTAGATTCTGATTCTCCCCCTCCCCTGGGAGATATTGTTAGTACTTGTTTACTTATTTAGTAACTTGCCTGAACAAATTTTCTGTAGATATTCTTCTGCATGTTGCACTGACACTGATGCTTCTGGTTAGTTTTTGTTTGTTTTTTTTTTAATTGTAAAACTTAGTTTCTTAGAGGTTGTCCTTGCATCAGCAGAGAGTAGCAGTCAGATAGTACAGCTGCCACCTTTTGCCATTGAACCTGTGTGTGGATTGGGAGTGCATCAAAGTTCAAGTATGATCCAGATTTTCTTTCTACTGGATCCTCTTTTATCACCTCTATATGAATTCAGTCTCACATTCAACCAGAGATGTGTGGATTTCCCAGACTCTTGCTGGACCATTCTGAGTATGTGAGCACCTCTGCACATGCACTCAACTTCTAAAACACTGCGGACATGTGGGAGCTTATTATAACTTAGTTCTCCTTGTTAAATATCTGGATAATCTCCCTGTACACTGCTTGACAGGATTGCAACCTCAGGCTACGCTGCAATGTTGGCTTACCCCATTTATCTGTTACCCAAATCACTACTGTTTTTGATAATTTTCAAGGGTATGGGTTTTCTCTGCTCCTCAATCCAAATCAAGTCAACATTCTTAGTAGTGGAACCATTGGTTTTCATGACTTGCTGTGCCCTAATAAAATTGTACTGACAGAGCTGGGGTTAACAGTACAGCCCCTGGCCAAAAAAAAAAAGCCATGGACTCCTCTCTAGTTTTTAATTAGTAAATACTTTCAAATTTGTTATTGGCAGTTTTTGATATTCTTAGTCCTTCAGTGGTCATTTTGGACAACTTTGTCTGGTTGCAAAGTTGCGTTTTGGACGAGGATTTGCCAAATTGCTCACTCCACCATTTTAGAAGTCCCATCCCACCTATATGATAACTTTCTGAATTTAGGTACATTCTGAAGAGCTCTCTCAGAAAAATCATCCTGTGCTCTTCCTCCACCAAATGTCACTGTCTAATAAAATATCAGTTTCTCACTTTTGATAACAATCTACCTAGTTAAATAGAGTTGTACTATGTTTGAATGAGTGTATGGTCAGTTTTATTTCTCTTTCTTCCAGCGAATGTCAAATTAAGCATTCGTTTCCAGATAAAATATTTAATTTTAAGAAGATGTGGTTTTCCTTTGAGTTGAAAGATTAGTCGCATTTCATTTAAACTTGCAGCTCCGGACATCCTTCTCACAAAAGTTAAAATATTCTGTTTACCATAGGAAAACAATTTCACCTTAACTTTTGTACTTATTCTCTTCTCCTACATAATAAGAGAAGGGCTCCTACATAACAACTCTTCTTCTCATACATTTGTATTTTTTTCCTTATTACCTGAGAATTTTCAAATTTTAAATATCTTCATGAAATATTTAAAAGAGCTACCACCAGAATGGCTGAAATTTGGAGGACTTATGATTGAAATGATTCACCATAGAATATAATTCTTCTGTTGAAGGTCTTTCTACATACCATCATTTTTCTTAATTATTTCTGATATTTTGCCCATCATGCACTGACCTTCAAAGCTATTTATTTAAAACCCTTCTCGGAAATCTTACAGTCTAAGAGTGAATTGTCAAAAATAATTAAGAAAAATGGTGGTATATGCCCTACCATAGAAATACATCTTTTCTAAAATGTTGCTGCTTTTAACTGAATTTAATTTAACCTCATCTCAAGAATTATGACACTATTAACCAAATGATTCCCGCAAAAGTAAGACCATCCAGAGCTTTAGACTGATAGTAATAAAGAGAAAAATGTTCTTTCTACAAAATCCATATTTTTTAATTCCTCATATTTTATGGGCGAACATCACCATTATTCACTTCACTACAGCATGATTTACAAACATTTATGAGAATTCTAGGATTTTTTCAGGATCGTCCCTGACTTGTTCCTTACATCTGTTTCTCACCAAAAGCAAATAGGAAAAAGAGAAAAAATGAAAAATTCCCAAACAAAATCTGAATTTCCCTTGGTTTCTTTGACAGGAGTTAATACAACATATCTAATATCACTTAGTCTTTGGTAAATGATCATTTCTTACCGCCTTCCTGTTATAACTGGCAAAACATCATTGGATTTGGCTTCAATTATTTTAAATGCCACTTTCCTCAAGTCTGAAATGCCAACAGCCATGTCCTCTAGCATTCCAATTTCATCACCTAAACAAGGGAAAAGGCACCTAGTTACAAATAAGTTATTTCAAGAAAATGTCACTAGCTACTACACCTCCATGCTGGAATAGGTTCTTGCATTTTAGTGAATGAGTTTCTGAATGCAATGAATCCATTCAGAAAGCTTTTCTTCAGAGCCCGAGGTTTTGATCTGTGAAATAAGAGCATTTCAATGGACTCCAGCAGTCAATGTACCCTTTGAGGGAAGGAAGGATGTACACATTATCTGGGAGACTAGAGAGTTTTAGCCAGGTTATGAAATAAAATGCCATGCAGATTCCTTTCCCTTGGGATAATTGATACTTGATTTCTAGAAATAATAGTGATAGTAGAATATATAATCAATGATTCAGGCTCATGTTGGTTTTGTATTCCAAAATGCTGACAAAGTCTGTAGAAGGAGGTAAGATTCTAGACCAGTGTTGTCCAATAATAATGCTGTATCATGAATTGTAGCAAATGTACCACACCAATGTAAGGGGTTAATAATAATAGGGTGGTACATGCTTTCTATTTTATTCTATTTTATGCATGCTTTCTCTGTAAACTTGCAACTTCCCTAATAAAAGCAAAGCAAAATATGGGTGGGAGGTGTTGCTAAGTAGAAGTATGAAAAGGGTCCTCAAGAAACCCAGGTGAACATATGCCTTGACTTTACTAGTATTTCAGATGACAGAAATTGAAAGCATTGTTCAGTATTAATATGTCTTTAAGTATCTTTAGTGAATCTTTGTTAAAGGAACTGAAAAATAAGTGAATTAAACAAGAAATATGCAAGCTGCAATATAATTTTAAATTTCCTAGCCACATTTTTAAAAGAGTAAAATAAAAAGGGTGAACTTAATTTAAATAATATATCTTAGTCCAGTATAATACATATTATATTAATATATATAATTATATATATTAATAATAATATAATATACAAACAATATACTTAGCCCAGCATAACTAAAATATCATTTCAACATGTAAATCGATATAAAAACCTTCATGAGATTTTTTTTTTTCACTAGTCATTGAAATATGGTTCATATGTATAGCACATCTTTTTGGCCTAGACACATTTCAGGTGTTCAATTGCCATTGCATAATGAACAGTGCAGTTTTAGACATGAGAAGGTTGGGACTTTAACAATCAAGTCATTAAAACTATGTTGGCAAAGAGCCTTTTATATTATAAAAGCCAGATGGCTCAGGACTCCACTATGAAATAATATGTAATTCCATTTTTAAAACATAATGGAGGTAAAAGAACAGTTACAAGGTGAATGAGTGCAAAGAACTGAAAGGATATATTATTTTTGTAATACTCGATGCAATAAAGGTTTACTTCTCATTTTCATTTTTAACTGAAAAATCTATAGATCAAATATCTCTGTGAATAGGAATATCATTTTAACATGTACTAAAGCAATACTCACTGTATGTGCTTAGCAATCCCTCATACTGCACTATCAACCCCACCGTGTGAAGCTGTTGCAGGAAGCCAGGGTCATGCAAACTTGTATGTAATTTGATGATAAAGCCACAAACCAATCCAGCAAGCTAAAAGAAAAAAAGAAAGAAAGAAAGAAAAATTTAAAAAATTTACTGGGGGTCAGCTAACACATTTGTTTAATTTTTAAATATTTTAAGGTTCTGAGGTATCACAGGTATTTGCAAATTTCAAGTACATAGAAAAAAACTACAATTGTTTACACACACATATTTAACATTTCTAACAGTGAGACCATAACACATTATTTAACCCTTCCAAATCATTTCCCCCCCCTAACATGTAGAACAGAGGTAACAGTGCTCATTTCACAGTCACTGAAAGGACACAAAGAAGAAATATGAATAAGATAGAGAAAGTAATGACTGACGCACTTTTGTGCACCAATGAAACGTACAAGGGAGAGTGAGGTGTGTGGGGTGGGGCCAGCAGAGACAATGTGGCTAAAATATTTCCTTTGCCTGGAAATGTTTAGAGAGGCTCTCCTTTTTCCTGCATGTCTCGTCTACAAAAATCAATCATAAGTGCAGAGGTGGGCAGGAAGAAGGGGAGCTGGCAGTGCAGCTGCTGCAACAGAGGTCAGCTTTGGCGTCACAAACGGAGTTGGGAGAAGGCAAGGGAAGCATTCCTGTCAAATTTCCAATTCAAGCCGTACTGCCCCGCCAACTTTTTTTATAATCAAGAGGCAAATATCATTGTTGAACTTTGTCCTGGGGTTCATAAGAGAACTGTGGAGAGGGCAAGGCAGCAGCTGTCTTCCTGACAATGTCTATAGACAAGAGGCCACAACACAAACACTCACTGGGTTAGACTTTCCTTCACAGACTCCAAGCCCTGTGATGGAGAACATACATTTCTGAGACTTAGCCATCGTTTCTCAGAAATGAATACTTAAAGTTTCATCTGGTTCCATGTGGTGTTCAACTCATATTCATTATGAACAAGAAAAATTGAGCACCAAAAGTTTAAACAAAGGACTCCATTACAAATAAAACTATCCAAAGAATTCTACTATCCTAAACCTGTCTTGGTTTCTCATTTCAGTATTTGTGCAGATGTTTCATCTTTTCTGAGAACATTCTTCCTCTACTTATTTTCATGACAAACATGTCATCCAGGGCCGTATGTGAACAAGTCAGCACATATTAATAGCAACAGGTACCTACTGCTTGACTGAAGACGATGTCTCTCCTTAGAGTCAGCATCAAACACTGGGGCAAGCTGTAGGCAAGTTCCTGAAGGAGCACAAACGTCAGAGACTGCTTGGCTCGGTTCACCACTTCTCCCATGCAGTCTTTCAGAGCAAGGATGAGGGGATACAACTGCTCATACCAGTCGTCTGGGGGAGGAGTGTAAGAATAGTGGTATAAATGAAGGGAGGTCTTGGAGTACAGAACCAAGTTATTTTCTTTTCACTGGAATCATATGTATTATCAGGCTTCACCAAGATTATATTTGAAGACCTCCAAACGGAATCCCTCTACTGAATTCCAGATGCCTATAACAGCCACCATTGGATCTCTCCACTTGGGTACATTTGACACATCCACAGTAGAACTCCTCAGCTCTCTGCTCACCTGTAATCTGAGCCATTGACTGGATTTTAGTGGATGATACCACAAGCTCTTAACATGCTGGTAACCTGAGTTTTCCTGGATTTCTTCTTATGTAGTAGTCATCATGTTTACTTGATCATAAAATTAGTTCTCTTACTGAAATACCTGATCAAATGGTCATCTTCCCCTTGCTTTCATTTGGATCCCGTACTAATCCCCTCCCTAACCGGCATTCCTTCCGCCAATCATTACCTACTCAAATGCCTTCTCAATAGTTTGGCTAGATTGAGCTTTCTAATGAATTTGAACCACATGACTCTCTCATGTCCTTATTTAAAGTACTTTAAAAATATACAAGGCATTGGGAATGAAGTTCAAACTCAAAAAAGAGCTTGCCATTATCCAATACTCACGTGCTCAGTCTCATCTCGCGGAACTTTCTCACTTGCAATGTTGAGTCCAAGATGAATTGAACAATGTATATTTTCCCAAACCTGCCCTGCTCGCTCATCTCAGTGCTTTTGCTAATCTTGTATCTTTTCCAAGAACACTCTTCCTCTACTTATTTTCATAACAAACCATGTCATCATTTCTGCACTCAGTTCAGGCTTTCTCTCTTCCAGGAAGCCTTCCCTGATTTTCCCCATTCTTCTCTCATCTATTCTTTGTACTTTGAGTCTACTTCCTGTTGTGCTTATTAACCTTGCTTTTATGGTTATGGCACCATCTACAAACTGCTTCCTTAACTAGCAAAGGAGTTCACCGAGGACAAGGAATTCATCATTTAATTACTGAATCTCCAGAACCTAGCACGGTGCCTAACATATAGCAGACACATATTAAATTTTAATTGAATGAGTAAAGTTACAATAATGATAATAAAAATCTTTTCAGATATAGACAAGAATGAGAAAATCCAGTTTTTGACAGTGTTTGGGATTCAAATAGCTTCGTCGTATCAGGATGCAAAACTGAAACCATCTGTGCAATTTATTTGTGTAGATTTTTAACACGCTTCAATTATATAATTATGACTTTAGCATACCATATAGGAACAAGTTATATTCTATTTTAGCTTATTTGGAAATCAAAAGCCCGATAAGTGTCAGATGTCATAAATTCTGAACTGTGTGACTTTCCATTAATAAACACAGACCTTAACAGTATGATGACAAATACAATTTAATGTGAATTAGTGTTTGCTGCAAAATTATGTATGAGGCAGGACCTGCAATGATAGGTGCTTGTCAGCCCAAAAGTGTAAGCATCAAAGTGGTTGATGTGAGTGATCAATAACCAAGTTAAGACCTTAAAAAGGTTATAGGGACTGAGTAAAAAGTATCATAATCAGTATTGTACCATGTCTACTGTCACTTACTTATTTTGCATTGTAGTGGAAAAGATTAAAGAAAATTAACCAAAATAGTTGAAAGGATAATTAATGACCCCGGCTGAATAAGAAGATATGCTCTTATTAAACCTCTGTGCAAATGTCTATGTGGTATTGTAATGTAAAATACATAGGAATATTCAGAGCTATTTTTTATAAAAACTATTGTAGAATTGAATGCTATGATAAGAATAAGAAACACTAGAGCAAGGAGAATTCAATGAAAAGCTAGTAAATCTGTAATCAGCTAATCACGGACCCACTTATAGGTATCATTGGATGAACTATGGGTAACGGTTCAATTCATACAAGCATTGGTTGATTACTGATTCTTAAGCAATGAATAAATGTAAAAATGAAATACGTTGGAGTTATTTTCAGAATATAAGACACACTAAAAGGCATCACAAAGAAATACCCCATATGCCTTTAATTCTTCATATTTACATTGTTTTCTCTCCTTTATCTTCCACTCTCTTTTGTACATTGCTCCTTTCCATATAACTATATAGACTCGTACACACTGGAAAAATAAATATTTCAATAAATAGATGCACATGTCGATCTTAAAGTATAACAGACTGTACACTGATTTTGTTTTTGCTAAGCACTACAGAGATCAGTTTCTGTTGAAAGATCCCCAAACAAAATGACACATGTGCACAGAAGGTGGCGCTGCTTTATCAGGCTGAAGTAGAACTAAGTCAGTCTCCATTCCATTCAGGTGGCTGATGTACATTTTTATACCATTGCAGTGTTCCCAAACCATGTGAATCATTGCTGAAGCATCTTGCATTGTGCTATCCTATGCCAGGTGGTCAATAACTTAGTCAGGAATAGGATATTGTCTTTCTCGTTGGAAAATGGAGAGTTAAGTGTCCACTTTTTTCCCTTAAAAGATGTCAAGTGACAGTTCAAATGAAATATTGGTTGTTTATTTCTGAGGACTTTTTTTTAAAAGAAAAGTCACAGATTTCTCCCATAAGCATGGGAATAATTTCCTTAATCACTTCTAAACATATCCTTAGCACTTATTTAACCAGTGGATTCTTAATAATAAATTGCAATCAGATAACTAACAACAACAAAGGAGAGAGAGAGAGAGAGAGAGAGAGAGAGAGAGAGAGAGAGAGAGAGAGAGAGAGAGAGAGAGAAAAGGGAATCTGATTTCCAGTCCTATTAGAATAGAAATGGGAATCTGGAAGAAATGGAACAGACACGGGCTAAGTTTTCCACTGATGCTTAAACCTAGCTCATTGTTAGAACACTTGTTTAATACTAACAATGTCCCAGTGTCTTCATTTACTATAATTACATGTACTTTTTGTTGTTAAAATTAAGGAAAATTACAATATAGGAAAACATTAATTACGAATGAGAAAATTACAAGTTTTGTGAACAAGGTAGTATGTCTTAAGGATAGTAGTAAACCTTTTATGAAGCAGCATAAATGAGAAAGACAAAAATAATTTTTTCTAGAAAAGAAACAATTAATTAAAGTTCAGAAGATAAAGGAAAATGGCACAGTACTGGCAAATGCAAATTGCAATGACTACAGTTTCTCTTCCCTGTTAATATTCACTCAGGGTAACTCTCAGGGCCTGAAATAAACACCGCAGGATGTGACAGCCCAAAGAAAGGTTGAAATCACTTCATAAATGGCCTTTTTGCTCCAATGAACAGTCCAAAATATTTTCACAAAGGAATAGCAAACGACTTTGATTTTTCCTTAAAAAGTGTTTTGGGAAAAAAAAAAAAAAGAGCTCCAGCGGGTAACAGTCTGGAGACCATTGTCATTTCTCTCTCACTGTGTTCCTGCATACCTCACCATTCACATGACATTTGTGTTGCCTCATGATAGAGTCATATCCTGGCAAGGGTGAAGATGGTGTTCTTTCTGCATTATCTAGGCTAAGAAATTATAAAACATACACACTTCCAAGTTTATTTTCTTCTTCAAATTTCTACCAGGAAATGTATGCATATTGTGGTGATACACCCACCGAAGCTGAGGCGGTAAGGACTTCCTGAAATGTAATCAGTGCACCAACATCTCTCACACAAGTTAACTGGCCTAGCAGGCACTTAAGTGCTCTGTGTGAATTCTATCCCCTGAGCTCTGTTCAGTGACAGAGGAAAATATGGAGAGGAGGCTTTAGTGTCTCTATCAAAACTCTCTGATACTCCTTAACCCTGAGACCAAAAAGCAGAGTCTTTCCTCAGGAAACATAAAATGTGTGTGGCTTAGCTGAGCTTTTCCTGAGCTTTGTGAAGTACGTTGGAAGCCATCCAAACAGAGGCTCTGTTTTCCAGCCCTTTACTTGCTTCTGTAAGGTATTCAAGTGAAGCTCTCTGAAAGATTCAAAGAACGACTGCCAGGTGCCCCCCTCACCTCCTCCACACACCATCTATTTCCTGTACAGGATGTTCAGGTTCTCTAAGCTTAGTGGCTCTTATGTTCCTCAGGAGAAAAATAAAAGAGCCAAATACCAACCAACTGTAGCAGAGCATAATGCTTTCTTTCCAATTTCTGAGCCATTTTCTTCTCAAGTGCTTGGTCTTGTTTGCTCATTTAAAATAACTAACTTCCATGGAAGCTTGTAGCCACTGTTATTTTTATCACAATTTTTCAGACATACAAAAAAAAAAAAGAAGACCTAAAAGGTTGCATGTCTGTTAAAATTTATGCAAAGAGATAAGAGAAGTAATGAGCCCAACTCTTAGGATTCATCTAAGTTAAACAGAAGATGAACTGTGGAGTCAAGAAATCAGAACGGCCTTAAAGAAGAATGATAAGATTCCCATGGTTATGAGGAGGGCATAGACTTTACGCCAGCCAACAGGGGATTTTATACCTAAACTTCAGGTAGCACAGAAGTGGCAACGGTTGGAAGAAGGGTACATGGCTGGGGAAGGTGTACTGTGGTCTGGATAGCCCTGGTCAAATAATGTCAGGCCTTAAAAAGAGCCTCAACTCAGAAATGACTACCTATGGGCTCTACTAAGTGAGGACCCTGTCTTTCAGGGATATTTTTATAATTGTAGCATCTTAACTCAGATGGGTTGAAACAAACAACCTATTAAGGATAAGGCTTCCTCTCCAAATATTTTCCAACTAAATTTCTTGGGATGAATATAATACATGTGATCAACATAGCTAGAAACACCTTTTGTGAACTTAGCACAAGCTCATGTAAGTCAGCAAGATATCTGGGCATATCAGGGATATGTGGCACAGAAACAAGCATAATTACACACAAAGAACGAGTAATTCAGGGAAAGAATGTCCCTACTGTAGCTTGGCTACCCAGAATGTCTTCCTTCCAGCCTTCCTGAGCCCATTCCTGTCCCTATGCTCCCTCTGCTGTTTCCAGTCCAGGAATTGAAAAATCACTCTGCATTTATTTTTCTTACTTTAACAAATGCTAACCTATTTCCCTTATTTTCTCCTTTTTCCACTGCCATCAGGAGCAATATACTCATTCTTTGGACAAACAGGACCTCTTGTATATCAGATCCTATGGGTGATGCCAATATCTACAATTCACTGCTCCTACCTTCAAGGAGCTTAAAATGTAGAGAAGAGAGGAAGAGGTATAAACAGTGGTTACAACATAAGGGGGTATATGAAAGTGCTATTGTGGTAGTGGTAAAACAAGTTTTAAAGAGTTAAGAGTCTAGAGGCAAGCAAGAGGTGAGTGGAAAGAGGATCACACTTGTTCATGGTTGTTGCATTTATTGACCATGGTAAGGAAGTCACATGTGGAAGGAATTCAGGAAAGGCCACATGGCAAGCAGGTAATGAGCACCCACAAAGTAAAATTTTTTCAGAATAAAGTTTGGGAGGAATGTCTGGTTTGGTAATGCGAAGACCCATACACAACGCCACACACTGTGTAAAACTGGAGAGAGTCAGAGGGGATACTGGAAGAGCAGAGGGAAAACACTGCACTGACTAAAGAGCTTAGAAAGAGCAGGAATAAAATGAAAGTGAATGTTGAGCTGGAAGTCATGGAATAAAACCAATAGAAAACTGGGGGAAGAGAGTCACCAGAATAGGGGGTAGAGAATGGGGGTAGGTAGGGGTAGGAAAATAGGCTGGTGCAGAGTCTGTGTGAACAGAGTCAGGAGCTAAGAAGAAGGACAAATCTAGAAACAATGGGGACTGGAAGGGCCAAGGGAAGCTGGTTTGTGGGAACCCTGGGAGGGAGGTAGCACATGAATGCTGTGCCTTCCATGGCCTACAATCACAGCAGACTTAAAGGCCCTGATGGGATTGAAACGAAAGACAAGTATGGATATGCATTTTAAAATATAATTATCCTAGTGTCCATGAACCTATGGCCAAGGTATGTGACCTGTCTGTACCCTCCAGCTGTACTAGAAATGAGGTACATTGCCAATTCAAGACAAACTTCCACGAGAACAAAAGCAGCCTTTCCTTAGGTCAAGGGAACCTTGTTTGTTTAAACCCTGCCAGCCTGAGAACACAGTGCCATAAAACTTTCCAGTCGTGCCCTTAGAAAAAGAGCAAAGGAAATGCATCAAAGATATCCTGGTTAAATTTCTCATTTCATAGCCCAAAGTTGAAAGCCTTAAGTAAATTCTGCTAAGACAGATTCCAGGAACTAAATCCATTAATCAAACAAGTCTTGTATTTATTGCCATGCAGAAATTTTGAATTTGGGTTATACTGAACTGGGAGGAGTTACACACTCACCAGTCATTGGACTTACTTTGTCTTTTGGCTTTAAATAAACTGTGGCTTCAGGATTCTGGGCCTACAAACAGGTTGGGTTTTTTAGAAGAAACTGAATAGGTAATTCAGCCCCCTGAAATTACCAGCATGAGTACATCAGAGAGTCCTTCTTATATAAACTTTGTCCCTCACCTAAAATTGAGCTTACTGGGTTATTTAAAGCCTGATTAGCATACAGGCGTCCAGAGGATGGAACTGGTGATATAGTTCTACCATGAACTGAACAAAGTGAGGTACTAGATTTCTGGTCATGTTCAAGGCCAGTGGAATACAGTTTGCTAGTTTTTGACTTCCACAAATGCAATAGAGCTTCATGTATGCAGATTAACTCAAAAGTGCTGAGTAAGCAGACAAGTAAACAAACATAATGTAAACTGTGTATTTCTCAGAAGGTTATGTCATTCAATAAAATCATATGTCCCAAAGTCTCTGGATAGGAGATTTGAATCTTCCTTTTCCTCTCTCTATCCTAGTTTTTCTGCAGTGTGGGTATCACCATATTTATAAGCAAGCTCAGCAAATTTGTAAGTGTAATTATGACTATGTGCAGTTCTTAAAGTTCTGCATAAGGTGGCACTTCACAGTAAACTTTCCATAGATGCAAATGGGATTGCTTCCATGAAGTTATCTCATACCATCACTAATTTGAACTTGAAAAAAATTTAACATTTTGCTAAATGGGTCATAGCAAAATGTTATCTGTACAGAGGAAGATTAGAGATGCTTTATCCTGGAAAGAACAGAGACTGTACAGCCTAGCTGGAAGGAGGACAGGCTCTGGAGCCAAATCACCATGGTGGCCAGTTTTAGCCACTGGAATATGCATGATAGCATTATTTCAATTCTATTTCTTCATCTACTAGCTCTGTACAATTACCTCCTATAAGCATTAGGAGAATTAAATGAGTTAATACAGACAATATGTTTAAAGCTGATTTTAGCACATATCAAGCAATCACTAACTGTGAGCTGCTACACCAAAGGAAAATTGAAACAATCGTAAAACAATTTCTACACGCCGCCACATCCATCCACCTACCGAGCATAATTTATGCCTTTACTTCTCTCCTATTTCCGGATATGAACTGTTGGTTATCTAGCTAAGGCCAGCTCCTCTATCTGCATATAAGGTCTCCCTCCCTGTTATATAAGAGGATCACTCCAGTAATCTTTCCCCCTTGCTCTTAAATTATCAGTATTTCCTTTTTATACTGGAGCATTCCCATCAGCTCATAGACATGCTGCTATCTCTCCATCTTTAACAAATAATCTCTCTTGACCCCATTTACCTCTACAGGTTCTATTTCTCTGCTTCCTTTTACAGTGACACTCCTCTAAAGAGTTGTTTATACAAGCTGTCTCCACTTCGAAACTTTTCTTCCTTTCCTCAACCCACTGTACTCACTTCTAACCTGCACCTACTTTAGTAAAGCTAAACTTGTCAGTGTCACCAATGACACTGACACTACTAAATCTAAAGTCACTTCTGGGTCCTCCTTTTACTTGATCAGTAGCATTAGGCAAGTGATTACTTCCTCCTTGAAACAGCCTCTAATCTTGGTTTTCAGGATATCATCTTGTCTTGGTATTCCCCCTACCCCAGTGACCACTCCTTATGCAACTTTGTTGCTGGTTCTTCCATTTCTTTTTGACCTACTAACATGGGAATGTGCCCACATATAATTTTGAGGCCATATTGTTTTCCCTGTACACTCAATCCCTTGCTGATGTTATTCAGTCTCATTGTTCTAAGTAACATCTATAGATGACAATTTCCAAATTGATGTCTTTAGTCTGACCACTCCTGAATCCCAGATTCTTATATACAAGTGCACACTTGACATTTTCATACTAAGCATATCAAACTTTGCATGTTTCAAATGTCTCCCATTCTTCTCCCCTAAACCCATTCGATCCAGAGTCTTCCTTGAATTAGTATATGGCCACCCCCATCCTTCCAGTTGCCTAGGCCAAAAATCTTTGAGTCATTCTTGCCTCTTCTTTTTCTCTCACTTTCCTATCCAAACCATCAGAAAACCCTGTTGGTACCACCTTCAAAATATAGCCAGAACCTGCCTACTTTCCATCACCTCCACTGTCACAGGTTGGCCCAAGCCACCATCACATCCTACCTACATAATTACATTGCCCTTCTAACTTGTCTGTTCCTGGCTATACCCTTTCCACCAACAGTCTAATGTCAACATAAGAACCCATGTATTAAAATCTAAGTCAAATTAGGTTAATCTTCTTCTCAAAACCCTCCAGTTGCACACCCATTTTGCTCAGAAGGAAAGTCAAAGTCACAAAAGAGCCCTATGTGATCCTTTCGCCAAATCCTCTCTCTAAATTCATCTTCTTCTCTCTTCCCTTCACATACCCTGAACCAAGCCAGGTGCCTGGCTATTTCCAGAACATGGCATGCATAATTCTATCTCAAACTCTTTGTACTAGTTGTTCTCTCTGCCTGGTATCTATTTAATATACATTAATTATTGAAATTCTATGTTTATAATTAAAATGCCTATGTATCTTTTCCATTATTTATTTGCCAGGTGTTAAAAACTAGTTAGCATGTATTAAAATTTGTTTCTCCTTCTGAACTGTTTGTTTTTGAAAGCCTGACTCATTGTTTTTCCAGTGAAATTCCAAACATTTATGAATAGAAATTAATGATTTCAGAAGTATTCGTATTTAAACCTTTTGCTGAAAACTGATGCTTTGTGCTTAAATCTTTGTATTTTAGAAAATAAAATGGCCTTGTTATATATTATAATACCACTGATAAGTATCTAATGTTGAGCATGTGTTCTGAGAACATTAGCGGCTTTATGTATGTGTATGTGAATTGCACACATGTTGAAGAAATTCACTGAATAATATGAAGAAAAACTGCCTAGGCGTTTCTTGTAGGGTGTTAGTTTTAGATCAGGTGATTAGGCATTTATCCCACTATATTAGACTCCTACTATTTGCCGAGAATTATGTTAGGCTCTGGTAACTCAAGTTTAAATCACAAAGCCTTGGTATATGTTTCTCACAGAGCCAAGTCTAGTAGGGGAGACAATATTTAAAGAACCATTTAAAATAATAGGAGAGATTAAATTGGTTTATGAAACTTACTGCCCAAATTCAGGTTTTATATTGATTATACGGATACTTTATTTAAATATGTCTACAGTTAAGCTAAGATATCCATGTTTTGGTGGTTCTAAGCATATTGTTTGTTTTCTTAAATAAAAATATTTTAAAATAATAATAATATGAAAGAGACATAGGATTCAAAATAGTGGGCATGGAGCAATCTTATTTGGCCTGCAAATGTTTTTTATTTAGCTTTCCTAGTGTTTTAACTATTTTTCAAAAGCTAATTTACCTTTAAAAATTGGAATATTTCATATAAAAATTTAGATTTATATGAAAAGCCAGAAGAATTGGTAACTTTAGGCCCATATTCCCTATGGAAATGATTGGCTGGAGCGCAAGTGGTGGCCCCTTTTGTTGGGAAATATGCCTCAGTTTCCATCCATTTCATCCTGTATAAGGGATGTGGGCCTTTGCATTGGCAATCTCTGCAAAAGTGTGATAATTCCAGGAGAGAGTTTGAATAGACTGTGGTAAGGACACACAAAGGACACAACTACTAGTGCATGGTAAGACCAGCTACATCATTTGATAATTGCAGAATTCTGTGAAAAATAAAAAGGAGGAGACCCATGTTTGAAAGGCAGTCAAATACTGTTTCCTTTCTTCTGTAGTATGTCTCTTGATCTGCAGTGGTGTATTTCATTCAGCATCTAATATCACACTCCCTTGGTCTCAGTAATACATGAAGGGAGACTTTCAAAAGCCACCCAGAATTCTGTCTTCCAACATGGTATGTGGGGTGCGGCACCTGATTGTCCCCACATAGGTGCCCAGGCCCCTGCGGGACAGAAGGAGAAAGGCAGTCACTGGGCTGGCAGTTCCAGAAAACGGTGGGGATAAGGGAGGTGGTGGAAGGCGCTCTGCTATCTGAATCTCTAAGATCAGGGCACATGCGTCAATGTCCCACTGGACTTAACTTACAAAATACAAACATAAAGGTAAAATAAAGAATTTCAAGATACAGGCTATTAGCCCAAGCCCCGGGGCCCTTCTGAGGGCAGGCCCCTGTGCACTGCACTAATCTCAGGTCCATATAGCAGTCTCTGGTCTGCGGGGTGAGGGAGAATTCAAGGATGTGAAGTTTGAGCAGGTGGAAGGCAGAGATGGGCAAACCTTTCAAG
Organism: Tamandua tetradactyla; assembly: GCF_023851605.1. Lineage (NCBI taxonomy): Eukaryota > Metazoa > Chordata > Mammalia > Pilosa > Myrmecophagidae > Tamandua > Tamandua tetradactyla. The sequence goes on along the minus strand of NC_135348.1, from coordinate 25,663,521 downwards.
GCCCAGCAATGAAAAGCACAAGGTGAATTTTCAAATTCAAGTTCAAATGGCAGGATCACAAAGGAGTAACTTGGTAAGATGGGAGAAGATGTCAACAAGCAATGAAAAGGTAAGTGGAAATAGAGGAATTTAGGGCCTTGTAAAATAATGAGAAAATTTTCTAATTGTGAAGCATTAGATACACCTACCTGAGAAACTGCTAATTAAGATACTAGGGGCAAGTATAAGGCAAGTAAATCTATAAGCAAAACTTCTCTTAAAATTTAAGCATCCTAAGAGTCTACTCTGGAGGCCATTCCTATGCAAGCTTCAGTTAGACATTGTTACCTATCATAACTTGCCAAAAACCCAACCAAAACCATTCCGGTCAATCCTAAAGAACACATAGGGTAATATACAAGATTCTACAAAGATTCCATGCACTAGGGTAACTTTCCAGAAACCTATAACTTCAGGTAAGTCCTGAAATTTAGCCCAGCCTCTCCAGAACATCACTAGTTCCATCTCCCTACCCCATATTAGTGACAGATGCCTCCAACATGAAAAAATTAGAATGGGCATAGCCCAAAACTCCTAAAGAGAGGGATAGAAAGATCAAAGGTGAGGGTGGAGTTATACAGAGAAGGTAGGATTTAACAAAAATATGATTGCTGAATCATTAAATTGATATATTTTTTATTCTCCAGTATCTTAGGGCAGCTAGAAGTAAAAACCTAAAATTATGGAATTGTAACTCATACGAAACTCTAAAATCTGTTCTATAACAAATTGTCCTGAAACATACTTTTTTTTGTATATATGTCATTTTTCACAAAAAAGAAAAAAGTCGATTGTGATGATAAAAAAAATATTTCTTCCTTCTAGCCTCCTATATTCTGGAGCAGCTAGAAGGAAAAATCTGAGAGGATCTTTATGTAGCCCATGACAAACTCTGGAGTCTGTCCCGTAACTATTTGTTGAACAGTGCTCTGAAAATTACTGCTTTTTCCTTCCTTTGCTTTGTATATATGTTAATTATACAATAAAAAATTTAAGCATCCCTTTTTCCAACTGATATTCTAAGGACCACTGATTCTTTTCGACTAATTCAATGAGGAACTTCTCTGCCTGGATTCAAATCTGCTCAGCTGCTTAATAGTGCAGCTTCTTAGAGAAGTTGCTTAACTTCCTTGTCTATAAAATAGGGACAACAGAACTTCCCCCACAGGTTTGTTCTGAGAAGGAAGGGAGGCAACGCATGAACAGGCCTAGCAATTTGCTTGGCTCATGAGAGCATAGTAAGTGTTGGCTGTTGTGATTACTCCCTCTCTTTGGATACACGTCAGGTTTGTTTGATCTCACACTCTCCTTTCTTTTCTAAGATGTGATTTATTTCATCCGTTGATGCTTCCTATGCCTCTGCTAAGGACCATCCCTGTGTCTGAGTCTCTGTACTATGGATTTTGTTCATCTTTTCCTTTTCCTTCTCTCTAAATGTTATCTAGTTTTATCTATCCCTCTGCTGATGTCTACCAAACATATGCTTCCTTTCTAAGTCCTATCTATAACCTATATTGCCTTTGGAAAGTCTCTAACTGGATATCTCCTTTTGAATACAACATGCACACCTACCAGATTATAAGAACAAGACAGGAATGAATGTAATTCCAGATACAGTGCCTGGCATATGGTCAACACTCAACAAATATCTGCTGAATAAAAGAAAAGATCTTGCCTTTTTTCTTCCAGCCAACGCAAGTTTAGTGCTTTTCTTCCCTGGGGCTTAGTACCCAAACTATATTATATATAACTGCATTAATTAATTAATTAATGGTTCCAGTCCTTAATTCTTTCAATTGTATTCAGCAGAGAGCTAGTTTGGCAATAAAAAACAAAAGATGGGAAAGAGGAGAGATTTCCCAATACCTTAGATTTGTCCCTTTTGAGAGGTTGGGGTGAATTTTTCTTATACTAATCTTTGGCATTAGCAGGCTGTTGAGAACTGGTGAGAATTTGTTTGTATATCCCAGGTAATCATTAGATAATTGTATTAACTGGAGGCAGTTAGACATGAAGTAAAAGATGCCCTAAAAATAGTGAGTTCTCAAATCTTAGCAGGAAATTTGCCCTTCAAATTAAAGGGGAACTATAAAGGGGGAAATGACAGGAGTCCCAAGAAATTAGAAATAAATTCTAACCAATGTAAATGCTTAGAATTCCATGATTTGTGTGGATGTTTAACACTCGGAGGCTGTGATGACTTGAAGCCAGTGTGGGCTCATGAAGACAAATTATGTCACAGGAACTTCGTTTCCATTTTGACAGGGTTTATATAGAACAGGAACATAAATTCAGTGACATAGGATGTTTGACCTTTCATAGAGTAAGTGTATCATGATATGCTTGTGAAAGACGAAGAAATGCAGGACATGCAATAACATGAATGGGTGAATTGATAGTTGGTTAAACATATGTCCCAAAAGGGTAGTGATTAACAAATGTATTTCAAAGCATATAGTTCTATTTAGTGATGTGCCTTAAGCACTTACATTTAGCTCTGCTTTCCCATCATTTTTATTTGTATGCATGGGCAGGAAATGTTTATTAAATGTGAATGTAATAAACCTGTGCAGGACAGTAGATGTGATGGATGTAAGAAACAGGTATTTACTAGAGTGGACTCAAAAGTGCATTATAATGCAGTCATTGGTTTAAATATCCAGCTCCTCCTCTAGAATTGAGGTGAACTGTGCTTGAATCATCCTCATGCTCTTAATATTTTAAAATGTCTAGCATATAGCGGCACTTAAATGCATCTTAAATTTCTAGAAGTCTGATGCATAGGTTAAATTTAGCAAGGCTTACAGAGATCAATGGAGTTAATAAAATGTGGCTTTCAAAACAGCTAATGTGTTCCCGGTGCCTGCCCATGCAGAAAAAAAAAAAAAAAAAAAAAGTTAATGTGAGCTTAGACGTCATTAATAAAAGAATAGTGCCTAAAAGTAGGGAGGTGGTCCCCTTGTGTCACTCTGTCATTATGGAACTGCATTTGGATCAATGTGCCCAGTCCTGGGAGGCACCTAACAAAGAAGGTTCAAAGAAAAGCAACTGTTGGAATTGCTTGAAGTCATTCCTTGCAAAAATGACCAATAAGTGACAATTTCAAAAGAGCATGATGGTTGCTTTTCAGATATATAGTAAGATATAATGTGGGGGGAAAAGAAAGCTAACGGCTTCTGTTAGCTGCCAAGGATTAGACCTGGGCCAGTAGGTGAAATGAAAGACAATATATTTGGATCAACATCTGGAGTATGAAGCTCTAGAAAATTAAAATAGTTTTCTGTCACTGGAGATGTATCACAGGCTGGATGAAAACTGGCAGAGATGTTTTACACAGGGTTCCTAACATAATCTGGGAAGTTTAACTATGTAATCTTTAGTCACAGCAAAATTTAAGATTCTAAAATTCAGTGATTTTATTCTTAAAACCCAAATTTACTGTGAAATTAAAGGCTGGTGTTACTACACATACTATAGATATTACATAAATGTATTTAGCTATACTGAAAATGAAAGAACAGTCTGTTCATTAAAAAAACACATGAATATATGTATACGCTATAGAGGGTGGCATCATTATTCTATTTGTGTTTAGAACAGTTGAGAAAGTTTTGTTTCAGTTTTCTCAGAACTATTTGTATTATTCCTACAGAGAAATTTATAAAATCAACAAAAGATAGACTGTAAAACCCTGGATCTAAAAAAAAAAAAAAACCAACAAGGAAGCTTTCAAAATTGCAAATTAATAAATAATTACATGGTTAATTAAGATGGTGTAATTATCTGTAGATGATAGAGGAACCTAAAAGATTGGATAAGGTTAGTAACAATTCAAGTGATCATCTGTTTAACCATTAAAATATATACTAGTAAAATTAACATAAATTGTGGCTAAAATTTGAAAGTGAAGGACAGTGGTGAGGAAATAAAAACTGACTCTCCTAGGCTCGACTTAATCTATGAGATTTTAAAATGTGTCACAATATAAAACATAAATCAAAATCATGTGAAACAATAAAAATTCCAGAAACTTATTTAAAATATTTGTAGAACTTAATATATGAATATTAATGGAAATACTAGTGAAATCCAAATAAAGTCTGTAGTTTAGGATATCACTAGCACAGAGGTTAATTTCTTAGTTTTAATAATTGTTCTATGGTTATTTAAGATGATAACATTGGGGGAAACTGGATGAAGAATGTCTGAGAACTCTCTGTACTATCTTTGCAACTCTTCTGTAAGTCTAAAATTATTCAAAAATTAAAAATTAAAAAAATATATAAAATAAAGTATTCCTACCTCAGACCAAGCAATCCCGCTTTTAGCAATCTAACTTAGAAGAAAATAAATGACAGGTAGTTAAAAACATACATTCAAAGATGCTCATATATTAATTGCAGCATCACTTATAATAATTAGATATCTAAAATACTGTTTTCTCTTTGGATGGGTTAAATTATAGTAATATCTTACAATCTCAAAGGTCAAATATAAAAGGAGGATTTACAATATATATTGTATTTATAATATATGCTAATTTGGTTAAAATAAGTGTGTGCATGTGTATATGCATTAGAAATACTCAAAATGATTATGTCTGCTTGAAATAACAAATTAGAAATCATACACAATCCTATTTGCTTTATTCCACAAATTTTCTAAGTTATCATTTTGGTAAAAAAATCTATAAATACAGGTAAATTAGGTCACATATCATCAGTGAACTCATATCCCAAATCTCTTTATGAGAAATAGCTTAAGGAATATATAAATACACAGCTTTAGATGATTCATTTTCTTTAATATTAGTTCAAAAAGCCATTATGATTTCTTTACTGCATTGCTTTATAGGACAAAAGTCAACCTACAAACAGTGCTTTTTTCTAATCTTAAGAGGACTGTTATAAAAATAGTAAGTAGGACTAATCAATCTTCATCCAAACATGAGGCAACATCTATACTACATTTTAAGTATACCTGAGCACAGATTCATTTGCAAAACATCTATTTATGTTCTATGGTAAATATCTTCTTTCATGTACTAATATCCTTTTCAAAACATTTACTCAATACATAATTTTCTAACATGTAAAATTATAAAAGCCTTAACTTTAAATTACTTGGCAATATTTACCATATTAAATCATTTTCAGAACAAAGTAATATTTCATTTTATACATTTAAATAGTGTCTTATCTGCTAAAATAACTATAACACAAAAAACAATGGATGAAATAAAATGAACAATAAAATAAATAAAGTATAAAATTAACTTCAAAATTCAGTTAGAAGGCAATATGTTGCAATTTGACTCTAAGCATCCATGAAACTGACCCATTTGCAATAACTTCTATCTGGTTTTAAACTATGCCTAAACAATGTCTCATGTTCCTCTAATTTTACAGATGATTTATCTACCAAATATTTTTAGCTTTTAAAATGTATTTTTGATCATGCGGACACAATTTCCTGATAAAACACACCATATGAATAAAATATATAATTCTTCCAATAATTTTGGAATTTTATTCTCTTCAGTGAAAATTTTGGGGAGCATCAACACACAAATAATGTAATAAATTGTGGTATCTCTTAATCTTGTTTCTGCTAAAAAATATTGTATCTTCAAAACCCATCACCAGTCAGAATAAGTCATTAAAATGGATTCTGCTTACTTACCTCATTTTCCAAAGTCCATCACAGCTGATAGTTAAGAAATGTTCAATTATAGCAAATTGAAGTATATTATTTCTTTATGGCATAGTTACGATAGGCTTTCATTTTGATTTATGTAAAGTTATAGAACTGTACTCAATTCATTAACTAATAAAGCTGATAATATTAGGAAATAAAATCCCCATATACAATTAAACCAAGTTGGTGTGAGCATAAATATTAGTGTAAGCTTTTCACTTGTGTTTGTACTGTAAGGAAGATCTACAATGTCAGAAAACGTTAGAAAGCCATAGTTTAGAAATTTGATTTGGAACTTGTTCTACTGTTAATCAGGTGGTGAGAGATTGATGTTTCATATCATTAAAACTCTTGATGAAAATGTGAGTAATGAAAATCAGGAAAACAAATTGGGAAAACATAAATTTAATTTTATAAGTGTTCACATTTTCTTATGACACATTTGCGTAAAGTAAAAAGAAAGATTTCAGATGAAGAGGGTAGAACAAAACTCTCCAAACCCTTTTCAAATGCTTAAGATCCCTAGAAAAAGAGCTGAAGATCATACATCCATAAGGAAATACAGATACTTTTTGTGTTGTTTTTTTTTTAACATTAATTAAATTAACAACGACAAAATTATAACAAAAAAAGCCATTTTACTTTGGCACTTAGACAAAACTATGGTTAACATTTTATCTGTTTATCATATTTGCTCGCCAACCTCCTAATAAGTCATACATTCAAAAGTACCCAAAGTATCTATCTATAGACACACAAATAAACTCCCATGTGTATGTATGTGAACACGTCCATGAAAGCCTAACCTTATACACATCTTTAGAATAATGCATAAACATATTCCTTAGAATCAAGCCTTTCTATATGTGTTTGAGATAATTGACAAAACTATTTCTCAGAATAAGGCAAAAGCATTCTATTATATTGTAGTCTGTTCCGGAACCATTCTGAGATACAGCATTCCGATATATTGCAAGGTTGCTAAGAGTTAAAGGCAGATGCTTGTTTTTCTCTCTAACAAAGTTTTGGAGGAATGCGTAAATGTAGATTAAACACTGTCAGAGCCTTTAAAAGAAAACACTGTTCTTCCTTCAAGAAGGTTTTTATGGAGCAAGTGAAGAAGAAATATATAAAAGAGCATTGCAAGCTGTTCTGAAAGCGCAACTGAGAAGCAATTTGAAAAATAGCCCGCCATCATCTAAGCCAGAGCGGTGGAAAAGCAAGCTATCAGCACTTTCATCAAAGGCACTATTGACTCCCCTTTTTTCTCATTTTACCATGACTTTCTCATTTTGTTTACTCAGCCCATGATTGGGAAACAATGATTCCTTACCCCTTGGGTGAGATGTGATGGAGTCGTCTAGCGAAAGCTCTTTTTCTCCATCTTTGCTGCCGCCGCCACTGCATTCACTGCCACCATCTGTTTCAATCAGCCTGTCCACCATTGCGATAATGCAATTCAGACTCTTCCCCACATTGGCCCACACCCTGTCCTGAAAAGAGCATTAGTATCACTATACATTTTTATTGCAAACACAAAATAGGGAAAACTTGATCAATCCATTTTATAGAACCAGTAGAACACAGATTGAGTGACTAGCTATAGAATCCCATTAATTTGTTCAGACTGTGGATATAGAAGTCAAGTTTCTCTACGGCAAAAATTAAATGTTAATATCCTTTTATTTGGTACATTATTTTACTGTGACGTAAAAATGATGAACCATACAATATTAATTCATGATTAAGTACAAATTATGAACTTTTAAACTGGAGATACCTATTTTCTCTAGCAACACTCAACAAAAAAAGCAGAAGCATCAATGTTTTTAAAGCATGGCCAGCACATGCATTAGAAATTGTAAGCGTGGTCTTCAGATCACCTCTATCAGAATCACCTACGGTATTAACATGAGGTCCCTGAGTCCTCCCAGTTCATTCTCACTGCGGAGAACACTCTCTAAATTGAAATTTTGTCAGGCACTTCAGGTGCTTTTGACCATAAAAAGTCTGAAAACCTCTATCAATATTACATGCCACAGCTGACAGAAGAAGTCATGTTGGTTGATTTATTTCCTAGGAAGCAGCCCCTATCACCTAATGGTCTCTTTGTCACTAATATTCTCAGTTTGTTTTAGGGCAATGCATGGAACTGAATTCTTTGATTAATAAGAATTGCTAATAATTTTTTAAATAAACATTTGAAATATAGTTAGGATGGCAGTCTGGCATCTCTTGCTTTCCTTCTTGTTCCTCTGGCTTCCACCAATTATATGAAAGCACTGACAGCTCATCCCTTTCTCTATGCACAAGAACCAAAAGAATATATAGTGTTTTCTCTGCATCCTGCCATAAAGTAATCCTTCACCTGGTGTTTCCTCTTTAACAGAACTATTTCAGGCAGTTGAGTGCCACTTAGTGCAAAGATCATACTAAATTAGAATACTTTCTTAATGTTTTGTCTATTTTTCTCTGAAAGTTAATTTTGCTTGTTTCTAAATAGATATACTAATTAGTGGTAGGATAAAACTAAGGATTTTAGATTATTTCAAATTCAACTATAATTTGAATGATAAATTATATAATAATTTATATTATTATATAAATATTATTACTTATAATATAATATAATGGAGTAATTCTTTTGTAAAGACTTGGTTGAAATAATTCAGCCATATGAAAATGTAGCATGTACAGACATGGACATACTTTAGTTTCAGAGGTAACAGGGATTCGTAGAAAACCAATATATTCCAAATTAGAAAAGAAAGGGTGGAGGCAGGGCAAGATAGTGGCACAGTCGTGTGTGGAATTTAATTCGTCCTCCAGAGCAGCTGGAAAATAGCCAGGAGCAGTACAAAATAACTGTTGGGGGAACATCAGTGAGCAGACACACAGTGGACACCAGTCTGGACAAGCTGGACTGGCTGAGATCCCACATAGAACTGTAAGTCTCCTGAGCTGTGGATGCCAATGCCCAGCCCCACCATGGGCACTGCCGACTGCTTCTGCAAGGGGAAAGGAAACTGACCTTACTAGTAGCAAGGGCTTAGCTCAACCAAGCTCCAACTGTGGAATTAATTAACAAATGCTACTGAAAACAGGCACCCACCACAAATAAACCTGGAAGAAGCATTAAAGGAACCAGTAGTTTTTGCCCTGGCAGAAAGGGGGCAGAGCTGGCAGGAAAAAAATCAACAACCAGAGGCTTTTTCAATTGGACAACACAAAATACTGGAAAAGTGCCCCAAGAAAAGGGGGCACAGAGAACCTGAGGATACAGAGAGCCACCTACCAACTTAAGCTCTTGATTGGTAAACCCAGGGAGCGAGGGTCAGGCCCTAAGAAAGCTTTTGCTTTTTTATTTTATTATTATTACTGTTGTTGTTGTTGTTGTTACCTCTTAACAGCTCATTAGCTAGAACTGCAAGCACTCTCAGGTGCCAGCACTCTCCCAGGCAAGGGTGGACTAAAGCATGTCTGAGAGACAAAGTAACTAGACAAGTAAAAGCGTTAATTCCTCAAAGGGCTTATCTTCCCCCAAGAAAAGGAGAGTGGGGCCCAGCTCAAGTGGAAGCCTTCCTTCAGGGAATTCAGGCTCCAGGGGCTAGAAAACAGAAGCAATCAAAGTCCCCTTACTACTGCAGCCTCTATCCCAACCTTGTCCCTGGCAGGGAGAGTCTAATGAAATTTAAGGCACCATATTGCATCACTTTATGCTGGTGGGTAGCCACAGGCAGACAAGCACCACATGCTGGGCAGGATAGGAAAAGTTCAAAGCCTAGAGGCTTCATAGGAAAGTCTGACAACCTGCTGGTTCTCAAACTTAGGGAAAACTGATGCTGGCCGCTCTTTCCTCCTGAGACATGGGCCTGTCCAGTCTGAGAAAGGCTGACTGGCATTTATAATATCTGAGGAGACCCTCCTCAAAGAAAAAAAGACTCCTTATAGGTAGGGCAAGAAACAAAAAAATAGGAACTGAAAAATTTTGATCAGTTAAATATAATCTATGCTAGAAGTCTAGAATAAGTTCAAACAAATGTCAAGGAACAGATAGAGAACAAAGCCATCCAGCAAGAAAACCCTAGGTAAAAGAGTGAAAACAACCTCTAGAATAAACTAATTAAGGAAATCAAATGTCTAGAGACCAGGAAAAAATGAGTCATACTAGGAAAATCAAAGATATGTGCCAAAGGGACAAATCAACACTTCAAATGAGATACAGGAGTTGAAACAATTAGTTTGGGATGTTTGAACAGATATGCAAACTCTCACCAAAAATCAAATCAACAAGTTGAGGGAGGATATAAAGAAGACATTAGGTGAACATAAAGAGAAGCATGAAAGTCTGAAAAACCAAATCCCAGAACTTATGGAAATGAAAGTCACAATAAAAGAGATGAAAAAAACCAATGGAAACCTGCAACAATAGATTTGAAGAGGCAGAAGAAAGGATTAGTGAGCTACAGGACTGGGCATCTGAAATCTAGCACACAAAATAAAATATATGGAAAAATATGAGCAGGGTCTCAGGGACTTGAATGACAACATGAAGCACATGAAAATATATGTTGTGGGTGTCCCAGAAGGGGACGAGAAGGGAAAAGGAGCAGAAAGACTAATGGAGGAAATAATCACTGAAAATTTCCCATCTCTTATGAAAGACATAAAATTACAGATCCAAGAAGTGCAGTGTATCCCAAACAGAAAAGATCCAAGTAGACCTACTCCAAGACACTTACTAATCAGATTGCCACATGTCAAAGAGAAAGAGCCAATTTTGAAAGCAGCAAGAGAAAAGCAATCTATCACATACAGGGGAAGCCCAATAAGACTATGTGTGCATTTCCCAGCAGAAACCATGGAGACGAGAAAGCACTGGTATGACATATTTAAGAATCTGAAAGAGAACAACTGCCAAACAAGAATTCTGTATGTAGCAAAACTATCCTTCAAAAAATGAGGAGGAAATTAAATATTTTTACACTGACAATCACTGAGAGAATTTGTGACTAAGAGACGACCTCTACAAGAAATACTAAAGGGAGCACTACTAGGCAGATGGAAAAAGACAGGAGAGAGAGGTCCAAAGAAGAATGTAGAAATGAAGACCATTAGTAAAAGTAAAAAGAAAAAAAAATTAAATGTGACAAAATCAAAAAGACAAAATGGTAGAAGAGAGTACAGCCTTTACAGTAATAACAATAAGTGCTAACTTAGGAATGCCTAAAGTAGACAATGATGGTGATTAAGTGTACAAATATAAGAAACATTTTTACATAAGAGAGATCAAATAAATGTCAACATTACAAGGTGTTGAAAATGGGTGGTATACAGGAAAAAGTATAGTCAATCCAAGCTAGGGTCTATAGTCAACAGTAACATTGTATTATGCGTCCACAAAGCATTATGCCAAAACCGAATGTCAACAAATGGGAGGTATAGAGAAGGGGTATGGATTCTTTGTGAAAGAAATGGAGGAAATGTGATGTATACATACAACAGACTATTGAGCGGCCACTAGAAGAAATGAAGTTGTGAAGCATACAACTAGATACATTAACGTTAAGTACAGTATGTTGAATGAAATGTCAGAAGCAAAAAGACAAACATTATATGTCTCACTCATATAGACTACCTGTAATCTACAAACTTGGAGACTTGAAGTCGAGAGCATGGATTATCAGGTTGGGGCCTATTGTAAAGGGTCCTAGATTGTAAGCTCTTATAGCAGTCATATTCACTAGGTGTAACTATTATTTCTGAATTCTGAGATACTGAGATGTTTGTATATAACCTGGTCATTACCAGAAACTCTGAGTATTTATGTGACACCTGAAACTTAACAGTTAGGACTCTGAAGCTATAAAAGTCAGAATTACCTCATTCAGCAACTGTTAAAAAAAGTTGAAGTCTGAAGTGATCAGACTTCTACTTGAGATATGAATGAAGTTGATCTGGATAGGACTAAGGTAAATTAGAAGAACATAGGGTAAAGGATGATATGGTCTATATTTTAAAACTTCAACTTCTATGTGAGACCAAAGGGAGAGATGTTTATTTGGTGTAATATTTTTATTTTGGGGCAGCACATTACCTAATTTAACTTGTATGGTCAGTTTAGTTGAACACCATAAGTACATGAAGTCTTGAATAGGGCATGAGATCTTGTTGGTTTGTACAGGTTTGTGTGATGCCCCATTTTATCCCAGAGTAGTCTTGGCAGAGAATGAAAAAGTATTTGCAAAGTCCTCTTGGGGAATGGGGGAGAAAGAAGGAAATATTCAAATTCCCCATCTAGGGAATTCTTGATAATCTCACAACCAGTGGTGACAACCAATTCAATGGGCTGAGCCGTAAAACTTGGTATTTGTCCCTATGAAATTTATTCCTGCAAAGGAGAAGCTAAGCCCACTTATAACTATGCCTAAGAATCACCCCTAGAGAATCTCTTGTTGATCAGATTTGGCCAATCTCACTAAGCCAACTTGATTTAGACAGAGTGAATTCACTGCCCTCCCCCATACATGGGACATGACTCCTAGGGGTGTATATCTCCCTGATGATGTGGGACATGACTCCCAGCATGAGTCAAGACCTGGCATCACAAGATTGAGAAAGCCTTCTTGACCAAAAGGCAGAAGAGAGAAATGACACAAAATAAAGTTTCAGTGGGTGTGAGATTTCAAACAAAGTTGAGAGGTTATCCCAAAGATTATTCTTATGTATTATATAGATATCCATTTTTAGTTTAGAATGTTATGGAGTGGCTGGAGAGAAGTATCTGAAACTGCTGAGTTGTGTTCCAGTAGCCTTGATTCGTATAAATATACAGCTTTTACAACGTGACCATGTGATAGCAAAAACCTTGTGTCCGATGCTCCTTTTATCCAGAGTATGGACAAATGAGTAAAAAATAAATAAATAATAGGGGGGATAAAGAGTAAAAATTGCTTAAATTGAAATACTGTGGATCAATGAGCGGGAAGGGTAAGGGGTATAGGATGTATGATTTCTTAATTATTTTTCTTTTTATTTATTTTTCTGAAGTGATGCAAATGTTCTAAAAATGATCATGATGATGAATATACAACTATGGGATGATATTGTGAATGACTGGTTGTATAATATGGTTGAACTGTATGTCTGTGAAGATCTCACAATAAATATATATATTTTTAAATTGCAACTACCCCATGGTGCACACATATGAAAAAGTAAATAAATAAACATTGGATACAAAAATAAGAAAAGATAGCGTAGAGATCCAGTCGTGACATGCTACCTATGAGACCTTAGGAAAAGCATTTCATTTTGGGGATGGCACCATTGTTTCATACACAAATTGGAATGATACTCCTTGCCCTGCCTACCTTACCAAGCTGCAGTTAGAACCAAATGACATGATTTCTGTGAAAGGACTGGGTAAAATTATTACAATTTGGCCAAATCACATCCAATCCTTGCTAGCTTTCTAACGAATCAAGCTTACTTTTCATCACTCTATAATCTCAACATGAAGTATGCTATTAATCACAAATAGCCATCACAAGCTTTTCCTAAAGGCAGCTCTTTCCATCATGGTAGTACAAGCACTTCCCTTCTAAGGGAAATTAAGATACCAATTACATCCACAGATTGCATCATCCTCTGCCTTTTGCCTGAGAAAATGAGGTGGTGGCACCTCCAAGCCAGGACAGCTAAGGAAGCTCACATCTTCCAGATGGAAATGCTGGTCAATATCTTGACATCATTCATATTGAAATTCAGTGAGAAGCTTACATTTCAAACCACAATAACAGACTTAATGGCCTCCATTCTGAATATGCTTTAATTATCACCACCAACTGTGTCTTTAAGGCTATAAAATTGAAAAATGAAGGAACTCTCCAGCTACTACTGGCAATAAAAACTGCTACTGAGGATAAGAGGGAGGGAGTTCCTCTCAATTTCACAGATTAGCTGTGTTCATGATATGCCTTCAACTCTCTTCTGTTGCCCATGTTTAAGAGAACCTTTATATTTTGACCAAAGTTCAAGTAGTATTGCATGCTGCCTTTCCCATGTGAAGAACGATAAGGGATGAATGAACTGCTCTTAATCATGTGTCTGAAGAACCTGAACATAAGTGCATTTACAAGCATAATAAGATATTCACACACACACACACACACACACACACACACACATAACATTCTTCTTCCTTTTCCAATACCTCAGGTTACAGAATTCCACTGGTAGAAAAAGAACATTTTCAAGCCAACAGAGAGCTTTATTGGCTTGAGGAACACTGAGAAGTGAGTTCATTATCCAAGGCCAATGACCATATAGAAAACAGCCATGTGGTGAAGAGCAGAAAAACATCTAAGTGGCTAAATGTTTAAGGGGGACAAGAGCACATTGAGGATCTTTGTTAGGGATGGGTGGATGAGCAGAATTTCTGATGTAATAGTAATATTCTATTCATGGATGTTGTTCTAGTTTGCTAGCTGCTGGAATGCAATATACCAGAAATGGAATGGCTTTTGAAAGGGAGAATTTAATGAGTTGCTAATTTATAGTTCTAAGGCCGAGAAAATGCCCCAATTAAAACAAGTCTATAGAACTGTCCAATCAAAGGCATCCAGGGAAAGATACCTTGGTTCAAGAAGGCCGATGAAGTTCAGGGTTTCTCTTTCAAGTGAGAAGGCATGTGGTGAACACACTCAGGGCTTCTCTCTCAGCTGGAAGGGCACATGGCAAACATGGTGTCATCATCTGCTAGTTTTCTCTCCTGGCTTCTGGTTTCATGAAGCTCCCCAGGAGGCGTTTTCCTTCTTCATCTCCAAAGGTCACTGGCTGGTGGACTCTGCTTCATGGTGCTGCGCTCTCTGAATCTCTCATTCTCCAAAATATTTCCTTTTTTATAGGACTCCAATAAACCAATCAAGACCCACCCAAATGAGTGGAGACATGTCGTCCCTTAATCCAGTTTAACAACCACTCTTGACTAAATCACATCATCCAGGGAGATGATCTCATTACAGTTTCAAACATTAGCATTGAATAGAGATTATTCTACCTTTATGAAATGGGATTTATATTAAAACATGGCTTTTCTTAGGGGGCATACTTCCTTTCAAACCAGCACAGATATCAAATATTTTATTGAAGGCACACTCAGCAGCAGATGAGGAGCATTCTCGTGCTACTCTTTGTGATTTTGGAGAGGAGACCACGCTTAGCTTGCAGTGAGAGAACTCAATGCCTGGTCTCCTGACTCTTCTTAGCACTGCATAAGCATGTCTATTATGTCATTTATAGAGTCATGGTTTACACCTCTGTCTCCAGTACAAGATTGTAATTGCTTTGAGAGCTATATCCTTAGTACACAGCACAGGGACTGGCACTCAACAGCTTTTGTTAGGAGAAAGGGAGGAAGGAAGGCAGAGAGGGAGGGAAGGAGGAAGAGAGGGTAAATTCATCCAGAGATGGATTTGGGCTAGTATTTATATTCACCTTTAGCTCATTTATTCCTTTAAAAAAACATCATATCAGTTAATATTAGCGACCCAGTTTGTAGAGATGAGGCGACCTCATGTAAAAGTAGTCAAAATAACATTCAATACCAAAATAGTATAACTGGGCTAGATATTCAGGAGTGCTGACTTCAAAGGCTTGACCCTTCCTGTGACGTCCCATAGAATTGTGGTACACAGTAGGAATCACTGTTGGTGGCATTACTAGAACTCCAGAGACAAGCTAGACAGAAGGAGGAAGTTAGGAGAGGGAACTAAGGAAGGTTCAGGGAGAGGCCTATGACAACACAGAGGGGCAAGATTAGGTTTCAGTTATCTGAGATTTAAAAATGAGTACAAGGGCAGGTCCTAGACTAGAAGATGATTCTACAGGTCAATTGCAAATATTCCTAAGTCTGCGATCAGGAATGTCATCCACTGAGGGATGGAACAATCACTAGGCTAGCTGCTCAATCATCCTGGGACTAAGGACATAAGTGGACAATACTAATAACAGAGCATGCCAGGATAAAGACCCCAAATCCGTTCATGTGACCAGGATAAAAAGGAGTAAGTGAGTTACATGGAAGAAATATAAAAATCCAATTCTTAGTAGATTAGGGTGTAAGCAACTCAAATATTTTGAAACTGAGATGCTAAAGATGGGTAAGCAATACTCCTGAAGATGCTAGTTGACCCTTGATCAAATAGCATCTTGAACACCTGAGTTCCTAAACCAGCCACTTTCATTACATCTCTCTGAAAACATGCATGAGGAAAATGACCAGTAAAAAAACATTCTTATTTTCTGAGGTTTTTCATCCATCAGGCCCATTCAACTGGAAGTTCTTTTTGCTTAGATTGTCGGCATGGGTGGAGCCTACTCCACTTTCTTCTCTACGAAAATCCAGCAATTAGTTACAGACAGCTCTCATAATGAGGAGAGGCTCTTAGTGAGAAGACAATGGAAATACAAGGATGTGGTTGCAGGCATGGAACACCCTGTGCCTACCCTTCTTAGGTCAGGGAAATGTGAACAACTGAGAGACCCTATTTACCTTACCAGCCACATGCGGAGGATGGGTAAAAAAAAAAAAAAAAAGGAACCACCTATCAAAAAAACAAATTCACAACTGGTCCTTCTTCACAGAAACAGTTATTTTCTTGCTTTCTCTCCTGCTATATGAATAACACTTAATGAAAACTTTTTTGGTTAAAGCCTGGCCCTTATTAAATGGACACTAATTGATATCCTTGAACTTAATGGATCCTTAACAACCCCACTTCTTGGAGGGGAAGAGGCTTTGGACATTTTATGGTCAATGAGGGCACCAAGTCAGCAGGAAACTCAAAGCAATATTTCTTCCATAATTCCATCCTGAGTCAGGTGCTAATCTTGGGCATTATTTATTTCCAGGGTAGGACCCAAGCTAATGCAAAAGTCAGAGTCCGTGCCAGTCAATGCAAAGCTTTACTAGGGACAGCACTGAGTAGCCAGTAAGATATTCGACCTGACACTGTGAGCCATGAGAGTAGGGAAGCTGGTGCTTAGTCAGCATGCCACACATTTATGCGCTTGGTAGCATCGTACCCTGACTGATTTGAATGAACAGTTAGTATTTTTAAAAAATCAGCAAGTCTTAGCTGACCAACCTTTCTAAGGCCACCTTTTGATCAGTAAGAGCATGAAGACAAAACCAGAATGGTATGGGGGTCCAAACAGTCAGGACAGATCTATTTTCCTGTGTAAAATTTCTCATTGTCATTGCCATTACCAATTTCGGAAGACTTGGATTAGAATCAGTCAGTGAGTCCAATACTGTCATAAAAAGAAGCTTCAGTTTATCATTTTATCAATTGAAAGCAGTTCTCACTAGCCTGGCTGAGTTCCTCATCACTGTGAGTCTCTGGTCCTCCCATAGCTTGATAGCTCTCCTTCCTGAATCCTAACTTTCCTCAGGCTTCCTGGTGAAAGGAGTGGTTCTTCACATACTCTGCAACCCAAACCGACACGTTCATGGTTCCAGTTATATAACACCTGCACACATGTACACACTCACATGTCAGGCCCACTAAAAATAGCCAGGCATGTGATATCCATCAGAGCTAAGTGAGATTGACCAACCTGTGCTTCCCAGGGGCCCTCCTGCTTTAACTTCACCAACTCACCCATGAAAATATCCCCGACACTCATTTTCCAATAATTATATTCAATTTAAAGAATCGCCTAGTCCTGCAATTTGCCAAAGGCATACAAATGGACTCAGATTCTCAGACACTGCTTCTTTAGTATTGACCTCTTATCCCCTTGGTTTGGATCTTGCCCAGACCTATATATTAGTTATAACACAATCAGGTCTGCTCATAGTGCTACATTCATCTTCATTGACCACTGTGCTCATTTCATCACTCCTCTAATCAAAAGCAGACTTAGTACTACAGCAAGTATAAATTCTTCTCTGATACTGAAAGCACCTTCATAGTCAGGCCCATCTAGATAATTTTCCTTATTTCTCATTAGTTTTTCAAATGAAAGCTTCATCCAGGTCAGTCTTCTTGATATCTTAAAAACATGCTGTTAATTAGCTCAAAAAATATTTACTGCATGTCGATCACATGCCTGCTTAGTGCCAAGCAACCAAGATATGAAGGAAATCTTGGAGGAAGTGATATTTTTATCTTGACACATGCTGCATTTTATTCCTAAACCTCACCCTGCCAGTCTCAGCCTCTCCAAAAATGGTTCAAACTACTTCCTTTGCTTAACATATTTTTTATTTTTAATTGATAGTGGGTTCCATGAGGGAAATGACTATTATTTATTCATCCTCCTATTCTTGCATCCTAATACACACTAGGTGTTAGAAAGGGAGAGAAAAATATATGGCCCATAGAAAGGAGAGAGGGAGGAAGGAAGAGCAGGAGAAAGGAGGGGGTGGAATAAGGTTGATTCTCTTCTGTACTCTTCCGTATTGTACCTCCATACAATTCCTCTCTCTGAATCTTTTCAATCTCTTTGAAATTGTATCATACAACCTATACTCTGGGAATATCTTTCAATATGTCTGCTTGTTTCGTGAGTTCTAGTCATCTGTCTTGAACTAGATGATAAGGCTATTGGAGTCAGATTCCATATTTTATACTTAATTTATTTTTCCCCAAGTGGCTAAAACATTACTAAACACTCTTTGTGCAGTCAACATCTGCTGACTGACTTGTTGATTTGCTATTTAGGCGTCAAAAGAAATTATGATACCACTATTAGAAGTAACAATTACAGGTCTCTTCAAATTGAAGTTAGAACCAAGCTCATATTCTGAGTGGTTGAGTTCACTCCAATAAATGCTACATCATGCTAAATGAATGTATTAGATAAAGCATTTGCTTAATAACCAGCAGAAAAATCTCACTGATTGATTCAAGCTTTTAATTTGAAATTGGCTGACAGCATTTTATATATATACCATTACATAGTTGCACAACTGGTTGAACTATATGACAGTAGTAGCAGTTAGTGGACTGCATACAACCATTTTCAAGGATTCATAAGTTTTTCTTTTTTTTCTTTTCTTTTTTGCAGGGGCAGGCACTGGGAATCGAACCCGGGTCTCCGGCATGGCAGGCAAGAATTCTGCTGCTGAGCCATCATTGCACTGACCAGGATGGATTTTTTTTAACTGAGTGTATCCTGAAATGTCAAGTCAATAGTCTGCCTGTAATTGTCTCAGCACTTTCTTTAACTCTTCACTAAATAGTGGAGTTTCAAAAATTTCTACTAGGAAATAATGTCTCATTATTCACAATAGAATGTATTAAAGTTGGAGGATACCATTTGAATGTAATCTCCAACTTCTAAAGTGCATTGTACGCAGTTCATACATATACATACATAGGCATGCACATACATACATGGGCACATACATAGGCACATTCAAAATATCAATGCCTGGTTCAATGTCATTGAAGAGTCAGGAGAGTATCTGTGGGAGATGATAGTATCCCAATTCAACATCACAGGGAAATCATTGTTACACTAATAAACAAAAACAAAATGTCTCAGTTAAAAACACTGGTTTGAGTTAGAGGATGAACTACTGATTTAGCAAATTCATCCATAAACTTATTCCCACAGTGACTCTGAAAAATATTTTGAATATGCATATATGTGTTAGGAGCTTTAAAGCAAGGGAGAAAAGGTGAAAGTAGTAAATGCATGTGGGAAAATCTAGAAGATGGCAGGATTTCATGAATATGCATGTACATAAAAATCTCATTTGGGGTTCCTTTTCTTTCATATTACATTTATGCATTTTAATGGTCAGTCTTGAACTTTGCTTAATCACCTTTTGTGCACTTTAATACCAAATATTCAAAGCACAATTCTCCTGGGTAAAATGGGCTGGAGAAGTTCGGGAATGTTCCCCATCCATCAAGAAAACAGACGCTAGAAAGCTTTCGGTCAATGCATAAGGAACCAATGGGCCTAATTCTCCATCTTTGCCTGCTCTTTCTGTTGGGGAGAGGAAAGTTTTTGAATGTACCTCTATATTATACAATTAGCAAAACTAGACAATTTTATTATGTGCGGAGATGAAAATGAAAAATTTGGTACTACGTGAAAATAGTTGCTTCCAATTCATATTTTCCGGGAAACATCAAAAGAAATTATTTCTGTGTAACTAGGACACAAATCTCCCCCTTTATAATATGCCCATGAATAATCAAATCAAGTTAAAATGACCACCACTGGACTTCTGGAGGCTTCTGGAGGCCTTAACTTATTATATTCAGAGCTTTGGTCATCTCTAATATTCTGCATCCAATTTGAATTTTACCAGTTTCAATGTTTGAAAATATTGTGATGATTGAATAGTCACCTAAGAATTGATTATGTTGATTAAAATACTATCTAAGGAAAGGGGACATAAGTGAGTAATTTTGACTAGAAAAGAGAAAACAAAATCTTCACTTCATAAGATAGTGAAGGGGAAAGCACGGGAAATAGTGCAGAATTAATTAAATTTAAAAATTCTATGCTTCTATATAATAAAGCAAGGAATAACAAGTTGAGGTCAAATTGCAAAGTCACTAATTTATTCAGCAAATGCATATTGACTACCTCCTATGTATGGATGCTCTACTAAACAGTGAACGTGACATTTTCTTTGTCCTTTAGGAACTTATAGAGTTCATGAATACATGCAAGAAACAGACATATAAACCATTAATTTTAACTCGGTGTCCACCGAGCTGTGTGTTCATGAAAGGAAGTAGAATGCTGAAGTTGAATCTATCTTTTAGTACTATACAAATATACCAGAGTAAACTATAGGAATATGAGAAAAAAATGTTTAATATAATCTGGAGGGTAGTAGACTCACAAAAGGAAGTTACATGTCACTTTTGTCTTGTAGCAGGGGTTAGCAAGCTTTTTCTGTAATGGGCCATATAGTAATTATTTTAGGCTTTGTAAGCCATACAGTCTCTGTTTCAATGACTGAATTCTTCCTTTATAGAACAAAAGCAGTCTTTGATAATATACAAATGAAGGAGCATGGTTGTGTTCAATAAAACTTCATTTATACACAAAGTTGAATTTCTCATAATTTTTACATGATGAATTATTTTTCTTTTGGTCTTTTTAACCATTTCAATACATGAAAACCATTCGTAGCTTACAGGCTGTATAAGAAGAGGGGTGGTTTGGATTTGATCTGGGGCTGTGGTTTGCTGATGCCTGTCTTACTGTATCAGTAAGTATTTGCCAGATGTGCGAGGAATTGAGATTAACTCATGTTGTATACTGTAAACCTGAGAGGATGGAAATAAGTCGTTGAAAAAATAAAACAAGAAATAATGGATGTGTGGGGGAAAAAGCCAGGAGGAAAAGAGAGGAGATCAATGATTGAAGAAGAAGAATCTATTGGGCTTGGTGATGAGAGGATGAATCAATAGGATGCCTTAGAGGAGGAAATGTGTGTTGGGCCACTAGACAAATATTTGAAGGTGGAAATGAATTGTAAATTTATAAAGATATTAAGAACAGACAATATTGGAACATTCTTTCACGTAAACTTCGAAGAACATATCAGGGTTTGCTGGGTTTGTTTTCTTTTTTAAAGATATAATGTTTCACTGAAGCAGAAGTGATAAACTAGATAACCTCTGAAGATTCTGTCTAACCCTATCCTTGGGTAACTATTCAAAAGGTCTTTGCTTTCCACACACACACACACACACACACACACACACACACACACACACACAGTGTACATAAATCTTTCTACATGTAACTTACAAATATGAAAGAAAAATGGCCATATTTTAGGGGTCTTATTATTCATTTATGTAACTAAGTTATAAGGTGTTGCTTTGGAAAAGTTAAATGTCCAGCAGCCTATGAGAATTAATTAGCACCAAAGAATGAGAATGATTTATTTCTTTCTTTCGAAGAAGATGAGATCAGTGGTTTTACATAGCATGATCCTAGCCAGTTAGAGAATTGAACAACATTTCTTTTGAATGCCAATTTGCATATATATACCTCTCTGTTATGCATGGCACAAACCTCCCAACCTCTAAAATGTAGGATCTAAAATGGAGGCAAAATCTGGCAAAGAGAAGTTGAGAATTCAGATCACTTTACCATTTGCCTGTGTATGTACCTGATGACACATGCTTTGTCCTCAACAGTTAGCAATGTTTGCAACTCTTTATGCCCATTGCTACCAATTATGAACATATAAATACCTCTATCAATATTCCCATAAAGTTTAAGCATTTATATTAGACATAATTAGATAGAGATGTAGTACAAAATCAATTATGTGAGATTGGTAAAAATAAATATGAGAAAGTGGTCATGCAAACCTTATTTCAAAATGCAATTTTTGGTATTGAGGTACGGATAAAAGTAATATTCTTCTAGGTTATAAATGAACTACTAACAGGATGCCTGATATAAATATTACCATGAAAGTGCTATACTTTCTAAATCTTATGTAATTAATGTAAAATAATTACAGATTGATGCAGATCACTCATTGCATTTATGGGGCATAAATACATTTTACCATAATAAAGAACAGCAAATGTTTTCTTAACTTAAGAATAGAAACTAAAATTGAAAGTTTGATTTATGTTAGCAAAATGAGGAAGGGAATTAATTGGATAATTCATACATTGAAATGTTGCCTGAAATAGAAATTCAGTTCAATTTAAAAATGGGTTTGGAACATGGTTAAATAATCAGAAAAGTTTTCCTAGTTCTGCATTTTGCTGGAATGGATCAGAATTTAAAGGATCAGAAATTTCTCTTTTCTTTAAATGACTTTTTGAATAGGAGTAGGCAGATTTAGCCCAAATCCATCAGTACAGTAATGCTGAAATTAAACCACAGTGTTCTAGTGAATAATATAATTGCTGGAATCCACAAAACTGGGTCGACTTAATAGTTTGTTTTGGATTATATGCTTTCATATTTTGGACAAACTAATCTTGGAATCCCAGCTGCTGGAAGCATCTGCTGTAGAGATGAAGAGAATGAAAAGCAATATGTCATCTTTACCAGCTAAAAGCGAAGAATACTATAGTAGCTTATTTCTTGGCACAGATTGTCAAAAAAAATCTGAAATATTCTTTTGGGGTTTAACTTGGGGTTTACTAACTTTTCAGGAGAACAAACCTTAGAAGCATTCCCTCATTTAAAAAGTAAAATTCAGCAAATAAGAGGCATTTTATGATAAGAAATCACTTTCATTTCAATCTCTACCGTTTTGAGTAGGTAATTATGATATGTCCTCAATTTTGACAACAAAACAGGCTGAAAGAGAAAGAACAGTTTCACACTGATTTAGAATTAACAGGGATTCTCTCTCCTGACTTCAAAAAGAAAGGCAGTTACATGCATCACCAGAGTGGGACTAGGGAGTAATCTACTAATAAATTTTCCAAATACTTATTATAAGACACCAAATACAGTTGTTGAAGTTAGTTGATTGCTAAAATTACAATCACTATCAGAAATTAAGTAAAATGGGTTTTTTAAAATGGAGCTACTCATCTTAGGCAACGACTCAGTCAACCTAAAGTGATCAAGGATTATTTTCAAATCCTATCTCAGAAATCCAATTAAATTAGTTTAAAACGTTGAATTATTTCAGGAAGTTGAATAGACTTGTAATCAGTACTGAAACTTTTCTAACAACTAATTAACTAAGAAAAGCAGTTCAAAAACTTACGTTTCCAATTCATTTAATAGCAGAGTCTCCAAAGGCATTTTTAATTAGCTACGGTTTCCTTGGATTTGCTCAATTTTCAAGATTAGATAAAGCTTTGATAATAGTGTTACCATGTTATGATCCTGGTGAAAGTTCTTAAAATTATATTTAATGTTTAATTTTTTTCATAAGGGATTTTCATCCCTTGACCAAGATATTCTTAATAGAAAGCAGGTGCTAAAGAAAAATTTTCACAAATGTTGCATAAAACCAAACTTGGTTCTTGTTTGCAAATAAAATAAAATTATATTAGGAGGAGAGAGTTAGAGGTAACTGTTTTGAGTAGGAAGGGTTTTCCTTGGAGTTGTAATAATTTAGACCAAGCATTTATTATTTCTAGAAACAATGGGTTCCCAAGGAGACTATCAGAAATTATCTCAAAGGAGATGCTGAAAGAGATGCTGACCTTCATAATCGGCCTACTCTTTTGGCATTTTTAAAGAAAACCCCCAAAATAACATGGGTTATCAAAAAGGTGCCACTCTATCAACTGGAAAATAATCAAGTAGATTTTTTTCTGGTGTGGAAATCGCCAAAGCATTCCCAAAAGAATGATCAAGGGTGTGCCAACAACCATGTAGACTGATGCTGCAGCCTTGACTGGTCCTTCCCAAGATGGAATTCTTCCCAGCATCATCCAATGTCACCAGGAGACTCCTCTACCCATTTTCCTCAGTGCCTATTTGAAGCCTCGCCACAGTCTTTTCAGCCCCTCCTTTCCACCCTCTCTTAGGACAAGACCCTTTTCTATGGGTAAAGTCATTTCTTGGGAACTAGCTCCACTCAATGTGCAGCCCCACCCACCCTCTCAGAAGTCAAGTCCACCTTTACATCTTTCCCTGCAGTCTAGTAGAAAACGAGCACTTCTGTCTAGGACTCTCCTTCAACATGTGTATGAGACTTGATTTGCTTCCTTCTTGTAAGAGGACATGCCCCATTAGTTATCATCTCTGTTGCTTTTCAACTGGCTGCTCCCCTAGGATACATAAACATGCTTAATTGTTACCACTTTTCAAGCAAAACAAATAAACAAGAAATAATAATTCCACACATCAAACACTCTCTCCCTAAGTAACCTAGTGTGTTACTGTCCAAATGACCACTTCCTCTTCTTTTTGGACTGCTTAACTTGGACTACTACCATTGAAAACTCAAGAATTACTTCTGTAAGCTTCACTGAGGCCATCAGTCTTCTTCTGTAGCCTGTGCACACCTCCAAGGCAGCATTTCTAACATTGCACTGTAATTGCCATTGGTCTGAATAGGCTGTGGAGTCACTGAAGAACTGGGCTGTTTACCTCTCTATGCCCAGCAACTCAGCCCATGTACCAGGCACAACAGTTGATAGGTAACACCAATTAAACTGAATGCTTCACTCTATGCATCTTCAACTAAGGATACATTTCCCACAGTCTTCTTTCTCATTCTATCATAGGAAGGTTTAAAGATCTCATAAGAATTTGTGAGTTGAAGTTGTATTAGCAGAGGCCATCTCCCATACTCTTTGTCTCTCCAAAATCTTACCCCAACATGTTCTAACTACTGGCTAATCTATGTTCATCCACCTCTAGACTCTGAATTCCAAGAAGCAAGGATCTAATCTCACTTAAATTTTGCATTTGGAGCACCTACGACATAAATATCTCAGTAAATATCTAAATAAACAAATAGACAGGGATGGAGGGAGAGGGACAACTTTGAGGGGGAGAAAGAGGTGACGTATGGGGAAGGGTTTCTATAACACAATGAGGTAAAAATGATGAATATAAGACAGTGAATTCTAAAATTTTCACTTACTATAATATATAAATGGTAATAATTTATCAAAAAGTGATCACTGTATGTTTAATTAAATGAAATGTAACTTTTTTCCTATATCTACCCCCAAACTCTTTAAAATCTACAATCCACATTTTATGATATATCAGGGTCCCCTGCTTATCTCAAGGGGCATTATTGATGTACATAAGATTACACAAATTACATTTATTAAAAAAATATATAGGGCGGTGCAATGGTGACTCAGCAGGCAGAATTCTTGCCTGCCATGCCAGAGACTCAGGCTCAATTCTCAGTGCTTGCCTATGCAAAAAAAAAAAAAAAAGATCTATATAACAATAATACTAAAGTAAAACAATGCTTTTGCTTAGGCCTTTACAGGTAATGGAGCGTCATCACATGGGTAAATCATTTATCTCATGATGACTCCAAGAGCTAAGCAGAACAGGTGCTGTTATTTTCATTTTCCAGGTGAGAGAAATGAACGTCAGAGAGGCTAAGAGGTGTGCATGCCTTAGAGCCGTGAATAAATTGAGAAAGAAGTTAAAGGTAAAAGGGAGAAATATAAGACTTGCTCTTTTGAAAACGCTTCAGGGAATGCAGTCTTAATCAGCAACAAGAAACACTTATTCAGCATTTATCTCTAGGAGCTCAGGTCTGTCTTTCCTGACTTGGAAATTTTACCAAAAGAAAAAGCAGGCATCACTTCACGGTCCCTGAAGCAGCGATTTTTTATAGAGACCTGGGACGTTCAAATAATTTACTCTCTGATCATTTCAAATTAGAGGTGGCAAGAACTGGACTTATTAGCTAAGTGTTGAACATCCAGTACATTAGCATGCTGTTTTTTGGTTATACCTACCGACAACAGAATGAAGGGCTTCCTTTGGGGGTGGCTGATGTGCACATGCTTTGGAGGGTTCTTGGGTAATTAATATGCGTGGATTCGGTTTTAACACACTGCTCCCCCTCCACCTTCATGGTTCCCCCTTCTTATTCTGCCAAACTAGAGTTCCTATAACCATGTTTGCTTCTTTTTTTTTTGTTTAGTTGTCTCTACTAGCTATTTTTTTTCAGATGCTTTTATGTGGCCATCCTCCTGCAAATTTCTGAGTACCTGGAACAAGATCTTTTACTTGATCATACAACCATGAACAAGAGGGATTTTAAGAGATTTAAATGATTATTTTTTTAAGTGCACCGAGAAATAAAACCCTAGAAGAGAATACGCAGCAGTGAAAATATTTGTTTCATACAAGTAGTGGTATTATGGATATTTTTAATCCTTTTTTTTTTTTTTTACAAAATCACAATGTTAGTGCTTTATATTTTCTTGGTAATAAATAAGGAAAAGTACTACAGGGTCTTACAATTATGATGCTTCTGCTTTGATGATAGATTCTTGGTTTTACATATGATTTGTTTGATAGCAAAGAAATCTTCCTATCAAATAAATGTAATTGGGAATACAACTTCCAATTGTAATGTGCCCCTCAGGAAAAATGTAGTCTACTTAGCCACAATCAGCCCTATGACTGTTTTCCAAGTTACGATCTGATGACAAGCAGAGATTTCTTAGTATTCTTGCCATGTTTTTCAGGGCACAATTTTGGGAGGCTAGTGCCATGCACAAGACTTACCCACTCTTCTTCATCATAGTCCGAATGATGCGGGATGGAGTCCTGCCTTCTTATAGGTGGGGGTGGGTCCTGGGGACAGCTTTCCTCTGTGTTGCTTTTTGGAGAGGGTGTTGTTTTAGGGACACCACCTGGCCTGGCAGTATAGAGTGCTAAGAGAGCACTCCTGACAAGCTGATCCTTGAAGGTGTGTACAAAAAGCTCTGTCTGGAACGAAACCAAGAAGGATTAGAAATGGTAAGCATTGCAGCATAGAGCTATAACAAGGTCATTTGCAGATTTGTTGGTCCTTTAGTGGTATGTATGGTAGAAGAGGCACACACAGGAGGGAGAAATAACTTTTCATACCAATCAGTGGAAAATAGTTTGGTTTGGGGATGCTGCCAAGCCCTTGAATCATTTTGTTCCAAAAGTTAATGCTGAGGTTCTGTGTGCAATATAATCATCATCTGTCTCCTTGCCTGCCCCTCACTCCCCACACACTTTTAGCTCCAAGTCCTGTCTTTGAAGATGAATTTCACAAGGGATAATAGTTTCAACAACATCTACCTGGCACACCTTTCCAAGTAATTCCAAACACACCTTAAAAGCAAATGCAATCAGATTATTGTGTATATTTTAAATTTTAAACACATTTGAGGGTTAAAGAAACAAAGGCATAACTTAAAAAAAAAAAAGCAGGAGACTTTTCTTTTTAGCATCATGGACAGATCTTGAGAAAAGAAATGAAATAGGCAGGTGTCCATGTGAAAACATTTGGCTTTTATTCCTTATTATCACTCCCTAAACTGTTTCAGAGCTGCTCAGTGTTAACAAGGTTACTGTGAAATGTGGCATGGTAGATTTTACAAGCTGGTGGTAAATACTAGTAAGTACTACAGTAATGACTGGCTTCTCAAC
Source organism: Tamandua tetradactyla (assembly GCF_023851605.1). Taxonomy (NCBI): domain Eukaryota; kingdom Metazoa; phylum Chordata; class Mammalia; order Pilosa; family Myrmecophagidae; genus Tamandua; species Tamandua tetradactyla. The sequence continues at coordinate 25,635,693 of NC_135348.1, read as the reverse complement.
AATAAAGAACTTTACAGCTGTACTTTGCCATTTCCTGATGAAATGTTTAATAGCTTCACCCTATAATATACTGGAGGGTGCAGTAATTGATTTTCTGTATTACAATGTGCTTAACATGCATGTAGGCTAACAATCTGTTCAGTCAAAGAGTACAAAGAAGTAACTTAAGCGTTGACCCGTATTGCTAATATATTCATACTTTGCAATCTGTTAGAAAGGGGGCCTTTAATTCACCGGGTTATTTTGATAATGTCTCCATTTATTGAGACACCCTTGGATAGAATGCTGACTTTTGTTGCCCTGACTCAAGGTAATTCTTTTTCTGCATACTTTCAACATACAGTCCACATTGTCATGCCCTACTGGACACTCCTGCTGTGAGTGTCAGCAATAAAAGAAATCCAGTGAAACCATGTACAACACAAGTGCACTTATGTCAAATCTGCTTAGTTACTTCCTTGCACTAGATCAGAAAATTCTAGAACAAGAAAGAACATTAAAGCTCAACCTCTCCATTAACCAGATAAGGAAACTAAGAAAGAAGTACATCTACATCTTGGCTGATTGGTAGCACAAATGCAGCAGAACCCAACTTTTCTAGCACACAATTCAATGTCTTTTTTATGCCATCACCCTAGATGGTTTCTGCCTTTCTTCCTCACCTTCCCTGATGTTCAATTTTTTTGAACACCTACCAGCTCCATCACTAACTGTGGCCACAATTGCCGGTCTGACTATCTTCACTGCTAAATTTTATTGATTGCTTTAAACACTTTGTTATTAGTTGTGGTGAAGCCTTTTTTTTTTTTTTTGCATGGCAGGCTCCGGGAACTGAACCCGGGTCTCCGGATGTCAGGTGAGAACTCTGCCTGCTGAGCCACTGTGGCCCACCTGGTGAAGCCATTTTGCAGGTCAGAAAAACAAACAAAAAATTATGGATGAAAGAATATACAAGAGTAAAAGGTTGAAAAATGTTTTGGTGATAAATTAGAGAAACAAAATTGAAAGGCAGATTATATAAGAAAGGAACAGAAAGAAACATTAATTAATGTTCACAATGAAGTGTTAAAATGAAAACAGAAGATACTTTTTAAAATGATGAAAAAGTTGGCTAAACAAATCAGCACAGTTCTACCAAAATGGGGAAACGATATTTACATAATTTTCCATATGGCATGGATGTGTCCATCAATGTGAATTTAAATATTAAAACTGTGTAAATGGAAGTAAATTCACTGCCATTCAGCTTAAGTAAACTATTTCTCTGTTGGTGATTTCAATAAACTCTTTTGAATTATTTTTAGAGCAAAACAGCTTGCCTTCTTTCAATTCTTGCTACTACAGCTCTAGTCCCCACAATGCTCCTATAATTACTATGTAGCTGAGTATCTATTCACACCCAATGAAATTTTCTACAAGGCTTATAATTGCCATCATTTTCTTCCCATCGCATACACACACAGAGATTCCACTTCATTTATTCAAATCTCATTTAAGTTGATTTACCACCCAAGGCAAGGAACACAATGCAGTAGATTCTTGCAGTTACACAGCCCAGCATTTCCTTTGGCCAGCTGAATACAATGCACAAATTCTTAAACAAACACAACACAATAATAGATGATATTTTACTTTGCATACTGACACTTTTATCTGATTTTCTTGGAAACTCCTGATCACTAGAATTCTGCACATAGAATGGATTTTGCTAGAAAACTAGCTAAGTATTCTATAACGATGTCCATGTGATCTGAAACAAATATGAATTCTCTTGACCAGCACTTCTTAGTCAACATAGACAAGTGTGGACCCTGGATGTCTTACAATGAAAATAAATAAATTGAAGAGATCAATGTAGTGGCTCAATCCCACACACCTGTATGCGACATCACTGCTGAAACTAGGGAAGTTAAAAATCACGGGAAGGATGAGACCATGTCTCCAATTTGCCTTCTATTCTTCTGACTCAACTCTCATTAATGTAAGAAGAAAGATTCTAAATGTTATCATGGGGGCAAGAAAACCATTTGTTTAAAGTAGTTTAATAATATAGTGAAAAAGCATAAATTCTGAACACAAGGCAGATCTAGTTCATTTGTTTGATATAACGAGAGGAGGAATGCTATTTTAAAGATGAACTGTTTTCCAGACTTACTGAAATCCTTCCAATTTATAGTCCCACACAATGATTCTTCAAAGCAATACACAGAACTACCTGCAAGCATAAAACTCTAAAAATTACTTCTGCTGGGGATGGATGGTGAGAATTTCCTAATTCATTGAATATTAATGGCAGAGGAGTAGATAGGAAATGCTCATTTAAAATCACCCTTTTTCACTACAGATCTCCCCAAATTAAGCAAAGTCCTATTCTGTTGAGAATCTCCTTAATTGAAAAAAAAAAAAAATCAAAGCATTGCCTAAATATATCTGTAATACAGAAGTAGCCAAAGGTATCAACATGTGATTATTACCTTAGTAGATAAGTGAGTGGCAACAAAGAATTCTGTTCACTAATTTTTTATGTTTTTTTCATAGAGAAGTATGCATTTATATAACAATTATATGCATAAAATGCAAAATTCCCATATATCACCATATTATCAATACCTTGCATTGGTATAATCAAATTCTGTTTACTTTCTTTTTATTAATCTGATTCATTTTAATTATTTTATTGGGCAATAGTGCCAGACTCTGTCATTAGTGTATTAATATGTGTTCAACATGTACTGAAGGAAAGAACATTGGACTAGCATCCAAGAAAGTTAGTTGACATCTCGGCAGATCATATAATTTGTCCACTTGACTTTGAGCATATCATGTAACCACTATTTCACAGTTTTTACAAAATTATAATGTCCATACTATTATGGAAGTTCTTTGTAAACTGTAAACTCTTCTATTTATAGACTGCCCTTGTCAATTTCCTTTGCTGACTTATCCCCTGTTCACCTAGAATACAGTAGGCAGACAGCAAGGGACATTAGACTTTTTTCCCCAAAGCTTTTGTTTCATTAGTGATGTAAGCCATTCTTTAATACTTTCAACTACCATCTCTATGCAGAAGTTTCTAAAATCCATCTCTGCACCCCTTTCTCTCAATTCTTTCCACCTGAAGTTTCTCCAATTTCAGAAGCCTAGCCTGAACTCAACATTCTTTAACAAATGTGTTCTTCCCGGTAGTTTTATCTGAGTGATATCATTACTATTTGGAGTCCAAACTTTCAGACTTTCCTTAGCAATACCTAACTTCTGGACTAATTATCAATTTCTACTAGTTCTATTTTTTCAGGATTGAGCCTTACATTACATTCATTACATTCCATAGCTACTTAGTCATGAACATTTCTTTACATTTCACACAGATACTTTCCATAGTTTTCTTATTGGTTGATTTATTTTTCTTAGGCTAACTTATTTTTCAGGATATAATCCAAAGGCTAACAACATTAAAGTCTAGATTCCTGTTTCCTATCCCAGAACTACTGAATTTGTGTTTTTAACAAACTCCCCAGGTAACTGTGATGCCCAATAATGTTTCAAATCCACTGTCCTAACTCAGTCTATTTTTATGAGGATAATTTTCATAAAGCATGCATCTAGTCCCTCCTCACTCAAGAGCCTTCTCAATGGATACAGAAGAACTCTCTCTTGGCTTAATCACTAGGAATGGGCTGGCTAGATTATATGAAGTTTTTTAACTTTATGAGACACTGCTTAACTGTGTTCCAAGTTGTTCAAGCAATTTTGTACACATCAGTGATGATGGATAGATGCTAGTGGGAGTCTGAATTTGTATTTTCCTAATGAAATTATATTGAACATCTTTGCTTGTGCTTACTTTACATCCATATATCTTCTTTGATGAAGTGCCTGTTCAGTCCTTTTTCCAATTTCTAATGGGGCTCTTCATCTTGTTGTTGAGTTGTAAGAGTACTTTATATATTCTGATGCAAGTCCTTTGTCAGATACATATTTTATGAATATGTTCTCCTAGTCTATGGCTTGCTTCTTCATTTCCTTAACAGTGTCTTTTGAAGGATAAAAGTTTATCATTCTGATGAAGTCTAACATGTCTTCTTATTTTGGTTCATGTTTTCTTGTGTTCTAAGAAAATGTTACATAATCCCAAAATAACAAACATTTTCTTCTATTTTGTCATCTTAGTTTTCCTGGGCTGTTATAACATGTAACACAGCATGGATGGCCTAAACAACAGGCATTTATTGTCTCATTTGTTTTGGGTCTAGAAGTACCAACAAGCCATGCTTTCTTCAAATTCTGTACATTCTGGTGGTGGCTTGCCAACAGTCCATAACGCAATGTCTCCCTCTGTCTGATAGTGATCCGTCTCCTTCTGTCTCTCTACCACTGCATCCACATTTCTCTGCTTAGAAGGTCTCCAGATGTATTGGATTAAGGTCTACACTGATAAAGTTTGGCTACATCTTAACAAGAACTTCAAAGATCCTATTTATAAATGAGCTCATCTCCATAGGACCAGGGGGTAGGACTTGATCATACCTTTGTTGGGAACATGGTTCAATCCACAGCATGAAGTTTGTTTACTTTTTTAAATGCTTTATATTAAGTTTCATGATCCATTTTGAGTTAAGTTTTATATGTATGTGAGTTTTAGATAGAGGTCAGTTTTTACATGTGGATATCCAATTGTGCCAGTATCAATTTTTGAAAAGATATCCTTCCCCCAATGAATTTCCTTGGCACATTTGTCTGAAGTCCATTAAACACATATATGTGGCCTATTTCTAGAGTCTCTATTCTATTCCATTGATAAAAGTGTCTATGCTTTGCACTAATATTTTGTAAACCACAAAGTACATTGTGACTAGTTTTGTTTTACAGAGGCAGATATGATTGAGAAAATTAAACATTTGAATTTTTTATATTCATTCATATATTCACCATTTGGGGCATTCTTTATTTCTTTGTGTAGACCCAACTTTCCCCTGGTATCATTTCTTTCCTATTGAGGATTTTCCTGTATCATTTCCCATAGTGCAAGGCTTCTATGAAATATCAGGTTGTGTTTGTCCCAAATGCTTTTTATTTATTTTTGAGATATTTTCTCTAGGCATGGAATTGTAAGTTAATTTCTTTTTTTTTTTTTTTTTTTGGTCATTACTTAGTAGATGTTACACCATTGTTTTTTTGCTTCTATAGCATCTAATTTGAAATCCATTGTCATTTTCATCTTTGTTCCTCTTATATAATGTTTTTTGTGTGTTCTGACTGCCTTCAAGATTTTTTTCTTTATTTGTGTCTCACCAATTTGATTATGATACACTTGTTTTTTAACTTTATTCTGCTTAGAGTATGTTGGCCTTCTTGGATCTGTGGTTTCATAAGTTTTATCAAATTTTGAAGTAAAACTGGCCATGACTTTTTCTCTGCCCATCTCTCTTCTCTTCTTTTGGGACTCCAATTACACATATATTAGACTGCTTGGTATTGTCCTAGAAGTCACTAATATTCTCTTCATATTTTTCAGACTTTTTAAGTTTATGATTCCTTTGCATAGTTTCTAATGATTGTTTTAAAAATTGTTTGCAAACTCATTGTTTATTCTTCTGCAGTGGCCAATATGCTGTCAATTCAATCCAGTATATTTTTTTATTTCAGAAAATATATTTTACATTTCCCTAAGTTTTCTTTGAATATTTTTAAAAATCTTACATTTTTCTCCTTAACCTGTTCATGTGTTTCTCTACCTTCCTGACCACTTAGAGCATATTTATAATGGTTATTTTAAGGTTGTTATCTGCTAATTTCATCATCTCTGTCATTTCTTTCTTGATTTTGGTTGACTGATTTTTCTTGTGGTTATGATTCATATTTTCTTGCTTCACTGCTTGCTTGGTACATGTTTATTGCATTGTCAAGCATTTTTTAATTTTACCTTCTTGGTTGCTGATTGTTATTGTAATCTTCTAAATAACGTAGTTTTTTTTTTTTTTTTTCCTATTGTGTGTGCTGTTGAGTTTCTTGGAATCAATGGGATCCTGCCAAACCTTGTTTTTAATTCTTGTTAGGGTTGACCAACCACAGCCTTTAATCTACAGCTGATTTAGACCAACTATTGTGCTGCACTTTTCTGAGGGTTCCACTCTGTGTCTAGTATATTATAAGGTCTTCCTATTCTGCAGATAGAGATAAACTATTCTCAGTCCTATGTGAGCACCAGGAATAGCTTTGTATACTTTCTGGTATTTATCTCCCTGGATTTGTGTAGTTTATTCTTATGCATGTGCAGATCTTTTCTGAGCAAAGATTTAGAGGGACCCATCAGCAGATCTCTGAGGCTCTTTCAGGGAGTAGTTCACCTTCTGACACATTGCTGAGAATTCCAGCCGTCTTAGCTTTCCCAAACTCCAATTTCCGTCTCTTCCATTTGAGGAACTATTCTTTGAGTTCCTCCTCCCTGTACTCTAGCACCATTGTACGTTGGGCAATTGTAGGGATCATTTAATTTATTTCTTTCACAGTCCTGCACTGACTATTTTCCAATGTCTATAAACAGTTGTTTTATAATTTTGTTCAGTTCTCTTGCTGTTGAAAGTGGAAGGGTCCATTCAATTCCATCATTTCCAGAAACAGAAGTTCTGATTCTACACATTTTATTTACTAGTTTCCCCTAACATTATATTACTTTTATATTTGTATTTTCTCTATTCTTCAAATTTCTAATGGGCACAGATTTTGTTTTTCTATGGTATTAGTCACTCCACTACTTAAATATTTATCATTTGAAGGTGAGTGTGAAAAAAAGAATCCTAAATTCTAATCCTTAAATTTCATTTTCATCTGTACCAGTTATTCTCAGATTCCCCCTTAGACTCCTTATATAGACTTCCACCAAAGATGAAAAAACAAAATAAAACAAAACAAAACCAAAAACCTCTACTGATTAAGTTCTTCCCTTCAATTTGGGATTGAGATAAACTAAGAATGGTTGAAGTGAATAAGCCATAAGATACTCTTTCTCAGTACCTAAGTAATCAACACCATCAGCATTCTTCAGTGTATTTTGTGTGTCTTAAACATCTTAGCACACTAGCTTGCTGGCATGGCTCTTAAGGAAAACAGGGAGAACATTTCTTTAGAAAATTCTGAGTTATGTTTTACAATGATGTCCTTCTAATTTTCATTGGATATAATAGCATGGCTTTATATATTATGTTGGAGATGGAAAGAGGCAGAAAGTAGGAAGAAATAAAGCCTTCTCAAAAAATTTTGGGCATAGCTGCTAATATTTGAAAAATGGTACCATTTCCAAATCTTTAACAATTTAACAATTGTAATATTGTGAAACATCCTTATTTAAAAAAAATTCCTAGATAGTGAGAGTTAGGGCGATGTCTGTGCAGTTTTTTTTCATATAGTACCCAGTATAGTACCACAGACAATTAGGTGCTCAATAATGCTTTTTGATGAGCAGGATAATAATGACTTTCTAAACGAGGCTCATCAGTCCCTGTGGATGAGCATTTGAAAGCTACCATCACACATATTTCTGAGCTAGAAGGATATCTGTACAGTGCTTACCATTTAGGCCTTTATATATTCCATATGAATCTCTTCAAGTAACTATTTTTCTCTTATTTCTTTCATTGTAGTGCATGCTTTAACTCTTGGGAGAAGGAAAATGCATTTTTATTTCACTCTATTAATTATCTTTCATACCATATGTTAAAATTTCATCTATTCTTTCTCCTTTCTGTTCGAATTATTCAGTTAAACTTACACATTGACTTTTATTATAATCCCATATCATAAAAATGTTTCTTTAATATTTTTATGAACTATTATGCAGAAGACAAGCCCAACTATCCATTTGAAGTTATGTTGTGAATTTAAAAATTCGAATAAAGCTGAGTTGCTGCACATGAGGACATATAAAATTTGGGGGAAACATCCATGGTAAAAATCTCTGATATGCGTCTTCCCACAACGTACCTGCATGCTCCCACAGAGCCCTATACAAGCTGCATCAAAGCATTTATGGCATGTTTGGCACTGCAGTATGGCAGCTAAGCTCAAAGACTCTGGAGCCAGACCCAGAAGGCATATTATTTAAAAGTTCTATGCTTCAGTTTCCACAACTAGGTAAAATGAAGATATTAACAGTAACTTCCACATAAGATTATGAAGATTAAATGTGAAAAATAAAATTACCTACTCTGGGAATTGTGAAAATTGAACGTTTTTAAACGGTATCTCCCCATTATCAAGTCTCCAGTAAATGTGAGCTATTTTTGTCATCATTATGGCCATCACGACCATCACCATGGGGCATTATGAACTTCTTGGGAAGAACAGACCTGCAGAGTATTCAGTCCTTAGTCTCAGGACAATGTTTGCAAAATAAGATGAACTTGGTAAATGTTTTTAAGTTTTATAAATTGTTTTTGTTTATTAGTTGCACCAATGAATATTTAGAGGAGTGGAGTCTTGCTGGGGAGCTGAGCCCTGTGATTTGGTTCTCAGGAAAACTGGAGATAATTGTAAATTGCTTTTGAAATCTGCAAATACTGCCTGCTTTGAAACTTCCCGGATATGCCTCACTAGGAAGTTGGATTTCTCTATTGTCCCTGACTTTTCCCCCAAACTCTGGGTGTATATTGAACTGCCACTTGCTTCCATTACTATAATCTCCAGATCAATGCCTTACCTGAGAGGAGAAATGCCATCCCATAACAAAATAGCTGAATGTCTCCCTCCACCGTACCCATGGGCTACCCCCAGCCTTCTTCTACTTCCCCTTTCTACTGCAGTGAACTCTCCCATGCTCACCTGCTCAAAGGCTAGAGAACTTTCAGGGTTTTCTTATAAGTATGAATATAGACCACCTCTATTATGTCTTAAATATACCATCAGAATGAGTGCATAAAAAAGCAACTCACTTCCCAAACATGCAGCTCAGATTCAGTAAAAGAAATAAGGGAACTAACAATGAAGAGAGGATTTTTATTCTAATCTACAGATTGGATTTTATTAAAATCTTAATATTAAATTATATTACAATTTTAACATGCCACTAAAACTATTTTCTTGCATGCTAAATTCATGGATCATACTCTATTTTAAACCATGAACTATTAAAAGTCTTCATAGACTTTGCAAATGTCTATTATCTTAAATAATTCTTTAAAATTCCAGGCATGAATTCTTAAAAAACAAATGCATGATGTGCAAATCCAACTTTAAAAAGATCCTCCTAGCTTCAAGGGCTGACAGATTTATTAGTAGACAAAGCTTGTCTACTCAGTAGGAAAACATATGGGAAAAAGTTAGAGCAAAGCTGAATTAAAGGGGGAGAAAATAGCCACCCCCCAGCACATCACTGCAGCAAGTTGTAAATGATGTATGAAATGACAAATCCCTGCCCAATGCAGAGGAAGAATATAAATACTGTGCTGTAACCACTGCAGTGATATCCTATTTGTTAAAATTTTCAGCTTAGGTGAATCCAGAAAGGCTCCACGTCATTTACAAATCCAAAATGGAAAGTAGCCAAAAATAAATTACATTATTTTACTCTGCAACAATCTCCTTTTTTTTTCCTTTCTCTCTAGTCAGTAAGACATATTTATTGACTATTAGATATTAAAAAGTGTTCCTGAGGTGTTTGTCTACCAAAAATAAATTCTAAAGAACAAAATATGAGAAAAAAAGCCTACGTTATATAGGGAATACCAAACAGAACTTACACTCCAGTGTCAACTAGACTTGTGTTTGAATCCTGGTTATGTTTGATTCCTGGACTTGAATCCAGGTGCATGACCTTTTATGTTTATTTTTAACATCTCTGAGCTTCAGTCTTTTCCTTTGTGAAATTATGATAATATATACTCTGTGATTATGCAGATCAAATGAAATAACAAAAGACACGAAGCCCCTAACATTCCATTTGACACAAAGCAGGTACTCGTAAAATGACAGTCAATATTTTCCTCCCTTTTCATGATGGAGGCACCTGCCTGACAAGGAAGGAATGTCACATTTGAATAGGAAGATTTCAGTTTTGATTTTGTGCTTTTCAATTTATTAGACAATTTGCTTGACCTTTCCAGATAGACATTAGTTAATTTTCATGAGAAAAGATATTACTTTCCTTCCATGAGAAAAAACATGTGAAAGTATGCTTTAAATTAAAAATTAAATAAGTACAAGGTGATATTAGAAATTAATATATCTGAATCAAAATTATATACTGCATAATATTTAGGTTACTATGAATCTGTTCTTGGGGAGGTGAAAAACTATTTAAGGAGATTATTCTAGAATTATTGCAATTGCATGTGAAATTTCTTTGGTCAGTCTCTTCAAGGGCATATTCACTGGGTGTATCTTATAATAAATAGCAAGGCGTTCTCTGAAAGCAGAGGTGAAGGATGAGCACATGAGGTTCAGATTCCAGGATATCTGACTTCACACGTAAGATCAAGCTGTAATTTTTTTTTTTTTTTTTTTTTGCTATCTTGGTCTTCTCTATACCATACAGCTGCCCTAACTGGTTGTTGAGGTTGATGCTGAATAACTACTAAGGACCCCATGCAGGTGACTTTTTGCTTTGGCAAATGCAAATGTAAGACTCCATTGGAAAAACAAAGGTTTTGGCCCCATTATATTTTAAACAATAATTAGTACTCCTAGAAATGTTCATATAATGTCAAAAGCAAACTGAGGCAGAGGAATAACCCCCTGCCCACAAAATTCTGCTTTCAAATGGAGTGACATTCTTATTCAAATGTATTCAAATGTATAGCTTCATATGAGAAGTTAAGTAATCACTAGAGGAAAAGAGGAAACTAAATAATTTTCAAAATCTAATTGAATTCATTTAATAAGACCACAGACAAAAGAGAGTGAGAGATGTCAAGGAAAAGAGAAAAATCTTCTCCAACCACTAACATGTTTCATTTCCTAACAGGGAAAAAAAAAAGTAATACTCAGTAAGATTTGAAAAGAGAATGAAGCCAATTCATTTTGATCCAGTGGCAATACTTTGAAGCCTACTTTTTAACCTAGTCTATTTTACATTTCCAGATGCTATGAAAGGCAATGTATGCGGAAAGCAGCTCTGATGGGAATTTGACTATTTCATTTTCCCCACTGTAGCAATGATTTGGATCTTACTTTTTCTGAAAGCATCTTTAAAGAGTTCTTCAAGCTGTCTGGAGAATGCTGGCTTGCTGAATTAAGTAGTAGGTCTGCATGGGTTGCTATAAGAGGTTGTAGTTGATTGATGTTGCTGAGAACTTCTTTTGCTTTGGCTGTGTTTTCAGGTGAATAGTAAATAAACTGGTATCCAGTACTGCAACAACAAAGATAAAGGCAAATTACACAAAAGCAGAAAGAATTTGCAGCTCTTAATCCCAAAAGGCAAACGATAAAGAGAAACTCCAAACACTATCACTTCTTACTGAACAGATAAGACCTGTTTTAAGAGTTTTTTTTTTTTTTTTTTACAATATTCTAGAGTTTTTAAGAAATTTGACAAGGATACTTTTAAAACTCAGTAATGAAGCCTAGTCCTTGCTCAAACATGAAGAAAAGACTTTATGATTATGTATGTCAGGTATGAGTATTCAAATAAATTATAATTAACACTAAGTTCTAATTAATTTTAGGCCATGGAAAGGGAAAAGCAAGAAAGTTTTATATTCAGGCCAATCTGAATATACATCTTGGCTTATTAACTGGGTGACTTTGGGAAGCCTTCAGCTTCCTCATCTGGAAAGTGGGAATAATTATCCAAACAATTCTATGTGGTGGGTAAGACTGAAGCTCATTCAAGTTAAGTACCTAAAATAGAGGTTGGTGCTGACCAAGTATTCAATAAACACTGTTATATTTTTTCCCATAATACTTGGGGAGGGGAGGCTTGTTAAATTTTAAATAGTCAAGAAATGGGGTGAAATAAATTAATGCAAGTGGACATACGGAAAATTTTATTGGAAAGGAAAAGATTTTTGGCAAAAAAAAAATCCATTATACTATTTTATCACCACCCGTTTGTCCCTTGTGGTTTCCCATTTAATTTGCAAAAAGATTTAAAATTGATTATTAATTGATGGATTACTGGCTTTTATAATCATCACCTATGAACTGATCAAATAATGGTAGTAGGGAGTCTATGGAGTGAAGAAAACTGAACAATTTCATTAGAAAAGACAAAGGCAACATTCCAGAAGGGAAAAGAGTAAAACAAGGGAGGGAGAGGGAAGTCATGGCTAATGCCTTCACAGAACACTCACTTACATCCTTTACATCAGCTGTAAAAGCCTGGTCCACAATAGCTTGCAGCCTGTGTTGAGTAGTTATTGAATATTTCCCTACATTTACTAGGCAAATTATTTAAATTCTCATAAGTCCATTTCTCATTTTGAAAAATTAGAAGCCATTAAGAAAAATGAACATCTAGGACATACTCTCTCTCTTCCCTTTCTTTCACACTAATGATTTTCAGGGAAAATATCAGAATCTTCAAGGGGACGATGCTCTTTTGCAAAAGGATATTGAATATTCCTACTAATGTTTTTTGCAAAATTATTAAAAGAAATGTCCTTTGTTGCTTGGGCTATTCAAAGGATAGGACAAGAAATCAATGAAGGAATACAGGTTTATCAGGGCTAAGAAACACATTGCTGGTCTCTGATACTCTCAGAAGGAGTTTTGTTCCCAATGTCTGGCTCCTAGATTTTTAAATGCCGGAAGCAGGAGCTTAAAATAAAACATATTTTAACTACTTGTTATATATTTTTAATGAAAATTAAAGTAATTGACAATTGCCAGAAGGAGAAAGAAACAGTCTATCAATTACTTATATCTCTTTCTGGCTCGTTGCCTGGTTGAGACTGAAAATCTCATGCGGGCATATAAAAGACTTTTAAAAAAAACATGCAATGGGATATTTTCCTGGTCATTTGCACTCAGAGTGGATACAAAGTTTAATCCACCAAAGACTCTAGTAAGTCAAACAACCCGGTGTTATTTTTTGCAAAGAAATTATTGTCTAAAGATATTGTTGCAACATCAGGGTGGGAATGAGGTTTGATATCCAGCAGCTCTGACTGCAGAGTAGCATCTACTACAGACTGAGGTAGGTTGAATTATGTACTCCGGAAGAAAAATATATTCTTAATCTATTCCTGTGGTTGTTAACCCCCTGTAAATATGATCTTTTAAAGATGCTATTTTTTAGTTAAGTTGTGGCAAAGTGAATAAGGTTGGGCTTTAATCCAAATTACTGGAGTCTTTTATAAGCAGAATGAAATTCAGACATAGAGAAGACACGTTAGAAGTCAACTGAAGCCGGAAGTTGGAAGTCAATTGAACCCAGAAGGAAAAGGAGAGGACATGGCTATAGGACAGAAAATCCAAAGACCCAAGGCTCCCTGGCAGCCAGGTCCAGACCACCACAGTCTTCAGGAAGAAGACACTGCCTTGCTGATGCCTCAGTTTGGGGCTTTTCCTAGCCTCAAAACTATGGGCCCATAAATTTCTGTTGCTTAGGTTAGCCCATTTTGTGGTATTCATGATTGCAGCTGGGTTCTTCTGTTATTTGGGTTTGCTTTCCGGTGTCATCTTTTAGATGCTATATTAGTCAAGACACTCTAGAATAACAGTACCCATGGGAGACATCTGTAAATATAATACTCATAAAAGTGTCTCATGTGCCCACAGGAATGCAAGCATCCCCAATCTGTAGGGCAGGCTGCAAGCTGGCAACTCCAGTGAAGGGTCTTAACACACTGCACAGAAGAGGTTTGCTGGCTGAAGAAGCAGCAAAAATTCACTCTTCTCCCTTAAAAGTCTTCAATCAATTGGATCAAATCCAGCTGATTGGATTATATTGTTTGTGGGAGATGTGCCCTTAGTTGATTAAAGATGTTATCAGCTACAAATGCAATCAGCTGATGATCTAATAAAACAGCCTTTGATTTATCAAGCAGTCATGAATTATCCTTGCAGTAACAGTTAGGCCAGTGCTTGCCTGACCAGACAACTGGACACCATCTCCTGGCCAAATTGACACAGGAACCAAATTAACACAGATACTGTCAGGGCACCTACAGCTTAGCTCTTGGAAAGCCAGAGTGTCAACAACATCGTATGGCCCTCCCTCTTTCTCTTCTCATGGCTGTGCTCTTTTTGAGCATGTCGTATCTGGCCTCTCACACGCTCCCTCCCATGCATTGTTTTTGATTCCTGTCACCACTGCCTTCTTTCTTTCTTAATAGCATTCTTTCCTGGCAATTCCCTGTTACTTAACCCCTGAACCTTAATTACTGTCATTATTTTTTCTACACATGTTTTCCTCTTCAAATTCCCTTAGAGGGCGGGCCACGGTGGCTCAGCAGGCAAGAATGCTTGTCTGCCAGTCCAGAGGACCTGGGTTTGATTCCCAGTGCCTGCCCATGTAAAAAAAAAAAGTAATTCCCTTAGCGTTCCCTGTCTATTTCATTCCAACACACCCATGTTCAAGATTTATTTCTCACATGTTCGTTCTTTATATCCCATCCAGGTTGGCGCTCACATTTTAGCAGGCAAATGATTCATTTGGGGATGAAGACAGGCTTAGGGTGTTCGTAAAAAAAAAAAAAAAAAAAAAAAAAAAAAAAAAAAAAACCTGATTCCTTGGCAAACCCAAGAGATCCTGATTCAGTAGTTTGCAAGATCTGTAACAAACACATCAAGAAAGGCAGATGCAGGTAGACCGTGAGCGCCATTAGAGAAACCTGATCCCATTGCTTTGATTCTATGATATCCCTCCAAATCCTCAGTCTTCCTGTACAATGACTCTGCTAAAAGTTCTCCTTAACTTACTTAATTTTTTAGTAACTTTTACAAAACTGCTTTTACTCTCCATCCTTACATTCAGGTCAAACTGCTTTGGGTCCCTTCTCATATGTTGTCACTCCCTGTGCTCTTTTTTTCCCACAATCAAGAAGCTGTTTTATTTTAAAAATGGATGCATTTATTTGGTACAAAACAGCAACATTTCTTCCTCTCCTCTGCCCTCCTGTGAAGGCCACCACTCCAGAACCTCACATTCATATAAACACACTTTTCAACAGCAGTCATGAAAAGAGGCTGATGGATAGCACAATTCTGGTAACTCCACATAACAGAAATTGGAACAAAAACAGTCAGAGGTTGGCAGTTCTCTTGGTTAACTCTCTGCTGACAGGCCCTACTCCTGCTCGTCTTATCTTAACAAGAAACACTTTAAGAACAGAAGCTCTTCAGCATTTATTTAAGTCATATGCCCAACCGTCTTGGTAGTGCTTCTTTCAATTCCATCTAGTCTAATGGTGCAACTAGCTTATTTGTAACTTCTTCAAGAATTTGAGCCCTGGTTTACATCCCTGTTAACATATTAATTACCCATCTTCCAGTCCTTTCAATCATCCTTTCTTCCTTTCTCTCCCAATATGCTTTCCCTCCTCTCTCATTCCATGTCCCCATATCCACCCAACACAGTCTTTAATCATCATCATAGGACATCAGCTCAACTCTGGCCTCCTTCTGCTAAGTCAATCTCCTTTGGAGCTTGAGTTATGTATCAAACATTAGAGCTTCCGATGAAGTATTTTAATAATGAACATTTTACCTAGTGGGGCTGAAACAATAATTTTCCACAATAAAAAACAATTTTGGTGTCCAGGATGAAATAGTATGATATGGAAAAAATTGTCACCATCCAAAAAACAATTTTAGTATACATAAATTTCATCTACCTGTTCAGTGTCTTATTTTTCAAACATGTCATATAGTTTAATAGTTATAGCTTCTTAAATGGAAAATTATGAGTATAATTTAATTATCTACATAAAAGGAATATAGCTAAATTTTATTTTATAGTGGCCTGAAATTTAAACTGAATCCAAACACTTTAACCAACTATCAATCAGACATAACCAGAAGATAAAATATTTGCAGGATAAAAAATATTTTATAGGATATAAATAATACAGCAAATTATGGATAATGAAAATTGAAATTATTTCTATAACAAATTTTTTATTGATTTCATGGAGTCCATAAACATGTGTATATATGTATGTATGTTGTTACTGTGGGTATCAGATCATTTTGGAGATGGAAATAAACACATAGTGAAATAATATTCATATTCAAATATTCTGTTAGACAAACCACAATTAAAGCAAGGATCCATATATATTGGAGAGTATCTTCCATCTCAGTCCGTGTTGCTGATCCTCCTTATTTCCCCATCCTCTAATGTTGGCGTGTTTCAGGGCTTAGAAATCTTTCCTTTTTTTTTTTTATCTACATGTCCTTTCTAAGTGATCTCATTTAGTCTCGCAGCGAAAAGAACTCAGCTGTGCCAATGATTCTCAAATTTACAAGTTTAGACGAAAACTTTCCAGGAACCACAATTGAAAAAAAAAAATGATGTCCTCTTGACAGCTCCACTTCAAACTTAACATATCCCTAATTGAGCTCCTGATCTGCTACCCATGCTCAACAACCAGCTCCTTCTGCATTCATGTCTATCTTGGTTATAGCAACTCCGTTTCTCCAGTTGCTCAACAAAATCCTTGGTGTGGCCAATGACTTTTCTCTCTACCTTGCATCCAACTTTTCATGTAATTCTGCCTTTTCCTTCAAAATATATGTACAATCTGAGCACTTGACTGGTCTCAGACTCACAACCACCACCCTAGAATATGCCAGAATTACTGCAATAGTCTACAAACTCGTCCCCCACCTTGTCTTTATCATTACCATCTTTTTTGAGAGAAAAAGTACTCTAAGACAGTGAAATGCCTTTCTTATGCTTAGGATCTAAAGAACATAGAAAGACAAGGAAAGAGAACTAAAGTAGTTTCTCTGACCACAACTACCACATCCTGAACTCACTCTGTTTCTTATCTTACTATCTCCACTCCTTACCCCATTCACTCACCCAAGCTCTTGATTTAGCCGTGGGTTTATAACAAAAAGTAGATGAAAGAGAATAAGTAGGCAACAAAGAAAGAAGGAAATGAGAAAGAAGGGAGAAGAGGAAAGGGTCAACAAGGTTAGGAAAAATGCTTTCCTGGCAGTTGTGGAATCATGTGCTGCTGCACCTACAGCAGAATTAAATCTCCAGAGAACAATATAAGAAGGATTCCCAGGTATGTTTCCCATATCAAGCACTACTTGTAAAAACATCATCTTTTGACTTGAGATGGGAGAATAGACATGCTGTCAGTTCTAACTAGGAAGAAAACCATGTGGATAAGAAATAAAAATTTGCTCCTTAGTGCAAATATACTTTTCTAGTGTCTCAGGGTTTAACAATTTGCTACATGAAATTGTAGAAGAAAAACAAAACAAAACATATCTCAGCTTTACCCAATGCATTCTTTTCAAGAAAAAGAAGTAGAAACTAGATAACATTTGTTTTATTTACCACCTATGGATTTCACTTAGATAATTAAATGTGCTATGTAATCTAAGTTTAAATTGATGCTTATTTTTAAAGCAATTCTTGTTTTAAAAAGTCAGTCTTGGTTTCAAGGCAATTTTGGAATCAGGAGACTATTTTGATCAAATCTTGATTCTGCCATTTTTAGCTCTATGACAAGTGATATTAAGTAAGAGGGAAATAAACTAAAATTCATTTCTGCTCAAATGTCCCCTCAAAGGAAATTTGTCTATTGGCTTTGATTGCAGTGGCTCCTACTATACCAGCGTGCAAGTTTTTAACTGCAATTTCTTGGCCATTAAAACCCATCTTTTATATACATTCTTTCTTTACCCTCATTCTTGTCCTAATAAAAATTTTTCAGGCACTATTATACACCCTTTAAATAAACAATTATACTTAATTAAAATTATCTCATATAATCCTGTGAGATAGGAATTATTGTTGCCATTCAATTGATAGATCTTGTAACACAAGTCTGAAGCATTGGATTTGGGATTCCAATCTCGGATGATCCAAAGTCCAATGTATTTTTACTTCATTCCATGGCCTATTCCTACTTTTTCCTGAGTTCATTCATCCTGGATTTCCTTGCTCATTTTCAACTATCTGGTCAGTTTCGTTTCTTTCTAGTTCGACTTCTGGTATTTTTATGATTATTCCTCTACCAAGGTTTGATGGAGTGATGCTCAAACAAGGTCCCAGCCATGTGATTCCATCTGACACGAAAAACTTTCCAGTTCCATTCTGGACCTTATCCACTTATACACCTACAGAATGTACAGAGTAAGATAATGAACAAAAAACAAAAACCATTCCCAGGTACTCTACAAATGTAAGTGTTCCCTTGACTGCAAATGCACATGAGGGATCTTTTTTGGGTGACAATTTTTGGATTGTAATTTAGCAAAAATTACTGAACTGTACCCTCAACATGGGTAAATTTGATTGTATGCAAATTATAGCATAATAAAGCTCTTTTTTTAAAAAAGCAAATGATCCCAGCATATGATATTTATATTGTTGGTGGTTATGATTTTAAGTTAAGAATACAGGAAAACAGGAGGTACATTTATGAGGCCTTTCATTTTTTCCCTGTTAAAACTGATAATACATTTTCATAGAATCTCTAATAAAGCAATTAAGTTTTATTTTATAACTTATACTATATAATTTATATTAATAACCCAAATCACTCACTCTTTCTGACTATCTATCTACCTATCTATCTCCATCTCTTATTTATTGTTTTAATAAATAATAATTATTGGATGTACATTATGGCCCTAGCACTCTGCTAAATGGTTTTTAGGAATTATCTCATTTAATCCTGACAGCAACTCTTTGAAGAATAAATATAATTCCATTATACAGATGTGGAAACTGAAGGCTGGAAGTTAAATAACTTGGCCTGGATTACACAGTAGTAAGTGTACAGCCAGGGTTCAAATCCAGATCTTTTTTATTATACATTTTGAACTCTTAATTGTGTTTTATGACCTCTTGAACAATAAAGAGCATAGCTCTTTAAAACTTACTATAAAGCCACAGTGGTCAAAACAGCATGGTACTAGCACAGAGACAGAAGTATTTACTAATGGAATCAAATTGAAAGCACAGAAATAGACCACCAAATCCACGGTAATCTGATCTTCAACAAGGCTCCCAAATTCACTGAACTGGGACAAAACAGTCTTTTCAATAAATGGGCATGGGAGAACTGATATCAATAGCCAAATGAATGAAAGAGGACACATACTTTATACTTTATTCAAAAATTAAATTCAAAGTGGATCAGACACCTAAATATAAGAACTAGTATCATAAAGCTCCTTAAAGAGAATGTAGGGAAACACCCTCAAGACCTAGTAATAGGAGGTAGCTTCCTAAATTTTATACCCAAAGCACAAGAAAAAATAGATAAATGGGAACTCCTCAAAATCAGATGCTTCTATGCTTCAAAAGACTGTCAAAAAGATGAAGAATTAGTTCCACTCTAGAATAGGAAATGAGAAATTATTATCCTATACAAGTTAATGTAATACCTGGACATATTCCAGAGTATTTTGGGCAGAAAATTTAAGAAGTATCTGCAAAATTCTCTTGACAGCCTGGGGAAAAATGTGGAATTAATTAAATGTCCCCACCTTGGGAATTCCTGATAATTTCTCAGGCATTCGGGACTCCCAAAGTAACAAGTCAAGCCCTTGATCTTGAGGCTTGCCCTTAGGAAGCTTATTTCTGCAATGGCAAAGCTAGGCCTACAAGTAATTATATCTAAGAGTCACTCTCAGAGAGCCTTTTTTGTTGCTCAGATGTGGCCTCTCTCTTTAAGCCAACTCTGCAAATAAACACACTATCCTCCCCCATACATGGGACACTACTCCCAGGGATGAGCCTTGCCCTTGCTTTGTGGGATTGTGAATGTCTTCTTGACCAAAAAGGGGAAAAATAAATGTAAGAAAGTAAAGTTTCAGTGACTAAAAGATTTCAAATAGAGTCGAGAGGTCATTCTGGAAGTTATTCTTATGCAAGTTTTAGCCAGACGCTGCAGACTACCAGGGTATGCCAAACCCCAACCAACAATATTCTTGAAAACCCTAGGGAGTGCCCTCATCTCCACCTAGTCTTTATAAAAGTTCCTCTTAGTAAGTTTATTTTCTTAGTTTGATCCTACGCAAGTTAAGCCCTGAAACCAAGAGGTACCAGTCTCTCCAAGAACATCAACCAGATTTATTCCTCTATCTCATAAGGTCAACACTCCTTTCCAGCAGGAAGAAGTTAAACAGTCCTTGTCCAGATATTCCTGAAGACTGCAAGAAAGATTAAAAGAGAGGGAGAAGTGTAACTGAGAAATTAGGTTATAATAAATGACAGTGACTACTGATTCATAGAAATATTTCTTTTTAGTGTCTAGAATTTTACAAGAGCCAGGAGGAAATACCTGAAGTTGTTGAACTGTAAGTACTATTATGATCGTGTAAATATATTTTAAAAAATGGTTCTAGAGTTTGTATGGATCTATTTCTGGATGTTATGTTCTGTTCCACTGATATATATATATCTGACAATGCTACACAGTCTTACTCAACCTACCACTATTGTAAGCCTTAAAATTTCATAGAGTGTAACACTAGGGATAAGGGGTATGAGATGTTTGGGATTTTCTCTTCTCTTTTTATTTCCTTTTCTAGAGTAATGCATATGTTTTAAGATGATCATGGTGATGAACACACAACTATGTGCTGATAATGTGAATCACTAATCTGCTTGTATACTTTAGATGGATTGCAAGGTGTGTGAATATATCTGAAAGAAATTACATTAGAAACAATAACATCCCAAGGGCAATGAATGGCACCAGAATACTCCGGGTATGCTGCACAGAAACTTGATGTCTTCCTTGATACTGCTAGTTTCTTATTTCCCTTTCCAAACATATGCATGTAATCCAAGCAATTACCAAGTTCTGCTAAATCTCTCTAATCAATCTCCTTCTCTCTATCTATGCCTACACCATGCTAGCTCACACCACCTTTCTCCTCTGACTGGGTCACTGCAATCACTTCTTATGAGGCCAGCGTGATGTCAGGGAGGACAGCATTGGAATTATTCAGGCAAGATCCCATTTATTAAAGATTCTGCAATAATACTATCTTTATCATAATAGAAAAACCACTGTATGATTTTTCTATGATATAAATTCCAGGCGTACAATTTTTAAAACTTTTTTTTACTGTAAAATATAACATATGTACAAAGCAAAGAAAGAAAAAAGCAATAATTTCAAAGCATACTTCAACAAGAAGTTACAGAACAGACCTCAGAGTTTGTCATGGGCTACCATTCCACCATATTAGATTCTTCCTTCTAACTACTTCAAAACACTGGAGGTTAGAAGAAATATTAATATAGTGATTCAACAACCACATTCATTTTTCTTTGTTTGTTTTTGTTTGTTTTTCACATGCAGGCACCAGGAATCAAACCGGGTCTACAGCACAGCAGGCAAGAACTCTGCCACTGAGCCGACATGGCCCACCTCGTTTTTTTTTTTTTTTTTTTAAGTTAATAGTTTTACTATAATCTTGCAAAGAATGAGGTACTATATAGTATAGCTTTTAAATCTCTAGTAACACATTATTTTTCTTTTCTCTAGCAATTAATCTGCAGTCAACTTCCTTTTTGGTGGCTTTCTGCATTTGGGGTGAAGGATATTATATATCGATATATACACAGCTTATAAAAATTTTTGGAAATCACTGGGTTTAAAGATCTTCCTTTAATTAAATGCAAATGAACTGAGACAATATAACTGTTCCATGGTTTAAAATAAATACATATATATATATATATATATATTTAGTTTCTATTCTAGCGGAATACTACTCCTGATTTATAGAAATAAGTCTTCAAGCCATATTCTGTTTTTGTATTGCGTTTTTAGTTTGTCTGTAATTTGCTTATGAGATTTAACATTTTTAGTTCTTTTATGCCCTGATATTCCTATTGATTTACGTTTTAAATGCCAGAAATCATATCTTAATAGTTACATGAAATTAAAAAGTTCAATTGCAAAGCCAAATTATTTTCCTAAGAAATAGTGATAATTTACTTAGTAAGTTCTTCCTCAAATATCTCAATATTTTAACCCCTCTTTCCAACAATCTGGGAAATCAAGACAAATCAATCACATCGATAGTGCAAATAAGAAATCTGAAGGGTGAGAAATTTAATGGCTTTCTGAACTCCAACAATCAGGACTGTTGATGTTTCTTGTCATTCTCAGACACTGCTTTCTCCATCAAATTTATTGTCATTACATATTCTGGAATCAATACCAAGCATTTTTATTACAATTAAACAAGTCATTTTCTTTAAAGGAAAGATAAATTTAAAAAAATTCTTAACTGTTACATCATACATAGTACATTTTGCCTAAGCTTTAGTCTATAATTTGCTTCATAAGTTTTGTGTAGGTTATTGTTATGCCACCACTTATCAGATGTTAACGTTACTACTGCATTACTAATATTGAATCAGATTTTAAGTTGGTTAGTTTTATAACAGTTGTCACCTTTTCCCATCAGAACACATAAAAGTGTATTTTCCTTTTTTAGTGAGGTGTAAGCAAACCTTACATCTGACAATCGGCTGTTTGTAGAGTTCAAGACACTTCCCATAAGGAAACGTTCTTTGTTTTTCTTTTACCTAATTCAGTCATACTGATCTTTTTGAGCAGAGCAATTTGTGCTTTCTTATACTCCCATGACAAGAAATACTTTCATTTCACTCATTCTTTCAACAACATTTATCAACTTAGTTCCTGGGGATTCTATAGCAAACCACAAAAGTCCCTAGGGAAATTTTTACACTGGAGCCTTAAAGCAGACCTAGCTTAGCGAAAGAGTCAGAGAAAGCTTCCAGACACTTTAAGCTGAGATCTGTGGTTGCAACTGAGGAAACGTGCAACGGTTCACCATAAAGGGCAGTGTGTGAAAGTGTGTGTGTGTGTGTGGGGGGGGTGATGATGTGAGTGATGACAAATGAAGTTAGAGAAGAAAGTAAGGCCATCTTACAAGGAAATGCATTATATACCTTCAATTTTATCCCCCAGGCAAAAGGCAGCTCAGAAGAGTTTAAAATGATGAAATCAAAGGATTCTATTTGCCTTTTAGAAATGTTATTCCAACAAAGTGAGGAAAATGGACTGGATGAAAGCTCCTTAACTGTGACCCATTAAGGCTACAAGGGAAGTAAAAATAAAATATTAGGAGGAAGAATTCAGGAGAGTTTGGAAAGTTGGAAAGCATGATTAAGAGGCTTGGCAGAACATTCAGTCTCTATGGGTAGTATTATCCTAACCCCTAATTTGTTATTGAAATGAATAATTATAGAGAAATAAGAGGGCAAAATTGATAAAACTGATCACTTTTTTTTTTTAATGAAAGCAAGGAAGGGAAAGAAGTCAAGCATTTCCAGGCTTCCAAATTGAAAAGCAACTCCCAGATAGAAGAAGCTTGAGAGAGTGAGGGAATGAAAGATGATTTAATATGTCAACCTTGAGGTGTCTGGAAGAAAACATTAAAGTGGAGATATCTGCTGGAGGGTTGGAAATACATGCCCGGATCTCCCAAGACATAAGTGGGCTTAACTCAGAGATGGTGTCTGAAGACCAGTGTTCAAAATTGTGTAGGAAATCAGATTTTTATACATTTTGATAAAACTGTTCTGGAGGGCAGCATGGCAGTATCTCTAAAATCTAACCATCTTTTAACTGAGAAATTCCACTCAAGGAATTTAGCAAGAAGCAACACAAGTTTGCAGAAACATGAATAATAACGTGTTATAACCTTGGTGGCTATAACAAAATTTAGAAACAATATCAGTGGTCATCACTGTGGAAGAGGACTCCCAGGGATGAATCCAGACCTGGCACCATGGGATCAACATTTCCCCTGACCAAATGGCGGAAAAGAAGCATAATTAATAAAGTATCGGTGGCAGAGAGAGTTCAAATAGAGTCGAGAGGCTACTCTGCAGGTTGCTTTTTATGCAAGCTTCAAGTGGACCTTGCTACCTATCATAACCTGCCAACCCCCAACCAGGACCATTCCAGTCAATCCTAAAGAACACTTAGGGCAATATATAAGATTCTACATGGGTTCCAGACACTAGAATAACTTCCCCGAAACCTACAACCTCCAGATGGGTCCCTGGTCCAGATAAGTCCTGAAACCTAGCCCAGCCTCTCCAGAACATCAGATAGTTCCATCTCCCTACCCCATATTAGTGACAGAACCTTCTAATATCAAAAATTTAGAATTGCCATCACCCAAAGAACCCCAAAGAGAGGGATGGAAAGATCAAAGGTCTTGGTGGAATTATACATAGAAGATAGGACTTAACAAATGAACATGAACGCTGAATCATTAAATTTATGTCTTTTAGTCTCCAGTATTTTAGTGCAGCTAGAAGTAAACACTTAAAATTGTGAAACTGTAACCCATGTCAAAGTCTGAAATATGTTCTACAACTAATTGTGGTGCTGTGCTTGGAAATTTATAGCTTTATATATATATGTTATTGTTCACAAAAAAAGAAGAAAAAAAATTGATTGCGATGATAAAAAGGTATTTAAACCTGCTACCTCCTATATTCTGGAGCAGCTAGAAGGAAATATCTGAGAGGACTGTATGGTAGCCCATGAGAAACTCTGGAATCTATCCTGTAACCACTTTTTGAAGAGTGCTTTGAAAATTATTGCATTTTTATTCCTTTGATTTGTATATATGTTATGCCATACAACAAAAAACATACATATCAGTGGTCATCAAAAGAGTATTGGCCAGATAATCATGCCATGGTCAATCAATAAAATCCTATTTAACTTTTAGAAAGATATTATCTATATGTACTGAAATAGAAAGTTGTAAAACATTTTTTTTTTAGCAAAAGTACACTTGTTTATATATTTTACATAAATAACAGCTAATATCTGCCACACGCTCAGGATGAATACCACAGAAACATTGTGCCCCTTCCCCACCAAAAGGGTGATTCTAGAAGGGGGGTCAGTGAGCAGAGCTCAGACTTCCACCCTCCACTGCAATAATGACAAGACATCCTTTTCCAGTAAAGCCAGTGAGCAGAATCCTGTCTTTTACTCCCTCCTTTCCCCTACAGGCTACACATTATTCATAGCTAATATACTTTTTATTTTTTTATTGTAAAATATAACATACACACAAAGAAAAAGAGAAAAAAAACAATTTCCAAAGCATATCTCAAAAAAGTAGATACAGAACAAATCCCAGAATTTGTCATGGGCTACTATTCCACCATCTCAGAATTTTCCTTCCAGCTGCTCCAAAACACTGGAGGCTAGAAGGAATATTAACATAGTGATTCAGCAGGCATACTTGTTTGTTAAATCCTATTTTCTCTGTCATACCTCCTCCTTCTCTTTTGATCTTTCTTCCAGTCTATAGGGATGCTTAGGCAATGCCTATTCTGTTCTATAAATATATATATAGTTTTTCCCTCCTTGGACCCTCAAGGGACCCTACCAACACTCAATACTTTTTAATTATCAGCCCACCATAATCTGAGATATATTCTGGTATTACATTAAGCTATACAAAATTACAAGGCTTCATTCCCATTTCAGAGTCCAAGACTTTGTGTTGTTTAAATGAGCCATCAAGACTGGTTAATTTAACCTAAATAAAAATGCAGGTTCTAGACATAATAAACCACTCTGCCTTTGGTCTCATATAGCAGGTGAAGGTCTAGAGTACGTACACCATCATCTTTTACACTGTACTCTGATTACCTTAGAGGAAGCCAGATTGACTTCGTTTTTAACTGTAATTGAGGCCTGATGTATTTCTTCAGTGACTTTGACTGCTATTATACAGCTATGTTCACTTTCAGGGCTGTAGCACTCCATCTCTGGGTCTTAGGTGTCCCAGAGTTATTCAAAGTCCCAGGGATATATAAATTGCTCAATGTCTCAGAATCTAGAAATAGATTTACAACTTCAGACTAAGAATGGCTGCTTAAAAACGTACAAATCTAGGCTCCAATTTTCTTATGAGTATTTTCTGAAAGAGACCATAGTTTCTTTTGTTTCTGGCTTATTTTGCAGAACACATCGTCCCTGAGGTTCACTCAATTCATTGTATGCCTCCTAACAGCCTTCCTTTTTGTAGCCACATCATATTTTATCATTTATATGTATCACAGTTTGCCATTCAGCTTCTCAGTCATTTTGCCCTTTGGCTCCCTCAATCTATTGGGCATTATGGATAATGTCCAAAATAAACTATGTCTAACAGTATCCTTACTTGGCTGTACAACCAGCAGCACTCTCAATTTTAGACAATTTTCATTCGTTTATAGCAACAAAAAAGAACCTATAAACATGTCATAAACCATCAAATCAAAACTATCCTCCCATTTGTTCCTCCCCCCCAATTAGTTGTCACTGGTATCTCTATGGTACTGTTGATGCCTTCCTGTGAACATCGGCTAGAGCACAGATATTTAGTTTTCCCCCAAACTCTACTACTATTGACTCTTTGTCAACCATCGAAGCTTTGCAATAATTCATATGAAAATTTATTTATAATTGTATATTAATCAGCGCAATACATGGCACTATAATCCCCTTTCAATCATATTCACTTCAATATGCTAATATACATAGCTTATATTAAACTTAATGATGAAAGAATCAATGTTTTCTTCCCAAGATTAAAAAAAAAAGGCAATATCTTCTTTCTGATCCCTATTCCACATACTATCAGGAGTTTTAGTAAGGGTGATAAGGTTAAAAATGGAAATAAATGGAATATAGATGGGACGGGAAGAAACGACAATGTCCCTATATGCATGCTGATCATTAGCTGCATTGGAAATCCTAAGAAATTTACAAAAATCCTCTTAGAACTAATAAGTGAATTTAACAAGGTCAAAGAATAACAGCTCAGCACTTAAAATCAATAGCATTTCTTTATGCTAGGAATGAATAATTGCTGCTTTAGCCAGCTGACATGATGGATTATATTGATTTATTTTCAAATACTGAACTAGTTTTGAAAATAACTGCAAATCATTATATAAGGAAAGATTCATATTTAGAATATACAAAAACTCTCAAAACTCAACATTAAAAAAATACAATACCATTAGAAAAGGATAAAAGACATGAAATGATATTTAACCAAAGAGGATACACAGATGGCAAATAAACACATGAAAAGTTGTTTAATACACTAACCATCAGGGAAGGATAAATAAAAGCTATGATGAAATACTAGCTAAAATAAATAAATGAAAGAATACACATATTACCAAAAGCTGATGGGGATATAAAGTGAATAAACTCTTGTACATTGCTGGTGGTACAGCCATTTAGGAAAAGAGTTTGTCAGTCTCTTATGAAACTAAACATACACTTAACTATGTGTATGTTACTTATATAGGCACTTATATATGTCATTTGCTATATGATCCACCAACTACAGTTCTAGAGACTTACTCTAGAGAAAGGAAGACTTATATTTACATGAAAAACCTAGAAACCTTTATTGCAGCCCCAAAGTGGAAACAATCAAAAATTGGAAACAACCACAATGTGTTTTAATGGGTGTCTAGATAAATAAATTGTGGTGTTTCCATAGAATGGAATACTACTCAGCTATAAAAAGGAATACGCTACAGATAATGCAACAATTCGCATGAATCTCAAAGGCATTATGATGAGTGAAAAAAGCCAATCTCAAGTGGTTACTGCATGAGTCCATTTAAATAGCATGTTTGAAGAGATAAAATTATAGAAGTAGAGAGTAGATCATGGTTGCTAGGGGTTCAGTTTAGGGGATATGTACAAGTGATAAGGTGCAATCTGAGGGAGTTTTCTGGTGGTGATATTACAATTTTATATGATGACTGTGGTGATAGTTTCTCTTATCTATATATGTGATACAATCTCATAGAATTATATACCCTCTCTACCATCAGAAAAAAAAGTAAATGAAGAAATCTGAATAAAAGCTGTAGCTAAGTTAATATTGTACCAAAGTTTAATTGCTTAAAAAATAGATATAATTCACACACACATTTGCACCACATAATAAATTGCTAAAACTTAAAAAAAATTTTTTTTTGCTTTACCTCTCAGAGAGATTTTTCTATACTACTATGAAACCAAATGTGTCTAAAGAATAACTATTTTTCTCTAACTTTCAAAATTGGAGTTCTGATTCCAAGAAAAGTAACTACTTGAAAGGAAAGTTATCCTTCATGCTTTGACAATACATTTTTTATGGTTTGCAACCAGAAGATCATGGGATAATCTCAACTGAATGAGATGTGGGGAGATGAGATAAACTACCGATATAGAAATTTTTTTATAAGACAATGTTTGAAAGTAGCTCAAAAGAAAATGGAAAAATTAACTATCAAAATTATAAATAACAGGGTGGGCCACAGTGACTCAGCAGGCAGAGCTCTCGCCTGCCATGCCGGAGACCCAGGTTCGATTCCCAGTAACTGCCCATGCAAAAACAAACACACAAACAAACAAATATTATAAAGAACAATGTTGATGCTTAGGTTTTTGTGTCATGTCCTTTCTTACAAATAGAAAAGCTTCCCAAATTAATCTCATCACCGAACTGAGAGAATTTGTATTGCTGTCTCTTCATCAAATGGCACAGTTAGATAGTAGTGCAGTTATGTATCAGACCTCAGGACACACTGGAAATCACTAATAGGGTCAGTGTAATAGATTAGGAATCATGCTCTTAATTAAGTATCTTTGGTTCTTAATTACACTGGGTTTTCAGGTAAATCTTTGTTAGAACACCATTCCATTGAGGGAACAATGGTGATACTAGAACATCTTCTCTTTCTCAGTAGCATGGCTTTCAGATTTTTTTTCTGCCAGCACAGTGCTACTATATAAGCAACACACTCAAACATTTCAATTAATTTCTGCTCAAGTAGTTTTGGCCAATGCAACAATCTGAAGCTATGAGCGGGTTGCAGATGTCAAGAGCTATTTGTTTCAGTGGACCAAGCTTCTTTATCCTAATCTTACATGCAGATTTTCCCAAAGGGAAGATAATATCATTAATGTAATATGTATCTCCTCTCTGACATTACTTACTTTCTTCTCTCTGTTTCAAATCTATGAAGCAGTTTCCGAAGACCACCATTCTTGAATCCCTGAAAATGGGCAGCTGGAGCTCCCACAGTGATGACATCGTAGAGAGCATCTGGAACAGGAAAGGACAAGGAGCTGAACACTTGGCAAACATATATCTCGGGCACACTGTTTGCACTGAAGCATGCACACTGTGGGAAGTCTGAGAAACTATTCTGCTTACTTTTTCTGGAATACCTATGAGCTTTTATCTCAAGGGGGCAAAAGAAGCTAATCAATCTTTCTAAAAGCCACCTGTGCACCTAAATAAGTTCTAAAATTTCTCTGATTTATGACTACATCTTAATTATGTGCTACTGTGTAGAACAGTATGTTCTTTCATTCTTTTTATACTTATTGAGATAACATGTTAATTGGCCTTTTGTGTATTTTATTTTACCGAGGCTTGCATCATTTAGTTTGCAATCACATTGAAATTCAAAAATAATGAATAATCTTTCAACCAAAAGTCAGAGAATAAAGACCAAAACATTAATTTATTTCTGCTCAAGGGCAGAATAGTACTAGTATATTAAAAAATAATTCTACACAGTAGTTTCCTGCTTGTGTACATTAAATCATAGATAATTTTGAATGCCTGGTTATACAATTTCCTTATGTGACAGAGAGAATACATAAAATATCTCCATCTATTTTCTAGCGGAATACTTTGTTGTTATAATTTAAAAATCCATACATTTAGATTGAAACTAAATCCTTTGATCTTGAAAGCCATAAAGTTTGGTATGTATTAAGTTTATGGCTCTACAACATGCCATCATTTTTAAATTCTAATGTAAAAGCATCCTCATAAGGAGAAAGAATGAATGCCCCCTTGTCAAACTACACTCATTTGAGAAGCCTAATTTCACAGTAGATTCTTTCAAGTTGAGTTCGGTATTGAGCTATTGGTTGTATTTCTGATCTAATTTACTGGGAAGACATAAGTTATTTTATCAGCTTCAGGTAAATTCCACAACTTTCTCAAAGTCAATGAATCCACATGCACCTGAAATATTTTTTTAATAAAAAATATCATCAAGTGAAAGACTTCTGCAGCATGCAGAGGTTGCAGAAAGAGAATGCAAGTGAGACATACATTGAATCATCACTCAGTTGATGGCTATAGTTATAACCTCTTGCCCTTTTAAAATGTCCTGATACAAACTAGAAGTCAGCTTTTCTTAAAATAACAGAATACTAGGTATAAAGGAAACATAAAGATTTTCTAGTTGAAGGCATTTTAACCAAGGGCAGAGGTAATAAGAGCTTTAGGTTGTCCAAGGTGGTATGTAAATTGTATAAGTGCAGCTGTCTTATTTCAAGGAAAGGTGTCAAAGTTTTCAGCATCTTCTTAAAGATTATGCGGCCACCCAAAAGTTAAGAACACTGAATTCTAGTCCACCTTCGGTTTTGGATGAGAAAACAGCACAAAGAAGTTAACCGCTTTGTCTAAGCTTTCAATCCAAGCTCCCTTACTGCCAGGGTCTTCTGACTTTCCACCCAGGAAGGGGCAGCCAGTATTATTCCCTGGTGGTTTAGGCCACTGAGTCCCTGATTCTGGATCCCAGCTCCACTACTTAAGTGGCACTGCAAAAATCACTTAACTCTATGCTTCAGTTTCTTCAGCTATAAAATGGAGTTGAAAGTAGTTAAAAATGACAAATAATTAGTAAATATTATCAAGGAGTACTATTTTCCTTATAAAAAACAATTCTACCAATAAAGCAAAGAAAGGTAGAATTTTAAGTTCTGTTTATTTCTCCATAAAAATAGAGATTTCTGTCTGAAAAGGAAAAGTGACACTGAGGTTCAGTGTTCTGAATAGAACCAGTTCTGGTATTCACTTAAATTAAATTCAAAAATAAAAACAATCATAGTCCTGCAGTACAATATGAGGTATATCTGCTAAAACCTGGATGACCAGTAATCACAACATATGTAGAAGTGACTAAAAACCACATGTAAATATGTTCCACTAAGCCCAAACTCAATGCATCCTTAACTCAACTTCCAAAAATTAACAATAAAAAGCATGTAGCCTTTCCATTGGATCCAAAAAACAAAAAAAAAAGGAAAAAGCTCTGGCCTCTCTTATACCACCAAATACAAGGAGAAGAACAAAGGAAGGAAAATATGAGCAGGGACAGCAGTCTTTACTGACAAAGGTTAAAATTTTTAAAAATTTGCAAAAACATTTGACCATAAACATGTTGCTAGGGTTCCTTCTAGGGCCTTGAAAGGGGCCCATACAAATGGGGAGCCTGAAACTTATAGCTTCTTGTGAATCTGCTTCTTCAGTTCATCCACAGTTTTTGCCTTTTTCAGAGCTGCTTTCTAGGACCAGAAAATTGCTCTCTCTTTTTCAATCCACCCTAGTGCTCATGAGAATCTAGAGATCCACAGTGGAACCAAGAAAGTTTGAAGAAGTAAGGAAGAACAGCAAGTCACCTACATATTATCTGCTCCTCACAATAAAGAAGTAATAATTTGTAAAGCTAAATGGAGTTTGTGTTCCTTGAATGCATCTATAGTATAGAACTCCCAATATTATTACCAAGATGCTTCATTTCCATAGTTAACTTTCACCTCTTTCCCTACTACTTTCTATTAATGAATTCATCCCTTTCAGAGCTTTAACACTGTGTTTTTCCTGAGGCCTATAAAATCTCCACTGCGGGCTAGTTCTGACCTCTTCCAAGCTAAATAATTCAATTCCTATCTGCTTTCTTTGCAGCTCCAAGTAAGTGTCAATCAGTTTATTAAGCTTAATTTGTTCTAACTTCTGACCCCTGTTCCCTCCCCGTTTTCTTGCAACCACTATAGACACCACAACTCTTTCCCTTCAAACTTCTTGAGTCCTCAAGATCACTTTCAATTCAGGTCTTTCCCAGTTCTAATAATCCTACTGCAAAGTCTTAACTCTCTTTCCCATGTTAAGTATGTTTAGCTTAGCATGGACTTTCACAGCAGGGTTCCAACTGCCTCTTCGTGTAGCCCTCCCTGCATATACAGCACTGGAATTTGCTTCTCCATGTGTGTGGCCACTGAGTCAGTCTGCCTATAACATGGGCTCCCACGCTTCCATTCCTCTGCATATTTTTGCGTATTTTCAGAAGAACATCCATTTGCTTCAACATCGTTGATTTGGCTCTACTTTTTCTTTGGTCACGTCTCCCAAAGTTTTGTAACTCCATGAACGTGGAAATTGGTGTAGCAGTATGCAGGGGCCTATCCCTAGTGACTGACATGTAGGAGGAATCCATCATTTATGATATCATTTGCTGTTGTCCAGTCACAACAATAATTTTATGTTCCTTGGATACTGTATATATTTTGTAGTCTTTACATCTTTGTCCTTGTGTTCTCTAGCTTGGAAGCCTCTTTCCTTCCCCAACCCCATTTCTTTATAGGTCACTGAATTTTCACTCCTCTTTTTATAATAAATTCTATTACTACGTTCTCTGTGATATCTTCCTGATTCTATCAGTAAGAAATAACCGTATTTCCATACTTTTTATCTATATTTCCACATTGTTTTGCTTTTTATCTTTAAGATTTATTTTATTCTTTCTTATGATACTTAGTTCCTAAATGTAAATGAAATAATGAATAAGGCCAAAAATATCTGGGCCATAATTGTTTGAGACCTATTTTCTCCACATTCTTTGTGGCTAAAAGCTATGTTTCCTTAATAAAGGATAACAATGTTAATAAAATTGATGCCTGGCACATAGTAGGAGCACAGTAAAAATTATTAAATGGATGATAACTGTCAACATTTTTTCGAATGTCCTCATGTGCCATTATATCATATCAGGCACTCTGCATTCACAACCTCATTTAGTTTTCACAACCTTCCTATAAAGTCAATATTATTTCCCCCAATTTACAGATAATAAGAACATTCTCTATGAGATTAAAGTCACTTGTCTAAAGTTTTTGATTTGATATATATATTCCAAAGTTAGTTTCACTAAAAGGAAAACAAAGCAAAGCACAAAGACCTTTGATTAATTATATTAACACGCTCTTCAATGCCTTAGTCATGGTTTTAGTCTCCACGAGCTACAGCTCATCATATACTGGATGTTCCATGACTCGCTGGCATTGAAATTCTAGATAGTTGCTTCCAAAATAGAGGCTTTTGTTTCATGAAGACATCAAAAGGAAGGCTAAACACTTAGTGCTAATTGTGGTCTCAGAGATGAAACAAAGCTTGTAATCCACAAAACTCAAGAAGATGATTAAACTGGACTGACTGGTATTGTCCCAAGCTGCATCCATTCACAGAACAGACACCCATGGAACGTAGGTCATTTTCAGGGGCTACCCTAACTTCCAGGGCAGATTTAAAATTGAAGCAGACAATTGATATTAGAATTGCTCTAATTCTTATATGACAGGCCTAAAGATGCTTCAGTGTGATTTGCTGCAGCATCACTCAAAAAGGCACACACAACTGTAAATAATATTCATTTTGAATTATCATCTCAATTACGTTTTCTCCTTGGCATCACTTATATTTTTATGCAGTTATTTTTTCTTTTCTTTTATCCTTAAATTCTTTCTCTTTTCTTCCACTTTCCTTTTCCATCTTTCTTTTACCTTATTACTCTTTCATCTCTATCCCACAATACTCTTGTCACAGCCACAATTCCCATATCTTGCCATTCTACTCACAGTTTTTCCTGTCGATACCCTAGGCTCCTTTCTCTCTGTTCCTCTGATTCAGAGAACCAACATTCTTATTTATAATCCCTGCAAGTACTCTTTTCTTTTTTCCTTTTTTTACTTTTTCCTAAGTCTTCATATACTTCTTAATATGCCCACTGTTTTTCTACTATTAATTTATAATGTAGACAAACACAATATGTGGCAATAGGATGAAGAAATTTTAAACATCTGAGGGATAGGGAATGTTTCTCATCTCAGTCATGGTTACAATTCATATTCCTTGCTCAATTTAATTTGATAGATATTCTACGCAGTCTACCCAAGTATCAGAAAAGAAAAAAATATCATAACTAATTAAATGTCTGTTCTTTAATTCTGTTCTAATACTCAGAGTCTCCATAGGCTCCTCCCATTACCTAAATTGCCCTTTCCCCTTTCACTTTCCTCTTCTCAACACTTTGACAATTTTGCATTTAGACTCAGCTTATGAGGCATTTCCTACTTAGAGTCCCTTCTGCAATCTATCCAACAAAAACACTTTCTCTTTCTCGGCTATTGTAGCCCTAGATCTCTGGCTTTGTTATAGCATTAATGACTTTCTATATCACATAAAATAATTTTGCTAATTATTGTAGTTTCTCCTTTAGACTTATATTATGTATTTAATGCCTCTTTTTTCCCCAAAACACAAATCATAGTAATATGCATATTGTAGGCATTCAATAAATGTCAAAAAATATCTAAGTGGATAAATATTCTAAGGTTTAATTCATTTAATCTTAAGATCAACTGGTAATGTACAATTTTAAATTGAAGACTAAAAATTTCAATACATCATACAGATGAAGTATATTATGGTCTGACTTTAAAATACATATATTCTCCTGGATCCTATCGTTCTATAAAGAACAAAGAGCTTATGACTAAATTGTTCACACTGTTTCTGCAGGATTTAATTACATCTTACTATGCTGTATAAAATGGGAAGAAAGATCGAAAACTTGCTTTAAATTTTATTATTATTTTTTTAGGGCCAGTAGTCAAGGAGGAATGAGTTGCTGGAAGCTGCGGGAGCCACTGTGTACACAAGACACCCTCTGGGAAACATGGGGAATGGAAGAGGCTTCGGAGGTTTCCAGTCAAGTAACAGAACCAGGTCGGGACTCAGAGCCAGTTAACGTCATGGTCAACCCCCAAGGACAGCATGGCTTTGGTTCTCATAAAAACAGAGAGAGAAGCCCTGGATGCTGTCAGATTAGGCTTATGGCAACTGTGAGTGAGCAGCCTGCTGGTGTCCGCAGTCCTGTGTGCACCAGGGAGGCCGGGGAGGTGGAGAGAGAGCTGGGAGGGAGAGTAGCATGCTCATGAACTCACTGGAGACCGAGCACATGCTTAGCCTCCGGGGACTCCTTGTGACATACAGGCCGAGTGAGGGGCTGGCTGGGAGTGGCTTGGGCTGGCCTTGATTCTGGGAAGGACTTCAAAGGAGGGATTGGTGTCCCAGGAGGTGGTCCTTGGCTTTGCACTTCTCAGAACTAGATGAGAACGGGACATCTCTATTGTTGATTGAATATTGCATTTATTTTATTTTTCAGATAATTTTAGACTTCCAGAAGAATTGAAATATTAGAATCTCCAGCTTCCTTAATGTTAGTATCTAACATGACCATAGAATAATTACCAAAGTTTGGAAATTAACCTTGGTAAAATATTCTTAAATAAAATAGAGAATTTATAGGATTCAGTTTTCCACTCTGAAGAAAACCACTGGAAAATAGCTGCTGAATGCTATTCTCGGAATCGACATGGATTTAAGCCAAAGGAAAGAGCTTTGCTCTTCAGTCATAGGTATGTTTACTCTGTCATATGATCTGAAATAAGAACATATATGCAGTTGTGTAATCCCTACTTAGAGAGAGTTTCTGTTACACTTATAACTGATCAATTAAGTTTAAAATATGACTACTTTAATGAAAATCACAAATATATTTTCTTGGGGACTCTTAATATTTTGCAATTGTCATTTAGTAATTATCAATTATCAATATCCCAATGTTGGAACAGCTATGTTGATCTCTTTTTTGTCCCCTTAACCTTGAATTTCACTTACAATTACTGCAAAAATAAGCAACAGACCAATGTATACCAGAGTTCTCATTTCCTGTTCACAATTTAACTTATAAAGGATGATATACTTTTTAAAGTACAAAGTTCATTCCTAGCTGGTGCACATGTATTCCTAAATTTCAAAGTAACTTCAATTTATTTTTCCATCTAGGACAGAGCAAATATACAAAAAAGAGTTAATAAGAAGAAATTAAAAATCTAAGATAAAAATCTGATCAGCATTTTCTACTCATTTCTCTCATTTAAATTCTACTATTTAAATTATATATCTTCATCATTTGACTAGCCTTTAGTGGTCTATAATAAAAACCTCAGATTCTTGGCACTAAAAGACAATTATAAATATCCAGATGGGTATATTTTAAGAAAACAGGCAAAAAAAATAAAATTCTGGGTTTTCTTACTTTGACATTTTATAGTATGTCAAAAATTGGTTTTGGCTACTTGAAAACGGCATAGTATATGACATGATAGGAAAGAGGAATTTAAGCTGTTGAGTCTCATCAACCTAAAAATATCAGATTGGTTTGAGATTTAATAATTGGACTGCCCTTGTGGCTATTTAAAAGTCATTTAATAATAGAAATGACATAATAACTCTGATTTGTTGTTTGTTTCCCAGAAGATCTCTTTAAAACTCCTACAACTATAAAAATAGTGCTAATGAAAAAAAAAATGTAGCCATGCTGATCTCATTTCAAGAAACTATTTAAAACATAATCTCCGACTTCAAAATGACATGCAATATTATTCTGACATGAATTATGAGGCCTTAAGGAATTTTAAGGGAAATCTATTTCAAAATACTCCAAGCAATCTGGCAATTAAGCTTAAACATATCTAAAGGCAATTAAGATTTGTTAATGAGGGGAAACACCCCAGCTCTAGAGATACAGAAATCTGGGAGCTCTACTTGTTTGCTCCTTCCTTCAGGATAGATAGAAAACAAAAGAAAGGCCAAAGATGTCAGCTGGGTTCACCCACAGTTATACAGTAAATTCTGGCCAGTGTTGTACCTGATTCCAACTACAACTTTGCAATATAGATAGTAGTGCTTTTTTTTTTTTCTTGGCAATTACAGAAACTCAAAAATTAAGTCCTTTTTATGGCAATTTAAAGAAACCTATTTGAGACATCTGGAAAAAACTGGTGGGGGGTAGGGATGCGGCTGGCCGCTGTGCCTCACTCATGCAGGCCTGTCCCCTATGAGTGCAAATCAGAAACTGAAAAGACATCAGAGAGTCTCTTTGGTTCTCATCTTTTTTGTGGTTTCCTTCAATTATCGTATCTCTCTGATTTTCCCAGTCTAAGGGAAAAATGGCCAGTTTTTGATTCCCAGGAACACAAGCTATAATTAAATTCGTAAGTGGAGATTGTATCTGATTGCCAAACTGAATCCAGGAGAATTACTTGACAGCTTTGGTCAAGTGTCCACACTAATCTCTGTTTTTGAACACCTACTATGTGCCAAGCTCTGTGATGATTCAATCAGTTACATCTAATGGGAAGACTCACAGAGCACACTCAGGGAAAAATGTCTGTTATTTTAAAAGCACTCATATTTAAAGTCAGTCATATGTTAATAATGGCAACGAGCCCTATAAATTAAAACTGTTACAAAGTACAACTGGTCTGACAAAAAAAGAAATAATTGCTTTAATTTCAGTTTGTTACATTTCTAGCAAAATATAGTCATTAATGTATACAATAATGTGCAATTATATATCTATAACATATAAAATGATTACAGCATAGAGTACTATAAAGTACTATAATATCACAAGAATATATATTACAATGTGCACAACTGATGCTCTATGAAAAATAAAAAAAGTATTCAGGTATATTGGAGTGAGAACTTCTATTTTTCATTTGGGGGATCTCTGCTGTTTCAGATCTCTACTGTTGGTTGGTATTCTATTTGGTATATGTAACTAATGAACAAGAATAAAAAATTATCTTAATGGGTCTGGGGGCACTCGAAGTTAACTGGAAGTTACTTATTTGTCAGTGAGAGACATGATGACATTACTTCTACTCAATTATATGTTTCCAGAGATAGACAGTAGCGTTATATTTGTTGAATCTGTCTGCTATTGTTTGCAAAGCTGCCTCTCCAACTATAGCAGGTATATTAATCAAATGTGAATAGACATAATTTATTAATGGTAAACGTGAGAAAAAATAACTCAACAGTAAAATACCAAGGCTTGGCCAAACTTACTTGCATAATTACCTTGTAAAATGTTTTCTATAATTCAGTTAAACATTCAAGTCAGTAGCCACAGGTCTTAAATAAATGTAACTGCAATTCAAAATCTGCAAAAAATGGATTGACTAACATCTATTTCAACTTTTTAATCGTTTTACTTTTCAAATAAGAAAACAGGAGTTCAGAGAGATTAAATAACTTTGTCAAAGTCAGAGAAGTAAGGAGTAGGGTCTCCAAATCTCAGTTTAGTTTTCAATTTCTATTATACAATATAGCTGTGATCTTATCTATAAAGCACCTACTTCGTTTGAGCTCCAATTTCAAATAAATTTTAGTCATTATTAAAATGTAAAGATTTATTAAAATAGATAAAGTTGATATTTTAACATGTTATTCATACGCATATGAATAGCCTTGGGGGGGAATCTTATGGCATAAAATTTCATACCTTTTGCAATAATTCTTGCTCTTAGGATAGGTAGTTCTTTCCCACATTGTCTCTTCAAGTCTCTAAAAAAAGGAACCAGTCTTTCTGCTAACTGCTACGTCAAAATCCTTTGGTTAATGACTTGCTCTCTAGTTCTGCACTATAAAATTCTTACTTTTCTCTGTATTTCTTGATATTTGTCATCACAAACAAAAGATTCCTTTATATAACCCAAGCCAAAATGAATAGAAAGAACAATTTTGGTTGCTTTGTTTCTTTTTGTTGCCAGTTTCCTTTTTTTCAAATTGGTTAAACAGAAACCACATGTATTGTCTTCCTCCTAATTTGCTCTACAATTTATTTTAGATAGCACCTTGGAAAACAGCAGAGTGAAGATATTTCTTTGGTCTTCAAGAAACATGTATGAAGAAAAAGGCCACCTAGATACTAATTTCTCTTTGTTGGTCTCATGGAATTATTTTAAGGATCATAGCCAAATATTTGAATTCTTAATTAAATATGAATTCAGGTCAATTTGGCCTGAAAGAAACTTTCCAGTCTGATGATTCTGTCATGCAATCATGGCCAAAGCCTAAATCGTCCCTTTCTCCCATGTCCTCATTCCATCAGTATTAAATATTAGCATGTGATGTTATCTCCAGAATGGCTCCCTAAATTCTCTTCTCTCTAAACCAGGGTATTCCTTTAATTCAAGACTTCATAATCTCTTAATAGGCTCCTTACTAATTACCTTTCTTCATTTTTCAACAACCCTGATAAGGCAGAAAAATCCATTTCTTTCAGTGATAGCAAATGTCATGTGTATAACAAAACTATTATTATATAATTCTAAGTGTTCTATATACTTTAACTCACTTTGGAATGAGAACAGCATAGCCTAGACAGATTAAATAACAGACATACAAAATGTGGTAAGGCTGCAACTCAAACCCAGGTCTGTTTCACTCCAAAATATATACACTTTTTACAATATCATAAAAATCTTTTCATGTCGGCAATTAGAAAAATTTTATTTTGGGCATCAGATAGCTCCTAGTTATTTTAGCTTCTTTATAACTTATTGATACTTTTTTATGATTTTCAAACCATTACATATCATTATGATCAAACTACTGACAAGCACTTAGTATTGAAGGAAGGTGCCTTGGACAATCCATTCATATTTTTTTTCCTCCTCTTTCATTTGATATAATTTGTGGTGAAAGCACTTAAGCTAAATGTGAGATATTGAAAACAATTCCCAGAGATAATAAGATCATACATCAGCATGATTATAACCATACTTTCACTTGCACATCAGCTGATTGTACCTATATGAAGAGTAAGCACAAACAATTATAAATATTTATTAATTTTTCTCATTATGAAACTTCAGAACAGAGAGGTCCATTTAACTTTTCCAGTCCCATAACCACTATTTTATGACAATGGCTACAAAATTGTCAGAATTCATCTTTAGACGTATCTGTATATATATGTTTGTGGTGGGGGAGGTGTCTACACTTATGAAGTATTTGATGATCTAACATAATTTCGACCCCTTAGAAAAATGGGTATTAGTGGAGTGACTACAGTATTGGTCATTCAAACAGGGAGCTGTGGGGACTTCTGGAAGAAAAAGGGAGGGGGGTACTACTGACAATCATGCTGGGCCAATAGGCATGATATGGGACTTTTGCTGGCAAACCTGGGCTTATAGTCACCTTGGATATGCATAAGCTACTGTTATAGTGAGAAGTTGAAGAAAAAGGAAGATGAGGATACTATTTAATGATTTATTTTATAGGTAAATGACAAGGAATTATACAGAATGGTAAAAATAAATGCCATACCCTTAACTCTGGACCCTGTTCTGGTTTGTTTATGAAGATCTACACATTTTGCTTTGAAGACTGTTTCTCATAACTAAATGCATCAAAATACTCCGCAGCTCCTACTTGAAAAACTCATTGCTGTCACTTGTCATGGGGAAGGTGCTGACTCTGTTGCTACTCATCACTAAGCCAGAGAAACAACATATTAGCTCACCTCTAAGCTTTAGTTTTTAATAGGAAGAAAATGAACAAGTCTTTTCTTTTTTTTTTGTTTTTTCTATTTTTCTAATTCAAACAGAGCACAATTGTTAACTATTGACCGTCAGTGTGAGTACTTAAGGAGTGGATATTCATTTTGAATTTTCACCTGTACCCCAATTCAGGTGCCATATTCACACAGTTTGCACAGACACAGAGCAACAAAAATTTAACAGTCCCCTTTATAGTGTGCAGGGTTGTTACCAGCTTCAGTTGTTTAATCTTCATCTTTTTATAACACCTAAATTTTTTCAATACTGGCAGTAGTCAGGTTTTAAAAGGAAGTATATACTGTAGCCATTTCTCTTCTAAAAAAAAAAATATATATATATACATACATACATATAAATTACCTTTCAAGTGAGGACTGTATACATGCATTCTTTGCAAATGTAGATTTACTGGAACAAATTCTAATGTTTTCTCTCCTTTGCTACTGCTTGATTTGAAAGAGGACCCTGAGTGGAAAAAAAAATGCATTGTTATTAATAAATTAATAAATAATCAACATGTTGGTGTGTGTGTGTGTGTTGAAAGGTACACTTGACATAGAAAACGTTATAAGAACTTCAGAAAGATAAACAGATCCTGTATTTATGAGTTGCTTTTCTTTTCAGAAATTCAACATTGTAAAATCATCTCAATTGTGCTCATAATAATACCACGAGGCGGAGTAGCGCAGCTTTTCCTTTCTTGTTTTAGATGCCAAGATGGTAGGGTTAGAAATAGAAGGATGGTGACTGTTGTTACTTTCATCTTTGGCTCTCCCATTTCCATAACAACTTCTATTATTCTTTCCCTATGACATAATTATATGAAAGGCAATCCAGTCTGAATAAGTAAAAACGTTGCTTTCACACCTGTCTCCTTGCTAAGTTCTGTGAGCGCGTCTTGGTACATGTTCACCATCCGACCACAGTGAGTTAGGACATTTTTCCTCAGATTGTCCCAATGTGGAGAAAGCTCCCCCAGGTCTTTAAGCTCCTGGTTTCTGTTAAGAAGGGAAAAGAAGAGAAACTTACTTTGATAGCAAAACCCATGAACACAGAAGCTTTAATCATTATTGCCAAACTAATGAGACGGTAGTTCATTGTACTTCTCAGGAAGGTCCTGTGAGTTGATTGGGGTGGGGGAGGGCAGGAGTCCTTTTAACACAAAGGAAAAATATCAGGAGTTTAGAACAAGCATTTTTTTTTTAATTCTGTACATCCAAAGAACAAATAAAATTACAAGTAAATTCATGGATAAAGTTTTCACAAATATGACAAAGACTATCCTTAATATAGAGAGCAATCATTCAGTTACAAAGAAAAAACACCACCATAATAGAAAGAAGGCTACATTTTAGCCTTTGACCATCCAAAACCAACTGAAGTGGAAAAAGTGTGATTTCACTATGTCAAAGGTAACCTGAGACACTCAGGTAATCCAATTTATACTTAATATAGCCACAGAATTAAGAAATTAATAAGTATAATTAATTAATAAATAGTATTGTTAAACATGATTTTGTCAGCATCAATATCCCCTATAAGGACAATTTCAACAGATGCATACTTCATGAATCTGTCTTACCCCTTCTTTACAAAGATAAAAACTAATCATAACATTTAAGTTTTAATTATTATCTCTTATCTAAATCTCTATCCTTTAACCAAGTGAATTTAAATAATCAGAATGCCTTTTTAAATCAAAGTGATGAATGTTCTAATACGCTGCTTGGTTAGCTCTCTTATTCATTTTGTAACCTTTTACCAACAACACTTTCATGAGGCTAATTTAACCAGCAATAATGAAACATCTTTCCTGTTTCGGCCATGAAACATGTTAAATACCAAGCTAATAAATTCAGAAGATGTAGAATCTTTAACATTCTGCTAAATGCAAGAATAATGGATGGTGTGCAAGAATGTGACCTGCTTTTCAATGTTTGTCACTGTCTTTGTTTTGCTTCAACGGGAATGCAATGTAGTACAGCTGCATCTTTCATCTGAGCTCTTCACAATTTTCGTGAATATTAATCTCACTCTTATCTTTTCCACAAATTAGTTTTCATCACACAACATTGGATGAGAGAATAAATGATTAGCCAGTAGACAATAACAGTAAAGGGAGTTTATGATCAAAGGGCACGAGAGAGGTAAATTCGGGGAGCTGGGGTCTCTGTCTGCATTCAGATGGATGGGTATTCAATCTGAGAAACAACAACAGCAGGAACAGCCACCACCAAACAGATTCAACAAAAACAGAGATTCCCAATCCTAAAAGAACTTGGCAATTAGGTTAAATCCAGGATAGAGAGAGAATGTGATACATAAACTTAGGAAATGCAAGGTTTCAGTCTCTGCTTTCTATAAGCAATTGTAGTGAACCTATTCCTGAAATATTCCTGTTTAATACTAATAAACACACCATGGGTTTGCAATTTCTGAATCTTTGTCAGAAAGAGTAAAATGGAGAGGATGAGTGAAGAGAGGAAGGGTGGCAGTGAAGCCCCTGACTACAATGTGGAATAACGGGGTGACACACTTCTCCCCACCTAAATAAGCTTGACAGGATGTGGTCAGAAATGTTTGGTGTTCTGCAACAAGAGACTTGAGATTTAGGCAGAGCCCATGAACTGTTGTTTAAAATTTATTCCAGTTTGCCAAAATGTCACAATTTATATGGAAGAATATGCAAATGAAAACCTGGATTTCATTGTTTGGCTTCTTCTCATGGATGGCCCTGAAAAACTGCACGTTCCGAAAAGGAAAAATAACCAACATATGGTTTCTTTGGATTGAGAAAAGTTAAAATGTAAAAAAAAATAGGGGAACTACCAAAGACGTAATAAGCCAGAGCAGAGTCATGGAGAAGTTGTAAAAACCTTTATGGCTGAATAAGAGAGAAGCTAGAAGTTATCTTTGGTTGTTTCTTTTTTTCTAAAGAAATTAATTATATTAATAAATTCTAATGGTTAAAAGAGAAGATAAATAGGTGCAATAAAATTATTAAAATTTCTCAGTCAGGAAGCCATGGGCTTCATTGGCTCTTTTTTAAACCTATTTTAAACCTATTTTAATTTGTCTCACAGTTACTTTAAAAAGTACCTAGTTTAAAGTGGTACAAGGTGGCTTGGTGCCAGAATTCTCGCCTACCATGCCGGCGACCTGGGTTTGATTCCTGGAGACTGCCCATGCCAAAAAAAAAAAAAAAAAAGAGATTATGAAAAAAGCATTCAGTTTGAATCCTTGCTGGCATTTTTAATCCTGGTTCTCTAGAAAACAAGGCCTGAGATCAGTTTATACACAATTCCAGGTCAGCAAGAGGAAGATTAAAAGAGAAGTGATGTAGAAATGCTTAGTTCTGAATCATTTCATTAGAATGACAGAAGCCACCAGGTGTGCTGTGCATGGTGGCCGAAAGTCTC
This sequence comes from Tamandua tetradactyla, assembly GCF_023851605.1. Lineage (NCBI taxonomy): Eukaryota > Metazoa > Chordata > Mammalia > Pilosa > Myrmecophagidae > Tamandua > Tamandua tetradactyla. The sequence continues at coordinate 25,591,565 of NC_135348.1, read as the reverse complement.
TAAAATGCGCTCAGAGTTCATGGTGTACAGCACTAGGAGATCCAGAGACCCCAGGGTCTTTATGGTCTGGATTCTGGGTGTTGACATATTTAAATAAACAACAACCTGGCACCAATGTTATAGTTAAATAGTTGCAGATCTTTACTACTAAGCCTTGGAGTGAATGGGGAAGTAGTCTTAGTTGTGTAAGTTCATTTTTAATTCATTAAAAAAAAAAGTTCTTAAAAAACCTTGCTACCTGTCTGTAAACATTTTCATTTTACTCCCACTGACAACAATTTCTGGTTTCAAAACTCTCTCAATCCCTTCCTTACAATAATAACAACAAAAACATTCTTCCTGGTAAAACTGCACCCTCTCTATCCACATATATCCCCTATGAATTCACTCCTTTCCTCTCTCCAGAGCTCTATCTCAAAAATAAATCTTTTAGCCTGCCTGCCTCCAACTCCTGTTAATTCTCCACGAATTCAACAAGTAGACACAAGAAGTGGGGAAGAAAAGATTGAATATTCAAATATTAATAAGCTTAGTATTCTTACACATTAAGTACTTCTCTCACTTACTGCCATCCATTCCATTTCCCTTTGCTACCAATGAAAATAAAAGGCAAATAACACAGAATAAATCTACAAAGGAGACAGATGATTGCTAAGGCCTAATTGAGAGACATTAATCTCTCTATGGATCTTGGCACTCCAAAACACAATATGGCACTCTGTAACTCATGCGCTCTTTATTCTGATCTCAGGAAATAACTTCCTCAAGCACTTTTTTTCCACATGGCTAGTTTTGGCTTTTCTTGTTTAAATATTTCAAAATGATGCGCTTTTTCTTTTTAGACAGATTGCAAAGTAGGTGATTATGATCTTCCATAACACAGAACATGGTCCTATGCATGTAGCATGTTGGAAACAAACTTCTGAATGAAGAGAAAATGGGATAAAGACATTCTATGGAGAATAAAGAGAGAGAGGTGGTGAACCCGAAACAAATCATCGAAGCAGTAAAGTAGCCAAACCTACTTTAAAGTTTTTAGGAACAAGGCATAAAATATTGGCAAGAGTATTAAACAGATAAATTGCATCTAAATTTTGTTTCTTTTACCCCTGGGATTGTCATGGCTAGATGAATGGGGAAAAGAGTTGGGCAAAAGACGTCGTGTAGGTGTCAAGCACCAAGCCTCTTCTCTTCGCTTCTGCCACCCCCCTCCAGAGCAGCTCCAAACGCATCTCTTTCATTTATATCAGAATTGTGTACACAATTTTGTTTGGAAAACATGTTTCTGCTGCACAAACAAACAAAGGTTTACCACCATAAAAGAAAATTGTAAAAACATGAGCTATTTAGTTCTATTTAAATCTGCCATTTAAAACATAGTTTTAAAGCCTATTAATGATGTGTTCAGGAGGGGACTCTGATCCTGTGAGTGCTAGAGACTTCCCTTATTCTTTTTTTTTTTTTAGTCTCATCACTATCACTAGCCCTTGAGAAGTGTTCCATATAAACTTGCTGACAAATTGAAAGATTTGCTTGCATACCATTATTCCTGGATTTTCCTGAAATTTGGAATAGAGTTATAATAGGCTTATCTCAAAATAGACTACTGAGCTCTGCCCTGGTTCAAATGGATTGATACTATGAATAAATGAGACAGTGTTGAATCCTCTGACCTTTTATGATCTAGGTCTGTAACCATGGATTGGGAGATTTTACCTTATGGATAGAGAAAGATCTGAAGAATTTATCATCATAGGACAATTGTTACTATGCACGCTTCCACCACAAATTTTTTTCTCTATTTGGTGCATAAGAAAGAAAGGGGCAATGCAAACAATGAACTCTACTTAAAATATTTTAATATTATTTCCAAACAATGAACTATACATAAAATATTTTAATATTATTTGATATTAATATTGATGTGGTAATCAAAATACTAATATTCAATGCTAAGTGTTAGTAATAGGTATGGGGTTTTTCTCTTTGGAGCAATGAAAATGTTCTAAAACTGACTGATTGTGGTGATGAATGCCCAACTCTGTGATTATACTGACAGACACTGATTATAAACTTTGGAGGGATTGTATGGTATGTGAATAAAATAATAAAAAAAAGAAGTAGGGGGAAAGTACCTGGCACATACTCAGCTTTTCCCTGGCCTTTTATACTTCCTACCCCATCTCACAAATAATCTCCTGCTACTTCAAAGGACAAATGGCTACAGAGGTGCTCAAATGTCTAAGGGACCTCAAAAAGAGATCTCTCTATCTCTGCAGGCAAAGCTCAAGGTGACAGCACATATTGTATTAGAAATAAGTGCAAACACACAAGTATAATCTTTGAAAATCTGGGTTTAAAAATTTTAAAGTTCCTGAAATTCTGAAAAACAATCATTGTAATAAGGAGCATCTGAGAAGAATAACTCGCTTATTTGCGAGAATGTAATATGATTAAATAACCAGGTAAAGTTTATATGGCAAAGGATATAGCCTAGTAAGAAAGACATTAAAATGTCACTCGAGATTATTTAAATAAATAGAAATTATTTTCCCTTAATGAGCTCCATAGCACAATTTTGTAGAATACGTATAGTTGTGCAATTTAAATAGATCCTTTTGGTGGTTACCAAACACTAAAATTGCACATGGATGTACACAGGTACAAACTTTAATAGCCAAGCTACTTTCATTCATTAAGCTAAAATAGACTTTAAATCAAACCCAAAAGAAAGCCTTAAACATTTACCCAGTAGGAAAAAAAATTAAATGCTCAATAGCCAATGAAGAATAGACTGCATAAATGACTGATGCATGGCTTCAATTTCATAAAGTGGTTGGGTGATACCATAAAACTGAGCAAAGTTCAACTGTTAGATGTCAAGTTGCACAAAATGTTTAACTCACACAATTCAAAATGTGCTTTAACCCATACGGGAAAAAAAATTTATGAATAACAGGCTTTTAAAAAAAATGTGTTTTGTAAATGACAATGTGGTTAATGTTGCAATCCACAAGCCACAATTTCACTGAAAAATGACTGATGTTCTGAGTGGTCATTCATTCAATTATCAGAATATGGTTTTATTTTCCCTTGATGCTAAAGTAAGTGGTTATTCTACTATAAACTGAATAAAGTTCCAAATTACATGCAAAGACTAAGAATTGGAGCACAGTATTCAGAGGATTTAGACAATCACAGAATCTGTATTTGATCAACAGCAAGATTCTATAATCTAATTTTAGGTAACAATTTTCAAAAAATGAGGAATAATAAACACTTCTAGCAACAGTCTGAGAGTCTATTTGCTATTCTGAATAGAGGTAAATTGGTGTGCATTTACTTCTAAGTAATGTTTCATGTATCCTTGAAAGTTATATATTTTTAAGTTATCAAACATGGCCAATATTTATTTTTTTAATCTCTTAAGGCTCAGACCTCCATTTATGTTTAAAGTAGTGGCATATTGTGTGAAGGTTTCTTCCAAGTGCACTTACATTAACTACTGCTTCTGCATTTCAGGTAGACATAAAAATTAACTGAAAGGCTGATCAAGTAAGAATGTTAGCAGTCTAATTACCTGTCTATTATTACTGCTCACACTTTCAGAAATTTCAAACATTTTTGGGTATTACTCCTTCAAATTCCCACCCCTGAACCTGGAGTACAGGTGGCACTAATTAAGTTCCTTCAGTAGATGGAATTCAGGGGGGTTGATCAGATGTTCTACATAACACTTGGCACTGGGGTTCACTGGTGGATACGATAAGACTTTCCAGGTGCCAATTCTTATCTCTTCCCTTTGATAATCAGACTTACTTAAAAGTTTTATAGAACTTATCTCTTCATCTGATTCTTACAACAGTTCTCAGAGATAATTGTTCCAGAGCTGCATCAAATACAATGAAACATTCAGTTCCTCAGTCACATTAGCTATATTTCCAGTGCTCAGTAGCCACATGTGGCTGGTACCTATCTCATTGAACACTGCAGTCCAATTTCCACCAACATAGCAAGCTCTATAGGACAATACCACTCTAGAGAGATATAAGGAATATGATTGAGAGGTGAAGTGACTTGTTCAAGAACACATTATTAGTAAGTGGCAGTCAGAACTTATACCCATGTTTTGTGATTAAAAATCCTATTCTATTTTTTAATTTTAATTCCCAATGAGTATAGTTTCATCTGAATTGGACAAGACTGAAATCTTCTTCATAAGGAATTCATCTGAATGGAACTACCAAATGAGCTCAACAGAGAGCTGGTTCAAATACTTTTCTCAAGTGTGCACTTACCAGACAGCCTTTCTTGTCTATAGAAAGTACTAGAATATCAAAGACTAAAAGAAAAAATGGTATTTTCTAGTCACATAACATGTTCATGCAGCATTTATTTTTTAATGTAATTTTATTGAGATTTAGTCACATACCATATAATCATCAAAAGCATATAATCAATGGGTCAAAGTATCATTATATAGTTGTGCATTCATCACCAGAACCAATTCTTGAACATTTTCATTACTCAGAAAAATACATATAAGAATAAAATTAAAATTAAAATTAAAAAGAACACCCAAAACATCCAATACCCCTTACCCCCATGCTCCATTATTTATTTAGCTTTTGTCCTTATTTTTTTATTTGCCTGTCCATACACTGGTTATAAGGAAGGTCAGCCCCAAGATTTTCACAATCACACAGTCACACTGTAAAAGCTGTATTGTTACATGATGGTCTTCAACAATCAAAGCTACTGGAATACAGTGCAACAATTTCAGGTATTTCCTTCTAGTTATTCGAACTCACTAAAAACTAAAAAGGGATATCTAAATAATGCATAAGAATAACTTCCAGAATGACCTCACGATTCTATTTGAAATCTCTCAGCCAGTGAAACTTTTACTTTGTTTCATTTCATTTTCCCCTTTTGGTTAAGAAGGCTTTCTCACTTCACTACCATGATGACGGCCCCAGCTCATCCCAAGAAGTCATGTCTCACATTGCCAGAGAGACTTACACCGCTGGGAGTTATGTCCCATGTCATGGGGAGGGCAGGGAGTTTACCTAATGCAGTGTCTATTATATGCAGGTACTGTTCTAAGACTCCACAAATATTAACTCATTGAATGCTCATAACAGCCCTTTAAGGAAACCATTATTATACTTATTTTACAAATGAAGAAATTGAGGCTCAGAGAAGTCAAATAATTTAGCGAAGATCACCCAACTAGTGTATGACTGAGCTGAGATTAAACCCAACTGGTTGGACTTTGCAACCCATGCTCTGAACTACTCTATTAGAAGCACAATGCAATCTCTTTCCCACTAGAAATCATAGCACAAAAGAGGTATCTCCATTCTACACACCTGGAAAAAAATAATTCCACCTTTTGCCTACAAAGGCATAGTAGAGTGCTTGATGGCAGCTTTCTTATTCTCCACATTAAATACCAATGGGCCAGAGCCCACACAGAGACCTTTGGAAAGGCAGAAAGAAAACACCACTGGGGAAGCCATTTGAGTTGAGCAGCCTGGGCAGAAAGCTAGCAGATGTTGCCATGTGCCTTTCCAGCTGACAGAGAAACTGGGAACGTCATCGGCCTTTCCTCAGTCAAGGTATCTTTCTTAATGTATGCTTTAATTATGACATTTTTATGGCCTTAGGACTGTAGACTTGTAACTTAATAAATCCTTTATAAAAGCCCCTTCCCCCCAAAAAATTCCAATGGGACAGAAGAAAGGGGGGGCTTTGTTATGACAACTCTACTCTATAAAATTATAGATACCATTACTGGTTATCCTAGATCAGTATTGCCCAATAGAAGGTTCTGTGTTGATGGAAATACGTTGTATCTGTATTAACCAATATGATATTCGTGCCACATGGAATTACTAAGTAATTGAAATGTGGCTAGTTTGATGGAGCATTTGAATTTTAATTAGATTTAAGTTTAATAATTTAGTTTAAATAACCACATGTGGCCTGTGTATACCATAGTGGATAGCACAGTCCCAGATGGTTCTGCTAAAAGCCAAGGAGGTCTCCCTTTTCCTTCTAAACCTGGTTCTCTCCCACTATTTCTCACACCAATGAATTACACTAATACATTCAGTTATGCAGGACAGATGCTTAACTCATCCTTGAAATGCAGATGAAATTCATCACCATGTACTCTTGATTTTAGCTCTTAAAATTTTTCAAAGGTATGCACATTTCTCCATTTCCCCTATGACCACTATCATCATTACTAGCCTAGGCAATCACAAGTTTCCTTACATTGTTTTTCCCCTTCATACTTCCTCCCTTTCTCTAAGTGTAATCATGTTACCCTCTGCAAACAACCTGCAGATGGTTTTTCCATTGGTCTTAGGAAAAAAAACTATACTTTTGAGCATTTATTATATGCTAAGGATTGTGCTATATTCCAGAAATAGTTCACACAACATAACTAACAAGTTCTTTCTTTAATGTGTCCCAGCAGGCACTACCTGGTTAGCATTCCAAGATCACTGTCTGAGTTCCAAACACATCAGCTTTGTGGGGAGAAGCCAAGCTCCATTTTATTCCTGTCCACAGTGAACATATCTAAGGGATGTTCTAGCTTAATAAGCCAAAAGAGACTACAGATTGGGTTTTGTGTCTGAAACACTACAACATTCACTGAAACACAGAACAATAACTTTCTTTGATATTTTGGATGTCTATCGTGTACATGGGTCTTTAAATAAATGGTAAGAGTAGTTACAATCATATTAAAGGCCATAATGCATGTTTGTACCAGTCATTTTTCATTATTAATTCATATGCAGTTTTATTTAATACTTTTTTTACAATTGAGGAAGCTGAAGATAAGAGCAGTTAGGTAAATTGCCACATGTTACATGGCTATTTAGTAGGGTTGGGGGAGCCAGGCTTCAAACTCAAGACCACCCCAATGCACACCCCAAAGAAAAAAACCAAACAAAACTCTATAGTCAGTCATAAGTGCTAGAATCTCCTGATTGCTCATTTATTTCAGTAGTCCTTTAAGTGAAATTTCAAAAGTTAAAAAATAAAACAGGAAATTAAGACATTAAATGATTTTCTACAAATTATAAGTAAGCATCAATGGCTGATATAATTCTTGAACTCAGTTGTATAAGAAATTGACTCAGGTCTAAAAGCAAATTCTGTGCTTTTATCATTACAACACACTCCCCTATATTCCATTCATTTAAAATAAAGTGTCTTGACACAATAGAAAAAAATGTGCTCCAAAAAGATTTTACTTTATTCTTTCCTGTGGTGATGTTGTATTGCCCAAACAAGAAAATAAAGCACATTTTTCTAACATCAGCTTGGTGGTACTAAGAGCTCTACAGGACCTCTCATTAAATGATACCAAGAATCCATAACGATGAACTTAATGGCACACAGCATCTGCCCTCAGTACTGGCAGTTGGTTGGGCAAATGCATCTTAAATGATAAATAACATATTGTATGGTAATCCAACTGTGCATCAACATTGTGTGGGAAAAAATGAGCAGAAGAAATAACACTAATCAGGTATGAGTCAATAGTGGAGTCCTGATGTGATTTTTTAATGCATCTTTTTAGATACTTAGGATGGAATGATTCTTATAGCAAGCAAGAAATAGAGAAAAAGAAATACAAAGAGAAACAAAGAAGGGAAGAGAACTATAAAAACATCCAGGAGATTAATCAGTTTGAGGTTCAATGATGCATATGAGATCTAAACAGAGTAGCTGGCTCCCTATTGCTTTTCCCACTAATCAATGTTTCTTTATGGTCAGTAAAGATTTTAATTGTGCTTCTATTTTGTCTAAGTATGCAAGTGTAGATATACTTCCCAAGAAGCATGTGCTCCAGCCATGGCAAAAGAAACAAAGCATAAGACAAGACTGGAGAAGTAGGGAGGCATGAGATTATGCTTGCTTTGTAGGCTGTATTAAGAGTAAATCTTGTCTCATGATAAATGCTTTTTTGAAAAAAGATACATACATTATATTACAGAATATTAAATTACATATTAAGTTAACAGGCTGGGTTACTCTGTAATGAAATCTCACTGTGTGTTTGTTTGTATAGTGACAATGATTTTGAATATATCAGGTTATAATTTATTATTTTAATATATATTTTAACATTTAAAAAAACATTCTTGCAGTGCTATCAGTTAGAAATAACATTAACCTTTTTTTCTTTGTTATGATAGTCACAAAATGCTTCAAGATATGGTACAAGATCAGAAATCTAAATATCTTCTAACAGAATAGATTTTCTGTTGAGAAAACCAATTCAATAGTATATGAAGATATTAAAATGTATTTATCATGGTTCTATAGCACTAAAATATAGAATCTATAATATTTGAAATATATGATGAACAAAGACATAAGTGGTTGTCCTTATTGATGCAAAACATTTTGTCACCATGAGCTTGGATGATGTATATTTACAGATTTTAATACCTTAGGGAAAGCATATACATTCTCTCAGAGAAGGTGAATTAAAACTTTTTATTTTTAAAGCTTATCCCAACTTGCTTTATCGCAGTTTTCCATGCTTAAGTATTTTGGTTCAATTTGTTTATGTTGTTCACACAAAATGTTTCTTCTGAATGATAAACATGATATCTGTTATACATAAACTTCAGAAATTAAGTTCATTGTTTGAACTACTCACCCTTTCCTTGAATCTCCCAATACTATATATCAGAAAGTAGCTTTCCCTTTCCATTCCTGAAATCACTGGAGCACATGTGTATAGAGATGAAGGGAGGCAGTACAAAAGAGAAAATATGTAATATAAATCAAAGTAATTTTTCGTGGGGAGTTTTATTGGCCATGAATTTTATTTTCACTGAACTGTATTGAGGTATTTCTTTAAAACCTTTTATATCATGAGAGGTTTTCTGAACACAGTCTTATGGTATAGGGATATATACTCTTTTCATATAAAGTCAGACATTGGATTGTCTGCAGAGCTTCTCATTTGAACATGCATGTGTGTACACCATGATTTAATGCTACATTTGTAGCTAGTATCACATTTCAGCTGTACAAGCACCTTCATTTTATCTGGTATCCTAACATATTTCAATGTACACTGAAGCACAGCAAACCTTTGAAGTAGTACAAAATCTCAAGAAAATACTCAACACAAACAAAATATGTGGCAGCACTAAAAACAAACTATAAAAATTTTATTGGTGGTAGTTTGACAAGACCTATATAACTTGTCTGTACTTAAGCCAAGTTTGAAGGACTGTGAAGTCTGAAGCACTATAAATACAGGCAATAACACACTCACACACACACACACACTTGTGTGCGGGTACATACACACACCCCAAGTGTATTTAGGATCCCTGAGATGCCTTCAATATGTTCACTCTCCTTTTCTTCTGTTATAGTAACTCCATAATGAATCAGTTTGCATTTTCTCAAACAGAGAAAATGCCAGGTCAAAGAAGTGGTCTCCTTTACAATGCCAAATCTTATATGTATCACAATTATGGAAAAAGTTACTCAACTTCACTAGAAGGAAGGTTTATACTGAGTACCTCATAAACAAAACTTAATCCCTTATCCCTTCTCTACCCATAATTCCTGTAAATTCTCAAGAGATAAAACAACAGAACTGTCTCCAGAAAACTCCTACTAGAAATTTGCATTTTATAACATTGTCAATCAGATAATGTGACCCTGCAACATAAGGCATGGGTTTTAAAGAGGTGAGGCTGCTATAAGAAAAGCCTGCAGTGGACTGTTGTACTACCATAAGCAAGAAATAATGGCGGTCAGCCTCAGAGTATGGGAAGTTAGAATGAAATAAAGTAAATGAGTTTGAGAGAAATTTTGAAATTAGAATGAACATAAACTGACACCTGAATGTAGATACTGTAGCAAGACAAGCGAACGGAAATCTTCCATGTTTCTGCATTGAGCCGTGGAGAAGAAGGTATAATCACTTACTGAGACAGGAATTCATTGATGGGGAGAAATTTGAAAGGGAAAGAGATGAGTTAAGTCTTAAACTGTTGCATTTGAAGTGACTATAAGACATCTAAATAGAAATGTCTAGCAGGCAACTGGGTAGAGGTGATGGTACTCAGGAGATAAGTGCCAGTTGAATGACTGAAAAAACGACATCATGTAGATGGTAATGAAACATCTGAGAGTGGACATAACTGACCATGAAGAGCATGTTGTCAGAGGGCTAAGAGACTTAGAACCAAGCATGAAGCAAAACCAAGCTTTAAGAGATAGAAGGAGAATAGTCCACTATGGATTCAGAGAGCACATGGTAGAGAGGTCACTTGAACATCAGTGGATGGAAGACTGTTTCAAGTAGTTGAATTCTGCCAAGGCATCAAAAAGATGTAGGCTAAAGAGAGTTCTTGGATTTAATGACACAGACGTTATAAGGAAATTTTAATGTATAACTTTAAAACTTCAGTGGGTCAAGTAGCAATAAAAGATGGAGGAACACTCATTGAACACTCATTTATAAATATATAAATATAATATTTATATTTATTATTAAACCAACTTAATATTGGTTTTGCTTCATGCTTGGTTCTAAGTCTCTTAGCCCTCTGACAACATGCTCTTCATGGTCAGTTATGTCCACTCTCAGATGTTTCATTACCATCTACATGATGTCGTTTTTTCAGTCATTCAACTGGCACTTATCTCCTGAGTACCATCACCTCTACCCAGTTGCCTGCTAGACATTTCTATTTAGATGTCTTATAGTCACTTCAAATGCAACAGTTTAAGACTTAACTCATCTCTTTCCCTTTCAAATTTCTCCCCATCAATGAATTCCTGTCTCAGTAAGTGATTATACCTTCTTCTCCACGGCTCAATGCAGAAACATGGAAGATTTCCGTTCGCTTGTCTTGCTACAGTATCTACATTCAGGTGTCAGTTTATGTTCATTCTAATTTCAAAATTTCTCTCAAACTCATTTACTTTATTTCATTCTAACTTCCCATACTCTGAGGCTGACCGCCATTATTTCTTGCTTATGGTAGTACAACAGTCCACTGCAGGCTTTTCTTATAGCAGCCTCACCTCTTTAAAATGATGATAACAAAAATTTTAAATAGAAATTATTGCAACTTCAACATCTCAGACAGGGAATGCAATTTCCTTTTAGGTTTTCCAGAATTTTTGAAAAGCAAAATTATATACTGGGTTTCAAGGAAACCTAAAACATAAAAGCAGAAATTAATATAAATGTTTAAAACAAGGGAAAAATAAAACCGCTAACATCTTCAAAATATAACCTTTAACAATTTCAGAAGGAAATGCAATTTTTAAAATAACATTTGGTTAAAATTACAGACTTTCAAAATGACTAAAAATGGAATCATAATGTGAGGGTTTAATCTATGCGTTCTAAAATCTACTCATGATAAATTCACAGTTTTTAGTAATTTCATTGTTCAAAGACAGAGGGGAAAAGAAAGCAGCATGCAGTCAATGCAAGAAGAAGTCTGCTCAGAAAAAGGAAGAAGATAAAGCTGAAAACAAAAATAATTGAGTGAGACACATGAAGACCAGAACTGAGAAATAAGACCCTAAGGATTCTCTTATAAAAGTGTACCTCAAATCAAAGATATTAATCCTTATGATAAATACACAAAAACAACATGAATAAAATATAAAATTCTATTTATGTATAAAAGAGGGCTTCAGCAGAACATTTTCCTGAAAGGAAATAATTAATATTCCAAAGATCTCAATTATTTTTTTTTTATTTTTCACTATTTGATTTTTTTTTCCTCCTTTATCAGAGAAGTTGTGTGTTTGCAGAAAAAGCATGCATAAATGCAGGATCCTCATATATCACTCCACCACCAACACCCTACACTGGCATTGAAAATTTGTTATAATTGATGACAGCACATTTTTATAATTGTAATATTAACTAATGTCCATTGCTTAATGTAGTTCCATGGATATATATTTTTCATTTCTTTACCATATATACAATCTAACATTTCCCCTTTAAATCATATCCAGATATTTATTTCAGTGGTGTTCATTGTGATTAACAATGTTGTGCTACCATCACCACTATCCATTACCAAAATATTCACATCATTCCAAATAGAAACACTATATATTTTAAGCTTAAACTTCCTATTTCTTATTCCCACTCTGTCCCCTGGTAACCTATATTCTAGATTCTGACTAAGAACTTATGCATTCTAATTGTTTCAAATCAATGAGATCATACACATTTTTTCCTTTTGTATATGACTTATTTCACCCAAAGTGATGTCTTGAAGTTTCATCCATAGCGCCTCATGTATCAGGATGTCATTACTTTTCACATCTGAATAATAACCCATTATACACATATACCACATTTACCATTCCCTGGTGATGGACATTTGGGTTGCTTCCCTGTTTTAGCAATTGTCAATAATGCTGCTATGAACATCAGTGTACAAATATTTGTTCAAACCCATTTTCAATTATTTTGGGTATATACTAGTGATGGGATTGCCGAGTCATATGGTGGTTCTATACTTAATTTCTAAGTAACCATCAAATGGTCTTCCACAATGAGTAAATCATTTTTCATTGCCACCAGCAATGAATGAAAAAGGTTCCTATTTCTACACGTCCTCTCCAAACTAGTTATTTTCAGTTTTTTTAACAGCAACCATTCTAATGGGTGTGAAATGGTATCTCATTTTGGTTTTGATTTGCAGGTGCCTGATGGCTAATTTTATTAAGCATCTTTTCATGTGCTTTGTGGTCATTTGTGTATCTTCTTTGGAGAGACGGATGCTCAAATCTTTTGTTCATTTTTAAATGGGGCTGTTATCTTTTTATTATTAAATTAAAGAATTCCTTTAAATATATACTGGATATTAATCCTTTATTGGATTCATGTTTTCCAAAAATTTTCTTCTCCTTGTATGGGTTGTCTTTCTACTTTCATAATAAAGCCTTTTGAGGAACAATTTTTTCTTTATGTTGATGAGATCACATTTATCCATTTTTTCTTTTGTTGCTTGTTCTTTGGGTATACAGTTTGAGAAACCATTGCCTAACACAGGCCTAGAAAATATTTCCCTGTGCTGTCTTCTAGGAGTTTGATAGTTCTGGCTTTCATAGTTAGTTCTCTGATCCATTTTAAGTGATTTTTCTATATTGTGTGAGGCAGGGATCGTAATGTTTTTGTTTTTGTTTTCATTTTGTAAATGGAGATTCAATTTTCCCAGCACCATTTGTTGAAGAGAATATCCTTTCCCAATTGACAATCTTTGCCACTTTTTCAAAGGTACATTGGCCATAAATGTGAAGGTTGATTTCAGAGTTTTCAATTATATTCCATTGCTCTATATGTCTATCCTTGTGCCAGTACCACGCAGTTTTGTTACTGTGGATTTGTAGTAAGCTTTAAAATGGGGAATTGTGAGTTCTTCAATGTCATTCTTCATTTCCAAGATGACTTTAGCTATTTGGGGCTCTTCCATAGAAATTTGATGATAGACTTTTCTATTTCTGCAAAGAAGATTGCTAGATGTTGATTGGGATTGCATTGAATCTACGTATTGCTTTGGATAGTATTGATGTCTTAATGATATTTAGTCTTCCAATCCAAGATATCCTTACATTTATCTAGGTCTTCTTTAATTTCCTTTAGGAATGTTTTGTAGTTTTCTGTGTACAAGTTCTTTACATCCTTGGTTAGCTTTATGCCTAGAAATTTTACTTTTTAAATTATTATTTTGAATAGAATTTTCTTCTTGATTTCTTTTTCCAATTGTTTAGTGCTTGTGCATAGAAACACTACTGATTTTGGGGTGTTGATGATGTTCCCTGGTACTTTGCTGAATTTATTCATGAGCTCTAGGAGCTCTGTTGCCTAATTTTCTGGATTTTTGTAGAGAGGATCATATCGTCTGCAAATAGGAAACATTTACTTCTTCTTTTCTAATTTGGATGTTTATTGTTTCTTTTTCTTGCCTAATTGTGCTGGCAAGAACTTCCAGTGTAATCTTGAATAACAGTGGGCATTTATAATTCTTGTATCTTCCTCTTGAATTGTGCATTTATTAGTATATAATGACCATCTTTGTCCCTCTTAAGTATTTTTTACCTAAAGTCTATTTTATCTGATATTAAGATAACTACCCCAGCTTCCTTTTGGTTACCACATGCATGGCAGAGTTTTTCCAACCTTTCAATGTCAACTTATTTGTATCTTTGAATTGAAGTTGAATCTCTTGCTGATTGCATATAGTTAGGTCATGATTTTTTATCCATTCTGTCAATCTCTACATTTACACTGGAGAGTTTAGTTCATTTACATTTAAAGCCATTACTAATAATACCAGTCTTTCTAGTTGTACCATACTGAATGCCTTCTCATTTCTATCTGGATGTACTTTTGTCTGTCTTCCTTTTGGTTACTGTAGGGTTAAAATTTAACATCTTAAATATATAACAAATATGCTTGGTTTGAAACCAGCTTAACTTCAGGAGCATGCACATATCTTTTCCCATACCACTCTGACCCCCACCATTTTTTGTACTTGTTATCGCTTATATCTTTGTATATTGTATGTCCAAAAACCTAGATTATCATCACTTCTTACCTATTTGCATTTTAACATGTGTAGAAAGGAAGATGTCTAGTTACATACCAAACAATATAATAAAATAGTCCTGCCATTTACATTTACCCAAATGGTTATCTTTACCGCCAGTCTTTATTTCTTTATGCTGCTTCAAACCACTGTGTAGAGTCATTTCATTTCAGTCTGAAGAACTCCCTTTAGCATAGCTTTTGTGGCAGGACTAGTAGTGATGTACTCTCTCAGCTTTTGTTTACCTGAGAATGTTTTAATGTCTCCCTCATTTTTCAAAATGAGTCTTGCCGGATTTCCTCGGCTGGCAGTTGTTTTCTTTCAGTACTTTAGGTATGCCAATTCACTACCTTCTGGCATTCATGGTTCTTGATGAGAAATTGACAATCAATCTTACTGGGATTCTCTTGTATGTAATATGCTGCTTTTCTCTTAAACCTTTCAAAACACTCTCCTTGTCTTTTGTACTTGATAATGCAATCAGTATACAATGGGGTGTATCTTTCTTTGTTATCCTGTATGGTGTTCTTTGAGCTTCTTGGATGTGCATATTCATGTATTTTGTTAAGTTTGGGACATTTCTCTCTCATTATTTCTCTGACTAGTATTTCTGCCTCCTTCTCTTTTTCTTCTCCTTCTGGGATTCCCATAACATGCATATTCGTGTGCTTGAAGGTGTCCCACAGGTGTCTTAGGCTATTTTCACTTTAAATATTTCTTTTTCCTTTCTGCTCCTCAGCCTGACTCATTTCAAGCGTCTTGTCTTCAAGTTCATTATTTCTCTCTTGCCAGCTCCATTAGGCTCTTGACTCCCTCCTTGACATTTTTCATTTCAGTTATTGTGGCCTTCACCACCAGTAATTCTGTTGGATTCCTTTTAAAAATTGCTACTTCTTTACTTAGACTCTCAACTTGCTCATTCATGAAGTTACGTTCCTTCATCTCCTTCATCATGTTTCAGATTTTTTTTTACAGGCTTCGTTCATTCTGTCCACATTCTTGTCCTGTTCATTGGTATATTCTGTATTTGTATCCTCTTCCTTTTGATGACCCATCATTTCCTGTTTCTTTATTAGTCTTGTACTCTTTTGTTGCATACTGTACATTTTAATATTTTAAAATGTTAACTCCATGATTTAGTCCCTAGGGCATCTGTCTCCCGGTTTTATAACCATCTGGTGATGTCAGAGATTTTCGGGAACTTTATCCCTGCTATCAGGAAAGTCTGCCCAAAGCAAATGCACTTTTCCCCTATCTTTCTGGGTCTCAGTCTTGTCTTTGGCTATTATTTGTAAGTGTTTTGGTGTTTCCCTATTTACCGAGGAGAAACCTCACTCTCTGGTATCTGAAATGAACAGGGCTTTGTTCCAGACTCTCCACCTCTAGAGGTTTTCACACTTCTTTTATTGCCTCAAGCTCTTTTGCCTGGAGGGCGAGTTCTGGGAGAGTGTCACCCTGGAGAAGACTTTCCCCAGCCAAAACAGGGCCAGGGACCCATGCAGGGGGCTTAGACTGGGTCACAAGTGACCTGTGGATGGGGCCAGGAAGACACCAAAATCTCTGATGGCTCCCTAAGCCTGAGCTTTCCCCGCCTGCCCAGCAAATGCAGCCTTTCAGCTGTCTCCTGCACCCCACTGCATGCTGCGTGCTTAAATCTCCACCACCTCCAGCCCTGACCAGGGAGGACTGAAGCAATGGCTGCTGCCACCTTCGTCCAGGGCTTGACACAATAGATGCCTCGGGGCTAGGACCAGGGATACAAATTCACTAATCAAAAGTTGTGCCCACCCCCATTCATGTCTTTTGTTAAGTTTGTACTTCCCTGTTCTTGGGGAAGAGAACTTTTATTTCCCTTTCTGTCAGCAGCAGCTAGCCAAGGACTAGACCCTGTGGCAGCCTGCTGTAAGAGCTGGGATGGGTGCCAGTAGCCAGCACATGGGGAGAGAGAAATTTACAGTTCTTTACCATAATTTATCAGCCTTCTCCTCCCACGCTTCCCTGGATGGTGGACAGTGTTCTAGCATTTGGAGTTTTACAGTAGTTGTTTTAGGCAGTTTCTGCTTGTTTAATAGATTTGGAGGGGAAAGGCTGAGTCCTAGAGCTCCCTACTCTGCCATCTTTCCCACAAGACCCCCTAAATCTCAGTTCTTTTACAAGTAATTTTTGTTGTAATTCTTATTGCTGTTTAATTTTCTTAGTTACTTTGGTGATGATGGAGGGAAGGCATGGAAACTTGGCAAGTATCAAAAGCAGGTGAGAAAGAAATGGCATATTTTTTAAAAGATATTGAAGAAATCAGCTACATTTTCAGAAATATGAATAATTTAGAATCTGATTTTACAACACGCTATTAAGTAAATTTCATATTAATTTTGAACTGATCTCATAGTAAAGATGAACATTAAAAATTTAATGAAAAAAATCACAAAATATATGTAAGCTACTACATTTGAAAATAATTCATTCTTATATTAAAATAACTAATAAAATTTATAATAACAAATTAGGAATGATATTTTCAAAATATGTATGACATAACAAGGGTCATTTACTGAAGATATTGATAGATCTTGTCAATCAAAAGGAAAACACGAATCTCTTTTTATGCAGACATTTATATGTATACATGAGGCTATTTTTAATAAACATATAAATGTTCAACCATGCAGGTGACCAAAGAAATCCAAAACTTAAGTTTTGCCTTTGTAATTAATGGAAGTGCAAACTGATCCAAACTTTTTGGAGGCAAATCAGAAGTACCAAATAAAGGTCTTAAAATAAACCTGCAGTTTGTTTCACCAATTTCACTTTTCAGTATTTAAAAAGAATACTGCAGATGTAAGTAAATATGTATTTTAATATATTATTTATATTATACTAAGTATTTATATCATATAACATACAAATATATTTACATTAACAAGTAAGCAATAATTCATATGTTCCTTAGTGAGTAGTTCCATGGCAGAATATAATGCAATCATTAAAATTCATACTTAAGGAAAGTATTTATGAAGTTCTATAGGGAAAAATGAAGTTTAAAAAAGGTGTGTGGGTATGGTATATTTTTCAATAAAGCAATACAGATTATAGACACATAGTTAGGAGGATCATGAACTGATTTGAGAATGGTCCCTACTCAACATGGTAGCTAAGCTGTGTTGCTGAACTGGGCATAGAAAGATAGCAGATAGAGAAATAGCCCTCCCTTCCCCATGGCCGATGTGTGATGTACAAGAAATATAAAAAGACCCCATACGTCCCATCAAGGATTTGTGGAAGTGCTGAAAATATCAGTTGTCTGGTAGAGGCATAAGGACAGGATCAAGACACTGTCAAGGGTATGTACCTCAAGACAGATACAAGGGGACATCACTAGCAGATGCTAAGACCTCACCCAGTAGGCCAGATGGAGCCCTCTGTATCTCAACCATCTAGTCATTACCTAGGATAAACCAGAAAGTATTTAGTGAATAATTCAGAGAATCAATAATCTCTTTGTTCCTGCTGCCATAAGGACACAGTAAACTCCCTTTCATTTACCTACATATTTTCTTGGGGTAGGGAAGGAGGAAGAGTTAAATTTTAAATAGCTGGCAATGTTCTTCAAATGACAGAGTCAACCAAAATTTTTGAACCAGCCTGGAGGGGGAGCTAAATTCTGAAGAGACTTTAATGTTTAAATTGAAAGCAAACTTTCAACTAGAAGAAACCAAGATACTCTAAACTGGCAAGTCCAAGTATTCTCTACAACTTGTAAAGGTTAGCATATTAGTTTTCTAATGCTGTGCAACAAATCATTACAAACTAGGTGGCTTTGAACAGCACCCATTGGCCATCTCCCAGCTCTGTAAGTCAGAAGTATGACTAGCATGGCTGAGAATGCCTCGGTGTCTCACAAAGCCCAAAATCAAGGTATTTCAACTAGCCTGGGCTCTTCCATGGAGACTCTGGAGGAGAATCTGCCTCCAGGTTCATTCTGGTTGTCAGAAAAAATTCACGTCCATGTGATTTTAGGACCACAATACCCAAACCCTTGCTGCCTGTTGACAGAGAGCATTTTCAGTTTGTAGAGGCTGCATGCTTTCTTTCGCTTGCAGACCCCTCCATCTTCAAAGTCAGCTCACTGAATTCTTCTTGTACCTTGAATTTCTCTGCCTTCCCTTTCCCCTTCTGTCACATCCCTCTGGCTTCCTTTTCTGTCTCAGGCAGGAGAAAGCTATACTTTTTTTTTTTAAGGGCTCACCTGATTACATTGGGTCAACTGATTAGTAACCTTAATTACATTTGCAAAGTCCTTTTAGCCATGCAATATAACACATTCATGGGTGTGATCCTAGGGAGAGAACTACACTGGACCAAAAATTTGCCTACCACAATGAAGCTTGTAAAGACCTGAGTAGACGTATAAAATGAGTACACATTTTCCTTGCACATCTGTGTTGTATTGAGAATACACCTGTGATTCTAACTGTATAGCATTAAATACAAATGTAGACTAACAATCAGTAAAAAATACATCATCCTAATTTTGATTGACTCATAAAAAAGACTAGAAGGAAGTATACTGACATGTACTAGCAATGGTTATTTGTGGTGGTGGATTTACAGTGATTTTAATCTTTTTAATATTTTGCTGTTTTTTTTTTTACTATTTTCCA
The DNA here is from genome assembly GCF_023851605.1 of Tamandua tetradactyla. Classification (NCBI taxonomy): domain Eukaryota; kingdom Metazoa; phylum Chordata; class Mammalia; order Pilosa; family Myrmecophagidae; genus Tamandua; species Tamandua tetradactyla. Next base: position 25,572,277 of record NC_135348.1, on the reverse strand, counting down.
CAGTGAGCATGTATTACATCTATGGGAAAATTCAATACCTATTTTATACATTTTTAAAATGTAGTGCCAGGAGCAAAGAATCAGAAAATTACTAAGCACAAATTGAACACTTCTTTACAACAGTAAGCATAGCTTGAGTGATGGCTAAGATTAGGATTTTGTTGGACCTAAACCAAAACATAAAATTCAAAGTGCAGTGTTGTGAAAGCCCTTGACTACTAATTCAAAAACTGTCGTGTATCTGAACTTGAACTCAGAATATGCTAATACTTGGCTCAAGGGGAAAGAGCCCACAAAGGTTTTAAACCTAAGATTTTGTGCATGTACAACTCAAATTGTACATATTGTGCACTTCTGCACACTGAGTCTAAATGTCGCACAGACTGAGACTAAGAGACTAATAGGAAGTTTGTTTAGATGACAGCTTCAGACAAGGATATATATATGCAATTCATATACAAAACCACTAATAATGCCTTGTCTTTAAGGTACAGTTTTGACTATTTATACCCAATATGTCCTTATTCTACTCTTTAACACTGTTACTTTCCTTCCACAGTCACACCTATAGGAAATCTCTGTCACTGAGTTTATGAGATTGATACCAACCATAACATTTTTTTAATTGTCTATTTTCCATTCAGTTGGACTGTTGCTAAGATACTCCCATAAAGACACGGCAACACATCAAATCAGAACTGTTGACAGTGTTCGATCACTAGCATATACATAAAAGCTCAAATGTGGAGTGAAAAAGGTGATTGAAAGAGTCAATTATCATGAAAGAAGGCGTACAATTTTCAAAAAAGTCAAGGACTGTCCATGTTTGCAAATTCAGTGTCTTAGTGATTAGAAGGAAAGGGAAAGCCATCATCTGTTTTTGTGACTAGCTTTGTTGAAACATAGCCACACTTATTCATTTATATATTGTCTGTAACTGCTTTTGTGCTACAGCATCAGAGCTAAGTATTAGGGACAGAGTCTCTATGGCTGCATGGTCCGCAAAGCCTAAAATATTTATTATGTTACCCCTATGATAAAGTTTGCTGTCACCTACTATAGGGTATGGCTAAATTCATACTGTGTTTATTGTCTGTCTGTTTTTAAAATATGTATATCCGCAGATCCTATGAGGAATAAGGTAACAACACGGACGTAGTGACTGCTTTTATCTGCTACTGATTGGCTTATTATTGTTTACTAACTACAATTTAATGATACCATTTTGATAATATTTATTTTGGAGATTCAGAAAAATAATAATTTAGGTTCCCTAGCAATGTAAATGACCCTAATTTAATCTTGCTTCAACTTTTTTTTTCCAAGAAAAAAAAAAAACAAGCTTTTTGCTTTATATCTCTTATGATGGATTTCCAGGCATGTTAATAAAGTACTTTGCAAGTACCAAGAGATAACAACATTATGGTACCAGTCATTTTCATCAAACAAGGTAAGAGAGTCAATCTTAATTGGAGTGTGGGGGTGGGGAGAAATCAGTGTTAGGAAAACGCTCTCTGGGGTTTGAGTAAAAGTAGTGTTAGAGCAGCTGAAAAAAAGAACCTTAGAATCAATCATTGTGGCAGGCTGGAGTTTTTATCCAATCAAGAAAAACATTTCAAGTCCTTTTGTAGGACTTCCCAATTCTTACATTCTTAAGTATTTTCTCAGTTGGATGACACCAGTAGGTTTTTCAAGAAAAATTGTTGGATGTCATGTTCTGAGCTTCTTCATATTTAAGAATGTCATTTCCATTGCCTTCAATTCATAAAAAAGTAATAACTTCTCCTTTATATAATAATCTGAGGTCACAGCCTTTTCCTTTCAAAAACAGCTTCTCCCATTTGTCCTACAGAGAAGTGAAAGGCCAGCCTGAATTTAGTGTGAAAAAAGGAAATACAGAACCACAGACTCTTCAGCTATCTTTTCACTATATACATTTTCTTCAAGCTTTTGTAAGAACACTTAAAATTATTTAGCAGTTTGAAGTTCTCTGCCCTATACATCTAACATCTTCCTCATCATTTTGATCTTTTTTTCACCTTTGTTTAGCACACAGCAAGAGCTTCTCGTGTCTGTGTTCCGCATTAGTGATAAGATTTCTCTGCGCCAAATCTGTTCTTTTCTGCTGGCTCTGTAGATTTAATTTGGCTGCTGCATTTTAAAATTCCATTATTTCACCCATTAGCCTTTTCATCTTGGCCTTTTACCCTTAGATGGGTTCTTTCCTTATGAGTTTCTGATTCTCTTTCAGATTAACTATCTCTTCTTATACTACTGAGACTGCTAGTCAATTCTCCTACAAATTTCTTAAATTTCCTGTTTGAGTTTTCAGAATGATTTTTTTTCTCCCTTTCTTTATAGAATTTTAAGGCTTACTGTTGCACTTTTTGAATGCATTCTAATGATGGGAGATTTGTACAGAAAAGATGCTAGAGAAAGGAAGAGGTATACAGAACGAGCTGTTCCTCGTAGTCCCCAGCAATTTTCAAAATCTATGAGGCTTTTATTGAGTTTAGAGGACTGAAATGGGATTTTCTTTTCGGAACAATTACCAAAGTACACTGACAACAGTCCCTAGTCCTGTTCCTCACAAGGGAGCTTTACGATCGGAGGGTCCGTTCCTTTGCCTCCAGCATAACTGCCCACCAACCCCTTTCCATGTGTTTGCTTCTTTGCTTATGTTATATGCTGGCTACTCTTGAATCCTCCACAAATAGTGTTTAACTTCTTCCTCCAACTGTCCTATCTGACTTTCTGAAAATTCAGGTCCTCTTTCCTTTTTGTTCTTTTTTTCCTAACTTGGATTTATAGTATTTGTGCAGTCATTCCTATCCTAACCCATTCTGTCAATACCTGCCAGGGCTGCCCGCCCTGTCCATGATGTTTTCTCTGGCTTAGATCAATATGGCATCCCTGGGGTTCTCAGAGTCTACCAAATACTATTAAGTAACTGTTAGTACTAATGTGAACATAAGGCAGAAGTCCAAATTTTGGCTCTTTTCATGTTCTGCTATATATTTTCACTATTACAAAATGTTAACTATTTAAAAATTGTGATAGATTTTGAGATATTATTTAGTATAATACAGTATATAGCATTTTTAAAGTCACTAGAGATTTATAAGGCAGAGAAACAAATTGATTAGTCTTGGCTCAGAGAATATTCTTAACAACAAAGACACTCAGAAACCCTCCTGTTTTATTATAGCAATTGATCTAATTGTGTGTACAACACTATGCCCATTAGCCCATTAGCATAGCATACTGTATTAATCATCTTATAGAGTTGTTACACCAACAAATATCTGAAAACCTTGTTATAGGTGAATACTCTGAAGAAGAGTCAAATGGGAATTTTTTATAAAAATGATAACCATAAGCAGATGAGGTAGACACTGAGAATTATTAGCAAAGTCAAAGCTCAGGTTATTGTCTAGATTCCAAGCTGTCTAATAAAAATATGTGAGCCATAAACGCAAGTCAAATGTATATCTTAAAACTTTCAGGAGCCGTATTTTAAAAGACTTTTACAAGATGAAATTAACTTTAATACTGCATTTTATTTAACCCAAACATATTTAAAATATTAGCATTTCCATAAGAAATCAGTCTTTTTTTTTAAATTAAGAACTCAAAATTTGGTGTGCATCTTACACTTACACACATCGCAGTTTGGGATAGTGACATTTCAAGTGGTCAATAACCACTCATGGCATGGCCACTGTACTGGACAAAGGAATTCAGATACTATGTCATTTGATCATTTTTAAGAAAAAATGCTTTTATAGGAAAAATAAATATATATGAGAGATAATCATAAATTATTTTCTCTTACCTACATAAGTCTTCTTTTATGTGAAGGGAGATCAATTCCTTAGGAATATGAAAAGAAAGTATGCTTTCTGACATCTGCTCCCGGATTCGCATCCACTTATTATCAGATGTAGGAAACCTATATAGTTTACACACTGGGTTCTTTAACACTGGGAAGGAAGGAAAGTACAAGGATAACAGTTAAATTATAAGACAATTCACATCTGATGAAGACCAATTAGCAAAATCATTAACCATGGTACCACTTCAGTTATTTGATCAAAACTTTGTTTTCTCTAAATTATAATCTTTCAGTGTACTTAAGCTTCTAAGAACTGATTTTTGTACATCCTTATTTTTTCAGTAGTTTCTGCAACAGACAGATTTATTAAATTAAAAAAGATTCATCAAACTCTAATTCATAAAGGTGGTAATTAGTTCTCTAATTTACTACCTATTAATTCCTTTCTCTTCTAATGTTATTATAAGGAGCCAATGTATCTATAACTATGGATGAAAATATATGTAAATACATACAATCCACACTTTGAGCAAATGCATTCCTCAATTTCTTCCTCTTTTCTTTAGTCAATTTTACTTACTTATATGGTATTTTACGACATATATGATGTTATTTCAGAGGTTTCAAAAGATGCTACTACTGAAAATGATTTCTTTCTAAGATGTCAGAAAGGCTCATTCCTTTGACTTAAGATCTATTAAAATTCAAATTGTGTCCATACTTTGACGCCAATGAGTCAATAACATACTTTCCTGAAACCCCATATTATCAAGAGCAAGGCAGGGAGACCCTAAAGAAACTGTAATGTGGTGGGTAAGCAGTGATTTGGGGAAAAGTAATAGGTCATGCAACCCAGGTTTCAAACAATTTAGGAAAAGAAGGTAGGGCCAAATGTTAAGATAAACTTTAATTCTTAATAGTTATTCATAAAGCCAGTACTCCCATTACACTTCCAAGCTATATGTTTCAGGGCAGGATTTTATTTCCATTGCTGTTAGGCAATGAATGCCATTGTTATACTTATATACCAAAGATAATGGGCAATAAAATATTAGGTCAATCACCAGGCGAGATTATATGATTATTTGGCTTCAGTTTACCAATAAAGCTATTTAAAAATGGAACTTGATACTGAAGTGGATGTAAGAATTATAAATAATACTGAACATGGTGAGCCAGGTCTCTTCAATGTATAGAAATAAAATGTTTTTCAAACCCTTAGGGTTCTATAAGCCTATATTTCATTCACTACTCAGGTAAACATAGATCTTTTTGAACATTAAAATTGGAATCTATCTATCCATTCTTTTGCACCCATCCATTCCTAGAGTTATGCCCTAGATCTTATCAGAATTGGTACAAAAGCAGAAATCTTGATTTCAAACATCCCATTCTTTAATCACCAGATTCAAATGTTCTAATACTCCAGAACACTTACTCAAGTGTGAGTTGTATCTTACTACCCCCACCCTCCACCAGGAATTCGACAAACTGATCATGTTCCGACATCAACAATGGAAGCCCTAGGATAGCAGGAGATTTCCAGTATGTTGAAAGAAAATATTTAAAAATCTAGAGTTGTATGCCCAATGAGATCATCTTTTTAAGAGTGAGGACAAAATGAAGACATTTTCAAACAAATCAAAAGAGTCTATCATTGCTTCACTAAAGGAAATTATAAAAGATTAAGTTCAGAAAAAGAATGGAAGTCCTTAATGTAAGAAGAAATGGGGAGCAACTGACTGGGAGATATGAATGTCAAGAACTATAGCTGAACAAATACTAAATGTTTAGAACAATAATGTCTTATCTCTTGAATTAAATATCTAACTTGAACTAATATATGAGAGGACAATAGTATGTGAATCTAAAGAGGTAATTGGAATTAATGTGTTCTAATTTCTTCAAATTTTAGGCTTTGCTACATATGCATATATATTTTTAAAATCTAGAATAACCTCCAAAGGACTGGATACATACCAGAGGGAAAAAATAAATGAATTAAACAAAAGCAAAAATCTTGTTCATTCCAAAGGAAGACAAATAAATGAGAAGGGAAATGAAACAAAAATCTGGACAACAGGAAGCACTAAATAAGATTTATAAATCTAATAGTGTTAATGATCACATTCAATGCAAATTGGACAGCATTTTCCAATTAAAAGACAAAGATGATCTGACTAAATAACCATATAGTCATAACTAACTAAATGTATGTATATGTTCTTATGAGAGACACATCTGTAACATGAAGATGTAGAAATTTTGAAAGTAAAAATGAAGGGTAGTACCTGATGTGAGATATTAAGAACTGATAAACAGAATTGAATTCATAATGATGCTTTATAACTATATAGGATGAGTATATTATTTGTCTCAAATTCTAGAGGTATCATTGCATTTTTTTAAGCTGTTGAAATAATTACAAGCCCAAATAGTCAAACTATGGATCGTTCAAATGTACATATTAAAGAATGATACTCACTTTACCGTGAGTACATGGTCTTTAGAAAAGAGTTGAAATCATTGAACTCAAAACTGATTTCAAAAGACTTGAACTCAATTAGTAATCTAAATAATTGAAATGTTCTATCTTGATAGACTTCCAGGGTGGACGGAGTTAAAGTAATGGGTCTGCAATCATTTGCTCTCCTTTACGGGGCAGGTGACCTGGTTTCATCGCATTACAAATATGTTGAAAACTGGAACTCTTGGTAAAGAGACTACTGATATTTTTCCAGTAGGTGGATTTTACCTATGGAATGCTCTTAGCTGGGTGTCTTTGGTTAAGGATTGCTTAAAGAAATTTGGAATCAATGCATTTAAGAGGCTTGGCTTTCTGTAAAATGTCACATAGCTGTGGTATAAATTGCAGATGATTTATACACTCATTTGCTGCATGAAATTCCATCTATTATTCTGCACCAGAGATGGCATGTTGGATAAGAGCAGAAAGGAGCTGGGGATACATGCAGAGTTCCTCAGACCTCTCTACTTCACTGAGACTTCCTGAATGTTTGCATCCTTGAAATTATTAATAAAGCTTGATACTGGTGTAAATCCACTTTATGTAAATCTGATTATACCATCCAGTCCTTTGTGTTAACTCAACTTTCTATACCAGAACACAAATAGCCTCAAAACTTTTATCTTTAAGCTTTCTCAATTATACTGCATTACACATAATTATATGACGTTGATTATATTTTCTTTCATTTGAAATGTAAGAACTTGTAGACAGTCAATGAAAGAAACCAAAAGCTTTCACTCATTTTTAAGGTGACAGTGTTTCAAAGATATAAGAATTTCACTATTGCCTCTACTGTCTTCTCTCTAGTGTTTGAGAAGGAATAAAAATACTGTATATTGAATTCAATATAATGTCAGTCAGGTTAAGCCACTTATGGGATCTCATGAATTCTAATATTTCTAACGTGATCAGAAATAAAAATGCATCCTTTCATAAAGGTGAGACAAAAAGCCACAAGAAGTCAATCTCTGAAATGTCCAAATTTTTCTTTCAAGATCTATGCAAATACTCAATTATTTGGTTTATCTGCACTCAATATACGTGCTGCTATAAAACCTCTATCTTCTCCAAGATTACAAAGAATCTTTGTAGCTCGCCAAACACTGGTTAAAACCCTTGGATTATTCTTGTCTTTAATAAAACAAAATTTTTTTGTTTATTTTTTGGAAAATTTGTATTTTAAATTATGTCACAATATATAAAATATTTCATTTTCTCTGTTGATCCCAAACATGCTGTTCATTTTTTATTTTACTGTTTCATTCAATGCTTTTCACTGTGTTCTAAAACACAGACTCTCATGGAATTAGCTTAAGCAGAAATCAATAGCAGTTTGATAAATTAGCTTCAGAATACGCCTCTGACCACCCATTACACATCATTCAACCAAGGACTCTGTGGCAATGCTACTGATTTTAAAGGAAATATGTGGAGCAGATAATCAAATAATTGGGCAGCCTAACCACAAAGAAGCAAAACAAACAAAACCCAATGATGTTCCCTATCTAACTTTTATATGATGGTTTCTTATCTTTAGAAACTTGTAGCACTCCAAACATTAGTCCTAAAATGCAATTATGGTGGGCTCCACTTTACAACCCAGTTTGGTCCACCAAGCAGCAATCCTTATTGAACATCTACTCTATATGAAGTGAGAATACTGACTGTGTGCCATAAACTACGACAGAACGGAGTATGACCAAAAAATGAAGCAAAACAGAACAGAGTATGACCAAAAAATGAAGCAAACTGTTCTCATCTTTAACTACCATGAAACTTTGTTACACTGTCTACAAAAACGAAAACAAAAACCAAAAAAAAAAAAAAAATAGATAAGATGTTCTCAACTCAAAATTGTGGCTGGGTTGACGGTGGGGAGGTTTTGTAATCCTCACTTTAAAGAACGACATAACATTCATGCATCAAATACTGAACAACGGGGCACAAATGACAAATGCTTTGTCAACTTTGTTTTAAATGCTTTTTCCCTTATAGAAGAGACGCACTTTCTACAATTCTTCACACATACTCCAGCTGTGTAAATGAATCCACCACTTTCAGCCCTGGCTTTCCACTCGTGCCAAGTGTTTTTTCCTATAGGGGATGCTTTTCTGACCACACAGTAGACTCATGCCAGCAGCAATAACTCCATAATAACTATTTTTAAGTTATTTTACAGAGAGCCCGGTATGTGTTCTTATCTTCATTTTTTAAAAAACTACTTTCACCAAAACAGTTCTTTAAAACAGATATTTTGGGTCACATCAAGTGGTCCAAAATTAACTTAAGAAGAGTTAATAAGGGTAAAGTTCTAAAGTGGTCCAGATCTTGATAAATTTTTCTTTGTGATCCAGCCTGTGAGATGAACATAAGGACAGAAAGTAAATGATGGAATTATTTTTTTCCTACAAAATTGCAGCGAACTCCAATTTCCATATTGTTTCTTTCACACGCTGAACAGGAATGTTTTAACAAGGTAAAGCGCCACCTGCTTTTCCATGGCATTCAGTAATTGTGGAAGCCAAGCTAATGCAAATCTAAATTATCCAAAGCAAAGGTGCCAAAGAGCACCAACACACAAACAACACACACAAGACTGCTTCACAAATAACCTGGAGCAGAAAAAATAAACCAGAGAGATATTATAACGATGGTTTGCCCTTCTTGGCTTCTGTAAACAAAGACTTATTAGGGATGTCAGTGGATTACACAATGAATTTTGGAAATTTGGATTCAAGGCTGAGGGATCACCAAAGAAAAAACTGAGAGAAAAAAGAAAAATGCTCATTTTTATTCAGTTGTCTTGTATATTTATCTCCAAAGGAGTTCCATTTCTAATTATGTTCATACACTTTCTTGCTTTCAGGATGTGGTAGAGGTTGCATATTTAAATGGAATCTGACTTTATTTGCTTCTAGCCTCACAAAATAATTATTTTTATGTTCTGCAGATTCTTGTAGGGAATCCATTCATTCTGTAGCTTTTAATTATTTAGTTGTTTAATAGTTTAATTATTCAGCTGAATGTACATGCATTGCCTATTCTCCAAATGCTACAATATACTTACTAAAGATAAGTCTTTGTAATCCAATTACACACTGACACTCCCTCATTTGTACTTGAAAATATCTTAGATTTATATACATCTTAAATATAGGTTGGCTGTTTTCAAGATTGAACAAGAACCAAAAATCCTGACTAGAAACCACAAAATGCTATCCTGAGTATGGCTATTAAAAAGAAAGAGAATAAGAAAAAAAAAAGTAAGGAACTCAAAAAACTACATCAAAGAGATATCTCTTTACATATAATAAAGATGAAACAAATTGTTTTAAAAAAAACCTCCCATGAGATTTGTAGTTCCTTTCCTCTAGGTATGTTATAAATAACGAATGGTGTTGTTAGCCTTAAAGCAAAAAAGAAAAGAAATAAAATATAAGCTGAGTTGGACAAAGTACTGCTTCCCTAGTCCAGCCAAACCCTGGCTATTCAAATCCAATTCAAGGCCAATAATAAGAAAACTATTACAGATGCCAGAATAAAGCATACAAGTACTATTTCTGGGCAGTCTTCATTTGTTGAGTTTTGCCTATAGAATTTGGACTTTGCATCTTGATTTATCAGGAAAAGGATTTGCTTCTGCTCTGTTTATTCTGGTACAGAATTGGCATGTGAAGGCAGAGTGAGATGCAAGCCAAGGAACCCCAAGGATTGTGGCAAACCAGCACCAAATTCTCCTGACCCTAGGAGAAAGCAAAGCCTTGCTGAAGCTTTAATTTGGGACTTCTGGCCTCTCAAACCATGAGATAAATTCCCATTGTGTTAGCTAATCCATTGTGTGGTATTTGTCACATTAACCTGGCAAACTAAGACAAACTGCCCTACAGTGGACTGTCTACTGGTCAGTGTCACCCTTTAGAGTATGTGCTTGTGATGGGAGGGTAAGGGCTGTGTTGTTTCCCTCATTTCACTTCCCTTACCTAATACAGAGCCCCGGATTCCAAAGCATGGCTTTCCCCATGAAGAGAACAGTAAGAGCACCAATAGCTTTGTAAAGAAAAGGGGAAAATGCAGGTAGAAGGACATAAGTAAATGCCCCACTGGAAAGGAGAGCACAGGCAGGAGAATGAGGGAAAGATCAGCCATAAATGAAAGGTCTCCTCGCATTCTTTTCTTCCACAACACATTAAGCTTTTTGACTATATTATATCTTGCCTTTATTCTTTTTTTTCTCATTCACCTGAGGTGAAAAGGGGAGGAGATAGGAAGATTCATAACATGAAGATAGCTAAAGCATTTAAAGGTATCAAAGAGATGGTTCCATTGATTAAGTCAGATATGATTATATAGTGAAATTCACTCTCTCATTTGAAGCTATTGTTTATCCTAAATATATTAGCATACAACAATGAAAATATTTGGGAATTCCAAAAGAGTAAGGGGAATGAACTGCATCACATTTGTTAAAACAGCAAAGAGTAAAGAATCTGGTAAGCAAAAACGATCGCAGACCAATGCTATAAGCCAAAAGACCTAAGTTCAAAACACAAGGGCAAAATCTATTTAATATGCAGAAAATAAAACAGAGGTTTCTTTTATATCATCTGACATTTGACAAAGTAGTATATAGTAACTTTTTCAGAAAAGAATTTTCTGGCTAGAATTTATAAGGGCTTGAAATGAGTATAAAATGCAATATTTTTTGCAATCTCTTAAAATATTAGAACCTTCCTCTGCTCTGGCTGGAGATGATGGGGAGAATGATGTTATCCCAGCACTTAGCTCTTATTTGTAATATTGTGAAAGGCATTTAAAATCCACAATGATATATAAGGCAGAAACAGTTTTAAAATGAAAATTTGGTAGTAGTTTTAAAGTAAAATAACAAATTATTTTATTACATACCTAATATTAAATTTGAATATCCTTCTAGTGGGGAAAATAACAGTACAATTTGCTATTGCCTGAAGCATAAATTCAAATGATAAGAAACACCTGCTATCAGCCATTTGACAAGCATCTATTGAATTTCTACTGTATTCTGTAACTGGAGATTCAAAAAATAAATAAGCAACATTCCTTCTTCTTAAGTAATTTACAATCTAACCTCTGCCAAGAAACAGTAGTAGGTGGTTTACTCTTATTTTGAGAGAAAAAAAAATCAAAGATACAGTGGCCTACTTTGAGAAAAGGTGTGTTTCATCTATAAAACACCAATAAAATCTCCAACCAAGATGGGAAACCACGTATTTAGTTTTGAGATTCTAACTTACACAGCCACGGATATGACAGCTGTCAGATACACCCTCAGTGGGTATGAAGGAAAGTAAACAGTAAATACACAGCATGAAAGTGGTCTTTAAAGAACGTAAAGGATAATTTCATGACTCAAGAAGTATAGAATTCAACCAAGGCAGATGCTGTAGCAGCCCTAATGCTTGCTGGCAGGGGAAGTCCACTTAATATATGAAGATAATAGGAAACAAGGTGGGCCCATTAGCCCCTCAGAGTTGGCACAGTGACATAAGAGCCCATGAACTAAAGTACTCCACAGAATTGTACTTTTGCAACAAAATTTGGGGCAGGGAGGAGGTTAAGAAATCTAGAAAGAGATCTCATCTTGACAAAAATTTTTTTAAGGTATAACTATATCTGGTCAAGCTTATTAAATAACTGCTGAGAAAGTAACCTGTAAACCACAAACAGTTTATTTGTGTTGCCATGCGAAATTGATTAGGGCAAATATTTTGATGAAGGTGTTTCTAAAAAGAAAGAAAGCATTTGAGAGCCAAAAGAGAAGTTAAAGATGGTCCGGATTAAATTGGTCATTTTAAGAGAACTGAGATCCAAAAAGGCTGAACTGTCAGAATCGCACTATGGGTGAGACCAGTTCTGGTAAATGAGCCACTGCTCTTATGCTAATGCCCCAACAGGCTGTTTGTTATTGTTCACTTGTAGACAAGGTGCCTCAGTGCGGTGACAGCAGGAATATCCAACTCTGTGACCTGGGAAAGACTCAACCGTCTACAGAGACATGTTCAAAATCAACTTCCCCCATTTCCCAACCCCTCCCCACAACAAATAGTTTTAAACTCTCTTACTGATTTTCACAGTTTGCTTAAGTGAATAAGCAAATAATTGAAGAGGTAAATCCTACTGCTTTAACCACTTTATTTTATAATCCAAAAATTGAATGAAACAAAAATTTTTATTTCTAGACTGTGTCTTCTAGGTATGGCTTGTTTCTGATAACATACAATCCAATAGGTATAAGGTATTTATTTTCCCATATAGCTAATATGCTTCCCCGTCCTAGGAGGTTGTAAATCCTTCTCTCTGTTCCTGGCCAGCATCCTTTCTCTCCTTCAGCCCCCAATTTCTGTGACCCCCAACATATACATTCAACTTGTAAGGCATGAAGGCCATGAAAAAGGTGAAACTTTAGGGGGAAAAGTTTTTCCTTTTAGTATTATAATAGATAAGCAAATTCCCTGAATTATGAATGAAACCTCAGGTGATATAAATAGAATAGTGGAGCTGATATGAGATAGGACATTTTCTTCTACTCAATAAGTAACTCACTCCAGACTGGCAATTTCCATTTAACGCATTTATACAAAGACTTGAGAAGAATTTTAATACTCACCCATGCCTATAGATTGAAAATAAAATACCACATGGGAATATAAGAGATTGATTCCGTGGTGGGAGTTTAGATAGATATATAGAACAAATAACAAAGGTACACAGAGAGCAAAGTCATATATGTTCTATCCCAGCACAGTGCACATTTATATTTTCAGCAATAACAATTCATGTATGGTGCTTAGTTATATTTTTTATATTTTTAAAACTCTGGCCTTTATAACACTTGATTTGATTTAGTCTGACTTTCTCCTAATATGAGAGGGCCCAAGGGAAATATTTGTGGCAAACATCCTAGGTTCACAGAGCTACTCTGGGTGGCCTGGACTGAGGACAATCCAAAATACCCAAAATACGTTGAAAACATATCACCACTAAACCTGTCACTTCCATAAAGAAGAAATGTGCAATCATCATTCACTCCACTAAGTAAATATATATAAATTGCATAAGGCAGCTGCTCTCATCAATTCCATGTAAGTTGTCTTTGTCTTATTACAATTTACAAATAAGAAATAGCTCTCTAGTAATCTGGAAGAGTTAGTATGGTTGCCAAGACTCATACCGTATAGGTTTTCTGGCCCAGGTATTAGGAGGTATGGATTTATTCCTCTCTGCCTTTTCTCCATCTCTCGTTAGGTGATACACCACCTACTCAAAGAGTTATTTCACCCTTTCTTTTTGAAACTTATACTAAGCCAATCATTACCTTAAAATGGCATTTATTTGTGTATGTATATAAAATCACAGGTCTCGTGTGAGTGAATCATTAAGAAGTTATCTTGTAATTACCGTGTAGATGATTATGGTGATAACTTGATACATTCAAACTGAATCTAATCTGATCTCAATAGCGAATGGAGTCAGCTTTATTTCTCAAAATGACATTTAAAAATGAAATATATTACCTGGATTTGTCAAAGTAAATAAGTAAATGGCCAACTTTCAAGTGGAAAGATAAATGCAAGGAAGAATTTCTTAGAACACTAAAAATATTTTATCCCCATTGATTCCACATAAGGTACTTTTATGGTACTAGCTTGGAATCACTATTGAATATTAGTAGAGCGTGTTGCTTAAATAAAGAACAATGATCATATTCTTTGAATGTCAAACCAAGGTGTCATCCCATGAGTTTTACCATCCATGATCACAACTGCATTCTACTTGAAATCTTAGAGAAACTCACAATTTAAAGCTTCCTTAAAGATCACTTTGATCATGGATGTAATGGTGAATTCCCCATAGAAAACCTAAAAGAGTAGTTGTTCAGTTGGAAATCTAAAGGACTGATTTTGGATGGAATTTCTAGAAGCCTTTTTGAAAAAGGGGCTATGGGTTGAGGGTGAACTTCTGCTGCAGGACAAGCATTCCTTAGACCACTGCCTTCCTCTTAGCCAGCCTGAGCTTGAGAAGTTATATAGTTTTGTGCATTCTTGAAGCTCTGGAAATTTCAAAAAGGTCTCTTCCAACAGGTGTCATGAAAAATAACAAGGGAATCTTGCAGTTACTGGCTTCTGGAGAGGAAGAATGTGTTGTTTATTGCAGACGGATGATATAATTTCAGAGAAGTAACATTTCTGAGTCTCTTAGGGGAGGGTCTGCTTTTGAGACTCAGATATTAAATGTAGCTATGGCTTCTGCCAACTATTCTGAAGTCCATCACGTTCCCTCTGAGAACATATTGGATTAAATTCCCCATATATGTTGATGCTAGGAGACTCTATTTGCCTCATTCACTAGGATGTGAGGGAGAATTTGTTGCCACCTCTCTCATTCCATTCTAACAGCAAGAATTCATGTGGTTGATATAACTGTCCCTCCCAATATTACAACTTTAATTAAAAAATGACATTTGATCACAGGTCAAAATACAGCTGCACTACTTTGGTATAACCCCTCATTCTGCATAAGACAGTGATTTTTTTTTTTTTACATTTTTCTCTGTTAAATTTTAGATAGATAGTCCAATGGCTTCCTTGGTGCAATTTTTCCTTTTTCCATTTTCTATTAATAGTGGACTCCCTCACAGGGAAAAATTATGAATAAGTTAGGGGTTATACATTACTGAGCCTTTGAAGTTTTGTATCATATAATAACATCATCATGCTATTCATGCCATTGCTTAAATGTTCAATAAGACAGGGCAAAGAAAAATACTAAAGTGGATTCTACTATGAATAAACTTGTTAATTAATGTCTTCTTAGTATTATTAACAACCTAGTATTCAAGAGTAAAAGCCTTGGGATTAAAGCTGGGTTTGAATTCTGGACCTGCCATTTAATATGTAGGTGATTTTAAACAATTTCCTCATCTGATAATGAACTTCAGAGGATTGGGTAAGGCATTTAGCACAGTGCCTGTCACTATAGCAGTCATTACTTACAATAAGAAAAATAATTATTAATATTAATATAATTTAAATTGTCAGTCACAAAATAATTATATAATTTTACATACACATATATATGCATACTATCATGCATTTTTAGCTACAACCGCTTGTCCCAGCTTTATCCCTGAAGTCATCATTCAGTATACTGTTCAGTGCTTTGTTGAAATTCAAGTATATTACTCTAAGTAACACAATTTACACATGACATGCAGGAATGTGCAAATGAGTTTATGGTTTTTTCTTACTGATGGTTACTGAACCATTTGTTGTCTAAGTGTACGCAACTTATTCTATGAGAAGGAAGCCAATGAACCAGGTTTAGTGTTGGGTTCACAGGAAATTAAAATTTACGTTCATGTGAAAGTAATGTGAGTTTCTAAAATTGAGGTACATACCTGTATTCAAAAATGGTAAGTTATCTTTTCCATTCACACTTTCTGGGGCTGTACATTCACAAACCGTTGCATACTAGGAAAGAAAAAAAAGAACACATATTTTGAAAGAAGCAAAATGAAAAATGACATTCTTTGAGTTTGTTTGAAAAACTATGAGGCTACGTAAATAGTTTTCTAAAATTTCAATCAAAACATTTTATAACACTATCTCTAGCCTTATCTTTAAAATGAAGATGGTTTAAGTTAGAATTATTTAATTGCATTACTTAGAGATAACATAATTGTATTATACAATCATAGACTACATTTCAGTTCTATTGAAAGACGACTTAGGAAAGAAGGCAAAGAGCAGACTGGACTGTTTGCAACATTCTATACATATATTTTTGATGTGGAAAATTACACTTAACATGATGAATGTTTTTTGTATTTCTTTCACCTGGGCTGATTTCAGATCAATAGTAAGCAGTATTTTTCTAGATTTTTAGAAAGACAGTTTTAAATAAAAGACAAAATACATTGCAGTAGGTATTTACATATAGTAAAAGAATCTCTTTGTCTCTGGCAGAACAATGGAAACATTTCCTCATAAAGCATATGGATAATTTATAAGTCAACTGATGTCTGGGATCAGATTAATTGATTATACTCATGAGCCTTTACATAAACGATACTTCTCTGTCCAAAAAGAGAGAAAAGAGATATAGAAAAGTAAAGCAGGATAGAACAGGACAATTGAAAGTCCCTAATTTCCTATCCAGCTATGAAAGAGTTTAATGGGCAGCTGCAAGTCCCGAGTTTCTTATCTAGCTCCAAAGTTATTAATGCAAAGCTGCAAACTTCAAAGGCAAATTTCAAGGGACAAACATTTCTCCTAAAGCCGTGAAACCTCCCAAAACCATGGAAACCTCCCCAAACCATAAAAGCTTATAAAATCCTGGGTTCAGAGTGAACTCTTAGTTAATAACAAGAGGCCTCAGACTTGTGAAGATTGTTAACCATCTGCCCAAACACAATTTTGGATATGTGATGAGTTGGTCACAAGCATCAATAGTTATCTCTTCCTGAAACAATACAAGCCGCGTAAGCACCTGGTTAATGCAAACCATGCACACCTCTAGTATTTGCAGGTTACTATGGAAACCTGCTTCTTATAAAACAAGCTAACTCACTCCACTCAGTGCATGTTTCTTCCTTGAACACATCAGTGTTAACTGCTTTAATGTATGCTATTTTTCTTTCTTTAATAAACTTTACTATTTATTTCTACGAGCTCTCTTGTTTCTCTAAATTCTTTTAGCAATGAGACCACAGAACCTGGAACAGAACTCAGCTAGCACTACTGCCAGCAAGGCACAAGTTACAAAAGGACAGTGTCATGTTCCTAGTGAATGAACTGTGAGTGAGAGAAAATGTTCTATGCAATCCATCGTAAAACATGGAGCTCTTGCTTGGCTTCCAGTAAAAAGGTATCTGACAGAGGAAACAAAACCTTATTCTGGCACAGGAAGTTGACAAGAGACCCATTTCACCAACAGGAAGACTCCAGCATTTGTCTTTTTAAATGAGTTCCCTTTGGTCTCTGGCCAGAAAATGAGAAAGCAAATAAGCCAGACAGTAAAAGCAAATAAAATAGAAAAAGAAAAAAAAATAGACAATAAACCCAGAAAATAATTTTGGTGAGAAGTTCTAAGGAGACCAGACATCTTTCTACAGATCCTGCAAGACCAGCTCAAAAGACAAAATGTGGTGTGTGTGTATATATATATATATATATGTGTATTATATTATATATATATATAATGGAATATTATCTAGCTGTAAAAAGGAATGAAGTTGTGATTCATGCAATTGTATCAGTTATTTCATGTTGAGTGAAGGAAGCTGGACACAAAAGGACAAACATTGTTTGATCTCACTGATATAAAACAATTAGAATAAACAAACTCATGGAGTGAAAACCTAGAATACTAGTTACCAGGGGCTGGGGTAGGGGAAGGGAATTGGAGATTGATGCTTAAGTTGTACAGAGTTTCTATTTGGGGTGAAGGAAAAGTTTTGGTAATGGCTGGTGGTAATAGTAGCACAGCATTGTTAGCATAATTAACAGCATTGAATTATATATTTGAATGTGGCTAAAAGAGGGAAATTTTAGGATAAATATAGTGAACCCGAAAGTAAACCATGGGCTATAGTTAATAGTATAATTATAATAATATTCTTTCCTCAATTGTAACAAATGTACCACACACTAGTGCAAGGTGATAATAGGGTGTGTTATGTGAACTCTGACTTCTCTGAATGATTTTTCTGTAAACCTACAACTTTTCTAATAAAAAAAAAAAATAGAGAGACTCCAAGGGTTTAAATCAGACCACCCTCTCCAAGACCTTATATCAAAGTTTTACTTGGGGCTATTTCTTCACTGTCATTATTATCAGTTCCAAAAGCCTCAACTGGGCTATCACTCACTCCATCCTGCCTCTCCTGGACACAGACTCCCTTTGAGAATATCAGCCCCTGAATTCACTGCTAATTGTGGGTGGTATATTTTGAGGAGGAAGAAAAATATGTAAAACCACTACCTCATCGATTTAA
This sequence comes from Tamandua tetradactyla, assembly GCF_023851605.1. Lineage (NCBI taxonomy): Eukaryota > Metazoa > Chordata > Mammalia > Pilosa > Myrmecophagidae > Tamandua > Tamandua tetradactyla. Next base: position 25,553,878 of record NC_135348.1, on the reverse strand, counting down.
ATATTGCATTCTGTATTCTTATGGTCTACTGCCTATTACTCTATCAGAGCTATCATCATATTATTCAACAAATTTCTTGATGGGGGAAAACAAAAACAAAATACTGTGCTTTGATAATTCCCTTAGTGGCTATATTGAGGCTCTGGTTTACTGACAGAATAAGTGACTCCAAACAGCTCTTGACGTTTAATGTTCTCTCAATTATTTTCTTGACCAACCAGAAGTCAGAGGTGATTCTTTCCATGAATCCACAGTTATTTCAGAAATGCATTTCCCATATCACCAGAACAATGTTCAACGATGCTTGGATGTACTTAAAATTTTTTATTTCTCCTATTTCCAATATTTCCTCTACCCTTTCCAGCCTATGTAGGACTGTTAAAATAATCTTTCTCAAATATCATATCCATCATATCACTGTTCTGCATTAGAATGTATAATGGTTATTTCTTGTCCTATCAATCAAATATTCTCACACTGATTTTCAAATCCTTACATGATTTGTCTCTGATATCCTTCAACATAATAACTAGGAATATAGATGTGTGCCATCCTCCTTTTCCAAAAGAGGCTCATTATCTCCAATATAACCTACAGGAATGGTTTAGACTGAACCATTTTGGTGAAGGAGTTCATAATACATAGAGATCAGGCTATTATGCTGAGATACTTTTCTCTTTATTTTGAGACAGACTTACCTCCTTGTAATAAAAAATAACTTTACATTTCCTAACAGACAGGGCTGTATTATTTTACCAAATGCATATAGAAATGTGGCTTTCGAATAGTCATGCCCTCCACTGAAACTGGAAGGCAGATATTTAGCACAATTTCAACCTAACAGCTTTCTTATTTTACAATTTGTAATCACTTTCACATCGTGCTAGAAGCTACAAAGAACGCAAAGGTAAAAATGACAGGAATCTAGGCTTAAGGACGCCAAAGCTATGTATACTATTCATTACTATCATTATGATAGATATATTTTAGCATTACTCATACACTTAAGTGGTGTATGCTTTCAATATAATGACTTCACATTTGTGGTTTTGAGCAAGAAACAAATGTCATGCGCTTGTTGTACAATGCATAGCACCATAAGCCAAGTGATATGGATGAATCCTTTCAAAGTGTATTAGTCAGGGTTCTCTAGAAAAACAGAACCAACAGGAGGTATTTGAAAAATATGAGATTTATAAAAGTGTCTCATGCAACCATGGGAATACAAGAGTCCAAAATCCATAGGGCAGGCTGTGAAGCTGGCAGTTCCAATGAAGGGTCTCAATGGGCTCCATGGGAGAAGCTCACTGGCTGAAGAAGCAGTAAAAATTCTCTCTTTCCCCTTAAAAGTCTTCAGGCAACTGGATCAAATCCAATTAATTAGACTTATCTTGTTTGTGAGAGACTTGGACTTAGTTTATTGTGGTTGTAATCAGTAGCAGATGCAATTCTGGTTTATCAACCAGCCATGAAATATCTTTGCAGTAACAGTTAGGCCAATGCTTGCCTGACCAGACAACTGGGCATCATCATGAGACCAAGTTGACACCAGAGCCCAACCATCACAGTCCATTCCTTGTCAATTTGGCAGCTATACATATCACCTTAAATATGCTTAATTTCTAAATAGAACACAATAACAGATTTAACAATACTCAACTGTCCTGTGTATAATTGGAAATGCACTAAATCCCTCCAGAATAGGGTGCAAGTCCTTAGGTAACATTCATTCTCAAACTTGATATCCTATAATATGAACAACACAATTTATGTCATATGAAAAAAAAAACACAATATTTACTTCATGTACAAATACACACACACTCATAGCAAAACAAGGAGGAAATACTCATGTCATCACAAAAAGAGTCATTCGATAGCTGTGGCCAAGGATAAGAAACATAAAAAATAAAAAAATCTCTTAGAGCATAATAATTTTGAAAATCAAATAAAATGCCAATTTGCCATGAATTTTCTTGAACCGCAGAGCCAGCCAAATTATAAGAACAATGATCATAAATCTTGATATGAATCAATTGAAGATCAATTCTTCCCTGAAAACATATGTATTTTATATCATATAATTTCTTAAGTTGGACCAGAGTCCCTTGGAAGTTCCTGATTACTTTAGACTTCACATTATCCATTTTATAATGGAGTGGAGGCAAAATTGTCTTCATAATAATGCTAAAACATTATTATATAAATTTTTTTCATTTTATTTTTCTGACAAGCATATAGTGGAATTTTCTAGAGGCTAGATGTCATATGATGACAGCGTCATTTGATGACTAATAGAAATTGTGCTTAGTACTCTTCTGTTTTAAAAACTTCTTGCTGCTTTAATTTATAAATATGATGAATGCATATAGGTATAATCTAAATAAGTTAAATCTCTAATATGGTAAATATCAATAGGTAAAATCCATATAAGTATAATTTTTAAGAGTGGAAATTATGAGAAGTGCTGTGCTTTTGTGATCTGAGTCTCATGACTTTAAATCCTGTCAAAATACCTTCTGATGATTCACAAATACATAATTCCAGTTTAGACAGAACAGCTTCCCTGAATTCCAGACCCATTCCTCCAATTACTTAAATAACATCTGTACTTGGATGTCTAATAGGCATTTCAAACTTAACATCGTAAAACCAAACTAATGATTTTGCATCCCTGCTTTCCTTCACCTACTTCTAGTTTTTCTTTACATAATAAACTTAAAAATAAACTCTAGTTTTTGGTTACTTTTTGAATCCAGAGTGTGACTGCATTTCACTTTCGCCCATCATACCACCCTGATTCAATGCGTCTTTTTATTTCTAGCCTGACTTTGTGCAATAACCTTGAAACAGGCTCTATTCATCTATCTTTACCTCCATTTGAGCCATACTTAACACAGTAGTCAGAGTGATCCTCTAAAACATAACAGACCTTTTCATTCTTATGCTTAAACGTCCTACAAAGGAGTACCTGACCTGCCTTCCCTACCTCCAAACCTTCTGTCACAGCTCTAACCTTCTCCTCTTTGACTCCTCAGCACTAGTTATTCTTACCTCCTTGCTATTCTCTCAACAACACAGCAAGGATATTGCCACCTCAGGGCCTTTGCTCTTTCTACTTTGCTCTACCTAGAATTCTTGTTCCCCTCATATATCCACTTGTCCTGCTTCCATATTTCCTGCATGTTTCACTTCAAATATCGCCCTATCAGTGAGCCTCTCCTTGACAATCCGGTATAAAATGGCCACGGCCCAGCATTCACCTTTCCCTTTACCTTATTTTTTTTTTCTGTTCTGTACAGTACCATCAGATCAACATATTACTTGTTTATTATTTATTTCCCCTAAAAACAGCATCTTTATTTGGTTCACTGATGACTCTCTAGACCTAGTAGAATATTCAACACATAGTCGGCAGTATTGTTTGATGAATGAATGAAGAATATAATATGCTTACAAGTATCCTATAAGGTAAGTAGGGCCAGTTATATTATTTTTTATTTTATATTTGGGAAAAATAGAGATTAGAACTTGTGACACTGGTCCTCAGCTACACAAGGACTCCACCTCTTTCCTGACCACTGCAGAGTCCACTTAAAACACAGCACACTCTGTGCAAGAACAAAGGGAGAGATGTTTATTCGGTGCAAAATTTATATTTTGAGTAGAACATTATCTATTTAAACTAGTATGGTCAGTTTATCAGAATTACATGGAATCTTGAGCAGGGCATGATATCTTGTTGGTTTGTATAGGTTAGTGGATGCCCCGATACATCCCAGAGGAATTTGGGCAGAGAATAAAAAAGTATTTGCAAAGTCCCCTTGGAGAAACTGGGGAGAAAGGAAGAAATATTAAACTTCCCCATCTGGGAAATTGCTGATATTCTCACAAAGAGTATGGACAACCAGTTCAATAGGCTAAGAGCTCAATCTTGGGGTTCACCCCCATGGAACTTATTCCTGCAAAAGAGAAGCTAAACTTCCTGATGATTGTGCTGAAGAGTCACTCCCAAAGAACCTCTTTGGTTTCTGACTTGGAGGATGAACTCATGCCCTCCTTCCCATGTGGGAAGTGACATCCAGGGGTGTAAATCTCCCCGGCAATGTGGGACCTGACTCCTGGGGATGAGCTTGGACCCAGCATCACGGGAATGAGAAAGCCTTCTTGACCAAAAGGGGGAAAAGAGAAATTAAACTCAAAGGGAGGACTGTGGCTGTTTCAGTCAGTCCTGTCGACTGTTACTTATGTGAGTTTTCTCATCTCTCATCTGATTAGATGATTTTAATGCTTTACTAGTAGAACTTTTCTTGATCACATTAAAGAATTTTTTAATCCCTTTTTTCCTTCATAATCCTATGTTCCTCATTACACAGCTGCCCCATCATTTATTGATTGATTCATTTTTTTGTTTGTTTGTTTTTTGTTTTCTGTTTTTACATGGGCAGGCAGCAGGAATCGAACCCGGGTCTCCAGTATGGCAGGCGAGAATTCTGCTGCTGAGCTACCATTGTGCTGCCCTGACTGATTAGCTTTGATAACATTATTTAGAAAATGGAAGCCAAATAATTTCTTTTGTGAGAAAATTTTAGATTTCATTTCTTCAAAGTAAAATTGAATTCATTCATTCATGCATTGATTTTTTTTTCCTATGTACCGGGCTTTGCTGTAGGCACTGAGGATAAAGGAAAGAACAAAATAACAAATATTTTTCTCACGATCAATTCTAATGGGGGAAATAGACAATAAAAAAGATAAATAAAATATATATGATGCTGGATAAAGATAAGTACTAGGGACAAAAATTAAAAATAAAGATGTGTGATGGAAAGTTTTGCATTAGCCATTGCAAATGGCTAATTTAGGTTGGGTAGGAGGCAAGGCTTCCCTGAGAAGGGAACATTTTGCATAAAAATCAGAAGCAAGTGAGGGAATGAGGCACACAATTCCTGGGGAAAATGCTTCAAAGGTACATTGAATAGCATAGTGCTATTATCAAATATTTGCTAATGTTGAATGTCAAAAGAGCCCTAAATTGGGAGTGTGCTGGTATGTTCAAGGAATAGCAATAGTCTTCAAATGAAGACAACATGCTTGCATGTAGTGAGGAAAAAGATAACGGGCCAAATCCTGCAAGAGTATAAGTTAGGTCACTGAAAGGATTTTGTTTATAATTTCAGTGAGTTGAGAAGCCATTGGAGGAATGGTATTCTGAGCTACATTTTAATAGGACCATTTCAGCTGCTCTGCTGAGAACTGGTGAGGGTGAGAGGATTGGAAGAGAGGGGAGGAAAGAATCAGGGAGATCACTCGGGAAACAACTACAAAAATCTTGGTAACAGACAATAGTGTTAGCAAGAAATGGGTCACAAGTCATGTGATTCTAGATTTATTTTGACGATTGAATCAACAGCTTTTACCAGCATACCATCAGTGAGCATGACAAAAAAAAAGGAGTCAAAAGTGATCTCCCCCCCAAAAAAGAAAGTTTGAACATCTAATGCATCTGTATTTCATTTAATATATTAGCTTTGTAAAGAGGCTATTTTAGTATTTTTCTCGTGACTTTTTCTTTCTACTGTTATGGGATTCAAACATTTTATCTTCTATTTGCACGTATGCTATACACCACATACAGCTTTTGAAATAGTCCAACATGGTGAACAACCCTCTGGACAATCTTCCCTTGAAAAGAAGTATCTACGAATAATATAATTAGGGGGAATAAGTGGGTAAAAGTATATGAGAGAAAAGAGTGCGGACTCTCACATATATTTTACTCTATTCTCTGGAATCTACATAAGAGTAGAGGATGAAATGTAGTCTTTTATACAAAATTTATAAATCTTTTATCTGGTCAACGTAGTTGAGAGAATGCATGTGTCACTCTCACCATACACAACAATGGCACCAACGGATTCAAATAAATGGGAGGGATATTATTTTAGGGATAAGTTTTATTTTGATTATTTTCTCTTTCCATATGTGCCAGTCATTCACTAACTTCAGGACCTAAGGCATCATTAGTAACAGATTATGTTTAATATTCATCATAGGGACTTTGATTTATCAGATCTCTGGAAGGGATCATTTGTGTAACTGAGAAATCAGGATTTAAGGGATGATTTTGATTAGTGAATTGCTACATAAATGTTCCTTTTTGCTTTCTGGAGTATTGGAGTAGACAGGGAAATACCTGAAAATTCCTGGAATCCAACTGCTGCCTTGGTCTCTGATAATGAATGTACAGCCCTTATCTTCTATCCCTAAGTTGTAAAACCCTTGTGACTAACCTTCATCTGTATCTAGTTATCCAGGTTTTCAACTTTAGAGTCTTGTAATTACTAAAAATAGCCCCTATTGGCTGTTAATGAAGGGTCTTGGGTCCGCCCAGAACTAACCACCCCATGTCCCAAATTATCTTGATGACAAAAACTGGATTTAACCTAAGTGGGCCCGCCTGACATGCACAGTAGCTTAGACTTTAACTTATAAGTCACTTATACCCATTTCACCATTTTCTTTCATATACTCGGTGACTAAGCAGTCTGTGCATGCTCAATAATTAGATCACCTGTAATTACATCATCTGGGGTTAATGTGCTCATTATACTAAACCCTGCCCACCTTTTCTCTAATAAAACTACCCAAATTACTGCAGTTCAGAGAGACAGATTTTGGGCCATTAGACCATCTGCTCTCCTACTATGCACATAGTAACAAACTCTTTCTCTCTTGAAACCCTGGTGTCTCAGGAATTGGTTATTAGCTCATGGAGCAGAAGAATCCATGACTTTTATCTGGTAATATTTGCATTTCTAACAAACCCTCGGATGACTCTAACCCCACACTGAAGAACACTGAAATAAAGGTTTTCACATCACTCCTCTAGATATCATGCATACTGGACCTTACTGCACTTACTACATTCATTCATGAGTATTCTTTGGGATCACAAAGACTCTCTCTTTTTTAAGATTGGCAAAAAGCCAAGGTTTACCAAGACTCCAAGCAGGACAGAGATGATCTAGTAATGTATGATGTGCATACTCTTTTCATCAGCTTACGACTCTTACACAATGTGTATTGACACTGTCACCTCCTATTTCTAAAACAACTAAGTCTTTTTTGCATTTACATTACTAAGCCAGGAAAATTATGTAGGATCTCAGAGGAGAGGCAACGTTAGGAGAGTTGGGGGTTATTGGCAAATTCATTTCATATTCCCAGGTATCAAGTTCTCCATTCATCAAATGAGCATGATTCAATTTCCTCTACTTCATAATAGCGACATAGTAAAGAAGTCAAGGATGGGCAAGCTTTGAAGAAATTGGAGAGGTGGCGAGTAATAGATCAAAGGCAGGGAAAGGAACCCTCCCTACTTTAAAATGGCAAGTATTCCTGCCATTGTTTCCTGGTACAGTGTTACAGGTACGGACATGATTATCTGCTTATTTCTGCTCTAGGTCCCCAACTGACCTTCCAAAGCCTCCTGCTTTGATCAAATGCAAGCACTTACATGGTGATACCAGAGAAGATTGTTTTGCCCCAGAAAACAAATCATCTCAAAGACTGAGTGAAGGGGACTAGCCCCAAGATACATACCCACAGAGGATCTGCTGGGAAACTTCACTCTAGCCCTAATATTTTCAAGCGACTTGATTCAACTTTGTATCTCCTTAGAATATTCTCATGAGCTGGGATACTCTTGGTGGGAAGTATAGATAAACAGAGAACAAGGTTTAGGGTGGCAGATAAGACCCCATTCTATTCTGGGGCAAAACAATGTTTCTTATAAAAGTCAATCTTGGAAGAAGATAGGATTTAACAAATGAATATGAACGCTGAATCATTAAATTGATATTTCTTTTAATCTCCAGTATTTTAGAGTAGCTAGAAGTAAAAACCTAAAATTGTGAAATTGTAACCCATGTCAAAGTCTGAAATATGTTCTACAACTAATTGTGGTGCTGTGCTTGGAAATTTATAGCTTTTTTGTATATATGTTATTGTTCACAAAAAAAGAAGGAAAAAAAAGTTGTTATGATATAAAAGCATTTAAGTCCTCTGGCCTCCTATATTCTGAAGCAGCTAGGAGGAAAAATCTGAGAGGATTATTTGGTAGCCCATGACAAACTCTGAGATCTGTCCTGTAACTACTTGTTGAAGAGTGCTTTGAAAACTATTGATTTTTTATTTCTTTGCTTTGTATACATGTCATACCATACAATAAAAAAAGTTTTAAAAAACAGTCTTGGATTTTTTTGTAAAGTTAATAATTTGTTAAGAATTGGATAAACGCCACCTCCTATGTATATGTTTCTTATGTACCAAGAATCAAGCATGCCCCCAGATAAAGCCACAATAGATCTCAGCATTAAAAAGAAAATGCTCACTGATGAAAAGACAGGAATCATAGAGTGGTGCATAAAAAAACTCATCTTTCTGAATAAAAACCATCAGCATTTTTTAAGTCTGTCCCAGGTGGCTTAATAAAATGGCAATTCCATTCCTAAAATAGGAAGTTAGGCTAATAGTTATATCAAAAAATAATTGGGAGGGCATAGGCAGGCACCAGGAATCAAATGTATCAATTTCCTTTTTATTAGAATAAAGGGAGTCAAAAAAAAAAAAAAGACTAAAAGCCCTGGACATCCATGATATGCATCAGGGCCATTACCCTGGGTTTCAAGGAAGCCACCTGGTCTGAGCTGGCATTGCTTTCCCTCCAGAGCGCTCTCTCATCAGCACACTGTTTCTTCTTTCTCACTCTACAATTTCACAGAGCACAACATTCTCCTTAAATCTGTTCTTCCTCACATAATAATGGGATTCAAATTTAAATGGCATCTCATTCCAAAGAGGGCTTTAGGAGTAGTGAGCAGTCTACTTTTGGCAACAGACCTCCCAGAATCTTCTGTGCATTTCATCAGGGTTAATTACGGCAGAATGCAACAGTGATCAATACTTTTGTTCTAACTGAGAAGAGGCAGTGGAAACAAGGGAGCACCAGGACAAGGAAGGTGTTATTGAATGGATGGTGGCTACGCAGAGTTCACGCAAATAGCTCTCCGGTCCAGAGCACACAACATACATTGGACTCCATCCAATTCAGAGTTGATTTCTCGTTTAGCTTTTGCACACAACATACATTGGACTCCAATTCAGAGTTGATTTCTCATTTAGCTTTTGCACACAATATACATTGGACTCTAATTCAGAGTTGATTTCTCATTTAGCTTTTGAATAATGATCATTTAAACTCCACAGAGGTGTCTGGTGATCCGGGCATCTGGTAAAGCTGATTATTTTTAATTCGATTTGTGCAGTGGGCTGAAGGGAAGCCTACCTTTTGTCCCTGCACATCTGTGGTGACGTGGTCGCCTTCTGCCTCCTCTATCTCCCCCATCTTCACCACACCAATTTCTATGGTGCCCACAACTTTGCCACCATCTGAAGTTCTGAAACCAAAAATAAATGAAATGGGAAGGTAAGAATCTTCTCTCTCCTTAAAGCATGTCTGGAGCAGGTTTGTGAAAATCATTAACATTATCATATTTTAATTGAACAAATCTCCTCACAGCACAGCAAAATAGGCAAATAGCGTGGAGGTTGCTTTTCGTTTGCAAAGAACATTAATGTGGATTGTTAAGGCACGAGCACAGACTGTTCAAAACTACCTCATAAAAGAGAAACCTCCTCAACACTCTCTCTGGGGTAGCCTCAAGAAAAGAACACGGCTAATGGATTGATGCCCTATTTTGCAATCCTCCAAATCTTCACAACCCCTCCATACTACCGCATGAGAGAATATGCATGGCTAACACAGAAACCGCAATTGAGCAAAATAGAAGATAAACATCCCTATGTACCTCTATAACCATGCCAACAGCTGTGAAATCTTACTCTGTGCCTTTTCCTAACATCATTTCTCTTTCTAAGGGACCAGGTAAAGATTCTGTCCTAGGAAACATAAGAACGTTTGTTGCAGGTAGCTCCTGTTTGTTAAAGCCACTTCCTGTTCCAGCAGGCAGGCCCCTGTTTACTCCGGCCATTCCTTGTTTAAAAAACCTCCCAGGCCCCAAGGATGGTCAATAGGCAGGATAAGAGAAGTCCCTGGGACGCCCCCTTCCCTATAACCGCTCATCCACTTCTGTAAACTCAGCTTCGCAATCCTTCCGGGTCTGATCGCCAGCTCACAGCCAATCACCTTCCTCGAGCATCACCAGTTACCATATTGGGAAAAATCTTGTCCCAAACAAGCCATTTTTGTCTAGAAAATCTTGTGTCAGCCGTGGTTTGGGGCTCAGACTTTCAGAGTCTACTCGGCTGAGCCCTATGGCCATAGATGAATAAAACCCACTTTAAGAAACTTGGGAGTCTAGATACCAGTTTGTTCTGTTTCAGCCTAATGTTTCTGGAGGCTTGTAGCCTTGCTCCTGGTTTCACGCAACACGTTAAGGTATGTACAGCTGAGTCTAACCTTAAAGATCATTTAGTCGCACCCATTACTTTTCAGATTAAAAAAGCTGAGATCAAAAACGTGAAAGACTTGTCCGAGTAACAAAGTGGCAAAATCAGAAAGCAAAATGTTCATTTTCAAATCAGCTGGTCATTGGAATACTCTTCTATATTTAATAGTGATGATGGTTTATATTTTTAAGATTTTCTTTGGCATTATTTTCGTAACTGAGAAATCAGGATTTAAGGGATGATTCTGATTAGTGAATCATTATATAAATATTCCTTTTTGCTTTCTGGAATTTTAGAGTAGACAGGGAAATACCAGAAATCTCTGAATTGTTATCCAGCTGCCTTGATTTCCGACAATGGTTGCATAGCCCTTATCTTCTGCCCTGTGATTGTAAAACCTTGTGACTAACCTTCATCTGTACCTAGGTATCCAGTTTTTCAACTTGAGAGTTTTGTAATCACTAAAGATAGCCCCTAATGGCTGTTAATGAAGGGTCTTGGGTCCACCTGGAACTAACCCACCCCATGTTTCAAATTATCTTGATGACCAAAACTGGATTTGACCTAAGTGAGCCCACCCACCTGACATCCACTGTAGCTTAGACTTTAACCTGCAAGTCACCTATACCCCATTCCACCATTTTTCTTCCATATACTCAGCCACTAAGCATGTTATCAATGTGCACATGCTCAATAATTAGCTCACCTCTAATTGCATCATCTGGGACCACTGTACTCAGTATCCTAACCCCTGCCCACCTTTTCTCTAATAAAACTATCCAAATAACTGCAGTTTGGGGAGACAGATATTGGGCCATTAGGCCATCTGCTCTCCCACTACATGTGTAATAATAAACTCTTTCTTTCTTTGAAACCCTGGTGTCTCAGGAATTGATTATTGAGTGTGTCACGTAGAAGAATCCACAGCCTTTGTCTGGTAACATTTTCATCAAAAATTTAATATTTGACAGAAGGATAAAAGCTAAAAATAAAATTAACAACCACACTTTAAGATTTTCTAATATTTTGGGGGGAGGCAAAAAGATTTTCTGAATAAATGGTTCCATCATAATATTTTTTCCACAAACCTTATTGTGAAAATACCTACCAAGCTACCCCAGAGGTATATTATGTGTTGCCGTTACCTTCTATCCCATTCTGATTGACTGAATAATAGTGGTCATGTAACATTGTGTCTTCTTCATTTAGTTATGCTCTTTTCTGAAATTTATATTTAATTTCAGTCTGGATATCTTGTGGTCTCTTGTTGAGGATTGAATCGTGTTCCCCACAAAAGACATGCTCAAGTTTTAAAGCGCATTCCTGTTAGTATTAACCCATTTGTAAATAAGATCTTTGGATATAAGATCTTTGAAATAAGATTGTTAGTTAAGGTGTGGGCTCATTTATGGAAGTAGATCTTCAATGATCTTATACAGATAAAGCCAAACTGAATTAGGTTGGGCTTTAATCCACAGGGCTGCAGGAAATATTTGGAAAGGAGATCTAGACAGAGACACAGATAACTGAGCAGGAGATGTAGAAGCCAGAAGGAGAAGCCATGTGACGGAGGGAGAGATGCAAGCCAAGGAACCCCCAGGATCACTGCAAACCAGCAGGAGAAGGTCACAGACTCTGGGAGAAAGCATGGCCTCTCAGGGATTTGATTTTGTACTTCTAGTCTCCAAAACCATGAGACAATAAATTCCTGTTGTTAAAGTCACCCCACTTGGTGGTATTTCTTATAGCAGCCCTGATAAACTAAGATAAATCTCTTTCAGTCATTCTGTTCTACATGCCACTATTTTATTATTAGAGGTCTTAGAAAGGAGGAATAGGAACATTAGTATAAGTAGTTTACTGCCTAAAATGAGGAATAATTTAAGTGAAAAGAAAATTCAATTATGTTACTAGATCATGATAAGCTTTTCTAAAAATATAAAAGGTAAATATTAAAATACATCTTTGCAATGATGCTTTAAAAGAAGCTGAGCTAGGAAAACCCTGTTGATGTAGAAACAGTTAATGCCATAGTGCATAAAGACTACATAAATAAAAAAAAGAAAATTAATTTAATGCTAAGTAGTATATTACAATTTCTTACTAAAAACATAAAATGCTTCTTGATGAATTTAAAACAAGTGGAAATCACAGCACTGAACTTCCAATATTTGAAATTAGTATAGAAAATAAACACTCAACATGACAAAAATATGTACACAGATGACAGTATGATCTCTGATTTTGGTGAAGCTTATAACCCCAATTCTGGAGTTTTCACAAATAATTCATTACAGCATTTTCTCACTTGAATGTGACACAATAACTTGCCACAAATTATGGTGTGACATGTCTGTACAATTCTTTGGTACCTGATACAGTGTTTAATAAGAACTCTCATGGCACTATTGAGAATATTTCCTAGAGATTTGTAGACTTCTTTTCCCCGAAAACCAGTCATCAATATAAATTACAGATACTCTTTCCATCTCATAGAAATTCTAGCTTAATTTCTAGAAAGAAAAGCAAATGTATAATGTTCCAAATATTTTCACTGACTTGATCCAAATAATGCACCCATTGATTTCAAAAAGAAAGGTGGACTTTTCAACAGCCTCTGCCAGGGCTTTGTGATAAACTGTCAGACATCATGAGATTAAAGCATAAACTCAGCAGTTTATAATATCCTTAGCTGTGTGATTTTGGACAAGTCACTCAACCACATAAACCTTCATTTTCTTCATTAATGAAATGGAGGTAATAATAACTTTATTTTAAAGATTAAGTCAGATGATTTATGCAAAATTTTTAGGATAATACCTTCTACAAGATAAGGGCTTTTGCTCCCCTACCCCCACCCCCACCCCACCACTTCATCCTAATAGCAATGGCAGTAACAGAACTGCCATTCTCACTGATGTATTACATTACATTTAATTTTATTCTCTCCAGAAATTTTACTGAAATAGATATCCTTAAAGGATCTCATGGTATATGCATTTCAGCAATGACTAAGTGCTCACTGGAGATATAAAGACTTAGTAAGTAACAGATGACGTTTTATGAAGCTTACATTTCTAGTAATGCAGACGACACAAGTTCGCAATTAATTGCAATGTGAGTCAACCTTTCAAAAGTACTAAAGGTTGATAAATACCCAATGTACTATGGGAGTACAGTCCTAAAATACAGCTCTATCTATTCTCTTTTTAAAAGTACCCACCTACTTTTTCAAATGATTTCTTGCCTTTTGGGTTCCCAACTCTTCTTGATCTCCTATGGTGTTCCTCGCAGTACCAGAGTGGACACAAAGCAAGGAACTTGCTTCAACTAATGGCACTTCAGGGATCCTAGGAACAATTTTATTTTTCTCAAAACCATTTTGGATAGGCAGTTATGAGCATCCTAAGCATGCCTCTTCACCTGAGATTTGTAGGAGATAAAACACTGAATACAGGTTATAAACTAAAGTACTGAACCCAAGACATTCCAAAGTATGGTTTGCACTGTCAAGGAACTGGAATGTAAAATGCAAAAGCAGTTTCCTATTCATTCTGTAATAACTCACCATATAAACAGCACAGATATGCAACACTTCTCTTCCATCAGGAGTCAAGAATGAAATACCTATTTCATTTTTCCAAAGGCTGTTTAGAAGATGACTTCATAGAGATTTAGAAACAAAAGCATTCTTGAATGTATAATTATGTTTTTAATTTGTTATATATGCAGTTTGGGAGGTTAGTAATTATAGTTTGACCATTATCCATCATCAAAATTCTGCTGAATTTTATCTCATGGAGATGTGTCAGATTCACATGGAAGGTATACTGAAGAGATTTCTGAGCAAGGAATCAAGAATACAAGTTCTACTTCCAACTCAACTACTGACTGGCTGTGTGACCAAGAACATAACACTTTATTTCACTGGATTTCAGTTTCCTTCAGTACAACACTAAGAGTTGCTTTGTAACACTGCTTCATAATAATAGCTCTCAACCTCCATGTTGTAATCATTCTGATTCCATCACAGCCTGATACATACCTGAGACAATCTCAAGCACTTTCTAGCCTCTCCCTACATTCCCTCCCTTGCATTCCACCTCTTCCCAAACCAAACCAAATGCACATCATACTTGGTTAAGTAACTTAACACTTACAGTCAAATAAAAAAGGGCTAGATTTTCCTGTAACACATATTTGCCTAATAATAATAATAATATATTGGCCATCACAACATGGCATCCTGGTATTTTAATGAGGATAAAAATTTCACTGAACTAAGAGATAGAAGAGCTCTTCATCCTTTTCCAGCATTGCATGTGCCAGTCAGACCAGATGCAATGATAATTCTATCTCAATCTATGGGGAGAAAAACTATGTCATTTCTGACAGCATATTACCAGGCCATTACCATTGTTGAATGAAGAGTGCTTGCTCTAAGAGAGGTAAAAGATTGCAGTTACAGTTGCTATAGTACTTTTATGAAAACATTAAGACCCTTTTTCTCTCACAAAATAGACTTAAATATTTAACTATGTCAAAAAGATTACAGAAGACAAAGGGGAGAAATTCAGCAATACAAATTTACACTCTCTTCCCACCTAGGTTTTCAGCATACATAATACATTAATGCTTAAGGTTCTTTAAAATCTGTCTTTAAAATAGCTCCCCTAATTCCTCCTAATGAAATATTCAACCTGACATGCAGAAATATACAAATATTTTTAGAAGACTGAAGGAAAAGTAATGTAAAACAGTCCTCTGGCAAAGGACAATCTGATGATACCTCTCTAAACTTTTTCCCCAGCTATTCTGCTATCCTCAATAAAGAGGGGGAAGAACTCTGAAAATGTTAAACAACATGTTAAGAACTTCTCTGTTTGGGAAACTCCACAGGAATACAAACCAACAAATGACTCTGTAAACATTCAGGGTAAAAACCATCTTTAACACGGTCTGTTTTTGTGAACATAAAGTATTTCTGGTGCTATGTTCAGGAATTTTTTTGTGAGCCATGCTTTGCATTTAAAGCTAGCTACATGTGTAACTAGGAGAAGAAACTTTTAGCAGAACAGGGAATAAACAAGGGATATTAATCAATGAATGAATGGGTTTACCCTAAAGAACTTTCTTGTGAAAAACATTTGTATAGCAACTCTAAATTTACTTAGGATTCAGAGAAGTGAAACCTCTATTCCGTCTGAAATTCACAACTGTCAGATGCCATATATGAAGTCTAAGGTCAATTGTTAACTTGGCTAAGATATGGTGTCCAGTTGCTTGTTCAAGTAAGCACTGATCTGATTGCTACTGCAAAGGTATTTCATAAATTTAAGCCATTTGTTAGTTGATTGCATCTATGGCTGATATCATTACGATCAATAATGAGAGGAATCTCTTCATCTGATCAACTCGAGTGCTTAAAAGAAGAACTGAGGATTTCATCAATTAGAAAGAAGAATTTCTATCCTTACTTCAGCCACCCAGTTTCCAATGGGAAATTCATCAAAACTTTCCTCTGAGTTTCCAATTTGCAGTTTGCACGATAGAATTCACACTTGCAAAGAGGCACAGTTGCATGAAACAATTTCTATAATAACCCCCTTAATAATTTGTGTGTGTGCATGCATATGTGTGTATGTGTGTGTTTAGCATTTAAGAGCTGTTCACCCACCCTAAGAATGTCCAGAGGACATATCTTTCATCACTACTGTGAAGAAAAAAATTTGTGAAGCAACTTCATTATCTGAAGAGCTCTGTAGTTGCCTTCCTTTGTAAATCAGATATTACTATGGGAACTAGCTGCCTCCAAATTCAGATCCTTAAACACAGTAGAATTGATCAAAACCCAGGTTGGCAGAAGCCAAGTGATGGCACTTAATCACCAAACACAAGGTGGACATGGCTACCAAATGGACAATAGAGTCAAGTAGTAATTCGAATTTCCTGCCATTCAGAGATCTATGTATGGTACTGGTGAGTTTATTCGAGGAGTAACTAGAAGTGAAATAGATTGACAGTCTACCAAATTATTAGTTTATCTGTATAAGCATAAGACTTCCAGATTAAGTGAACACAATAATAAAAAACAGAGAGTCACAGCCCCTCAATCAATTCCCAAACCTGAGACAGTTTACACATCCAGAACCCCATGAATGAAGAAAAAGCTGAATCACCTTGGGAAGGACCATCCTGCACTGCCAGGGATGGGTTGTCTTAAACAGTTAGATTTTACTGGCTCATGGTTTGAGGCTAGGAGAATTCCAAAACTGTGGTATCATCGAAGTGATGCTTTCTTCCCAAAACTGGCATTCTGGAACTGGCTGCCAATGATCCCTGGTCCTCGGCTCCTCTGTCACATGGCAGTACACATGGTAGACTTTCCTGGTCTTTCCATTCACTGCCAGGTTCTATGTTCAGCTTCGAACTGTTCCCTGTGTGGCTTTCTGATTATTTGCCTGAATTTAATTCTACTTATAAAAGACTCCAGTAATAAGATTAAACCCATCCTGATTGAGTTGGGTCACTCTATGTGAAGTAGTCTCATCAAAGTTCCTACTTACAATAGGCTCACACCCACAGGAATAGATTAAGTTTAAGAATATGTTTTTTTCTTGGGTACATTGCTCTAAACCACCATATGGACTAAGGACTATTAAGGAAGGAAAGGTCAAGTGGAACTATCTCTGCCTGACAAAATAGTAAATCAAAAGCAATACAGGGCAGTGCAACAGTAGCTTAGCAGACAGAATTCTCGCCTGCCATGCCGGAAACCCGGGTTCGATTACCAGTGCCTGCCCCATGCAAAAAAGGAAAAAAAAAAGCAATACCACATTCCTCAAGGAATGACAGAGATTAGTGATAGTGCCACCATTAAAGACTTGAAGGATGCAGGGGTAGTGATTCCTACCACATCTCCACTCAAACCTCCTATCCAGCCTGTGTAGAAAACAGATGGAACTTAGAGGATGAGAGTGAGTTATTGTAAACTTAAGCAAGTGATGACTCCAACTGCAGCTGCTGTTTCAGATGTAGTATCTTTGCTTGAGCAAATGAACACATCCCCTGGCATCTGGTATGTAGCTGTTGATCAGGTAAATTATTTTCTTTCTCGATACCTATTGGAAAAGATCATCATCAGGAGTTCGCTTTCAACTGGCAAAGCCAGAAATACAACTTCGCTGTCCTATCTCAGGAGTGTATCACCTCTCTGGTCCTGTGTCATAATCTCATCCTCAGGCATACTGAAAGGTGATCACCTTTCCCTTACACAAAACATTACATTCAAACATTACATTGATGGCAGTATGCTGATTGAATCTAGAAAGCAAGAACTGATAACTATTCTAAACTTACTGGAAAGAATCTGTGTGTCAGAGGGTGGGAGGTATCCAATAAAAATTCAGGGGCTTTCCACCTTACTGAAATTTCTAGGTGTCCAGTGGTTTGGGGCATGTCAAAATGTTTTCCAATAGCCATGTTTCTTGATGATGATTGCATAATGATACAGCTTTCACAATGTGACTTTGTGATTGTGAAAACCTTGTGTCTTATGCTCCTTTTATCTACCTTGTCAACAGATGAGTAGAACATATGGAATAAAAATAAAAAACAGGGGGAACAAATGTTAAAATAAATTTAGATTGAAATGCTAGTGATCAATGAAAGGGAGGGGTAAGGGGTATGGTATGCATAATTTTTTTATTTATTTAGTTTTCTGTTTTTGTTTTATTTCTTTTTCTGTTGTCTTTTTATTTTTCTTTTTTCTGAATTGGCACAAATGTTCTAAGAAATGATCATATGCTAAATATACAACTATATGATGATATTGTGAATTACTGATTATGTATGTAGAATGGAATGATCATATGTCAAAAAAAATTTTAAAAAATACAACCTTAAAAAAAAAAAGATATCCTTTCTAAGGTGGAGGCTAAACTGTTGCATCTGGCCCCTCCTATGATCAACAAAGAGGCAAACTGTCTAGTTGGCTTCTTTGGATTGTGGAGGCCATATATTCCTCATTTAGATGTGCTACTCTGAAGAAATGCTAGTCTTGTGTATGACCAGAATAAGAGGAGGCTCTGTAATAGGTCCAGGCTGCCTTGCAAACTGCTCTGCTATTTGAGCCATTTGATCCAGAGATCCAGCAATGATAGATGTTTCAATGGCAAATAGAGTTACTATTTGGAGGCTTTGGCAGGTCCCTAAAGGTAAGAATTGTAATACCGACCCTCAGGATTTTGGAACAAAACTCCACCATCTAGCCTCTGCATATGCTACTCTCCTTTTGAGAAACAGTTTTTGACCTGCTATGGGGCCTTAGTAAAGACTGAACCCTTAGTGATAGGCCACCAAGTTACCATTAGAACCAAGTGGCCCATTAGAAAGTGGGAATCATCAGACCCACCAAGCCATATATTTGGGTGTGCACAGCAGCACTCCATCATCAAATAGAAGTGGCACATATAAGATGAAGCTTGGGTAGGATCTGAAGGCACAAGTAAGTAACATTAGGCAGTGCCCAAAAGGGGTCCCTACTCCTGCCACCTTATCTTCTTTCTCTCAGCTGTAGCTGTAGCCTCTTGGGGAATTCCCTATGAGCAGTTGACTGAGGAAGGAAAAACTAAAGACCAGTTTATAGATTGTTCTGCAAAAGATATAGGTACCATCCAAAAGTGGATAGTTGAAACAGTACAAACCCTTTCTGAGACATCCCTGAAGAACGGTGATGTAGAAGAATCCTCTCAGCAGGCAGAACTTTGAGCAGTGCACTTGGTTGTTCATTGTGCATGGAAGGAGAAATGGCCAGAGGTGTGTTTGTATACTGATTCATGGGCTTGTGCCAATGGGTTTGGCTAACAAACAGGGGCTTGGATGGAACACAATTGGAAAATTGGTGACAAAGAAATCTGGGGGAGAGGTCTGTGGATAGATCTTTCTGAATGGGCAGCAAATATGAAGATATATGCATCCCATGTGAATTCTCAGCAGAGGATGTCCTCAACAGAAGAGGATTTTAATAATCAAGTAGATAACATGACCAGTTCTGGGGATTCCAGTTGGTCTCTTTCTCAAGCCACTCCTCTCATTATACAACAGCTCATGAAGAAAGTGGCCATGCTTGTAATGACAGAGATTATGCATAGGCTCACAAACATTATAACCTGGCTACAGCCACTGCTGAGTGCCCAATCTACCATCAGTATTCCTTGAGGTAATTTGCTTGCTACCTGGTAGCAGGTTAATTGCAATGAACAGACCACTTCCATCATGGAACAGGCAACGCTTTGGGGGCCTCTTACTACTACCATGTCTTGTGATTAAAGTTCTTGGAAAACTGCAACCTCCCACTCCAGGCAGGACTACAAACAGCCCAGAACTTTGTGAAATTGAGGTTTAGGTCATCCCACCAGGCAAAGAATCGTGACCAGCTGAAGGTAAAGGGAGTATGGAATGTATAGTGGAAGAAGGTACCTATAAATATGAACTATGATCATGTGATCAGTTACAGAAATCAGTTAGGACTCTAATGGTTATAAGTACTTTTTCTTTGTTTTGCTATGAATATGCTTACATGTACACAAATTACATATCTTTGTTTTCTTCCCTGTTTTTTTTTAATTAGAGAAGCTGGGGTTTACAGAACAATCATGCATAAAATACAGGATTCCCATCTCCCACCCACTACCAATTCCCTATATTGGTGTAGAACATTCGTTACAATTGATGATAGCACATTTTTATAAAAGTACTATTAAAATCCATGGCTTAATTTAGGATTCACTCTTTGTGTAGTGTGGCTCTACAGATTTTTTTTAAGTTTATTCTGTTACCATATATATAATAAAGACTTCCCCTTTTAATCATATTCTGGTATATATTTCAGAGCTATTAATTTCATTACCAATGTTGTGCTATCATCACGACCATCAGCTACAAAAATATTTCCATCATCCCAAATAGGAACCTTGTACATTTTAAGCCTTAACTTCCCATTTTCTATTTGCACCCCCCCCCCACTCAATCCTATCCCCTGTTAATATATATTCTAGGTTCCGATTCTGTGAGCTTGCCTATTCTGTTTCAAATCACTGAGATCATACAATATTTGTCCTGTTATGTCTGGCTTATTTCACTTAACATGTTGTCAAGGTTCACCCATGTTGTTGCACATATCAGCTCTTCATTCCTTTTTACGGATGATAATATTTCATTGTACATATATATCACTTTGTTTATCCATTCATGGTTGATGGCCACTTGAGTTTCTTCCATCTTTTGTCAGTTTGAATAATGACACTATGAACTTT
Organism: Tamandua tetradactyla; assembly: GCF_023851605.1. NCBI lineage: Eukaryota > Metazoa > Chordata > Mammalia > Pilosa > Myrmecophagidae > Tamandua > Tamandua tetradactyla. The sequence continues at coordinate 25,533,089 of NC_135348.1, read as the reverse complement.
GGTGTGTAAATATCTATTTGAGCCCCTGCTTTCAATTCTTTGGGGTACAAACCTCATAATGATTGCTAGTTTTATACTTAGCTTGCTGAGCAACCACCAAACTGTCTTCAACAGCAGCTGCACCATCTTATATTTGCTACCAGCAATGAATGAATATTCCTATTTCTCCACATCCTCTCCAACATTTGTTATTGTCCACTTTTTTAAATAGCAGCCATTCTATTGTGAAATAGTATATTATTGTGAGTTTTGATTTGCATTTCCCTGATGGCTAATTATGTTGAGCATCTTTTCATGTACCCTCTGATATATCATCTTTGGATATATTTCTCTTGAAGACTTTTGCCCATTTTTAAATTGGGTTGTTTCTCTTTTTGTTAGGTTGAAGGATTTTTGGTATATTCTGGATATTAAACTTTTATTGGATATGTTGTTTTCAAATATTTTCTCTCAATGTTGAGGTTGTCATTTTACTTTCATGATAAAGTTTTTTGAGGAGCAAAAATGTTTTATTTTGATGAGGTTCCACTCATCTATTTTTTCTTTTGTTGCCTGAGCTTTGGGTATAAAGTCTAAGAAACCATTGCCTGACTCATGGTCCTGAAGATGCTTTCCTATGCTTTCTTCTAGTAATTTGATATTTCTAACACTTATGGGTAGGTCATTGATCTGTTTTGAGTTGATTTTTATATATGGTTTGAGGTAGGGGTCCTCTTTTTTGTTGTTGAAAACTGAAATCCAGTTTTTCCCAGAACAATTCATTTAAGAGACCATTCTTTCACAATTGAGTGGTCTTTGCCATCTTGTCAAAATCAGTTTGCCATAAATGTGAGAGTTGATTTATGAGCTCTCAATTCTATTCCATTGGTTTATATATCTGTCCGTATGCCAGTACCATACTGTTTAGATTACTGTGGCTATGCTGTAAACTTTGATAAGGAATTGTGAGTCCTCCAACTTTGTCCTTCTTTTTCAGGATAGCTTTGGTTATTCAGGGCCTCTTACCCTTCCTTAGAAATTTGATGATTGGTTTCCATTCCTGCAAGGGCACTGTTTGAATTCTGATTGGGATTACATTGAATCTAAACTGTTTTGGGTAATATTGACATCTTAACGATATTTAGTCTTCCAATTAATGAACACAGACTAACCTTCCATTTATTTAGGTCTTCTTTAATTTCTTTTAATAATGTTTTGTAGTTTTTTGTGTGCAAGTCCTTTACTTCCTTGGTTAGATGTATTCCTAGATATTTGATTATTTTAAATTCTATTGTGAATGGAATTTTTTTCTTTATTTCTTCTTCTAATTGTTCATTGCTTGTATGTAACACACTATTGCCCCCTTTCATATAAGTTGTATTAACTTTACTCTCAGTATTTAACTTACATATAATCAATTTTAAGAGTGGATATTAGGTAAGGACTTGTATCCTTTTCTAGGAAAAGGATTAGTGTGTTTCCCATTGTATGAAGAATGGTTGAATTACGTTAGGCAATTAATATTATTGTTTTTATTTAGAGATCAGGTATGGCTTAAGGAGATGTGTAGCATAACAAGGTGACAAAGGGTAAACTGTGATGGTTAAGTTCACATGATAACTTGACTAGTTTATGGTGTCCAGTTGTTTGGTCGAACTATGAAAGTACAGATACTGTAAGGGTGTCTTATCGATTTAAATCACTAGTCAGCTGATTTAGTTGATTGCATCTTTGCCTGTTTACATCTAAATACAACAAAGGAGACTGCCTTCAGCCATGAGAGACCTTTCATTTAATTGGCTGAAGGTCTTAAAGGGAGAACTGATTATTTTAGCAATCAGAAAAAAGAATTTCTATCTCCACTTCAGCCAGCCAACATCCCATGGGGACTCCCTTGAAACCTTCACTGGGGTTCCCAACTTGTGAATGGCCCTATGGAATTTAGACTTGCTAATCCATACAGTTGAATGTGCCAATTCCTATCATGAATCTCTTTATATTTCCATATATTTCTGTTTCTCTGGAAAAGCCTGACATACCATATAATACCTTCAAACTAATAATCAAATAAAACTATTCAGTAGTTGTTACTGAATAACAATAAACTTCAGTTTATCCAGTACTAAACTTCTAGGTTTAGTATTTGGCATCTCTTCTTTCATTATAGGCTCAACTTCAGAAATCCCCATTATTTTTATGGGATTCAATTTACTCTCCTACAAGGACCTATCACAATTCTATATTCCCAATTCTGCTCATTATACTGATTTCTTGATCTAGAAGTCCAAATTCCTTTTGTACTAATATCATAATCTCACATGCTATAAGCTTAAAATTTAATTCCACACTTCCACATCCACATCACTAGCATGCCATTCTCCAGAGATCCAAACCAAATAACATTCCATCTCGAGATTCATCTTGCCATTAGCCTGTAATCTATCACTGAGCCCTAAAGATTCTTCATTCATAATGTCTGTTATATGTGACCCTCCCAATAGCAACATTCTAATTAGATTCATCACCTAACTTATGTTATAATAGAAGAATCTACTTCTTCTCCAATCTCTTCTCTTCCATCACATTTGTCAGCTTTTCTTTCCAAAGCCTGATTTAACTATTTTATTTTCTTTGCTTTCTTAAAAGTCTTTAATCACTGCCCCATTGCCTATCCAGAAAGCCTGAACTATAGCCTGTCTTTCCAGGCCTTATATAAGAACCTGTCATGGTTTATGGACAGCTCAGTAATTTGGGTCCAAACTGATCCCCCTCACCACACATCATTAAATAAAGGAGCATGGTTTATTGGAAAGCACACTGAATTTTAAGTAACAAAGTCCTTGGTTATGCTCCTGGCTCTCTGAAGTAAGCAGCTGGGTGACCATGAGCAACTCATCCTCTATAAAGATGTCTCAAATATAAAATATGAAGATAGTAAACCATCCTGTTTATCTCACAAGATTTATGTGACAACAAAATGAAAGATCCTAGGTTTAGATATAAAAATGCTTTAGTACATGGAAATGAGTTTCACAGCTACACCACCTGGACCACAATACTTTAAGTATACATCAAAATCTTGACCAACACTTTTTTTCAGACAAATTGGCTTGCCAATTCCTCTTTACTGCTAAATGTAGCACTGTTTAAATATGAGGAAATCTCCAACTATAAATAAGCTAAGGCAAAAATTGCCCTCCTCATGGCTCTACTAAAAATATATAAAATAAGTTATATTTGGAAAATTGTTGTTTCAATGCTAAATGCGAAATATAAACCATTTCCTTGAATACAAGAAATGTCCTGTCAAAAAAGTGAGAAAATATAGTTGGCATCTTGTAAATATCTTTGTCGAGATTCAGAACTACCATGATATGTTAAAATTAATAGAGCTTTCTGTATCTATGAAGATGGAAGAATAAGACGTTTCAGGGCTCCAACTCCCACAGAAGCATTGAGCAACCAGCAAAAACTGGCAGAAGCATCTGTCTCAAAGCACCAGAAAATAGTTAGATGACTGCAGTAATAGGGTGAGCACCAAATCAAGAAACTGACTACTAAAAAGAGTTAGGGTCTTGTGGCTATATAAAAAGCAATAGGATCTCATGGCTGATCCTCCAACCCTCACTTTTTCATTGTAGGGCCACTCTGCATTTCCACTGCAGAATCCTGGGCCTGGTTCCAGAGAGAGCAAAGTGACCCTCATTACACTGGAATCATGTGTATCTGGCCCAATCTTTTGGATAGTGGACTAGGGATTTGCCATCTCAGAAGTTGTCCTTCAGTGGCAGAAGTCAGTTCAGAGAGCTCTCCTATGGGGTGCTGTGGGAGAGTAATCAAGTTGTGCTGCCTAGAGCAGGGTATTGCTAGTTGTAGGGTGTACAGTGTAGTGCCTGGGACTGTGAGGGAACTGTTTCCTGGAAAGTGGGGACATTCAGAATTGCATAAACAGGGAAATTCCTAGATCCACACCGAATACAAGAAGCATGCACAGAAAAGATCAGCGAGGCCTCCAAGCTTTCACCTTAGGCTATTCTCTAAACTTATTGTATGGATAAGCTCTGAAGGACAGCCCTTGCACAGGTCAATCTGAAAATACTAGGAAAGCTGTAGTCCTTTACTCCTTCTTCTTTTTCCTAGCATTCAAAGAAAGCTCTGTCATAATTCTAGCTGAACATGAGTTTAAATAACACATGCCTCAGAGCCTAAACTCCAGTAATAACATATCAAAATACAAAATGTCCAGGTTTCAAAAAAGTATACAAAATATACAAAGAAACATAAAGCAATAGTACATACAAAGTAAAAGATTAAAGCATTGGAAATTCATCTACAAGGACCAGACCTGGGACGTATCAAGCAAAGACTTCAAAAATATGGACCTAAATATGTCCAAAGAGCTAAAGGAACACATGAACAAAGAATTAATGGAAACCAGGAAAGTGACAGATGAACACAAAGAGACAAATAGAGAGATCAAAATTATTAAAAGGAAGCAAACAGCTTAAATCCAACCACAGTAACAGAAATGAAAAATCCGAGAACATGAAGATAAGGCAATTGAAAGTCATTCAGTTTTTGATTGTTAAGATTATGTTCAACTTAGCTAGGGTTTTGTTTCAGTTATTTGATCAAGCAAACACTGGCCTGATTGTTACTATGAAGATATTTTGTGGATTTAAGTCATCAGTAAGTTGAATCCATCTATCCTGATTACATCAACAATCAACAAAAGAGATTGCCTACAAGAGCAAGAGAAGTCTCATCCAATCAGTTGAAGCCCTTAAAAGGAGAAATGATGACTTCAGCAGAAAAAAAGGAAGGCTTTCCATCTCTACTTCAGACAGCCAATTTCTCCTGGGGAATTCATCAAAAACCTTCATCAGGGTTCCCAGCTTGTGGCCTGCCTAACAGAATTCAGACTTGGCCATCCCCATAGGTGCATGAGCCAATTTCTATAATACATCTCATAAGAAAATATAATATTTACATGTACTTTATGTCAGTTCTGTTTCCTGGCAGAATACTGACTGATACACAATCTGAAGGGCAGAAAGAAGAATGAACTAAAAGTAAGCAGAGCTCAAGAAACCTGTGGGATACCATCAAGCCTACCAATACATACATTGTGGGTAGTCCTAGAAAGGGAAGAAAGAGAGAAAGGGGCAGAGAGAATATTCAAAGAAATACTCACTGAAAATATCCCCAATTTAACAAAATACATGAATACAATATACATCTAAGACACACAATGAACTTCAAACAAGATAAATCCAATAGACTCCATATTATAATTAAACGTTCAGATGCCAAAGATAGAGAATACTGAAAATCAAATCACAAGACAGCAGCAATGTTTCATGTGCCAGGGAGTCTCAATAACATTAGATATGTTTTTTCATTGGAAATCATGAAGGTAAGAAGGCAGTGGAAGAATATATTTAAATTTCTGACAACAAAAAATTGCCAACCCCAAATTTTATATCTATCAAAACTGTCTTTCAAAAATGAATTAGAGATTAAGACACTTCCCATACATAAAAGCTGAGGGAGTTCATCACTACTAGCTTGCCCCTAGAAGATATGCCAAAGAGAGTTCTGCAAGCTGAATGGAAAGAACAACAGACTATGAATTAATACCACATGAAGAAATAAATACCTCTGGTAAGGGTAATGACATGGGTAAATATAAATGCTAGTTCCACATATTTTTGCTTTGTAACTCCACTTTTTACTTCCTACAGGATCTAAAAGTGAATGCCTAATGTAATCACAAATACATGGTTCTGGACTTATTATGTATAAACATGTTATTTGTGACAAGAACTGCATAAAGGCAAGGGGACAGAGGGGCAAAGGAACATAGCATGTATTGAGGATAAGTTTGCTTGAAAGCAAATGAGATCATTTCAATTTTACACTGTTAAATTTAAGCCCAATGGTAACTACAAAGAAAACATGGGAGGACATACAAGTTGATAGAGACAGAAAGTAGCATATAGGTTACCAGGGATGAGGGGCAATGGGAATGGGGGGTTAATGCATAATGGGTATGTATGGGGTTTCTGTTTGGGGAGATGGGAAAGTTTTAGTACAGTAGATGAGAGGATACCACAACATTGTAAATATCAGAAATCCCACTGAATTTGGATACATGAGTTTTTTGATTTGCTAATGCTGCAGAATCATTAATACCAGAAATGGGTTGGTCTTTATAAAGGGAATTCATTAAATTACAAGTTTACAGTCCTAAGGCCATAAAAATCTCCAAACTAAAGCATCCAGATAAAGATATCTTGACTCAAGAACGGATGATGGCATCTGGAATTTCTCTATCAGCTGGAAGGGCATGTGGCCAGCATTTGCTGGTCCTTTCTTTGCTTCTCTGGAGCAAACACTATATTTCTTCACTTAGCTTCCCTTGGTTATCTCCAGGTTCTAGCCTGCTTAGCATCTCATGGAAAGGCACATGGCAACATCTGCTAGACTCTGGTCCCCAACTAGGTTTTGTTGGCTCCCTCAGCTCCTGGGTCTCCCAGGGCTTCTGCATTTCCCAGCATCTGCATCTGAGATCCCTCTAAAATGCTCACCTCTTAAAGGACTCCAGTAAGCTAACTAAGATTGACCTTGAACGGGCAAGGTCACACCTTGATGGAAATAATCTAACCAAAAGGAACTACCCACAGTTGAGTGGGCCACATCTGCATGTAAACAACCTAATCTAGAGATCCCACCCAAACAATAGGCCTGCCCTTATAAATTTGGATTAGGATTAAAAGAACATGGCTTTTCTGGGGTATATAACAGTTTCAAACTAGCACAATAAGTGAATATACTAGTCCTTAGGAAATGAACATGGCAGTATTAAGTGTCCAAGGAGCATAATACATACAATCTACACTCAAGTGTTTAGCAAATGGATTGAAAAAAAAAAAAAACAAATATGTAGATAGATATTGATAGACTGGTGAACAAAAAGATACAATGATATGGGAAATGTGGCAAAATTTCAAAACTGATGGATTTGGGTATTTGAACTATTAGAGGTATAGTTGGAGTTCTCCGTGTGGGGCTTGTACAATTTTTGCATTTGTCCTGGAAGTTTGAAGTTTGCAAATTTCAAAACAAATAGTTAAAAAAAAACACCTATTAATAGGGAAGGCACCATGATTTGCCTATTGGGTTCTATTTGTAGGTAATGTCCAATAAGCACCCCCAACTCTGTCTCTCCCACTGAATGAAACTATAAAATCTGGATAGAGTATATGGAACAGCCATTTGAGATGCCTGAAAGGAAAGAGCACCAGGCAGATTGGGAAGAAGATCGAATCTGAAATGTCACTGAATCAATTTTCCCCCTGCTTGTATGTATCCTAGACCCAACACAGCATAAAATCCTAGGATGGGCATTGGTACAGACAGGCAATTCAGGAAAGGCCTTCTACTCAGAAAGAGATCTCCCAACATTTCAAAGAATGGGGTAAATCTCTTTTGTTTTCTCCGTTCTCTCATGTTCCAATCCCCAAGTAATCCTGAAGTGGTGTTGGTGACAGTAGCAAAAGTGGCAGCAATGAGGGTCTGCAGGAGCCTAAAGTGAAGGAGGAAAAGCTTCCTCCTCTGTAATTGAAGGAACTGCCATCCCAAGAGTGGGACAAAAGCCCTTTACTATTTTTTAAAATATTTTTATTGAGAAATATCCACACACATACAGTTCAATCATAAAATCAATGGCTCACAATATCATCACATAGATGTATAAGCTTCACCTTGATAATTTTTAAAACATTTGCATCACTCCAGAAAAAAAGATAAAAAGAAGAAAAAACAACTCATACTTCCCATACCCATTACCCCTCCTCTCACTGACCCACAGAATTTCAATCTGCCGAATTTTTAGCCTTTATATACCCCTATTTATTTATATTTTATCCTTACTTTTTTTTTTTTTTACTCATCTGTACATATCCTGGATAAAAGGAGCATCAGACACAAGGTTTTCACAATCTCACAGTAACACTGTAAAAGCAATATAGTTATACAGTCTTTGTCAAGTTTCAAGGCTACTGGAACACAGTTCAAAAGATTCCAACCTACAGTATCGAATCAAGATTAAATGAAACGGCTGCTCCCACAGATCAGATCAGGATTAAAACATGACTTTTCTGGGGGCACATAATACTTTCAAACTGGCACAGCTATTTTGCCCATTTCTTATTTTAAAAAAAAGTGTGGTAAATACAATTGTCTAATTGTATCTATATAAAGGTAACTGTGTCAGTATGCCCTTCTCCCACAAAATACTGCATAGCTAGTGTGTTTGTAGTAGTTAACCTTCACCATCTTTGTAAGCTAATGAAATCATGAATTACCCATTCATATCTTAATTTTCAACCATGTCAGTTCTTGAATGGGTATTTCCTGAGCCTGCTGATTTCTTTTTCTTTCAAAAAAAAAGTGGGTGGAAAAATTAATTTAGACATTTGTTTGCAATAAAATGAATTCATTAAGAAAAACTCAATTGTGAAAAAACAACCTAATTAATCAATGGACAAAAAATTTGAGCAGACATGTCCCAAAGTGGATATATGAATGGCAGAGAAGTAAATGACAATATGTTCAACACCACTGGCCATGAAGGAAGTAAAAATAAATTAAAATCAAAATGAGATGTCACTGGGCAACAGTGGCTCAGTGGTAGAGTTCTCGCCTGCCATGATGGAGACCCAGGTTCGATTCCCAGTGCCTGTCCATGTAAAAAAAAAGAGAGATGTTACTATATACCTTAGAATGGTTGGTAAGGTTTCAGAGTGACTGAAATTCTCATTTGTTGCAGTGGGGAATGCCACTCTGGAAAACAGCTCAGCAGTTTCTCACAAAGTTAAACACAAACTTACCATGTAACTCAGCAATCTCAATCCTAAATATTCACCTTAGAAAAATTAAAACTTGTGGTCACATGACAAGCTATACTTGAAAATTTTACCTCCTCCATTCATAATTGCTCCAAAGTGGAAACAACCAAAACATTCTTTAATGCAAATGGTTGAACAAACTGTGATAAATGCATACCATGGAACACCATTCAATAATGAAATGAAATAAACTGTTGATACACACAACTTCGATGAATTCCAAAGGCATCAGACTGAATGAATGAAGCCAGCCTCAGAAGGTTACATACTGTTTGATTCAATTTATATGATGTTCTCAAAAAGATAAAACTATGGTAATGGAGAACAGATCGATGGTTTCCAGGGGTTGGGTAGGTGGAATATGATCAAAGCAGAAGCAGAAGCTTTTTTGAAGTGATACAATAGTTCTATATCCTGCTTGTGGTGAAGGTAAGAACCTATACATGTGTTAACATTCATAGAAGTACGTAACAATAAAAAGTCAATTTTGTTGCATGCTATAAGTTTAAAAATTAAATGAAAAATAGCACAATCATTTCCTCTGATAAAAATTAATAGCAAGCAAAACTAGTCAGTCTGAGAAGTACAGAAACCATATTATTAAGAGTTTATCTTCTCTCTTGTCAACCAAATCTTCTAATTTCTGACAACATTTACTTAGGATGCCAGAGCTAAAGTGTGCAATTTTATCCCATATTCTATGCATTCAAAACATCTGCTGACATTAAAAAATGGCCATATATCAAAGGGAAAATTTCCACTCCTAAAATGAAAAGCATTTTATCAGAGGTTGGAGGGGGACAAGTCTTATTTTGGGGGTGCAATACATTTCCGAAGCCAGTGACTTCCGTCTGTGGTATAAATGAACTGGCCACCTCCCACCTAAAATTATTCACTTTTAGACTTACAAAAAAGAAACTGCTGCTAAGACTTTTCATTGGGTTTATTTTATTACATTTATTTTTTTCATTTTTTTTTTTATTTTGAATGAGAGAAAGATCGAGAGAAAAAGAGTGCCACGCGTATTAAGCAGAGACCACTGAGAGAAATAATAGGAATAGCAGCAAAAGAGAAATTATAGGAGATTACGTATAGATAGCTGTGGAAACCTGATTTAATGTAGGAAATATGTTTAAAGCAATAGATACAGGTAAAGAAATACAGACAATTAATATACAGATGAAGACATATAGATATGCATATTTTAAGCCAGGCAGATAGCTAAGCGACGGTAGAGACTCATCAGATGAATGGTTTGCAAATATCACAAAACCAATCAAAATGCTATTAGGCATTTTTGACAATATTTCATAGATAGTAGGCATGGAGAATTGGAAGATACAATTATTAAGTAATCAGTATTAAATACGAATGGTGGGGTAATATTTAATAACCAAATTTTGAATTATATATTTTTTATTAGACTTTGTTGCTATGGGCCTTTATGCCAGTTTTTTAATAGCGGGAGGTAATGAATGCATAGAGACATCTCAAAAATAGCTAACAATAAAAGACCTAAATTAGACAATGAGATAATGTAATTTTAGAATATAATGCATTTCAAATCTTTGCAATAAGAAATTCACTGAGCTTTAAATTGCACAATGAAGTGTGTACTCTGAAGCTGAGCAATTCTTCTTGCTTAATTGCATTTGGATTTGTTTTAAATTCCTCTGTTACTAAACTATAACATCTTGTGGTTTTTAAAATTTTCTATTTATTTCCTTTAATCTGACAATGATTCATGAAAAAATGTTTCCAAAATATATAAAGTCCCATATAAAAATAAGGCCAAAATAACAGAAAATATTAATTCATTTGCAGACACATAATTAAGCACCTACTATGTTCTAAGCACTATGCCAGGCACAAGAATACAATAGAGACCAAAGCAAAAATCCTTGCCCTTGTGGAGCTTTCCCTGAAGTAGTAAACAAATAAAGCCATTTCAGAATATGATAAATGCCATGGACAAAAATTAAGCAGGGTAAGAAGGTGGGAATGCTGGCTTGGAACTGCTATTTTAGATTCAGCGGTTCGGAGAGAACGCCATAATAAGATGACATTTGAAGAAACACATTTTTCATTTTTTTTAAAGGAAGTAATGACATGGACCATACATCTTTATCTTGAGGCAAGATCTTTTCAGGAAAAAGTAGCAGAGGATCTGAAGGCCTAGAAGTGGAACATGCTAACTGTGCTGGTTTGAAAGGATGCATGTCCCCTAGAGAAGCCATGTTTTAATCAAAATCCCATTTTGTAAAGGCAGAATAATCCCTATTCAATACTATATGTTTGAAACTATAATCAGATCATCTCCCTGGAGATGTGATTTAATCAAGTATGGTTGTTAAACTGGATGAGGTGATGACATGTCTCTGCCCATTTGGGTGGGTCTTGATAAGTTTCTGGAGTCCTATAAAAGAGGAAACATTTTGGAGAATCAGAGCGATTCAGAGAGAGCAGAGTAGAATGATATAGCCACGAGAAGCAGAGAGTCCATCAGCCAATGCTTTGGAGACGAAGAAGGAAAATGCTTCCTGGGGAGCTTCATGAAACAGGAAGCCAGGAGAGAAAGCTAGCAGATGACACTGTGTTCATCATGTGCCCCTCCAGCTGAGACAGAAACCCTGACTGGGTACACCATGTGCTTTCTCACTTGAGAGAGAAACCCTCAACTTCATGGGCCTTCTTGAACGAAGGTATCCTTCCCTGGATGCCTTAGATTGGACATTTCTATAGACTTATTCTAACTGGGACATTTTCTCAGCTTTAGAACTGTGCACTAGCAACTTATTAAATTCCCTTTTTTAAAAGCCATTTTGGTTTTTGGCATATTGCACTCTAGCAGCTAGCAAACTAGAACGCTTACTATGTTCAAGAAAAAGTAAGAATGCCAATGTGGTAAAAGTTAGTTGGGTAGGGAAGAAAGGAGTAGAAAACCAAATCAGAGATGCATTTTGTTTTCTATTGGTATATAAATTATTACAAACTCAGTAACTTAAAACAGCACTCATTTATTATCTTACAGCTTCTGTAGGTGAAAAGTCCAGGCTGGGTGCTCTGCCCAGAGTCTCTTAAGGTTGAAATGAAGGTTGGACTATTTTTGCATATAGAGGCTCTGGGAAAGAATAACTTCCTAGCTTATTCAGGTTGCTGGCAAAATTTATTTCTTTGTGTCTACATAACTGAGGTCCTCATTTTCTTGCTAGCTCTCAGCTAGGGATAACTCTTTCCACTTAGGTTCTTGCCATGTGGCCTTCTCCAGAGGCAGTTTACAATATCACAGTTTGCTTCTTCAAGACCAGCAGAATCTCTCCCTCCAGTCTGCTAAGATGGTTCCTCTCTTTCTTTTTTTTATTTTTTGTATGCTGATGGTGGGGGTTGCATTTCATTCTTTTTCCATGTGAGTATCCCCTTACTGAGGCATCATTTGTTGAATTGTTGTTTGTTCGGATTTTTCTTTGTTTTTTGTGGGAGTGCATGGGTTAACCCATCAAACCTGGGTTAATTCTGCCACATGAGAGCTCAGTTTTACCACTAAACTACCCTTGTACTCCTAAGATGGTTTCTTGTACAAGAGTTCCTCAGCTATCCATATATAATCACAGGTGTGACTGTCCCATCACCTTTGGCATATAAAGTAATCCAATTGAGGGAGTAATTATTCCTTCATATTCAAGGCCCCCTCTCACCTCCACCCAAAGAGAGGAGATTCTACAGGGTCCATACATCAGGAAACGAGAATCCTGGAGACCGTATTAGCATTTTATCTACCAAAAGCAAGACAAATGAGATAATCAAGAGCTTTACAGGCCTCTGTCCAAATTTTACCTTTTATATGAGTGAGGTGGAAAACCACTGGTAAGTTTTGAACTGACATTAATTTTAAAAGGAGAACTGGGGCTGTGGGGTAGAGAATAGCCTGTAAAGAAGCAAAGAAATGAGGAGACGAGATAGATGAATGAGGAGGAATTACAGTGACCCCGGTGAAGGATGAAGTTGATGAGTATCAAATTCTAGCCTTATTTTGAAGGGTACATCTAACAAGATAGTGCAATTGGTTGACTACAGAGAATAAAACAATGAAGAATAAAAATACTGGAAATTTTTGCCTGAAAAATGGGAAGTGTGGAATTATAATTTCCTGAGATGGGAAGATTGTGAGAATAAGCAGAATTTTAGGGAAATGGATGTACAGCAGGCAGGAATGAGTTTAGTTTTGGACATTTTAAATTTGAGATGCCCATTTGATGTTAAAGCTGAGATATAGTTGGATGGTTGGATGTGAAAGTCTGGAGATCAAGAGATAGGTCTAAAGATACAACTATAGGAATCTTTGGAATAGATGATATTAAGTAAAAATAGTATTAAGTAAAATAGAATTCTACTACTTCATATTAGTAAAGATGATATTAAACAAATAAAGTTGGTACTTAATACCATTAAAGATGGCATTAAGTAAAAATAGATGGTATTAAGTAAAAGTTTTGAGACTGTAAGAGAGAATAAAGAAAGAAAGAGAACAGGTCTTAGACTGAGGCACAGGACTCCTCAACATTTAGAGGTCAAGGTGATAAGGAATAGTCAACAAAAGAAATGGATAAGAAGGGTCCATAGTGATATAAAAGAAATTCTGGTTTCCTAAGCACCAAGTGAAGAATATAATTTAAGGGGGAAACAATCAACTATGTAACTATGTCAAATAAGAGAACTATTTAGCAACATTAAGGCTAAATGCTGACCCTGATAACATTTGTTCAAATGGGGTGATGGGGATAAAAGCCTGAAGAGAATGGATTCAAAAGAGAATCAGAGGAGGCAAAGTCAAGGCAGATCTTTAAATAGTTCTGGGATAAAGAGGAGCAAGGAAATGAAGCATAAGTTAGAGAGAGCTGTAGGAAACTCGACTGCATTTCTCCAGGCTAATGGAAATGATCTAGTAGAGTGGGAATGGTCTAATAGAGATGATGCATGGGAAAAGGAAATAATTGGTAGAGCAATTATCTTGGATAGTTGAGGAGAGATGAAATCTAAAATCTAAGTGGAACACCTGTTGAGACAAAAAGGGGGTAAGGTGGTCATCTCTAATGCCAGGAAGGAAGGAAGGCAGTGTTGATGTACATAGGCTGGTAAATACAGTGTGGGAAATTGTAAAATTTTCTTTTCAGTTAAACAAAAGTCAGACAAATCAGCTGAAATTAAGGAAGAGGAGAGATATTTTGGAGGTTTTAGGCATGAAGAGGTACTAAATAATGGTCCAGGAGAATGGGAGAGTGAATGGACTGGGGAAATACACTAGGACTACAGAGGGGCAGTGAAAGCATTTGAGAAGTTAAGCGCATGTATCCAAAACAAAATGTTTTGTATTTTTTTTTTTAATAGATATGAGTCTCCCCCACAGCCCATTCAGCTGCAGGGATGCAAGTATGGAGTAAGTGAGCTAAATGTTGGCTTTAACCAGTTTTGTTTCTATTGCTGTTGTTGATTTATTTCTTTTACTTACTTGTTGTTTATTTGTCTATTTATTTATGTAAAATTTATTTATCAGGAAGTATAGCAAACAGAGAGAGGGGCACTGGATTTGAGGGTGTAGGCAAGGGAATTGTTTTGTGATTTCTCAGTGGCAGACCATAAAGCCTCAAATAGGTAAGAAAAAAACAAATATGGTATGAGAGATTATGAAAGGCAGAGACAGGAAAGTAAAATCAGGCTCAGTAGGCCAAAGAGTAATTAAAGTTTGTGTACTTGCACAGATAAGAGATGGAAACCAGAAAACAGGATGCTTAAGATTGAGATTCTGGGGCAGGGGGTGGGGATTATTGGCAAGACCATGGGGGTAGACTGCTGAGAAAAGGTAGATAAGAACCCGAGAGGTCAATAAATTGAAAAGGTCATCTCTGTAGCTACTGGAAGCCAGATATGTGAGAGAAGTAGTGCTGGAGAGAGATGCAATGAGTCACAAATTAAAACCCATGAAATGAGGAGAGGTGACCTCTGCAGATGATTGCAGTAATGCAGGGAATCAGATGATATATCCTAGGCCAAGAGCCTCAATCAAGGGGATTTTTGGAGGGATGCCTACCCTACACCAGGTATGAAAGGAGCCACTTAGGAAGGCTGCGGATAGAGAACCAGCTTCCAAAGGAATTACGGAGGATGGGTGGCTGTATGGATGACGGACATTGGGTATCACAGTGCATAGCAGTAGGACTGGGTAGCAGAGGGTGCAAAGGCTGGGGTTGGGGGTAGGCAGAGAAGTAAAAGGATGTGCAGTCATGTGGATGACAGATTTCCTGGGAATCCAGGGCACCTACATGGTGACAAATCACCTGAGAATGAGTAAAAGTGATTGCCACAGTAAGGAAATTCTGTTTAGCTAAGCAAAATATGCAAGAGCAGACAAAGCAGCCCTAATTTAAAAATATTGTAATGGCCTAAAATTTCCCACTTTCTAATTTTAACTTGTTCTGCTACATAACCTTAACTCTTCAATACTAAATCATCAGGTAATCATTTTAGAGGTGAAAATATGACTGTTCCACGGTGAAAGCAGTCTATATAGAACACTAAAGATTCTTACAGAATTGGGTTTTTTGTTGTTGTTGTTAAAAGGAAGACAAGTAATGAAAGTAAAGTTCATGACACTCTAATACATGGAAACTGTACACTGATTTTATTCATACTAAATAGATTCTAAGAATTAGCAGGAATAAATGACCTGTACCAGTTGTCCAACATAAAGCAGCTAGAAAGCTATCTACTTTTTTATCTAAATATCTTTCTTTTAATCATTATCTCAAGATTTATGATTATAAAAGAATATATTTATTAGTAATTAAAAGGCCTTTAGCACGCAGTGTGTACAACCAAAGCTATAGGCTGAGCCCCCAGTCTTGGGGTTTGTTCATATGAAACTTAGCTCCACAAAGGATAGGTCAAGCCTACTTAAAATTTAGGCCTAAGAGTCACCCCCAAGAGAACCTCTTTTGTTGCTCAGATGTGACCTCTCTCTCCTGCCAACACAACAAGCAAACTCACCACCCTCCGCCTGTCTACGAGGGACATGACTCCCAGGGGTGTGGATCTTCCTGGCAATGTGGGACAGAAATCCTAGAATGAGCTGAGACACAGCATCGAGGGATTGAGAAAACCTTCTCGACCAAAAGGGGCAAGAGTGAAATGAGACAAAGTGTCAATGGCTGAGAGATTCCAAACAGAGTCGAGAGGTTATCCTGGAGGTTATTCTTATGCATTAAGTAGATATCACCTTGTTATTTAAGATGTAATGGAGAGGCTGGAGGGAAGTGCCTGAAAATGTAAAGCTGTGTTCCAATAGCCATGTTTCTTGAGGATGATTGAATAATCATATAGCTTTCATAATGTGACTGTGTGACTGTGAAAACCTTGTGTCTGATGCTTTTTTTATCTACCTTGTCAACAGACGAGTAGAACATATGGAATAAAAATAAATAATAGGGGGAACAAATGTTAAAATAAATTTAGTTTGAAATGCTAGTGATCGATGAAAGGAAGGGTAACGGTTATGGTAAGTATAATTTTTTTTTCTGTTTTTGCTTTATTTCTTTTTCTGAATAGATGCAAATGTTCAAGAAATGATTATGATGATGAATACTCAACTATGTGATAATATTGTGAATTACTGATTATATATGTAGAACGGAATGTTCAAAATAGGAACGTTTGCATTTGCTTTGTGTTTTTTGGTATTTAAAAAAATAAAAAGATTCAAAAAATAAAAAATAAAAATAAATAAAATGGTTTTATTATAAAACCATTATAAAATTTATTTTTTATAACTAAATAAATAAAATAAAAATAAATAAATAAATTTGGTTTATTTAAAAATAAACCAAATAAAATGTGGTTTCATTTTAGCACACCTCTAAAAATGAATCCACATAAGAAAGAGAATACATTTTGGTATTTGGTAGGCTGCAATCCTAACAGGAAGCAGAGATACACCAAATACTGGAAGCCAAAGGGATTAAAATTTTCAATTCAAGTAGAATTCCTATATATCCTGTGACAAATTTTTTAGACTTGAAATGAAATTTGGGTTCCAAATAAAAATTTCACCAGCTTTCAATAGTCTTAAATGCAGTCATTTTCTTCTATTATTATGAGATAAAATCCTCATAACTCTTAGAATTAAAATCAAGTAAAATCAGAGAATGCCTAAGCAGAAAATAACCCTAAGTATCATCCAATCCATTTTGTAGAAACTAAGGCCCAAAGAGGTTAAGTGAAATGCTCAAGGCCACACCTGAAGCCATCAGCAGGGCTGGAAATTTCTCCAAGAATGGAGTACTCCAGATCACTGAGCAAATTTTTTAAAATTTACTTCCGAACACCAAAAGATTAAATGGTGGTAAATTTTATACTTTAATTCTTACTGATGCCAATAAGAAAACACAGACTAAGTCAGAATCTAGTAATTCTTAAACCTCAACTTTTAAAAATTCCCAGAATGTAAATTAATATTAGTCATTATGCATTAATTTTGCTGCTCTGAACATAGAAAATCCACTTGAATTATGTTTGAAGACTGCTGGAAAGTTTTATCTTAATGTGCCTTTGATTACTGAATCTGGCCCATCTTCCTTGAACTAAGCCTAGCATTACAACTTTATAAAATGTGCTTATGAATTATCTTCTCTCTCATCTCGTCCATCTATTTTTTTTTTTTCATTTCCTCTGCAACTTACTAGCCACACAATATTTGGTAATCTATTTCATACCTTTAAACTTAGTTTCCTCATCTATAAAATGAGGATAATAACATTACTAATTTTATAAAAAGCCTAAATTAGATAATCTGTGCAAGCACTCAGTAAATTATTACTATTTTGTTGATTGTGGTACAGGTGGTGGAGCTAGTAGAAGATTTGAATTGGTACAAATAATAATAGTATTTTGAATTCTGTAAATTGCTTGTTTACGCTCTGCTTCACTGAGTCAATTTTCTACAGTATTAAAGTACTACTTCTTATTTTAAATGTTTCTCTTTAAATCTTTATGTTTTCAACTTTATCGTCCTCTCGACTCTCCATCCTGTTATAGTTTAATAAATTAGTTACAGGACTTTATTGAGAGCACTGAACAGATACTCACTAAAATGTTCTTTTATTAATGCAATAAAAAGTTAGTGGTGACTTTTCTCTATTTACATATTCAGAAATTTACTTCTGTTGATTTTAATTTAAAATATTTTTCTAGTCTTCACTGCTGCTGCTATTTTTTTATTAGTTCATTAATTTATTCTTACAAACTTATCTGCGCTTAATAATGTTCAAAACTGAACCCCAATCTTCTCTTTAAAACCTGCTTTGTTGCAGGCTTTCCCTACTCAGCTAGAGGCAACTCTGTCATTCCCAAATTCCAGCCCCAAATACTTGGGATCAATTTTGGTCTCCTACCTTTCTCTCATATCCCACATCCACATTGTCACTAAAGGATATGGGTTCCATCTTCAAAGGGAATTAATATTGCATTACTTGGAGGACCAGATTAGTGACTTAGACAAGAAAAAGGCATTGGTTTACTGGTTGCATTCAGAAGGCAACCACTGTCACCACCTCCATCACAGCCGCCCTGGTGAAGCCATCATCCCTCCCCACCTGGATGATGGCAGTAGCATCCTAACTGGTCTCCCTGCTTCCATACTTCCACTCTTGCCCTTCTGCATCTACTTAAAATGTTTCCCTGGCCCTTGACTTTACTCTGAGTAGAGGATGAAGCAAGAGACACACTAACAGTCATTCTACATCACCTGGACCCTTGTCATCTCATTGTCCTCAGCTGTTTTGTTTGTTTGTTTGGGGGTGCATGGTCCGGGAATCTCGCCTGCATGGAAGGCGAGCATTCTACCACTGAATCACCTGTGCACCCTGGCCTCATTTTTTTTTTTGCATAGGCAAGCAGTGGGACATGAGCCCGGGTCACCAGCATGGCAGGTGAGAACTCTCCCTGCTGAGCCACAATGGCCCGCCCTGGCCTCATTTGTTTTTACATTCCTTCTTGCTCACCAATATAACCTCACAGGTTTCTTTACTGTTCTTGAACAAACCAGGCAATCTCCTTCTTTAGGGCCTTTGTATTGGTTATTCTTTACTTGAAATAGTCCACCCCCTCCACCCCTGCCCTGCACCTGATATCTAAAAGGTTATTTTTTTCCTTCAGGAGGAAATTTTGCTCAAATGTCACTTTCCCAATGAAACTGACAATGACCCCCCATTGGACAGGTTTGTGCATAGGTGGGGGAAGAGTACAATCAAAGACAGATGATGGTAAAACAGCCTGGAGCTGCTGCAAACCGATTCACTTATAAAAAACTAAAAATTTATTTAGTCTCTGTTATGAGACAAACAGTTGGAGGAGGAGAATGATCATGATGATGATGATGGAATGATAACCAACATTTACTGGGTGCTGTGCACCAGACACAATTCCAAGCACACTGCACATATTGTTTTGTTTTTTTTTAATCTCAGTATCAACTTTATGAGGGAGATACTATCCTTAACCCCAATTAACTGACAAAGATGTGTGAAATGACTTCAGAACTCCACTCAGTGTCTCTGTTTTTAAAGATTCCTCTAAATACGATTCTGAAAGGACTGTCTTACAGGAACTTAGAAGTTACCCAGGAAAAAAACAATACCTTTTCTTGAATAATTCACTAATCACGTCCTCCAACTAACGCAATATTGCTTCTCTCTCCTTGCCCCACTAGCCCCCAAACAAGACATAGAAGGGGGCAATCCTCAGGACCCCCAAACCAAGGAGCTTAGAACTCATTTAATCCAAATTCCTCACACTAGGGCTAATAAACTTGAGGTGCAAAATATCTCTTTCCTAAAGATCATGTGGCTAGTTGGTGGCAGAACCAGGACTGTGATCTGAGGAGTGATGGTGCCTGATTTCCAATCCCAGCTGACCCAACAGGTCCTTTACAAGACCTTCCTACATTCTACAGAAAAACCTCACGAATCAGCTTATGTGCTGATTATTAAAATGCAAGGCACAAAACTAGAAGGAGACACTTTTTCCTAGAACGAATTATTCATGTCATGTTACAAAATGTTGCTTGCTCGACACTTGCAGCCTCTCCTCCAGCTTCATAGTTGCTCAGGACCTCTTCTTAAAATTAATTCCTAAAGGAGCCCCTCCTTATCACTTGATGTCCTATTCACATAGCTGTTAAAACAAACACGCACAATGGTGTGATGGTTGGAACCTGTATGCACCCCAGAAAAAACATTCTTAAACCTAATCTAACCATTCCTGTGAGTGTGAACCCACTGTAAATAGGAACTTTTGCTGAGGTTACTTCAGTTAAGGTGCGGCCCATCTCAATTGGGATGGGTCTTAATCATGTTTCTGGAGTCCTTTATAAGCAGAATGAAATTCATATTGATGGAGAGAAAGCCTCAGAGGAAGTAGCTAGAAGATAAACATCAACAGAACCCAGAAGAGAAAGGAGAGGCCAGGAGACACTGCATGTCCCTTGCCACATGACAAGCTAAGGAGCAAGGATTGCTAGCAGCCAGTCCCAAAATACCAGTCTTCTGGAAGAAAGCATAACTTTCATGACAGCCTTGATTTGGGACTTTTTTTCCAGTCTCAAACCATGAGCAGTTAAATTTTCATTGTTTAACCTGACCCATTTCATGGTATTAGCTTGAGCAGCCCAGGCAACTAAAATAAATGGGTTGCACTAACGATGCGAATTTATTAGCTCACTGTTTCAGAGGCTAGAAGATTTGCTTCCTCCTGGTTGATGGCCATCAATCTTTGGGGTTCCTTGGCTTCTCTGTCACATGGCAATGCACGTGATGGCATCTTCTTTCTCTTCTGGGTTCTGTTAACTTCCACCATCACTCCTCCTTCTAGGCCCTTTGCTGATAAGAACTTCATCTTCATTCAGTCTAGGCATACTGTAAGTAATAACATCTTCAAAGATCCTCTTTAGAAATGGTTCACACCCATAGGGCTAGGGGTTGGGATCTGAACATGCCTTTTCTGGAGAAATGATGTAATCCCCAACATTTAGACATTCATTAACCTTTCTGATTTCATCTCCCTGTAAGGAAGCATTAGGTAGAAAGTTCGTAAAGCTCTCATTGAGGAATGACCCCTTAAGATGGAAAATGGAAAATGTTCACCAGTTTTATTCACCTTAGCCCTGAATTTCAGAGAAATATTTATGGCATGATTTCATGTCCATGAATTGCATCTTGGAACTCAATGAAAGAATTTAAAGGTACTGCGAAAACATACTCTGAAAAAATGATAAAATTTCATGACAAATATTATAACATCAGTAATATGTGTTTTATCATTTCTCCCTCCTTGGAGCCTTTGTATATTGTTTATTTTCTCAATATGTTTTTCAAACAATCCTTGCAAGAAAGATAAGATAACTCAAATAGTACTTCTTTCAAAGACTAATGGGGGACAGGGGTAAGCAGAAATAGCATGAAAGGAAGAGCAGATAGAAAACTGGTTTGTTTATTTTTAAAATCTCAGTGGTATTATTTTCTTTACTACTTAGATGGGGAAATTTAAGCAAAGTAATTAACTCCTGTTGACAATATTGGGACCTTGAAGTTCTTTACACGTTATAATCATTGGACTATCCTTAAAGTGCTTTAAAGACTGTATCACTTGGTCACAGAAACAATTCATTTTACTGCTACTGGAGGCAAGTCTCCATAGCCAAGTTTAGTGCTGGTTGGCAGAATGCCCAAGAAACAAGCAAACCCAAAAACCCTTAGAGACCATCTTTCCTATTTATTGTCTGAGACCTGGGAAAATCTTCAATTTGATTCTAGATAAGAGAAAAATAATCTCCACTAAACACCACTTCTATGTATAGGATTGAAACTTTTAGACTTGCGTTGAATGAGAGAGACTGCATCAGAGAAGTATTGGGAAAGATTAAAATATATATATATATATTTATATATATATATATAATTCAAGTTTTCTGTTCTGGTCTGAGATGAATGGGGATTAGGCCAAGTTTACTATGGTACCTTAATTTTTTTTCTTCATCAATTTTTATACTACATTCCAAACAACCTGTTTGCTTACTCTTCTACTTACATGTATGAACATCAGAAAGAAGTGGCATTCAGCCCTTATCTGCAGGTGAGTATAGTCAGTTTGATTTGCTGGTTTAATGTGAGATATACCCAGCAACACTTAGGTCCGGTCCAATTAAACCTGCACTCAACATTCGGATTATTTTTTAAATCTTACCTTCTATGCAAGATGGTAAAATGTTCCATAATATGACAAACTCATCAGTGAAATATACCATTACAAAGATGTATCCTTCATTACTTAATTTTTTCCATCCATTCTAATAAGCTTAAGTAAAAGAAAATGTACCCCAGGTGGTTCAGTGGTAGAATGCTTGCTTTCCATGTCAGAGAACCGGGTTCGATTCCTAGACCATGCACACACACCCCCAAAAAAAATAAAAATAAAGAAAATGTACCCCCAAAATCCCAGCCCTTACAGAGGTGCAGAACTAATCACCTATCAAAACCATGAAGTTAAGTTCTCTGCCAGAAGTAACCATCCCCCATTGTGGCATATCTTTAAGCAAAACAATTAGGTTATATCGTGAAGCAAATATAAGTGAAGCAAAACAAACTTGCCTAGTCTATATTCTCTTTGTGTCTCTTTTGTCCTGCAACTTTCTACTTTTTTATTTGGTCTAACATTTTCTGCTTTCTTATACTCTTATATATATATATATTATTTTCAGTTTTCCCTTTCCTTCTTCAATAAAATGGCATTCTTTTTTCTTTCCTTGATTCAATTCTTTATTCCACTGAAACCTCACTGCAAATACTTTCTCTCAACCATAGTATTATTATGAGACAGCCATACTATGCCAAAGAGCAACAGACGTCATTAATTACGATAGGGTAGAAAATCCTGAGGTAGAGTGTACTATTAGGAAGAACACTTATCAAGCAGCAGGTGACTTTCCAAATTCACTCAGGGATGGTAGCTCCAGCACAACTCACGTGTATATGTTAAGTAGAACTGACAATGAATACATGGAAAAATGAAGTCAAACCTCACTGAAAATGCCATTAAGAAATGGAGACCTTTCAGTGATCATTTGGCCTCTGTTCATTGGAGCAGGAATCATAAGCTCTTACCTGCCTCTTCGAATGCCTACTTAAAAACCTGAGGATAAGAAAATTGTGGTCATAGGGCGTATGAAATTAAGGAGCCAATGGTAAGTTGTGGTGGGGGTGACCAGAACTAGCACTAAATGGCTTGGGGACTGCTACTCCTCGGTTCCTGATGAGCAGAAACTTGGAGAACTCCAGGGTCTTCTGGATGGGTATAACACATCCCTGGGGCAAGGGATAGAAAAAGTGAAGGATAAGACATTGAGTAGGAGAAGATTCTAAGCAATGCCAAGTGTATGCACCAGCATGGCTGTGCTGACTCTCTGGCTGGCAGGAGTTGAAACTGAGCTCTGAAGAACACGAGAAAGGTTTCCTGAGAAACACAGCAACCCTGACTCCTACTTTTATAAAGCGTGTAAGAACGTATAAGCTGATATGAATGAGGGAGGAAGTAGTGATCCATGACAAGGATAATGGCGCATGGCTACAGATGAGGTTGAAAAGAGAGATTTACACTAGGCTTTGAATGCAGAACATCATATACTTTGGCTGAGGTTTTTGTGTACACATGTTCAAGTTAATATTTTTTTAGAGGGCAGGAGGACATTTACAGTTCTAAGCAGGAAAAGAACACATTTAGAAAGAACAAGTCAAAGAGGATGCTGAGATTTCTGGCTCTGGTCACATATAGGGAACCCTATGGCTCTCAGTTTAACCAAGAAAGGAAAAGAAACAAAAAGTGGAGCTTTCAGGGGAATAGCTAAATTCAGTTTGGGGTAGTTATACTAATAGGTAATTGTGAAAATAAGTATGTGTCCATTGAACCAAGCTTAAAAAGACTTCTGTCAGTGAATATAAAAGAACCATCATCTCTATCCCCACTTCTTTCCTCTATGTTTTGTATAGATTTCACACATCTGTGTGTGTACAGGCCATGGGCATGAACATAAAATGCCAAGGGTGTGGCAGCTGCTGTGGACTGGGGGAAACATAGCGGGTGGTGTCTGCACACGGATGGAGCATAAAGTGCAAGAGGGGCAATGCGCATGGGCGCCAGTGTTTATCCGAATGAGGACCACAAGCCTGCTTGCAGATTCACGGTGGGAAAAATGGATAAATAAAAACAGTGACATGTATTTTGCGTGTGCTCTTTCTCGTTCCCTAGAAAATACCTTGGTTTCGGTCTAAATCAGTATTTTCTAAATTACGTAGTGGTGTTTCTTGGAAGACAGTGTCTAATAAGCTCTTACTAGGTGCTCCACATAGAAAGCTTCTTGTGTTCAAATTGGTTTGAGAAAAGCTGCAGACGACATGAGTCCTCTTAGAATCCCAAAGGGTGTAATAGGGCTGATGAAGGCTCTGAGAAATCCTACAGTATGGAAAGCCACCACTCTCTTTTATTTTAATATAATATTTTCAAACTTATATGATCATAAAATTCCTTTATTCAAAGAACAGATACTAAAAACTGAAGAAATATCGGTGTTCCAAAACAGCTTGGAAAGTGCCGATATAAATGTGTCTAGAACAGCAGAAACACAGGGTGATAATGATGAAAGGGGCATTGGTAAATATGAGCAAATCCAATACAAATTTTCCAGATCAAATATAATTCCCTGCTGGCTTAATCATTCCTGCAAATTATCTTCAAAGCCAAATTAGCTCTCAAACTTCTAAGCAGGTAGATATTAACCTTGTGTGATTTGCATTGTAAAAGAGGAAAGATTTCAGGCCTTTCTATACAAACTGAGGAGCTATTGAAGTGTGCTCTAAGTATGTACTGTCCCTTCAATGACTGAAAACCCTAAACCAATTTGCAGTCTGATGAACAGGACATTTTTTGAATAATGCAGACTAAGGAGGTGCTAATTGGTTTCCATGGTCATACCTACAGCCTCATGAAAAGGGATTAGGGACATAAAGAAAAAGAAAGAGGGAGGCTCTATAACTCCAGAGTCATTTAAATCATAAATGAAAGACAGTCTAGTCGAATGGAATGAAAAATAATACTAGTAATAATAATAACTTTAATAAGAGATTGCACAGTGAGTGTCTGATTTGCCTCAGATACTGTTGCAGGCCTAATTCTCTCCTGCAAAAATAAATAAATAAAAGTACAGGCTAGAGAAATGGAGAAGCTAGTCAGTAAAGAAAAAACAAAGCAGTAGCTAACATTCACTGAACCCATAGCACCTGTCTGGATGGTAGCAGTTAGTTAGCAACTCGCAGGGTCCTCACAACAGACCCGTGAGTGGTGCCACTTTCAGCCTCATTTAAAAACTAAGAAAACTGAAGCTCAGGGTAATCAGCAACCTTGCTAGGCAACAGAAAAGGACTTGGGCTCAGGCATGCCTCTAAAACACGGACTCTTTCTCCTTCTCTATTTTCCTAATAGCATGATAACTGTATACTTTTCATCTCCCATTTTATAATAAATTGAAATGTTTCACAGTAATTACATAGTGGCTTGTGTTAGACCCTTTGGTAATTTTAGGCAATAGTGTCCCTACAGGACACATAATATTGCTCCAGAAAAGGACATAGTTTCATAAGCAAACAACCCTATTTCTGTATTTGATATCTACCTTCATTCTCACAGTCCTGCCTTGAGAAATGTCACCTGAATTTATTTCAATGGCAGGTTTTGAACTATCCAGCAATAAAATGCCTCAGTAAACTCTAAAAGCAGTTGACACCTTGTGTTAAATTTACAGATTCATGTCTGTAAATGAGTTATTTCAATGCTCTTTTGCTGAAGTTTCTAGTCAAAACAAGTTTTACTTTTTTCCCAATTCTATTGGAATGCTGCTCTCTTCAATCCAATGAACTTTCTCCATATGCCTCTTTCTGATACCTGCTACCACGTAATAAGCCAAATATGATGTCAACATGAATACAGACAGAATTTAGTTTTCAAGTTGGTGTCCATTCCTTGGATTATAGAAATAAAATGTCCATTATCAAGGGTTTAATTAACCACTTCTGTAATTAATCTGACCAAATATAGAGAATTCAGGATGTCCCACTTTAAGAAAGAACTTAAATAAACTAATAAAGCCCAGAAAAGATTAAAGGATGGTTGATGGAATTAGGGAGCTTAATGCAAGAAGCAAAGAAAGGAATATGTATAGAGTGCTTTTCTCTAATCCAAGGCAGTGCTGGGAATTCACCTGCATTTATTAATTACCCAGAACTACCCTATGAGGAAGGTAATCATTACATCCATTAACATATGTCAAAGAGAATAGACAATTGCCTGGAGTGAAAATCTGGTTCTTCGTAGTACCTTATATTTCCTCTCAGAGAAAAAGGAGAGGTGATTTAAAGGTGGACAGAAGAGCTGCTTTCAAATTGGTCTTAGACAAAAGGTCAAGACTTATTCCACTTGATTCCAGGCAGGAAAACTGGGACCACCATAAGAAGATAAAACCTGGGAAAGAATAGGAATAATTTTCCAACACTAGATCTGACTAAAGTTGGAAAAATGAGTGGCCTCCTAGAGTTTAGTTTCCTCTCACAAAAGGGGTTCAAGAAGAAGTCAGATGGCCAGCTTCATGGAATCTTCTGGTCTCTAAAATTCTTTAACTCTACTATTCTTAACAAAACACAAATTCACCTGGAAGTTCTTTCTATCAAAAGCCTGTCTTCCCTATCAAGATCATCTATCCCTTCCCATCTGTGTGACATTAGGAAGACAAACTTCTGTTCCTTAATTTTCTTATTTGAATAAAAGGAAATGATAACCATTTTCCAGGCAAGGCTATTGAAAGATTAAATAAGATAATACATTTATATCAAAAGCCTCAACTGGTGTTGGTTACCTTGCCTACATTTATGAGATCCGAGTCAGTGCACGACAGAACAGCCCAGGAGGATTTTCCTGTAGCCTTCATATGAATCATGCCAAAAGCACAGGGAAGGAAGAAACCCAGGGAGGTGAGTCTCTCCCTATGTATGTATATCTGGGTCAGTCACAAGTATGTATTTGCTAATGACTTCCGTGTTTCTTTGCTTATTGACTCCTGAGAGAAAAACACAGTGTTCTTATGCATTGTTTTCAGAGTTCATGCAGTAGACTTTTAGTTATTTCTATGTAATAGCATCAATCAAGTTAGATTTTTACATGCCACCTTCATTTCTAATTTTTCCACCAGTGCATTCAATAAAGTATAATTAATCAGAAAAAATGCTACTTCTCCCAAAGAGGGGTTTATTGGCTTCCAGTCAAGGTCTACTGAACTTAATTAATACAAAAAAATATTTTAGACACTGGCATAAGAATCAGTCCTGTGGAGACCAATAGAATTTTCTGTTGTTACCCTAGTTTCTAGCACCTAAATACACTGACTGGCAAGAATTTTGAAAGAGAATAAAATATATGCAAAATTTATATGATTGTTAAGATTCTATGATGTGATATTTTAAAATTAACTCTGAAATTCCAGTAGATGTTGATATGAAAATATGCCGTTATAGAAAGAGGTAGGAAATTAAAACTCTAAGAAAGTTTAATTCCATTTGAAATTTCTACTTTCAATTGACAGCCTAGATTGGTCTCAGGTCACCGTGGACACAGACACTCTTGTAGGAGTCCAGGAACAATATTATTATGATTCTACAGTCTATAGAACATGCTTGGCCTTTCAATTGCAAGGCACTAGTGAGAAGTTAATATTTTTTATTACCTTCATATGCTTGTATAGAGAACTGTACAATAAAGCCTAAGGAGCCTCTCCTATGAGACAGCAAAATAAAAACAGACCAGGCTTTAGAATCAGACCAAAATGAATTCTAATCCTACTTGTACAATCACCAGCTGTGGGATTTTGGACAATATGCTATAAAATGAAGATGGCAATGCTATATGGATTAAATAAGATAATGCATGAAAATTTTTACCATATTCCTCACAGGATAGTAGTTAGTTGCTCAATAGATGATAGTTTGTATTAATAATGTTATTAGAATAGAAATTGCAAAATATTAACTCTGCTGCCATCTTCTATATTTGCTGAAGAACCTTCACTGTACTTGGCAAATGAAGAACTCTTAGTACATGGTATTTTAAAGAATGAGCATGAATGAAATCCAACCTGAGAAGAGACACACAACAAAGCTCAGACAAGCATGAAACACTTCCATCTATCTCAATTCTTCTTAGAAGGATTTCTTAGGAAACAAGTTTTATTTTATTTTATTTTTTTCTCTTATGGGTGAATATTGTAAGAGCAATATTATTTCCCCCTGCCCTCTAACACCATTCCAAGAGACAGAGCCAACTTTTCCATTGTTTTATTACACCGTCGAGTGGTGCTAACTAGGATGTTTCACATTTCTGCTTGTAGGTCCCAAGAGATTCAGGTCAGGTTAGTAGAGCAAATGAATGTCAGACTCTTGAGCAGTAGACAAGTACCAAAACCTGATAACACCAGGGTTCGGGTCTTAGGACAGACTTCATAGCTTTCCCACTGCCTCCACTCTCCCCAGAAACTATCAGGCTGGTACCCAGTTTCTCCAATCATGGACAATATTCTTAAGTTCCCCATGGTATGTCGACACTCATTAGTCACCACTTAACCATAAGACCAAGCACTGTGGCAAAATTAAACACAGAAGAAACAATGAACAACTGGTTCTGGACCTGAGTCCTTAACTCTGCCATTAACAACTTGTGTGATGTGTGAAATAACTTTTAACTGGTTCTCAGTTTTCTCCTTTGTTAAAGGAAGCAAGAAGTGAGTCATTAAGAGCACAGGCTTTGCAGACAAAAATGTGAGGCATCACACCCTGCTGGGTGTCACCATCAGCTGCCTGCCCCACGCTGGGATCAGGTGTCACACTGCATGCCAGGACCAACCACAAGGCATTTCCAGGCTGGCCGTGGGCAGGGGCAGCTGAAATACCCAGACCCATAGCCCAAGGTCACCTCAAGCAGGATTATGCAGGCCACCAGACCCATTGGACATAACAGGAGTCTCTACTGAGGCGCACACTGTTCTACCCCCAGCCCCGGGGTTGGCAGCTGTCAGCATGCTCTGAGATCAGCAGTCCTGGCTGAAATTACATCAGGTCCCCATCTTGCTCAGGCAGCCCAGCAGTCAGGGAGAGGAAGGCCTGAGGGGAAGAGGTGGCTCAAGAGCACCATCTATTAAGAAATCTCAAGAAGATTTGCATCTCCTCCATGAGATCTGGGCTTTGGTTTGGTGGGGAATTACTGACAAACCAACTCAGAAGGGAACCTTCAACACAAACCCAAGCAAATATGAATCCTTAGACAAATGTAGGAAATCACCTTACAAAACCACCTTAACAAAATAATCAAATGCCCCAAAAGCAATAGAAAATTATATAACATGAAGATTCAGACACATATGGCCCAGTCAAACATCCAGATTTAAAACACTGGAGGGGACATGGAATTTGGAACTAATCAGGGATGTTCATAAGGACTTAAAGGATATCAAGAAGACATTGGAAGAGCATAAAGAAGAATTTGAAAGAATAAATAGAAAAAAATAGCAGATTTCATAGAGATGAAAGACACTACATACCAAATTAAAAATATTCTAGAGACACATAACAGCAGATTTGAAAAGCCAGAAGAAAGAATAAGTCAGCTACAAGACAGGACAATTGAACTCGGGTGCACAAAAGAACAACTGGCAAGAGAGATGGAAAAAATGGAATGGGATTTCAGAGAAATGATTGACAACATGAAAAACACAAATATAAGAATCATTGGTATACCAGAAGGAGAAAGGAAGAGTAAAGTGCTAGGAAGATTAGTAGAAAAGATCATGGGAGAAAAGTCCCAACTATTATAAAAGATCAGTATGCAAATAAAAGGAGCCCAATGAACCTCAAATAGAATAAATCTAAATAGACCTGCTCCAGAACACATACTAAACAGATCGTCAAATGTCAAAATGATACATGTGAGAACCCGAATGAGAAAAACTTCCAGTCAAGAACTCTTTATCCAACCCAGCTGTCCTTCAAAATTGAGGGAGAGGTGAAAATATTCTCATACAAACAAAGACTAAGAGAATGTATCAGCAAGAGGCTTGCCCTACAAGAAATACTACAGGAAGTTCTGTCAGCTGAAAACAAGAGACAGGATGGAGTGGTCTGCAGGAGGGAACAACATTGAAGAATATCAGTAAGGGTAACTTAAAGGATAAAAAGAGGGAGAAGGAAAAGAATACATAGATCGGACATATCAAAAGTAAAGGATTAGAGGGCGGGCCATGGTGGCTCAGCAGGCAAAGTTCTTGCCTGCTATGCCAGAGACCCGGGTTCGATTCCTGGTACCTATCTGTGCAAAAAAATGTAAAGGATTAGATGGTAGACACAAGAATTGCCACTACAGAATAAATTTGAATGTTAACAGACTAAATTCACCAGTTAAAAGATACAGATTGGCAAAATGGAAGGGCAAAGACACAAACGGACATTTGCACACCAATGTTTATAGCAGCGTTATTTACAATTGCAAAGAGATGGAAACAGCCAAAATGTCCATCAACAGACGAGTGGCTAAACAAATTGTGGTATATACATACGATAGAATATTATGCAGCTTTAAGACAGAAATAAACTTATGAAGCATGTAATAACATGGATGGACCTAGAGAACATTATGCTGAGTGAGTCTAGCCAAAAACTAAAGGACAAATACTGTATGGTCCCACTGATGTGAACTGACATTCGAGAATAAACTTGGAATATGTCATTGGTAACAGAGTCCAGCAGGAGTTAGAAACAGGGTAAGATAA
The DNA here is from genome assembly GCF_023851605.1 of Tamandua tetradactyla. NCBI lineage: Eukaryota > Metazoa > Chordata > Mammalia > Pilosa > Myrmecophagidae > Tamandua > Tamandua tetradactyla. The sequence goes on along the minus strand of NC_135348.1, from coordinate 25,502,243 downwards.
TGGGTAATTGGAGCTGAAGGGATACAGACTATGCAACAGGACTAGATACAAAAACTCAAAAATGGACAGCACAATAATACCTAATTGTAAAGTAATCATGTTAAAACACTGAATGAAGCTGCATCTGAGCTATAGGTTTTTTTGTTTTTTTTTTTTTTGTCTGTCTGTTGGTTTGTCTGTCTTTTTTTTTTTTACTATTATTATTATTTTTATTTTTTTCTCTATATTAACATTCTATATCTTTTTCTGTTGTTTTGCTAGTTCTTTTCCTAAATCAATGCAAATGTACTAAGAAATGATGATCATGCATCTATGTGATGATGTTAAGAATTACTGATTGCATATGTAGAATGGAATGATTTCTAAATGTGTTAATTTCTTTTTTTTCTTTAATTAATAAAAAAAATCATGTTCATCTATACGCTGCTTACAAGAGACTCATCTTAGACTCAAGGATACAAATAGATTAAAAGTGAAAGGAGTGAAAAAGATCTTCTATGTAAGCTATAACTAAAATAAAGCAGAAGTAGCTAGACTAATATCAGACAAAATATACATATCATATGGTCTCTTTCAGAAAATAGTTATAGGAAAATCGGAGCCTAGATTGCAAGCTCTTTTATGCAGTCACACTTAGTCTAGAGTGTAAGTATATGTCTAAATTCTGAGATGCTGTGTGATATGTGTATAAACAAGCCAGTATTTCCCTGGAACTTTGGGTACTGCTGTGACACCTAAGACTCAGAGATGGAGTTCTGCAACTCTGAAAGTTGGCATCGCCACATATAAAAACTGTTAACGTAACTAAAAAAAGAGGTCAGGATTCGATTAGAGATACAAATGGAGTCGATTCAGTTGGGACTAAGGTAGATCAGGAAAGACAGAAAAGGATGATAGTGTCCAGATTCTAGAACTTCACCTACTGTAGGAGGCCAAAGGCAGAGAAGTTTATTGTGTCTAGAACCTAAATCTTCTGTAACACACCACCTAAATCAATCTACTTAGACAGCTTATTTCAACAACCCAAACACATGGAGTCCAGAATGGGAACAAGACCTTGTAATTTTATATAGCTTAATGTAATAACCATATGCATCCCAAATTCTGGTGGGGTGATAGTTAAGAAGTATTGGTAGTATTCCTTGAGGGACTAGAGAAAAAATACGGAACTACTTAACTTCCTCACCTGGAAAAGCCCTGGTGTACTCTCACCCATTAGGAACTCCCAAGTCAATAGGCTAAGTCCTTGATTTTGAGGCTTGCCCTTACAACACTCATTTTTGTAGTGGAGAAGTTAAGACTACTTACAATTGTGTCCAAGAGTTGCTTACAGGAAAACTCTTTTGTTGCTCAAATGAGGTCTCTCTCTTGCCCCCTAAGCTCAACTCTGCGAGGAAAATCATTATCCCTCCCCCCATGTGGGACTTGACATTTGGGGGTGAAAGTTTCCATGATAATGTGGGATATGACTTCCAGGGATGAGCCTGGCCCTGGCACTGTTAGATCAACATCTTCCGGACAAAAAGGGGGAAAATAAATGTAACAAAATAAGGTATCAGTGGCTAAGACAGTTCAAATGGAGTCAAGAGGCTATTCGGTAGGATATTCTTATGCAAGCTTCAGTTAGATGTTGCTAATTGCCACAGACTGGCCACCCCCAACCAACATCATTACTGTTAACCCTACAGAGTAGCCAGGGCTTTAGCTGAGATTCTATAGACGTTCCACTCACTAAGTTTACTTTCCAAAGTTAAAACTTTCAGATGGTTCCTAGGCCAGATAAGTGCTGAAACCCACAGGTGACAGTCTCTCCAAGCACATCAACCAGTCCCATCCTCCATGCCACATTGTTGAGACCCCTCTTCAACCTGAAAAACCTAGAATGGCCCAAGTATCCTTAAAGATTGGGAGAAGGATCAAAGAAGAAGGTGTTATAACAGAGAAGTCAGGATTCAGCAAATGAGTATGGCTGCTGAATCATTATATTAACATTTCTGTTTAGTCTCCAGTGTCTCAGAGCAGCTAGAAGGAAAAATCTGAAATTATGGAAGTATAATTCATACCAAGCTTTGATATCTGTTCCATAACTACTTGTTAAAATGTACTTTGAAATGTGTTGCTTTTTTTTGTATATGTATATATCTCACAATCAAAAATGTTAAAATAAATCAGTACAATGAAGCAAATTGTATATGGGTACCCCAAGTTTCTGAAATAATATTTGAATAGAAAGATTAATAGAAAGATTGAATAGAAAGAAAATGTGTGCTTTTGTATCTTGGCTCTCTCACTTATGAGACTTGTGACATTATATAAGTTACAGAACTATTTTATACCTCAGTTTCCAAATTTATACAATCAGGCAAATAATTACAACATCATATGCTAATTGATAAGGGTCAGTGGGTCAACATGTTTAATATACTTATCAAATCATAAAGCACATAGCATGTTGCTATTATTATTACTTTAAAATTATCCCATATTATTTCATGTCTACAATTATAAACCTCTTTATAAGGACCCCACTTTGTTTACAGTATAATATGGAAGACTGTGTTTTATATAACAATGAACTAGAGAACAAAAGAGAAAATACAAATGATCTAAACAAATTCAGAAGATATAGGAACTACCAAATGTAAAGTAATAAAACAAAAATGAAGAGGAAAAAAAAGATTAATGCCAAATAATGATATCAAGTCCATTGGGAAGTTAAAACATTCAAATAGAAACATAGTAAACTGCGTTTAAATGAAGAAGAGTTATATGAGTAGAAATCACTTATATGCCAGAGGCATTTTCACCAATATAGGCAAACACATTTTACCCTTCAACTTCAAAACTGTACAATGCCCTATTTTATGACATTTGAGTCTAAAGCTACAAATTAGACACACGCTTACTTCTTGTCCCTTTATATTTTCTGTGGAAAAAAAAAAAATTCCCATGTATCTAATCACCAATTCAAAGCACATATAACATAGTAGTCATACTAAACCATGGTTTCTGTGAAATAAGTTTGAATAGTTTAGAATACAAAATACATGATAAGTAGCAGAACAAAAGGGACAATAAACATAAGCTGAGCTATACAGATTTGAGGAAGCTGAAACACAGAAAATACACCCTGATTTCTGTGAATTTGTTTCACAAAAACTAAGAATTCTGTTGCTTTAAAAACAATGTCTGAAAAAAAAAATAAATATAATCCATGCAAAGAGTATCAAACACACACACACACATGCACAGAAGAATGCTTCTCACCCCGACCTAGTGTTCTTCCAACTTAAAACCGTAGCAACCACAGAGTCAGTAGAAAGAAGATAAATCACATGAGAAATAAAAAAACATCATGCCCCAGAAAGCAGAAGGCTATGATCCACTTTAATCTCTTTGGTTCATAGAGAAAAAAGTCCACAAATTTGACAAAGCAAACAAGGGAAAAATAACAACCTAGCCATTTCAAAATTGGTTTTCTAAAATTATCTTACCTAGAAAACTAGGTTCCTCATTGTGGAATTTATTTTCCTCTTATAAAATTATAATCAAATGAATAGGAACTAGAGACTTTAATTCAAAAGGGGAAGTTCATCTTGGTATTATCTATATCTGAAATTATTATATTCATTTTTTCTTCTAAGGGTAGTACAGTAAACTTGACCCTCTGCTACAATACTTCCTTTAAGGTATTGGATGTGTTCACCAATTGTCGTCTCACTGAGAAATTTCTGGTTCCTTGATTGCTGTTTCAAGATCAATGTATAAATGCAGCACCATTGTGCAGTGTGGTGCTGATGACAATGACAGTTAAGTACTTGGGACTGTGGCTTGCAATCAGGAAGATGAGGAAAAAAGTGCCATGTATCTAGATAACTAGGAAACAGGGGTCTGCTAGTACTAAGTTAGCTCAGTGTTTGACATCTCATATCACGAATCCAGGAGTATGCTGATCAGAGCCTAGCTGGTCACGCTAGGCTGGTAATAGGTATTTTTTAGGGTATCAGTGACATTGATAGCTAGCCCTTCTAACTACCCCTTTATATTTTCAAACTGGAAAATTTTATTGGGAATAACATGACAAAACTGCAAACATTTTTAAATGTCTTCCCAAACAAGACACAACAAGAAAGACAAAAACAGATGTTTAAGAGGAAGAACGTAAAGGAAGCTAGAGGGAGAGGATGACAGTCTCATCAGCGTCCTCCAGCACTCATTTTTCTGCTAGGAATATGGTTTACGTCTTTTATACTATCTTCTAGATCAAAAGCTGTAAGGATCAAGGACAATCATGAAAAGAGAAAGCTAGAAGTACAGATTCCTACATAAGTCACAACATCTTTATTCAAATAAATTGTTGGTTATGAGTGGGTCTTCAGAGAAATGGGGATGGCAAACAAATTTAAGGCATTGTCTCTTCCCTGAAAGTATTCTCTATTTCATCAGAACAAGAGCTTCTTAAGATTTACAGTGTTCTATATAATTTTTATATTCATTTGTGCTATAAAAATATTGCAAGGGAGTATTCTCCAAACAGAAACAATTTTAAAAGGTATAATATAGTCAGAAAACAACATATTGTTTTTAATTTATTATGAAGTTAAAAAGAAATATTTATTCTGTTTAATACTCTCTTCTTAGTACTAAAATATATAACTTTTTGTGGTTATCTCATGCTGTATATGAAAACAAATTGTACTCACTCTAAATTAGTTATGATCTATCATTTATTTCAATATGAGTTGTTCCAACTTGCAAATATTATATATTGAATAACACAGAAACAACATCAGCTAAAAAAAGAGAATAATCAGTTTACCCTCAGTCATAAAGCTACATTGTTGCCTCCAACAGATTTCAATCCTAGAAATTTACTTGATTTAACAACTAACATTTTGATAATTAATCAATCATTTGATAACATGATTAACATTTCTCATGTTCAAATAATTTCATCATTTTAATGATGATGTAATTTTTCTCCTCCGAGGTTGGTCCCTAAATCATGAACTTGAAAGCGAACTTGACTGATTGCCACTTCACTAAATCTTGTTGCAGTGGAGAGCGTAATATATTTGAGATGTCTAAACATCTGACATCTAAACATCTGCAAGAACTGTAGCTTTCAAGTCCTACCAGTCACCAATAAACATCACAGGTTATTAATTTGAACAGCATTTCTGGAGATGAAGAGACCCACCTCAGGCTCAGGGCCAGCAGTTGCTCCTTTGACTTCAGCAGCTCTCCCACTTTAAAAGTTGCATAGCCCAAGATGCTTCGCTAAAAATGAAAAGAGAATGAATGATTTTCACTAATTTCTGAAGTTCCAAATATTTTTGCTATCACACAAATTTAAAAAAATCTTTAACAGAATGAAATATTAAATCCATTAGCCAATACTTATTTCAAAGACAGAGATGCAATGATCAAATCCACCTTACTGGGAAGGCTTGAGAATTACAAACAAATTCTTTTCAATAAAAACAAAAAAAATCAATAGCCTGAAAAATAACAAGCTATATAATTTAGCAGCCAGGACTTTTCCACTAACTGTAATTTTCTCTTCATGTGAAAACTGGGGTTAGAAGAAAAGATGATAAATTTTAAATATTTACCAATGCTGTTGTTCTTATTAGAATTCCTCAAATCACTGGTAGCAACAAGTTTGTATTCCAGATATGAGAAAATCTGTTAGTTGAAGCTATTTTTATGTGGGACTCTGTACAAGTTATAAATAGAAATGCTATATTTCTACCCAATTATAGCAACGTTTAAAGCATTTGTTTCCTTTGTTATTTCTCTACTAGTATGGGACAGTTTCATTCCAGCACAAATAAAAGGAATGGTACTCATCTGCTACATTTTCTAAAATTGCCTTTTTAACCTGTCATGCTGCGTGTTGACTATCTATGAATATCTGCTTTCTATACACTTCAACTCATAATTTTAAAGAATAACTAAATTTTTTTTTTCTTTTCCAGGATAGAATCTTTTATCTCTTTGTAATATCCCTGACTGCTTCTGATTTGAAAGTTACAATATTATAGTATACAATAAATAAGATTTCTCATTCTTCCCTCAAGGTCAGTCCCATATTATTATCTGTGCTATGCTGCCTACTACATTCTAATACTGCTTGAAGGGGTCAATGTTACATCTTCTAGAATATTCTCTTTTTTAGGTCTGTTGTTGGACTGCACTGGAATATCAGCTGGACTTCAGTAGTATGAGGTCAATAAGTTTTTTTTCCAAGGAAAGCCTGCAGTGACTCCATACATGAAAGGATACATGTGTACTGGAAGTTAAAAGAAAATCTATAGATCAGAACTCTGTTTCCCTCTTTTTGAAGATCTAACTTAAAGGCCAATATTTCAAATATAATGTTGGAGATGCCTATATGTTGTTAATGATGAATCCAGTTAACTGGAAACTGAAAAAGCTGATTAGACACCAAACACCAAAACCAGAAGACTCTGAGATTAAATAATTACATAGAAAAGAACACTAGGTGAAAATAGAGGGTTTGTGGAAACAAGCTCTGATGACAGATCAATGAGGTAAGGGTGAACAGAGGCAGAGAAGGAACAAAGCAGGTAGAAATTAGGGCTTTTCAGCAAGAAGCATAGAGAGCCAAAGAGAGAGCCAACTGAACAAAAGCATTTGTCTTCTAATCAGACATGCCTTCTTGCCAATCCTATATAAAAGAGCACCCTCTCTTCCACATAAACACTCTGTCAGTCTCTATTCCTTACCCTGTTTTAATTTTTATCATTGGCACCTATCACCACTGAAATATTATATATTTTCTTTCTTATTGTGTTTTTTTTTTTTTATTTTATTTTTTTTTTTAAAGGAAAGACAGAGAGAAGGAAGGAAGGATAGAAGGAAGGAAGGAAGGAAGAAAGGGAAACATTTTTAAACATTTTCTTGTTTTATTGTATTCTGTTTCTCCGTTTTTTGTTACATGGGCTGGGGCCGGGAATCGAACCGAGGTTCTCCGGCATAGCAGGCAAGCACTTTGCCCGCTGAGCCACCGCGGCCCGCCTCTTATTGTGTTTTTTATTCTTCCATTCCCTCAAAAAAATTGAGATGTGAAGCTCCACAAGGAGCTTTATTTTGTTTTCTGTTGAATCCTCACTGCCTAGAACACAGTAGGCACTCAACAAATATTTCTGAAAATGAATGAAAGAATTACAGATACTAGCTTTCAAGGAAGTCTTTCTATGAGACATAGGAGAAATGCTCTTATGGCAGGTGTTTATTTGTAAACTACTGTAGCCCAGTGAAATTTGGGAAATCAAAATAGTTTTTAGAGTGTGTAGATTTTATAATGTGGTAGAGAGTTTCATTTTAGAATTTTATACTTTAATAAGATGTCTACCTCACCTCCTCTCTCATCGACATTCAGGTTGTGTTTCGTTTTTTTTTTTTAACCTTAAATTTCAACCCTTCGCTCATTATCCTCACTCAAAGAAAATTCTTAACCAATCCAAAAGCTCATGTTCCTCTCAAATTTCCAATTTTTTTCTCTTTGCCTTTTGAAAGTTTGAAGTCTGAATAGTTTTAGAATTAATAAAACACAACTACGCTATCATGATATTCTTGTGGTTTTTTGGGTAATAAACACAGCAAACACCCCAGATTGGAATGTAAGAACAACAGACAGATGGAGAAGCTATTTTGAGACATAAGTTACAGGCACACCATGAGGCACAGCTGCAAGTCGAGTGTGTGACCACAACCCATTGAGTGTCTTTCCTGTCCACCAACCAGGACCTCCTTTGGAAGTCGTGACCTTGACTTGTGCATCTTTGTGCCAAGCTCAGTATCTAGAACAAGGAGCTATGTGATAGACCCACTGCTGAACTGGGAGTGTATGCAGTGTGCCAAGAATACTGGCCACAAGTCAATCTTTTCCATCACCAATGTCAGCCACATGCTTGATGCCAAAGGATAATAAAATAACTTCCACCCATAACACAACCTCTCATAAATTAATGTTAGATGAAAGCATTCCCTTAAAACATTATGAAAACTGTCAAACTACAGGGGTTATTATTTGTGTATAAATATTACCTTATTTATTCTAAGGATAACTGTATTTTGGGGTTTTGTATTGCATAAAATGCACTGATTAAGTACAAAATTTTACAACATAAAATTGTTTCACACTACAAGACCAACAATGGAATTGTCTATAATTGACTTTCTAGAAGGAATTTTATTGCTTGCTTCACATTGATTAAATTAAAGTAGATCCACCGCCTTCCCCCAAAAAAAGCCACTTCTAACCCGAGGCCTTGCTAGGTCTTCTAACCCAAGGCATTGCTGGGTCTTATTTCCCTGTCTTCTCACAAACTCTTTCATCTTGGACAAGTTACTCAATCACACTAGGTCTTAGTTCCTGCAGAGGAAAATTGGATATGATAACTGTACCCTTTTCGTAGCTATTGTTGTGAAGATTAGATAAAATCATCTAAGCACAAAACTTAGTAGAGTGCCAGGCAAACAAGAATTGTCCCATAAGCATTAGCTTGTATTGCATGGAAACTAAGATAATTCACCCATAAGGCAGGTGACTTAAAAGTATTTAAGCCCATCTTAAATACTCTTTGGAAAAGGCAGGACATTTAAAAAGTCTGTAAGAAATGACAGAAATAAAAAAGAAAAGATACATATTTAAAAACAAAATAGGTTTCATGGGAAATATAAATTAGAAGAAATTCCAGATAAGAGAGATAAAAACAATTTTTTTTAAAGATAGGCAGATTATAAGGGCTTAGACAGTTCTTACTATTGACCAGATGTGGCTGATGTTTCTTTGTACCTCAATTTTTTTATTAGACCACGTGGAATGTTTATCAGAACCCAAAAAAGTTTATGTGGAATCAAAGAATGGTAACATTCAGAGGAAAGTTTGGTAATTTTGAGTCTGGAGATGAAGGAACTAGGAGACACAGGAGTTAACTGGCTTACACATGGGCACAGAAATAGTTAATATGCAGAGGCCGAGTTAGGACACAAGTTTCCTCTCTTCAATCGGATGTCCTTTCATCTGCATCACATTGCACCTCATTTACAGGGCAGGTGGCAATTCCCTTCCCTTGCAACAGGCTCTCTGCCTGCACAACACGTAGCTCTGACCTTTCCTGCCTGCTCATGACAGTGCAACACTCACAGCTATCATTCTGGTGTAAGGAGCCCAAAGCAGATGATCATTAAATTGCTTGATGCACGATTTCAATCACTCACCGGGCTGGAGAGTAATATCAAGCAGGGTGAAAAAGAGTAGGACATCTGTCTCAATCCCTGGCCTCTCTCTATGGGGAGTATACTAATAAACAGCTTTTAAGCCACTGCTAGGATTCTGAGCAAGCCACAGATATACGGACTGCTCACGAGGACGCAATGCTTCTGAGCAGTGGGTCCTCAGGGGTTCCCCGGCTGAGCAGGACCACACAGGAGCCTGAGGCTGTACAGCCGCATAAACATTGCCACAAACTGGCCAAACTACCATCACCGACTGTTAATCTCACAGAGCCTTAAACCAAAGCAGAGGCTTCCTTTGTGCTTTAAAATTTGAATGGACATGCACCAATTTTTCCAACTTCTATCCAGCCCTTAAAACCAGCTTTTCCCCCAAGTAGTGTCTATGTGTAGCCACTAGCTACAAGTGGTTTTTGAGCACTTAAAATATGGCTATTCCAAATGGAGAGGGTCTCTTCATGTAAAATACAACCATATCGGGTTTAGAAGACTTAGTTTGAAAAAAAGAATGTTAAATATATCAGTAATGATTTTTGCATCTATTCCGTTTTGGAATATTTTGCATATACTACATTGAGATTAAACTATAAATATATTAGTATATAATATATTATTATATTATAAAAGTAAAATATATTGTTAAAGCAATTTCACCTGTTTCTTTTCATTTTTCTTTAAACATGGCAACTCGAAAATTTTAAATCATGTGTATGGCATGTGTTTGTGGCTCACCTTACATTTACAGTGCTGAGGTTAAAGAATATATTGATAATATTTTGATTCATTCTCAGAAAATTATGTACAGGAAATGTAGCATAAACTTTGAAAGGCTTTGAAGAGTCAAAATTGGTATCACAATGCTGATACACAATATATCATATATGTAATTTACAGCACAGGCTCTTTTTCAAACCCCAAGTACATTTTCTTTACTATCAACCCTGACAAATATGGTTACATGGTTTCCTACTCCATAGGAAGGAAGAGAGGATAAATGAACTATTAAAACAAAAAAGATATCAAAAAGAAAGACGAATTGAGAGGAAATCTATTTAAAGTCAATAAACAGTGAAAAATTTGAAAAAAATAAATAAGAGACAGAGTAAAGCCATGTATTATACAATCTACATCTTTGCTATTAATGCACCTCAAAAGGTCTTAGAATACAGATCGTCATCTGCCTGACCAAGGCATAAAGAAAAGTCTGGGTGGATTCAATAGGTGCTGCTTGAGAATAAAAAGAAAGTGTACAACATATTTAAAATATTTACAATAAAAAAAAATCAGCTCCTTTTAAATTGCAGTACTTAATAGTTAGACTCTGTAGCATATTATAATGTCAGAGTTGTCAAAGGACATAGTAATACACGTCGTCAATGTCCCTGGACAAGAGTTTAAACTCTCAGACCTCTTTTTCACTATTCAAAGAAATACTTTGAGGTCCTCAGCCAATTATATATATGACTAGTGGCACTTTATAGGTGTTCAATGTGTGTGAATTCTTTTCTAACTAAATAACCTATTCTGAGGGTATCAGAAAGCAAAGCATGTTGACTTGTTCTTATTTAGTCTCAATCTTACCATGCTTAAGATTTAACTCTGCAATAATAATTACCATTTTATTGCCTTCTGATGTTTCATAAAAGACACCATTTTTATCATCTTATCACAATCATTTCTGGACCTCTTTTTGTTCTGGTGGTCCTCAAGATAGTTGCCAAAACGAAAATCATGGTATGTCCCTGATTCATTCAAAACATATCAAATATTTGCTAATGTCCAGGCACAAAGACAGGTTGGTATATTAGAGTGAACAAATGAGTGATGACTGTGCTATTAGGGATGAAGTTTAATATCTAGAATTGTCTACCTAATATCCATTTTGCCATCTTTCATTACTAATGGAACCTTAATTTTATTTAGCTGAGAATTGCACCAAGGTTCCCTTCTAGCGAGGGACTCAATTCTCCTTAGGGATTTGTATGTGGCAGTCTACCAATTCATAATTTTGGGAAAGTTCAGCTTTTTGCCATTTACTCTTCTGACCTGGAAAATGATACTGGAAATAAGTGGCAAGACTGGGCAATACTGTAAGAAAGGAAGAGCAGTAAGATGGATGGAGCCTCATTGCTTGCAGTCATTCTTGAGTAACTATACCACCTCTGAACACTGTCCCCAAGACTTCTTTTCCCCCCCTCAGGACTTATTATACGAGAAAAGTAAATCTGCTACTTTAAGATACTGTTAGTCAGAAAAACAAATCTGCTACTTTAAGATTGCCTTCTTAACTGATATAACACCCACATCACAAAATGTCAAGTGGGATTTCTCTTCTGGTCTAGGAATTATACCTGAGTCTTTGTCAAAGATGAGAACACAGATACCAAATGCACCACATTATAAGTTTAGAGAACCTCCAGCATTTGGGGCTAGGAAGCAACTCAAACACACGGTTTAATGAGAGGAGCCAACTCAGAGAAATAGGCCTATTAGTAACTACCACACACCCAAATAACATAAAGGTGGGGTTAGAAGAAAAGAGAGGTCAGCATTATGGGTCTACAATTTAGGAAATGAGACTAGCCCTTTCTCTACATCATTCCCAGGACACCTTTATTCCCAAAGCCAAGGGAATCCAGTTCCGAAGAATCTATTATAAGGTGATTCTTTGAAGTTGCCCATATCATCTTACATCCATCATATTAGGGACTGGTGATTGTCCTTTGAAAGCCCTTAGCTATCTGTACCTGATGTTTCTGGGGCTTGTAAGAAGGATCAGCAGAGAGATGAATGGACTGAGAGAGGAAATATTGGTGGGGCAGCCTACATTTCTTCTGTGTGGCATGGCAATGAGATACTATAGAAAAGGGCTGAGCTGGGACACCAGCTGGGAAAGTAGATCTCAGCAGTAAGAAGGTGTGGGGTAGTGGTGACTGTGTCAAGGATTGAGCCAGAACCAGATCTCCCATGTAGGAAAAATGGAGAAGAGAGAACTCAAAAAGCCCCCAGAAACACCTATATTTGGGCTCTACAGGAAAGCCAGAATTTCAACATCTGCCACATACAAAACTCTGACAGGTAGCATTAGCTTGAGAAGCATCAAGATCTAATACTGGGCAAGCCGAGAAGGAACCTTTGTCTCCATCTCCTTTCTGCCTGCCACAGAAGCTGAGCAGTAGAAGAGAGAAGGACAGGACCTGTATCAGCCCATCTTCCTCCTCTACAGCAAGTTGCTAGAGGCACAGGGTTTAGCCTGTAGGTGGGGACAGTACGAGGAAATGGTGGAAGAAAATAATTTATGGTAAGAGACAAGACTAAAGTTTCTAAATGAGTGAGATATTCCCAAGAACTTGAAAAAGGCAAAATACAGGGGAAATTTTACACAATCAAGTTAAGATTTCATTAAAAGATCAAGTAAGGGGAATTCAACGCAAGAGAAGTTAGGATGACTGGGGAGGAGATCAAGTTAGTGGGAGAGAAAGATTAAACCAGTTCCCGTATCTTGAACGTCAATAACTAAATGGAACTTCTTGATTAAATAAAGTACTAAGTCACCATAATAACAGTTATAAATTGTGGGAAGGTCTTATGGTTTATGAAGGAAATGTAAAGGTGTTATGTGAGCTTGCAAAAGGCTGTGGTGTGAAGGAGGACAGCTGGGGTGGAGGCAGTAAGCAAGGGGCATGTGAGCTGAGCTCTGTGTTGGGAGAGAGAGAGCTCTGTGGGCCAAGGCTGGGAAGGCCTGAGGCTGGGAAGAGCTTGCTAATCCTGTTTAAGGAGCCAAAAAAGGCCTATGGGATCTGAGCACAGATATTCAGATGGAGGCTGGAGTAGCTCAAGAAGAGATACAAGAGGCAGATAGAAAACAAGGCAGGAAGATTCACTTGAGTAAAAGAGAGTTATCCAACCTGTGTACCTGGTCCAACAGAGTAGAAACGAGCTCTCATGAAGCATGACAGAACAAATGACGTTTTCTTTCTCCTTTACTGCCAGGTGCAGGGAGTGACAACCAGTCGACTCAACTTAGACTTTGGTGCATATTTTTTGGAGAGCCCCTCTCTAAAATGAAATGAAATGAGCAGAGCGCCTCACACTTAATGGAAGAATGTTGTCAATTGCTTGTACGACTTCAGGACATTTCTAACGAACCTTTCAAGTGGCTCAGTCCAGTCTACTTCTAGATCCTTCCCTCCTCCCTGAATGCCCAGACTCCAGGGATTCGGCCTGCTGGGCTTCCTTTCCCAGAGTTGCCACTGCCTCCTGCCTGAGAAGAAGCCACCAATGACCCTCTTGCTCTCTCAGCTTCTGAAGGCTGTAAATGTGACAGTTGAGATGCAGCAGGAAAACTTTAGGACTTTGCAACACTGGTCTGAACCTTGGAGGTGGCCTTACTTTTGCCTTGCATCCCACTATTTAAGTGGCAGGAAGGAGAAAACATCACAATTGTGCAGCTCATTCTCTTGCCCCTTTCTGAAGGGGTAGAGCTCACATCTGCAATCTCCCCAGCCTCCTGCTGGGCCAGGAATGTTGGCTCCTAGTCCCATTTCAGCTACCTGCAGGGCAATTTCTAGGCCCATCTCTAGCCAGCTGTACTAAATCCAAATTCATCTGAGGAGGATTTTCAGGAGACAAGGAATGAATTGTGAGCAATTCAGCAAATATGTGATAACTCCTCCTGGGATAGTCACGCCTTGTTAATGTAACTCAATTTCATGTGTCAGCTCCCAGGCAAGAGGCTAAAGAAAATCCAAAAGATTAACGCAAAACTGATTTGTGAGTCTTTTTGGAAACATGAGAAACACTTACCCCAACCTCTGGTGGAGGGTCCTTACTTTCAGGTAGGACACTGGTTCGGATCTGCGGAGAAAAACACAATTTCTTTTTGACTTTGTAGCGACCGGTGCAGAAGCTGCACACAGAGACTGGGTTTCAATTTCCTTCATCTGGCATCTATTCAGACTCTGTGACTAATCATTAATGAAGCTACCCGTGCGAAACCCCCGGCAGGAGCACGATGAAGCTATGCTTTTATAGTTCCTAAACTTCCTGGTTTTCCTAAGGAGACAAAACTGGTAGATCTTCACCTCATCACCTCCTTGTCAAACACAGAGACATCTGGGCTTTGGGTGAATTGCCTTTTAATCTCCTCATAAAGCAGCCCTCATTCAATACTCAAGGGAAAGGATAGAGGTGGTGCAGAGAAAGTAATTCTATGTGTATTCAATAAATATTTGTTTTTTGAATAAGCACCAAAACCTATACTCTCTATAGGATATCCCACCCACTTGAGAATTCTGGGGTCAAACTGCCTTAATCTGAATTCATCTGAAAAGCAAGTCTCAACTGGGGAGGAGAGATAATGAAAAGCAGTCATCTGGGGAATTTGTTCATATGTTTGAAAAAGTATTCCAACTTATATACCAATTCCATAGATTATAAGTAGACATATATCTTATATTGAGCAGTGATTCTCAATCCTGCCTGTAGTTAGAATCACCCGGCCTTTTCAAAATATTGGTGTTCCTTCTTTCCCTTAGAAATTCTCATTCTAATGTACAGATACTGAGTCTATGATTCTCTACCGAAGAAAAAAATGTTTCAAGTGAAAAGAAATGACCAAGTCTCTTTTTCACTTTAGCAAAAGCTAGCAAAAGCAAAAAAAAAACAACTCTAGTATATCTTAATTTGAAGTAAGGATGGAGAAACAAGTAAAATGAAGACAGAGCAATATACAAGACACCCTTCTTTAATTGGGGAGCAGGGGTTTGAGGTGGGAGGAGGGATGGCAGAGTAGCGATCCAGAAGCACTGAATGAATCAACATTTTAGGGAGCCATTTTGACAAAATCCCTTTGGAGCAGTGCTAACAATCACACTTCTCATCAAATCCCTGAAGTCCTGACATACCTGACCATACCATCTCAATGTTCTCAGGTTGAAGGATGCTTTACAATCCCCCTAATAATGTCAAAATATTTGAACCAGCTCCTAACGGCCTGCTGATCTTTAGCACGGTTTCTGTTTCTTTCATAAGAGTCTCAAGCCATGGCAAAATGTGCATTTTAACTTACAGCTCAACACTCTTTGTTTTTTTATGGCAGATTCAGCACTATCACTTGCACAGTTTTGGTGGTCATTAGGACTCAAAAGTGTTCACCAGGGCACAAAATAAATGACAGGAGAGATCCCAACAGAGTAAACAACATAATTTGCACAACACACTCAACTCTAGACAGGACGACAGAGAACTCGCTGCCTAAGAAGAGCATTTGCAGTTCAGTAGCTGCTTTAGTATTTTTTTGGTCCCAGAATGTTCAGATGTACCATTCAGCCTCATTATCTCAGAGCCATGAGCTGACTTCAAAGTAAGAGAAAACCAAATGTTAAGCAAGAGCTGTAATGGGCTGTT